>NC_057837.1:53987500-55237500 GCF_910594005.1 Cervus elaphus | reverse complement strand
CTAGCCACATATGGCCACTTAAATTAACTAAAGTGCACTACAGTGAGTGGGCACTTTCTCGGTCACACAAGCCACGTGTCAAGTGCTGAGCTCCCAATTGTGGCTACTGTAAGGGCAGATACAGAACCTTCCCATCACCAAAGAAAATTCCACTGGACAGCCAGCACTGAACTGTGCTGTTTCATTGTTCAAGTGGCCTCAGAGTGACTCTGCAAGATAGGCAGTTATATCCAATGCTCTTCACCTGGGGAGCAGTTTCTTAGATAAAAACAGAATTTCCAGCAATCACGTACTTTCATATTTTCCCAAAGGAGTTGAAATTTATGTCCACACAAAATCCTGCACGTGTTCATTCATAGCAACTTTATTCATAATCGCTGACACTCGGAAGCACTATGATGTTGTTCAAGAGATGGTGCATCCAGACAGTGGACTATTACTCAGCAATAAAGACACTTGAGCTGTTGGCCATGAAAAGACATGTAGGAATCTTAAATGCACATTAGTGAGTGAAAAAGGCCAATCTGAAAAGGCTGTAGACTGTGTGATTCCAATTCTGTGACACTCTGGAAAAGGCAGAACTATGGAGACAGTAAAAAGATCGGGGTGGCCAGGGAGTCGGAGGAGGGAGGGATGAACACAGAGGATTTTTAGGGCAGTGAAGCTACTCTGTATGATGCTATAATGGTGTATACACATCATTGTACATTTATCCAAACCCACAGAATATATAGCACCAAGAGTAAACTCAAATGTAAGCACTGGCCTTTGGTTGATGAGGACATATCCACACAGGTTCATCAGTTGTAAGTAACACACCATCTGGTGCAGGATGTGGGTAATGGAGGTGGTTGTGAATGTGAGGGGGCAGGGCGTATAAGGGGAAATCTCTACCTCCTGCTCACTTTTGCTCCAAACCTAAAACTTCTCTTAAAATAGTCTGTTAATTAAAAAATTAAAGCAGGATTTCATGTTCAGTACTTTTCTAAATTGACTGACCCTTACTTGGTCTTTTAAAATCCATATAAGACTTTCGGGGTAGAATACAAGAGAGCAGGATCTTCCCCAGTGGCTCAGCAGTTAAGAATCCACCTATAATGCAGTTCGATCTCTGGGTCAGGAAGATCCCCTGGAGGAGGGCATGGCAACCCACTCCAGTATTCTTGCCTGGAGAATTCCATGGACAGAGAAACCTGGCAGGCTACGGTCTGTAGTGTGGCAAGGAGTCAGACACAACTGAAGTGACTAAGTACACATGCACACAAGAAAGAGATTTGTATGGATTGGCACGTTACCCCATATGCCTTTGTTTTAGTCATCAGTCTTTCCTGAGTGGGTCCCCCTCTTACCCTGCACTTAACACCCAGTGAATGACTCATCCAGCAACTGTGAGGGGAACTCAGTTCTGCAGCAGGAACACCCTCCCCAGAGCAACATTCCCTCCTTCCATCCCATTGCTCATAAAAAAGATTGCAAGGCTCTCTCCCAGGGGAGGGCAACTCCCCTCCTGGAGCAGTTTACAACCCTGTTGCTGGGTGAAAGCTTTAAGAGAGAGTATTCTCAAGCAGAACCTTTCAATTCTGTAGGAGTTTTCATGGGCTGGGAAATAATTCCTTTCTCCCAGTCCTACCCCCAGACACAGAGCTTTAGTTGTTTAAAATAAAGCACCAACATCATTTATGAGATGTAAATATAACTCCTGTAAGACGGGAGCTGATGCTGTCTGTAATCATACAAGGAGTGACATTTCCTCCCGTCTGCTGGCAGGGATCGGAGCTGCTTGGAGCACAAAAATATGCCTCTAAATTGAGACCCATTTCTGGCAACCCAGACAACAAAGAAGAATCTCCCCAAGTATTTAGGTCCAGATATCCAGATGCCACGCCCACTGCTTACCCTGAGCCTGGTGTGCACAGGAGAGCGGTCAAGTGGGAGCAGGAATGTTAGGAGCCATTGTCTGTTCCAGGGCAGGAGAATCCAGACAGCTAGGCCAGAGCTGGGCGTTCATCCTCCGAACTAGTGCCCAAGTGGCCCTTAGCTTGGGGACAGTTGTAGACACAGTGGAGCAGTGGGGATTTTGCTCTGTCTCAAACATGACAACAGGACATGTCATTTTATATGGATCTTAGTGTGTCCGGGCTGTGGTAACAAAATACCATAGACTGCGGGGCTCAAACTGCAGACAGTTTCACACAGGTATGGGGGCTGAAGTCTAAGATCAAGATACTGATAGATTCGGCTCCTGGTGAGGACTGTTCTCCTGGCTTGCAGATGCTAGTTTTGGGGCGTGTCCTCACATGGCAGAGACAGAAGCTCTGACATCTCTTCTTCCTCTTCAGTTCAGTTCAGTCACTCAGTCATGTCCGACTCTTTGCGACCCCATGAATCACAGCACACCAGGCCTCCCTGTCCATCACCAACTCCGAGTTTACCCAAATTCATGTCCATATCAAGTCGGTGACGCCATCCAGCCATCTCATCCTCTGTTGTCCCCTTCTCCTCCTGCCCCCAATCCCTCCCAGCATCAGGGTCTTTTCCAATGAGTCAACTGTTCGCATGAGGTGGCAAAGTATTGGAGTTTCAGCTTCAGCATCAGTCCTTCCAATGAACACCCAGGACTGATCTCCTTTAGGATGGACTGGTTGGATCTCCTTGCAGTCCAAGGGACTCTCAAGAGTCTTCTCCAGCACCACAGTTCAAAAGCATCAATTCTTCGGTGCTCAGCTTTCTTCACAGTCCAACTCTCACATCCATACATGACCACTGGAAAAACCATAGCCTTGACTAGACAGACCTTTGTTGGCAAAGTAATGTCTCTGCTTTTTAATATGCTATCTAGGTTGGTCGTAACTTTCCTTCCAAGGAGTAAGCATCTTTTAATTTCATGGCATGCAATCATGGCTTCCTCCTCTTATGAGGATACTAATCCCATTATTAGGACACCTCTTCAAGACCTCATCTTAAACCTAATGACCTCCCAAAGGCTTGCCTCCAAATACCATCACACATGGGTTAGGGGTCAGCCCATAGCAGTGTGATTGGTGGATACCCAGGGCTGAATTTGGTTGCCATCCAGCAAATCATCCAGGTGTGATGTACCAGGCATTACTGTTGTCCACAGGGATGTGCATGGGGCCTGCACCAAGTGTATGTTAATGTTCTGTGCTGTGCTAAGTAGCTTCCAGTCATGTCTGAGTCTTTGTGACCCCATGGACTGTAGCCCACTAGGCTCCTCTGTCTATGAGATTTCCCCAGGCAAGAACACTGGAGTGGGTTGCCATGCCCTCCTCCAGGGGATCATTCAAACCCAGGGACTGAACCCGAGTCTCTTATATCTCCTGCATTGGCAGGCAGGTTCTTCACCACTAGCACCACCTGGGAAACCCCAAGTGTATGTTAATGCATCAGACATTCTTTTTTTTTTTAATTTCTAATAGTAAATTTTTTCCTGTTTTTTTAAATTAATTTATTTATTTTAATTGGAGGCTAATTACTTTACAATATTGTGTGGTTTTTGCCATACATTGACATGAATCAGACATGGGTGTACATGTGTTCCGCATCCTGAACCCTCCTCCCACCTCCCTCCCTATCCCATCCCTCAGGGTCATCCCAGGGCACCAACCCTGAGAACCCTGTCTCATGCATCAAACCTGGGCTGGCAATCTGTTTCACATATGATAATATACAAGTTTAAATGCTATTCTCGCAAATAATCCCACCCTCGCCTTCTCCCACAGAGTACAAAAGTCTGTTCTTTACATCTGTCTTTTTTGATGTCTCGCATATAGGGTCATCGTTACCATCTTTCTAAATTCCATATATATGCGTTAGTATACTGTATTGGTGTTTTTCTTTCTTACTTCACTCTGTATAATAGGCTCCAGTTTCATCCACCTCATTAGAACTGACCCAAATGCATTCTTTTTAATGGTTGAGTAATATTCCATTATGTATATCTACCACAGCTTTCTTATCCATTCGTCTGCTGATGGACATCTAGGTTGCTTCCATATCCTGGCTATTGTAAACAGTGCTGTGATGAACATTGGGATACATGTGTCTCTTTCAGTTCTGGTTTCCTCAGTGTGTATGCCCAACAGTGGGATTGTTGGGTCATACGGCAGCTCTGTTTCCAGTTTTTTAAGGAATCTCCACCTGCTGTCCATAGTGGCTGTACTAGTTTGCATTCCCACCAACAGTGTAAGAGGGTTCCCTTTTCTCCACAACCTCTCCAGCATTTATTGTTTGTAGACATTTGGATAGCAGCTGTTCTGACTGGTGTGAGATGGTACCTCATTGAAGTTTTGATTTGCATTTCTCTGATAATGAGTGATGTTGAGCATCTTTTCATGTGTTTGTTAGCCATCTGTATGTCTTCTTTGGAGAAATGTCTGTTTAGCTCTTTGGCCCATTTTTTGATTGGGTCATTTATTTTTCTGGAATTGAGCTATGGGAGCTGCTTGTATATTTTTAAGATTAATTCTTTGTCAGTTGCTTTGTTTGCTATTATTTTCTCCCATTCTGAAGGCTGTCTTTTCACCTTGCTTATAGTTTCCTTCATTGTGCAAAAGCTTTTAAGTTTCATTAGGTCTCATTTATTTTTGCATTTATTTCCATTACTCTGGGAGGTGGGTCATAGAGGATCCTGCTGTGATTTATGTCAGAGAGTGTTTTGCCTATGTTTTCTTCTAGGAGTTTTATAGTTTCTGGTCTTATATTTAGGTCTTTAATCCATTTTGAGTTTATGTTTGTGTATGGTGTTAGAAAGTGTTCTAGTTTCATTCTTTTACAAGTGATTGACCAGTTTTCCCAGCACCACTTTTTAAAGAGATTGTCTTTTCTTCATTGTATATTCTTGCCTCCTTTGTCAAAGATAAGGTGTCCATAGGTGCATGGATTTATTTCTGGGCTTTCTATTTTGTTCCATTGATCTATATTTCTGTCTTTGTGCCAGTACCATACTGTCTTGATGACTGTAGCTTTGTAGTATAGTCTGAAGTCAGGCAGGTTGATTCCTCCAGTTCCATTCTTCTTTCTCAAGATTGCTTTGGCTATTCGAGGGTTTTTATTTTTTGTATTTCCATACAAATTGTGAAATTATTTGTTCTAGTTCTCTGAAAAATACCATTGGTAGCTTGATAGGGTGGAGAAGGCAATGGCAACCCATTCCAATACTCTTGCCTGGAAAATCCTATGGATGGAGGAACCTGATAGGCTGCAGTCTGTGGGGTTGCTAAGAGTTGGACACGACCAAGCGACTTCACTCTCACTTTTCACTTTCCTGCATTGGAGAAGGAAATGGCAACCCACTCCAGTGTTCTTGCCTGGAGAATCCCAGGGACAGGGGAACCTCCTGGGCTGCCATCTGTGGGGTCGCAGAGAGTCAGACACGACTGAAGCGACTTAGCAGCAGCAGCAGCAGCTTGATAAGGATTGCATTGAATCTATAGATTGCTTTGGGTGGTATACTCATTTTCAGTATACTGATTCTTCCAATCCATGAACATGGTATGTTTCTCCATCTATCTGTGTCATCTCTGATTTCTTTCATCAGTGTTTTATAATTTTCTGTATATAGGTCTTTTGTTTCTTTAGGTAGATTTATCCCTAAGTATTTCATTCTTTTCATTGCAATGGTGAATGGCATTGTTTCCTTAATTTCTCTTTCTGTTTTCTCATTGTTAGTGTATAGGAATGCAAGGGATTTCTGTGTGTTAATTTTATATCCTGCAACTTTACTATATTCATTGATTAGCTCTAGTAATTTTCTGGTGGAGTCTTTAGGGTTTTCTGTATAGAGGATCATGTCATCTGCAAACCATGAAGTGTCTGATGTGTGCCAGGTTCCATGTTTCTGCTAAGGATATAAAATGAATATGCATTACTTTCCTCTGTCCAGGGGTCAAAGACCAGAATCAGCAGACACAGAAACAAGAAACCATGGTGGTGTGATAAATGCATAACAGAGATAAACTATGTTTTGTTTACCATTTAAATAGAGATAAAATTGGAAGAGCTGTCTCTTCTGCTTTCCATTTCGGGGGCTTGTCATTCCTTTGTGTAAATCCATACTTTTATCTGGTGTCATTTTCCTCTGTCATGAGGACCTCCTGTAACATTCATTATGGTGCATATCTACTGGTGATGAATTCTTACAGCATTTGTATTCTAAGGAAATCTATGTTTTGTCATTTTTGCTGGATGTAGAATTCTAGGTTGGAAGTTTTGGACTTTTTTTGGTCTGTAAATATTTGAAAAATACTGTCCCAAGGATTTCTGGTTTGCATCATTTCTGACAAGAAATCTGCCATCCTTCTTAACTTTGTTCTAATCTAATGACATAAAGCAAACTAACCCCTCCTCACATACTTTTAAGATTTTTCTCTTTATCAGTGGTTCTAAGCAGTTTGATCATATGCTGCCTTGGCCTAGTTTTCTTGATATTTCTTTTGTTTGAGGCCCTTTTGTTGAACTTCTTGAATCTTTGTATTTACAGTATTTATCAAATTTGGAAACTCATCGTCATTTCAAATATTCTAGTCCCCTCTGGCCCCATCTCCTTTGGAGAGTATAATTACATGGCTGTCAGGCCACTCAGAGTTGTCCTATAACTCACTGATTCTTTGTCCCATTAATTCTATTTTTCTGTGTATTTCATTTTGGATACTTTCTATTAGTATATCTTCAGGTTCAATATTTCTCCCATGGTGTCTGATCTATGCATCCCATCAAATGTATTTTTCATCTCAAATGCTGTAGTTTTCATCTGTATAAGTTTGATATGGGTCATTTTTGTGTCTTATCATGGTTAAGCTTTCCTCTACCTACTTGAACATGCAAGATAGAGAGAGACCTTTTCACTGTCCTTGTCCACCAGCTCTCACTTTGACCTCTTTATTGATTGCTTTTTCTTATTATTATGGGTCATATTTTCCTGCTTCCTTGTATGTTTGGTATTTTCATTGGATGCCAGATATTTTGAGTTTTACTTTGGTAGATGTGGGCATTTCTGTACACCTATTAATAATCTCGATCTTTGTTTTGGTGCACAGGTAGCTTATCTGGAAACAGTTTAGTCCTTTATAAGAGGCAGGACTAGAGCAATATTTAGCCCAGGGCTAAGTTCATCCCACTCCCGAGGCAGATTTTTTCTGAGTTATCTGTCCGTTCCCCCAATGGATGAACCCAAGTGCACATAGTCTGAGAAACTTGGATAGAGGTCACTATAAGGCAGTGACCACCTTGGTCTGGAACTCAAGTCTCTCAACACCAAATCTCTACCCCCAGACACAGAGCATCATGAGTAAATTCATGCCATTCTCAATCCGGAGTTTTGGCCCCCAGGGAATGTTTGGCAAGGTCAGGAGGCAGTTTTGGTTGTTAGAGCTGGGGTGGGGTGGCAGGCTGCTACTAGACTCAGGGGACTGGCCAATGGAGGCAGGATGCCCCCCAGTAGAAAGTGATGTGGCCCCAGAGTGGAGGAACGGAGTTGAGGTGGAGAACCCTTAGTCCACACATTCCTGTGAAAGTGCTCCAGAAGCCATGAAGTGCTGTGCATGTAAAAATCTCATGATTCCAGCCTGATCATGCAGTAGTCATCAAGTTCCTGGCTCCGCTGCCCTCATACATCTAAAGGAGGTGCATCTCTTTAAACCCATCTGCTGTCCAGGCACGCACACAGGTGCATTACAATGATGTCATAGGTGTATACAGTAGGCATGTCCTCCAGGGTGTGCAAAGCTTGAGTAAGCAAAAACCACACCATTTTGTCAAGCAGCCTCCCTTCTGAAGCACAGCCTAGGCTAAAATGTGCTGGCTGTAGGCATCAACAACAGCTTAGAGGGCTAATTTGATGCTAAAAATGCAATAGCAAGTTAAAACAAGACATAGTTTGTTTCTCATTCTAGCTCTCTGTACATTTCTGTGTGTAAAAGAAAGCATTAAAATGTTTTTTTTCCCTCCCTAGAAACCAAACTACTTCAGCAAATGCTTTTCAAATCCAGTAAAGTGCTCATGCATTTTTAGTTATGCAGTGTTCTCAGGTGATTCTTCTGCAGGTCCATCCATATCCATGACTCTGTGTCTCCTTGCTCATCTCTTTTTCCATCTCCCTCTCGAGGTCCAGCTGGCTGGTCCCAGCCAGGGGGTCTGACGCGTTGTTTTTCAGGAAACTGAGCCCACTGCTTCTGAGCCTCTGGAATTCAGCGTCCTTTGACCCCATCACGCCTGCTTATTCCAGTGGCTGGATTCGCTGTGCCACTGCCGCCTGTGCTGCAAAATGCAGATTAACAGAGTGAGGATTCTGTAGGGCCCTGAGCATGCCAGGTGTTATCAGAGATCTGGCAGCAGAATGATGCCGAAATGCACTCATACCAACACTTCTCAAAATATTTGTGTTTGTCTGTCCCTGGTTTGCCTTTCTTTTATTCATAAGGAGATGCTCATGAAAACAACTGGTCTGTTTCAACTGCACAGAGCAGTTGAGATACGTCACACTACAGGGAATGGCCAGCAAATAGCCTCTGCATCTGTGCTCCTCACGATCCCACTGGGCTGGCCAGTCCAGCCTGGCCTCTCCCGACGCTAGCCCCCACTGCATCCTCCCCTCGAATAAAACACTGCCACCATGTCTGCTTTCACCCTAGTATTCCCATTTCCAAGCTGTGCACTGTGCACTCTTGTCTTTCCTGAGGTTCCGCTAACTCTTTAGACCCACTCAGCTCCCACCTCCTCTGTACAGCCTTTGACAACCACCTCACTGGGCAGTTCTGCTCCTCTGGACCCTCAGCTCAGAGCATCCACAGGGGGAGTCCTGCCATCACAGTCCATCCTGCTCCCCTCTTCATCAGCCCTGCTCATCTTCCACTAACTTGCCACCATGGTTGCTCCAGCTTATGTTCCTTTTGTCACCACCAACATGTAGTAAGCAGTCTGAGACCCTGGGCTGGCTTTGCCCATAGTCTGTCCTCAATAATTTTAGTCACCTGTATCTGCTGGGCACACCCACCCTGGTGGGCATCTTGGAAGGGTATCACATCAATTCTCATGAAAACCTGAAGACCAACCCTGGGTGAGGGGTGTCCTGATGCAGCCCACTGGGAGCACAGAGAGGTGAAGTCACTTGCAGAGCAGCACAGCCAGGATCTAAGCTATCTTCCTCACGGTGTGGAGCCAGCTCCTAATCACTGCACCTCAAAGCCTTCTGGCACCTGTCTTACCTCTTCTCTTTTCAGAGCAGATCTGATCAGATCAGAGCACAGAGTCGTCCGTGCTTCCTCCTGGGGCTAAGAAAAGACTGTTGGGAGTTAGGCATGAAAAAATAAATACGGTAGACCAGACCCTGCTAAGAAATAACTTCATCCTTTTGCAGTGGGTGGCTTCCTTTCATGAAATGAGTTGGCACACCACACTCCATTTTGATGATTTTGGCCAAGGATTTGGGTTCTTCACAATTGAAGTCAGCACCCCCGTTTCATGCAGGATGTGGTTGGCAGCCTTGAGCTTCTGAAGATCTCCCTGATGGGGACTGTGTTCCGTTTACTTCTCTAACATAATTACAGGGCAACAGGGAACCCTACCCATTTACTCTCACTGTCCCCACTCTCTCGCTCTCTCTGGCTGGGTCTTGAATAGCTCCTGTGGATCACAGCCCCAAAGCCTCATCCAGAATATCCCATGGCATGGAGGTTGAGGCTAGCACACCAGACTCTTCATATTTATGGATCCCACCCGCAAATGTGCCTGAGCCTGTCCACTCTGCTGGGGACTGTGTTGGGTCCTGGGGATGTACAGCTGGGGAGGCCAACCTCAGGGGACAGGTTTCCACTACACACTGCCCAGGTGTGAGCATGTGCGAGGTCCCCACGAGAAGACTTGTTGTCCACCTCCAGGGCCTCAGTGAAGCTGCTCTGTGCCGATGTTCAAGGAGACCGCTGGCTGTAGCCAAGGGCAGGGCGGCTGCGGAATGAATTAAAATGGGCTGCATACTGCTCCCCACCTGGGGCCGGGCAGCTATCCCTGCCTCATTGCCCAGGGCTGGATCCTGTTCCTCCCACCAACTACCAAACGGAGGTTTCAGCGACATCCCCCCTGCCCACTAGCCACCGTCACTGGGAACAGCCGCTGGATTGCTCCCATCAGTCCTGGGCCCCACAGGGGCAGTGACCCTGGGTTCTCCCCGATCGAGGGAATCACCACAGGAACTCAGCACGGTTTCTTCTGTCTATACCTGGACCTACAAACCACAAATGCACCAGCTCATGTGCTTAAATAATTCTCTCTGGGGATTGAGGCATAGAAAGCCAGGGTGTGCCACTTTCCAAAGAGGAATGCCAAGTATTTGCCTCCATGATGGGCAATTCTTTTCATTTGTGAAATTTTATGAACCAGAAAAATCCACAAAACACATTGAAGAAACCCAGCTGAAGGCAACACGTCTAATTCTGCTATGTTCTTTCATTCTCCTTCTCCCCCATATCATGCTGTAAAGTTCATACACCGCAGATATTTCCTGGAGCTATAAACAAGCTTATCTGCACAGCAGCCCCTCAGCCAAGGTTTGGAATGGGTCACCAGGGTGTGATGGGTCATAGTCACTTGACGTCCAGTCCCTGCTGGGACCCCCACCCACCCTCCGGTTCCCACAGTGGAGAAGGCACGTCAGATTGCAGCTGGTAGGTCGAATGCAGGACTCTAACGGTCACTGACCTAACGCAGACAAAGGCAGTCATGTGCCAACCCCCTGACTTCACTGAAGCTCCAGTACCATGGCCACCTGATACAAAGAGCCAAAAAAGACCCTGATGCTGGGAAAGATTGAAGGCGGGGGGAGAAGGGGAAGACAGAGGATAAGATAAGATGATTAGATAGCATCACTGACTCAATGGACATGAATTTAAGCAAATTCCAGTAGATAGTGGACAGAGAAGTCTGGTGTGCTGCAGTCTATGAGGTCACAAAGAGTTGGACACACTTAGTGACTGAACAACAACATAACCAGGAGCAAGATTTTAGGGAGACAGCTCAGAGAGCGTGTCTCAACTTGCCTTTTTTTTTTTTTTTTATGTTGGACTTTAGTTGATTCTCAACATTGTGTTAGTTTCAGGTGTACGGCAAGTGATTCAGTTATACATCTACATGTATCTGTGTGTTAATGGCTCAGTCGTGTCTGAATCTTTGAAACTGTCAGGCTCTCCGTTCATGGGATTCTCCAAACAAGATACTGGAGTGGGTTGCCATTTCCTTCTCCTTACACATATCCATTTTTTTTCAAATTCTTTTCCCATTTAGTTTATTGCAGAATATTGAGTAGAGATCCCCGTGCTGTACAGTAAGTCCTTGTTGTTTATCTATTTTATATATAGTAATGTGTATAAGTTCATCCCAGACTCCTAATTTAGATCCACCTGCCCTTTAAACCGGAGGAGACACTGTCAGCCCACTCCAGTACTCTTGCCTGGAAAATCCCATGGATGGAGGAGCCTGGTAGCCTTGCAGTCCATGGGGTCACTAAGAGTCAGACACGACTGAGAGACTTCACTTTTCACTTTCATGCATTGGAGAAGGAAATGGCAACCCACTCCAGTGTTATTGCCTGGAGAATCCCAGGGACGGAGGAGCCTGGTGGGTTGCCATCTATGGGGTCGCACAGAGTCGGACACGACTGAAGCTACATAGCAGCAGCAGCAGCAGTAGCCCTTTAAACAAGGCTTCCTAGGTGGCGCTAGTGATAAAGAATCTGCCTGAAATGCAAGAGATGCAGGAGACGTGGGTTCAATCCTTGGGTCTGGAAGATCCCCTGGAGGAGAAAAGGGCAACCCACTCGGGTATTTTTGCCTGGAGAATCCAATGGTCAAAGAAGCCTGAAGGGTTACAGTCCATAGGGTCGCAAAGAGTCAGACATGACCAGAGCATCTGAGCACACACACACACACACACACACACACACACACACACACACACACACACACACACACACGCCCTTTAAACAGCTGAGCCTGCCTTGCTTTTCCAATCCTTACTCTTCACTGTTCCTCCCAGGACAAGCCTCAGAGGGAAATGAGCTGCCAGCTGACACAGCAGCCCTTTGGCAGTTTAATCTGTCCTGTACCCTCAATTTTCCAGTCAGAAATCTACCTTGAAATGCTCATCCTCCAACAGCATTCGGCAAAATGCTGGTCCACCTGGTAAGGACTTGTCAACGTGTGCCCATCTGCTTTGTAATTGAAGTGCAACTCAAAATGCCTAAGCCTCGTGCACCGGAATGTCTGTGTGTTGTCAGCCCCGTGTGGGCCTGAAAATGACGAGTAGAGATCAGCTTTCCGAGTGGGAGGACACGAGGATGCCCAAGCCCTCAGCTACCATCAGTGCGTCCACGTTTGCTTCTTACAGCCCAGATCAGAAGGAAGCGGTCTGGTCAGTGATGCTGCGGGTGGTGGTGGGGGACATGGTGATTTGGCAAATTCCCTGAGGTTTACTTCTTCCAGTTTGCAGAAGTACTCACCACTAGTACGCACCACTAGTTAGTAAGCATGACCAGAGTTTTTGAAAAGTGGATCGACACCTGCTTCCTTCTCTGTAGTTCACCTCCCTGACCTTCTGCAAGGAGCAGGGAGTGAGTGTAACAAGCCACCGTTGCCAAAACTCAGTGTTTTAATAAAACGGACCCATTTTTAATTTCTTTAAAGAACCTTCCAAATTAACTCATGTGTTGAGTGCTTCTATAAACAAATGCTTGGAGTTCGCATGGGTCCCCCCGGAATGATCCTTCTAAGTGGATTTGGCTAAAAGACCTCCTGCAGGGGTGATTGCCCTGAGATCGCTTCCGTTGGTGTGAATTATGCTGGCAGCAGAATGTGTACTGGGCTAATTTACTTTAAATTGTGGGATAAATTCTAAAGTACAAGCCTCCATAAAAAGCGTCCTGGAGCCTGATTGGTAGCGGGAGGGCTGGCTGAATGAGGAGAGACCAAAAGTAAGAGAAGCTGGCTCCTGGGCTCTTGATATTTGAGGAGCTTGTCCCTCACTTTCCCAACTTGTGAGGCTGAAAACATCTACAATAATTTTTAAAGAAATCAGAGAGCACCCTCCTGCTGGCTGTCTTCTGATCCTTGAGTGTTCTCCAAGATGGTGAGAATTTAGAGGTGCACACCCACTTTTTGAGTGTGTCTTGGGACCAGTGTGACCTGAGAGCGCTTATGTTGCTTAAAGATGCAAAGACAGGAAATTGGCTTGTCTGGCTGTTGTGTACATCTCAAGTATCCTTTCTATATTCATCCATCAGTTTGGGAAAGGAAGGTGCTTCATCACTTGGTGCTTTGAGGTGCTACCTTGAGATCCACCCTTGGTCTCCCTGCTGAAGATCTCTATATTGGGGCTCCAGGCATCAGTCTATTGTCCTTCTCTGGTCCCTTGTGGGTCTCTAGTTGCTTGTCAGCCATTACTCCAAGAAACTCCCCACATCTCCTGGGAGTGTGGACAGAACCCAGGTAAGACCTGGGCACAGCAGCATGATGACTTCGTTCACAGATAAAGTTGTGACAAAGTAACATTGAACTTTAAACTACTTTGATGAATTCCTCCCTATTCCCCAAGGGCTGAGCACCAACGGCCAGTATCACAGCTGGAGTTGAGCTGAACCCTTGACCAGGTCTAAGTGGATAGGTCAGTTGGTTCTGATAATGTAGCAGTGTGTTCTGTGCTTTGTGGTCAGATGCTAAGCGCTGGGCATTTATGAAGTTTTCGTGTTCCCTGCAACCCTAGGAAGTGGTCACTGCTGTGACTCTCAATTTATAGGTTAAAGTAATTGCCAGTGCAGGATAGTTAAGTAACTGGCTTTTGGAACCCAATCCAGCTGGTCTCAGAGTCAGAACCCAGCCCAGCTGAATGGCCAGTGGTTCTAAACATGGCCCCTCATCAGCATTATTTGGGGAAACTTCTGAAAACTACAGCTCTCTCAGGCCCCTCTCAGGGAGCTCCTGAGTCAGTGGGTGGAGGGCCAGGAATCTGCGTTAATGATGGACCCTACCTGAGAACTGCTGTTTCACCCACAAGTTCCTGATGGACAACAGTCATGTTGTTATCAAAAAGAAAATCAAACCCACACCACCGTTTGGCTCAGGGGTTATCTAAGGGAACCAAAGACTTATAACAGAGTTCACAGTAGGCCAAACCCACAGCCCAGGTGACCAACAGGTATCTCTGTGTCGTGGAATTCTATTCAACAATGAAAAGGAGCAAGCTGCTAACACAGGCAGCGGATGAATCTCGAAAGCATGCAGAGTAGAAAGAAACACATGACAGAGGACACACTTAGTGTACAATTCCATTTATGTGACCTTCCAGGAGAAGCCAAGCCAATGGACGGTTTGAAAAAATTATCAGGGTGTTTGCCCACTGGTGATGGAACTGGAATGGGCAGTGAGGGGACGTCTGGGGCATGTTCACTGTCTGGGCACGGGTCTGCCGTTGTCACACCTAAGATTTTTACATTTCACTCCATATTGAAAAAGAAACATAAATGAAATATGGAACTCTCATTAATGGCATGCATGGTGAAATGTTTAGGGACAAAGCACTCTGAAGTCTGTAGCGACTTTGATATAAGCCAAAATGAGCTGGATTGATGGGGGAGGGGAAGGATGAGTGGATACATGTTAGAGCAAATGTAAGCCGTGATTTGGGTGATGTTAACTATTATCCAAAGCAGCAGTGAAGGGGTCCCCCGCTGTGGAGCTGCCCCAGGTGAAGAATGCTCACTCATGACCACCTCCCTGTTTGGGTCCGAGGGGTGCTTGTGTACGAAGGATTCCAGCCATTGCCGAGATGCAGGAGCCCAGTGGGAATTCGGGTTTGCAGTTCGTCACCGTGAGGCTGGATGGGAAAATGGGGCTGCCTGCCCTCCCCTTGGAGTCCTGACTTTGGCCCCAGGCTGGAGGACTCGCATTCTTTCCTCCTTCTAAATGGCAGGTAGTAGAGAGAGGAGACAGGTGACCCTTAAGACCACGATATCTAGTTGGCCCGGGCAGCGAACGGGCACAGCCAACACAGTCCAGCAAGGACCTCTTTTCTTCTAGGTTTGTTGTTTAGTCACTAAGTTGTGTCTGATTCTTTGCAACCCTTTGGACTTCAGCCCCTACCAGGCTCCTCTGTCCATGGGATTCTCCAGGCAAGAACCCTGGAGTGGGTTGCCATTTCCTTCTCCAGGGGATCTTCCCAACCCAGGGATCGAACCCTAGGTTCGAGTGAGAAGGGTGACAGCAAGTCAGGCAGGGATGGGTCCCCTGAGACCAGGTCACACTGAGATCAGAGCCCACTCACCTGTGGAGGTATGTGTACTAGCTCAGCAGCAACTCCCATGCAAGATGTCACTCTTCACTCCTGTGGCTCCTACATTTCAGGCACATTCTTTACCCACTGGGTAAGGAATCAGGGCTTGATTCCTTCCTGTTAGAGCCAAGTGCTATTGGTCTGCTAAAAGATGCTGCCATTTTGTAATTGTCACAGTTTTGACCAATAACAAGGATTACTAGGGTTTTCCTTTAATAGGTCACTGTAGCTTATTCTCCTAAGCTTACCCTATGTTTCGTTTCCTATCACATCCTGCGTGGGAGCTGATGCTGAGCTAGCACACACACCTGCACAGAGTGACCTGGGCTCAGGGGACCCTTCCCTGCCTGACTTGTTGTCACCCTTCACTCTCCGTGTCCTTTCAGTGTCCAAGGTGCATCTGGTGTAGGTTCACTTACCAGTGACACTTCAAGAATGCCAAGGAAACAGAGACAGACGTGAGACTCTAGGTGTGTGTTGCCAAGACAGTTCTCAGCTAAACTGCCTGGACGAGACGTGGTGAGGGAGGAAAATGGCCATTGGATTGTAGCTGGTTAGTGGTAACTCGATCCCGGAGCCAGTTGACAAGAGTGGTGTCTGGGCTGGTCCTTGCACACCGTGCATGAGTCCCCATGAGTCCCAGGGGCCGCATGCCCCTACAGTCTGATCATTTTAGGAATCACAGCTTCTGTTCATCCCAAAAGTTTAGAGAAGTTTTGTGTACAATTCTGCCTTCATCTTTGCTATTTTTTCTAAGCTTGATAGCAAAATTTCCCTCTCTGCCCTCACAGTCTGTGTGCAAATCATAAAATCTATAAACCTTGAATAGACTTAGAAAATCACACACTGCTATGAAAGGAACCGTAAATGAATCTTCATATTTGAAGTTTTGTCATTTAACAAATGCATTGTTACCCATTATCCTTTCAGTACTTAACAAACAACTTATAATGAGATACAGAAAGACACAGTTGGAAGGGCTTTTTTCCCTTCCTTTCTTTCAAAAACAGCTACTCCCTTGCAGGTAGTAATTTTGCTTTAAGAAGAGGGATGTTTAGTGCTAGGCTTTTTAATAAAATACGTGTGAGAGAATAATTCTCCTAAAACATTCTGTATCTACAAAAATCTATATGTGGGGGAACTGGAATTATTCCCTAATAGATTTTATTACATAGCAGTTAAGAATTTTTCTAAGAGACATCTAGTCAAAGCCATCAATTTGGGGGAACAAAGAATGGGAGAGAAGGAATTTATTGAAAACTGGAGTTATTCCCTACTTGGTGGAATTCCTTATCTGTTCTCTGGTTTCATTTTCTTTGGAAGGTGGAGCCCTCTAGGCTGTTAGGTTAGCATGATTAACCACAAACATAGGATTGACATTTATTCACTTAATCCACGTTCTCTGGACGTGGTCTGTCTGCAGGAGGAGTGTCTACACCAGGGAAGCCGAGGCAGAAAGGGGGCTGCACAGGGAATACACCTTGAATGACTGAAAGAATAGGCAGAGACTTGAGTTTATAAAGTGAGGCGTGGGGGCCCAGGGTGGGGAGACCCACGGAGAGGGTATACCTGCTGTTTTAATAAATTAACACACGATCCTATACACCCCAACACCAGTCACGTAGAAGTGAGATACAGAGAGAGGGTGATATATTCATTTGTTTTATTCAAAACTGATTGTTGCACACCTTTTATGTGTCAGGCGTGGAGAAACGCAGCCCCAGGCCCCTAGAGACACAAAACACCATTAATTGCAAAACACAACAGGAAGCGTGGGACCAAAGTCTAAGACCATAGACAGAGGAGACCTAGCCTTGTCCGGGGAGGCCACCAGTGGCCCCTGATAACACAGCACTGGAGGGGTCGAATGGTCAGGGATTCCCCAGGTATGGGAGGAGGCTGAGGGGACCTGGATCCAGGAGACGGACGGCCGGGTGAAGTGAAGGAAGGCTAGAGGGATGGGCAGGGAGCCAGGGGCCGTGAGCAGGAGACAGAAGAGAACACGCCAGGCACCTGCTGCCTAGGGGAAGCAACTCCAGGGTCTCCCTCCAGTGTTTATGAAACATTTCCAACTTGCAGAAAAGCTGAGTGAACTCAACAGTTGACAGAAGCACACCCACCATGAAAATCCTGCACATAACAACCGTGTAAACCCCACACTTCACAGACTGCCAGTTGACTTCACCTCAGCCCCATCCCCTTTCCATCCATCTTGCTTCTGATGGATTTCACAGTGAAATCAGTGTACCTCCCCCCTAAACTCTTCAGCAGGCAGCTCACAAAATAAAGCTCATGTTTGTTTACGTGTTGAGGCAAGCTTTCACAGAGAGAAAACTGCATACCTTTTAACTTTGAAAAATGTATATGCCCAAGTAACCCAAAGTCTTGTCAAGTTCTAAACCATGGTCCCCAACCTTTTTGGCACCAGGGACCGGTTTCCTGGAAGACAATTTTGCTACAGACCCCAGTGGGGAGGGATGGAGATTAAGTGTACACTACATTGATCATGCACTTTGTTTCTATTATTATTATATCAGCTCCACCTCAGATCATCAGGCATTAGAGCCTGGAGGTTGGGGACCACTGGTCTAGAGCATCGTTTTCCAGAAAGTTTTCTTCTGCTCTTTGGTGGGCTACCCCTCCCCCCGGGTCCAGAGGCAATCGCTGTTTTGGTTTTTTCATCATAATATTGCCCACAGTGAGTCCACTGGTCATGCCCCCTGTTTGAGATTTGGGGTCTAGTGTGGGCTTTGCCTTTTACCAGTGGAAAGGTTGCAGACAGTTTGGGGCAGCTGTGAAGGAAGTTGCTGTGAACACTGGTGCTTCTGCCCTTGGCATGGACAGCCCTGCTCTGCGATGCTGATGGAGCAACCCCTGCCAGGCACTTCACTGCTGCCTGCGTGCATCTTCCCGTCTACACTTTGCACCCAGCTCTGTCTGTAATGGGAAGCTCCTGTGAATAGTGTGCTTTTGAAATGATCTTGATTTTTTCTCTTTTATGACAACTTCAATAGTACGTGAACCGAGAACTTCCAGATGTTCAAGCTGGATTTAGAAAAGGCAGAGGAATAAGAGATCAAATTGCCAACATCCGTTGGATTATAGAAAAAGCAAAAGAATTCCAGAAAAACATCTACTTTTGCTTCATTGACTACACTAAAGCCTTTGACTGTGTGGATCACAACAAATTGTGGAAAATTCTTCAAGATATGAGAATACCAGACCAGCTTACCTGCCTCCTGAGAAATCTGTATGCAGGTCAAAAAGCAACAGTTAGAGCCGGACATGGAATAATAGACTGGTTCCAAATTGGGAAAGGAGTATGTCAAGGCTGTATATTGTCACCCTGCTTATTTAACTTATATGCAGAGTACATCATGTGACATGCCAGGCTGGATGAAGCACAAACTGGAATCAAGATTACAGGGAGAAATATCAGTAACCTCAGATATGAAGATGATAACCACCCTTATGGCAGAAAGCGAAGAGGAAATAAAGAGCCTCTTGATGAAAGTGAAAGAGGAGAGTGAAAAAGCTGGCTTAAAGCTCAACATTCAAAAACCAAAGATCATGACATCCGGTCCCATCACTTCATGGCAAATAGATGGGGAGACAATGAAAACAGTGATAAACTTTATTTTCTTGGGGTTCCAAATTACTGCCAATGGTGACTGCAGCCACGAAATTAAAAAGACACTTGCTCCTTGGAAGAAAAGCTATGACAAACCTAGACAGCATATTAAAAAGCAGAGATATTACTTTACTGACAAAGGTCCATCTAGTCAAAGCTATAGTTTTTCCAGTAGTCATGTATGGATGTGAGAGTTGGACCATAAAGAAAGCTGAACACTGAAGAATTGATGCTTTTGAACTGTGGTGTTGGAGAAGACTCTTGAGAGTCCCTTGGACTGCAAGGAGATCCAACCAGTCCATCCTAAAGAAAATCAGTCCTGAATATTCATTGGAAGGACTGATGCTGAAACTCCATTACTTTGGCTACCTGATGCAAAGAACTGACTCTTTAGAAAAGACCCTGTTGTTGGGAAAGATTGAAGGCAGGAGAAAGGGACAACAGAGGATGACATGGTTAGATGGCATCAGCAACTTGATGGACATGCGTTTGAGCAAGCTCTGGGAGTTGGTGATGAACAGGGAAGCCTGGTGTGCTGCATTCCATGGGATCTCAGAGTCAGACACAACTGAATGACTGAACTGAACTGATAACAACTTCTGTCTTGAGCTTGGAGTGTATGCTCCCTCTTGGTTTCATGACTGATGGGTGTGAAATTGATTGCTTGATGTTTGTGATTTTAATTTCATGTCCCTTTATGGTTTCTCTTTTCCTCCTTATTTACATCCATTGATTTTTCTAGAATTTAATTTGCAGTTCTTTATTGGAGTTACTGTTTGCAAATAGGAAAAGGAGTACGTCAAGGCTATATATTGTCACCCTGCTTATTTAACTTATATGCAGAGTACATCATGAGAAATGCTGGGCTGGAGGAAGCACAAGCTGGAATCAAGTTTGCCAGGAGAAATATCAATAACCTCAGATATGCAGATGACACCACCCTTATGGCAGAAGTGAAGAGGAACTAAAAAGCCTCTTGATGAAAGTGAAAGAGACTGAAAAAGTTGGCTTAAAGCTCAACATTCAGAAAACTAAGATCATGATATCCAGTCCCATCACTTCCTGGCAAATAGATGGGGATACAGTGGAAACAGTGGCTGACTTTATTTTTCTGGACTCCAAAATCACTGTGGATGGTGACTGCAGCCATGAAATTAAAAGACGCTTACTCCTTGGAAGGAAAGTTATGACCAACCTAGATAGCATATTAAAAAGCAGAGACATTACTTTGCCAACAAAGGTCCATCTAGTCAAGGCTATGGTTTTTCCAGTAGTCATATATGGATATGACAGTTGGACTATAAAGAAAGCTGAGCGCCGAAGAATTGATGCTTTTGAACTGTGGTGTTGGAGAAGACTCTAGAGAGTCCCTTGGACTGCAAGGAGATCCAACTTGTCCATCCTAAAGGAGATCAGTCCTGGGTGTTCATTGGAAGGACTGATGAAGCTGAAACTCCAATACTTTGGCCACCTGATGCGGAGAGCTGACTCGTTTGAAAAGACCCTGATGCTGGGAAATATTGAGGGAAGGAAGAGAAGGGGACGACAGAGGATGAGATGGTTGGATGGCATCACCGACTCAATGGACATGGGTTTGGCTGGATTCCGGGAGTTGGTGATGAACAGGGAGGCCTGGCGTGCTGCGGTTCATGGGATTGCAAAGAGTCAGACATGACTGAGCGACTGAACTGAACTGAACTGATTGGAGTTATGCGTTTCCCCAGTTATGGCTCAAATGGTAAAGAATCTGCCTGCGATATAGAAGGGGTTGATCAAACGCACGTGGGTTTGATCCCTGGGTCAGGAAGATCCCCTGGTGGAGGAAATGGCTACTCATTCCAGTTTTCTTGCCTGGAGAATCCCATGGACAGAGGAGCCTGGCAGGCTACAGTTCATGGGGTTGCAAAGAGTTGGACATGACTGAAGCAACTTACACACATCAGAATTCTAGCTCTCCCTCTGCATGACGTCGCAGGAGTGGTTCCAGGAATCTCTGGGAAAGCAGAATCTGTTCCAGGGGTTGTTAAAAGGCAAAGTCAGGCAGCAGCCGTGGGAGGGAAAAGTGGGTGACATGAATAAGGCAGATAGGTTAGAAGTCGACCGATGTCAGCAGGCAGATTTCACAGTTAGCTGAAGGGGGACCTTCAGAATGTCCTGGCCTGAATGACCGAAAATATATACTCAAACTCTCCCCACCTTGTAAATTTATCGACATTTTAATCATTAATGGTAAGCAAACTCAGGTGACAGTATGGTTCAGGCTTCTAATTACCTCTTTGAAAATAATTGAATCTAGGGAATTCCCTGGTGGTCCAGTGGCTAGGTCTCTGCCTTTCACTGCCAGCAGCAAGGTTCAATCCCTGGTGGGGGAACTAAGATCCCGCAGGCCGTGCAGCCAAAAAAATACATAAAATTGTGATTCAACCTTATAACCACTGAATTTTTTAAAACCACTCTTAATATAATTGGACAGTTGCCAGAGGACCTCCCAAAAACCAGACTCGTTTTTTAACCAGATCCTGACTACCCTAACTCTCTTCCATAAGGGAGACTCACCCTGGAGTTCAGGCTCTGGGGATCTGGACTCCTCCTGAGGACACCCCAACTGAGGTGTGGACAGAAGCCGTGGGCACTGAGCCCAGGACTGCAGACACCATACCTGGGTATGGGGCTGTGACATGGGGACCAAGTCTCCAGGCTTGCCCAGCATGGCTAGGGGTGGCCTGGCAGTCTACACCACGCATGGGAAAGGAGTTACAGGCAGTGATGTCCTATGGACACCGTGGTCCCTCGGGAAAAACCCTGCACTTGGCTCAGGAGGCCAAGATGTTGTCATTGTGTTTGGGGTCCCTGAGGTCACCCAGCCAAGAGGTAGCAGAACCAGAATTCACCCTTGGCCTGCAGCCACCAGCATCCTGGCAGGATGCCCTCCTCCTCTGTGCACAGGGCCCCGGGCCTCATGCTTGAATCCCTGCCCTCTCCTGTCCCCAGGAAAGTGGTGCTGAGGGACATCTGGAGGCAGAGATGGACCTCGTGGGCAGGGGCTGCATGAATCCATCCAGGCCCCAGGTCAGATGCCTGTGATTGACTCTGGCCCCGCCACCCCTGGGACCTCTGAGCCTCATGTGTGCTCAACCCCCAGCCCCCGATCGTGAGTGACAATTCTGTCTTCTCCACTGGTGGTGGGGGCTCTCCGCAGGGAGTTTCCATACAGCTCCCATAGAACAGAGCCAAGCCCAGCTCCAGAGTCACCGAGATGTCGCCTGGGCCATTATAACTAGTATTATTAATTTTATGAGCATTCTTGTTGCCATGATGATGGCCATCCCTGTGAGGTCAGTCACTCTCCTCTCAGGAGAGTGTGTCCTTAGAGAGGAAGGGGTAGCCCAGCTGGGTGGGGCCTCCTCTGGCTTTGTCATGGGGAGGAGGGGTCAGTAATCCATTCACATCACTGCTGTGTTTGTCAAATAGTGAGGATATTATCGGCTGTGCTCAGAAATGGAAATTAAATTTATAATAAGTGATACACTCTAATCGGAAAGGAGGAGCACAAAGGAGGCCCCTTTCACAATGATTACAAATCATGAAGCCATTGCTCACACTTGCTTCTCTGAACTAGAAGCTCGTTTGGGAGCAAAGGCCACTCAGGGCACTTGCCCAGTAAAGTTCTGCCTTGTCGAGTGGGGAGAAGTGAATGCCCGTCTCCCAGGCAGCTCAGCGTCCACCTCCCTGGGCTTCATCTCAGGCCATGACAAAGCCGCCTCAAAGGGACTTCCGTGACCATGTCGACTAGTGATAGCGAGAAACACTGAGAGACATGACCGCATTCTGTCACGAGTTCTTCCCCCTGGAGATGTGGAGAGGAAGACCTGTGAGGCCTTGGGGGCTCAAGTGTCATAAAGCGCCGTTATGATGAGAAGAAGGGCTGTGTGGCGGTGTTTCCGTGGTGTCAAGCAGAGGCATTTCTATCAATGTTCATAGTTCATCCTTACAAGTCCTGTCTCCTAACACCATGGGCGCATCGGGCACGTGACCAGCAGCCTTGTGGCCCCGAGTCCCGAACCAGCCTGGGTGCTGAGTCGGTGGGTCGAGGTCCCCAACACAGGCCATGTGGATGACCATGTGGACTCTCTTGGCTTGGAGACAGGAAGGCAAATCCATTATTCCTAAGGTTCTGCAGCATGTACTTCTCCTTACAGCGGGCACTGAGTGTGTCTCCAGGAGGCTATTACTCACATAACCATGGCGTTTGAGCCCTGATTGTGCTCCTGGTGGTGAGAGAGAAGGAGCCTCCTTCTCCTGGGGAAGGTTCCTGGTCTCTAGGGCAGTGTCCTCTCCCAAGCCTGGCCAGCTGGGCCTGTTTATATAGAACCAGGGTCAGGGAGGTGACCCACAGCCCGAGTCTTCATCCAGACTACTTCCCCACATCTGATGTTTCAGACTTCATTGTATCGACGTCCTCAGTGGTCCCCTTAGCCTGTGGCTTAAGGTCAAACAGATGACGCGTTACTGTATCTGCCTTCTGTGCATAAGAATGGGCTTCCCAGGTGACGCTAGTAGTAAGGAACATGCCTGCCAATGCAGGAGACATAAGAGACACAGGTTCAATCTCTAGATTGGGAAGATCCCCTGGAGGAGGGAATGCCAACCCACTCCAGTATTCTTGCCTGGAGAATCCCATGGACAAAGGAGCCCAGCAGGCTGCAGTCCACAGGGTCGCAAAGAGTTGGAGACAACAGAACGGCTTAGCACAAGGACACACGTGCGTAAGAACAGTTACAGCTGATGGAAAAGAGTGCCTGGAGAGATGGAATGACAACGTCCTTAGGAAATGCCACCGATTATTTATATTTACCTGGATACCTGTCTAGTCACTGAACATCCCATTAAAAATAATTTGTTGATGGAGGTGCTATTGGAGAGAGGACTGGTTGAAAGGTCAGGAGCCCCCCTCAGCGACTGAATCTCAACACCTTTGAGCCTATGTCTCCCACCCTCACTGCTCAACAGCTGTCTCTAAGCCCAGAGCACATAGAGAAGCAGGTTGTGAAAGCATGCTGTGCCATGCAGAATGCAGAGGCTGCTGGGGTGTTAGTTCTGGTAACTAGGGTCCACCTTGAGCATCAGCGCCATGCATGCTGGAGAGGCTCTGGGCTCAGCTAATGACCTGTCCTCTTTTCTCCTCCTAGGTAAGTGATCCCGCTGCTCACGTACACGCGTGTCCTCACATGCCCGTCTCACCTACAAGAACCTGTCTCCACTCCCCGGCTCCTCTGCAGTCTTCTCAGGAAGGTGTGAGCCGGGTGGACTCGGTGAGAGCGAGGATGGGCTCACATTTCCCGGGCCTTGGCGACATGACTCCTCTTTCTTAGCCAGACTTGTGCTGATGAAGGAGGGGGTGAGGGGTGAGACAGTCACATGGAAACCAGATAAAGGGGACCTGATGTGGACTCTCTAACCTGAGAAGCCAGCCTGGACAGTGATTCGATTCTGCTCTGACCCAAGTAAGACTGAGTCCAGCATCTCAATATGAGCTTCCAGACCTGCTCTCGCCATGAGGCGGCTTTCCTGTCCGAGTGACCTGGTGGTGTGTGTTGCCTTTTTTCTCGAATCTGACCTGGAAGCACCCGTTTCTCAATCCTGAGCACTTTCTGGGGAGTCAGGCTGTCCCTCTCCCAGGTTGTCCTTGGGCTGGCTTCTCAGGACTAAGGTTGTTCTTGTGGTTTGTGGCAAATGGTTCAAAAGTGCTTTCAGTTAAAGAAAATGTTAAAAGTAAGTAGCTGAGGGTTGTTCTCTGCTCGCAGAAAGACAGCTGTGGGTGCAGCAGAAAGTGTAGGTGGTCGAGAATAACGTTAAACCATAGCCCACTGAAAGCGTGTCTGTTGGCCGAGGTGATTTGGCCCAAATGGATTTTCTTTTCATGGCTTGGTGGCTCCCAGGGGAACCTTGTACACCTGGAGAAGTGGGTGAGACAGATCCTGGGAAGGTAGCTCCCTGCTGAAGCACGGATGAGAATGGAGGGGTTGTTTCCTGCATGAGGCTGGGCTGCGGGGTCCTGGAGTCTGGGCATGGTAGTAGGACACCCACAACCAGGTGGGACCCTCTGGGGAAGAGAAGATGCTCCCTGCAGGTGAGCGGAAAGGCGTATGTCTTGAGCTCTGAGTCTGGGGAGCCTGATTTCAGACTCTTCAGCTACAGACTTAACTGCAAATGTTCAGGACTCTCTTCTCAAAAAAGATAAAGAGGAACAGAAGAAAGATCGTAAGATAACTATATCACTAAAAGGGAACCTAAAATCTCTTGAGAAAGTGCTGTTTTCTTGAACAAGCTCACTTATGGGAGCGTGAATGTTGGATGCTTTTTGGGTGCAGCCCGGATGTTCCAGATGTTGGGTCGCTCCCCTGTCCCAGCTCTCCTAGAGTCTGTGGAAGGATATAGGTCACATGTCACAGGTCATATGTGGTACGGACATATGTCAGGCTTTACCTTGAATTCAGGCATAGCGATTGGCCTCAGAGTAATTGAATCCCAGGGTAAAAGGACACACATTCTGAATGAACTGGCCAATTATTATTTATTACTTGCATCATGTTATTTAACATATCTCATAAGTCTATGGGTAAAGTGGGTATGGTTTTTTTTAATTCCATGTGAGTATTGGCCTTTATTCCCACAAGGAAAAGTGTTTTACCATTTGAACTCAGTGTATCTTGGGCTCACCTCAGAGGGACAGAAAGTGACTGGACAGGTGAGCCAAGAGCCCCTGGGTGTGGCCAGGGCTCTGTGGGGTGTCCCCTCCTGCTATCTGCCTGAGCCCGGGGTTTGAAACTGGGGCTGGACACACTCCCCTCCCGACTCACCTCAGCTGCCGCCCTGGGCTATGGTGGCCTCTCCTGTGTTCTAACCTTGGGTCAGGCACTGCTGTCCTGGGAGTGGAGACCTCATCATTCCCCGATGCCCTGCAGGGCACTCTCACCCCAGGGACACGGCGCCAGTGCCCCAGGTGGCGCTGAAAAATGGAGCCTGTTTGGGTGGGGACCTCTGTGGCTAGGACTGGCGATTCTGTCCAGTGAACTTCTGCCTTCATCTGACCTGAGACCGTCTGGGTCTGAAACTCTGTGAGTCCCCATTCGACGTCTGATTTCAGACCTGGTGCTCACCCCAGCTCTCTGCAGAGACACATTTGCTACTGAAGCGATGCTGACTTGGTCCTTAAACACCATCTTAAGAGGATTTCTACCTCTGGGTTATTCATGTGACACCTGGGCTTCCCCCTTCTTTAAGTCAGAGTTTCTCCATGGGTGACTGACCCCTGGGGGTGTTTGGCAAAGTCTGGAGGCATTTGGGGTTCTCACCGTTCTGTGGGGAGATGCACTGTGGTATCAGCTCGGTGCAAGGAGGCACTCAACATGCTCCACCGCACAGGACAGCCCCTCAGCACAGACTCATCCCATCCCAAGTGTCAGTCAGGCCGAGGATGTGAGACCCCAAGTTCCCTGATGAGAAAAAGCTTTGATGTTAATGCTACATAAACAATGATTTGAGGGTGAGGTACAAACTCTCTGTCCATCATCTCATTTAATTCCTGGTTCCCTTAGGTGCACGTGGTTCTCACCCTCACCTTGCAGGTGGGGAAACAAGGCCCAGAGGGGATAGGCGGCTGCCCGAGAGCACACAGCAAGTCAGGGGTAGAGCCATTCCGTCCCGGCTGCACAGTCCCTGCTGTGTCACTTGGCTGCATTTTCTCACCCAGACAAGAGTTGGGCTGGTGGAGACCCCACATGGCATGAAGGGTGACCCTGTTCTCCCCAGTGCAAGCTCTCTCCCAGCCTCCTGCCCCTCCATTTAATAACCGGCCGTGGAATGATCTGCTGTCACAGCCCTGGTGTCTCTGTCCGTGGGAGCTTGATTAATGACCTAAATGGTACCAGAAGCATGGTTACACGGGTTCTTTTGCAACGGCTGTGGGTGGTAACACTCCTCTTGATCCGGGTGCAGACCGAGGCAGGAACACACGCTCCCCCTCCCATCCACACGGCGCCTTCTCATCACTTCCCTGGTTCCACCCCGAGGGCTTGATTTAGAAGAAGTGTCTGATTTAATGGGGAGAAAAAGATGAAACAACAAAAACAGGCCATCGAAAGCCCTCCGAGTGTGGGGAAGGTGCTTCTCTTCCATTACACAGCTCAGCATTCTTTGTTTCTCGTTTTAACATTTTGCTTAAGATGTAGGGCTGGAGGCTGTGTTTCTCCTAGAAATTATTTTCCAATTCGCACTGCTTTTATTAATGTCTTGGAAGGAAGGTCTGTGACGGGAGGCGTGTTGGGCAGATTTGATGTGGTGTGGGGTGTCCTGGAATTCACCATGAGCTGGTGACTAAGGAGCCACATGAAGACTAGAACTGGGGAGGCAGGCCTGCCAACCCGCGTGACTTTCTGCTACTGGCCAGCTGAAGGGAGGGGGATTGAGAATGAATCCCGGATTCCCGACCATGAACTTCTGTATGTTCCTCACCCACCAGAAGTGTACTGTCACCCCAGGAGAGCAGGCTTTGGGGTCCAATCAATAGAAATGGGATATGAGGTTTGGGGGATATGAAGCTCCAATGCTTTGGCTACCTGATGTGAAGAGCTGACTTATTTGAAAAGACCACTGATGCTGGGAAAGATTGAGGGCAGGAAGAGAAGGGGGCAGTAGAGGATGAGATGGTTGTATGACATCACCGGCTCAATGGACGTAAGTTTGAATAAACTCTGGGAGACAGTGAAGGACAAGGAAGCCTGGTGTGCTATAGTCCATAGGGTCACAAAGTCAGACATGAGTTAGCAACTGAACAACAGCAGTGAGGTCAAGGGAGGAGACTTCTCCTGGGTGACGGAGTCCCATCCCGACTTTGGGCTGTGCAGTTGGCCCTGTCTCATTCATGGGGCCACATGGACCGCAGATCATGGGCCTGCTCTCGCTGGTCCTGTGAAACACATCAACCAGCACGTGTTTACCAGTGATGGTGCCAGGCCTGGGGGAAATGATCTTGTTGGTGGCACTGGTTTTGTCCTTCTATGTGTCACCCACACTTGGCATCCTGCCTAGCATGTGATAGGCCTTTCATTAAAGTTGGCAGAAAAGAAGAAAGTAGGAGAGAGTGATGGGAGAGGGTGTCTTCACTCCCAAGAAACTCAGAGTCTGGTGTGTTTTAGGGGAAGCCCGGTCATCACAGTGACGAGCACAATGGTGAGCTCTGTCACTGCTTCTCCCACAGCATACCCAGGTCCACACGGAGTGCCCTTCTTTAGTTTCCATCCTTTGCTAAATCTTCCCTACTCTTAAAGGTGGGAAAACGCTATTGATAAGTTGAGGAGGGAACCTTTATGCGTATAAGTGGGCCAGGTCCATGAGAAGTCCAAACACGGTGTCCAAATCTAGAGTTAGAATTGGACACATGCCATTACAGCTTCATAAATGAACCTCATACCATATAGGATCTGGTAGTCATTTGCTCCCCGGTAAGAATTCTGAGTGCGAATAGCAGCAAAAAAAAATCAAGCGACTTTATTATTAGTGTTAAATATTTACATAGTTTATGGAGGGGTGTAAACAGAGGCTGACACATTATGATAGAAGTGAGTCTTTTCCAGAATTACGAGTTAGGAAGCGTTTGGTGGAGAGTGAAGAAGCTCACGCATTTTATTTTCAGATGTGGTGCAAGCAGGAACCGGAACTCCAGACAATTCTCTGTCCTTATTAAAATCCAATTACAGTAATAGCTCAGCCTTAAACTTGGGGTATTACGGATGCAACATAAATGTTTAAACAGCTCGGCTGTGTGTGATGGTTCTCCAGTTCACATTTCTCACCACTGGTGAGCTGCTTCTCATTTGCAGCTGACTTTCAGGGGTTTGTTGGGTAAAAGAAATGTGAGGGAGGAAAAACTGCTGAAGCACTAAATCCTACCTACATTATTTTTCGTTTTCCCCTTTAGGATAAACCCTCCATTTTACTAAGTTGATGAGTTAGCCTAAAACATATCAAAGAAATCATTCAATGAATATTTATATGGCACCTACTAGGTGCAAAGACTTTTTCCCCCTGGGTGGATAGAAACCTGAGCCCACCTGCAAGATTTGGGGAAAGAAAAAGTCTTTGTGGACTCCGCATATGCAGTGCTCACAGCAATGCAAGAAAGGCTCCTGGGCCCCCCGAGGTGAGGAATATCCATCAAGTCTGCTCTTCTAACTCTGAGCTGGATGAGGGGTGGGGGGTGGGGCCACGGTGCTGGTTAGGGTTTATGTGTTTTATAACAGAACCACAGTCTGTGTCAGCCAGGAGTTTCTGTATACATAGAAGCCGTCAAAGCCCACCATCAAACACAAGGCTGTACATGCCCCAGGTCACTGCGAGAATAAAAAATCACTCAACTCAGTGGCTCGTGACTCCTCCACCTTCCTTAGGACTCAACTAGTGAAAATCTGTCCCATTTGAGAGTTCAGGGGCTTTTGGGTTCTCCTAAGTGACTTTGCCTCACACCGTGTGAGTTTGTGTGGCAAAATATAGTTTTTCAAGTCCAATGCAACAACTCAAAATAAATATACACACACTAGAGACACTTACAAATACATACATTTTCTCCAAAGGTAATTTTTCTAAAAGCCAGGGTAGCTTTTGGTACCACATCTAATTAAGAGATTGTAGAACAACGCACAACCATCTTGATTATAATAACCGTCTTCAGATAATGCGCTGTTAAATTAGCTCACTGAACATCTATTTTGTAAGTAGATTTGGTTTATTTTTAGTCCTTGTTTGAAGCCAGGAATCCAAATGGAGATGAAGGGTTTTCAGCAAGCAAGGAAACCGAAGACTTGGCTGGTGGCACTCGAGCCTTGGCCTTTTCAGAAGGAAGTTTGGAAAAAAACCCACAGTGATGGTGGGGGGTGGTTCACTATGTCTCAGAGAAGCTTTCCCTCTAGAAAAACAAACAATGGTGCACTCGGAAATGAAGGGTACATCCTGCAAAACACCTGATGGGTAATATCTGCAATCCATGTATCAGGTTAGGGGTTAATGCCAGAAATACATATGTAACTTCCACAATTAAATGGCAAACAAAAATAGCAACAGCAGAGAAACAACAAATAACCTGATTTTAAAACATGTTAAGGAGTTGAACAAGTATATCTCTAAAGAGAACATGCAAGTCATAAACAGGCATGTACAAAAAAGTTCAATGTCAGTAACTTCAGGGAAACGCAGGTCAAAACTCCAGGGAGACGATACCTCACAACCGTCAGGATGGCTGTGACCACAGAAAAGCACAAATGTTGGAAAGGATGTGGAGAAATCGTCACATTTACACAGTGCTGGTGGTGCAGCCCCTACGGAAGGAAGACAGTATGGAAATTCCTGCAGAAACTAAAGACGGAACTAACATATAACCATCAACACCACTGCTGGGTGTTTATCCAAAAGAGTTGAGATCAGGACCACAAAGCCTTGCCTACACTCTCAATAGACCATCTCTTTGCCTCCCAGACTGTAGCCAGGCCACACGTCCACAGGCGCAAATACCTGATAGAGAAAAGAAGATGGCATCCGGCAGGCTGACCATTTCTATCCACAAAACTGGCCCATGTGTATGATCCCTGGAATTATTCAGTGGGTGGTAATCAACACCTAAGAAAAAATGATGCTCTTTACAGTATTAATTACTTTAGTCATCTAGTTTTTTCCATGTTAATGAACATCAAGGTTTTTCCATAACCCAGACTTCCGTAACCTAAACTTATGAATCTCCCAATATTTCCATACATATTCACTGAAAAATTCCTAGTCATGATCGGATTTCATCAATATTTCTGATGGTTGAAGCCAGGGACTTACAACAGAATCTGGAGAATGAAAACAAAAAGGGAGTACAGTGGAAAAGACAAACAGCAGAACTGACTGGTAATCCTCCAACTACCAAGGAAAGTCTGAGAAACTGTCACAGACAAATGGAGCCTTAAGGAGAGTGACAACTCACAGTCACATGGGATCCTGGGCAGAAAAGGACAGTAGGGAAAAGCTAAGGAAGTCTGCATAAAGTGTATGTGACCAGTCACTCAGTCATGCCTGACTCTTTGTGGCCCCATGGACTGTAGCCCACCAGGCTCCTCTGTCCATGGGATTTCCCAGGCAAGGATACTGGAGTGGGTTGCCATTTCCTCCTCCAGAATAAAATGTGGTCTTTAGCTAATAATAATGATGTATCGATACTGGCTCGTTAATTATGACAAATGTACCTGGTGACGGTGAGACATTAACAGTAGGAAGGAGCAGATGCACATTGTGTAGCTCTCTGTGCTGTCTTTGCAACTTTTCGGTAAATTTAAAACTATTCTGGGACTTCCCTGGTGGCCCAGTTGCTAAGACTGCGAGCTTCCAATGCAGGCGGCCCAGGTTCCAGCAACTAAAAGAAGCAATTCATTTAAAAAACCAAACTATTCTTAAATAAAGGGCCTTTTAAATAAATTTTAAATAAATATTTTTATATAAATTTTTTAAAAAATGTATAAACAAGATAACGTAGAACCACCCACTCTTGCACCGCTGGGAAGAAACGTCGCTGTCAGCATCTCGGCGTCTTCAGCTGTTCCTGTGAACGCTGCCTCACAGGGAGAAGCACACCAGTACAAGGGCCCATATCACCAGCTTTTCCCCTTAATGATGCAGGAGTGTGAGAACCATCCCTGTGTCACTAAAAGTGATTTGGTCAGTCAGTATGTGAATAAACTCGGTCTCGGGGAACACGACGTCATCCTGAGACTGGAAGTAAGTTCAGAAATGGATTCTGTGTCACAAGACATTCGCAACCCCAGGCAGCCCGTGAGCCCCAGTGCCGGTCTTAATGCTCCAAGTTGGAGGCTGAGCTCTGGAGAAGCCGCTCTTGTCTCCTGGAAGCTGGAGGCACCGCTGAAAGCTGCTGGGTGTGGAGCGGGGGGAGTGGAGATCAGCCAAGGCTTCCTGGAGGAGGTGGGCTTGAAGGAGGATGAGGATATGAGTGATGGGTGATGGGGACCTTCCCTCCTAGGGCCGAATGGGGGGAGGCAGCAGGTGGGGAGAGAAGCCTGGGGAGTCTGGGGAGTATGGGGAGTATTTTGGAGCCTGGGGAGTCATTTGCAGGACTTGGAGCCAAGTGAGGTCAGAGGCTGGAGGGCACGAATCTGGATAGGGTGGTGGAACCAGGAGGAGCTGACATTCAGAGACTCCGCAGGCCTCTGCTAGACAGCCCCAGCCTCAGGCAATGTCAGCCACAGCATCAAAGGGTAAATCAGGACCGCTCAGATCAGGTCTGAGGAAAGACAGCTCACGACCACTCACAGAGGCTGACAGACAGCTCACTCACTGCTCACAGCTGGTACCATGATGCTAAGGAGAGGAGCGTCATATTTTAGGGGTAAAAAAGGAGGGAGAGAGAAAAAAAGGGGTGGGGGGATCTTTCCATATGGTGAAGGTTCTCATTAAAATCAATTGTAAACTTCACTAATGGCTGGGTTAACATCATTTGGAAATCATTTGTAAATATCAGCTGCATCTATATTCAGCATTTGAAATTTCCTTATTGAAAGCCTATATAGCTTTGCGTGTGTTTTTCAGTAGAATGTTATTCATTTAAAGTTGTTTGAAAATCTGATCAGAAAGATCTCCAACCCAGAAATTTAGTGATTTGAAAGACGCTACACTCGTGTCTATCCTCTGAGATGCTCCTTCCGAGTGATGCTTAGAAAAAGGACAACTAAGAACTGTATCCTTGGGGGACTTCCCTGGCCTTCCAGTGGTTGGGACTCAGTGGTCTCACTGCCATGGGCCTGGGTTCAATCCCTGGTCAGGGAACTAAGTTTCCACAAGCCGCTCAGAGCAGCAGCAAAAAAAAAAAAAAAAAAAACCCGTATCCTTAACGTGTGCTGTGTGGTGTGTGCTGTGGACAGGCTGCAACTTGAGTTCTATGAGTTTGGATTTGGCCTTGAGGACTGTGATTTAAGGCCCAAAGCTGGTCCCTGGGAAAGCGTGGGGCAGAAGTTTACAGTGGATGCTAGGCCTCACCTGGCCTCTCCCCTTCACTCTCATTCAAGGAGTGGAGGGCTCATTTATTATCTGACTCTGATCTGCCATATGGGGCGATGACTTCCTCTGAGATAGACAAGCATCCTGCTTAGCATTCCACCATGGTCACTGCTGGAGGAACGGCCTCCAGGGTCCAGCAAGTGGCTGGCCGCCCCACCTTTCTCCCTGTGGTTGCTTTGTCATTGGCCATCCATAGCAGGACAGTTTGAGAGATTGCATGCATGACAAAAGTGGTAGAAACGCGTATCCTAAATTATTTCAGGGGAGGTAGGTCCCAAGTATCTCCTCCCTGGTGGCTCAGGCAGTAAAGAATCTGTCTGCAATGCAAGAGACCTGGGTTTGATCCCTGGGTAGGGAAGATCCCCTGGAGAAGGGAATAGCTACCCTCTCCAGTATTCTTGCCTGGAGAATCCCATGAACAGAGGAGGCTGCTGGGCTACAGTCCCTGTTGTTGCAGAGCTGGACATGACTGAAGCAACTAGCACTTTCAGGTCCTAAGTGCATGAGGTGGAATACACAAGTCGGGCAAGACATGCTATTTATTCAGCAGGAAGTGCGTCACCTTCCTACTCTGCTGCTAGTGTGTGTGTGTGTGTGTGTGTGCGCGCGCGCACGCACGCATCAGGCTCGCCTGGGGGACCTCAGAGCCTGAGCCCCTTCAGTTTTCACAGGTAGAGCCTAGAAGTCCACCTTGGGGACCACTGGCCTGGAAGGCATCTTCCATCCCTCCAACCTCCCTCGTATTCCATGGCTTGTACTGTGGTTCTCTTGTCCACTTACAGAAATGAAGAATTTGTTTAAAAAGTGCTTCTGCTCAATCAGATTCGCTTGGATGAGACTGTAGACTCAGAAACACGCCCCTTCCCAGCCACCAAGAAAAAGCCTAAAAGAAACATTGCTTCATTTTGACCAGCACATGTGCTACTTTCCAACATTTACTGAAGACAATTCGTAGCTCTTTACAAATCTGCTCATGAATCATAAAACAGGTTTCTGCATTGAATCATAAAGCAGGTTTCTGCGTTAAGTGAGGTGCTGACCATTGTGTGGATGGAGGAATTACACTCAGAGAGTTGAGGAGCTCTGAGCTTCCTAATCAGAAACAGAGCTAATCATTCTGCAGAGATTAAGTCACTGTGGATGCTCAGCACTATTTCCTGCCCTGAAGACATTGATATGCTGAACTGTGAGACTCTTTTTTTCCTTGGCTATCCTGGAGAGTAAATATCTGGGAAATTCCTGCGCTGCTGATAAGATGCCTGTGGATAAAGAGCTCTCTTTATCTGCTCTCAGGAACTATGAAGCTTGCCTCCTGGGACACTGGCACTTCACAAAGAACACCCTTCATCTGCACTGATTGTAAACGTGGTAATCAAGCTCATTGGGCTTCCTGGGAGGTGAGGGAGGGTACTGACTCCAAACAGGAAATCAGAACTAGTCTTCTGTCCTGTGGCCACCCCAGTGGTCCAGCCTGTAGTGTCCAATGCCCTCTCTGACTCACACCCAGGCTCCAGGACCACCTCTTCAGAGCCCCCATGGTGCTGATCTGAGTGTGCATGTGTGTCTGAGTGTGTGAGCTGCTCTAAAGACCCCTTGAGGGACTTCCCTGGTGGTCCAGTGGTTAGGACTCTATGCTTCCACTGAAGGGGGTCACAGGTTCAATCCCTGGTTCAGAAACTAAGATCCTGTGTGCTATGCTGCCAAAAAAAAAAAGACCCCTTGAGTTTTTACAGAGGGATCCCCAGACATAGGGAAACATGAGCCGTGATCATTTAAAGTGACCGTTCTCTCCTCTGAGTAACCTGTTTGCAGATTGAATAATAAGCCTTGGCTTGTCTCAGGCCCAGAAGAAGGGAGATTAAATGGCTGAGTCTATGAGAATATGCATCACCAAAGACTCCCTCCTGTCATGACCCAGTTCTCCAAGTGCTGGCTTATGAAAGACTGAAAGTAGGTCATCAGAGGGAGATGGAGTGGGTGAGGGGGAGAAATCATTCCATGACAGTCACTTAAATGTGCCCATGCTGCTTCCGAAGGTTAGCTGAGGGCTGGAGCCGGATCCCAGACTCACCTCGTCCTCCCCTGGTGGCCACCATCCACCTGCCAGAGCCCCTCAGAGGCAGGCTGCTGGTGACATGGAGCCTGTGACCCCAGGCCGGTCTGTCCTCGCCTCCCCCTGTAAACTCTCTCATGTTCCCAAGAGAGAACTCAGCCTGCCCTGGGACGGTGTCGGGTTTTTTGTAATTCAGGTTTTCTTGTTAGTCTGTTTTGGCAAATTACAAATTCAGTCCATCAAAATCGGATGGGTTTTTCAAAGTAGAATCTGGATACCAGTTGAGTTCTTTTTCTCCACAATTAAAGCATATAAGTACCCCCTCCCCCCATCCCTGCCACCTCCACTGAGGGTGAAGCCCAAGAGCAGAGCCACGCCATCCCCTCACAAGGCAGCCTTGGACATCCCATGTGATCGGCTTGCTTCCACTTGAAGAGCAGAGCCATTTCTGCCAGGCCCGGAGCACTGTCCTCCTGGAGCCGGCCCAGGCCTGGCCTCTTCCTGCCCCTCTGGCCACCTGTTGTCTCTGCCTGGGACAAGGTCCCCAACCTGTGATATCACAGGATGTGGGAGGGTGAGGAGGGAAGGGGAAAGGGTCTCAGTGGGGTCCAGCGCCCAGGGCCCAGAATGGGGCTGTGGTGTGCACTCCTCCATCGGCTCCACAAGAACACAGGCCTGGGTTGGGGGGTGCACATCCTCAGACCGCCCGTGCATCCTCTCATTGCAGCCCAGGGCCGTGCTGTACTTACTGCCCCCCCATCTTACAGGGAAGAACCCAATGCTCAGGAAACATGATGTCCGTAACCATGATGCACATACGTGGCCACTGTCGTGGTCACCTTCAGCATGCCTCCCTTCCCTTCAGCCAGATCTCATCCCTGAAATGCAATCAGTTTTCTTTTCTCTTAAAAACATTGAAAAGAAAATCCGATAACTCCAGGCCATGAGTCCCCTTCTGTTCCCCTGTCACCCCTCCCTGCTCTGCAGGCTGGCCTCCCCATCATGATCGTGCCCGATTTTTTCTTTGTCATGGGCCCCTGCAAGGGCCATGGGCATTAACTGAGTGACCAGGTCTTATCAGAGCCAAGTATCCCCTAGGCTGAATTTGGCTGGTAATGGACTGACATGATCCTCAGCAGGGAGCTGAATGGAGAGCCATAGATTTATTTTGCCTCCGGAAAATACTCATGGATTTGGCCCAGATAGTCATCATTTCTAGAGCAGCCCCAGAATTGTGGTCAAGAGGGTTTAGATGGTCATAAATACTACGTTTTCTAGACGTGGTGACGAGAGGCATTCAGACCGCCTCTGGAGTTGGAGGGGGGAGGGCCCCTCTGAGGCCTCAGCACAGTTGACCTTGGTCCTTGAGTGGCCTCGGGCCTGGACACAGGCCGGGCACCCGCTGAGCCTGAACCATTCACCTGCAAACGAGGCTTCTTGTCCTGGAGGTGCCAGCAAAGCGTCAGGCACAGCACAGGCCCTTAGTCACAAATAGAGTTGAAAGAAGAGGAAACAGGAGCTCTGTTTTAATGTGTAATTGGCTTTCTTTTACATTTTGCAAAATGGTTGAAAAGCTTTAAAGCCTCTGCTTGGCCCAGACCCCACGGACCTGGCCACCGCCCACCTCCATTTGAGCTCCCAGCTCTGGGACATCACCTGGTGATGTGGGCGGGCCGCATCCCAAAGGCCCTGGATTAACACAAAAGGACACTGCAGTCCATGAAGGCTACCGCCCTGCTGGCTGGTCTGAAGAGCCATCTGATTAGCCAAGATTGTGTATTTCCAGTGGACACAGTGGAGCCCTCCTAAGACAGCTGCAGAGTGACTGAAGGCCTGAGGTGCTTCCTTTCCTGTTTGAGTTGACACTGGCTCCCTCCCAGGGCCCCTCCCTGAAGACTCACATGGACTGCAGTTTCCGTGGAGTCGAGGGGTCACTCTGCATGAAAATTCTAGCAACTCCTTGGACCCCATGTTGCCACCCCATCTACCCACTGCATCCTTGTTGCGAAGATTATATTTGTCCAAACTATGGTGAGACAATGAAGGGGATAATTAAATGTTCAGATGGGCAGTGGATCTGCATCTGTGCTAGAGGCCAACAAGGAGTGGGGGACACGACTTCTGAAGGGCAAATAGAATTGAGATCATGGTGGGAATGCAGGAGGCCCTTCCAGACCAGAGAAGGGCCTGCACCCCATATTGGGGATCAACTGTGAACCCCAGCATGCTATCTACTTTGATTTCAAGAACACCTACAAGATGATTAGTCTCTTTCAAGCTCATCCCCATCAGAATGGACTTCTGCTCCGTCAAAGCAGGTCTCCTGGATCTCTTCTTCATAGTTCTCCGAGCACGAGCAACCGTCGCTGTTCCCAGGGCCACCGGGAACGCCATGTGTCTGCACGTCCAGCTGGACCCCGAGCTCCCACAGGCCCAGGATGGCCTGGTCCCTCCTGTACCTGCAGCACCTTATGCTGCAGAGTGATGGAGATGACCTCTGAGACCAGGAGGTACATCAACAGCACAGTAACACACTGTCTTCTAGAACTGCCTCAAACGCTTCTCTCAGGAAACCCATCCCGGAAGGGAGAAACGAGTCCAAAGGGACAATGACAAGAAGGGGTGGGGCTCAGCCTCACTCTCATCATTATTTGAGGGCATCTTAAGCTAAGCTCCAGATCAACACATCACCATGTGTGCTGGTGGTGGGCATGTGGCACGTACCCGCCCCACCTCGCCAACCTTCCGAGGACCTCGAGATGAGCACGTGCCTGCTTTACAGAGGGGGAGCCCTGGGCACAGCACAGGAGGATCAACAAGGTCTCTGAGTGGCCAGGATGTGAACCCTGTCTGCACCAGCAGTGAGCCACATCCTGACCTGCCAGATCCAGATTTGATGACTGGACATTGTGTTCCCAGGGAGCCATGTGGGTCAGTAGACCAGAGGACTTGGGATGCGTTTCCTGCAGAAACACGGTCAGCACTCCAGGACGCCCTAGTGCTCGCATGAGCTCCGACCAAGCCCAGCCATGATCCTGCAGGGCCTTCCTAGACCTCCCACCTCCCACAAAACACAGAGGGTCGGTGGGCCTGGGGACTGTGCTTCCAGTCTGGGGAGGGGAGGGAGACCCCTGAGGGACAGCCAACCCACTAGCAGGCTAGCAGGGACGCAGGGCAAACCCCCTCCCCAAAGGCGCCTCCCCACAGCTAGAGTTGGTGTCATTGGAATTGCAACCTGGCGCCGTGCTGATTCTGACACCAAGTGTCGCATCCATTAAAGTTTAATTTGATCTTTTTTAATATCACATTAAAACGTTTCCATCCTGGAATGGAATGGTTATAGCGAACGTAAATCTGCCATACGCACGGTGCTTCATTTATATTAGCTTTTATTTAACTTGGTAAAAGGTAATTTGTTTTTATTAATTGATTCATTTTCCGCCTCCAGTCAGGCAGGCTGAGGCCCCAGTGGTGGGATGAGGTGGGGGGCCTGTGTGCAGAGCCGCTTCCTGCTGAGCCCCAGCTGCCCCTTCACCTCAGTGCTGGCCACTGTCTTCCGTGGAAACTTTAATTGACCACCCAGGTGCCTCTGTGTCTTGTTACCTGCTCCAGGGCCTCACCTCTCCCTTTAATTTTTTATTGTTGGGTTATTCTGTACAACTGATTAGTCAGGCACTTGCTGCTGAGGTGGGCTGCAGCTTTTCAACATCTTCTCTAAGCAGAGTGGAAAGGAATCACACAGAACTGTCAACTCATGAGCCCATCTGCGCCACCATGCTGCATTCAGAGCGCGTGTCTTGCGGTTGGGCTAGCCAGCTCCATCCACCACTGATGCCTTGAAATGAGATGCTTCATAACAAGTAACCTGGTTTGGCTTCTGTCTGAACTTTGCTGCTTTTCCCTCAGCCCAGGTTACAGGTGGGTGACTCCAGCTTCCCCAAGCTGGCTGGCTTTGTCCATGCACCCATCCGTCCTCCAGCTATCTCTCTAACCTCAGGTGCATGGGCCCAGTTTCCTCATTCTCGCTGGAAACTTTCAGGCAGCTTGGGAAGCTCTGTCCAAGGTCACAGCCTATTGAGTCCTCAGGTGAATTCCTGGTTGGATTGGACAGTGCTCAGAGAACTAGAAGGTTAACCTGGTGCGAACATGCTAAGTCACTTTGGTCATGTCTGACCCTTTGGGACCCCATGGACTGTAGCCCACCAGGCTCCTCTGTCCGTGGGATTCTCCAGGCAAGAATACTGGTGTGGGTTGCCATGCCCTCCTCCAGGGGATCTTCCCAACCCAGGGATCCAATCCACATCTCTTCATCTCTTATGTTTCCTGCATTGGCAGGCGTGTTCTTTAGTGCCACCTGGGAAGCCCAAGGTTAACCCAGAGCCCACGACAAGTCCACCGCTGCCCATCCTTCTCTTCCATGGCCTTATAGAGAGCACCCTTTGTAAAGTATTTCTGCCTCCAGCAGCCTCTCAGTTGAGAGCTGTAATTTTCACTAGCATTCATTTATAAATACCTCAGCTGATCACAGGTGTTCTGTGGGGAGTGCCGTAGACAGTGGCCTCAGGGCATCTCAGGGCCACTCGCCTTTGGCAGGAACAGCCAGGGCAGGAGTGGACACTCATGTTTCTGCCCTTCATCTGGTTAGGATATACCATCCATCCATCTCCCCCACCGTCAGTGCAGACAACATGGCTTTCGTCACCTGTAAGCACTGAGCTCTCCTCCTTACCAGAAAGATATGCGCCCATTTCCCGTATGGGATCCTAGTGGCAAATGTTGCTTTTCTATAAAAGTAAAACTAACCCTGGTTAATATTTAGGGGAAATTGCTTATAATAACCCAGAGCTGCTGATGGATGTGTACCGAGACAAACCTGCCATTTCACTTGGGTTTTCTCACATGAAGGGAGCAGATATCAACTCAGCCAACTCTGTCCACCTATTGAATGGGAAAGAAAGTGATCTTTGGCTTGAATTTCAAGATGGGCTGTCTCTGCAGCACTGGCGTCTGCATCTCACTCATGCTTCACTTTCTTTTGATGCAATAGTGCATGCAAGAGGGGTTTGTAAATACCAAAGCAGTATGCACACCGCCTGTCATTATTTACCCATGCAAATATCCCATGATTATAATTGGGACAAATTGTTTCCCAGGTTTCAATGATGACATTTTATATGTGCGTAGTGCTTTAAACCCTTCTCAAAGCTTTTCTCCATATCCATTATGTCATTTAACCAACTAATTGAACTTGAACTGGAACAAAGAAAAACACTGATAAATTAATTAAATCCAGACCTTTTATGGGGGAGGAGAAAAGGGGTGGCAAAACACAGCTGTGTCACAGTTGGTTTGTGGACGTCTATTAAAATGTGATTTTAAGGGGGAAACAAAATCTACATCCTTCCCTGCTTCAGATTCTTCAAAGGAAAAAAAGAGAAAAAAAGCCTGATTCCTTTTTTTTTTTTCTTATTCCTGGGGTCCAACTTGGACTAGTCTCCAGGAATCTGCCTTTATTTATTGTCTGTGCCATGAGGCTTATGGAATCTCAGTTCCCTGACCAGGGATCGAACCTATATCCCCTGCAGTGGATGTGCAGAGTCCTAACCACTGGACCACCAGGAAATTCCTCAGATTCTTGTTTTAATATCATGAAATACTTGTGAATTTTTCCTATTTTTTTATCTGACCCACCACCCTAAATAATTTTTGAGGATATTTTTATTCTCAAAAATATATATTTCTGAAACTTTAATGATAATACATTTTTATAAGAACTTGTGATAAGAAATATTTGCATAAGAAAGCTAGTGTTTCTCAACCTGGACAGTGTTGATCTCAGGGCTGGGCCATCCTCTGCTAGAGTGGGGGGTGTCCTGCACGCAGTGGGGTGTCCAGCAGCATCCCTTGCTTCCAACACCCAAGTTGTGACACCCAAGATGTCTGCAGACATCGCCCAGTATCCCTGGGGCGGGAGTGAGATGGACCAGTAGCCCCAGTTGATCAGGCTGCAGAGTATCTGATGGGCCTGCAGAAATGGCATCGCAGGCCAAGCTCAGCTCCTGAGTGTTGGTCTGGCATCAGGCGCACCGTCTGCCAGGACTGGCTTATCCTCAGATCAGAGCATCAGGCCATCGCCCGGGCTGTCACATCAGCTCCTACTCATCATGACCATCAGGGATCTCCTCTGCCTCCACGGGAAGAGCCCACCGGGGCTTCCAGGGCAGGGAGGAGGCCAAGGTCCAGGCAGGGCTTCATTTTCCAGAAGTTCACAGCATCTGGGGAAGAAAACCAGAATAATATCACAGGAGCAACAACTGAGAAGATGTCTAGAAATTGCTTCTTATATAAGATTGAGCCCTGAGGTTTATCTGCCAAGCCTCGCCACCACCACCCGCCGCCCACCTCTCCTGCTTTAATGAAGATGCTGTGTGGGAGCTGTGGGGGCTTCCTTCCCTGGGCTGTGAGCCTTGTTGGGGGCTCCCAGGAGGAGGCTCGGCCTTATTGAATCATGTCGCTTCAATAGCATGACTCCTGAGAGAGTCTGCCCCAGGTGACACCAAGGCCAGCGCTCTCCTTTCACAGAAGGCCGAGAACAGAGAGCTCTCCCCGCAGTGGGGGCTGTAGCCCAGGTGAGGGCGGTTCCCCACGCGGGTCCCAGGCAGTTGTGTGGGTATTTCTCAGGGCTGCGGGAGAGAGTAACGGGAACATAAGTTCAGACACGGGGACACCTCACCTGTGATTCTGCACCTCAAGCAGCTGCAACAGGAGACAGAGAATCTGACTTAGAACAAGGCCCGGAGGAGGGATATGATGGATTCTGCTTGCCCTTGATGAGCCCACGTGACAAAGCGGGTCAGCTCAGACTTCCCCAGCACCCTGGACACACACATCACATATGGACACACATATGCACATGCATATACACACATGTATACACACCTACATGTGCACAGGTTGCAGACACTTGCACACGGGTACACACATAGAGTTTTTTGCCTGTAGTAACTCTCCAGTAAATCCTTCAGAGCTGGGATTCACTTAATTATGATGATGAAAAGTGATAAGAGGCTGAAGGGCCAGAGCAGCCCAAGGAGGGACCCGCTGCTTTAGCTGAGCACCCAGAGAGACCCCGGGGCTGCCCCCTTAGCTACCGAGACCTGAAGGAGGAGAAGGGGAGCAGATGCAGACCCCTGGGCGCAGGGAGGCTGGTGCAGAGCCATATTCATGTTGTAAATAGCACGATTCTGCTTGTTTTCCAGAACTAGCACCGAGGTTTTTGAAGAGCTCATCTCAGAATAGAGTTATGTAATCAGAAGTCAGCTCTTAGGCTTAAAAGAGGGAAGGTCTGCAGAATCAGATGGGGAGGCTGGAGGGCTGGGCATAGGGGGCGGCTCTGCAGGCCATTTCCTTTCTTGAGCGTTCCCATGGCCCTGCCAGTGGGAGAGAGGGGACTCACAGGGGGCTGTGAGGTCCAGCAGGCTTCTCTGTCCCCCAAGTGACAGGGGAGAGGAGGTGTGTGCCTCAGTCACGCACGTGGGGCTTCCCTGGCACCCAGCAACAGTGTATCAGCCTGTCCCTCCGTCACTCTTAGTAATAATAGTAGTAGTAGTGTTAGTCACTCAGTCGTGTCTGACTCCTTGCGATCCCATGTACTGTAGCTCACCAGGCTCCTTTGTCCATGATATCTCCAAGCAAGAATACTGTAGTGGAGTATTCTTCTTCTCCAGGGGATTGTCCCATCATTCTTAGTGCCATTTCTTAAAGCTACAAAGAAACAAAGTCACTGAAACTCAGTAGCTGCTATAATCAGTTGTGCTACTTTCTGTTTATGCTGGGGGAGCTGGAAGAATATTGCCATAAAACAGCCACATTCCACTTGGAACACCTCCCTGTTGGAGGAATATGTTTAGAATGGAGCCCATGAACTGCATCCTCTTAAAAACGAGGACACGTGGAAACTGGTGAATCTGACTACCGTCTGCCCTGGGGTCCCTCATGCTGACACCGTCCTTGTTCTCCTCCAGGACAAGGACCCACTGTGTTGTGTCATCAGGGAGCTAGGGGAGGTAGACTTGGGTATTCTCTGCACTGAGTTTGCAACTTCTGTGAGTCTTACACTATTCCAGAATTAAAATGTAAAAAGCCCTCATTCACCACTTCCAGTTCTCATCAGATGATACCTCTGTAGATAGGTTTCTCGGGTTGGACAATAAACAAATTCTCCAAACTAACTTTTAATGAAAAGAAACCAGAATTTCACACACAAAGGTGGCTTCTCTCTACCTCCTCTCACCTCCCTGCTATTTAAAAAATAATCCTTCTTTCTAATGTGAACGTTGAAATAGGCATTAAAATTGTGAGACTGGTTCCAATGCCAGCTTTCTATTCCCAAGTCAGAAATGACTCAGAGCAGGTCATTTTCTGAATGATCGCTGTTGTTACTAAGCTCAAATGGCACCTTAGTCAGACGTCTCGTGGGCAAATACCCTGGTTCATCCCAGTGCCCACTTGCTGGGCTAGAACAGAGCGGGAGCATGGGGAGGTAAACTGCTGCAGCTGTGGATTTGGAAGCACTTTCGTGGGAGTTTTACTGGGAGTGAGGACATTCGCGGGTTCATTTCTTCTGCCTCATTCCTGAGTTTGCACTGGGAATCCTTGGGTGGTTTCCATTACCCGGGGGGGCAGCATATACACCCGGGAAGGGTGGCCCCGGACACTTCTTACAGACGCCTCTGCAGGATACTAAGGGTGCTTTGGGGGTGTCTGCGGGCTTTTCAGAAATAGCCGTGACCCCAGCAAGTGTGTTCTTTGTATCCAAGATACACTTCAACTGAACCCCCTCCAGAGGCAGGAACCAGCAAGTTGCTTAAAGGAAGACAGAGAGAGGAAAGGGGAGGTTTGTGGAGCATCGGCGGTGTGCCTGGCACCACACAACGGCCACACCCGCGCTCTGCAGTAGCTGCTGCGGCCTCATTGATAAGCAGCTACAACCAAGAAAGCCCAGCTCCCAGGGACTCTGCATGTGCCTTTCTCATGGCTCAAAGCTCTGCTGAGGTTCCCCGCCCAGCATCGCACAGAAACCAGGACTCCATCTGCCTTCAGTGTCCAACTTGCCCTGGGTCGCTGGAGTTCCCTCCATCTAACTGCTGGAGTTGAGAGAAGCTAAGGGTTGGACAGGCATGTGTCTGCAGGATGGAAGAAAGGCATGTCCCCACGTGGGCACCTGCTCCCATGGAGGGCACACATGCTGGGGATCAGCCACCTTGCTTTGAACAAAATTAACAGTTGCATTACTTCCATTTTACAGATGAGGAAACAGAAGATCCAGGAACAGCCATCTTGCCCCAGAGCACATGGCTAAGTCAGAGGAGGGGACTAGGACCCAGGCCATCCATTCCCAGGGGTCCCAGTGCATCCCACCACCCACTCCCTCTTGTCTGATATGCACCGACCACCCAGGGGCTTCTGTTCTGACTCTGCAGAACAGAACAGGACAGGACACAGTCGAAGCAGGAAGGCCATCTTTTCTTTTCTTGGCAGGAATGAACATGGTCACTTAGCATTCATGTCACAGGTTACACATGGGGGCTTATGAGGGTTCCCAGGGGGCACTAGTGATGAAGAACCTGCTTGCCAATACAGGAGACTTAAGAGATGTGGATTAGATCCCTGGGCTGGGAATATCCCCTGAAGAAGGGCATGGCAACCCAATCCAGTGTTCTTGCCTAGAGAATCCAAGGACAGAGGAGCCTGGTGGGCTACAGTCCGTGGGGTCGTAATGAGCTGGACACAACTGAAGTGATAGCACACACGCACATCGTGAGGAGGGAAGCAGAGATGTCCCTGAACCCATGTCCTGTGGTCCGAATGCCCACCACTCCTCTGCAGAGCAGGCTTGCTGCATGAGTTCCGAACACCATCACCAGAGTCACGAGCTTCATTCCCACGATAGTCTCATTTTTTTCAAAGTTTAAATAAAGACCTCAGCCTCATTTGTTTTTCTTTTTAAATATTATGGAGAAAGATGATTTATTTCATGATTCTTAGATACGAATGATGGAGCGAGTGGTTTCCATTTCATTATTGCAGTTGTCATATTTCAGAACTTCCTAAATATAGCTTTATTATAGGGAAAAAAAAAGCCTACAGCCCTACATCAAGATAAAAAGGTTTCTGTCAAAATCAAATGACATGTCAATTTTAATGAGCAACTGAAAAATTAACAAATGTAACGTTCTAATCTAATTATGTTCTTCCGGAAAGCTCTTTGAAAATTGACTCAAGTTTTGATTGTCAAGTGCTCTGCCCTCAAGGCAGCAGCGACAGCATGTGGCAGACTGGAGCGAGGCCTCCCGTGTGCTCAGAGGGGCACTCTGCCCATTGCGGGACTTCCAAAACTGGGAATATTGGCTAACGTTCTCAAACTTTTTATAAACTACAGTACATACAGAAAAACGAACAAATTGCAGGCGGTATCCCTCTGAATGTTCACAAGGGAATGACAATCACATAAGCAGCACCTCAGATACCCCCTTCCCATGTTTTCTTTTGAATAAATAAAAGCTTCTTTTTTTAATTTTTTATTTATTTTTATTTTTTCGGTGCATGGTATGTGGGGTCTTAGTTCCCCGGCCAGGGATCGAACCCCAACCCCCTGCACTGGAAGTGGAGTCTTAGCCAATGGAGCACCAAGGACGTCCCTAAACGCATGGGATCTATGCCCCTCACCTTTTTGTATGATTGGTGTACAGAACACTGTGCATAATGAATGCATGCAGTTTAATCAGTGTTGACATATGTCTCCTGTTACCATTATCAAACCCAGGTCGTGAACATGTCCGTCACCACCAAAAGTTTCCCTGTCCCTTTGCTGTGGTTCTTGTTTGTTTGCAGTAAAAACACGTAACAGGAGCCCTACCCCTTTAACAAGATTTCAAGTACCTGATTCCTAACCATTTGTTTGTTGTTTAGTCACTAAGTCCTATCCCACTCTTTTTCGACTCTGTGGACTGCAGCCTGTCAGGCTCCTCTGTCCATGGGATTCTCCAGGCAAGAATACTGGAGTAGGTTGCCATTTCCTCCTCCACGGGATCTTCCTGACCCAGAGAACCAACCTGCGTCTCTTATGTCTCCTGCATTGACAGGCGGGTTCTTCATCACTAGCTCCATCTGGGAAGCCCTAGGTGTGGTCCACATATTTGCTAATGTAAGGAGCTAGACATTTTAGAAAGATTTCCACTCAAGACCCAAGTAAACAGGGTTTTCTGGTGTCATGTAAAGTCTCCTACTCCTAGTAAAGATTTAATCCTGTGACTCTGAATATCATATCCGTTGGAAGGAATGGCCATTTTCTTGGCAAGACATTCATATTTGATGCCTGAAACCCAAAGCCACATTTTTAACCTTCTCTTGAGATCCTTTCTGACTGTATAAACTTTGGAATTCTGAAGATCTTGGATATCAGGAAGATAAATTTACATAGACATATACCATAATTCTTGTTCCTCATATCTTTCACATTGCATCATTTACATATGCTTTAAATATCCAATGAATGGTAATAAATGGGAACTCATAATAAAACTGGTAATAAAATGGATTATTCAGGTAATGCTGTTTTATTACAGTCTCATTATGATTATATAATCCTTATTAAATTCTAGATCAAAGATGAATTTCTCACTGGAGGCGCTTCACAAGCACTTTAATAAATTCTATTTATTGCACAATCCCAGGATGGATATTGGTTTTTATAATTTCATACAAATGTGTCATCATATGACATGGAATCTATCTACAGGAAATCTATAGCCTGATTCCTTGAGAATTTACTGCGTATTTTCCTGTTCTGACTCTAGATTCTTTTATTTGAAGAGACGTTTGCTGCATGGAATGTGTTCACAGCATTATTTTTCATCTCTGACTGTTGTGGGTGTTGCCCCAAACTGCCCTTTTCTTAGAATCTCTTTCCAACAACATCTGGGGTCCTCTGGTGTTGATGAAGCCGCATAGGGTGGGTGGAGTCAGGCTGAGTGGACGCTGTCTAGTGAGTGATGGAGGGACCCAGGGGTTTTCTCACTGGAGCCCATGCCACTAGGAACACAGTGCCGCCCCTGACCTGGCACCTCTAGGTTAACCGGATGAGACACAGAACAAGGCAGCAAGAATGGTCCCAGGAAAGAGCCAGAGCCTCATGGGAAACAGAGCCGCAAGGAAGATGCTTGGCTGGGAAGAGGCTGCATCGGGAGAGTCTCACATCACGAAACAGATGGACCTGCTCTACTGACCATAGTTTCTTGGTCCAGGAGACAGGCCCAGGAGCATGTACACTTGACCAGTGAAGGGGCCTGCCTTCTACTTGACCCGACAGCGGAGAAAACATGACAGTCCCTCTGTTGCAGTCGCGTCCATCCACAGTCATGGATCTGTGTCTGGGGCATGGCGCTGTCCACAGAGGTGGTGCTTGAAGATGGAGCTGCACTTCCTTGTTGTCAGGACAATTAATATTCATGTCTAGAGGTTGAGGGAGAAAGCGGACTGGACAACCTTAATATCATTGGAATCACTGCCCAAGGCTGCCATCCGAGAGGGGCAAGCCTGGACCCAGCTGCTGTGTCTGAGGTTCAGCTCCAGAACTCCCCACTGAGTGACCGCCTCTTGCCTCATTTTCCCCATCTGTAAAATGGGCATCACAGAGGGATCTTCCTATGTGTTGTTATAGGGACTGAGTGAATGAATATGAAACCACTAGAGGGCCTGGCACATCACAACATGTGTTGTAAAATGTTTCCTAAGTAAATTAAATGAAAAGATTTTTTCAAATGGGTTGGCTGGTGGAGTGCAAGGGTTGATCTCGTCCACAAGAAGCCAAGACCCTCCTCCTCGTTCTCCCAGGTAACCCTTGGACGCTGAGGGCAGACAGTGGAGGCAGCATCACCCAAGCCCCCCCTTGTGGAGACCAGGTGGGTCTGAGACAACCCTCGGGCAGGGTGTGGAGCCTAGGGGTTACACTGTCCAGATGCAGCCTGGAAATTGGATGTCAAAACGCTTCCACTAGCATCAGACTGGGAAGCCCAATTTTAAAGGCAGGATTTAGATAAAACTGCTTATTAGTAAAGTGAGGATTATCCGGGATTTTAAAGTTTGTTTTCATCTTCTGTGCCACTCAAGTGTAGGAACTTGAAGGGATTTGGGGTCCTGGTCAGAAGCCTGCAGCTAGAAACAGCACCAGGCATCCCTGCAAAAATGGCCCCTGCACTGGCCCTGTGGCTTCCTGACGCCCTTGGCAGAGATGCTGATGGAAACCAGTGCTGACGAAGCCAGAACCAACTGCCGGGCCCCCCCACTCTGTGATTGAGGAATACACCCTTTCAACCCTGTCATGATCACCCTGAAGAACGGACCCCAGGTGGTCCCACAGGAAACCCAGTTCTGCGAGACCCCCAGGGAACAGGCTCCTCTCTCCACCCCCTGACCCCAGGCAGCACGGGGCCCAAACAAAATCTCTGTTCTCACCTGGTCTTAACACATAAAGGACATCCCAGGTGGTGTCGTGATTAGTCCAGCGCCCTGACAAGCATGAGGGGCAGATATCAAAATGGAGACTCGTCGTCTGGGCCAAACATTCAAACGGATCGCTAAGTCTCAGCCCCACCCCCACCCCTCCAGTCAAATGCAGCTCATCTGTAGGAAGACCTGCTTTACATACAGATCAGTGCAAAAGAGCAACACAACAGAAGTAAAGTGGAGACGTGGGCAAAAGACATAAATGGGAAAACACACAAGTAAGTGGTAAACATATAGAAATGGTTTACGCACTTAAAAACAAACCAGAGTGTCCCACGGGCAAATCTAATTAGCAGAAATCTAGACTTTTGATGCCAATGCTGAGAAGGCCCTGGGGAGATGGAGCCCCCCCACAGAGTTCTGTGAGGAAATATGGGCCCAGTCTGGGGGCGGACAGGCAGACAGGTGAACACATATCAGTGTTCTGCTCCGAGGTCACTGTTATTGCAAACGTGGCGGCTCCAGATAAGACCCATTGATGCAACCTGTGGTCACAAGGCCACTCCACTCACAGCTCAGGGTCTCATGGTGCTAACAGCAGGAGTCGGCTGGGGCTGCTATTCCCTTCTCATTAGGGCCAGGGTCCCCCAGGCTCTCCAGCTGGGGTGGAATTCACTTCCTTCTGTTTCCCATGTGGTTTCTTCTGCAAGGAAGGCCCCTGAGTGAGGTGGGAGGGACAAGGGGGAGAGGTTTCCAGGGCTAGGCCCCCAGGAGACTGTGGAGGCTGCGAGGAGAAGGTTCAGCCAGGGAGGACGGGGACAGTGGAACCTTCACCGAGCTCAAGGTAAAAGCACGTTTTCAGGGAAGGAGGATCCACAGCAGCTGATAACTTTGGGGCAGGCAATGCAGGGCAGGCCTAGGGCCAAAAGGTGAGGGACGCTCTGTGTGTGGAAACCCCCTGGGGCTGCGGCTCCACAGGTGCCCCGGGCTGAGTGGGTGTTCCCACCACTTCCCTCTGTCCCCAGGAGCAGGCAGACCCCCTCAGCACAGACGGGTCAGAAAGCCACGCTGGACTAAGTGCCCCAGGCATGGGAAGACCCAGTGCCCCGAGAGGGCAGCCAGACAGCCAGCACGACCCCTGTTAGAGTCCCCCTGGCCACCCTTCCCTACAATTAGAGCTGCTCCACGTGCAGAGATGTGAACAGGGCCTCCTCCTGCTGCATTATTGAGCGGGTGTCCCGGGGGCCAGAGCAGGCCTCCCAGTCTTCAAAGAGAATAAATAGGGTGAGGACGTGACCGGGGGTGTCAACGATGGGAGCCTGAGCACTGCAGACCTCACATGCCTGGGCCTAATCACCCCCCTGCACTGGGGAAGAGGCGGGAGCCTCACTCACAGGCACAGTGGGACCAAGGAAGCATCTGGAAAATTAACCCCACTCTCCTTGAAGGAGGAGAACAAGCCATACCCAGGTTCCCCCGATCCCCCCATGAGCATCTGGCTTTGCTGTCTTTCCACTCAAAATGTATTTGGGGAGCTTTTTCCTCACCAACCTTTTGCCTTTCAGATGGTAATCCCCACCTCCTTCTGTTTAGGGAGACAAATTGACTGAATACTAACAAATTTGTTCTATTAACATATTCAGCGGTAGGCAGGCATGAGATAATATAACTCAATTTCTATCTTAAATCATTGTTTTAATCTCGCACTTGAATATCATCATTTAATTTGTACATCCAGCTGGAAATATTGATTTTCAGAAGCATTTATTCTGTGCATTATGTAAAATTCTATTTGCACTCTGCTATAGAAATATTACTTTGTGGCTTAAAATATTATTGAGATTGTTCGATTTTTTTTCCTTCATTTCCCACGTGCTCTTGCATCTCGTGCAGCTGGGGCAGTGAGTGACTTCCCCTTGGAGCTGGGAGGGGTCCGCGTGGCCGTGGGTAAGTGTCCAGCCATAGATACGAAGGGAAAAACCAGTCTCCGCATGCTTGGTTTCCAGGACTTCGTCTGTGCTGGGCGTGTGTGTTCTGTGTTCAATATAGTTGTTGAAAAGCTAGCAAACAGTGAAAAGCAGGCTCGAGACTTGTCTGGGGCCAGGCACCTACCAAGCCCGCTGAGAAACGTCCACAGGCACCTGCTCTGAGGACCCTGAGGTTGTTGTTGGGTTGTTCATGGAGCCTGCAGCTGCAGAAGTAGCCATGGTGTCTGCAGTCATCAGATTCTCTTTCTTTTGGGGTCTTTCCCCAATTTGTGCCTTGTCTGGTCTCCCAAGACCTCTTGAGCAGGGATACCATAGAGCAAGGATGCCACCCCTTCTGACAACCTCCTGTGGGTGTGGTGGGAAAGGGACCTTGGTCCAGATTCGCTCAGAAGTCAATGTGCCCATCTGCTGGGGCAGTCAGATACCTGAAGCCTGCCTCAAATGGCGGTCTCAGTCTTATCCATACAGATAGAGCTCCTGCCCTTAACTGAGCCTTTCATCCAAGAGGCATCTGTGGCCTCTGTCACCCGAGCCCCCACTTTCGTTGATATAAGGACACAGGCTGGGTGGGTATAATGATTCCCATTTCACAGATGAGGAAGGTGAGGCTCAGAAGCACAAGCTAATGATTTACTGACTTCAGGGGCAGATTAGAGTCAGTCAGACAAGGAGCGGATCCAGTGGCCTCCTCTGGATCCCCAGCAGCCCCACCGAGGGTGCACTGGGTCACGTGGGGGCCCCTGGCGATGGGGACAACCCCCCAAGGGGCCCTTTAGGGCTCGACCTTGTATGTGCCAATCTAGTCCATAGGCCTGTTTGTTGAAAATGGCTGCTGATCCAGAGCGGACAGAACTGGATTTAAAATAATGGTCCTAACACCAGGCTTAGGAAGAAAATCAATTTGTAGTCATCCAGAAAACCTTTCAGATATAATGTTTTCAGAAAGAAATTATATGTGGGGAGAGTCAGAGCCGGAGCCATAACTTGTGAGATCCAGTGCAGAATGAATGAAAACATAGGCCCTCCTTCAAAGGAGTATTCAGACATTCAGGACGGCACAGCTGGGCAGTAAATGCACCGGGACTCTTGGAGTTTAGCGGCAGGAGCCAGGGGTGACTGGGGAAGGCGGGCGGGTCTCTGTACCGGCCCTTCCATTTCCCCTCCCCCAGTGAAGCCTTGAGGAGCAATTTCAAGCCTCCCACCCCACTCCCCGCCCATTTCCCTGCAGAAGACTCTAGGCAGAGGCTCCTGGAGAGTAACCAGCTGTGCCTTTCAAAATGGAGATTGAAAAAGAGACTTGCAGAGCGACTTTGGCTTAGATCTGGAGAAAACGGTCCCCAAAGTGGCAGACATCACAGCGCCATGAGGGGGCAGCCGGGCCAGTCCAGTCCTATCCACTCTTCCCAGTCCTTTTGCACTGTGTGCGCATCCTGGTGCCACTACCGGGTCCTCCTGGTTCATACCAGCCTTACCTCATTGCTGTGAAGCCTGGCTGCCCATTCATTGGAGAGCTGTGACTTCCCCACCCCAACCCCACAGTTCTCATGGAGCAGAAGGCAGTATCTGGGGTGCCCACTGGGGGCCAGGGACAAGGTCAGCACTGGTGTTGTGCAGAGAGTTCAAGTGTCAGAGAGACCCCGACACTGCAGAGCCAGGGAAGTGGCACCTCCAGTTACCCGGGCGTCAGCGGGTGCCTGGATTCCCTGCAAGTTTCCCTGGAGTCTCTCCAGGCTCAAGGACATGGGGAGGACAAACTTGATGGTTCCCTCTGCTGCCTAAAGTAGCTTACTGTGTGGGTGCCAGTTGCTCAGTCGTGTCCAACTCTTTATGAGCCCATGGACTATAGCCCACTCTGTCCATGGACTTTTCTAGGCAAGAATATTGGAGTGGGGTGCCATTTCCTTCTCCAGGGGACCTTCCCAGATCAGGGATCAAACCTGTGTCTCCTGGATTGGCTGGTGGATTCTTTACCGCTGAGCCACCTGGGAAGCCCCTAAAATAGTGTATCCTCTGCCATTTACCTGTGTGCCCAGAAGGTGTCATAAGGGGAACTTACTGTCTTCTCTGTGCCTTTGCAGAAAATAGTCAAATATCCCAGTCAACATTCATGCTATAGGCATTGCTCATGTTAGTAATCAAAATACAGAATTCTCCAATAGCTGCTGTAATGCGACTGGAGTCCCTACCTTATGCTCGTGAGATAAAGTGTAGAGAACATTAGTGAAAGTGAAGACACGGGGTGGAGGGGATGAGATGCAGAGAGTTTACACCAGGGAACAGAGATGAAGCTCTGTGTGGGATGCACCGGCCCTGGGTTTAACCTGGCCACCCTTGGGCTCCGCTGTGTCTTCATTTGTGTCACCATGCGGGGAGTGTTTCTGTTTTTCAGCAAGCACCCTGCTTAGCTTTGCATCTGTCCAAAGGATCAGTATGACACCGAAAAGTGCAAATGACAGAGCAAACTCAGGGAGGGCCACGGTCCAGAATTAATAGAAGTTAATAGACAGTTTTCAGTGGTCATGTACAGCACTGAGAGTTGGACCATAAAGAAGGCTGAGCACTGAAGAACTGATGCTTTTGAACTGTGGTGTTGGAGAAGACTCTTGGAAGTCCCTTGGACTGCAAGGAGATCCAACCAGTCAATCCTAAAGGAAATCAGTCCTGAATATTCACTGGAACAACTGATGCCGAAGCTGAAGCTCCAGTACTTTGGCCACCTGATGGGAAGACCTGACTCATTGGAAAAGACCCTGATGCTGGGAAAGATTGAAGGCAGAAGGAGAAGAGGGCAACAGAGAACGAGATGGTTGGATAGTACTACTGACTCAATGGACATGAGTTTGAGCATACTCCAGAAGATGGTAAAGGACAGGAAAGCCTGATATGCTCCAGTCCATGGGGTCACAGGGTCAGACACGACTTAGCGACTGAACAACAACAACAAATAGAACTCTTACAGAAATAAGATCGTTAGAGGAAAGGTGACAACCCCTTCCATCCCCAGAAGCAACACTTCTGAGTGTGGCATCTCTCCATCCATGCTTCTGTACTTTCTCAGTATCATATGTGTGCAAAGATTATGCTGAATTTTTATGCCGACTTACTTAGCATGTGTGTATGTGGCATCACACCCTGTCATTCTGGAACTGGCTTGCTTTGTGTGATATAGTTTCTGAGATTCCACAGTGTCCGCCCTCTGCTCCCTCCAGGGCACCAGAGAGTGTTGCTCCAAGCTGCCCCTTGGAGTCAGCTGTGGCCAGGCAGCGTGCTTTGGGAGATGAAAGGTTAGTGGGATCCTGTGTGTCACACGAGTTGCCACACCCGTGACCGGAAATCCTCCGACTCAAAGCCCCTCAGAACACTGAGCCAGCATCCACAGGGCAGTAGGTCTGGAGGGCTGCCTAAGCTGGAGATAAACTCCTTGCATGGGGCTAAGCCCCTGAGACCTGGACTGGTTGTTAGCATAGCAGAAGCCGCCCTATTTGAACTCATCGGCATCTGGTCCCCGCTCGTGTCATCATAAGCAGCCTGACAGTGAGAAGCCTCATGTGTCTTCTGGTCTGAGTGCTCACCTCTCTCTAGAGTGGTTACCTCAATTTTCTGGTTCAACAGGCAGTTGCATTTTCAACTTTTCTGGCCTGGCTGATTCACTGTCCACAAAGGCTGAACCAGTTTACCCTCCCTCCATGCACCAGTCCTTCCCTCCGAATGAGCCCAGCACATTATAGACGTTGCATGTTTGCCAGGCTGAGGAGTGTGAATTTTGTTGTTCCATTGCTTAATTTTCCCTAGAAGCCCTCTTTTCAGATAGAGTGTATGATGTCAGGCTCTGAAATATTAGAGACCCCCGTGATCATGTAAATAACAACCCTGTCATGTGTACATGTATGCATGCTCAGTCGCTTCAGTCTTGTCCGACTCTTTGCAACCCTATGGGCTGTACCAGGCTTCTCTGTCCATGAGATTGTCCAGGCAAGCATACTGGAGTGGGTTGCCATGCCCACCTCCAGGAGGTCTTCCCGACCCAGGGTTCGAACCTACTTCTCTTATATCTTCTGCATTGGTAGGTGGGTTCTTTACCTCTAGTGCTACCTGGGAAGTCCAACAACCCTGTTAATAAACAATAATTCATATTTTGCACAATATTGGGAAATTTTCTATGTTGACATAAGAGAAAAGGAAGCTGTTACCAGCTCAGTGAACTTGTGGTACCACACGAGGGATATTTCATAAGCAGAGCATCTTAAAAGGGTCTTTCTATTCTTTTTAATAAATGACTCTTGCATTGGAAGGGCCATCATTCAGCTCACAGCTCACATCCTGTCACTCATAATGAGGGCTGCAGCGGCTTCAGCCCGTGGGAAGGTCCAACGTGACTCTGCAAGTGATGTTTCAAGTTCTTGTGGTTTGGAAGAATGACAGTTTCTTGTGTTCATAGAAGCTTGGAATGCAGGGTTGGGCTGATACTCAGAAGTGTTGCTAAATTCACGGATGTCACAGCTCGCTAATTTCACAACCGTAATAGGTTTCATTTGTCACTTGCGACACTGCCAAACCAAGCGCTGTTTTCTTTCTAACTTCGGTTATAAAAAGTTTTTTAAACCCAAAACGCTGAGGGTACATCTGAACTACGTTGGTGCTGAGACGAGGCAGAGATTGAAGTAAGAAGCTGCACAGCCAGCAAACATACACAAATCACACGCTCACAAATCACAGCTTTAAAACTCCACCATCCTGAACACCACCTGATAATCCATGATTATGAGGGTGTCAGTGGACCTTTGTTGTGCATCACAGAATTGGTACCTGCTCTGCCCTAAAGCCAGTAAGAGACAGGCAAGCTGAAGAATATTTGTCCAGGTAGGGCCCCTTCCCAGTCACATCACCTCCTCCAGGGTTGCAGAAGAGGCTCAGACACTGACCTGGGCTCCCCCTGTTGTCAGCAAGGATGCCCTTTCAACTGGGCTGAAAGAATACAGCAGCATGGCCACCCTTCACTCACCACTGAGGCCCGAGGACCTCAGGAAGGACCCGCCTCCTCCAAGACCCACAGCCAGCTTCTAGGGACAGAGACCCACAGGTGTGGATCCACCTGCCAGGGGGTCTCTTCAGATGGGCGGTTCTCACCCAGGGGCAATTCTGCGCCCCCCCCCCCCAGGGGACATGTCACTTGGCTGAGCAGCCTTGGGTCAGCATGGCATTAACTGTTCCCACATGGGAACAAACACAGCCTTTCTAAAAGGCCAAGCCAACCAACACGCTAAAAATTACCTTTAAAATGCTGAAATTGCAGCCATGTCCAGCAAGTGTACATTTGGGAAGTGGTGGGAAACTCATGAAAGGGCAATTAACATCCATCAAAAGGCTGTGGGAAATTTATTCAAACTGCAGAGGCCTGTCAGAGGTAAGAGTCTTTTCCCAGGGATCATGGCTATCAGGCTGTCATGGGCACAGGAGGGATGCTGACCGCCCACGCAGACTTCCCTGGCCTCCTGGGCCTGCGTCGGAACCAGGCCCTGGTGTCAGATGTTGAGTCGTCCCTCGGGATGCCCCCACACCAACCCCATCCTCCCCTCTCTTTTAACCAGCTGGTGACGTGAGTCCCACTGCACAATCGTGGTTCAGGTTCATTTCTCTGGTTCGCCCGTCCATTTCTCCTGGAGCCCTCGGAGATCAGCACCACCCATGTTCCGTGCTGCACGGAGTGTGTGCGCTTGTGTATCACAGTGCGTGTGCACACTGTGCGTGATACAGTGTGTGTGTGACACACGTGAAACATACGTACACTTGGCGTACACGTCAGAGGCCTAACTTTGCATCGTCAGCACACGGTGTCCCTGGCATGTGTGACCTCCGCTGTCTGCAGCATGTTTGAAAAGTCTCACCCCAGAACTCAGTTAACTAAGGTGCTAAGTCCCACCTGCTTCTCAGGTGAGTCTTCACCTGAAAATCTGGGTGGGTCGGGGTGTGTGCTGGTGTGTGTCTCTTTGTCTGTTACAACAGAGAAGAGACTAACTGAAAACAGAGCTGGTAGGGCAATAAGCGTCTGCCTAGAGGTCCCGTCCTGAACGGAGCCTCAGAGAGGCTGAGGCCTGGAGAGTGGCTCAGGGTGGCAGTGAAGAGGCTGCGTCCAACTCCAGGCTCGGCCACCCCGGGGAGGAGCCCTGGAGCTCTCATCATCCCTCCCACTGCTGTGTCACCTCCCTGTAACACAGTCCTGTGTGGGGATATTACAGGACTGGATATGTGTGCAAACACACATGTGTGAGCTTCATGTACACACAAACCTCGGTGTGTGTACACGCATGCATGCATGCTTATATACATGCATGTGTGTAACACCTGTTCATGTACACATAAAATGATAACCCATGGGGTTGTTTAAAGGACTAAATATGTGTGCATACCTATATGCGTGTGTGTGCACATGTGCATATATGTATATACATGTAAAATATGCATCTATACACACAACAAGCATACACATTTCCTTAAATGTATGTACCCACACCAAGAACATACACATACACATGCGTGTGTGAACACATACATCAATGTGTACATACATGTGTGCATGTTTGTGTTTTATACACAAGTGTGTGCGCATGTGCCCGTGTGTGTGTGAACACATGCACATACTTATGCCTTGCACATGTGCGTGTCCTTGTGAGACTTGGAGCAGGTGTCTGGCTGCTGGGTGGGGGTGCTCAGCAGGGCTCTGCCATCCTCTGTGCCAGGGCTGCGAGCTGGGACCCGGCATTGACAGACACCAAGTCTCCAGGGACGGCGGTCTAAGCCCCTCCCACCAGCCTGTTTAGTAGATGCAAGAGGACGGCTACCCTGGGTGATGCTGGGAGACAGATGCAGGTGAGAGGCAGCAATGACAAAAGGTGATGGGCCCCGGGGCAGGGGTCCCCCCATTCAGCTGACTTCAGGGAGCCTTGCCCTCAGAGCCCAGCCATGAGCCAGGCAGAGCTTGCAGGGTGACCCAGGTACTGGTTGCCTAGGTTAACATTTGAAAAACCTTCAAACAGCATCCTGGCATAGAGTAAGCTTTGTATAAATATTTGTAAAATAAATAAAAAATAAAACAGAACATGCCATTTGCACTCAGGGACAGGACATCTTGCTGCCCCTGATGTGTTCTGTCTCCTGGAACAGGGGGTGTCTGCCCTGTGACTCAGGGCTCCTGGTCAATGTGGGGCCCAGTGCACCCCACTGGGGAGCAGACAGAGGAGGGGGCGGTGAGGTGAGTGCAGGGGCCATGCTGGTGACGCCGGGAGTCCAGACCCAAGGGGATTTTTCTGTTCTGCTGTTGGATGTCTGTTCCGCTTCTAGTCATTTCCATGAGCAGGTAGAGCTGACCCCCCAGGTGGCCACTGGACTGACCAGAGCCAGCAGGTAGCCAGCCTCCTGCAGGGAGTGTGGAGTAAGGCCAGCCCCAAAGAGGAGGCCTGGGCTTGGCGGGTGTAGGGTACGCCAATCCCTTGCCAAGGACACCAGGGTCCATGGGACACAGTTCTCTATTGCTGCAAGTGACTGTAAGTGGTGAGGCTTGAGAAGGGGGTGTAGAACCGACAGGGTCTCCTTCCAGCCACCACCCCAGCACCTGCTGCCATTTGCTCTGAAAGGGATGAACTCAGCACTGTGTTTAGCTCTGGCACCCAGCCTGGCTCAGGGATTTGTTTGAACACACATTGCAGAGGAGGTGGGTTCCTCCATGCCCTCACCCCCACAACCAAACACATCGTCATCCCACCTGAAAGCTTCTCAACCCCTCCTCTGGTTCTCTGGGGGCCGCAGTCATGTCCACACACCTGGGGCTCAAATGTCATCTTTAAAAATGGCTCATCTGAGTTCGGATCCAGATGTGTCCACACTGTGAAAAGTGCTGTTTGATTGATGGTTTCCCCTGACTTCATCTTTCTGGTTTGCGGCTGAGGAGGTGGTGGTCTGCCCTGTAGAGGCCCAACTCTGGGTTTGCATCTTTATCTCCAGTGTGGTGTAAGAGGCTCCTCTCCCCGCACCGCGTGCCCATCAGTGGGAGTCACACCCAGAGACCTGAGCAGATTTGCTGTGATTTGTTTTGGGGAAGGATCCAGCTCACTGAAGCAGCCAGGTCATCCATCAGGGCACAGGGGGTCAGGTCCCCTACGCACTTTAGAAGTAAGAGATAATGAGAGATGCAGGGTGATGGAGATGCAGTGGGAGAAACACTCCAGGACCCATAACCAACCACTGCCCAGCCTTTCAGAAGTGCAGGCCTGGGGTCGGAGGGTCCTGGGGGCTCCAGGCTCAGGCTTGGGTGGCGGGATGGGGGCAACAGAGGCAGGCACCAGGGTCAGCCTAAGAGGAGAAGTAAAGAGAGACTCAAGATTGGGGGACAGAGAGACAGAGCTGGTGTGTTTGTGTGTGACGTTCACATTAATCCCTCCCTGTTACAACTCCTGAATAGTTTACATTTTCATTTTTGAAACTATTAAGTTCTTGGGGCAACATTTTTATTCAGATGGGTTGCGTTTTCATGGCTTAAAATGTCTATTAAAAAATTAAAGTGTATTTACAGAAATTTAAATTCTCAGAGTGCAGTAAACAAATTGCCTCTAAAAGCACCCGTTTTAAGCAATTCAGAGAGAAAAGGCAGAGATTAGCAGCTTCTGATTGCATGGCCCAACCTTGTAAGATTTTAAAGAACGGTTAACGGTACACCTCGATGCTTATTCTTCTAAAAAGAAACGTCACCGATTAGGAGACGGGAAAAGGGGGAGTTGGGATATTACAGGAATTGGCAAGTGATTGGAATATTATCATCCAACTAATGGCTAAGGTGGCTCGTTCAGGAAATGAATTTGGAAGATTACGGAGCTGAAACCTTCGGCAAGAAAAGCGCTGTGTCTCGTTTTGTGAAATTACAAATGGCTCCAGCTTTTCGGGGGCGAACCAGGTGGATGCCTCGCGGCTGGGTGGGGATAGCGGAGGTACATTAAGGCCCACAGTAGTCATTTAAGCAGCATTGTCAGTCATGCCAAATCTCTACTTTGCAAACACGTCTCGGCCCAGGAGACAACCAAAAATATCTTCCCCATTTTTTAACATCACCATGAGAAACCATCCTCCTGTGGTCTTGAGAAACAGAGCTCCCAACCCCAAGGTTGACCCAGTAGCAATTGATGTAAAATATATTTTTCAGTCACCAGTCGGAGCACCGTGAGCTCCACGCCCAGGCAGAATAACAGAGCTCACCGATGCCAGAAAGGAGCATGAGGAAGGCTCCTAGAAACTACAGACACCATCCTGGTATCTATCCAAGAAGCAGATTCAGCTCAGTGAGGCTAACGTTGGTGGCATTTTTAAAGAATAGTTTGGTGCTTTGAAGGAAGGGGCGGGGGAAGGGTGAGTTTTGCGGCAAAGGCTCGTCCACAGTTGCTTCTTTGTTGACAGACTCGAAAATTCAGGGCTTTCCTCATGTGCTTTAAGGGTGTGCAGCCTTCTCCATTCATCCCCTCATCCTGTTCATTGCAAAGGCATCATCCGCATTCATCCTTAGCATTCTCTCAATGCTGAGAGACAAATAGCCAAGCTTCCAGGATGCAGAGGGCCCACCAGCTATGTGGCTCAGCTTCCAGGCAGCAAGTGCCAAGCTGCCTCCTGCCTCGAGGGGAGCAAGGAAAGTGAGGAGGGGAGTGGACTTTGTGGTCAGATAGGACATTGGGATCCAGGCTCTGCTGCCCACCCATGTGATGTGGGGTTGATGGCTTCACTTCAGATCAGATTCCTCACTTACATATATACACTGTATTATGTATGCTCAGTCGCCCAGTTCTGTCCGACCCTTTGCAGCCTCATGGACTGTAGTCCACCAGGCTCTTCTGCCCATGGGATTCTCCAGGCAAGAATACTAGAGTGGGTTGCCATTTCCTCCTCCAGGAGATCTTCCCGACCCAGGGATCAAACCTTCATTGCTTATGTCTCCTGCATTGGTAGGTGGATTCTTTATCACTGAGCCACCTGGGAAGCCCGCGTGTATACACTACTATGTGCAAAATAGATAGCTAGTGGGAACCTGCTATAAAACACAGGAAGTTCAACTCAGTGCTCTGGGATGACCTAGGGGGTGGAGGGGGATAGGAGGGAGGTTCGAGAGGGAGGGGATATATATACACATATAGCTGGTTCGCTTTGTTGTACAACAGGAACTAACACAACACTGGTAAACAGTTATACTCCAATAAAACAAAATAACATAATAAATTGGATTCCTCCGTTACAAATGCAGGTAATAGTAGTTCTCTCCTCCTTGTTATTGTTGCTGTTCAGTCGCTAAGTCGTATCCAACCCTGCGACCCCATGGACTGCAGCATGTCAGGCTTCCCTGTCCTTCACCATCTCCTGGAGTTTGCTCAAACTCATGTCCATTGAGTCGGTGATGCCATCCAACCATCTCATCCTCTGTCCCCCTCTTCTCCTCCTGCCTTCCATCTTCCCCAGCACCAGGGTCTTTTCTAAGGAGTCGGCTCTTCGCATCAGGTGGCCTTTAGGATTGACCCTCCTACTAAGGGTTTATAAAGATGTAATGAAAGGAGGTGTGTGCACATGGTGGCACTGGAGGGTTGTTAGCTGATAAACATGATAATTACTTTGTGTGTTTCAGGGCACAGCCTGTGAGTTTGCACATATGACCAGCAAGTGGATCAAGGGGCAGGCAGGACCTTTCCTGCATCCCTGAAAGTCCCTCTGGTTCAGTGAGTCCCGGCCCAGGAGGCAGCCACTGCCCTAACACCTCTCAGCACAAGTGACCCATGTTGTTGGCAAGTCTCATGTGCGGGGAGCACCCAGCACCATCCATGTCAATTCTGCTTCCTTCATTCACCCCAACATTTGTGAGGCTCACTCAGCCTGCTGAGAGGGGTAGCCTGTCCCCCCTCCTTGCAGGATGGTGTCCTGTCATGGACGCTCCAACAGCCCTGCCTGCCCCACCCAACTCCCCCTCTGCCTGGAGCACCAGGCCCCACACTCAAGGACAAGCTGCTTTCCATCTTTCTGATTATATTCGCCTCTGGAGCCATTTGTGCAGGGACTGAAACGGATTTGATGTGATGAATCACAAAATCGCACCCTTTACTCAAAAACTCCACATAAACAGCAATTCCGTTTGGGATGAATTGGACCCATACGATGAGTTACAGGCTCATTAGACTGGTAGAGCACCTTCCTTTATCATATTAAGTTTACCTAAATCACACAGAGCGTTCATTTTTAGAAACAATTCCCGCCCACCTCAAGGAATCATCAGCACTGCTCCAGGAGGTAAGACAAAGTCCTGTTTTTAGTGGGAGGCACATGGTTTTGAGTTGTGTGACAACTCAGTTCCATGATACCTTCTCCATGGGGACAGCCCATAACGATTGATGACACATCAAAAATGGTGTTAAAGAAAGAGACAGCCTGTGTCTGCTCCTGCCTGCAGCTCCAAGCAAGGCCCACACCCTTCTTGCTCGGACACCCTCCCACGGTGTGGTGGGATGGCCCACAGCACCCCTGCCTCCCGGGGAAGCACACACACATCCCTCTGCCTCTCTCAGAAGAGCTCTCGTAACCCCAGCGTGGGCTCTGTCAATGAGAGTGTGCATGAGGGCATCACCAAGTCCTTAAAGCTTGGCTCTCTTTTAGAAAATAAACCCAGGATGATGTGGGCAGACACAGGCCCCCAGGATTCAGAAAGGAGTGGGTAGCCACTCAGACCTTTTTGTGATTGAGAAGAAAGACATCGCAGAGCGAGAGGCTCTGGGGGTGGGGTGGGGGCCATCTGTCCTCTGTGCAGAGACTGTGTTCTCAGAACCGCCAGGACCCCTGGGTGCTCTTCCCATTTGTGTTAAATGAAAAGTCCTTCAAGTGAACTGGCCAGAGTCCACATGTGAACTGGAATGTTTCTTAACTGAGCCACAGTTGAGAACAAATGGACCCAAGGACCCCTCTTATCCATCACAGGGAACTGCTGTGACTTCAGATTCCCACTTCAGGTAGCATGCCCTCTGAACACATGCAGTCTGCAGCTTGCTCACCCAGCAGCTCTGTTCCCAGGGGTCACGTGCGTAGATCCTTGAAATCCCGAAGCCTCAGGTCACACGACCCTGGTGTCTGCCCCGAACAGGTATGCAGGGGCTCGGTTCTGCTCAGGGGTGTCACAGAAAAGGGGCAGGGCCCAGGGCACCCCAGTCCTCCTCCTGGGGCACTGGTTCCTGCCTCGATTTGGGGCCTGATGAATAGAAATGTCACTGGAAATCGATTTTCCATTTAATCAAAAGAGAAATTTATTTCTGGGTCTTTCCAAATGTAAGGTCAGCCGTTGATGAGTTAGTGAAAATTTTATTAAGTTTTATCCTTGCTGTTGGGTGTTTCTGGGTATTGCATTCATGGGTGAGCAGGTACCCTACGAGCCGTGAGCTGATCACTACAAAGGTCAGAACTGGCCCAGTGGGAACAAAGGACAGAGAATTGGACTGGCAAAGGCACCCTCATTTCCCTGGCTCCTCCGTCTCCAGGCAGCTCACTCTGGTTTAGAAGTTTCTGTGGTCTAAGCAGCAGTCAAGGTATGTTTTCCACAAAGGGGCCAAAATGGCAAATATTATAGGCTTTGCAGCCATGGAGCTTCTATCATGTCAACTCCACTTCGAGCCCCAGAGTAGCCACAGACAGTAAATATATGTATGGGGTGGCCGCTTTCCCACAGAGCGACTTACAGAACCCGGTGGCGGATCCCATTTTACTATGGCGGCAGGCCGTAATTATTGACTTTTGGTCCAAGAAACCTCTCATTCCGTGTAACTTGACCAAGACAATACTGGTTGTGCAAAAGCAATTCAATTCCAAGGTTGCCTTCGAGTGGAAGTAAATTTTATGTACAGCAAGACCTGGATCTACTTACGATAGATTCTGCTTATATATTAATTGAGTTTCTTAATGTGATGGCTGTTATCCGATAGCTTAGAGGGAAAAAGGGAGATAAAATTCGTGAGCAAAATTGCCCCTCATTTACAGTCTTATTCTGAATGGAGCCTTTGTTCTAACGGAATCGCTGCACTATTGGATGCACTTAAATTTCCAGGGTGGGGGCAACCAGAGAGAGCACGAGTATTGTTTGTGAACTTCTCGGATGGATGGCCCTGCTGGAATCCGAAAAGTCTTGTTAACAACATTAATGTGTAACTACCTGCGTTTTAATCATGCAAAGACAAACTCAGACCATTTTGTTCTGGTGGAGCATCACTAATTCTAGTTATACGATAACTCTGCAACACTGGATTTTAGAAATTAGGCCTCCGAGATCCATTAGCGGTGTGGTACGCCTTGCTGAATGGATGTCTATATTATTATCAAGGTAATTCAGAACAAATTTCAAGCTGTGACAATAAAATGGTTCTTGTAGTAGGTTGGGGTTTATACAGAAATTGCCAGTTAGAAGGAGAATGGTTATGTTTTCAAGTTGGAATTCTGATGGACTAGTTTTACTTTTACTCACTTTCATTAAATTCTGAACTTTTTTTTTAACCAATGTGATAACAGCATACCAGGGCAAACTGTGATTACTGGGTAATAATGAAATGGTATCTTTTTCACCTCATTCAGCCCATGGTGGGTTTTCGTATAAGATTACACAGTTCTCTTCTATGTCCAGGACAAAGAGGAATTCTCAGTCATTCACCCCAGGAATCCTGTCCCCGGAAGGAGTTGGTCCTGAACCCTAGGACCATCCTTTTGAGAGACTCACGCTGGCTGTGCCTGGTTCTCAAAGCCCTCTCTCTGATCTTCTCACCCATTTTCACTGCAGACAGTACAGACAGAGAAGTTAAGTTCTAGAGCAACAGCATGAGCAGTCAGGTTCCTCTCCAAGCCTTTCTCTTGTTTCAGTGCTGGAGGCATTGGAGAAGAGCATGCTGTGGTCATCTGTGATCATGGGACCATCCTCTGTCCCCCGTACTTCACTGTACCCTTGCCATCCACCTTCCTCCCCCCCCCCCCCCCCACAGAGCCTCTCACAACGTGGTAAATGCTCAGTGAACAAATGTGAGATGAATAAGGGTCACGGTCAGATCATGTGCTGGGGCCCCTGAGGATGCCTTGATGAAAGCCCCAGAGCCTGAAGAGTCAGGGATCAGGTACCACATGCTCTCCCTTTGCCCTCTGTCAACACATCATCTTCATCGTGTCATCACCATCGTTGATCTAATGTTTCCCATGACTCTACTTATCGTAGTTCATCAAATCCTCATCACAGCCTGTGAGGCAGATACTATTACTGTCCCTTTTCACAAGTGAGTAAGCTGAGGTGCAAAGGGGGCAAACCCATAGAGAGAAAGTCAGAGTCGGTATCAATCATGTAGAAGTGGTGGGAAAACTTCATGCTGACCCACAGGGAAGGTCCTCTGACAGGCACAGCAGCGTCCTTGCCTCCAGAGCCGCCAGAAAGCAACAGTCCCCATGGAGACCGCTGCTGGGCCTCCAAATGGGCTGCTGGCTACCAGTTGGCTCCAGCCTCACATTCCCCCCACTGATGAGTCACCAGCTGTGCTAAGTGGCTTTAAAGACTAATCCTCGTCTCCCTGTTGGGCAGGCCTGGGGGAAGCTCGACAGGGAAAGAGCATCTTTGCTCATTGGAACATATGGTTTGTTCAGAGAAGGGAGGATCCATGTGTCACCAGCAAGAGCCAGCATACTGGTCAGAGAGGCAAAGTGGTGGCATCACCTTCTGATCCTACAGTTAAAGATCACCCAGAGTCTTCTTGGGGGCTTCTCCATCCTTTTTCTCTGTCCCAGGGGCTGTGCAACTGGCTTCCCAGGGTCCCCTCGCTTGCCAAGACTCATAAGCAGATGCTGGCCCTCTGGGAGCACTGAGATCCTCAGCTGCACATACTTCAAACACAAACACCACACATCTGAAACTTTCATCCATTGACATCAACTCATTTATTTTCCCAAACACCTACTCACCTCCCTCTCCTGCCATCAGCTGTTAGGTGTCCTGAGTCCCCTGCAGTGTCTGCAGAGATGAGATGAGCTGAGCCGTATGAGGACATTGGCTTTGATTATCTGGTTACTGGGTGAAGCAATACTGCGTGGCTGAAAAGCTTGGGAGCCCTCTTGGCATCAGCACCACGGACAGCGGCTTCTTGCCCACGGATGCTGGTTGCTTTTATCAAGACCAGGGTAACAGATTCTAAAATCATGTGTCTTTTAAAGGAGCAACTCAGTTGATTCAGGTTTATAAGTGCATGTAACCATCATGGTAAAAGTTGTTCCATGGATGTTTCCAGGTGTCATTATATCCAAGGAGTTAAGAGTGACAGCTCCCCTTGCCTGGGTCCAGGCTGCCAAGTACCAGTTCCTAGCAGGTTGTTTGACCCTCACGCGGAGCCTGAAGATGACAGCACCTCCCACCCTGCAGGGCCTGTAGGGACTGTGCATACCCTCCCCCAGGTCCCACCCGGATAAGTCATTAGAAGTGCTTGCCTTTGCTTCTGGACACAACTGCCCCTCCAGCCACCCCCACCCCTGAGCCTCTAGGTGCGTACAGACTCACAAATGAATAACTATTTCTTTTTGGACTGATAGTAAAGGTAGGAAATCAGATACCAGTTCTCTTTCCATCCTTTGGATCTGGCAACTGTACATAAACCATGCCCAATTGGTGGGAATTGAAGCGGCGACTGTGTTAGGGGCTTCTGTGGACTTAGTTCACTTTAGTCCTCTCCGCACCCCTAAGAGGAGCCACGCTGTTACCCCATTTTACAGATGAGAAGCTGAAACATAGGGCAGGTAAGTAATTGCTCTGGGCCACACAGCTAGTGGGACCCAAAGCCACCACAGCCTCATGCCTGCCTCAGCTTGCACCTGGCCAGTGGAATTAGGAGAGGGATCCTATTCCTTAGGAGTATCCCATGAAACGTAATGGGAGTGGGACTTTCCTGGTTGTCCGCTCTTCCAATGCAGGGGCTGTAATCCCTGGTCAAGGATGAAGCCACATGCTGCATGACACAGCCTAAAAGTACAGAAAATAAAACAAAATAAAAAGCAGTACTAAGGGGGGGGTCACCATCTTTATTCTGATGGGCCCTGGCAGGGACTGACTGTGGCCCATGAGCCCAGCCTGGCCTGCTTCCTCCTCTTACAACATTGTCTTGGAAGACACAGTGTCTGGCCATTTTATTATTATTATTATTATTTATTATCTCTGCTCCTTTCCTGCACCCACAGCAGAGCTGAGTCATTGTGAAACAGTCCTTGGTGCCCACGGAGCAAAAACTAATTACTCTCTGGTCCTGCACAGAAAACATCTGGGGGAAAAAAAAAAAAAAAGAAAACATCTGCAACCCCTGCTCTACTAACCTAGGTAGAAAAAGAACCAAAAACACACACACATTTAAGCTTTCATCCTCCTCTGGCTTAGGATCAGCTCTCCTCCAGGTCTAGCTGCTGATATTCCCTCTTTCTGGGCAAAGTCCAGGCCCAGGATGGTGGTAATGCCATTCCCATTCCACTTCAGGGAATTTCAAGATTCCCTGGAGTCCTGACCCACTCGGCTGCTAGGGCCTCAGTGTGGGGGTTCCCAGTCCTTCCCTGGTTCTTAGGACTGTCACCTGAGAACTGGGGGTGTCTGGTAGGGGCCAGCCATGTGCACCCCACCCTACAGTGTCTGGCAGGACCAGAGCCTAGGGCATCCCTCGCAGTCGGGCTGGCAGAGCAGCAAAAGTCGCCGTGTACCATGGCCACTCAGGTCTCAGGCAGCGTATAAGGGAGGGATCCAGAGGCTGTCTGGCTCCTTCCGCCCTCCCACGGGAACGGCTCTGATTTATTGGTTTAATTAGGGGCTTTTAAGCTTTAATTTGAAAAGTTAAATAAGCTGTCTTTCTGTGTAAACTGTGGCTGAGCAAATTATCCCAGGATAAGAGAGGAAAGGTCTCACCAACCTGAGATCGCGGCCCTGCCAGGACTGCAGGCCCTAGTGGGATCCCCCACCCCTGGGCAGCTCAGCTCCAGTGACAAGGCCACCTCCTCTGCCTTGGTCAGGTTTGTTCCCACCGGCTGCAGGCATAGCACGTGGGCACGAGCTTGTGAGAGCCTCAGCTTGGCCATGCATGACAGCAGCTCTGTTTCACTCCTGCCATCCTTTCGTGGCTCCAGGAGAGAATGTACAAGTAGCCATCTTCAAAGGCAAACACTCGCTATGTTATGACATGGCTCCTGATTCTGCTCTGGGAAGCGCCTGGGAAGAAGGTCCCTGTGGACCCACAGAGCCAAGACTGGGGTTCTGAGCACACCTGGTATCCCCCTGCCTCTGCTCATTGCATCTGAGATCTCGCTGGAAACATGTTGGCCTCGAGGAAACATTTGCTCCTGACAGTGTGCTGCCCTCTGGGTCGTCTTCACTCTCTTGCACGCAGGCGTAGCTGCAGACATGGGTGGTGGGCCCTGGCAACCCAATGCTTTTGCAGCCTTGATCTGTGCTGCATCTTCCCAGGAACGGGATCTTCTGGGGCCACCCTAAGGATGGCAATGAAAAGGTGGGTGACAAGAGGTAGTCTTGTTTTCAGCCTGGGCATCGAGTCCTGTGCTTCCTGAGCACGAGTGCTATGGGAGTAGGGGGAGTGGTATGTATGGACGGCTGTGTTTGCAATGCGTCGTTGGGCTATTGATCTGGAACTCCAGTTCCAGGGAAGTGATGCCAAATAAAGTGGGTGCTTGACAGGGGGAATCAGAAGTGGGAGAGGAACTTCTTGACCTCATTGTGTGATGATGCTCCTGTAATAAATGCTAATCACCTTTCTGCCATGCCCTGGGGCTGCTGGTGTTTCTCCCTCCTCCAAGAGAATTGTATGCATGTGTAGTGGCTGTTGAGAAGTTGCCATCTTCTCCTAAGAAAATGTGGAGCCCGCGTGCATAAGTGTGTCTGCGCTAACGCAGAAGGCAGGGAGACTGCATTGAGACAGGAAGATTGTGTGTCTTGAGGCTGCAAAGTGAGGGAGCCTCCCCCCACCCCACCTGCTGCCTCGTGCTTCTCTGAGCAAACAGGGCGCTGCATCCCTGACCTGCAGCTGCAGGGCGGCTCAATACCCAGCCTGAAGACTGCTTTCTGACAAGGTGTGGACTTTCACTCTGGAAACAACAGATCCCAAGGAGGGTGTGTCGGCTGTCCTCTACCAACGAGCATTATGTGTGGTCTGAACAGGAATTTCAACCCCAATCTTAACAGGACCCCAGGGCTTGCTGTCCGTGGCCACAGCAAGTATGCAGCCTCTGTCAGTTCAGAGATATTTATCCTGAGCTAAGGCCAGCGATGCTGGCATGCATCCACATTTCATCACAGTCCCCCAGATGCCCAGGAAAGAGCGGGGCTTAAGGGCTGGAATCTCCGGGGCTGCTGGAGCAGAGGGTGGGTGAGCACAGGACCAGCAGGGGGCAGGTCCCCCCAGCTTCAGCGACCTTAGGACTCGGGGTTTTCCCAGGTTCCTATGAGAGCCAGAAATGCAGGCAGGCATCTCCACTCAACAGGGAGGCCCCTTCGAGACCCTCTGCAAGGCAGTTGCAAGGCAATGCCTGCCCATCTTTCTACAGGAGTCGGGCCTAGCTGACCTAGCCTGGGGTCTGGGCCAGTTCACAGAAGCCCAAGAGCTGCAGCTGCAGCTGAGGCTTTAGGAGCTGAAACGAGGCAGTTTCACTGCTGCAAGGAACAGGAAGGGCTTTCCCATCCTCCCGAGCACCCCCTGCGCCCTGAGGACCTTTCAGAGTGACACCTCGTATCAGGCGCCATGCTGTTGCTATTGAGGAGGAGACTGAGGCTCAGACTCAGAGGGTCCCACCGCTGGAAGGTGACAGAGCAAGATTCAGCCCTGGGTGTAGCTTTCCCTGGAGCCAAGCCTTAAACGAGTGAAACAACAAGCTGGAGCTGGTAGCACTTCTCGTTCTAGGGCCATGGCTTCCAGGAAGCAGGCTTGATCAAAGAAGGAAATGGACATTCGGGTGGGTACCTTGCCTGAGCTTGGGATCAGTCACATGAGCTCTGAGCTGAGCTGACTTTGCTTAAAAATGGGCTTTTCCTTTGTCTTTGATACTTGTGTGTCCCATAGATTAATTGTGTATATGTGACATATGATAATGTATATGATACACATTCATGTGTTTCATTCTCCACAGTGAGGGTCAGAGGTTCCCGCAGATATTCCTGCACAGGTGGGTGGAAGGGCAGAACACAGGTCAAGGGAGGGAGGGGTGTTCACTTAGATGGGATCCAGGGCCAGCCTGGGTGTAGTTATCCGAGTTGTGAGGTGAGGGGACCCGGGTGTGGTGTGAGCCTGAGAGGAGGATGGAAGGCTCGAGGGCAGCAGCAGAGGCACACAACTCCTGCCAGCCATCCTCAGGCAGCCTTGCCAATTCACACGGGAAGCTCAGACCATGCCCTGGGATCACCCCTGGGCCCTGGGATGCTGCCCCACCTCCAGGTAGAAGGCCCTTCTCCACGGCCTTGTGTGGTTACCATTTTCTTGTCTCGGTTTGCACCACTCACTACAGAAGAATAATTTCTGTGCACAACACTGCAGGTGGCCACAAAGAAGGAGAACTTAGATACATGGGAACCAGTGTTATAGCCACGCTTTCCGGGAAACAGACTCACTCAGAAGGACAATGCAGATAGTGGAGTGCAGTTTATTACACCGGCGGGCCCAAGGCAGAGTCTCCTCTTAGCCAAGGACCCCGTCCAGCATCTGTGAAAATCTTTTATACCCCATGCGTACGTGTCTAAACCCACCACCTGCCCCATGTGTACGTGTCTAAACTCGCCACCTACCCCATTTGTACGTGTCTAAACCCGCCACCTGCCCCATGTGTACGTGTCTTAAACAGTCAATAGTCAATAAGCCCGCAGTTACATTTCAACCAGTTAATAATCGATAAGCCTGTGATTACATCTTGACAGATATGAAAAAAGTTTACGACCTGTCCGGAGACAGGTGTGATTATGGTATGCTTCCTCTTAGGCAATGAGTAGCCTGGATGTGATCTTCAGGATTCCTCTGTCTGGAGGGGGTCTTATCCTTCCATTGTCGTCCTCACAGGCACTAAGCAGAGAGTTCAGAGTCCACTGGAGAGGCAGTCGAGCACAGCCAGCACGGACAGGCCTGAGATGGAGTTCAGGCCCTATGAATTCCTTCTTCACCAGAGCTGGAGTTTTCTTCCTCTTCCAAGTGTGTTGTGTTTTACTGTGTAGGGGCTGTTGAGAAGTTCCCCCTTCTTGTAAGATCCCATTTAGAATGTATATCCTATAGTGCTCCACAGACAGAGAAGTGGGTACACAGACTGTGCGCTGGCCACACAGCGGAATATTAGTCAGCCTTTTAAAGGAAGGGGATCTGACGTCTGCCAACACAGATGAACCGTGAGGACAGGATGCTGCCTGAAATGAGCAGTCACAGGGGGACAAATGCTATAGGATCCCACTTATCTGAGGTCCCCAGAAGTAGGAGCATGGAAGCCCTGGGCTAGGGTTGAGGGGAAGTCAGGTCATTGTTCAGTGAGAACCGTTGCTGTTTTGTAGGATGAGAAGATTCTGTTCAGTGATGGCTGTGTGGAGACAACACTGCTGTTCACTGGAACACAGTGAAGATGCACAATTTTGTGCCATGAATTTTCAACCACAATTGTTTTTTAAAGTTCCTGTTGTAGACAAATAGCTGGGGACAGGAGCCCTTCCTGGCTGGGGCCATGGGGCTCCACCTGCAGACCCACCTGTGTATAAAATTTGCCTCTAGGGAGAGCTAGCTGACTGGGGAGGGGTTTCCAATTTCAGCTGAGCTCCAAACCTGGGAAATCAGACCCCCATCAGAGAGGGACCCCGTCATAGAGGGACCCCCATCATGAAGGGACCCCCAACATGAAGGGAGGTGGAGGAAATGCCACCCTAGTAACTGCAGGGAGGGAAGGTGGAAGTCCTATTACTAGACAACCCCTGAGCCCCGCCGAGTGCTCAGGACTCACTTTGGCATTTACCTTGAGATTTGTTTCATAAACAAACCCAAAAAAAGGGAGGATTTGGAGATTTCTGGGGAACTGTCCCTGGTTAGGCATTTTGGGGAATAGGCTGGATGCTGTTGAGAGTGAAACTGAGGTCCCAAGAGCACGTCATGACCCTGGAACCTGGCCGCAACCCTGTGGGGTCCCCTCAGTGTGTGGTTGTCACCCATCACAGATCAGGAGATAAGGCTGGTGGAGGGAGTTGTGAGCATGCCTAGGGTCACATGTGCAGCCTGTGTCTTTGGCTGCTGGCACATGCCATTCAGGGGACCCCAGGCCCTGGTGCCCACTGAGCCAGGAGTCAGCCCACCACACGCCCTCTCGCTAATACCACCCTTTCATTAGGAGCAGAAGAGAAAGTGGCAACAGCCTCTGTGTTCTGGGTCCTCATCTGGCAGAAATTCCCTCATATCACAACTGTGATTGTATCCGTAAACTGCACACAGACACAATCGTGATACACTCAAACCAGGACAGATGGAAGGGAAAGCTGTGTGCCGATAACATCTCGAGCGCAGCCAGGAACTCTGTACCCCTCCCCGCACCACGCATCCTGCATCCTCGCGCCCTCACCCCCACCCCCACCCCACCCCGGAGGAACAACAGGCACGAGTTTTAATTGCTACAGCTCCTGAGTCCCACTCAGCCTCGGGCTGATTGATCAGGGCACTTGTAGGGGCACAGTGAAGCCAGTGGTCTGCAGGTGGGCATTCCAGCCAATTATTCCCCCACCCTGGGCGGTGCCCCAGGAATCCACTTCTCACCAGCAGCCCCAGCTGACCCTTGTGGCCTGGGGCCCCTCCCTCACTGAGCCCTCAGGTTCCCGCTCTCCTGATTGTGGTGGCAAAATGCCCTCCCCTCCTTCTCAGCTCAGTAGCCCAGCCCATACATCAGACTCAAAAGAGCATCTCCTCACTTGTAACCATGCCAAGATTAATATTTTCAATGGGGATCTCACGCTATCGCCATCCGAGTAGACAGCTGCATGCGTGCTCCACCAAGCAAGGCTATGTTCACATGAGGCGCATGAGCCCCAAGGAGGAAAATGAAATGAATACAGATGCAGGTATTTTGTGTAATGGGGGCACCGTGGAGCACACCAGGAGTGGTGCCCACTGCCTTCACATCGCTGTGGGGAGATAAATATCACACACAGTTGCATCCTCTGCTCCTAGCCAGCTACTGCCCTACCCACTTTCGTCTCCAGGTGTGAATGCCACTGGAACCTTGTGGATCTTATTTAACTTATTTAACAGAGAAAATGTAATTTTCAGTTTGAGTTTAAAAAAGATAACTCAGAGCCTCAGCAAATGACCCAAATAAGAGAAACAGAGGTTTCTGGTCAGATGAGCAGATTCTGACCTGCCAGTCACAGAGGGTGAGACATCTGCAGTGGGAGCCCCGGCTCTTCCATGGAGGGACGCGTCCGCAGCTCTGCTGTAGGAACTGGTTGTGCGCTCTATTCTGCAGGCTCTGTCCTCACCCATAAGGGCTTGGGGCCAAGTCCGAGATTCTCATAGCTGTGCCAACTGCCATATGCCCCAACGGTGGCCAGTTAAACACCCGGGCATTGTTCCAGCAAGGGGAAAACTAATATGGCAGAGCCTCAGGATATAGGAATAACCACAGTGCAGCTCAGATGCCTATTAATGAACTCATGGAGTGTTCCACCACATTAAAAACTGAGGCACTAGAAAAGTGTCAAAATAGGGTCAGAGCTCCATATTTCCTTAATCAAGTTCTTCAATTAGGACTCTTTCAACTGAAGGTGGCCACACTGAACTCAAAGTAACTAATATAAAAAAGTTAAGTAGCAGAGAAATCCAGACAATACCTTCAGTTGTGGCTTGAACCAGGGGCTGAAGATGTTATCATCTGGGTCTGGTGTCTCTTATTTCTGCCACCTCCAATTTGGCTCCTTTCAATCAAGGCTGTCCCCTCAGTGAGACAAACTGGCAATGGCAGAGCCAAACCTACCTGTTCTCCAGTTTAAGGAGAGGGGGAAGAGGTTTTTCCTGTCAGTGTTAGTACGACTCTCAGGATACATGCTTATGTCTTGCACAAGCTCCAGCACCAGGCTCAGTGCCACATTTCACAAGCATTTGTCAGATGGACTATCATAGTGGTAAAAAAAAAAAAAAAAAAAACAATTTGTACTCATAGAGTTTAAATCTGTTAATGAAAGACAATCGAAACTTGGAATGAAAAAACGAGCAGTAAGAAGAAAGGAACGTGACTCTATAGAGCAGGGGTCTGCAAGCTATGACCCCCTGCCTGTTTTTGCAGATAAAGTTTTATTGAACACAGCCATGTCCATCGTTTATGTATTGTCTATGGCTGCTTTCATGCTACAACATCAATACTGAACAATTGCAAAGTGTCCATATGCCCTGCAAAGCCTAAAATAGTGACTCTCTCAGCCCTTTACAAAAAAACGTTTGCTGACTCCTACAGAGCAAGGAATAAAGGAGCATGGCCTGATGGATGCAAGCTTCCCTAGGGACATGTGAACTGGGATCTCGGGAATAAATAGGATTTAATTCAGTGAAGAGGTCGGAGTGGGGAGAGAAACTATGGGAGGGGCTGGGGAGATGGTCAGGGGCTTTGGCTCTAAGACACTGCTCCTCCTGGGATCAGCTTTTCTGAGTGGGATGTTGCGGGGTGGGGAGGGACACGTGGAGGAGGTGAAGGATGGCCCCAGGGGGTGTGTGCTTCCCTTCTGAAGCAGCAGGCATGGCAGTGAGTTGAAGCTGCAGAAGGAACTGGAACACAGCTCCTGGGAGCTCGGCTTCTCAGTGCGGGTTGCATCTTGACATTTATTACATTTGTGCGTGTGAACATAAAACAAAGCTTCTTCCTCCAGTGAGACGACACTTCAGATCCATCCTCACTGGGTTAAGCGCCAGTGGTGCTGTTAACCCCCTCCACCTCCATCCTTCTTCCAGACAGTGGTGTTTGTAGGTGGCACGTCAGGGTTGTGAGAGAATAAAGAACCTCTTGGTGCTGAGAACACCAAGCTTGGATGGATTAACCTTGTTCTCTAACCTATGTTCCTGGCTTCACTGGTGCCTGCCTGAGCAGCCACTTGGCTTAACCATCTCCTCAGCACCTGGACAGCACCATGCATGGCTGTGGGCTGGCGAAATGATGACATCTGTGCAAACCCATCCCCCCCTCACCTGAGGCAGACATCACTAATCAATCCCAGCTGGGTTAGATGGAGACTTGTGAACCTGCTCAGCTCAGACCTCTTGGCAGCCACTACTGTCACTCAGCACCCAGAGAAACCCACGTGTCACCCTCGTCCTAGGCGCTCGAAAATGGTGAGAAAGAAAGAGGGCTTGTCTGAAGCACATTAATTTATCTGTGCCCCTAAGCACTTCGTCTGTAAGATTGAAAACGCAAATCCACAATTAGCCCCATTAAGCCTTGGGACTCTAGGGTCTTGGGAGATTTATTTATTTTTAATGCCAGACAAGAAAGTCATTGCAAGAGCCATAAAGTGCAGTAGAAAATTAAAAAGCAGCCTTGAAAACTCAGCTGATGGCTGCAAGAAGCTCAAGGAGATATTTACCTTTGTTGCCAGGCAGGTTTCTTGCCTGTTGATGATCTGTGTGATGGAAGGACCCCATCACGGTCCACCGCAGCTCAGCCAAATCTCTCTCCTCCCCACACACGCTATGGGCTGGGGTCTGGGTCCCAGGGAGGACAAATGGAGCTGGTGGGCTGGGTGTATGGGCAGCATGTTGGGAAGAGGCCATTGTTCTCAGCATTCTGGAAGAAGCCTTTGTGGGAGGAGGTGGCTCCACCTTGCTGATTAAATCTTCCTGGTGGTGGCCCTGGGCAGCCACAGGAGGACGTGGGAAGAGGTGTGTGTGTCTTGACACAATTAACATTTCTGATCAGTGTCTTCCCTACTCCTACCGCCTTAGAAGCAAACTAGCCTGAGGCAAAGCTGTGAACAGGCAAAGCTTGTCTTCATTTCTCTCCCATCTTATCCTTTAAAAAAAAAAAAAACACGGCACGCTCTTAGTTCCCCAACCAAGAATCAAACCGAGCCCTCTGCAGTGGAAGCACAGAATCTTAACCACTTCCCTCCTTCCCAGCCCCTGTGCCTATGCAGCTTCCCCACCAGTCTGGGCCTGACTCCTGGGGTGGCTGTGATGCTTAGGATCCACTGCCTGGAGAGCAGAGGCCGGTCCCCAGACAGACAGAATGCTATGCTCACGGTCCACTGGCAGCAGGCAGGCGGGCAGGATTGGGGCCGAAACTATGTGTGAGTGCCATGTGGGTCTCAGCAGACTCGGCTCTCTTGAAATGGTGACACTTTTTGGGTTTGTCAGAAGGTTCTATACCACTATGTTCTGTGACTTCACTGGATGTAGCTGCCGACTTTCTCTTCAAGTTAATGCAAAGGAGTTGGGGATGTTCTGGTTTCCCCCTGGCCTGGGCTTGGAGCCATGAGCGACAGGTCCAGAGAGACCGTTCGCAGCTCAGCAGTCAGAAACAAGGTCTGCAGCTCAGCATTCACACTCCGACCTCACGGGATGGTCCTTGGAGGTGGCAGCTCGAGGTGTCCCTCTGCCAGGAGCCTGCTGCCTGTCGGGCCACCTCCTCACGAGTCATATTCTTCCTTGCTGTGCAATGTCTGGGTTACGAGGGACTCAAAACCAAACCCAACATTCGTCTGATGAGAGCTCATGTCATCACAGCATCATTTCTTCCTCATCCTCCCATCCGTTTCCAGTTCTCCTGTGCCCAGCCCCCAGCAGGTCCCATCCTCGCGCCTGCAGTGAGGTGGTGCCTGCACCCCACCCAGCGGAAGAGAGGACAGTGTCCCCCTGCTGGGTCTGTGAAGGAGAGGGGACACTTCCTCTCCCTTGTGCCTTGGCAGGTCTGGGTTCCACCCCAGAACCACTGTGGCCAAGGGGAGGGCAACACGGGTCATCTCTTCGGGGCCCAAATGTGGCACCAGGGGAGAGGGCCTGTCCTGCTCAAACCCACTTGAGATGGAGCAGAGGGGCTTCCCAAAAGAGATGATGGGTTCCAACTGGCAAATATGCATTGCACTTGCTCCTCCCAGGACTCCTCAGACTCGCATCCACAGGACCACACCCTGTCCACAAGAGCGAGTGGGAGGACCAGGAGCAGCCAGGTGACCTGGGAGGACTTCCCTCTGAATCCCTCCTGCCTTGGAGCAAGGTCCCGATTTGGATTCCATGAAAACAGAGCCTCGGTATGGCTCACTTCCCTATCCTCCGCCCCCATGCCCGGTGCAGAGCACAGAGGGGGCACCTGTCGTCACGGGCACGTCTCCACACAAAGCCGGATGACATTTGCCTTCACGATGAAGGTCCAGTCAAACCGAGGTGAGCGACTGTGCTGCTCACCGGGAAGGTCCCTCCCCCTCTACTGCAGTCATTCAGAAGCTCTTGGAGTCAAAATGTACCTTTTTTTTATAAAATAAGTAGCTAATTAAATTGCACACACTTTCTGAATAAAAATAAAACTGTAGAGTAAACATCTGTGCACCTGAGGTTCACCCAGCCCCTTCCGTGCATCTTGCATCTTTATCAGCTGGAGACCAGCCCACTTGCGGAGCACACCCTTTCTGTTTATAACACAACCTGGGGCACAGGCCTTGATTTACAGACTCGTGTTGGTGTAAAAAGGGGAGAAATCTGCATAAAGTCAAGGCAAATTCTATTTTTTTTTAAATGTTTGAGTGTGTTTTGTTACCACTTCACGCGTGTCTGGTTGGTGCCTATGCAGCTCAGACCTCTCACGCCTTAATTAGCAGAGTACGCAGCTCATTTCGGCTGCGCTGCCCGTACAGTGAAGGCAATTCATTGATTTTGAGCTGAGACTCAAGGAGGGAAGTCAGTCTGTTGTGTGTCTTCTGCAGGCTGAAGCCGAGATGCCTTGTTTAGATGATTCTGCCTCTCTGTCTGCAGACCATGTCTGTGGAAGTGCAGGAACATAGAGTGAAATCATACTGAGCAATGTACAGTGGGGCTTCAGAAGTGGGGCACGACCTCCCCACCCCCAGTTTTGTTCATGTCAAAAGTTTAGCACTAGAACTGTGACTCCCCAAAAAGTCGAGGTGACCCTGAGCCTCACAGAGACCCCCTGAGCCCTGAGCCACAGTCAGTGACAGCAGGCAGCCTCTCTGGGACCCAAGGGCCTGGGGAAGTCACAGTCACCAAACGGAGTCTGTCCAGGGCCTGGGTCCCAGCCTCTTGTCCATGAGGGCTTATCTGCAAACCAACGGCCAGTGAACACACCCCAAAGTCAACCATGACCCAGAGAGCAACTTCTTTGCTAGAATAGGGAAGGGGAGGCAGGAGAGTCTTCCTCCAGGGTCGTCTTGCTCTTTTCTGGTCTGGTTCTCAGAAGAGGCAGAAAGCCTGAGAGAGAAATGGTGCATGAACAAGGGAGATCCTAGGAGCTGCCTGTCTAGCCTGGCTCCAAATATGCAAGAGTGGACATATCATGTGTATTCACTTCCTCTTGCTGCTGTAACATATGAACAGAGAGGGTCTAAAAATAGCAGATTTATGATCTCACGGTTCCGGAGGTTGGAAGTCCAGATGTCAGCGGGAGGTTCCTCCTGATGGCTTCACGATAGGATCTGGATCCTGGCCTTTTCCAGCCTCTGGAGGCATCCAGGCTCCTGGACCCCCAGCCCCTCCTCCATGGTCAGGGAGCAGCAAAAATCTTCAGTCATCACATCCCTTCTCTGACCCTCCCACCTCCCTCTTATGAGGACCTGTGACAACACTGGGCCCCCAGGGAATCCGGGGTCACCTCCCATCTCAGAGTCCTTAATTAATCCTATCTGCAAAGTCCCCTTTGCCTTGGAAGGTGACATCTTCACAGCATCCAGAGGTTCAAACATGGACATTTGTGGATGCTGTTACTCAGCCCCCACAGTATGACTCTCTCCAATACCTGAAATCTCTCCTGGAGGCTGATGACCATGGGCAGCGTCAGGCCCCTTCTGTCACCCTCCCCAGTGGAGCCATCTCAGAGTCCTAGGGTCTCACCAGCGTGCGGGCCAGCCCGTCCTTGGGTTGTCTTGTCATCATCATGGGACGCCACCCTGGTGGTCCTCCCAGCGTTTGTCATTCAAATCTCAGCACAAGCATATGTGCCTAAGCTCCCTCCTCAGGGAAGCCTTCCCAGCTGCCTCATGGCAAAAAGCCCCACCTTGTGTGGGGACGTCTGGGAGAGGAGAAGGAGCAAGTGGACCTACAGGGGGGTGGACGAGGAGACCCCTCCTCTCCGGGCAGCCCGGCCTCTCTCTCTTCTCACTGAAGTCACGTCAGCATCACCACTTGCCCTTCTTTCCACATTTGAGTGTCTTGTCTGTGACATCACACTGTTCAGGCTTTGTGTTTGCTGCTGTATCACTTGGGCTTTAGAAGCACCTCCCCTCGCCGACTTCTCCCCCCTTACACACAGGTTAGGACAGCACTTCACGTGTGCAAGCCTTCCAGACAATAGAGGGACCTCTAATAAGCACAAGGTCAGGATTCTTTCTGCTAAGGTCCACCACTGGCTTCACCCCTGCTCCGGGAATAAAATCTCTATGCCTCTAGATAGCCTAGACTCAACTCCCCTGCTCCTGGGCCTGGGGTGTCCTATCCTGGTCCCTGGGTGCCCACGGCAGTGTCCACTCCTTCTCAGCAGATCTGAGAAGCCCCTTCCACCCAGAGAGACCTCTCTGACCCCCTTTCAAGTCAGAGTGCCTGCTCTGCCCACTGCCGGATCACTCAGTTTTCTTCCACGCTCTTCTCCAACTCTGTGATTGCCTGTCTTTAATGGATCAATTTAGTCTATTTCTCCCTCTAAAAGCCCCAATCTTGCCTGCTGCTCTGTCTCCAATGGCAGCACGTTGCCTGGCCACAGCGAGGTGAAGGTTTTCAGGGTGTCCCAGTAGATTTTCACTCAGTCCTGTCCAACTCTTTGCAACTCTATGGGTTGTAGCTGCCAGGATCCTCTGTCCATGGAATTCTCCAGGCAAGAATACTAGAGTAGGTTGCCATTTCCTTCTCCAGAGGATCTTCCCAACCCAGGGATCGAACCCGCTTCTCTTGAGTCTCCTGCATTGGCAAGCGGATTCTTTACCACTAGTGCCACCTGCATAATATGATTTTCACTCAGACAACAGTAAAATATAATGAGTTGAGGGAAAAAGAACCCCCAGGTGACAGAAGCAGTGACCCAGAGCCCACAGAGGCTGCCAGCTCCAGAGCAGTCCATGCCATGGCTGCCCAAGGGAGGTGAGGAGCACAGGGCGCCCAGCCTGGCCGCCAGCTCTCCCACCCATGGGATATTTGCCTGCCATCGGTCACTGTGAGACATAAGGGGACAAGCCTGTCAGGAGGACGCAGCTTCCCCGTGAGGAGCGATGGCATTTTCCTGGGAGGTCACCTTCAAGGGTGCCACTGACAGCCCTCCATCCCCTCTGCATGCCTGCGGTCGGCCACTGCTGTGTGCAGAGCCTGCCGTGCCCCACTCCCACCCACACCAGGCTCCCTGCTCCTCCTCCTGCACAACACAGATAAGGAAAGTGGGACCTGAAGCTCAGGAATCTTGGCTCAGGGTGGCCAGCGTGGTAAGTGGCAGGACTGGCACCCAGCCACAGGTCTGCTCTGAAACATTCCAGCAAAGCGCTTCTGCTGGGAAACGCCATCTGCACAGCTGAGTGCTGTGTGGAGTGGCATAGGCTCAAACCGTGGGCTCCTGTTCATTTCCAGCCATCTCCCCTTTGACTGGCAGAAGTTCTCCTCACCCTGGGTCTTCCCTGCCCCATCAGCCCTGGGTCATTACCTCCTCCTGTCCTGTCAATTCTAAACCCACCAGCAAATCACTTCTATTTATTAGGCTTGTTCAGATGCAGATCTCTTCTTTATATGTTATCTATGCATCATTTCCCCCTTAATTTTCAATTTTCATATTCAAAGGAAGTTTTCTCTTTCTGATTATTTGCCCAAATTCAGCTCAATAGGATGTCAGCTCAATAGGAAGATCTGTTGTGGGGCCCTGCTGAAGTTTGGTGGAGCTTTAGAGATGACGATAATGATGGTCATGATGGTCATGATGATAATGGTGATGATAATGATGGTCATGATGGTCATGATGATAATGGTGATGATAATGATGGTCATTATGGTCACAATAATGGTGATGATGGTGGTAATAATTGTGATGATGATAATGATGGTCATGATAATGGTGATGATAGTCATGATGATGGTCATGATGTTGGTGGTTATGATGATGATGGTGATGATAATGACAATGGTAGTGATGGTCATGATGATGATGGTGATGATGATGATAATGATGGTCATGATGGTCATGATAATGGTGATGATGGTGGTGATAATTGTGGTGATGATAATGGTGATTATGGTCATGATGATGGTGATAATGGTGACGATAGTGATGATGGTGATAATGATGGTCATGATAATGGTGATGATGGTCATGATGATGGTCATGATGTTGGTGGTTATGATGATGATGGTGGTGATAAAGACAATGATAGTGATGGTCATGATGATAATGGTGATGATGATAATGATGGTGATGATGATAATGGTCATGATGATGATGATAATGATGGTCATGTTGATGGTGGTCATGATGATGATGATATGATGACAATGATAGTGATAGTCATGATGATGATGGTGATGATGATGATAATGATGGTCATGATGGTCGTGATAATGGTGATGATGGTGGTGATAATCGTGGTGATGATAATGGTGATTATGGTCATGATGATGGTGATAATGGTGACAATAGTGATGATGGTGATAATGATGGTCATGGTGATGGTGGTTATGATGATGGTGGTATGATGACAATGATAGTGATAGTCATAATGGTGATGGTGATGTTAATGGCGATGATGATGAAGATTGCAGCCAACACTCTTCACCATGGATGGGTTCTTTGACACAGTCCTAAGACCTTCACACACATTAACTCATCTGATGCTCTCAATAACCTTATGAAGCATCTGCCTTCTGCAGACAAGGAATGTGAGTCACAGGGAACTGGCGTGACCTCCAGAGTCACTCAGGCAGTGAGTAGCAGAGGTGCAGTCTGAACCCAGGCTGCTGGGACCACAGGTCCTGCTCTTAGCCTCCATCTTTGGAGAATGCACCAGATTGTGGGAGACAAGACACACACACGCACGCACACATGCACACCTCAAAGCAATCAAATAACAGTTCAGAAATTGCCCACTGTGGTTCAATCATTAATTTATTCACTGAACAAACATCTGAGTGCCTACTGTGTACTAATAAGCCTGAGGATAGAAGTGTGGATGAAGTGGATGTGGTTTATGGAGCTTAAGGTGGAAGGGGGAAGCTGCCCTCCTCACTGCTGTCCCGGGTGCCCCACGACTGAAAAAAGAGGTGTGGAGAACGATGCTGTGGGATTCAGGGCGCAGAGATGATGCAGGGGCTGGAGAAGGTGGCTCAGCTTCCCGGCATCAGGGTCTTCATCTGATTGCTGTAGAGAGATTGAGAACCAGAGGGGGCACAGGGGAGGACGAGGGGGAGAGGACGAGTGGAGAAGGGACCCTGTGGAGACCTGGCCTCCGGTCTCCTGGGCAACAGGAGGGAGAAACCCCTGAGGAGGGTGAGGAGCGCGGCAGCTTGAAGTGGGGCAGAGAAGGTGGGGTGTGGACACTACAATGAAGCAGCATTTCCCCCTCCAACTTGGTCCTTGTCTTTCTGCTCACTTCCTCATCCTTGGAGACCCCCACTGGGGTGGGAGCAGAGCGTCTTCTCTTCTGGACTTTTACACTGATTTCCAAGTCAGTTTAACCAAGAAACACTGACTCTGAGACTGCGAATTAGGCTTCCGTCTTCCTGTTGCAGTCTTGTCTCAGCTCAAAGGATCAGAAGAGAGTCCTTGGCAGAGAGCAAGGCAAGTGGGGTGGGAGGGTGGCAGGGGGGTGCTGGTGGAAGAGGCCCACATCCCCCTCCTTCCCCAACCTACCCACCTGCAGCCAGGCCACCAGCACCTTCCACAGCACTTTGTTTCTGGTGTACCAGCTGGCCCTACCTGGTGGGTTGAGTGTGGAAGACCCCAGCCTGGATTGGGGGGAGGAGGAGGAAGCAGGTAACCTGAAGACTGACAGCCTCCTGGTAGCCCACCCAGTTCTCAGCATCTTTCTTGAAGGAAAACTAAGCAGCAGAAAGCAGCCACTTTCTTTGGCATCTTCTGTTAAATTTCATTTTTAACTGCATGAGTTATCACATGAATGATTCCCTATCGTTGGGAAGTCAAGTCGTGCCATTTGAGTAGCAACAGCCCCACATTCAATCGATTCTCCCCTGGAGTAACCGTGTTTACTGCCTCGTGTGTTTACTTCCCTGCACAGTTAAAAACATACCTAAGCGTGAACAGATTTGTCTTCCATTTTAGAGACATAAGTGATGTTACCGTGCTGCTATGAGAACTTGCTTTTCTAGCTTCAGGGATCCTTCTGAGGTGTGGGGCCTGAGAACTACTTACCCAGATGCCAGGATCATGGCTCTTCTGGAAGCATCACCTATTACTTGCAGCAAGCCAGAGTTGGGAAAGAGATGGAACTGGGGCTTGCAAATGGAGAAAGCTCCAGATTTTTAGGTTGCTTTCCAAAGCAGTTTAACAGAGTTAACACTGAACCCCGGGCCCTGAGAGAGGACGGACTCCTTCCTGTAGCCATCAGTCTGAGGTTCTGTGGTCCGAGGTGTCAGCCTGTTTCCAGAAGCAGGGTCTGGGCAGGAAACCAGGGCAGGGAGGGCTCTGTTCTCTTCAACTCACACTGAGGACCAGCCCTGCTCTCGGGCAGTTCCAGGCCCTCAGCAGGATGAGACGTGTAGAGTGAGGACCCTGAATTCTACATGGAGGGACCAGTCCCAGATGCCAGTGGTCACCTGAGCAATGGCACTTCCCCCCCAGAGGTGAAATCGAGTCTCCGTTTAGGCCTGAGGCGCAGGTCCTTGGCTTTCTTACCTGGGGGCTCTGCTCCTGGGGGCCCTGCTCTTCCCACCCGCAGCCGGCCCCCCCGCAGACCCCCACCCACTCTTTCTCTCTCCCAGTACAGGGCACTTGTATCTTTTATTCAACTTTCCTCCTGGAACTTACTCACCCACGGTGGTTCTCAGTAAGCTGGCCCCCCTCTCGGTTCTGCCTTTCCTGGAAAAGCCAACAAACCTTGCACCTCATAAATTTTAACAGCCTTCTCAACTGATGTATTTCATGTCTGAATTGTTTTATCTGCCTCACTTTGATTGCAGGCCCCGAGGGCTGAGACCTCGTCCTGTTTCATCTTTTGTGCAGCTCCAAGCACACTCTTGGCATCCCGCTCGTACAAACACACAAGAAGATAAATATATGCAAACATCTCTAATTGTTTTATTTAGAGCCGTTTGACAGTAGATCAGAGATGTGTGTGTCCCTACACATCTGAGACTGGAACGCAACTTCACCACATGTCTTAATCTGTTCCTTGGGTATTAGTAATTTATAAAGCGTGATTTATTTGCTTAGAATTTCTCTTCATAACTTTAAATGTGTGCATACTATAAAGGAAAAATTTAATCTCCAATGTCTGATTAACTTTTGCCAAACAAGCTTCTTAGAATTATCTGTGCTACGTGGAGACTTAAAAATAAGACTCAAATCATTTGTCTTTAAAAACACAAGCCTTCCTCTGCCTCAGCATTAAGTGATGTTAAAACAAAAAGGCTCCATTTGGATTTAAGACAGATGTAAATTAATCAGGAGTGATTTCTTCTTCATCTGAGTTTTTCAATGTTCGCGGAAGGGAAATAATTAAGTTAGGTTTGTTTTAACCTTTCCATTTAACTTTGTTTCTAATATATAAATTTTTAGGTTCTTTTTTTTTTCTGCTGGAAAATTTCTGTTATATTCTGTGAATATAATATGCCTGTAGCTTATAATTCAACAAGTGACATACAGAAACAGGTGAGTCCACAAGAGAAGCCAAAGCTCTCCTGAGTCTTCCTTTCAAAATGCACTTGTAGAACACCTACTGTGTGCCAGGTAAAGTGATAAATGATGAGAATTCAAGGGTGAAACAGAAAGACAAGATTCCAGCCTCAGGGACCCCCAGACTTTTGGGGAGAGGCAATTAAAAGCAGGTGAACCAACACCATAAACAGAAACTGTAATCAGCAGCGCCGAGGGGTCCCCCGGTGCTGAGAGTGGTTCTCCCTGAGAAGGGGCAGCCGGGGGCAGCTGAGGTTCCTCCTGCAGGAAGGAGGGCTGGGAGGGAGCCTTGGGCAGGGGAAGAGCAGGTGCAAGGACCCTGGGGTGGGAGAGAATCCGGTGGCCCCACAGACAGAGGCGCTGGAGGATTTTATACCAAGAGCCCAAGTAATTGATGAAATGCAGGTTGTGTTCACTCAACTGCTGTGGGCAGACTCGTGTGAAGGGATCAGAGGGAGAGAGGTCAGCCCTGTGCAAGATTTATGGACAGGGAGCAGCGAGGGGGGATGTGATGGGGCTGGTGTCCAGACTTGACAGCACAGACAGAACCAGCCAGAATGCTGCCCTGAGCCGGGCGCCCTGGAGGCAGGTTTAGGTTTGCTTTACATGTGATCCCAGGAGCCTCGGTGCCCACTGGGCAGGAAGGGACCTTCCTCACAGCCTGCAGGGTCTCAGCACCCCATGGGCAGGGAGATGCGGGTGTCCACCACACCCCGGGGACAGGGTGGCTCTCCCCCACTGTGTCAGCAACCGTAGACTCAGGCCCACACTGACTCTCTGGCAAAAAAAACATTTTTCTTTATAGGAAATGAGTAGTCTCCTTGCACATTTTAATAACAGAGTATTTGGAATCAGTAGATTTCTGGAATGCTTCATCTGGAGGGAGTTCGGGCAGGACACAGAGCCTTTCCTCTGCCAGGTTCTGACCATGGGGCAGCCTCCTGGCCTGAGGGGCTCTGTGGGCCCCAGGTCAGAGGCAGGCCAGCAGTCAACACACTGTCCACCGTCCTGGTGTCACTCTGGGTGCTGGGCTACCATCCAGATACTTGTGGCTGACCGCTGGGGGTCCCTGAGTCCCCAGGCTCCACTCTGAGGAATAATGCCCAGCCTCGCTCTGTCTGTGACACTCACCATCAGGTCTGCATGCTCCCGTGGGACACGGCAGTGGCCCAACAGAGCATCTGCCAGGGTCTCGAGGACACGGCTCCCCAGGCCTCAAGGCCGCCTCCCGTCCGCCCCACCTGCCCTGCCCCACTGGCCCCTCGCTCCGCCTGAGTTCTCTCTGTGCTGCCCGTCTGTCTGCCATCCGCCTCCCCGCTCTGGTACATAACTTTGCTAGTTCGTTCACGGTGCCTTTTTATCAGTCGTGTCCCCAGAGAGGCATCCCCAGCACACAGGAGCCACTCACTGAAGACCTGGTCAAGGAGTGAGTGGCCCTGGTGGGTCCTCTGGGGTCCCGCGGGGGGTTCCCTGTGGACAGCCCTTGCGCCCTGCGCACCCCCCCACCAGCCTGCAGTCTGTGATGAGTGTTGAGACAGCCCCACTCCGGCTGCAAACTGCAAGGTTCTCAGCACGCGAGCGCTGCAGAGGTGCTGCCTGGGGAGGCGCCCATGGGAAGCAGCGTTTCCTCTGTGCTCAGAAGGGAGATGAGGCTTTATTCTATGTCAAGAAACAGCCTGTGGGGAGGATTGGGATGGGCTGGGGTGGGGGGCACGTACAGGAGGTTGCCCATTCCCACAGGCCCTGTGGGTGTCAGTGGGAAGCTGGTGAGCCCCGGAGAAATGGGCACCTCCCTAGGGCAGGAGGTGAGGTGGGGACAGGGCATGGCAGGAGAGAGGGCTTCACGGGGAGCTGAGCCTGAGCCAACCCTTGCCACCCAGGGAGCCAGTCACGCAGGATGGGCGAGGACCCCGAGCTGCCAGGACCTGGGGCCAGGGCGAGAGAGTGGAGGGCGACAGTCACCTCCTCCTGTCGGCAGCACAGTGATGCCATCAGGGAATGTTCTAACAGGACGGTTCTGGCAGCTACGAGACCAAATTCCCGAGATGAGCACTTTAAACCCCATCTCCCCTCACTGCTTCTCACACGTCCAGACAGCACGGCAGCTCTGACAGCGTGGGTGTAGCGGTTCTCTGGAAACGAGGGATCACCCATCTTTCAAAGTAACGGTCCCGAGGAGGCATGAAGGGTCTGCCAGCAGGCTCTGGCGGGGTTGCCTCTCTCCTGGCAGCATTTCTAGTTGCTAGTTACAGGGTGCTCAGATTTTTATTCATTTTTTTCATGGCTTGGTTTTGGTAGGTCAGATGCGTCTAGGAATAGATCCATTTCTCCCAGGTTATCCAGTTTGTTAGCTCATCATTGTTCATGGTATTCTCTTATAATCCTGCTTATTTCTGCTGGCATTGGTGGTAATGCCCTCTCTCTCCTTTCTAATTTTAGTTATTTGAATCTTTTCTCAGTCTAACTAAGGATTTGTCACTGCAAAAAAAAAAAAGTCTGAAAACATAAAATAAGGCAGCAGGAGAGGGAAGGAGAGACAAAGAGGGAAAAGACATACAGAAAACAGTAAAAATGTCGATAGTAAGTCCTCCCCTATTGGTAATCACTCTAAGTGTAAATGGATTAAACCCCCCAATTAGAAGACACACAGTGACCGAATGGATCAAAAAAGACAAAATAATGAAATCCAACAATATGCTGTCTACAAGAGATTCACTTTAGATGCTAGGACACCCAGAGGCCAATGATAATGTATGTTGATTGCCTTCTTATCCCCCTTTGTGTCTATTCTGTTGGTGTTTTCTGTGTGGTTACTGTTGAAATTACACAAAACACATAAAGTTGTAACACTCTCACTTAAGCTGATGAGAACTTAGCTTCAACCACATATGGAAACTATCCTTTACAAGCCTGCAGCCCATTTATCTTACTGTGACACATATTACCTCTTTTTATACTGCAAGTTCATTCACAAAGATTTATAGTTACTTTCTATGCTTTTTTTAAAAAAATTCTACACTGTAATTAAAAGTGATTTCTACTCCAACATTATGATGCTACAGGCATTTTATTTACCTATATAGACACCTCCACCAGAAGGTTTGATATTTCATATTTTGCTGTTGAGCATCTTTTCATTTCAACTTGAAAGTCTCTGTTTAGTGTTTCTTGCAGGGCAGATCTACTGATGAACTTACTAAGCTTTTGTCTATCTGAGAAAGTCTTAATTTACCTTTAAAAAAAATTTATTTATTTGACTATGTCGGGTCTTAGTTGCGGCATGTAGGATCTCTTACTTGCAGCATGAGAACTCTTAGTTACAGCCCATGGGATCCAATTCCTTGACCAGGGATCAAACCTGGGCCCCCTGCATTGAGAGCACAGAGTCTTAGCCACTGGACCACCAAGGAAGTCCCTTATGTTTCATTTTTGAAGGCAGTTCTGCCAGACGCCGTTTTCTTGGTTAGCAGTTTTTTCTTTAGCACTTGGAAGCTTCACCCCTCCCTGCTAGTTTGCAAGATTTCTACTGAGGCTCCACCGACAGTCTTACCAGAGCCCCTGTGTGAAATGTGACTTTTCTCCTGCTGCTTTTAAGATTCTCTGTCTGTGATTTTTAACAGTTTGATTATAGCATGTCAGTATAGGTCTCTTTAGATGTAACATAGTTGGTGGTCTGTGTGTGTGTGTTCTCAGTCATGTCTGACTCTTTTGTGACACCATGGACTGTAGCCCACCAAGCTCCTCTGTCCATGTGTTTTCCAGGCAAGAATAAGGGAGTGGGTTGCCATTTCCTCCTTCAGGTGATCTTCCTGACCTAGGGATCAAACCTGTGTCTGCTGCATTGGCAGGCTGATTCTACACCACTTAGCCACCTTTAAGCTTTTTGAATTAATGTATTTGTTTCTCTCCTCAGATTTGGGATATGTTCACTGACTGTTTCTTCAAATAGACTCTCTGCCACTTTCTCTTCTCCTTCTTAGGTTCCCATAATGTTTAAGTATTTCCACTTGATAGTGTCCTGTAAATCCCTTGGGCCCTCTTCATTTTTCCTCATTCTATTTTCTTCTTGATCCTCTGACTTGATTATTTTGAATACCCTGTCTTTAAGTTCTCCAGTCTCTCTCCTGCCTGGTCAGGTTCAAGGTTGAACTCCTCTAGTGAATTTCTCAATTCCATCATTGTGTTCTTCAGCTCCAGAGTGTCTGCTGCTTTCTTCCTCATAGTTTCTCTTTGTTGATACATTATTCTGTTCATGCATCATTTCCCCAATTTCATTTAGTTGTCTTTCTGATATCTTTTACTTCCTTGACCAAGCTTATGATGGTTATTTGGGATCCTTTATCTGGTAAATCATTTATTTCCATTTCTTTAAAGTTGATTTTTGGAGATTTAATTTGTTCTTTTTCCCTTGGGGCATAGTTGCTTTACAATGTTGTATTAGTTCCTGCTGTAGAAAAAATGAATCAGCTATATGTATACATATATCTCCACCCTCCCACCCACGCCCATCCCACCCACGCCCATCCCACCCCTCTAGGTCACCACGGAGCATCGAGCTGAGCTCCCTGTGCTGCATGGCAGCTTCCTGCTGCTGCTGCTGCTAAGTCGCTTCAGTCAAGTCCAACTCTGTGCGACCCCATAGATGGCAGCCCACCAGTCTCCTCTGTCCCTGGAATTCTCCAGGCAAGAATACTGGAGTGGGTTGCCATTTCCTCCTCCAATGCATGCATGCATGCTAAGTCGCTTCAGTCGTGTCCGACTCTCTGCGACCCTATGGACAACAGCCCACCAGGCTCCTCTGTCGACGGGATTCTCTAGGCAAGAATACTGGAGTGGGTTGCCATTTCCTTCTCCAACAGCAGCTTCCTACTAGCTCTCTATTTTACACACACGTCAATCCCAATGTCCCCATTCGCCTCAACACCACCACCCCACCACCCCTGCGCTCCATTCCTTACATCTGCATCTCTAATCCTGCCCTGCAAATAGGTTCATCTGTATTTCTGTGTTTCTTTGTTGGGACTGGCACATTTGGGAAAAAAAAAAATGACTGCCTTTCTCAGTCTCTATAATCTGGCTTATAGAGACAGACCTTCACCAATCCACCAGTTAAAGATTCTGGAGACCTCTCAAGACTTTTTCTAGTGATGATAGTCTCTCTGCTGGTCCAAGTAACCTCCTATCTGAGGACAGCCTGTTTCTACTCAGGACTTCTCCCTAGTTTCTGTCTGTGGCACTTAAGCCTCTCGGGTGCTGGACTGCCATGGAATTCCTTTCTCAGAGGCCCCCAACCCGGCTCCCTTCCCTGTCAACATTTAGGTTCATCCAAGGCAGAAGCTGGTCTCTTAGCCAGACCCCTAAAAAGTCAGAGTATTGGCCCATGTTTCACGCCTCTCTTTCCCTCCCAAGGGAGCAGCCAAGAGTTGGGAGTTTTTAATCAATCATATTCTTCTGTGCTGGGGGCAGGACTAGGGTGAGTAAATGTCACACTTTTTCCTATCCATTTTGATGTGGTTCTTCTTGGTTCATCTCAGATGCAGGACTCTCTTAACTGGTTTCTGGATTCTTCTCAAAGGCAATTGATCTATGTATTGTTATTACATGATTGTTCTTGTGGAAGGATTTGGGGCTCCCTACCCTGTCACCTGGCTGATAGCACTCTCAGTTTTGAAAACTCTGTGCTTGAGGGACAAAATTGTCTTCTGATCCACACTCATCCCCACCGTCACTGCCAGGGGTCTGCACGCTTGTCCCCTCAGGGGGCAGAGTGTAAATACTTTCAGCTTTGCTTCCTGTACTCAGCTACTCAACACGGTAGCCCGAAAAGCCCTCATAGGCAATATGTAAAAGAACGGACATGGCTGCATTCCAACCAAACTATTTTTCAAAATCAGTTGGTGGTGGGCAGGCTGTAGTTGGCTGACCCCTGATCCTTGTCCAACACAGCCGAGGGATCGAGCCAAAGCCCAGACCAGGTCCCATCACTGGGCAGCCCCCAGGACTCCAGAGTCCACTTTTCTCTCAAAGCGGAGTAAGGGCTTTGCAGCAACCACCCTTGTCGCCACCCACCCTCTTCCTTTGAAAAAAAAAAAATTCTTGGCCACACAGCATGTGAGATCTTAGTTCCCTGACCAGGGGTTGAACCTGCGCCCCATACGTTGGAAGCATGAAGTCCTAATGACTGGACCACTAGGGAAGTCCCCACTTCCCCACCCACCCTCTTCCCGCTCTTGCCATCCTCCTGTCCCAGTCGCCAATGGAGCTGTTACTTAGGCACTTGCACTGCTGCTCCCTGTTCCCCCTGCCCAGAATGCCCTTCCTCCTTATATCCACCTGCTTCACAGCTCCACAGCTCTTGTATGACTCTCCCAGACCTGCTTAGACTGCCATCTGGGAGGTTTAAACACAGAAATGTATTGTCTCATAGTTCTGGAGGTTGATGTCCAAGATCAAGGCTTGGCCTCCCCAGGCCTCTCTCCTTGGCTGGTAGATAGCCGTCTTCTCCCTACGTTCTCACCTCCATCAGCTCTCTTCTGTGTGTTTAGTCCAGTCACTCACTGTGTCAGACTTTCTGTGACCCCATGGACTGCAGCACGCCAGGCCTCCCTGTCCATCACCAACTCCCGGAGCTTGCTCAAACTCATGTCCATCAAGTCAGTGATGCCATCCAACCATCTCATCCTCTGCCATCCCCTTTTCCTGCCCTCAATCTTTCCCAGCATCAGGGTCTTTTCCAGTGAGTCAGTTCTTTGCATCAGGTGGCCAAAGTATGGGGCTTCAGCTTCATTATCAGTCCTTCTGTGTGTATTCATAATCTTCTCCAAGGATACCAGTCATATTGGATTAGGGCCAACCCATACAAGTTCCTTTCACCTTAATCACCTCTCTGAAGACCATGTCTGTAAATGCAGTCACATCCTGTGGTGCTTGGGGGATTCGGGCTTCAGTGCATGCATATGAAGGACATCGCTCACCCCACACATTCTGTCTGAGACCTGCCCTGACCACCCTGTCTGGTCAGCAGCCTGTCTCCTTGCCTCAGAGCTCAGAATTTCCTCATCCTGCTCTCCCCACTTAGCACCACCCCTGCCTACATCCAGCAGGGTCTACCAGCACTTCTTAAGTGTTTGTTCTCTGGGCTTCTTTATATTCTGAAAAATCATTCAAGACCCAAAGCGTTTTTGTGCATACAGGTGAAATCTTCCCATATTTACCACAGTAAACATTGGAACTGAGATATTTGAAACTAGTTGTTGATGAATTCATTTAAAAATAAGAAAAATAAACCCATTACATTGCTAACATAACACATTTTATGAAAAATAACCATATTTTACAAAAACAAAACCAAATGAGTGACAAGAGCAGCAGTGTTTTACATTTTTACAAAACTCTTTCAATGTCTGGAAAAAGACTGCTATATCTGCTTCTGCATTCCCTATGTGTTGTGTTGTTTGGGTTGAAAAATATATGGAAAAATTTAGCCTCACTCAGATTTGTGGTGTGTGTTTTAATCATCTTTTCAGATAATATTGGATACTCTTCTTTGATATTATACCAAAAGTTGATTTGTTAGTTTCTTAAAGGCTAGCTGCAATGTGGGAAGCTGAGACCATCTCATTGAACTTCTCATACTCCATTAAATTAAAATCCATGGACCTGTCTTATGTTTAGAATGAGTCTCTAACTGATGAGTAATTTTAAAACATCATGGATTAGCCTTTTGAAATTGTTGTTTTTCTGCGTTATGTGTAGCTTCAGTCATACAATATTTTAAAAATCACATTTATTAATACCGCCACGAGTCTCATCTGAAAAGTCTTTCATTGTTGGGACACTTTCAATCTCACAATAACAGACACAAATTTTCTGAAATCTAATTTTCGCTTGAAAAAAAGCTCTAATTTTATCACTGGAAACAAATGTTGTCAGTTGTTTTCCTCAAAGTGACAGACTCACTTTGTTCATCTTCAGGCAAATGTCTGCCAAACACTGGGTGATGACAAACTATGGTTTGCCTGTCAGTTGTTCTTTTAAGAAGTAATAATTTTCTATGAAAAAAAAATGTGTAGCTAGTTCAGCTGGCAACTCAAACAGTCACGCAAGTGCTTCACCTCGAGACAAAGAGTTCCCTTTGGTATGTATCTGAACTTTCCCTTTCATCACACTGGATAATAAAAAGAAATATATTAAGGTTTAATAAAATTAATTCTGCTTCTGCTTCAACAAGGACATTCTTTAATGGAATAATGTTTTTCCCACAGTGAAGTATTGGTGATGAAAAACATGATGACTTCATGACCCTGGTTTTTGCCAAGGCACTCACCATTTTACCATTTTATTATGATAAAATTTATATACCAAAAAATTCACTCTTTCAAAATGTAAAATTCAGAATTTTTAGTATATTCACAGAGTTGTGCCACCATCACCATTAATATAATTTTAGAACCTTTTCATCACCCCAAAATAAACTCCATATGCATTAGCAGTTGCTCCCCATTCCCCTCCTAACCTCCCACTCACTGCACACACACACACACACACACACACACACACACCCTAGACAACCAACCACCAACATACATTCTATCTATGTACATTTACTTATTCTAAATGTTTTATGTAAATGGGATCATATAAGATGTGGTTTTTTGTGACTGGTTTCTTTCAATAGCACGCTGTTTTCAAGGTTCATGGGTTTTGAAGTTTTATCAGTGCTTCTTTCTCTTCTATTGATGAATAGGTTTTCATAATATGATATCATAAGCAGAATAATGGCCCTCCAAAGAGGTCTACTCCTGACTCGGGAAGCTGTGACTATATCACTGCATATGGCACAAGACACATTGCAGGTTGAGTCAGTTAAGGACCTTATGGGACTTCCTGGCAATACAGTGGTTGAGAATCCACACTTCCATTTCAGGGGGTGAGGGTTCAGTCCCTGGTTGGGGAGCTGGGACCCACATGCCGGGTGGCACAGCCACAAAAAACAAAAAACAAACCAAAAAGGACCTTGAGATAAGGAAATTACCCTGGATCATCCTGGTGGGTGCAGTGTTATCACAAGGGCTCTTATACAAGAAGGAGCCACAGGTCAGAGTCAGAGAAAGAGATGTGGCAGTGGGAGCAGAAGTTGGGGTGATATGGGGCCAGGAGCTGAGGAACGAAGGTGCCTCTAGACACTAGAAAAAGCAGGAAAGTGCTCGCTTCGGCAGCACATAAACTAAAATTGGAACGATACAGAGAAGATTAGCATGGCCCCTGCGCAAGGATGACACGCAAATTTGTGAAGTGTTCCATATTTTAAAAAAAAAAAGAAAAGGTAGGAAAACAGTTTCTCTCCTTGACCTCTAGAAAGAACACAGCTCTGTGATCTTTTTCAGATTCCAGCCTACAAAACTGTAATGAATTTGTGTGGTCTGGAGCCATTGAGTTAGTAGTCATTCGTTAGAGCAGCTGCAGGAAAGTAATGTGTGTGGATCTATCACATTCTGTTTATTCATTCTTCCTCGATAGACACTTGGATCACTGCCACCTTTGGGCTTTTAAGAATAAACTATTAGGACTATTTGTTTACACATTTTTGTGTGGACATATGTTTTCAATTCTTTGGCATATACACCTAGGAGTGAAATTGCTGGGTCCTATGTTGAACATTTTGAAGAACTGCCAAGTTATCATTTTGCAAAGCAACTACATCATTTTCAGTCCATCAGCAATGTATTAGGGTTCTAATGCATCCACATATTCACCAACACTTGTTGTCTTCTGGGTTTTGTTTAAATTATTATTACATCGATTCCTATTCATAGTAGACGTGAAGTGGTAGCTTATTATGGAAAGGCTGAGAGCCAAAGAATAGAAGCTTTCAAATTGTGATTCTAGAGAAGACTCTTGAGAGTCCCTTGGACTGCAAGGAGATCAATCGTAAAGGAAATCATTCTTGAATATTCTTTGGAAGGACTGATGCTAAAGCTGAAGCTCCAATAGTTTGGCCACCTGATATGAAGAGCTGACTCACTGGAAAAGACCCTGATGCTTGGAAAGACTGAGGGCAAGAGGAGAAGGGGGTGACAGAAGACAAGATGGTTGGATGGCATCACCAACTCAGTGGGCATGAATTTGAGCAGACTCTGGGAGATAGTGGAGGACACAGGAGGCTGGCATGCTGCAGTCCATGGGGTCACAAAGAGCTGGACATGACTTAACAACTGAACAACAACAACAGCTCATTGTGATTGTGATTTGCTTGGGTTCTGATGGGTCCACAATAATGATATTGTTCATCTTTTCATTCACTTATCTGCCATCTGGGTCTCTGGAGAAATATCTATTCAAGTCTTTTACCCATTTTTAATTGGGTTATCCATCTTTTTGCTATTGAGCTGTAAGAGTTCTTTATGCATTCTGGGTACAAGTTCATTATTAGATATGTCATCTGCACATATTTCCTCCCCAGATGCTCAGGTCTCTGATCTATGAGTGGTGTATGGGGGAAGGGAGCCCCAGACCTCTCAGCCACACTGGCCTGGAACAGCCATTCCACACCACAGAGCTTGGGGGAGGTTTGAGGAATGTTGGAGTCCTACTCCTCCCAGAGAGAACCTGCTGCCCTAAACGGGGAACTAGAGGGAGGAAGCCCTGTCTTCTTGGCCACACCCACGTGGAGTAGGCTTTTCCTCTTGATGACCTGGAGGGGCAGGGTTAAGGTTAAGGAGCAGGTGGTCTCAAAGACTCAGACTCACACTGTTCCTACTGTGATTTAGGACCTTTGCCTGAACGAGTGTTTCTCCACTTGGTCTATGTTCTTAGGACAATTTCCAAAGATGCTGAATGATTGTTTATTAAATACTTTTACCAGTTACATTTGTTTCTCCGGGGAAGGAGTCTGTGGGGTCCTCACACCTCCATTCCAGAACTCTCTAGGTTCAATATCTTATTATTATTATAAAAATCACTGGACATTGCAGAGCCCCTGAAAGGGTTTTGAGGAAGCTGTGAAATCACAGGAAACGTGTGCCCCGTTGGAGTAGAAGCATTGCAGGGACTTGCGTTGTTTGCTGATGTCTCCCAGACACACAGCAGACCTGCGTGCCTGCTCACTCAGTCATGTCTGACTCTGTGAGACCCCATGGACTGTAGCCCGCCAGGCTCCTCTGTCCGTGGGATTCTCCAGACAAGAATACTGGAGTGGGTTGCCATTTCCTCCTCTAGGGGATATTCCCTACTGAGGGATGGAACCTGTGTCTGCTACATTAACAGGTGGGTTCTTTATCGCTGAGCCGCCAGGGAAGCCCCCATGGCAGACACTGTGTATTTACTGAAAGAAGGAGCCAAAAGTCCAGGTGCACGTGGAGGTGCAGGCTCAGAGGTGGGAAGCACAGCTGGGGTGGGGGTGGGGGTGAGGTCATCTGCAGCCCTGGGAGGAGCCAGACCCCGTGAGCACCTGAGAAGGGGCTGAACACGGGGTCATCTGCTGTGAGATTTTTTCAATCTATCTCAGTAACTGCCCCGCTGCTGCTCCGGGAGGAACAGGCCCGCCTCTGAGAAGGAAGAATCGACTCACCTCCTCCCGCAGCAGGAGTTTCCAGAATGGCCGGTTCCCTGGTGTGTAAACAGGCTCAGAGAACAGCTCACTGTAGCTCAATGAGACCCTGAGCCCCTCCCAGCCCTGAGCACCCGCTCCATTGGGGCTCTGGGCCCCAAGGACAGAACACACCCCGGACTGTGCTTCTGTTTGCTTCCTCCATCCTGCGTGGCGCCAAGGAGCCTCATAGAATGCTCTCTAATTGATAAAATGCAGCAGGAGGAGTAATGTGCCGCTTTAGGAAAGGACCTCAGCGCTGACGCCAGGTGTTAAACACGGCCTGTGTCAGCTGAGCCCTGGGCCCCAGGGCCGGCCACACGGGCACAGTTCCTTTTCAAGACCAATAAATAGGATAGAGTTAATAGCTAGTATCTGAGAACTTTGCACCCATTGTTTCACTAAATCTTCACTGTGGACCCATCCATCCGTTCACCCAATATTTACTGAGTTCCTGCTTTGTGTCTGCATTGGCCACTCACTGGGGATGTAAACCATGACCTGCAATTTGGGGACTGTCGTTAGGCCTGAGTTGCGTAACAGGAAATAGGTAAAGAGAGGTCAGTAATGGTTTAAGTTGGCTCCCTGTGACCTCCTGGTCCTCTCCTTCACAATTAGGAAACCCAAATGCCATTGTATTCCTAAAAGCATTAAGGGATTAATCAACCCCCCTGCCAGTGTCCACTGTGTACACCCCCCCCACCCGGCCTACCTCTCAGGCTCTGCACATAGGAAGGACTGGGTGCCGGGCAGCCTCTCAGACCGAGTGTCCAGTCTCATCAGAACCACGGGAAGTTCTCCAGGCAGACTCCCTCACTGGAGTGTACAGGCAGGCACCTTTCTGAGGCCCCATGAGCTGCCTGAGTGAACTCCAGAGGCCATTCCCCACAGAGAAGCCTGAGAAGAGAGAAGGGGGCTTGTGAGGGAATCATGGAATTGATCATGGGAACCCCGTCCAATCATGGGAACCCCGTTCCTCCCTGCTGTCCCATAGAACAAACAAGAAGCATACAGGAGTTAACCGTTCTTTCTTTAAGGAAAATGTTTTCATTGATTCAAGAGCATTCTATGAGGCTCCTTAGCGCCATGCAGGATGGAAGAAGCAGGAGCTCATTCAGATTCCAGAGCTGTCCCTTCTGTCTAAGCCTTGTGGTGCATCCTACACCGCAGACCTGTGCCTGTGGATTAATTCTCTGGGCTGCTTTTCAGGAGCATGTTGGTGGGAAAGATTGAACTGTTGGGGACTAGGCTCTGCCTCTGACTCAAGGAGATGACCATGGGCTGGGTTGATGGCAACGTTTTCCATAACGGCTTCCCATAAACCCTCCTGGTATAATGTCTGCCCATAAAAATTCAATCTCTTGGCTCAGGGCAAGGAGAGGCCACTCATTCCCCTCCAGAATGTGTGAGCCTACAGGGGGAGGGGGTGGTCCTCTGGGAATATGCGGGCTCTCTGTTACAGCGACAGCCTGGAACAAACACATCTCTCAGCGAGAGGGCAAGTTTGCCTGAATTGAGCTGAGAAATCTCCAGGGACCAAAGCAGCATTAAGCACTGGGGGTAAAGTAACTCTGATCTCAACCTCTAAAATCATCTCCCTCCCTGCCAGAGACTTCCCACCACAGTAAAACAAAGGAATTCAAGGTGTTTATATTGACAAGCAAAAGAGCCTTCTTACAGGCACTCATGGTGGGTTATCTTTAGGATTTCCCAAGGCCAACACACATTCTCAGCTTGCTGAAGGGGAGGGGTCCTGATCCAGTAGCTCTGGGGACACCGGCCACACCCAAAGGTTGACAGCTCATTGCCACCGGAAGTGGCAAGTCCCAGTGGCTTGAGGGGATGCAGCCAGGTGCTTCCCAAGGGAAGCCCATGCTTTCCAGTCATCTCAGTGCCCCAAGTGTCCGTAGGAAATGCTAACTGGAGGAGCAGAGGCATCAAGTGTGCTGTTTGTAATAAAACCAGTGGCTGCCATTTAGTTAAAGTTGTTTATCATTTAATTTGAAAACATTAAAGTCATAATCCCTTCTTGGGTCATGAGCGCCAGCTCTGGTCTGGGTCTGGGGACACAGTGGTGAGCTCGACAGACGACAGACTGATGTCCCAGGAGCCCTCATGTTTAGAATAGTGATGATGCATGATGTTACTGGACGGGGGTGGTTAAGTCCCCAGTGGGGCCACCTGGGCTTTCCCGGCTTCCTCTGTGTTCTCCCACCCCCAGCTGCTATGTGTCTGTTTCTGAGGTATTTGTATCCTTGATCTTGTTGCCAGATGGACAGAGCTGTGCTGTGACACCCCCCCCCCCCCCCCCCTTAACAGAGCAATGTTTCCAAATGCATACAATGAAACTTGTTGGATCACAGAGGCAAGCAATTATATTGGAATATGGTTGTCAAAATATGAAAAACAAATCTGTGACATAGAAGTGTGTATTTTTATTAACCTGCTAAGTAAGAGTATCCTGCAGTGGCTCTAACACATTCTGGAATTTCCCAGTGGTGCTGACCATCAGTCCCTCAGGCCACCCACAGCTGCAGCACAAGATACAAACCTGGGACAACATGGAGGGTGCGCTGCTTACAGGGGTGGGATGGGGCTAGCTTGTACTCTACATTCCTGGATTCCCTGAGCTCCAGGCACACGCACGTAGGGCCAGAACCCCTGGCCTGGAAGGCCCTTCCATCTGCTCTGCCCACACCTCCATCCACCCCTCTCCTTCTGCTGTCCTTGTGTGTGCATGCTCAGTCACTTCAGTTGTGTCCATCTCTTTGCAACCCCATGAACTGTAGCCCACCAGGCTTCTCTGTCCATGGAATTCTCCAGGCAAGAATACTGGAGTGGGTTGCCATTTCTTTCTCCAGGGGATCTTCCCAACCCAGGAATGGAACCCACATCTCCTGCATTGGCAGGCAGTTTCTTTACCACTGAGCCACCGGGGAAGCCTTCTGCTGTCCTTACTCCTGGCATTTTCTTGAGCCCTGGCAGCTTCTGGCCTCACTGTGTGGATCTTCTGTGGCCCCAGGCCCTGCCTCCCACTAATGCCTAGATTTGTTCTCCCCTGTGCGTGGCCGTCTGGTCCTGGGGGGCTGTCCAGGAAAGTGGAGCCAACAGTGGACATGAATGGGGTGAGTGTGGGGGCAGGAAGGGCTCTCATGGGACAGAGATGAGGGCTGCAGAGTGAGTCTTAAGCGGACAAGCTGACCTGAGGCTCAGCCCCAACCTGGCAGGGCAGGCTTGCAACAACAGGTGATGATGGGATCGGGGGGCCAGCATGGACGCTGTGACCCCGATTTGGGGACATGCTGGAAGGGACGTCCAACCACGTTTACCCTCCAAGAGGGCAGGCTCCTTTGAAGCAAGCCCCGAGCTAATGGCAGAGGCAGCGATGGATAAGCACCTGGAATCTGCTCCGTGTGCCTCCTTGATCACCGGCCGTGGCCACACCTCCTTCTCTGCATCAGCTGAACCTCCCATCCCTCTTCCTCCTCCTAACACTCTCTCCTATTTCTGCTGAAGCTGAGCCCCACATCCATGTGCCTTGCATGACTCTGTGCTCAGGAGTCCCAGCCGCAGGACAGAGCATCAGTCTTTCCACTGTCAGAGAACCACTGTCAGAGCTGAGCTGGAGTGACAGGCATTCACTCGGGTTTAACGACAGAAGGTGTGAGGCTTTATTGTAATTTAGCAGTGCTCTCTGGTCAAGCAGATGACCTGCCTATCAAGAGATGTTTCTCAAGACCAGCTGGCTCCCAGAATTCCGCTATGAATATGGGGAAGGGGTGAGAGTCGGGGGACATGTAAGAGCATAGCTGAGGTGCAGGATATGCGGTATTGGAGGGATGGGGCCGTGGCCAGGTGAGGAGGGCAAGAGTTGCATGAAACCACAAAGGTTATGTTGCATCATTTAATTTTTGGCCAAAACAACATGAGAGAGGAGGGCAGTGGGGCTGACCATCAGTTTCTGGATTCATGGCTTTCTGAATGCCAGCACGTGGCGCTCCCTGGGGCAGGGAGGATGGGACCTACTCTGCAGCTGTGCTGTCTTCAGGCAGCGCGCACACACGCGGGGTGATTGAGGACACAGACTTCAGTGCCAGGCAGAGTTCCTCCACTTCTCTGCCACAAGGCCTTGGGCTGTGCCTCAGTTTTCCCATCTCCGTGGTGGGAACCTTGAAGGTGCCTACGTCACCAGGCTGCTCTGAGAATCTAACACAGAGTAAGCACTCAGCCAGAGACGTCTGTGTTAATTACTTCATCATAACCTTGAGGACAATTTTTACCCTATCCTGCTTGTGAACTCCTACTCATCCTTCAACACCCTGCTCATTTGTCCTTCCTTAAGGCAGCTCCCCTGACTTCCATTCCTCTCCTGCTCCAAGTTCCGGCACACTCCTGACCCGTGACCTGACATCTATCTTGCCCTCCCGACACCCAAGGCACAGTAGGTATCACTGTGCAGACTCTGGATGACCTTCAGTGGCTGGTTCAGATGCCATGGCCTCCCTGTGCCTGCCTAGGCACCACCTCACCACCTCTGCCCACATCCAGCCACACCCTCTGGGATGGGGGTGGAAGCAGAGGTTGGACCTCTTTGGAGCCTCTCTCTGGCAGGGGATCCTGTCTCCCAGGCCCTTCCTGGCCCCACAGGGCAGAATTCCTAGTGTGCAACATGCTGGGGACATTAGTGAGACTTCCGGGAAGAGGTGGCCTTTGAGCTGCATCAGGAAACCTTCAGAGGAGTTCCCCAGATAGAAAAGTAAAAATTCCAATTCCTGTAATCTTTTTTGAGGGTTACTAAGGCAGATAAGACAAGCAAAGCCTTTGGTACAGTAGCACACTTCAGGGATGTTGGTATATGCATGTGGCTGTGCAACATACACATTCATCCACATATGAGCACACACACACGGCGACTTCTCCACATCCTAGCAGAGACCGCAGTGTTCACACTGATGTCACTGCTCTCTTCCCAATTAACTTTTGTGTCAGGAGCCAGGAACACAGTGTCTTTAAGCCCCGGAGGGAGACTCCTGAGACGGTGACTGCCTGACAGTGAGGCCAAGAACTTACGCGGAGGAGGCGGTGCAAACAAAATTGCGGCGTCGCCCTGCGGCCCTGCTCGGCCCTACACGGCCCTGTGCCACTAATGAGCCTTCCTGGACAGTGAGGCTGGTCCCCGGTGAGGCCCAGTCCTGGGAGGCAGCTCCAGTAGCTGCAGGGGAGCACAGGACCCGGACTGGGAGCCATCTGGCAGTGTAAGAAACGCTCCTCTGGACTCGACCTGGACGTGCTCCTGAGCAGGAGGCCGATCCGAAGCCGGGAGGACTGCTCCTGGCACATCCGGGAGCCCAGGCACCCCGTGGTGAGGGACATGGTGGGGGGTGGGGGGAGCCCTCCTTCTGTTTGGCATTTGTTCTTCCTGACCCTCCCCCCCCAACACACACACACACACACACACACACACACACACGAGAGCGTGTGTGCACACATGCTCCGCCCTCCCCACACACACACATGCGGATTTTTCGTTTTCATTTTTTGGACAAGACATTTGACAAATGGCTGCTCCCAACCCAGCGGTTCACAGTAATGGCCTAATTATGGAGCTCCCAGTGGACATTGCTGTGGGCATCACTTCAGGAGAAAGGGAACTAAGCTGGGATGCCCGTGTAATTGGGGGAGATGGCGGGAGGGACTGGCCTGAAAACATAGGTCTCATGGCCCACATGGTCAGGGCTGGACTCAGGCTTCCTGCGTCCCTAGCACAATTCCAGGGTGTCTGCTATGAACACGTGGAAGGCGGGGGCGTTGCCCGTGCCTGTGTTGACTTCTGCCTGAAATGGGGAAGACCAGCCCATGAGGTCAGGGGGTGGGCCTGGAAGTGACGCGTCCTAGAAAGGAAAAGAAATGAACCTCAGATCGGACTCAAGTTAAGTGGCTCTGGTGGCCTTATATGGAGAGGCTGGTGGGGAAGGGCACGAGGCTCATATGCCACCACCTCCAGCTTGGCCTCAAGGTCCCTGCTGTGATACCTTGTCGAGGGCGGGAGGGGCTGGGGTGTCCAGAAGAGATTTTTCTCACTGGCCTTCAGGAAGCTGGTCCAGAGGCCTGACAGGCAGCTTGAGGCAGGACAGAGAAGGGACAGAGCATGGGGCTGGCCATGGCCAGTGGCAGTAATTTGTCCATTTCTTGGTCTGTTAACCTTTACAATCTTGTTTTAACACCGTCGCTGTTTTAATCTGCCTTTGCCACTCAGCCCCGAAACACAGAGGCTCAGCTGATTACACAGACGTGACGGAAAGCAAGCAACGCTCGGCTGAGGGCCGTGGGTCTTCAGTGGACACATCCACGGAGGTGGAATTGCCCCAGGCCCAGGAGGCACTGGCCAAGATGTTTTCCTTTTTAACATTTGTCTGCTTTTTTCCTTTTGTAAAAGTGCTCAGTAATATCACGATCTTCTGGAATGCAAAAAGACTTTTTAAAAATCAGAAAAGCTTTTTGATTCCATTTAAGAAGAAATAAAGTCCTGTTTCAAAAACACATTTGGTGACCCACACTCATTACTTATGATTTTCTCATGAATTATTTTCCTCACCATCTCTTTAAAATGGACATAAAACCTAACTAACATGGTCATGCGAAAATGGGGGAGATGACATACAGTATGGTTGGCAGCCATGAAATCTGCATTGATGTAATAAGATTCAGTAAAATGTGTGTGACTTTTTGGGCTTCCCAGGTGGCTCAGCTGGTAAAGAATCTGCCTGCAATGTAGGAGACCTGGGTTCGGTCGCTGGGTTGGGAAGATCCCCTGGAGAAGGGAAAGGCTACCCACTCCAGTATTCTGGCCTGGAAAGTTCCATGGACTGCATAGTCTATGGGGTCTCAAAGAGTCAGACACAACTGAGCAGCTTTCACATGGGTATACATGGTAGGTGGCACTAGTGATAAAGAACCCACTTTCCAATGCAGGAGATTTAGAGACACGAGTTTGATCCCTGGGTCGAGAAGATCTGCTGGAGCTCAATCTCTAGGTTGGGAAGATTCCCTGGAGGAGGGCATGGCAACCCACTCCGGGATTCTTGCCTGGAGAATCCCATCGACAGAGGATCCCAGCAGGCTACAGTCCCTAGGGTCTCAAAGAGTCAGATATGACTGAGGCGACTTCGCTCGCTCACTCATGTGACTTTTTGAAGGAGTTTTTCTGCAAGGAGACTAGTGAAAGCCTCTGTGGAAGCCAGAGTTAGGGAGGGACTGGCAGCCTGGATCCTCTCTGGGAGAGAGTCCTCCTTACCTGGGCTAGGGCCCTTGAGAGCCTTCTAAATCCTGGCTGAGTTTTCATCTGGGCCACTCAAGGTGCCTCTAGGAGGCTTTCATTAGGAATAAGAAAGGGTTTTCATTGGCGGGTGCCTGGTGCTATGCATTTGTTTCATGGCCAGTTTGGAGCACTGGCCTTGTCCAAGTCTGACCTGCTGGGTCAGCCTCCCTCCCGACAGGAGCACTCAGTCTACACCTGCTCCATCCAGCTTCCCTCCTGCTTTTCCACATTCCAGGAACTCTACCCTTGTTAGGTTTCAAGCAGCACCGATGTGAAAATGAGTGTTTTCCCTCCAAGTCTGTCCCTCTCCACCCTTGAGTGGCCACTGTGTCCTGGGCTAGAAGAGAGGAACCCAGCCTTCTTTGTGCAGCCCTCTAACAGACACCCAGTCCAGCACACACAATTTGGGAAAGAGCAGATTTATTTTTAAGCCACACCAATTGGCAGGGGAATGTCTTGATCATGTCTAGAAAGTGCTAACAATAAATTTACCCAAGGGCTCCAGTCAAATGGGAAGTTGCAGCTGTCATTTTGAGAACAAATAATATCAATGGGTCCATTAAGAGTCCTCCCTGCCAACAGGCTGGCCCACTGTTTGTCCAAATGGAACAGCCCCAAACACCAGCGGGTGATTGCCAGGGCCAACCACTGCACCCAGGAGTTGTCAGCACCCTGGACAGAGCTCTGCAGCCTGCAGCCAGGGGTCTCAGTTTCTGGGACTCCTGGCTAGACTGTCACTGTCCCCTCAGCCTGTGGAGCTGTGGCCTGACTCTGGAGCATGGTTGTTTCTCACATAGTTTTGCTCTGTGATGTAGGAATGTTTGACACGACCCATTGCCGTTTTCCTCACCTCCTCTTATTTTATTCAGCTTCCCTGCGGGCTCAGTGGTGAAGAATTTGCCTGTAATGCAGAAGACCTGGGTCCAATTCCTAGGTCAGGAAGATCCCCTGGAGAAGGACATGACAACCCACTCCAGTATTCTTGCCTGGAGAATCCTATGGACAGAGGAGCCTGGTGGGCTACAGTCCATAGGGTCACAAAGAGTCAGACACGACTGAGCGACTAACACTCATTTTATTCAAGTGGTGGATCCTGCAGACTTGCATGCAGGACACTCACTCTTGAGTCACTGGACGAACCACCTGCACTGCATCAACCTCACTCTGTGATTGGCCCCCGTGGCCAGCAGGACACCGGCATCACTGCTGAGGGTCCCTGGAGGCATTTCCCCATGAAGCCGTCATGCGTTCATCCAGACTGGGGACAAGCAGGACCTCAGGTCAGAGAGTAGATGTTCATGTTCCGTGCAGGGCCAGGCCTGGTTGCCAGGCTTGGAGGCCACCGCTGCAGCATTGGCTCTGCGGCAGCTGCCCCAAGACCTGTCCAGCAGTGCCAGCTCTGCAGCCCCATGCCCAAGCCCAACACTGGACATCGAGAGCCATTCCCAGTTCCTCCAGCTTTTGCTAAATCCCACACTGCTTTCCCCTCTCAGGCTTCAGAGCTCCATGAACTCCTCAAATGCCAAGTGTCCAGGGCATGCAGTTATGGCTTTTGAAATTAGTCCAGTCAAGCCTTTATAGGGAGAATGTCTCTTTCTGTCTTATTACTTGGAAACCAAACACATATGAGTGTTCTAAAGATTCTCGTTGCCTTCACTAGTACCTACTGATATGACTGCTGCAAAGGCTTGGTTTCGCCTGCTTTGGAATCACCTCTAGGGTTTTCTGCACTGAGGAACCTTTGTCTGGTGCTTGTATGGGGCTTTGTACAGGCTGCTGACCTGGGAGATAGAAGGCCACCTCCACCTGGCACCTTGCTCTCAGTTTGGTTTATTTCTTACGTACTTTTTGGCAGCGCCTCCCAAGTTGAAGCAGATGTGAAAAGAAGAGTTTGGTGATGGCCCTCCTCTGAGAAGATCTATTTTAATGCAGCAGTAGAGGTAGGGCAGGAAATGAAGGAGGAGAGACGGAGAGGGAGGCCTCGCGTTCTTGTACCTGATACACAGAACGCTTGTCCTGTAGAAACCAGACGTGGAACAAGCACAGTACCTCTTGTGTTCTTGAATCCAGTGGGCCCTGGGGGCCTGTTTCTGCTTCGATGAGCATTTCTGTGATTCACATCTTCTCACACACTTAGTTCCCATTTGACTTACACCCTGTCTGTGAATTCTCTACTTGCATCCCTTGTGATTTTAAGAATTTAGTTGGTCCTGCCTTTTCCTTGTGGTTTTGCAAAGGTTTCTTAGGTAGCATTCACATTATTGATTTTACAAGATGGAATGTCTCCAACTGGGTACACATAGGGTGACTTTGTCAATTGTGGATGTTACTGAAGAGAAGTCCTTCATTCTGTTGCCAATGTTTAGACTCTCAGGTCTTATTTAAAGACTCTCTCCTCATTCCCAAGTCACAAACAGCCCCCTCCATCTTTGATCATTGATGTTACGGTTTTGTGTGTTGCACAGAGCTCTGCGACCCTTGAGGACTTGGCTTTTGCATTTGGTGTGAGGAAGGGGTCACACACAGACTTCTGTCTCCAGGCTCTCCTTTCTCTTGTCTGGTGCTTGACCATTTCTTCTTCCACCTCATTTTTTTCTACAGAGAACTCAGCATTCAGAAGCCTCTATCGCTCCCTCTGTGTTGTATGTGAAGCAGAAAATGATGTGGGAGCAGCCCTCCACACCTCTCAGAGGCAAGCAAAGGTGTGATCAGGGGTCCTGCTTGCCCAGGGATATGGGTTTTTGATCTCATGCTTCTCATGCACCTGCTTAGAGAAGGTTCATCTGTTCTCCCCTCCAAGTGCTCCGTCTTGAAAAATACAGGGTTTTCCTTCTCTCTCCCCAACCCTCACTTTCTGTCTCCATTTCACTGTCCCAGCCTCATTACCACAGCCCCCAGTCTTCACCCCAGTGCTTCAGAAAGCTAACACGCCTTCAGAGGGGTTTAGAAATCAGAGCCAGCTTAGAGAGACACAGCCGCCCTCCAGGCAGAGCGAACCCAAGGCTGCAATTCAAGTATCCAGAACGGCTCCTCTTGAAGTGCAGGGACCCCCACCTGCATCACAGACCCGACCAGACAGCCAATGATCAGCAGCAGAATAAGTGCAAGGTGGCAGTGTCCCCACTCCTTGAATCATCCTGGAAACACGCCAGCATCAGGGTGAACATGCATCTCCTTTCATCATCTCCACACTGGTGTTAGTAAGAGTCACTTGTAAACTCTTATACTTGCAAAACTTGTACACCTCTGAGCAGAATCCGGGATGCAACACTAGAAAAAACGGATAAAAGGCTTCAAAAGAAAAGTGACTCTAGTGACCTGGTTGCCTAAACCACTAGGGAAATAATTAATTCCAGGAGGTAAAAAGGAGAGGAGCAGCCCATCTGGGAGGTCCAGCCAAGCATGGCTCCACCCCTCCTGTCAGCATCTTGGGCTTCCTTGTGGACAGGTGTGTGTGGCCAGCCTGCTCCCAGGGCCCAGGATGCACAGTCTATGGGCTCTTTGCAGCTTGTTTCCAACACACTTGAGAGTTCAGATCGGGGACAGGGCAGTGGGAGAGGGGTGCCTGTTTGTTTCCCCATGGCAGCTGCTGGTGCTTGATTTTCCAGATGTGCTGCAGCTTAAATGTGTACATGTTTTGGGGTCCCTGTGAGCACTGAGCCTGTGAGTCTCTGATACAGCTGTCTCATCCTGTAGAGGCAGGATCTGCCAGGAGGTGGGAACGGCCGAGAGGAGGTGAGTAATAGAATGAGAAACACATTTGAGGACTTCCCAGATGGTTCAGAGACTAAGACTCTACATTCCCAATGCAGGTGGCCTGAGTTCAACCCCTGGTCAGGGAACCAGATCCCACATGCTACAATTAAAGAATTCACTGAGACCCAGCACAGCCAAATAAATAAGTAAATAAAAATAAATGATTTTTTTTTTTTTTTTGGTCATTGTCCCCGATTCCTGGCACAGGGCCCCTGGAAGTCTTGGAACCTCCTGAGTGGTGGGAGTAACTTTAGATCCTCATAAGGACCATTCTCCATCCCCCCGAGTTTACACTAGTGAGGAGATTTAGTGCCGGTCCCTGGAGAACCTCAAAGGGGCTGCTCACCAGAGAGAACAAGTGCTCAGAGGGTTTGGACTTTCAGCCCCACCTGACCACCAATCTCCAAGAGGGGAGGGGGTGGGGCTGGAGGTTGAACTCTATTAAAAACTCTGGAACCCTGAGATTCCTGAGAGCTTCCCAGCAGTGCGGGAAGGACGGGGAGCCCAGAAACAGCATGGAAGTTCTGCCTCCACCCATACCCTTGGCCTGTGCATTTCTTCCATGTGACTGAGCCTGAGATGTGTCCTTTATAATAAGCCAGCAAATGTATTAATAGGTAACGTTCTAGCAAATTATTGAACCTGATAAGGGGGTCATGGGAACCCCCAGTTGATCAGAAGCAAAAATTGACAACCTAGGACTTATGACTGTGTCTAAATTAGGGAAGGTCTCGTGGGACTGAGCTCTGAACCTGTGCGGTCCGAGTTCTCTGTCAGTAGCTAGTGTCCAATGGAACTGAATGGTTGTATATCAGTTCTGTTGCCTGAGAACTGGTTGGTGCCAAAGAAAACACCCCAGAGGGTGTGAGCAAAAAGCTATCAAAAAATTAAACCCTGTTGTTTGGGGAGGTGAGCGGAGCAAGCACCAGGTTCTCATGTTGTAAGGAGGCGCTGTTCTTGCAGACCCCATGGATGGGCTACCTGCCCAGACCCCACCCGGGGCACTGTCCCTCCCCGCCCTTTTTTCTCAAGTGAGAACTCCTACTGCTGGGCTCTGTCTAGTGACCAATTCAGTAAGAAAACGCTGACTTCTGCCTTCCCAGAGTGTGCAAGAGTCAATGGGCACCCACCTCTTGCTGGCAGAAACCCTTCCACAGTGTCGGAATTCCATGCTCTGGAAATGGATCCACATATTTTGCGTGTTTTCGTAAGAAAGCAACTTCCCACAATGAAAAAGATTTATAATCAGTTAAACCTCAAAGTTCTCAAGTGCAGCTGATTTGCGAACTTTTAAGTCTCCAGTATTAATATTTTGTAAAGAAAATTAAGTTAATGGACAGCAGGTAGTTGGAAACTTTTCTGCTGGAGACACTGCCCTGTCGGCTCCCTGAGGATCCTCGGTTTGGCGTTTCCTCTTGTCTCTTTGCAGTGTCTTAAGGAAAAAGCATGTATCTGGGCCCAGCCAGCTCTACATTTTCCAACAGACCTTGTGATTATTAATGTAGGGATTCGAGAGATGGCAGAATTAATGATCTCGTTAAAAATCAGTGTGCACGAGACTGGGGGCACTGCAGCTTGCACTTCCAGACTCAGGGTGATGGTGAGGTGTGGTCCATCAAGTCGGGGGACTGTCTCTGTCCTAATCATGGCTCCTGGGTTGTCGCTCCTCCTCCCGGCTGAGTCGGGGGCCATCTCCTTTCCAAGGTCCAGGAGTGCAGGACCCGAGCATCTCCATCAGGGAGGAGGGGAAGATCCTGAGTTGCCCCTGTGGCCACAGCCCCACATGCATGGCTCTGTCGTCCCATGGAGACTGGTCCCTCAGAGAACTGTCAAGCAGGGCTGACCAAAAGCCAAGTGCCCAACAGAGGGGTGGGCTGTGTGACTTTGGGGCCACAGAAGAGTCTGTGTGAAGGAACAGCTCAGATGGAACCTTCTCTAGGAAGACACAGGCTGGCAAAGTGCTGGGGCAAGACTACAGAAGAGCACGGAGCCCCTCGACTACATCTTCCTGGGCATTCCCTGCATACTTTTCAGGATGCCTGATGGAAAGGTGACTGCAGCTGGTGATGTCTCTAGTCTAGAAGTCGGGAGGCACCAGACAGGGAAACACAGCTGCTGTCATGCTTGTCTTCCTGGACATCCTTGTGACTGAACAAGCTCAGAGGAAGAGGGCCTCCTCATGGGTGTGGATGCCTAAGGCTCTGTGCCATGATAGTGTTAGAGAAGGTGGATGGATGGGTGGATTGGTGAATGGACTGACAGAAAAGGAGGAAGGAAAAAGAATGAAGGGGCAAGGGGAAAGATGATGGATGTGTGATGGATAGATAGGAAAAAGGGAAAAGGAAGAAAGGAAAGGGAAAGATGGGTGGGTACATGATATCTAGCAGATGATACATAAATGATAGAAGTAGATACAGATAGATGATAGGGGTGATGGATAGATGGATGGATGAGTGGATAAATAGATAGGTAAGGGTAGATGGATAGATAGACAGATGTGCAAATATAGTCAGAAGAAGAGAGATAGCGGTTACTCTTTGCCAGCATGTTCCATAATTCATTAGCAAAGATATTTAAATTATTTTCATTTTAGTCCATTTAATTGAAACCAGCATCTTCCATTTCCCACTGGGCTACTTGGAAAGAGTGTTGTGGTAGAGAGTGATCTGTATGTTGTGACAGATCAGACACAAAACTGAAGCATCCCCTGGGCACCCCAGCAGCTGGAGGGGCTTCAAGCCCTCTTGCCAGCCATCTCCTAGTGAGAGGCCTTCTTCCAGGGAGCAAGGGTCCACTTCCCTGTGTCTCTGGGTTGGTCCCCACTCGGTTTGGTCTCTGTCCATCACATCTGTGGATTTGTGGGCCTCTCTCTGTTTCCCCGTGTTCAGGGGGTCCTTGGAATCTGTCTTCCAGTCACACTGTTAATATTTGCTCTCATGCATTTCTTAAAATGGCACTGCCAACATTTCTTTAGTCAAAGGTCAGCACTGAAACTGGGGTTTCTTTAGGAAAAGTCGGAATGTGAGACAGGAGCCCTCCAACGGACCACGATCCCAGACTGGGTGCTGGCTCCCCGGGGCCCCCCACAATGCCCTGCCTGCCCCCCAGCACAGAGCATGGCTGTTGAGTGTGTTTGCCATCCTGTAACTTCCTCAGACAACTGCCCATCTCCTCTGCTGACAGGGAACATGCCTCGAATGAAAGTTCATTAGTCTATTGAAACATTACAGTTAATTGCGAAGCTAGTCCCCAGAATTGTCAAGTTCGTATTTCCATCTGTGCCTGAGCGCAGCAATAAAGAATGTTTTTGGACAGGTTAATTTGCCTAAAATACCATGCAGTCAATCAGAGTAACAAAGTTGTTGATGCCCGCATCTGTCAAATGGGGCTTTCATCACTGCCGTCCTCTGGTTGCACAAGTTGGCAGAAATACAATGAGCGAGAGTGCCAGAAATGCCATCCAACATGAAACACCCAGCAGCTAGGGGCTGTGCTGGCGAGGAGGGTTCTACCGTTCAGAGTCCGTTTTGGAAGTAGTATATAGTCATTGAGGTTAGAGACGGCTTAAATATTTAACTCAGATTGCTGGTATTATTTACATGTGTCAATTTTCTATTTCACTTAATTCGCTACAGATGAAAACACTCTTTCAAATGAAGTGTGTCTGTGCTTCTGTCTCACATAGGTGTTTACTTCAAAAATAAAGATAGTTCATGTGTATGTGCATCCTAAGTCACTTCAGTCTTGTCTGACTCCTTGCGATCCCATGAACTGTAGTTCAGCAGGCTCCTCTGTCCATGGGATTCTCCAGGCAAGAATACTTGAGTGGGTTGCCATGCCCTCATCCAGGGGATCTTCCCAACCCAGGGATCGAACCTGAGTCTCTTAGTTCTCCTGCATTGGCAGGCGGATTCTTTACCAACTAGCACCACCTGGGAAGCCCAGATTACATGTATACACTATAATTAGTAATATTAAAGTAGGGTCCCCAAGTTCTCTGCCGACATTAGCTTGGGTTAGTCATCTCACAACTGGGTTCTGTCCTCTCAGGGAAGGACCAGCCCTCCAGGACTTACAGCAGGAGAGGCGGAAAAAGAGAAGTTTGACTGTGACACTCTGTGTCCTGTTTCACACAGGAGAGCTGGGAGGAAGTGATAGATGTGTTTGCCTGTCTCAGTCCTGCTGACCATAACAGATTCCACAGACAGGCGGGTGAACAACAGCATTGATTTCTCACAGTCTGGCAGTTGAAGTCCAAGGTCAAGGGGCCAGGAGATTGGGTTCCTGGTGAGGAGTCTCTACCTGGCTTCTCACCGTGTCCTCATGGGGCAAGGGACAAGAAAGGCAGGAAGCTTCCTGTGTCCCTTCTAATGAGGACGCTGATCCCATCGTGGGAGCTCCATCCTCTGACCTCATCACCTCCTGAGGGGCTCTGCCTCCAAACACCATCATGCAGGGGGGTCCGGGTTTCAACATATGAATTCAGTGGACATACACTCAGTCCATAATATGCTACATTTAACACAATACTACACTCTGTCAGCTCATGCGTTTGTAGAGGGGGCACACTGACATCAACAACCAAGTTGTCACTTAAAGTGTCTCCAGACATTGCCACTTGTCCCCTGGGTGGGGGCAGAATCACTCCCAGTTGGAAACCTTTGTTCAAGGTAGAAGTGATGAGCAATGGGGGCTGCAGGCTGAAGAGCCAAGTACCTCGGGGGTTCAGTGAGGAGCCAGGCCATGAGGATGGGAGGCCGTCTGTCACTTGGAAGCCATTTGGGGCAGTGGGATGAGTCTGAGCTTTCATTGTGGACCATGCTAAAGTATCTAATCTAATTAAACCAACTAAGAGGCATACCTTTGGGGCAGACTGATATTTAGACTAATGACACGGGTATTTGGGTTGAGTGGGGACACAGGGTCGGTAGTGTCAGCTGAGAGCTTGAACTTTGGACTGGAACGGGCCTGGCTTCACATTCCAGCCAGGCCCTGGGCCAGCTGGTGGCTGGGAGTTTATGGAACATGTTTCTGAGTTTCTCCATCTGTGAAATGGAGCTGGGTTGATGGGAGGATTAAACAGGATCACGCCCATGGCAGAGTGTGAGGACACCTTGTCACCAGCAGACCTCTTGTCCTCCTGTCCTGGGACATGGAACCTTCCTAGGAGAACCTTGGGGTTTACATTTCTCCACACCAGCTGGAGCCCCCTTCTCAGTTCCCTTTTAGAATAAATATTGAAGGTGCTAATTCCACTTGTTTCTTCCTTATGTAGATTCCACCCTTTGTCAAAGTGTTTAGGACTCCCACTACAATAGAAGTGATTTCAAGAAAAAACCAAACACCTACAAATGCACAATTGCCTGTAATTAAACCGCAGAAAGAGAGCCCGGTAGGCTAACTGAGAGTCCTGTGCGATGGCTGTACTTTCTGCTCTGTACATCAGCACCATTTGTTGAAAGTGTGTCAGAGCTGATCTTTAGGGACATTCTGACCTGTCACTGTGCAGCCCTGGGGACCAGCCATCAACAGGAAAAGCTGTTTTAGCAAGTCATTGAGTGTAAAGTGTTTTGTAAATGAAATAAAATCTAATCAGGAAACACGGTTTTTCCACTGTCTTCAGCAAATCTGACCCTGGCAGGACCTACTCTAAGAGGTCATCCCCACCCCAGTCAGACCTCACTGTAAATGGCTCTGGAACCAAATGGCTTGGGTTCAAATCTGGGCCCTGTCCTCACTCTGGGTCTTGGGGCAAGTATTAGTAGCTTATTCTTCCTGCTGTTGCAATGGGGCTTCCCAGGTGGCGTTAGTGGTAAAGAACCCACCTCCCAGTGCAAGAGACGTGGGTTTAATCACTGGATCGGGAAGATCCCCTGAAGGAGGGCATAGCAAACCTCTCCAGTATTCTTGCCTGAAAAATTTCATGGACAGAGGAGCCTGGCAGGCTACAGTCCATGGGGTTGCAAAGAGACACGAGCATGCACACACACCTGCTGTTGCTTCCTTATCTGTAAATTGAGGTGATCAGAGTCTTACCTTGGAGGATACAGCAAAGATGAAACAAGAAGCCCCAAGCTCCCAGTAAATGTTCCATGAGACCATCCTTCATCATGCTGCTGCCCCTCATGAGCAGGGTCCAAACAAAGGAAAGCTACCATCCGTCTTTCCTAAAACTCACCCGTAAAGCCACATCAAGGAGTCGTGGGCCCACAGAGCCCTACTGTCCAAGTCTCAGCCTCAGGCAAGGCTGACTTTGGGCTTCTTGGTCTTCAAGTGCTTCCCTGGGAAGTAGATGTAGCCTATATCAGGGAACCTTGCAATCTCCCTTCCTGACTTCCCAGGAAAGTGGTTCCAGACAAGGCTGAGGGTGTCTGGCAAGGACAGTGTTCATCAGGTGGAATCCAAGGCCAGATGGGTAGACTGTGAGGCCAACCCCCTGTGCCCACACCCAGGGGCGTGAAGATGGGGATTCTCAATGCAAGGATAAGGAATAAGAAAGGAAAAGACAGTGTCAACTTCGAGGGACAGAAAATCTCTCAAAAAATTCCCCAGAAAATGCCAGGAAATCCCCCAGAGGGAACTGTGGGGGCTTCTCTGATGAGGAAAAAAATGAAACCAAGAGCTTAGAGACGTGTTTGCAGAAGCGGGAGGAGTAGGTGAGGCCTGGGTGAGAGGGAGCAGGGTGCTGGCTTCTTCCCAGGACTGATCTCAGGAGCCCAGCACCAATCCAGGTGACCCAAATGAAGCCGTCTGTAGAACCGCAGCAAAGGAGGGTGAAAGAGGGTCAACCAGTTGGTCAGAGCCACACAGTTAATAAATTGAACTCAATTATACATAATTGTGGACTGTGAGGCTCCACCTAAGTAATAGGTGTTTTTGTTTCTAGGTCATGGAGCTGGGGTCTTCCTAGGCCATCAGGTTGCCTTTTGAGGCTCATGCATCATTGATGGGATGTGTAAGCATCTCCAGGACAAGACCCACTGGGTCTTGAAGACCAGAGAGGAGCATCTCGCTGCGTGGTGCCTAGAGCCCCCGCAGGACTCTCCTGGTGGTACTGAGATCCCCAGAGGCACCCACCCTGGGCACGAGAACACGGGAAGGGCCACTTTTAACAAATTTGTTTCTACTCTGGTTGTTTAATTTGTATATTCATTCAACATGCAAATATTTAATAAGAACTTTTCCCTCTTCTGTGACATCAGAAATCTCTGACATTTGCTGAACCGACTTGGCATCTTTATTAAGGATTTGTATTGGAGGCGTCCGCAGTTTTGAGCAGTCTGTGTGAGAGTTTGTTCCAAAGAGATTGTGTGGGTGTAGGAAGTAGGGAAAACACAGGGCTATATTAGGGTCAGAAATAATGATCATCTACTTATCAGGAGAACCAAATATCATCAGATCAACCAAAACAAACCTGGAAGCAGTGAAAACAACATAATTTTAAAGAGGAAAAAAAAAAATGGGGATTTTTGTCTGTTTGTTTTTCAGGGTCTTTTTTTAGACTCAGCCATCTAGGCAGACACTCAGATACTCAGGGCCTCCATACGTAAAAAGCGGAAGCTGTCACAGACTGCAGAGGGCATCACCATGTGCTCGTCCTCTAAGCGCTGTACTCGCCCTGACAGCAGGGCAATTTTGGCCTCATTGCCACATTTTTCAGATAAGGAAATCAGGGAATGGCTCCTGGGCTGCTCAGCTTCTGCGGTCCCATCAGGGGTCCCTGCCCTACCTCCCCACACAGCACAAAGCGGGTTCTCATCTCACTTTTGGGCCCTGGTGTTTGTCTGGCCCCTGGAAAGGCTGTCTTCCTTCCAGCATCTCTGAAATTCCCCACCCTCACCCCCACTGCCCTCCCTCCCGGAGATCTGTGCACCTCTCACACGTGCTGTGTCCTCTCCCCAGGACCAAGGTCAGGTTGAAAACACTGACAGGTCCCGTGCTGTCTGTCAAGAGAGGCACCACTCATATCACATTTCGCTCCTCGTCCCCAATGCGTATGGGGCTGAACACCTTCCCCAGACAGTCCCTCCTCAGTGACAATGTTGTGGGCTTGCTCATCAGTGTCCAGCTTCCCCACTGGCCTCTGAGGTCTCCAGTTTATCTATTTGTCTACGTAACTCAGGCTGCACGAATTCGTATTTTATTTGTATTCACTGAAGGCTGAGCATGGGTGTGAGTGCTCCTGCCAGGAGCCTGGCTGGTCTTCCGGGTACAGGAGAGAGCATACCATCCATAGACCGGGAGGACCCCCAGCCCCACAATCTGTGTGTCCAGCCTGGATGGGGGCGGGGCTGTTCTGGCCCAGTCCTGGGCTTTCACACTCAAGTCTGAGAAGCAGGGACACAGCGGAGCCATGAGCACATTCACCCCTGCATCCAGACCCTCCCAGTATGGCCACTTGACCATATCCCCAGACGGATGTGTGAGGTCAGGAGTGGACAACAGACCCCACACCCCCTCTCACCTCCCTGTAGGGTAGGATGGTGTCCTGGACACCCTTCAGCCTGGTTCTGAGCAGTGCACTGCATGCAGGGGAGCTTAATAAATGCTTCATGAATGTTAGCTTGCACTTCTCCACCAAGGCATTGCAGACATGTCTGGGCTCTCTCTGCGAGCACCTCAGCTCCTGAACCGGTGGGCAGCATCTCAGCTGGGAGCCCGAGGCTTGTCTGCAGAGCCCAAGGTGCTCACCTTGTTTTCAACCACGTGGGAAGCAGGAGCAAGGGGCTGGATGGGTGGTCACCCTGCTTGCAATGGGACAGCAGTGGCCGCCAGGCCTGAGGAGCTCCCTGGCTGCCCGAGTCCCACGGAGCATCTGCCAGGGGCTGGAGTCAGGATGCTCTCAGCTCTCGGCGATACCAGAAATGAAATAAAAAAGATAATTCAGAGCAGGGTCTCCGGAGTAAATCTGCCAAGACAGACGAGTCACAATCAAAGGCTCGGCGGGTCCTTATCTGTCCCTCACACGTGTCGCCGCGGTGCTTGCGGTTGGCTTTAATTATTGATATTTCTTTTTAAGTTAAAGATGAATTTGAGACAGCTACAAACTTGGAAGGTTTGTCTTCCAATTACAGGGAGACCTATTAAGAATGATCACTGGAGTCAGCCATGGACTTTCCAGCCGTTCCCAGAGGTAGCCAAGGCCATGGGGAAGATCCAGGGGTGGGGCCTCCCAAAAACCCTGGTGCTGTCCAGCTTGTGTCCTGCCCACGTGGGGGTGCTGGTGCCACATGTGTCCCCAAGTGCCCTTCCTCATCGCAGCCAGACAGACTGAGCCCCTCCAAGCTTCTCTACTGGAAGATCTCAGTCTTTACATAGGACTCTGCTTCTCCTATTGGAGATGAATGCACTTTGTAGTGACTCCAGCCACATGGAGCCCTGGGATAGGGAGCCCTGTCTCATCCCAGTGTCTGCCTTTCTCTGGGCTCCAAGGAGGGTGACAGCGTCTGACAGAGCTCCTGATGCCCATGGAGGCCTGGAAGGAGACAGACTCAGACCAGGACATCCTACAGAGTGAGCTCTGAGGGGAAATTCACCCCAAACCCTGGAGACCCCAGCCACCATCCCCAGGCTTCCTCACCAGCCTGTCCAGATTTGGCTACAGTCCTGCCTCATCCACCCATCCTCCCATGCATCCTCCAACCCATCCACTATCCACCTATCCTCCCAACTGTCCTCCCATTCATCCATCCATCAATCCATCCATCCTCCCATCTATCTATCCACCATCCATCTATCCACCATCCACCCATCCATCCATCAGTTCTCCCAATCATCCTCCCATCCATCCATTCTCCCACCCATCCTCCCATCTTCCCATCCATCCATCCATCCCAAGTCCAGTTGCTCAGGAGGGAGATGTTGTGGGTCTCCGCTGTCATCCCTGATGAGGCTGAACCCCAAATGAAGCAGCTTTGGAATTCCTGAAGTCAGAACACAAGGAGGAGGTTTCTCCAGGGGCTCCCCACTTTGCACACATCTGGGACCCCCTTCTTCTGAGCACTGGAATTGAGGGTACCATCTTTCTGGCTCCCGCCCTTCTAACACCCCCCCCCACCCATGTTCCCAAAGCTACCAGGCTGTAGGCTACCTCATAGACCTCAGGGCAGGTGGCTGGACAAAGAGAGGCCTCAGAGCTGCCACAGAGGTCTGCTTCTGTGCTTGGAGGTGGTTTGGAGTTCTGCCAGGGGCAGGAGAGGGACTTCTCCTGAGCCCAGAAACCACCTCTTATGACTGCGTGCAGAGCCAGGCCTCCCAAGCACAGACAGCCCCGCCCACTGCTCTGCTCATCAGATCTGACCTCTGCCCTTGGACGTGAACCTTGGTGTTACACGCTGTTATTTCTCTCTCGTCTCATTTCCAGGGTAAAAAGCAGCTATCCCTCATTTAGATCCTCGTGCTAAGGGCTACTGCAGAATTCTGGAGGCACTGACCCTCTGCCCACTAGGAAAGGGCTCCAGGAGACCCTGAGATGGAATGTGGGGAAATCAAAACCTTCTTAAGAAGTCAAAGTCTATTTCTATTCAATCTAGGAGACTTTGGCTCAAACCATTAAAAATGAGAAAGAGAAAAATTTCTTTTTTGGAGAGAGATCTGCTAGGGCTCTTATTACATTAATAAGTCAAGTGTGGTTTTAAACTGGGATTTTTGCTTGAATAATTAGTTTTCTCATTTACCAACTGAAATGAAATCTCCATCTCTGTTGAGTTCGTTTGTCTCCTGTGTCTCCTGTTAGACCCTGGTGGTTCCTGATCATCTGAACACACTTTTCTGTCTCTCCCCTCTGAGCCCTGTTTGCAAGTTCTCACACAGTTTTCAGCCCTGGCTGCACTCAGGCTGGAAGGCAGGGGATGGTGGTCACTGGTCCCCACCACTGCCCCCCTCCCTCTCCCTCCACCATCTCCCCCAGGGCCCGATGCTCCCAACTCTGAGCCCACCTCTGACCCCTGAGACATCTGAGACCCTCAGTCACTGGACATGTTGGGGCCCAACCATCTGAACTCATGATGTGATGTGTCCAGCTGCCCAGGAAGCTTCATCCAGGCTTTACCGGAAGAGTCTGCAGCCTGAGCCTGAGTGGAAGGGGTGTCAGCCTGGGACCAGGGACAGGATTCCAGCCGCTCCTCAGCCAGCCCGCTGACCTTCCCTGGGTGACCCCCGCACAACCTGGACCGAGCCCACCTCCACCCCCAGATTGCAGGGAGAGATTCTGGACTCTCATCCACTGTAGACTCCTGGATCCACCCTGGAGACCAGGGTGCACTGAGTCTTCCTGTGATTTTGCAGTTTGTCTTGACTTGTTTTGATTTTTGTTTTTCTTTGTTTTTACTGTAATACTTTTCTAACTGTTTTATTTTGAAATGGTTGTACATTTGTGGAAAGTTTCAGGGATAGTACTCTCCACCCCGACCCCACCTCCAGTGGCTGACACTGCCCACAGCTCTGGTGCGCAGTCACAACTGGACACCGGCCCAGTTCTCTGCTGTCCATCATGCACGTGGATTCATGCAGCCCCCGCAGCAGACACAGAGCTGTAGCAGGGTGGTTACCGTCCTCCTTCTGCCCTTCGAGTCATACCAGCAAGGCCATGGGTCACTCACTTCCCACCCAGTCTCCTCCCATAGCACGTGGGAGGCCCCACTGCCCGCATGCACCCACTTTCTGCCTGACCCTGAAGCTTTAGTTCTTCCTAGGAACCAGGACTCTCTTCCTCTCTCACTGCCCTGTGTCAACTTGTCTGTCAATTCACCTTCTTCCTTTCCTCTTTTCCATTTTATTTTTCTCCTGTGTACTTTTCCTCACATCTAAACAAGCACCTAAACCTTACAAAATATTAGCTTTGTTCTCTTTCAGTATAGAGGATCTTTGTCATTAGAAGGAAAATAACATAAAAATAAAAAGCATATTGACTAAATTTGAATGATATCGAGTCCCTTTGGGGGAGTAAATCGATGACAAATCATGGATCGTAAAGCCCAGGAGATGTCTCCTGAGCTCACAGTTTACTTCTTTGTTTCTCTGATGCTCTGAATTGCCCACCATTTCCTTCACAGCCTCTGAATTCCCTGAAATGCGCATATAACAACATATAGCATCAGGTTCTCAGGCTGAATTGGTTAGGTTTGGGTTTTTTCCCTATTTGAATTGTGAATAACTCTTTTCACTTAGACTTGGTCTCTCTCGATCTGGTTGGCCCACTCCCTTCCCAGCACCTGGACTCAGGGTCTCACTAAGAATCAGGACAGTCACTCAGCCCTTCCCCTGCCCTCGGGTCACCTGTCATCTCTCGATCGATGGCCTTAAATGACTTTGTCTGATGTGGACCAGGTTGCTCTCCACAGCTCTGAATGCTCCGTAAGAGTCATTCTCTGACTTACCCTTGTGTAAGTTCTCAGGCCACAGGGTGGGTGAAGACTGGTAGCCCGTGGGGTGGATCCTTTCTTTGGTCATTTTCAGCCATCGGCTGCGGGTAAAGATGATGGGTGCTCCGGGCTTTGGGGCACACCCTCTGCTCGCCGTGGAGACCTGGTCCAGCCTGGAAGCCAGGCAGTGAAGCAGAGACGCCTCACATTCTGTTGAAGTGTATACTGCCTGTGCGGACTCCCATCTCCCTCTCTGCCCTCTTGAGTTCTGTGCTTCCAGAAAGAGTTGGTTTAGGGTGTTGCTTTGACATTTGGAACGATGCAGCACAGAACAGAGGCATACTATGGATGTGGAAGCAGAGGGGACCCTGAGAACTGAACCCCCCTAGAAACTCTTAGAGATCCCAGAGAGGCTTTGAACTTCCACAAGTGTGTGATGGGGGTTGGAGCCAATTCAGGTCCCAGCTGACAGGATGATAGGAATTATAAGCATCTCATGGTGTCATCATGGGAGTGATGTGAACTGTCTCGTGTAGAGCACAGAAGGGGCATATAAGGACGTCACAGGTGTTGCTGCTGGTAGAACAAATGAACGAACGCAGGAATGAATGCACGAAGGAGACCATCCACCTGGATCATGCTTCTGTGCAGGACATTCTACAGCATTTGGCAGCCCATCTGAAGCTCAAGCAGGGCAATGGACTGAAAATGAGAGACGGGCATGAATTCATAATACAGGCACCTGACCCTGCTTCAGTGGTAGTAATCAGTGCAATTATGAACTGTGCTGTTAAGTGCCCACGGATCGCATGGGCCTCCCAGAGTGCTCTCCACCTCATCCTCCTCATAAGGGAGCCAGCGTGGGCCAACCGCTGGCTCCCTCTGCCAGTGCTGCAATCCAGCCGGCAAGTACCATCAAATTAATTGATTCCTTCCCCCGATTGTGTCAGATTTCTGCTCTGTCATTTACTTTGTGTGCTCACTAACTATCCGATGCTCACAGTTCCCAACCTGAAATAAAGCCATTGATGATATTAATTTAAGCACATGGCCTCTTCAGAGACATGATAAAGAAGTCGGGTGGTAGGTCATCGTGATTAAAACTGGAGTTTAACATGACGATCGGGGGTCAAGGATAAATTGAGCTTGTACTTGTCCAACATGGGCCATAATCCTGCAAAATTCTAAAGGAGAAGAGTTCATTTTTCCTTAAAGATCCATCTCGGTCTCCTCTGGCAATTTATATTCTCAGCGCGGAGCTGAAGGCAGGAGCTTCTCAGGACCTCTCGGAGCTGTGAGCAGCATCTTTATTTCTTGGTGGACTGGAGGTTAGCTGGCCAATTATTTTATGTCCTTTTTTGTATTAAGAATACCACTGTGAACAGAAAACGGTCTGGTTATCTGGCAATGAAAATGCCCATCTTTGTCATCTCGGAGCCGTTTTGTCAGATGCCGAACCCAAACGCAGCTCTGTTTAGTCATAATTGCCTTCTGTTCGGTTTTGAAGTAATTACTTTCTTATAGGAGTTTTTGCTGTTTTATCTTCGTGGATGGTTCACTTGGGAGAGCTGATGAGAAAAAGAAAGCCATAGATCTGGCGTCCCCAAGAAACACCACAGCTTTTGATGTTCAGTGTAGATTTTGATAGAAAATCCCGGAGAAAATAGCAAAATCTCTCTTTAGCTGGAGGAAAGCATGTGCTCAAAATCGTTTACTTTTCTCGCTCTTTGTGACATCTGAACAGGAAAGCCAGGCTAGCTTTCCTGCACAGAGAGATTTAAAGCCAGCTCATCAGAGCACAAATAATGATTTCAGTCGTGTCTCTGTGGCCAAGCTCACCATGACCCCCTAAATGGCCCCCCTCCATCCCTGGTTGCACCAGTCCAGCCTCCAGAGGAGAAGGCGAGCCTGCACTGGGCAAATGCAGACACAGCCCAGAAGGCAGTGTGCTTCCAAGGGGGGACCAGCCACCCAGCCCCGTGCTGGCTGCTAGGGCCAACACCATGGCTGTCACTGTCCAAGGGGATTGTTGGTGAGCTTAGACAAGTGTACAAGCCATACCACCATGAGAAAGGGGAAAGTAATCTCTCGATGTGAGTCCCTGTCCCAACCCAGGGGAAGATGAGGGATGCCTCGGGGGAGAGGGATCTGAAAGGCTCTTTCAGACTTGGCAGGGATCTGCCGGCAGAGTCACACAAGAGCCTTGAATCCATACGTGTTTTTCCTACTGATAGAAAATTCTGCTTTCATCACCCAGCAAACTCAGCACAGATTAATTAAACATGAGATGGTGATTAATGTTTGAAGAGAAACAGGAGTTTGGGCTATGCTGTTGGTCTGTCTCCGGGTGAGTCTTGGTTCTGCTCGTACTAATGACTCCTTAACGCTGCCGGTTTCAGCTCCGGGTTCAATGACAGGGGTCAGAGTCCATGCTGGGCCCCGGGCGAAGCAACCACTCAGGACATGGTCCTTGTGCATGTCCATCTCCACAAGGAGCTCGGCGGGCAGCCTTGAGTCTGCTCCCCCAAGGCTCACAGGTCGTACCAGGAGGCCCATGTAAGTGGGTGTTGAGTTCTGACTTGCCTCTTGCTTGTGCTGCATGTTTGGGTCACTCTTCTTGCTTCATTCCATGCCTCTGAGACTGGTGACATGCTCTGGCAGCTGTGATGAAGGGGGTCCTTGGAGTGGGTCCTGAAGCATCAGAGGGGAGCTTGACAAGGAGGCAGCTTGACAGGGGAAGGTGCCAAGAGCAGGGCTCACTGGGGCCTTCCACCCATGGATGAATCTGGGGACACTCTCAGGCTTTCCCCCATTTCATGACTGGTGATTTGGGTTGTTATTATTGGCAGTAGTGGCCCTTCTTTCCTACCAAGCAGGCAGCAAACCTCTGGTTGTGAGCCCACCACTGCAGATTTTCTGACCATGTTCTCTGACTTTGAACCTGCCCTTTCCTGATCCCTCTGCGTTTTTCTCCCTCATTTATGCTGTTCGCCGACATTGTAACACTGTCAGTAGATTGAGCCCCTGCTATGTTGCAGAAGTTAAAGAGAAAACGTTATTCTGACACTCGTTAAAGAAAGCAGAGAAGACTCTGCTGGATTCAATTGCAGAAGGGGAGGCAGACCGACCTGACCTCCAAATGCAGCAGGGAGAGCTGGGGATGCATGACCAGCCGGCAGAGTAGGGGATGATCACAGAGAGGAGCTTGATGAGATGAAAAGGGTGGGGGTTCTTGCTAAAGGCAGGCCAAGGAGTCAGATACCAAGGGCGAGGGGAATTGTGCATAAACCACCCAGCGGGGTTCTCTGATGAAACCTGGGTTTGGCAGGGCAAGGTCCAGGCCAGGTAGAGAAGAGGGCTCAGAGGACCCTGATGAAGGTTTGGTCAGAGGGGAGCCCCGGCCTCGGGTGTGCGTTTGAGGCCCGAGAACAGACCCTGTCATCGTCCCTGCAGATGTGGGGGCTCGCACAGAGCCATGGGGTTGGGGAGCAAGGGTTCACAGCCAGCCATGGTGACACCATCTCCCAAACCTGGCCACTGACCATCCTGCCCTTGAAGTGCTGGTCCCAGATCTTGGTAAGGAGTCACTTACCGAGCCCGTCCCCTCCCCCAGATTGCATGAGAGCTCTATTGATGAAGGAGAACCGGCTGGGCTAGGCATGAGTTCCAGCAGAAGCAGAAAGGAGAGGTCTTCACCCAAGCAGCTTCAGCAGGTGGGGAGGTCCCACTCAGACCCCACTGAAAGCCAGGGAAGCCCTAATCAGGGCAGAAGGAAATGTGTTCCTCGCCCCTTCTGTGGCCCGGATTACTTGCCAGTTTCTGAGATTCTCTGCAGGCGAACAGGCAGCCTCCCATCTTCCAGGAGCAGCAGAGCTGACGAGCCAAGGTGAAAAACCAGCCTCCCCTGTCCCGTGAAGTCTCCAGAAAACTGGCACTCGAAGCTGGATCCCAAAGACAGAGGCACTCGGGGAGGACTGCTATGGCTGGCTCGGACTCTGCGGAGGGGACTCCCATCAGCCAATTCAAGACTGGTGAACCTAAGGTGTGAAGGGTTCCTTCAACCTCCCTCTGGCTTAGGAACCCCCCCTCCAACCCCTAAAGAGCACCTTCAGAACAGCTGAGGATTGTCAAGTGCCGTAAAAGTATGTGCAGCAGGAAGCGAATGCCTTCCAAGTCAATAGATAGCAGTTCAAGACAGCCACGGTCTTCATTAAGCCCAGAGAGAGGTGGTGTCAGACAGGAAGTGTCATGTGTCAGAGCAAAGTGGAGGCGTTAAGGGTGAATTAACCAATTGCCTTGTCATGAGGAAACTATGACTGTCCCACCAGCAATGAGAACATCCTGGGGAGATTCTGCTCTAATGATGCAGAAGGAAGGACAATGCTTGCTCCTCAAAGAGCCCTGAATCCCAGGAAGGGCCCCGTGCACAGAACACCCACCCTCACGGCTGCTCCACCCCCTCAGCTCACATCACTGATTCATTCCCAGAGGCAGGGAGAACTCTGGGAGCTCAACAGGTGTGCTACTGCCAGGCGTGTCCCTGACCTTGGGAAGCTCCATTGTATATCACAGCCACATGCCAGCTTTGATGAGCCTTTTGATGTTGTTCAATTAGCATATTATTTTTTAAATATAAATAAGCCCAAATTTAAAAAAAACACTGGATACGTTGATTCAAGTATGTATGTACATGCTCAGTCGTTCAGTTGTGTCTGACTCTTTGTGACCCCATAGACTGTAACCCACCAGGCTCCTCTGTCCATTTACTTTTCCAAGCAAGAATACTGAAGTGGGTTACCATTTTCTTCTCCATTGATTCAGATACACTTGTCTTTAAGAACACTCAATACAAAGAATATATGAATTTATACAGGGGATACACTGCATGGTTTTTTCCTATTTATTTTACAAACAGAGCTTTCACTGCATTAGTCTGCTCAGGTTGTCATGACAAAACATGTGGACTGGGCAGCTTAAACACAGAAATTCATTTCTCATCGTTCAGAGGCTAGGAAGTCCGAGTTCAAGTTTCCAATGTGGTAGGTTTTATGGTGCAGCCTCTCCTCCTGGCAGGGTAGTAGCTACCATCCTGCTGTGTGCTCACATGACCTCTCTGAGTGCAGGGAGAGAGAGAGAGACAGCGATCACAAGAGTTCTGGCATCTCTTCTGATAAGGAGACTAATCCCATAGGTCCAGGGCCCCACCATTGTGACCTTATGTAACCTTAACAACATCCTTAGAGGAACCGTCTCCAAACACCGTGACACTCAATTTACACCCAACATTTCTGTCCCTTCAACCCAACTAGAGTCTTCGTGCCCTGGTGTTTCTCTTTTTCCATGTTTTCTACAATTTCCACTGCCAGTCGCAAAGCGCTGTAACCATGTGATCAGAGTCCACTCTTCATTGCATTACTGCTGCAAGGCATTTCGAGAGGGAGCTCACCATGAAGGGTACTGCCTGCTTCCCTCTGAGGACGGTCCAAGTATAACTGTGGTCACCATCGTGCTGACTCACCCCGGTCACACCAGCCCGGCCACTGGGATCCACCCTTCTCCGTGGCTGCCGCCAGATCTGGACAAAGTCCACGGGACACAGGGACTCGCTGTTTGCATTCAACCACCATCCTCTGGCTGGAGCCCAAAGTCACAGGGTGGGAGATAAGGTCAAAGACGTGGGCCAGGCTCAGTGCTTCTGGGCCCTTGTGTGCCAAGAATGCAACCTGGATCTTGTCCTAAATTCTTTAGCTCTCTTTCTCACTTCTTTTTTAAAAAAAGAAAAGCCTTTCTCTTGCTACTTCATTGAACTGAATTTTGAGAGTCTATAAGTTGTACATCCAGGTCACAGTTTATAAGTTGTCAAAAAACTCCAGTTGAGAAGTGAAGAATTAACATTCTTGCCTACAATGAAGACAGGGAATCAAGGAACTCTGCATTCATTATAATACCTCGCTTCCTGCAGGAAGAGTCTTGCAGGCTTGGCACCTGCCAGGAATGGCTGAGGCTTCAGCTCCTTCTGGAGCAAACAGGGGCTCCATGTCAGTGTGGGAAGAGAGAGGAGCAGGAAGTGTAGGAGAACTTGAAGGAAGCATCTTAGCTTGCGATTGCTGTTTTGTTGTTTGGTAACGAAATCGTGTCCGACTCCTTGCGACCCCATGGACTATAGCCCACCAATCTCCTCCATCCATGGGATTTCCCAGGCAAGAATACTAGAGTAGGTTGCCATTTCCTCCTCCAGGGGATCTTCCCAACCCAGGGATCAAACCTGCATCTCCTGCATTGGCAGGCAGATTCTTTACCCCTTAGCCACCTGGGAAGCCTTATAATACAGGCCTTTAGCGCAGTTAATTCAGGGATAAGTGTCCTAGCTGCATCCTCCTGGGAGGCTTGTACCTTTCCTGGTATTATGGTCTCATTCATCACCTATGCTTGCCTCTTCACCTTCATTCTCTACACAGTTGCCGACCAATATTTTTATAATAAAAATTATGTCAATCACTGCTTTGCTCAGAATCCATCAATTGCTTGGCATCACATTAGTGAAGCGGGCCCTGGGCTCTTCAGCATGGACTCCAGGCCCTCCATTATCTGGTGGCTGCACTCAGGCCTGTTTTCCAACACGGTCACAGTGTCTCCGATTTCCTTGAGGAAGCCAAGTGCCTCCTAACCTCAGAGTCTATGGCTCATTGCTACCAGAATGCCATTTCTCCTGCATTTCACCTGGTAGGCACTTCTCCCTTCAGGATGGTCACCCCCTCCAAGACGCCTGCCCTGACCACCTCAGTGTACGTTAGACCCTCCCCTGCCCCACTGTGCACTTTTCTCTTACAGCCCTGTCCTTTGCTCTGTGCATTTCCCCATTCAGTAATTACATATATTATAATTATATATTTATCATTCACGATGAATCTCTTCACCAGACCATAAGCTCCATGAGGACCAGTACTGGGTTTTCTTTACAACTGAATTCATAATGCTTAAGATGATGCCTGAAACACAGTAGGCAATCAGAATATTGGGAAGATCCCCTGAAGTAGGAAATGGCAGCCCACTCCAGTATTCTTCCCAGGCAAATCCCATGGACAGAGGAGCCTGGCGCACTACCATCCGTGGGTTCGTCAAGAGTTGGACACAACTCTGCAGCTGAGCACAAATGCTATACAGAAAAACTATGAATCAGTATATACTTGTTGAATGAATGCTGCGTTTGCTATCTATGCTGTGACGTGTGTATAGATTTGATTGTCTATGTACTGGGTATCTGGACACATGGACAAATGCTGACTGACATTGTCATTAACTAGTTCATTTAATATTAGCCAGGAAGCTTTATTATTAAATATGTCATCCTTTTTCCCCAAAAAATATTTATTGGGCATCTACTGTATGTCAGCCACTACTCCAGGCAATGGGATGTAGTCTTGATGAGAGAGACTAGTTCTCACCTTTAAAAAAAAACTATCCTTTTGCATCAATCTATGATCATCCACATGCTATGTTTATACTATATTTTAAGAGGTTTATTTCCATACTTAAAGGTAATAGTAATTACAGGTCTTTAGTGCTGCTAATTCAGAAATAAGTAGTATTTTGTTAGTTTTTCCAAAAGCTAACAATTACCTTAGGCTCTGCAGCTGGTGTAAAAATTATTTAATTTAGATATCAGCAAGGGTTTTGATCAACATATCCATACATAGACTGTCTACATAATTATGTTCTTAAAGGGTCATTATATTTATTTCCACCCAGGACTAACATTGGACCTTTACTGAAGGAGGTGTTAAAACCAGTAACATTCCAGAGAGGACATTTGGGTTATCTTGCAAGTTAGAATTGTGGTTTGCCAAGGCAGTGACTTCTGACAGTTTCTTCATATTTGGGGAAATGACAGTTGCATTTTGGTGGGTGTTTCCCAGACTCACGGGTATTGATCTTGCTTGGATCTCCCAGCCCTGTGTGCAGAGTCTCCCAAGAACAGGTGGATGCTCCTGTTACTGCCCTGGTTTCCTTTCTGCAGCTTCCTTACCTTGTCACTTAAGACCAGCAACTTATCTTAACAGGAGCCCTCGGTCCAGTCAGCCCCTCACCTGGTCAGTGCGTGGGTGTGGACTCAAACCTCTGGTGTTCTGGTGAAGCCAGAACTCAGGCTTCACCTCATAAGAGCCCTGTGACCTTGGACAGATTGCCCCACCCCACAGATGAACTAAGGGCCATCTGGTCAACCCCACTCTAGGGGCCTCCCACCAACCTCCTCTCTTCTAATTTAGAGAATCCCAAATTTTTATCTATGCTCATTTATTTTCCAATGATTTAGTGATTTTAGTACCTCTCTCAGGCTTCTCTCTGTTCCCTTAGTCTTAAACACAATTGTGAAAAAGGGTATTCCTCTTTTAATTCACTTACCTTTGTGATTGTGGATGGCAGGTGTTAAGAGAAGAGACCTCAGCTCCAGGGTGAGAGGCAGGTCCCAGTATCTGCTGTCCAGATGATGCTCAGAGGAGACGAGAGTCCCACAGCAAGGGGTGCTGGGTGCTGGGTAGAGAATAGTGACTGACCTTCCACATATTTACTTAGAGGATGTCCTTGGTTAGGACTGCAGCCTGCAATCACAGAGAGGAGAAAAAGCGAACTGAATAATATGAGGTTTGAGTCAATGTCAACATTTTTTAATGTCACCATTTCTTTAACCTTTTTAAAGTACATAATAGACATTCATGATAGAAAAAGTGAAAAATATAGAAAAAGATCATCCATAACCCCAGGATCCATGCAAAATTACTTTTACATAGCCTCTTTTATGCAGGTTCTTATTCCCATAAATTACATATATATATATGTTCATTTATTGCAGTGGGTGATACTCTCTATGTTAAAGAGTAAGGTGCCTGGTTCCTCAATAAACCATGTGCAGCTATCCATGTTATAAATTTATATCAATGTTTTAAATGACTGGATACACTACTATGGGGAAACTGTAATATGACCAGTCCTGAATGACTGATGTTTATGTTACTTTTAATTTTTCAGTATTATAAATAATGTGATAATAAACAGTCATTTTTGCATTTGTCTGTTATTTCCTTGGGATAAATTCTGAAAAATAGAATTATTGGGTCATAATAATGGAAATTTATAGTATTTTTTAAGTTCTATCATATTGTCCTTTAGAAAAAAATTGACTATCTGCATTCCCACCATTAGTGTTTGAGAAAAATTCCTTCAAATCCACGGAATATTGAAATTTAATTTTACCTGATGATTATTCACAGGTTAATGCTTGGGATATTAATTCATGGGGTGATTTTTCATTTCAAAAAAATGCATTTTCATTTCCTATAATTATGCCAAAGAAAGTTCAAGAATTCTATAGAAGCTTTTGTTGTTAATTAGTTGTGAATTTATATTGTGTGAAAAGCAATGTAATCTTTTTTAAAAGTCATATGCATAATTATTTGATTTTCACCTGGCTCTTTTGTAATTTATTACACAACTGTATTTATTAGATGTGTGTTAATCCATTGCTGAGTTTCATTTGGCATCTATAACACTTACTAAAAATGTTTACCAAAACTGACATAAAGCAGTTATAGAATCAGGTTGAACAATAAAATCAGGAGCTAAATTATTATAGGGAGTGTGACCTCACCCACAAAAACCTTGACTAGAAAGGTCTTCAGACCAGAGGACAGAACTCTAGGTGTTCTAGATGGATTCCCCAAGTGGAGCAGTAGTCAGCCTGGCCGGCGGCTCCCAGCCACCTGTGGAAACAGGTGACTGGCTTGGGGAGGCAGGCGGGGACCAGGGGCACCAAGAAGGACTTTTCTATTACATTTATTGAAGTTTTGATCCTTTTCTTAATAAGAATAGTACCTTTTTAATTGTATAATGCAGTGTGCATATGTGCACTGTGTACTCGTGTGCATCTCAGCTTAGGCAGGTGGCCGGGAGCAAACATGGAAACTCAGGCAAGGCTCCTTGCTGGTGAGAGGCTTTGGGCTGTGACCCATCTGCTTTGTAACCATGTGTGCCTTCCAGTTTTTAATAGATAGGTTGCTGTGTAAGTGTGACCATTATTATGGAACACATGCACACACATACACACACACACAACTCTTTCCTTTTGGCCTCTGCACCCAGAACTGGCACTAGGGACCCAGCTCAAAGAAGTGACCTATATCCCAGGTACTCTCTGACCACGGGTGTGTCCCCCTCTCTGGAGGAGAGGCCCCTTCCCTGGGCCCAGCCTCAGCAGAAGGTCTCAGCCAAGCAGGGAATCGCATCCTTTGTCACGGGTGGTTTGTGCATCCCATGAGCATGTCGGCTCTGGAAGCGGGCTTGTTTGCTTACCTGCTCATTCCTTCCTTCACTCGCTCAGGTGCTGACTCTGTTCTAGGCATGGGGTAGGGAGGGCATAGGGAACAGACAGAACAGGTCCCTGGCATCCCATCACAGGGTCCCGTGAGCAGTGGGTGCCCAGCACAGCACAGATAAAGGCGGGCAGCTGATAAGAGGAACCAGGGGCCAAGAATGCACCTGCCTGGACCAGGTGACCCTGTTCCTGTTTGAAATGACCCTGTTCCAAACATCTGAATGTGTGGGGCCTGGAAGGTGTGACATCAGCCCTCGTGATGGTCATGGGCGATCGGACAGCCACTCGTGCGAGGGCCAGGGAGGCTGCAGGGGCTGCCCTCCAAGCATGGTCCTCCCTCGGTGGAGGGATGGGCCGACTGGGAGGGGAGGACTTTGGAGAGTCGGGCTTCCACAGGCCCTCTCCTGGGTGATGCAACCATGGCGGGATTTGCAGATTTGGAGACAAGGCCCTGGTAGGCAGACAGGGAGGTGGACCAGGGCTCGGGTTGCCTGTGCTGGCCCGGTTCTTCCTCCACGCTCTCAAAGGGCCATGGCGTGAGAATGCAGAGAGTTCTTAGCCACTGATTTCCGGTGCCTCTTGTTGTTACTACCCCAGAAACATTCACTGGAGACCTGCCAGGCACAACTGACAACAGCCAAGTCCCACTGAGGCTGCCACAGAGACCCCCAGCAACTAGAACATTCTTGGACCAGAGCAGGGCCTGACAGATGTGTGATTGAATCTATTTACAGGGCAAGCGTCTCAGGGACATGTGGTTAACCATGGATCCTTCCATGGGCTGCACTCCCTGCGGCCTGACCTGGTAGACACCCTTTTTCCTCTGCCCCACACCATGACTCATGAACATGCAAACCTAACTGCTGACACAACAGAGCCAGCTCACCTCCATGCTCTAAGTCAGAAAGGAGGAGGTTCGTCTCCACAAATAGGATGCTTCAGCAGGGTCCCACATGGTAACTGGTGCACGTTTTCATGAGTGTGTTTCTGAGTGATTCGAGGGATTGAGGGTTATAAAGATAAACCCACAAGATGACTTTCAAAGCAGCTTACAAATGCCTATCTGATGCTATTAGTTTTATGTCCTTTTCTCTCGCTTATCAAAATCCATTCTGAAGCACCTCTGATGAGGCAGATAAGTTGTTCTCTAGTTTCCCAGATTAGGAAAATGTAGGACAGGGATGTCTGTGACTTCTTCAAGGTCACAGTAAAGGGAAAAGCAAACCAGTGCTGTGGAGATCATTCCAGAAGCTCAGAAGTCTTGTCTCTGCGTGTGTGCATCCAGGTTCTGTGTGTTGCTGGAGGGATGTTGAGCAGAGGGTCTTGAGATGAAGGTGTTTGCAGAATACTTAGTAATATAAACATGGCCTTCAGCTCATAGTGGAATGTGGCATGGCATGGGGTTTGTGATGGACCAAAACTGGTAGTGTTAAATCCATGCTGGTGAAGGAACCTAATCCTTTAAAAACACACTGATGTGCCCTCCTGTGATGACGGTAGGTGCCTGGCTGTGGGCAGGATGCGTGGACAGGATAGGTGGGCAGCCCATCCACCAATGAGTTTCTGAGTCAGTAGGTTTTGGGGGGCCAAAACTGTGCATCTGTCAATTCCCTAGGGCTGGTGGTCTTGAAGTCACTTCAAGAAGCACCATCTTAGTCCACAGTCACTCTGATAGTTGCTGTGCAGAATTATGAGACAGTGCATGTGAGAGCTCTGAGCCCAGGACCCAGCCACAGGGAAGGACCCTCAGATCCTATTGTATGAGTCCCTGGAGGCACCTGTCTTTAAAAGCTTGCAGAGGGACTTCCCCAGTGGTCCTGTGGCTAAGATCCTACACTCCCAATGCAGGGGGCTCAGGTTCAATCCCTGGTCATGGAATTAGATCACACATGCCTCAGTTAAAAAGTTTGCATGCTGGACCTGCAAGAGTTCGAACCTAAGATCTTGCACAGTCAAATCAATAAATATTTTTAAAATAAAAAAAAATTTTTTTAAACCTTGCAGGGAAGATCATGGCCACCTGTCTTCCAAGGAGCGTGTCCCCTGCAGTCAGTTGAGTGCTGGGGTTGCTCACCCCTGGAGAGGTTGGTTTCCACAGGCACAGTGTTGGGGGCCCCAGGTGAGGTTCAACTCTCTACACAGAACCCCGGGGATGGGGTAGCTGCTGGGGATGGTATTTGCCAAACCCGCCATCAGGGAGACCTCCCAGGGAGGCTGGACATGAAGGAGGCTGGGGACCCAGAGAGCTAGGGCTGCAGGGGAGCTGCGAGGAAGACCCCAAATCCCGAGAAACAGCATCTTCCTGTGAGAGGAATGAGAATGAGCTACAGTGGCTGTCTATGCTTAAATTGTGGAAAGGTTGACCACAGCCACGTACCTGGATTTGCCACAGGTGGGCACACACATGAGTTTTTAAAGCCAGATTCTCCTAGGACTTACCTCCAAGGAGTCGCTTCCATGAATGACTCCTCCCCCAGCACACACACGAGTACAGAACTCCCTCAGGGTCTCCCCAGTCCCCCGAGGTCCCTGTCTTCCCATGCTAAGCCATGTCCACCTGCGCCTTCCCTGTCTCATAACCATGAGCCTCAAGGAGACCCCAGCCACTGTCTTCCTTTGTATCAAAGGCCACCCTGAGCCTCGGTGGTCCAGGCTGGCAGATGGTCATCGATGGAATGTGCAGACATGTCAGTGGCCGGGCTAGGGTCAGGTGTCTGGAGGGAAGGACAGTCACCCTCAGAGCCCCATGGAACAGAAGCCTGGCCTGAGTGAGACAGGGCAGATGGGGACCATTTGGGGAAAAGTGTGACTCTTCCTTGGTAAAGCCCAGAAGACAGGGTGAGACTCCAGGCTGTGAACCACCCCCAGAGGGGAAGTGGGATCTCACAGGGTGGTCGACTGCCTGTGTACCTCACAGAGGCACCCAATATTGAGCACTTAACAGAAATGTCCAGTACGAAGTACTTAGATGTCCTGAGTACTTCATAAGGGTGTCCAATACTGAGTACTTGGGGTGTCCTGAGTACTTGGGGTCCTGAGTACTTAGCAGAGGTAGCCAGTACTGAGTACTTAGGAGTGCCTGAGTATTTAGCAGAGGGCCCCAGTACTCAGTACTTTGGGGTCCCTGAGTACTTAGCAGAAGTGCCCAGTACTGAGTACTTAGGAGTGCTTGAGTATTTAGCAGAGGGCCCCAGTACTCAGTACTTCAGGGTCCCTGAGTACTTAGCAGAAGTGCCCAGTACTGCATACTTAGGAGTGCTTGAGTACTTAGCAGAGGGCCCCAGTACTCAGTACTTTGGGGTCCCTGAGTACTTAGCAGAGATGCTCAGCATTCACATCACCCCACTCCCTCCCAAGCCCACCCCTCCTATGACTGCCCTTCTGCAGGGGACCCGAGGCAAGTCCGGACAGGGAGCCTGCGTCACTCTGGGTAGATGCGAAGACACCAGCAGGCTCCGTGCAAGGCCTCCGTGTGGTGAGCACACACACAGGGAGAACCCTCATGGCCCAGGGGCCATGGTGATGAATAACTCAGGCTCTCAGAATCTGTAAATAGCCTCCCACCTGGGGCTGCCTTTGATGTTTCATTCAGGAAACGCCCGCTCAGTCCAGGCCTGTTTTAATTTGTCTCGTTCCCACTGCTCTGCTACCACTTCCCGTGAACACAGGCTAGAAAAGCTGCTCATTATCGAGCTTGAAAAAAAGTTATGTCTTGCACTGTCTTTGGTGCTCTTCTTGGAAAAATCGTTTCCTGGCCGGGCAGCCTCTAGCTCCAGGCTCTGGTGAGGCTGGGCCTCCTGGGTCAGGGGTGTGGGGCTCCCTCGTCAGCGAACCCGCTTCCTGGAAGCAATCAGAGGACAGCAGGTGGTAGGACTTCCTACCTGCACGACCACAGTCTCAGGAGTTTAATTACATGTGATAGCAGACAGAGGCTCCTGCATCTGGCGCCCTGGCCTCTCCAGGAATTAGCATTTGGAGGCAAAACCCCCTTCTCCTTCCTCCTGGTCTTCCAGGATGGCTCTGGCATACCCACCAAAGGCGGCAGAGAGAGGAGCTAGGGCAGATTCCTGGGCACCTGTGCCCTCAGGCTACTGGGCACTGTGTGTGGCCCCGGCCACTTCCCACCGCCCTGCCCTCTCACATGTTTGGGGAGCATCCCGAGAGGATGAACTGTGAGAAGTACAGGAAGGGCAGGACTTCCAGGACCCCCTACCCTGCCAGGATGCACACCAAGGTCCAGACTCCAGGGTGGCCCTTGATCCCTGAGGTGGACGAGGACTCAGGGGAGGCACGTAGAGTGCAGGAGTGCAGACGGAAGAGCCTTAAAAAGAAAGCATCTGCTTTCTAACGCCAAGGCTCGCCCATCTGTTCTGACCACCTCAAGGAGAAAATGCCAGTTCTCAACAAATGTGTCTTTGATTCTTCTAATCTCTTTCAAAGAGCAGAATAGACCTCGGGCACAGAACTTCAGCCAGGAAGGAACCATCACAGCCCTACTAGTGACAGCAACAATAGTAACAAGACCAGGAACACTGTGTCCTGTAGCAGACACAGCACTCAGCCATTTGGGGACAAAGCCTTTAGTTCACAAGACCCGGTGAGATGGGTTGTTTTATTAGCCCCATTTCATACATGATGAAACTGAGACAGAGAGGTTAAGTCACTTGTCCAAGATCATACAGGAAAAAAAAAAAAATCTCCAAAGCGGAATTTCAGCCAGGCAATCCAGTCCCAGAGCTCCTGTCTGTAATCATCATGCACCCTGCCTCCAAGCACTGTGTACTATTGGCCAGAACATAGTAACATTCCTTTATTTCTTACAATGACCCATTCTTTATAGCAAGTGATGCCGATTTTCTAGCAAAGAGAGATTTAAGGATTCGGTGGAAAGGATGGGTGTATGTGTGCATGTGTGCATACACATATATGTGCACATACATGTGTGTGGACATACCTACATGTATACATGTGTGCATCCATGTATGTAATACATGAGTGTGCATGCACGTGTGTGTATACACACATACCTGTGTGTGGGTGTGTATGTGTATGGACGGTGATAAACTGAATCAGTGTAAAGAAAAATAACATCATGCTGATGGTGTGGACGCTGTAACACAATGAGGTACCAGGGGTGATAAGAGAAAGCAGGGGCTTCCGGTGGGTAGAAGCCTTTCCAGAAGTTTCCATGGCCACCTCTGTTCTCTGTGCACTTGGCAGGCGGGCCATCAGGAAGTAAGTAACACATCTAGTGAGTCTCTGTCCTGCTGTTCCCCAACCCCATCCCCACAGGGCTCTGACCTCTCTGCCCCTCCCTCCTCTACAAGGCCAGCTCCCACACCACACCCCTCCTGGTCTGCATGGGCCCCCCACACCCAAAGGTCCAGACAGATGGGCCTGAGGCCCCAGGTTCTGTAGGTGACTGTCTGCTGACCCAGGAAGCCCTCCGGGCCTTCAGCTATGAACCCATCAGAGTGCACGTGTCAGAGTGCAGACTTCAGGGCTAGTGGAAGAGGCAGGATGGTGGATGAGTAGTGACCTGCCTGGCGGGCACCATGCTGGTGGGCATGGTGATTGAGGTCTGCAAATGCTAGACCACTGCTGCCCCAGATGAGTGGTCCTGGACCCCCAAGGGCCACCTCGGCCTCTGCCCAGCTGAGATGCCCTCCCCACACGGAAGCACATTAACTGCCCCCAGAACCAGAACCAACCTACTGGGAGAGCAAGGCCCAGGGAGGGACCCTCGTTGCTGCCTGCCCCATCCCGAGCTGGGGTCACACTTGCCTCTGGACATTTTGGCAGTGGCTTCAGCCGCTGAGATGAGCCTGGTCTCTTTTCCTGTCTGCTGTGAGTCGAAAGCCAGACCAGAACAGCCTGGGAGGAGGCAGAGGCCACAGCTCGGGCTAGAGGGTGAGCTGGTGCCCCCTTCCTCCCCGATCCCCCTGCCGTGCTGGTGGAGCACCACGTGCCCCTGACCAGCTTGTTAAAATGCCACCACCTGCCTGAGCTGGGAGCCGGGTCCAGGCATCCCCGTAAACCCATGTTCTGAGACAGGGAAAGGCAGGGCCCAGCCTCCTTGAGTCAGGAACCCTGGACACAGGTCTTCCATCCGACCTAAGCACCCCATCCCCGAGATGAACCCTACTGCACAGACAGAAAAGGGTTTCCTTCTCGGGACCCTTTCCTGAAGTCCACAGATGCCTCTGCTCGGCCCACCTCACTTCCAACCCTCTGGTCCTTTACTCCCAGGATGTCAGCAGACGCCCCCAAACAGCGACGTCGTACCGGACTCCACAACAATGGCTCACCTTTTCCATGTTTGTTCGGAGGGACAAGGCAGCGGGAATCAAATGAAGTTTCTTGAAATTAACAAGTCATCAAATCAGAACAAGAACAGAAAAGAGGCTTCGTAACTGAAATTATTTCGACCAACCCATTCGACTGGGGTTGAGTAAATAAAAATCTTTAGTTACTAAGAGATGGAGATCTCCAGGCAAAAATGTCACTGGCGGTGGTGGCTGGTGGCTGACAGCCAGGAGGTGGGACATGTAGGACAGTCCTGCCCGGGTATGAAGGCTGAGGGGCATGTGCTCTGCTGAGCCGATGAAAAGTCTTGGTCTCATACCATAAGCCAGAAGGCAGTAGCGTCCCCTGGGGGCTTGTGGGGTCTTGTCTTCCAGATCCAAGTAGCTGCTGTCAGGGCGTCACTCACTGTAATCTGGACACAGTTTGTGCTGAGCACTGGCCATGCTGGACAACTCACTCCTGAAATGGACCCAAAACTCTCTGATCTTTGATCAGTTTGTCATCATCGTTCAGTCGCTCAGTTGTTTCCGACTCTTTGCAACCCCATGGACTGCAGCACACCAGGCTTCCCTATTCTTCACCATCTCCCAGAGTTTGCTCAAACTCATGTTCATCGAGCAACTAATGCCATCCAACCATCTCATCCTCTGTCATCCCTTTCTCCTCCTGCCTTCCGTCAGTTACATGACATTAAAAACAAATTGGTCTGGGTTTTCAGCTATGGGCTTGAGACAAAAGCCTGTTTACAAGCAGATCAGATGGGGATGATTTCACATTGGGGGGATTCACTTTGATACGTGGTGAGTCCCTTCCACAGATTCTGCCTCCACCGAGGTGCAAGAGCCCAGTTGGGTCTGCTGAGTGAGTGATAAACACCTCCTGTGAAGTGTGCCAAGCTGAGCTCATGGGGTCTGGAAAGAGCACTAGAAGAGCTCTGGGATGATGGGGAAGCAAGGAGGTGCTCCCAGGCAGACTCCTGTTTGTTCATTTTTGATGAGGTGCACGTAGCCAAGGGCAGCCGAACTGGCTTATGATACATGGGGGTCACATAGCATCAGATTTATCTCTGACCTTTGAGTGTCTGACGAGCAGGCTGGCGGCTTGTGCATGCAAAGTTTATACAGTGCTCTGACACGGAGCGGGCGAGTTCCTCAGACTGTCTGCATCTCAGAGTGATCTTGACTGATGACAGGGAGCAGAGGAAACAGCGGCAGGAGGGAGGGGTTCCCAGCGGCTAAGTGTTAAGGTCACATGCTAGGAGGTTTGTTCAGGGCAGACAGGGCAGAGGCCAAGGAGGGGAGGGTCCGAGACCCATATCCAGCCCAGTTGAGGTGGACGCTGTGGCCCAGGTACCAAAGCGTGCAGACAGGAACCGGAAGCCATGTCCCAGGCTTGGCTGGCCGGCTAGGTTGCAGGCAAGGTGACTGTCCCCTACCCTCCAAGTCAAGCTCTTGGTCCCCACCTCCGTGAAGGGGGAAGGTCTTTCCTGAGTGTGGTCAGAGAGCCACTGTGCCTCCCTAGAGGAGGGTGCATAGATGGGAACCGCGGGCTGGGCCAGGAGCTGGGGGTCTGCCTCATGGACCAACCTGGAGCCAGTCTCCTCCCAGGAGTCCTGAGAGGTGTGTTTCTGGCCTCAGTTGTGGACTCAGTCCTATTTATAGCAACAAGCCTGGTGATGTGACCTCCCCTGGAACAGCACAGAGATTGGCCAACGAGGCGTCTGGTGTGCACAAGGCTCTTGGTGACGTGGTCTGGGGTAATAAGTGAGACTTGGGGGCACCTAACTTTATGTCCCTGTACCCCCTGCTCTCAGCCCCCTGACCTCAAACCACGCCCCCCTCCAGGTCCTCAGCACAGTCACTGGCCAACCAGGAGCTTGAAAGAGTGAATGATAGAGTGAGTGAGAGGTCACAGGTCACAGAAGGGAGGTCATGGTGCAAATGTCATGCTTATTCTGAGCCCACTGGGAGCTACTGAGGGTTCTATCAGGAGGGCGGGATCTGCATTCAATTGCCTCTGAGTGTCCTCTGCTCTGGCTTCTATTCTCAAGCCCAGAGGAACTGGAGAGTGGCAAGAAAGTGAGAACGGATGGCCCGTCAGAAAGTTACCCCAGGTGAAATGTTCCCAGAGAAAGGTCCTTTCCTGAAATTCAAATCTACCTCTGAGCCAAAGCGATGCTTCTCCCACTAACGCTCTTCCTTTTCCACAAAAGGAGGGTCCACCCACCCACCCCCACTCCCCTCAGCCACTATAGGTTCTAGTGAAAATAACATGTGGCAGCCGTGTTTACAGACGAACACTGATGTGGAATGGAGTGGCCCCTACCCAGGTCATCCAGAGAGGCCAGCATCTCTCGGCTCGGGGCAGCACCCTTCCTAGGAGGAGCTGCTCTCACCACAGGAGGGACACGTGGCCCCAGGAGGAGGAGCTGGCGGGAAGTGGGGGTCAGCAGGCCCAGAGCAGCCTAAGGAGCAGGGTGGCTCTCCCGGCGACCCCCCAGCAGGTCTGGCTGAAGGAACCGCTGGGCCCAGCACTCGGGGTGCCTAAGACACTCTGGCTGCTTCCCCTTGGTCACTCCATCCTCAGCCTCAGGCAGGCCCTACCTCGGGTAGATCCCACCCTGCTGAAACTTCCATCCTTGTGCTCCAGCCACCCCAGCGTCAAGAAAGGAGGACGCAATCGCCCTGGAGAGCCGGTGCTGCCCACTCCTGGTTGACCCAGCATCATCCACTCTTGCTGAGGAGCAAGTCAGCCAGGAATCTGTGTCACAGCCGTGGCTTCTAAATGACACTGGGAAGACACCCTGTGGAGCCAGAGGTGGTGACTCACCAAGTCAGCATCACCCTCCCCAGCCACCATGCGAAATCGCTGGAGAAGGTGTGAGCTGACCTGATCAGAGGCTCAAAGGAAAAGAGCCTCAGAGTGAAAGGACTGGTTCGGATGCCCACCAGGACTCTGAGATTCACCACGAGGAATGGTTCTAAGGTTCTAAGACTTGGGATCCTTCCCATGTGAGAATCCACCAGCGACTCATCAGCCTGCACCATCCTTCTGAGGTCATCATGCTGACCTCTTCCACCTACTGAGCCAGGAGTTGAGACAGAAATCACCTTTGTGTGTGCTCAGTCAATCAGTCATGTCCGACTCTGCCACCCCATAGACTGTAGCCCACAAGGCTCCTCTGTCCATGGAATTTCCCAGGGAACAAAACTGGAGTGGGTTGCCATGCCCTCCTCCAGGAGATCTTCTCAACTCAGGGTTCGAACCCACATCTCCTGCATCTCCTGCATTGGCAGGTGGATTCTTTACCACTGAGTCATCCTGGGAAGTCACCACTGCAGATGCTTAAATCAGCCTTTTCAATAAATGACTAATCAGCTGTTTAAAGACAGAGAGAGAGACTTCTCGCCCCGCCCACCCCCCCCCTCAATGGTTCCAGGGAAGTACTGGAAATGACGTCATCCATCAGCCTCAGCAGGGTGTCATCCCTGCCCGGGCAGTGGAGACTCGGGCCCTGGAATCATTGGATCGTCCAGACCAGGGTCTTGTGTCCCCAGTGGGGCTGCATGTGGAATTTCCCTCCTGAGGAGCTCCACCAAGACAGGGAAGAGGTTCTGTCACCAGGAGAGGGGGAGCCGTTGAGACCAATGTTTATCCAGAAAAAGGTGCAAAGCGCTTGCCTGCATGCATGGAGTCCGATGGAGCTGCTGAGGAAGAGCCAGCCTGTGCCCATGTCCCTGCCGAGCTGAGCTGTCTTCTCAGCTGGGTGGGTGGGAGGTGAGGGGCCGAGGAGTGAGTGTGCAGATCAGGGAGGAGAGGGCTCACTGGGGAGACGGAGGCTGCAAGGATGTGCGGGACGAGGCAGAAGACAGTGTGGTGGTCGTGACAGCAGGGAGCAGAGCAGGTGCAAGTCACCCACCTTGCAGGGCAAGGAGCTTCTCAGTAGTTATTTCCCTCAAGTTATTTCTAGTCTTCTTGGAACTAGAAATAACCCAGATGGCACCTCGGTGTTGTGTCCAGACTCAAGCTCAATTCGGTGCCTGTGACGGACAGAACAAGGGCCCTCCAGGAGGTAACTCTCCTAATCCCCAGAACCCATGATGATGTCACCTGACTGGGCAAAAGGGACTCTGCAGGTGGGAGTAAATTTAGGAGATGATCCTGGATTACCTGAAAGTGCAAGTGTTATTCACGCAGCTGTGTCTGACTCTTTGAGACCCAAGAGACTGTAGTCCACCAGGCTCCTCCGTCCATAGGATCCTCCAGGCAAGAATACTGGAGTGGGTTGCCATTTCCTTTTCCAGGGGATCTTCCCAACCCAGGGATCCAAACTGCATTCCCTGCATTGGCAGGCAGGTTCTTTATCACTGAGCCACCTCGGAAGCCCCAAGTAAATACTTTCAAAGTCACAAACGATGTAGATAAGCATTATATACCATATATTGTGGTGGACGTCTCAACATCTAGTAGTCAAGAAAGAGCTGTTCAGTCGAGCAGTTTCGGGGTCTGTGTTAGTTTTTCCTGGGCTGACACATGGAGCACTCTCCCTCTCCTTGCCACTAGGCCTGCTCACCCGTCTCCCGGGGGACAGTTCCTCTCATGGAGCCTCAGTAGATGCTTCTGAAGGACCATAGCATCTGGGAGTTGCGGGGGGAGCACCCTGCCTCTGGTGCCCCACTTCTGTTGGAAAACCAGTGGGTCACGTTTTAGGGGGGAAAATGTGCTTGATGTGAAGTGGCCTCTGAGACACATTCAACCCGAGCATTTATTAACCAATCGCTTGGCCATGAGACTGAAGGGAGAGAACTCAGGCCCCTAATGTGCTTAAAGGAGACTTCACAGGGTGGGAAAACACCCACCCTCACATCCTCACTGCTTTTCCCCTCTTTGAACCACACACAGCCAAATCTGAGACATAATTGGGTGTGAATTACCTACACATTATACACAGCACCTCACCACTAAGTAGCTTTCTGCAGGGCTCAGGATGCATTTTCCCTTTTGTCCAAATCATACAAAATACTCTTTCTGAATTGTTAAGATTTTCTGCCACGCATGAAAATGAGACTTAAATCACCCAAAAGGCGGCCAAAATGCAATAGATAATTCTGAGAACTTTACACCTGTGCATGTGATTTGCGGAATCTGCTAGTCTCCCGCCCCTGAGGGGATAACGGGGTACTGACCTGGGCGTGGAGGAAAGCCATGGTCTAAGCATCCTTGCCCAGAGGATCAGGGCTGTGGCTGCCCCTACAGAGCCCCCCAAAAGAGCCTCTGGGGTGTAAAGAAAGTCAGGGCCCTTCACAGCCTCGAATGGGGTGCAATTGGTATGACTACAGTAGGGAGCTCTCTGTCTGCTTCTGGAAATGATTTCTTCATTAATGTGCCTGTTTTCCTGGCCAAGAAGAAGGCAGAGAGAGATTTGAAGTTTGCATTTTGCAGGTGTGGATGACATTGTGATGTTAAAGCCTGATCATATGAGCCTGTGTGAGCCGCCAGCGGTGACAGAACTGTACATCTGTGTCCTCGACACAGGTGAGTCCCTGTCCCCAGTTCTGCCTGGCTGGTGGGGCCAAAGGCCAGGCCCCCAAATCTCCATCAGCACCCACCCCTTCACACACAAGGGGTTCAAAAAATAGGCAAACAAAAGACAAAGAGGCCAAGTTGAGGTTTAAATTCATAGACATCACAGGTTGGGGAGATGAAGGAACCAATGCTGGGGAGCGAGGACCCCAGCCCCGACCCCACTGGGCAGCGGGGCCACCTGGAGGCTGTTGACCCAGACCTGCAGCTCCATCCCTGGGGTTTCTGACTCAGTAGGTCTGAGGTAAAGCGTAAGGATTCTCATTTTAAACAAGTCCCAAGGACTTCCCTGGTGGTCCTGTGATTGAGAATCCACCTGCCAACGCAGGGGACGTGGGTTCAATCCCTGGTCCGGGAAGATTCCACATGCCACAGGGCTACTAAGCCAACGTACCGCAACTCCTGCAGCCCACCCACCCACAACAAGAGAAGCCCCCAAAATTAAAAATCCATGCACTGCAACTAGAGAGTAGCCCCCTTGGAAATTTCTGGTTGATTCTAATCTGTGTGACACTACTACTCTCAAAATTTGTAGGGTTAATGGCATTTGTCATCAGAACTTCTTTTTCAATTGTGGGACAATATGTCCATAAACAAGTATACTGAAAGTGGGTATTAGCTGCTCACCCAACCAGCTTCACCCTTTCTTTGGAAAAATGCACTGTGTGAAAAGATGCATAAGAACAAATTGTGAATGGCTCTGTCTTGGCCGGTTTTCTAAAACTCCAGCATGTTTTTCTATAGCTGGAAATGACAGATGGGAGTCTATTAAAATAAATACAGAGTCACCGTGCCATTCGGGGCTGGCAGCAGGACTCACCTCCTCTGATTCCGATGCACTATTTTCTCCCTGGAATGTGTTTGTGTGAATTTATGTGCTGGGTATAAATATGCAGAATGTGAGCAAGCACACACAGCTGTATTTCCACGTCTGTGTGGTACAGGGCATATGATAAATCTTGAGATCCATATGTTAGTCTTGTAAAATCCTGATCTTTGAAAGTAGTGAGTAATAGACATTAGGATGGCAGAGGGGACCCATAGTTACAGAGGAAATAATCTGTTTCAGAGACTGTATATACGGCACAGAAGGAAGATCGGGCAAAGCCTCTCACCCCCTGCACTGAGCAGCGTGGGTTGACTTTTGGCAAGTGGTCCCCCTCATCCTGGCACCCTCAGACTACGGGTGCTGGACTCAGAAGGCAGATGTCCCGAGGGGTATGGACTGGTGGGGGTGGGAGGGAAGATTCCTGCCCACCTGTGGGCTGGGGTATATGCAACACCAAGCTTTGTGACCATCGCATAGATAGGTCAGCGGGTCAGAACCTTGCTTGTAACTTGTCAGCTGCCAGCATAGTGGAACACATGCTTTATATCATCATTGTTCAGTCGCCAAGGTGTGTCCAACTCTTTGCAACCCCATGGACTGCAGCATGTCAGTCTTCCCTGTCCTCCACTATCTCCCGGAGTTTGCTCAGATTCATGTCCATTGAGTTGGTGATGCTCTCTGACCATCTTGTCCTCTGTTGCCCCCTTCTCCTCCTGCCTCAGTCTTTCCCAGTATCAGGGTCTTTTCCAGTGAGTCAGCTTTTCCCATCCAGTGGCCCAAGTATTGGAGCTTCAGCTTCAGCATCACTCCTTCCAATGAATATTCAGGGTTGATTTCCTTTAGGATTGACTGATTTGATCTCCTTGCTGTCCAAGGGACCCTCAAGAGTCTTCTCCAATACTACAATTGAAATACTTTATATAATGAAGTATAATCTTCAAGTCAAATATTAAAATGTGTTTGCTTGCCCATAGTATAAGTCTTTCTGGAGAAGACTGGCCTCGTAACACCAGCGACTGGTCACAGGCCTTTTGCCCTGAGCCAGGCCCTGTGCTGAGAAAATGACCCTAATTAACAGCCCTATTTTCAAGAGAAGATTTTCTTGCTGCCACTGGCTGTGACGAACACGGGCCTGGCTCTCATCCACAGTGGAGACAGACAGGAGGCCATCCTAACTGGCAGGTGTCTCCAGGGGGGCTGGGATGGTCTGCCTGGCAGCCCATGTGGGATGTGTCCACCCCTACTCACAGATTCCTTAGCCGGGATGACTCACACCCGCTGTTTGGCAGGGATGTAGACAGAGTCCTTCCAGACAAGGCCCCCACCCTGGGACACACAGCACTCTAGAAACCAGCAAACAACTCTAGAAGCCATTGACTTCGAAACAAAACCAGCACGAGGACTGGCGTTGAGAGCAGGACAGCCTGGGAGGGTCCTCAGAGGGCCCCCAGCACAGTCCCTAGGAGTTTCCAGCAGTCACAGAACTCATGTCTTTGAACCTCCTATTCTTAAACATGCCCATGAAGTAAGTCTCATTTAATATGAATGTGAGCGGGGGTGTTGCTGGCTGAGCCTGTCTCAGATCCTTTTACAGAATATACTTTATCACCCCAAAAGGAAAGCCTGTGCCCACCACCCTCACTCAACAACCGCGGTCTCTTTATCTTTGTAGAGTTCCCATTTCTGGAGATTTCTCCCAAAATGTAGTGATGCAACATGTGGTCCTTTGTCTCCAGCTTCTTTTCATTCAGCAGAATGTCTGTAAGTCTATGTTTTAGCTAACATCATTTTCTGAGAGCCGTATATAAATTCCCACTGACTTCAAAACCTGCCTCCACCTACTGATCTCTGAAAGCATCTGCCACCCCAGGTGTGAAGTGGGGGTGATAGCCCCCCAGCACAGGATAGGAACTGAAGGAGAAGACTGCACACCAAGCCATTCCTGCTCTGCCTGCCTCTCCTTGAACTTGGGACGTGTCAGGCCTCCGGGGAGAGAGCACCAGCTTTCACTGCCCCCGCTTACCTCGGGGTTGTCCTCCATCCTGCCGTCTGTGTAGACAGTGGTCCTTCCTATCACGTTACTTCTAGCCTGGACACAGCCTGTGCGGCTTGGGGCCTGGCTATGGTCATTTCCACCTTGGATGGTATGAGACCATCCTCCGGACCCCCTTCCACTGCCCTGACCTGGGTCACCAAGACGCCCACCATCTTAGAGCTCCAGGATCCAGCCCTCTCGGGGTAACCCCTCACCCACTTCAGAAGCCTCAAATGTGCCCAGTGTATAACACTTCCCTTATCATGGGCAATGCAGATGGCCCCCTGGATACCAGTGGCATGGCGCCCTTGGGCCATTTGACATTCCAGACGGCAGCATCCTAGGAGAAAAGCTTTTCCTTCCAAGCACCTCTCCCTCCTTTTATCAGAGGAGATTTTGCAGTTCTTACAGATTCTGGTAAATACTGAAGGCAAAATTAAGACCCATTCTAGCACCATCAGAGGTGGTGGGATTTTTTTCCAGTGAAAATAGACCAGTGGCGTCTGTACTGATAATTTTACATATTTTTCTGCCAAGAGAATAAGGGTCCTGCCAGCTTTTCCTAAAAGAACCAGAATTTCCGTGAAACTCCTGGAGTTTTACAAACTGTTCGTGAATTTGATGACAGGTGGTCTCCCTGCTGGGCCGTCTCCCTGGTTAAGTGTTTGCCCATCCCCACAGCTGCTCGGCTCAGGAGACCTGCGAGCCTGCTAGAGACTAAATGTATGTTTCTCCCCTGCCCCAGTTCATGTGTTGAATCCTCACCCCCAAGGTGATGTGTTGGGAGGTGGCCTTTGGGAGGTGATGAGGTGGTGAGGGTGGAGCCCCCTGAATGGGGTTAGAGCCCTGATAACAGAGGTCCCATCCACCACATGAGGACGCAGCAGGTAGACGGCCCTCTGGGAACCAGACACTGGATCTTCAGTTGTGGATGTCCAGTCCCCGGAGCTGTGAGGAATAAGTTCCTGTTGTTTATAAGCCCCCAGACTGTGATATTTTGTGATGACAGCGTGAAGAGACTAGGCTCAGAAGCTCTATCGAGGAGTGCACTGTGTGTGCATGTGTGTGCACATGTGTGTTGTATGCATGTGTGTGCACATGTGTGTGTATGCATGCGTGTGCTGTGTGTACACACATGTGCAAGCACCAGACAATGGAGATGAGCTAACTACTGACCCCTCTCCAGCTCTCAAGTCAGATTAAAGCCTCCTTTTGAAGCCCACCAGGGGTTCTGCTCCCTCCCCACTGACAAGTTGCTGCCTGGTCTCAGGACCCAACCGCTCAGCACTTCCCATGACAGTGACCATAAACGGGCATCCCTGACCTGGCCAGCCCTGCCCAGTGTAACCGTCAGGAATGATGCTCATCATCCAGCTCTCCCCAAAGGGAAGCACCGCCTTTCCCAAGAGCCTCCTCCGTGACCTTCCCTCCTCCTTGGGCTTCTCTCCCTGACTGTGTCTCCAGCTCCAGACATAATCTACCGGACAGAACTGGACAGTGTCTTTCTTCCCCTCCTCCACCGTGGATGTGACTTGTTAACTATAGTTTCTTTCCAAACCCAGAGTCTCCCATGTGGTAACTGTCTGTACCTGAGGCAGCCTGGGCCAAGGAGGGAGGAAGGTGTGATCATCAGAGATGCAGGCGCTGGCGAGCAGCCCACCGGCCCCTCCGTCTGTCTGCCCATGGCCTCCGGGAGCAGAGGGCACCTGCTGACTCAAGCTACCCTCTAATCAGCGAGCCTGCTTTAACTCCACCAAACAGCCAGGGAGTTATTTTTAGGAGTAGTTTTAAGCACAAAGAATAACTCTATTTAAAAATAGTTTTGACAATGTGAAATAGGGGAGGGATTCCTTTCTGGGAAACAAACTCACTTAAGATTACTTAAATTCCCAAGTAAATGATTTGGAAATTCTTTCTCCCTTAAAGCCTGATCAGAGGGACAACTTGACAGGTAGCATTTATCTCAGGGAGCATCTGCTAGTCCTCGAGCACCTGATGAGGGAGCATTTATTTGAAAAATAGAAATGCAGTCTATAGTCTCCGAGCGTCTGGAGCATGGAAATATTTACCAGGAAGAAGACTTAGCCGCCTCGCCACTGTAGGAGGGGTGTGGGGGCGTTGTTTTAGGTTGGATTTTGTAGTATCTGGTCGTTTCTTACAGAGCTTCTCATGTGGTGCTAGTGGTAAAGAACCCGCCTGCCAATGTAGGAGACACAGGAGACGTGGGTTAGATCCCTGGGTCGGGAAGATACTCTGGAGGAGGGCATGGCAACCCACTCCAGTATTCTTACCTGGAGAATCCCATGGACAGAGGAGCCTGGCAGGCTACAGTCCATGGGTTCACAAAGAGTCGGACACAACTGAAGCGACTAAGCAAGCACCTACTTTCTTAAAAGGAAATTAATTCCGGTTAGTTAAGGGCTATCAGTTTGGCTATTATTTACTTTCACTAGTGCTAGTGTTTCATTTAGGTCATATCTAAGTTCAGCAGACCAAGAACTGGACAGAACACAGGACCTGCTGGCCGAGTTGTAACTGAGTCTCAGAAGCCAGGTCTGCAACCCAGGGGCCTGTCCTCCACCCTGGGAGCTCAGAGACCCTCTCCTGAGCTAGACTGTTGCCTTAATTCTAGCGGTTGACATGTAGCCTGGAATATTATTTTTTTTAATTGATTGATTGATTGCCTGTGCTGGGTCTTCATTGCTGCTTCAGGCTTTCTCTAGTTGCAGTCACTTCTCTTGTTGCAGAGCACAGGTTCTAGGGTGCACAGACTTCAGTAGTTATAGCACACAGGCTTAGTTGCTCTGTGGTATGTGGGATCTTCCTGGATCAAGGATGGAACCTGTGTCCCCTGCATTGGCCAGCAGATTTTTTAACCTCTGGACCACCAGAGAAGCCCTGGATTATTCTTATCCAACACTTGTGTCTCTCCACCATCATCAAATCAATAACTGCTGTGCAAATAGTCACCAGATCAAGTTAAACTGACCTGCTCTGGTCCTTGTCTCCCTCCAACCTCTTCTGCCTCCATCCTCCCTCCTCCTTCTCCATCCTCCCTACCCCCACGTCATCTCCCTCTTCATCCCCACTTCTCCTCCCTCTCCATCTCCCTACTCCCCCTCCATCCCCCTTCTCCCCTCTCTGCAGCCCCCTTGCTCTCTCTGCCCTGTGCTCTGCCCCTTCATTTGACCCCCTCTTGTACCTACCACCCACTGATAGGATGAACTTAGTTCTAAATGATGTTTGCTGAGCGCTTATAGAACAGCTATCATTCTAATAAAAATCATAAGATGGTCTTACCCTGCCAGCAGAACTCTGCCCCAGAGCCCCGTGGGCAGGGCCTGCATCCTCACCCTCATTCTCCTTGGGCTCAGCATCAGCACCACCACAGGGGCCTGTATCTCAACCACTGCATGGCCCCGCCTCTTCCCAGCGTGCCTCCCAAGAGCCCTCACCTGAGCCTAGAACTCAGCAGCACCCCCATCTCATGATGTACTCTGCATATAAGTTAAATAAGCAGGGTGACAATACACAGTTCAGTTCAGTTCAGTTCAAGCACTCAGTCATGTCCAACTCTTTGCGACCCCATGGACGATAGCACACCAGGCCTCCCTGTCCATCACCAACTCCTGGAGTTTACTCAAACTCATGTCCATTGAGTCCGTGATGCCATCCAACCATCTCATCCTCTGTCACCCCCTTCTCCTCCTCCCTTCAGTCTTTCTCAGCATCAGGGTCTTTTCAAATTAATCAGTTCTTTGCAGCAGGTGGCCAAACTGTTGGAGTTTCAGATTCAGCATCAGTCCTTCCAATGAATATTCAGGACTGATTTCCTTTAAGATGGACTGGTTGGATCTCCTTGCAGTCCAAGGGACTCTCAAAAGTCTTCTCCAACCCCACAGTTCAAAAGCATCAATTCTTCAGTGCTCAGCTTTCTTTACAATCCAAATTTCACTGCCATACATGACTACTGGAAAAACGATAGCTTTGACTACACGGACCTTTGTCAGCAAAGTAATGTCTCTGCTTTTTAATATGCTGTCTAGGTTGGTCATAACTTTTCTTCCAAGGAGCAAGTGTCTTTTAATTTCATGGCTGCAGTCACCATCTGCAGTGATTTTGGAGACCAGAAAAATAAAGTCTGTCACTGTTTCCTTGTTTCTCCATCTATTTGCCAGGAAGTGATGGGACCAGATGCCATGATCTTAGTTTTCTGAATGTTGAGTTTTAAACCAACTTTTTCACTCTCCTCTTTCACTTTCATCAAGAGGCTTTTTAGTTCTTCTTCACTTTCTGCCTTGAGAGTGGTGTCATCTGCATATCTGAAGTTATTGATATTTCTCCCAGCAATCTTGATTCCAGCTTGTGCTTCATCCAGTCCAGCATTTCTCATGACATACTCTGCATATAAGTTAAATAAGCAGGGTGACAATACACAGCCTTGATGTACTCCTTTCCCAATTTGGAATCAGTCTGTTGTTCCATGTCCTGTTCCAACTGTTGCTTCTTGACCTGCATACAGATTTCTCAACAGGCAGGTCAGGTGCTCTGGTATTCCCATCTTTTAAAGAATTTTCCACAGTTTATTGTGATCCACACAATCAAAGTCTTTGGCATAAAGTCAATAAAGCAGAAGTAGATGTTTTTCTGGAACTCTCTCACTTTTTCGATGATCCATCGGATGTTGGCAATTTGATCTCTGGTTCCTCTGTCTTTTCTAAATCCAGCTTGAACATTTGCAAGTTCACAGTTCAAGCACTGTTGAAGCCTGGTTTGGAGATTTTGAGTATTACTTTGCTAGCATGTGAGATGAGTGCAATTGTGCAGTAGTTTGAGCATTTTTTGGCACTGCCTTTTTTTGGGGATTGGAATGAAAACTGACCTTTTCCAGTCCTGTGGCCACTGCTGAGTTTTCCAAATTTGCTGGCATATTGCATGCAACACTGTCACAGCATCATCTTTTAGGATTTGAAATAGCTCAACTAGAATTCCACCACTTCCACTAGCTTTGTTCATAGTGATGCTTCCTAAGGCCCACTTGACTTTGCATTCCAGATGTCTGGCTCTAGGTGAGTGATCACACCATCAAGTGCGTCTCTCTAACCCCATCTTTCCTTATGACATATTCACATATGTCATATATCCCTGCCTGTGATGCAGGGAAAGTTCAAACATGGGGATGTGTCATGTCCATGGAGACGTCTCTGTCTTCCCAGCCACGTGGAGAGCAGCCACGAGTCAGGCGATAGTCCTCCAAGAGCTTGTCTTCTGCATAAAGTGAAATATGCACAGAGATCATGTGTTTTATTCTTTACGACTGAAATCCCTCTGGCCGTTCCTTTTGATTCACTCCCCAGTATGACTTGAGCCATTGCCCAGCGTCTGTGTTGGCTGAGTTTCTCCTGCCTATGTGACCCACGTGTGAGTGGCTACCACTGGCCCCCACAACCTAATCAGGGCACCCAGGTGTCACTTTAGCTCCCTTGACTGAGGACCAAGGCTGGGAGCTGGGTGACAAGCAGGTGATAAGGGTGAGAGGCCGGGAGACTTCCAGGAGGTGGTGATGCTGGGTGTGGCTGGGCTTATTGGGCAGGTCTGTGCCCTTGGAGGCTGGTTCTTGGTGTGGGGCGTCAGCCCCAGGAAAGGGCAGTGGTGGCCAAGGGCGGAGGAGGGGCTGCTGCCCCCTCCTGTCCTCCTGCCGAGGCTCCTCCCTACAGGACCCCGTGGGTCTCCCTGTCCCTCCAAGTCACTCCAAGCAGCAGGACTTGAGGGGCCTATCCAGGTGCACCTCGTGCAGGGAGAAAAGAGCTCTGATGACCCCAGGGACCCCTCCCGAGACCACCCCACCTCCCCGTGAGAATGGCTGGCCACACTCATAGCCTTGTGCTTTGCTGTCTTCAGGTCTGGCCTGACAGAGGAGACACGAGACACTGGCTGCAGGTTTCCAGGTTTTAAGGACCAAGTGGCAGTGTTGCTACAGATTCTGGGAGGGGCCGCACTCCCCAGGACTCAGCCACAGCCTCTGCAGAGCTGCTGTGGGCCGAGCATCTCTCCCAGAGAGGAACCTACTGGACGATTCTCAGACTGATGACCCTGCCCTTCTGCATGACTCCCGTTATGACAGCTGCAGTGGGAGGAGGGACCAGGCCCCAGCCCACCTCACCCACCCGGCAGCAGATACGAGTGTGTGTGTCTGTGTGGGTATGTGTGCTTGCAAGCTCAGTCACTCAGTCGTGTCCAACTCTTTGCAACCCCAAGAACTATATGTAGCCCGCTAGGCTCCTCTGTGCATGGGAGTCTCCAGGCAAGAGTACTGGTGTGGGTAGTCATTTCCTCCTCCAGGGGATCTTCCCAACCCAGGGATCAAACCCAGGACTCCTGCATTGGCAGGTGAATTCTTTACCACTGAGCCATAGAAGCCCATGTGTAGGTATAGATATAAATATATAAATATTTGACTCCTAAAAATAAGTTAGCACCCATTACCGTCTTCCTTGAATTTCTAGTATAGTGTGCATCAGCAGAGAAACAATCTTTTGTTTCTGACTAGGAAGGGAAATTCTTCACCTTGTCTTGGTGTAAGGAAATTTCTAGACATGAGGGAAAATGAGGTCCATTGGGAGATAAAGATGTGTGTGTGTTTATATCTTTTTATATTTGCTTTCACCACCTGTGTCCTAAAGTTTAATCAAGGAATTTAAAAGGTATATTTCTTTATTTCCAGAGGCATCAAAGGCATTTTCTTTCCTGGGTGGTCAACATATTCCTAAAAGGATCTGTTTTAAACAGATAGGCTGACCTCACACAAGTCTCCTTTAGGCTTAAAAGAGGAAAATAAGATGAGAAAAACTTGGCATCTGTCTACAATCAAACACATTTGTTTACTGTGGGCATGTGTTATGCCACGTTTCCTAATAAGCATTTATTGATCAACCAGGATATTTTCTCAGATACACACCCTCGCCAACAATTCCCTGAGCGTCTGAGTGTGATGGGGCAGGGGGCAAATTTATAACAACTTTACACCATCGCAAAAACCCATCTGTGCTCCCTGAGACTCAATTTGCAGCCACTTACACACATTTCTGCCGCAATTGATCAGAAAAATTGATTCAGATTCTATTTTAATGCTCTATTTTCTACCAGCAAGTGAGTGTTGTTTTTTTTTTTTCTTGCTAGATAGGGCCTTGGAAATGCCCACTGGATATTGGTCAAAACTTAGCACACTTTCCTCAAAGCCCTTAAACTAAGCATTGGGAGGTTTATGAAAGGAGGATTTTTTTCAGTTATCCAATTAAAATGAGCCATGAGGGCAGCCAGCCCCAGGGAGGCTAGGAAGAAAGGTGTTGGGGGTTCTCAATGGCTACTTGGGGACCTGCGGGACCCTGTTAACCCACCTCCAGATCTGCTGATCACTCGCTGGGCACAGCAGATAGGACAGGATGGGCCCTGTGATGGGGTGGGTCACTCATCTGAGCATCGTGTGGTCATTCTTTCCTTTCTGTGTTCCGTTGTCATCTACTGTGCCAGACGCTGTATGGGAACATCTGCCGGGAGCCCAGAGAGTGGGCAGGAGGGGCAGCCGAGGGAAGCAGGCTTGGCCTGCCATCCGTGGAAGTTTGGGGTCTGATTAGGATGAAAAGACTTGGGAGCCTCAGAGCAATGGTAGCAAACAGTCACTTGCAGCTTCACCCGGGCCCCTGAACACACAGGCATCACACTCATTCTCAGCCTTTTGGAGCCCCTGCTCTATGTTAGCCCCTGGGTCTGTCCATCCACACTGTGTCACTCCCTGGGATATTGACTTGGGGTTTTCAGCTTCTTCAGCTAGAATGTTGGAGAGTAATAGCCGTGCCTGGCCTGTGTCCACTCCCACACACAGACAAAACCAACAGGCATAAGGTGCCCTGATAGGACTCAGACAGTGCCAGCTCCCCGTAACTGCACCAGAGAGGCAGGATCCAGTGCTACTGGTGAGAAATGAATATTGTCGCTAGCAGCTCCAAGTTTCCCTCCAACTGGAACTGCTTCTCAGATGCCCAAGATGGCATTCTCTATGAACTTGCAGAACAGAAAGACAAGCCAGCTTCCATGGGAAGGAAACTTAATTGTTCTGCATTTTTTTTAGGATGCTGTATTTTGCAATCCTACCAGCCTAATCCCTGGTGGTTTAGCGGTAAAGAATCCACCTGCAACATGGGAGACCTGGGTTCAATCCCTGGGTCAGGATGATCACTTGGAGAAGGACATGGCAACCCACTCCAGGATTCTTGCCTGGAGAATTACATGGACAGAGGGGCCTGGCGGGCTACAGTCCACAGGGTCGCAAAGATTCGGACACGACTGAATGGCTAACACTTTCACTTTCACCAGCCTGTTCACCTTCCCAGTATTGACGCAGAAGACAAATTTATTTCTCACTTAGGTCAAGGTGAAAATACCAAGAGGGCAATGAGGAAGTACCAACATTTAAATCTTTTTTGCCAAATAAAATGTTACCTGGGGTTTCAAACTAGAAAGTGAACATGCTTTCCTGGAGGCCATGCATCCTCAGAGCATCAGGGCCCCCCAGGCTCACTTGGAGGAGGGTTAAATCAGGAAGTAAGAGGCAGGACCTCTACAGGGGTGCACCAGGGCAGTATCAAACCGCCTTGCATCTCACAACCTCCTGCATCCTTTTGGGACCACAGTCCAACCCACCCCCACATGACACCATGAAGAGATTACTGGACAGTTTTCTCCTGTGCATGGAGCAGCCTCAGAAGTCTCCATGGCGCATGGCAACAATACGCGGGGATGCTGCTGACAGAAGCTAAGTGAAATGTCATACTTGCAGATCCAAGGCCCCACGGAAGAGCTGGAGTGGGGCTGGTTGTGCCTTCAGAGACTGACAGCTAAATCTTTCATTCTCTCAGCTCCCAACATATGGCACGAAGCAGGGTGTGAAAGATGGATTTCTTCGGAGAGGTGCGGAAAACACGTGCACCATTCCTACTGCTCGGCTGCAAAGGAAGATCAAAACCACCGTGTTTTCTGAGCAGAATTTGAATGCTTTGAAGCCAAGTCTGCAGATTGGGAGTGTCGGCACAGAACTAATACCCACATAGAGTAATTAGCACTTTGCATGGTGGGTGGGATCACCCAGCAAGGAGACACACACCTCCCTCGGCCAGAGGTCAGAGGGCAGACTGGAGAGGGCTTCCTGCTTGGAGGCAGTGCCATCTCAATTTTATGCCACTCACTGTCCACACTGCCCAAGGGATCAGAAGTTCTCGAGTGGCCCCACAAGCTTGCGCCAGGCCCCTCTTGGGGCTGCAGGAAAAGTCCTGCAGGTTCACAGTTTGGGAGAGATTGACCCCTGATCACCGTCCAGCCCCCATCTTGGTGCTTCTCATCCAGAACCTGAGCACCATGGGTGGCGGTGTTCACGGAGTAACAGAGAACCCCTAGTCAGCTCCAGGCCCTGCGAGGCTGGGTGTGGGGCTGCTGTGTGTTAGAGGACCAGAAAACAGGGACACTCAGGATCTCTGAGTAGCACCTACAAAAGGAATGGAAGAGGCCAGCAAAGAAGCCACAGCATCTGGGAGAGGAGTCGACTTGGAAAACAGCTGACCTGACACCTCGCCAACTCGAGAGCTCTTCTCCTCTGTCTCCACGCTGACCTCGCTTCTCTAATCCCCCTCTGGACAAATGACACCTGACAGCCACGGGGTTCTCACTGTGCTGGGCGTCAGCCTCAGGGTTTTCTCAGACACGCTCCAAGGGTTTCCCAGCCCTGGTGCTGCTGACTCAGGGGCAGGTCTCCCTTGGCTGAGGGGCTGCCCTGGGCATCACGGGATGAGTAGCAGTGCTCCTGGCTACTACCCGTAGAGGCCACTAGACCCACCCCAGAAGTGAACCCCCAAAACGCCCCAGACACAGAGCTGAGAACTACTGCCCTGGGGTTTGCTGTTGTTCAGTCGCTAAGTTGTGTCCGACTCTTTGCAACTCCATGAACTGCAGCACGCTAAGCTTCCCTGTCCTTCACTATCTGCCCTGGGTAAACATTAGGAAAAGGAAAGCAGGGTCTTGGCAGGTCCCCAGGGATGCTGGTCCGCACTAGAGCCAGAAGCTAAGCATCTGTAATGGTTTGTTAGCTGGTGACCTACTGAGGCCAGGTTGAGAAACTGCCCTGCTAGCTCATCCTCTGGGGGGTTCGAGGATCCCAGGGCCTCTGGGAGGAGAGAACACATCCCACTGAACACCCCCACTTCATGCTCTGCAAGCGTAGCCTCCGAGTCGTGTTGAGGGATGTGTGTTTACCTGGTCTTTATCAGCAGAAAGGTGACTCTTGCCTCCTCATTACAGCTTCAGCCATGGCGTGATTTATCAGAACCTCAATTGAAAGCATGCAGGGCCTCATAGATGCTCTGATCTTCTCCACACTCCCGAGTCTAATTGGCTGGTCACTCCTTCCTCCCGAAAAGGTCATCGCAGCTGGAAAAGCAAGCTGGCAGCAACCGTTAAGGTTGGAGCAGAGAGGCTAGTCCCTGAGGTCCACGCACCACCCCCATGGTCAACCTGAGTCCCATCAACCCCCAGGGTTGGGCAGCCCATGACTCCAGAGGGCTTCAGTGGCAGAGGTGGAGGGGTCTGGGGGCGTTCATCTCAGCCTCTGGATGGAACGGCAGCCTCTCATGCTACAGGCTGCTGCCAACTCCAGACATTATGATTTTCTGCAGATCAGGTGTCACTAGCGCCCTGGCCGAGTTATTTTCTCCAGCCCCACCCAATCTTTTCAGCTCCTTCCACCCCTGGGTCTTCAAGCTTATCTCTCAGAAGTCACCCAGTCATCAGGCCTTAAATTGAGATCAGAGCTGAGGATAAATCAGGAGGAAAGAGGAGACATGGAGAGGCAGGTGGGGTGGGAAGTAAGCAGAAAGCCTGGGGCTCTGTGAGGCTCCTGTGATCCTTATGGACCCGGGCGGCCTGGGTGGCAGCTTAGCAAAGGTGAGTGGGACAGGAACAATCCCAGCAGAGCCCTCTGACCTCCAGAATATTCCAAACCCCTCAGAACCCCACTGTAACAGGAGAGCAGGTGCCGTGCTCCCAGGGCAGGGCAGCAAGTGTGGCCAATTCGGGTGCCAGTCTCTGCATTTTGTGTGTAGCTGTGAGTCCTCAGGCCCATTTCAGTGATGCTGCAATTGTTCTGCGACCTTGATTCAGAGTTAAAGCAACAAAAAACAGCATCTTGTCGTTAAACATGTTCTTATTTATCTGAGTGTGCATCTCAACACCACGAAGGCTGTCTGTACCTGAGCCACGGGTTCCTAGTGCTCTGTAGACCAGTGACGGGCAGTATGGCAGGAAGAGGGCCCAGGCGTGTGTGCCTGCCTGCCTCAGCCTGGCGTCTTTTTCAAAGCTCCTTGAAAGGTTTTGCAGCTAACTGTTGTCGAATTTGATGGAAATTTAGAGTTCTTGATCTACGTCTGTCACTCTCCTCCAAGCAAATCAGGCCTGGTTTTCCTGACGACCTGCTCATCGTGCAAGGTGGTCCCCTGGGTGTGTGGGTGTTTGTGCCATGTGGAGGGCACCTAGGCTCTTTTCTGCAAACTGGATGTGTCGTTTTTTGTGTGCTTTGGTCAGTGCCAGACATTGGGGGAGAGCACAGATGACGGTAGATATCACCCCTCTTTGCTGAATGTCTGGGCAAGCGAAGCATATAGCTGCAGAGCTACCACGGCCATTGGACGCTACGCATACTGCACAGACCAGGGGGCCTCTGGGCCCCCATCTCCTCCTTCCTCCTGTGTACCATCCACCTTGCTTCATGCTGGGTCTGCTCTGCATGCAGGAACCATGATGTCACTGGACTTCCTTCCTTGTTTGAGGAGACAGGTCACACACACACACATACACACACACACAGATGAAATGGGAGGTGGCTGTAATTGTTAATGGGGTAAATGGGACTGGCATGGATGGAGGTGTCTGTGGAGTGGAAGTTCCATAGAAGAGGAGCTGGGGGAACCACGTGGCTGGGAATGGAGGGTGGGGCATGACCTTGCATTTGCAGAGCATTTAACCCAATCTTGAAAAGATGCCATTTGTGGGCACCCACAGATCAACGGGGAAAGAGAAGTATGGTTGAAACAGGTGGGTGCAGCCATCTGGTCTACTATGCAGGACTCAGTGGCCCCTCTGGGCCCCAACTGGACTGTCCCACCAGACCCTGTGTCCTACTTGGCCTCCTTCCCCCAATCCTGTCCTTTTTGTTTTGACTTTAAGCAGATTGGATGTGGATTTAAACAATATTTACTCAGAGCCACTCTAACTTGTGTTTTTCATTTGGAAATATTAATTGTGACCTTTCAGAACTCCCAATTAAAGTTTTCCAATAAAATGAAAAGGTTGAACAAGCATGAGTCGGGGTGAGGCAGGGCAGATTTGTGTAGTTGGGACACTGTCCACTGAGTCCTCGCCCCTGGAATAGACAGGCAGGCGGCCACGCCCCTCAAGGTCTGGGAACCCTGGTCTCTGTCCCAAGTGGGGAAAAAGCTGAGTCCTGTGAGACCTGTCCTCGTTCCTCATTACAGCCTTGACCTGCTGCTCCAGCTTGACCTGGAGATGCACGCGGGCTTAAGGGTTCCCTTATTGCCTGGTGTACCTGGCCAGTCACTGCCTTCCTGCCAGTCCCATTCCCTCTGCCTGGTGACACCTGAACCCCAGAGCATCCCCCCGCCCCGCCCATCACCACTTTGGCTTCATACCTAAACCCGGCCAGCCGTGGGCAGACCCACCACGAGCTCTGGGGTGTGTCTTCACACAAAATGCTTGTTCCCATCTTCTCCCTAGACTCCCTCCAGATCCTCAGATGGGGCTGTTACAGATTCCACGAAATGAGCAGAATACCCTTCAGTCACCTGGAGAGGCCATGCCCCTTCCAGTCAATGAGGGGTGTGGCAGGTACCAGCCAGGCTGGGGGACCAGGTTCACCCCACATCACATGAACGGTCAGCCTTTCAGCTGCGGCTTGCATTACCGTCCCACTCCCAGGCCCACCTCACCGAGCAGCAGGGGCTGCAGTGCTCAGTGGACTGTCCCCGGCAGCATCGCCATCAATCTTGGAGCCCGTGGCCGACAGCTGTCCAAGGAAGCAGCAGCTGTGTCCTCTCCAGACACTTCAAAGGGACCCTCCGTCAGGAGATCCACCCACATGGGGCTGGCTCTGACCCTTGCAGGTCCAGTCCGGGCGGAAATACCAGGCGGATTAACAGTGGTGTCGCCTGGCAGCTCACTCTGCCCAGGCTTGTGAGCCAGCGTCTGGGTTGTCTCCAACAGCAGACGCTTCAGCGAAGTTTTAAATTAGGCAGAAGCCCGCAGAGCCGCTGGAAGGCTCCATTTGCTAGGGGTTTGCTGGGCTCTCTTGCACACATTTATGTCAACAATGAAAAATCACATCTCCAACGGCCAAATCAAAACCCCAGTTGTGTCAAGATTCCCCAGATGTGACATGCAGAGCTTGCAGCCCCTTGTAAATTCCACGTTGCTTCCTCCCGTTAAAGACACCTAGAGATTTCTCTGTCCGGAGCACTGGCTCCTTGGAGTCCCTCTCTTCCCCTCGGGGCAGAGAACAAGCCCTCCCATGGCCTGTGCTCATAACTGGGGGCAGTGGGAGCAGCCCACCGGGCTGCCGCTCTTGCCCAGAAAAACTTCTCAGGTGAGCAGCTCTGCAGGAGGGGCCCAGGACCCTGTCTCAGAGCCAGACAGCGTCAGTCCTGCCTTTAGATTTCCTGCGGATTAAAGGAGGCTGGGGGAGAACAAGGGGACAACACAGGCACCAGCCGTGAAGCTCTGACCATTGGCAATAGCTCAGTCAGCCTCTTCTGCAGGAGACCCACGTCTCTCAACAATAACACAAGTTTTCATAGATATAATGAGGGAGGGGAAGGCATGCGACAAAGGCTGGTTCCTTGGAAGCAGAGAGTTTAGGCACAGCACAGGCTCTAGGGGAGGAAGGACAGATGGAGGGGCCAGTCCAACTAGGTGCTGGGTTTCCAAAGACAGGGACACAGATTGTCAGGTCTGCAAAGGAATGTGAGCTGAGCCGACAGAGCCCATTTTCCCTCCAAGTTCACAGAAAATACGTTGGCTCCCTCGCATTTTAGCAAACGTGGGGCTAATGTCTCCTCAGGGTGCTGTGCTCGCAGGTCAGATGAACAGTGAGCTTCAGTGGAACAGGGTCAGGCAGGTGTTAATGATGAGGCTCAGCCCCGGAGCAGTTTCATTTGGCCATCAGCTCTGGACTTTCCCTGAAGTGGGTAACCCAGCGTGGACTTGGCTTCATAAAGGGAACCCGTGCCTTTTATAAAGACGAAGGACATCTGAACCCAGGATGGCTGGCCGCCACGAGCTGTGATGATCATGTATCCCCCCACCCTCCTCCTACTCATGCTGGGTGAATCCGTGATGCAGGATGTGTAGAGTGATGTAAAAACAAGTCAAAGGGCAGGTTGGTGTCCTCACCTGCATACAGCGCAGAGCATCCAGTCCTGGCAGGCAGGAAGAAGGCCGCCCCACAAAAGGGGAACCGAAGCAAGGGAGGTGAGCATCCTTCCTGTGCTCGGTCGGGGGAAGCTGGTGCCCCGAAGGGTCAGGACCCTAGGCTTTGAGTGGATGGACTGGGATGGAGGTCCTGCTGCAGGGCTGGAGGCTCTACAGAAGACAGCCCACCTCTCTGAGCCTACGTGTCCTCCTCCTGGGAGGCTGTCGGGAGCTTTCGCTAAAGCATCTGCACTGGGACTGAGAATCTGGCTGCCCCGGCCCAGATAGGGGGTCACATGTTCCCTGGGAAGCAGCAGACTCGGCTGCCGCGGCCCGTGGACAGGAAGCTGGGTCTGTGTGCATCTCCTCCCAAGGCGACAGTGTCAGGGAACCCAGAATCAGCACCCCATAGCAGTGTCTGTGGAGCCTTTGTCTCACCCACATCCATCTACAGCCTGGCCATGCCTGGAGTGGGTGATCAGCTCAGGGGATCACTCCCTGGGGGCCCCAGATGGCTCAGTGAGGGTAGCAGCCCAGTAAAGCCTGCATCCTTGGTGTCCAGCTCTGCTGGCCACAGGCAGTGGATGTCCCAGGGCTTCCTGTGTGAATGTTCAGAACTTCTGTTTGTCCCTGCCTCCTGGGGGCTCAGAGCAGCCACCCAAGAGGTGTTTGTTGGCTGGAGTGCGGGAGGAAGTGTCCCTCAGGGACCCCCTGACTCTGGATTGAAAGGCATGACCTGCAGAGGTGTTGGGTAGATGGCAACCCAAGCTGGCAGGAGCCCAACTCCAGCAGGTTCAGGCTGGGCTTCCAGCTCCTAGACCCTGTGGCCCCCCTGGTTCCCTCTTGGCAGGGGTGGGGACTCCTTCTCACACCACCCCCTTGGCAGAGCTGGGACCTCTCCTATGCCCATCATCCCATCTGTGAGCAAATCGCAGGAAGCCTGCTTATCTATTATTTCTTTCATAAATTATGCCCTTGGTGTTGTATTTAGAAGTCGTCACCATACCCAAGGTCACCTAGACTTTCTTCTGTGTTACCTTCTAGAAGTTTAATAGCTTGCATTTTACATTTAGGTCTGTGACCCGTTTTGAGTTAATTTTTGTGAAGAGTGTGAGGTCTGTGTGAAGATTTTTTTTGGGGGGCGGGGGGCATGTGGGTGTCCAGTGGTTCCAGCATGATTTTTGGAAGAGATATCTTTGCTCCTGTGTGTTATCTCTGCTATTTTGTCCAAGATGAGTTGACTGTGCTTATGGGGGTGTATTTCTTTTTTTTTTCCATTTATTTTTATTAGTTGGAGGCTAATTACTTTACAATATTGTAGTGGTTTTTGCCATACATTGACATGAATCAGCCATGGATTTACATGTATTCCCCATCCCGATTCCCCCTCCCACTTCCCTCTCTACCCGATCCCTCTGGGTCTTCCCAGTGCACCAGGCCCAAGCACATGTCTCATGCATCCCACATGGGCTGGTGATCTGTTTCACCCTAGATAATATACATGTTTTGATGCTGATCTCTCGAAACATCCCACCCTCGCCTTCCACAGAGTCCAAAAGTCTGTTCTGCACATCTGTGTCTCTTTTTCTGTTTTGCATACAGGGTTATCGTTACCGTCTTTCTAAATTCCATATATATGTGCTAGTATACTGTATTGGGGGTGTATTTCTGTTCCATTGATCTGTTTGGTCTTTCACCAGTACACACAGTCCACAAGCAGCTCAGCCCCTTCCATCTCCCCTCTCTTCCTGGCCTTGGCCTGAGTTGAAGCCATCATTGTCCCCTACCAGGTAATGGCAACGCCCACCATCCTGCCACAGTCCTGCCTGTCTCTCCCTGAAACACCCTGGGCACACACTGCCACCTGGCTCCTCACCTGGGTACCTCCTGTCCCAGCTCCCACTCCAGCCTCACAGGCCTCCTCTGCGGGGAGCCAGCTGCTTCCCCACAGCTTGCAGCCCACCCGTCCCTTTGTGGCTCAGTGAAATGCTGCCTCCTCCAGAAGCCACCTGGAATCCCCCAGCCGAGGCCCCCTTGTGCTTCTCCCTGGCTGCCCGGCTCTGTTCGCCCCAGCCTCACACGGGGTGTTGCTGCCTTTTGCTGTGGGCACTGCTCAGAGTGGGGTCCCAGATGGACATGGGCCCCCAGACTGTTTGTTACAGATCAGGGCTAGACGAGCACAGAAATCACGAATGAGCACTTAGGAACCTGCAGCAACACCCTGCCCGCCATCTTCCCCTGGCAGTTCATCTTTACTGTACGTTACAGAGGTATCAGCGAGTGACAGAAACCAAATTAAAAAGCAAAACACTGGGCTTTCGGCAGAATGGACTGGGCAGTGGGGAGTAGGCTTTGCCTTAGGAAGAAGGTCCAGGGAGCCTGAGAAGACATGGGGGAGACAGGCTTGAGTTCATGGATGACCCCAGGGTCCATCACCCCTGCACCTGGACGCTGTGGCCGGCTGTCCACATTATGAACTTGAGCGCACCTGCCCATCTCCAGGAACTGTGAGCGAATCTGTGAGGCTGTGGCCAGGCCCAACCACTTCCCGGACAGCTGCTGTCCACAGATTCAGTTGGGGCTGTCAGGAACTTCCACTTAGTACTTCCTAGTGACGAGTCGTTATCACCAGCTCCTCTCAAGGTGAAAGAGGAGCATGGCAGAGGCGCTCCCACAATTTCTTGAGTGAATGAGGGCAAGGGCGCCGGGAACTGAACCGTGTTTGGTGCTGCACGCCCCCCCCCCACCCCCAGACGCTCCCGGCATCTTCACGAGCCCAAAATAGCAGGTACGGCAGGGAGGGAGGCCTGTGTCTTTTCTTCTCCCGCAGATGGCACACGCTAATTATCCTCATTTGTGTGCCACCTTACACCTCTGTAGGCTTTTTTCCAAATGTTGGGAAACAGATCATCATGTCTGTTTCCATAGCTGTGTGAGAGCTTCTCCATTAACAGGATTGGGCAGGACCATCTGCGTGTTTAGTGAGAAGTTCGCCACCAACAGTGAGTTTAAAACTTTGAAACGAGGGCTGAGCGGGATGTTTTCTCACCTGTGTGGGGGCTGCCAGAGAGGGGCGGGGATGCAGAGACCAGAAGGCCAGGTGGGGGGCCTCCCACAGCCTTCCTCACTTCTTGGCCAGCTCCCCTGGTCTGGGTGGTGTGCCCAGCCCAGGCTGCTGAAAACCAAGCCAGAGAACTTTCCAGAAAAAAAAAAAAAAAACAGTGGCAGGAAGCTCCTCTACTGCCAGCTGATCTTCAGACAGGTGAGCTCACTTTGGGAGCCTCAGCATCTGGGAGAAGCTACAGCCGCTGGGCTCACAGGGGTCCAGTCTTGCAGAGTGACTGTGAGGGCCTTGCGACCTCACGGAAGGTTCTGGAGGATGAGTTGCAGCATAGGAGGTCTGCAGCCACGCCGGGCCCTCAATCCTTCTGCAGCTCCTGAGTCATCTCTCCTGTGGCAGAGAGGCCCTCTCAGCTAGCTTCTAGTGCAAATTTATACGATTTGCAATTAAAGCAACGCAAATTGGTGAGCAAGGACAAGAGAACTCACAGCCTGCCCACCTCTGGGTCCTCGGGCAGGAGGGCTGTGGGCTGGGACAACGAGGAGAGGGCCTGGGTGGAGCTGGTGTGGACAGAGCCACGCTCATCCAACACATTTCCACGGCTCTGCAGATGCAAACTATGCTTCAGACTAACAGGGCACCAGATGCTCATTCATTCACTCAACAAATGTATGCTGAGAGCCCGCTTCGTGCTGGAGAGGAGGAGGCCAGGACGGCAGGCCTGCCTGCAAGGAGCATGCCAGCCAGTGGAGGGCCAGTCAGACTCCCAGGGCTACTGTAACAAAGCACCACCAATGTGGTGGCTTAAAACCACAGGAATGGGCCTTTCCTGGTCGTTCAGTGGTTAAGAGTCTGCCCTGCAATGCAGGGGACATGGGTTCGATCCCTGATCTAGGAGGATCCCACATGCGGTAGAGCCACTAAGCCTATGCGTCACAACTACTGAGCCAGATCTCTAGAGCCCGAGAGCTGTGACTGAGCTTGCAACCAACAACTACTGAGCCCGTGTGCCTAGAGCCCAAGCCCTGCTCTAAGAGAAGCCACCACGATGAGAAGTCCGCACACCACAATTAAGAGTAACCCCCACTCACTGCAACTAGAGAAGGCCCACATGCAGCAGTGAAGATCCTATACAGTCAATAAATAAATAGATTTTTTTTTAAAAATTCACATGAGTGTTATTACCTGGCATCTGTGAGGTCACTTGTCCATACCGGGGCCCTGTCCCCACGCAGCAGGACTGGCTACTTCTAGAGGCTCTGGGGTGGCAAATCCTTGCACTGCATTTTCCAGCTTCTAGAAGCCAATTCTTGGCTCACAGCCCTTCATCCGTTTGCAAATCCCGCAGCACAGCGTCTTGCAGTCTCTCTCTGACCTGCTTCCCTCAGCACATCTCCTTCTCCAGCTCCGACCTCCTGCCTCCCTCTCATCAGGACCCTGGTCAAGACACTCAGGGCCACCTGGGTGGCCCAGGATCACTTCCCATCTCCAGATCCTTAACTAGAAAACATCTGGGATCCCTTTGGCCTTGAAGGTGAGGTGTTTTCAGGTTCTAGGATTAGGTTCTGGGAGCCGAGGGGGTGGGCAAAGTACAGAGGGGCTGGGAGAGGTGCTGGGAAGCTTTCAGGGGCCCTGACTGATTCCAGGCAGGTCCGAGCTGGCTGGCCGGCCACCCTGGAGGCCCGGGGAAGGGTGAGAGGGCAGAGCCAGGGAGCATATAGGATGGGAAGACCCCCCAGTCCTTCCCCCTTTCCCCCGCCACCTCCGCCGCCTCCTGGCAGTTTAAAGCCTATATCAGACCCACTGTTGCAGAAACATTCCTGCCAACCCACCCCTGGCCCTGCGGGAGTGTCCACTCCCAGGAGCAGTCCCTAATCACAGGCAGAGTCTGAGTGGTCAGAGGGGCAGCAAGCGAGGGGGAGAGGCTGGGGTAAGGGAGGAGGCCCTCCTGCCTAGATGCGTGCTGGGCGCCACTTCCAGACGCAGACACAGAGCCTGGAGTCCCCAGCCCCTGGCCACCTGGAGAGGGAACCTCTTAGCTTCCAGCCAGGGCTAGAGGCCAGAATTCCATGTTGAACAGGCAGGAAGTCATATTTTTTTAATGTTAATGAACTAATGGAAGCAAACAGCAGAACTGTCCCTGACTCACCAGGGATGGCCCTGGAACTTGTGAGTGACCAATGAAGGACAAGCGAGGTACCAGAAAATTCCACATCACCAGGGTCCACTGAACAGCCATTCTGCTCGCAAGCCTGCCCTGTTCTCTCATCCTGACATCTCAGGAGAGCCCGATCTCACCTCTATCTGGACCTATGCACAAAGAATGCCCCCCAAAAGAAGCTTTTAAAGTGCACCCTGTGCAGCCTGAAGAAATAGCCTGCACCCTTGTCCCCAGAGATTGCTGGGTTCAAGATATGGTTTTAGGACGCGTCTCAGAGTGCCGAGCTGGGGGGCTACCCTGTCACAGGGAAGGAAAGTTGGGTCCTGCGCTGAGCAGAGAGTCCCACTGCCCCCGTTGGGGGTGAGGGGAAAGGGGATGATGCCCGAGGTCAGCTGGGCCATAAAGAAAGTTGAGCACTGAAGAATTGATGATTTTGAATCATGGTGCTGGAAAAGATTCTTGAGAGTTCCTTGGACTGCAAGGCGATCAAACCAGTCAGTCTTAAAGGAAATCAACCCTGAATGTTCACTGGAAGGACTGATGCTAAAACTGAAGCTCCCGTACTCTGGCCACCCGATGAGAAGAGCTGACTCATTGGAAAAGACCCTAATATGCTGGGAAACTTGAGGGCAAGAGGACAAGGGGGAAACAGAGGATACGGTGGTTGAATGGCATCACTGACTCAGCAGACATGAATTTGAGCAAACTCTGGGGGATAGTGAAGGACAGGGAAGCCTGACGTGCTACAGTCCATGGGGTTACAAACAGTCAGACATGACGTGGGAACGGGAACAACAAGTTGGGCAGCAGGTGAAGTGGTGAAGTGCTGCCCGCCCCCTGGAACTCGCATGGTCCCCTCTGAGCCCTGACCCACGTGAACCCCAAGTTCCAAAGGTGTGAGAGACAGTCCCTGGGAAGAAATTGAACGTGGAGGAGGGCCTTCTGACAGGAAGGGCTGAAATCAGGGTCAGTACCCACGTCCTCAGTGTCACCTGCAGCCAAACAGGGAGCTTCGGTGGGTTCTGATCAGAGATTGCTTTTGAGTGTTGGCCATTTTTGTTTAGTACTAACTGCGAGAAAGACACAGCCGGATCTTCAGTGCCTGAATATAAAAGAACAACACCAAGCTGTAACCTCCTTGTAGAATCTTCCAAGGTACAAGTCAGCCACCAGGCCTGTTAGGTTTTTATTCCTTGCTTTCAAAAACACAAGCTGTTTCTCTCCCGGAAGAGCATGTAATGTGCGAAAACATTAGGGATATTGCAAAACGGTTGCATGAAATAACTGTGGAAATATTTCACCAAAGCATTAACCTTCGCCTGCTGCCCTCCCCTCCCACCCCAAGGAGAGATAAGTTCTCAGAGTCTTTATCTCAGGCCTGTATATAATTGCTGCTTTAAATCACAAAAGCCTTTAGAGACATGAATGCAGGATGCACTGGGCTGTGTTTAGGCTGTTCTCACCTACAAAGCCACCCGATCATGCCCCACCCCCCGCCCCAAACAGAAACAATGGGAACCAGGCAGGACGCAGGCATCTTCATCCCCCAAGTGTCTGTGAACATCCGCAGGAATGTTGTACCACAAGCGGGGGCACGTGTCTTTCTGTCGGGCTCTTTGTTCTTTCTTTCTGAAGAATGGATAATTCCTGGGAGTTTGTGTTTCGCTCATAATTGTTTTTTAAATTAAGATACACTTTGCAGCCCCGACTGCTGAGATAAAGATGTGGCTCCTGGGGAAGCACCTTGCTTTTGTAAAAGGAAGCAAAGTGATAAGACCTTGCGCTCTGGTTACTTGCAGAGCCTAGAAAACAAAGTTACCCCTTCACATCTTGTTGTAAAAGCTATTGTCTCATTCTTTCATCTTCCTTGCATTTCTCCGGCACAGAAGAGGGGCTGGGAGTGGAGAGCAGACCCTGGAGGGGTGGGAAGAGGCACCGGAGTCTTAGCCAGCTTCTTTCTGCCTCCGGGCACAATTGTGTGGGGCTTGTTCTGTGCATCACCTCATTGAATTACGGCAAAACCCTTCAAGGCAGAGGTTGTTATTTCAGCATGCCATCTCCCTTGCTGCAGTGAGTCCATAAATCTGACTGTGGGTACAGGCTCGTACCCTGTGGTGTGAGGGTGATTGTGCTGGCTCAGGTGTGAAGATCAGAGAGGTTTAGCAAGTGCGCCAAGGCCGCACAGCTCATGCCACTGGCTCCCAGGCCTCAGCTCTCGGCAAGGCAGCTCATCGCCCTCTTTCGCACCAGCCACAGTCGGTGCACATAGTAGGTGCTGATCACATAGTAGGGACTCAGTGAGACGAACTGCAGCCTCCTGTACATGACTTTCTCTTTCCGGCAGCCAGAGGAGTCTAGTCCAAAGGCTGCCTTTCTCTGAGAGATGGCCTTACAAGGAAAGTCCAGAACCTTCTTTCACAGTCCTCTAACATGCATTGGGCAGGAGTGAGGCCCACTGGGAACAAATCGAGTTTGGGCCAGGGTGGTGGGCTGGATGGCAGGACAGCCCCCTGCAGGCAAACACTCAGCAGGTGTGGATGACACCAGGAGCTCTCCCCTGCCTCCAGCCTTCCCATTTCTCATGGTCTAAATCATCTGAAACAAAATCATTCCTGGTTCATTGACCTTTCTGCAAATTTTAATTTACACTCAGAAGTAAAATGTCACATAATTTTTATGCATTTGGCTGAGCCTCTTTGCCACTATGTTAAAAAACAATTCTTTATCAAGATTTCATGTCAAATTTGCACCAGGGGTAATTACCCCAGGATAAACGTTGCATTTGCACAAAGGTCCACGGGCAGGGCCTGGGAGGGAGCACTGGGAGCCTGGCAAGGACTGAGGGCAGGGCCAGGATCCATCGCCTCCAAATCGACTTCATTAACTGGCTGTTCTCCCTGCAGAGGGTGAAGCCCCTGCAGTGCTGCTCAGGTAGGCAGGAATCTGCAAAGATTCCTGCAAGACCCAGCCCAGCACACAGCTCTCTCCTCCACTTCGGGATTTAATGGCCAACACACTGTTTCGAACTGTGGAGCTTGAAAAGACTCTTGAGAGTCCCTTGGGCTGCAAGATCAAATGAGTCAATCCTACGGGAAATCAACCCTGAATACTCACTGGAAGGAACCAATGCTGAAGCTGGAGCTCCAATACTTCAGCCACCCGATGCGAAGAGCCAACTCCTTGGGAAAGGCCCTGATGCTTGGAAAGACCGAGGGCAGAAGAGGGCAAAAGAGGATGAGATGGTGGGATGGCATCACCGATTCAGTGGACAAGAACTTGGGTGAACTCCAGGAGATGGCAAGGAACAGGGAGGCCTGGCATGCTGCAGTCCATGGGGTTGCGAAGAGTGAGACATGACTGAGCTAGGGAATAACAGCAACAATTGTCCAGTGGCCTCCATCAGAGAAACGGGGTGCAGAAGCATGGACAAACCTCCCTGAACCTGAGTCTTCTGCTCAAGGTGAGAACAGATCAGCATCACAGATTCTACCGACAGGAATCTCACCACTGACAGGAGAGGACGAGCAAACAAGGCAGGGAGGTCAGGATGCCCTCGCAGGGGCGCATCCGACTCATGCCCCAGGCTGAGAGGAAACAGTAGCAGCTTTGGAGGCATCTATTACAACAGTTTCCTTAGACGCAAGACTTGCTTTGGACGTTTATCCTTCTACTCGCCATTGTGTTTATGATAGAAAAGAAATCACACCTGTCATGAGGGGTCCACAGAACAACGGTTTCCCCGAGCCTCTGTCCTTAACTTGGTCACTGCGTACGTGTTCACGTGTTACTGACAGAGTCCACCCTCCTTCCCTCCAATGCAGGGCATGCTGTGGCTCCCTCACTCCTGGGCGGTTGCCATGTGCCCTGCTTTGGCCAGAACTGGGAGCCAGAGCAAGGTTCTCCCAGGAGGAGACCCAGGAGCCAGTGAGCCCCATTTCTCAGCAGCAGGTGCTCCTTGCTCAGCAATCATGGGAGCAGAGACACCTCTCTCAGCCTTGGATCCAACCATCTTAGGCTATAGAGCCCCCTGGCCCTCGCAGACTTCCCAGGCCCCTGTGCCTCTAACGAAGATTGCAAGAGGGAGAAGCAGTGAGCATGGCGGCCACATTGGGAAGCCATGTTCCTGCCCCCCTCCTTCCTGGACCCATGGTCCTGGGCCTTCTGTGGATGGTGATGTTGTGAATGGGCTCCTGCTTCCTTGAGCTCTGTGGATGCAGGATTAGGACCAGAAACAGCACAGATGTCTCAGGTCTTTGCTTCCTTGGGGTGGTCCGTGGCTAAGGAACGAGGTGCTCTGGAAAGACGGGGGACAGGAAGAATTGTGCTCTTTCTCTCCACGTCCAGGTTGATTTTGCTCTTTACCGAGCATTCCTCGTCGTGAGCCTGGTGGGTGTGTCTCCAGGTCCCGACCATCAGAGCCCAAAGTGAGTCAGAGGGAGGCCCACCCCGGAGAGTTCAGAGGGCAGCATGTGGCCACTCTTCCCAAAGATCTGCTCTGTGGTGCAGCCCCACCTGAGAGGCTACTTGGTTCTGCCCAGGGGGTCTCCCCTCTTTGAAGAAGAGGGGGGGATCCCCAAGTGGTGGGGGGTGGGCCCAGCAGAGAGCAGGGTGTGAGGGCTGAGCCAGGACAGTCAGTATGTGAATGAACAGTTGGACAGATGAATGGACGCAGATCAGGATAGACAGATGGACAGACATGGAGCATGTATCTGCTCCTCTCTTCATGGTGCTGGGCGTGTGGGGAGCCCCCAAATCCCGGGGCTGGAAGGGACCAGGGCCAGGAGGCTGATCCCACCTCTCTGAGCTGGAGTCTCCGGAGTCACCCACCAGACTGAGGTCCCTGTGTCACCTGGAGCTGCCCTCCCGATCCTCAGCCCAGGTTCAAACAGCACGTCCTCCCTAGATGGTAGGAACAGTCTCTGAGAGCTTGAGAGGAGAAGGAAGCTGTGAGTGGATGGATCTGGGGAGCGGGAATGCTTGCAAGTGCTTTTAAAATACAGAGAGCACGAAACAGTCTTCCACTGCCCCTTGGTAAAATGGAGTAAAATCATAAACCAAGTCTGGGGGCCCAGCCAGGGTCTCCCCTTCCTCCTGTTGGCCTCACCTGCAGAGAGGACAGTTAGGGGGAGTGAAGGAAGGGAGACAAGGGAGGTGGGGAGGGGAGAAGGGAATAGGGAGGGGAGGAGGTGAGAAGGGGAAGCAGGAGGGGAGGTGGACCCTGGGGACAGAAAGCACCTCCTCTCTACCTGGGCCTTAATTGTGAATGATTTCATTAGCTTCATCCTGATGCATGGGAGCTAATGACAGAGGCTGATGGTTCTAAAAATAGCCGGTCCTGCTCCTTGTGTTGTAAAGGGTCCCCCATGGCCTGCCCCCCAGCCTGTCCCCCTCCCTCCCTGAGCCTGCTGTCTGCCCCAGCACCTACCCCTTGCCCCCCACCCAGTTCAGATGTGATAGGAGCCCTAGAGGGGATGGAGCCTGGCCCCAGGTCACTGAAGCCGGGCCTGCAGAAGGCGAGGCTAGAGGACGGAGGGGGCCATGGAAGGTGCTACAAACCCACCCTATTCTCACAGCAACAGTCTTCTCTGGGGCAACCGGGCACCGGGTGGCCCCCCAAAGGAGACTAAGGCAGAAGAGCGGCCAGGAGCTCACGGGGTGACCACCAGGCAAACAGCTGTCCCCTGAGCCCCACCAGGGGAGCAACCTCACACTATTTTCTCTCAGGAACCCCCGCCCCGACACTCCCTAAACAGAGGCCAAGTGTAGGGGTTGCCTCCCCACCCTGACCTGTAAAACAGGTGACAGCTGTCCTTCCCAAGTGGCAGGGACGCCGTGTGCTCTGGGTGTGGAGTTTGGCCCAGAGCCTGGCAGGTGCTGAGACCTCTATAAGCAACCACAGTCCTTATTATTACAATGATCATCTTTGTTAGCTGTAACCAGGGCCCCTAAGAGACGTGTTAGCTTGTACTTGTGCAGCTTAGCAATATTCATTCATTGCCAGCAACACCAGTGGCAATGACATTCCCACGCCTGGGATGGAACAGGGAGCCCCTGGGCACCGCCCTGAGTGTCGCAGAGTCTGTTCACAGAGAGCCCACCACCTCCTCCCTGGGGTCTAAGGATCACCCGAGCCTTATCCTCTCTTCCTGACCATCCTCATCAGGAGCGCGGGAAAGGTCTACCCCAGGCCATCCTCACCACAGTGCACAGAATTACCGCCACAAGCCTGAACTGTGCTTGTAGACTGTCAAGACTGTCCATACATGTGTAGCTATGTCTCTCGCAGTGGCTTAAACTGTAGTCATGCCCATCTGTTTGTGAATGGACACCTGGGTGTGGTTTTACATGTCAAGCTCTTAGTGGCAAGAGCTGATGGAAAGAATCGGGGGAGCCTTGGAAATAACTTAGGAGTGGTGCTTCTTAAACGATGCCTATGATTCCCATGCATTGAGAGCATGGATTGTTAGCCAACAGACAACCAGGGAAGTCCCCATAGACTTCTTTTGTATTACTTATTTTTCTTTATTTATTTGGCTGTGCCAGGTCATAATTGCAATAAACAGAGTTTTTAGTTGTGGCATTTGAACTCATAGTTGCAGCATATGATATCTAGTTCCCTGACCAGGGATCAAACCAGGCCTCTTGCATTGATAGCATGGATTATTAGCCAGTGGACCACCAGAGGAGGCCCCCATAGACTTCTCTTCTTAACGGTCAAAAACCACCTCCATTTTTCCAAAGAATCAAATGGACTCCAGGAATCTTGATGAAAGAGCAAAGAATCTGGGCAGGGCCATGCCCCTAGGGTCAACTCCCAATTCTGGAGAACCCCCCAACATCCTTGGCTATTAGCAAGGCTCCTAGATTCTCGAGATCAGATATGGACCACGGGGCCCTTCCCCCTTCCAGTGACACCCGGATGTTGGAGGAAGAACATCCTTCACAGCCCGAATCTCTAAGCGTGGGAATGACACAGGTGTGGTCAGTCATTTATCATGCTGTCCTCCAGCTGTGACCTGGGCACCTCCCACACCTGGCACTCAGCAGGCCAGTTGGCAGGTCTGCAGCCAGATTCACCAGCATCACCCCTGCTGGCGCCTTGTGAGTGCAGACAGAAGGACTGCCAACCTCCTCTTTCACCAAGGTTGGGACTGTCTCTTTCGTCAGAGGACCCCCCCAACTTAAAGGCCTCGGGCTCCATTCTGATGGGGTGTCAGTGGGATTTACTAACAAGGAGCTCAGACCTCAGTTCTGACGGCCGCTGCAGAAGGAATGTCTGTGTAAACAACCTTCCTCGGATCTGGAGTCGCTGCCTTCCCTCAACTCCCCAAGCCCTCTGTCTCCTGAGACACCTGCACCTCTGTCTTCCTCAACAAAGGACTGTTAATTAGTCCCACAACTGAGAGAAGTACCCCTCCTACGTGGGCTCAGAACCGTTCTGAAACTGAAGCCTTGTGATGCAGTCCCAGCTCTGGTGGGCAATGTGTGGAGAGACAATCTCTGCCTTTCCCACCAGCATCCCTGGATTCGTAGGGTGTGTGAATCCTCACTTAGGACCCCAGGAGCTCATCAAAGCAGTACTGGGGCGGAGGTCACACTGGAAAACACAGTCACCCAGACCAGGGCACACACTTGGTACCACTTCCACCGATGTTTCCAGGAGAGAAAAATGGATATGAAGTCGGGATAGCTGGATCACTGCGCTAGACTCATTATAAAAGAAACCTGGGGGAGAGGCAGGTTTCCCGTTGTCTGCCATAGATGAAATGGCATCAGAGAGGTTTTGGTGTTTTGTTTTAAAATGGGATTTTTAACATCTCTGAGACAGAGTGTTTTCTCTGGAGAAGATGTGTCTGATGGAGAGTGAATATCCATTTTTTAGTAGATTTTATATTTTAGAGAAGTTTTAGATTCATGGGAAAAATAGAGCAGAAAGTAGAGTTCCAGACACCCCCTCTTCCCTGCAGTCTCCCCTGCTATTAACACCTCCTGTTGTTACAATTAGTGCAGGACATTGTTACAACTAGGGGTTTCCCTGGTGGCTCTGAAGGTAAAGAATCTGCCTGCAATGTGGGAGATCTGGGTTCAATCCCTGGGTCAGGAAGATCCGCTGGAGAAGGAAATGGCAACCCACTCCAGTATTGTTGCCTGGGGAATTCCATGGACAGAGCTTGGCAGGCTACAGTCCATGGGGTCACAAAGAGTCAGACAGGACTGAGCAACAACACTTTCACTTTCACTAATTACAACTAGTGCCAGACATGGTTACAGTGGATGAACCTGCACTGACACCTCCCATCACCCAAAACCCACAGCCAACCTTAGAGTTCCTTCCTGATGTTGTATATTCTTTGGGTTTGGACCAATGTGTGATGACATGTATCCACCGTTACAGTATCACAGAGTATTTCCTCCACCTGGAAAATCCTCTGTGCTCTTTTCCTTTTCATCATTCTCTTCCTCCAACCGCTGGCACTCCCTGATTTTTTAAAAAATATTTGTTTTTATTTATGTATGTGTTTGGCTGTGCCAGGTATTAGTTGTGGCATGAGAACTCTTAGCTGTAGCGTGTGGGATCTAGTTCCCTGGCCAGGGACTGAACCCACGCTCTCTGCATCGGAAGGCAGAATCTTGACCACTGGACCATCAGTAAATTCCAGCCCCTGATGGTTCACTGTCTCCATATTCTTTCCTTTTCCAGAGTGCCATGCCATTGGACTCACACAGTCTGCAGCCGGTTCAGATCGGCTGCTTTCACTGTAACATGTGTTTACGTTTCCTCCACGTCTTGTCATGACTTGGTGTATCCCTGGATTCCCATTTTTAAAGCTAAGGGGAATGGAACTTGTGCATTTATTCCAATAGCCTTTAGAGGAACCCCATGGCAGGTGCTCGGATTCACAGTGAGGAAGGCAGGCCTCATGCCTGGGGGCCCAGCACACTTGACCTAAGTGGTTGGAGCCACGTGAGCAGGGCAGTGGCCTTGGGGGCACAAAGGATGGTCCCCCATATTTTGGGGGACAGGGAGCCCTGAAGGGGGGCGATCCCTGGGCAGGAGAAAGCATTCCTATACACAGAGCAGAGGGAAGCGAAGGGGGTGCAGGGTGGGATGAAACAGGCCTGGGTGGCTGAGCCTCGGACTGCAAGGAGGGAGACCATGGTGCAGCTTAGGTGGCCCCTGGGGACACACCTGCACACACAGGACACCTCAGGGTTGGCAGCCACTTGAGCAGGTGCAGCCAGTGATGGATGGAAGGAGGGAGAGAGGAGGGAGGCAAACATATTTATTCCTCAGCACAGGCCCAGTTACAAGATCACCCCTGGCTCATTTGATCTTTCTCAACTCAACTAACAAGAAAAATAATAAAACTAGAGGTTTCATAACCGCGGCTCACGTCTCCAACACGGCAGACTCCGGGAGATGCAGCCCGCTGCCCCCATAAATGTCAGCACGCTGATGCCGGTGCCGACAAAGAAGCAGATCATGGGTCGCCCGTTCCCAGCACATTAGCGCCCCCTTCCTGTCAGGGAGCGAGCAATCAAAAATGATGAGGGTAGGGAGTTGAATGAAACCCTCCTGGTTGGGGGGGCTGCTGTGCCCCCTTTCATGGGTGCCGCGCATTCTCAGCAGATGCTGTGGATAAGCATGGCTGCAGCTGTCTGCTGTGAGGCAGCAAGATGGGCATGGGGGAGGGAACATTCTCCTAAGAAAGGGCTTGGCACCGTCCTGGAAAAAGAAAAGAAGCGGGTCTCTGCTGTTTAGCCCAGGGCCTAATTATGGGGCTGCACACACAGAGCAGCTTGGACTCACCGGAGCCAGGGCCCCACGCTGCTGAGTCCAGCTTGCGGAATGTGCAATTTTGACCTGTGAGATGTTCACCAGCTGAAACATTACAAATGCCTTGTGTTTGGGGTGTTGGTTAGCTACGTTATAAAAGTACCCGGGACCCGGATGGGAAACGCTGGCATATGTAACAACTCGGGGCCAATGTAGCACCAGGCTTGGGGAGGATCTGTGGAATTCCTGGAGTGAATGAGTGCATTCCACAATGTCATCTTCTCCCAGCAAGAGCAGTTTGCTTGTTGATAAAATGAGGGGTGGGATAGATGGCTTCTGGGGCGTGTTCCAGTCCTGACATCCTAGAGGTTTGAGACACCCCCTGGAGATCCTGGCGAGAAGGGGAAGCCATCTCGGGCATCTCAGGTTCTTGGCAGGGTGGGCGGGGGGGGAGCGTGGTACCCAGAATGTGGACACGTGGTTCATGCACACTGGTGGCTTCCAGGAGGACAGCCTGGACACCCCTTCATGAAGCCTTCACCTCCCTCCAGGGCTCAGGTGCACTGTCCCCTTCTCCCAACTTCTCCAATGAAGTCAGTATCCCCTCACCCCACCCTCCTCTCTCTCTGAACTGTGCTTGGGCCAGGAGGGGAGGGGCCTGAGGAGGACAGCTGGGGTCCCAGGGCACGGCTATTTACAGGGAGGCTTTGTGAGCTCTGGGCGTGCGGGGCCTGGGGGACTGGGGTCTCCAGGGGCAAGAAGCAGAGAGACCCTTCTCCCAGTCCTTCTAGCAGCCAGGAGGCCCTGGAAACTGCTTCGCAGTGAATTCATACACCATGAATTTCACCATTAATGTGAGCAACAATCCAGTGGCATTCAGTACATTTGAGTGTGGAGCAGTCATCGCCTCTCCCTAGTTCCAACACTTCTCGTCCCCCAAAGGAGACCCCATACGTACTGGCAGACACTCCCCAGCCACCGGCCACCACTTGTCTGCATCTGTGTCCAATAGCTGCAGTGCCAGCCCTCCAGATGGGCAATGGCAATGGTGATGGTCTCTCAGGGACCCCCAGTCAGCAGGCAGCATGCTGAGGGATAATGGGAGACCCCACAGGGACACAGCCATGCTCCGTGGATGACCCACAAGAGACTCCCTCGGGGGTCCCCAGGACAGGGGAGCCGGGAGTCCTGAGGTTGTGCAGGCGCTGCCGGTCTCCTCTCTGCCCCCCACCCCCACCATGGAGGGCCTCCCTGCACATCTCCCTGGTGATCCATCCTTGCTGGGTGGGTGGTGAATCACTACTTGCAGAAGCCTCTCCTGGATTCCTCACTCTTTTTCTTCCTTTTCTCTGTCTTTTCCTGGCTCTTGAGTTCTTCTCCTGCAAGCAGACACGTGTGAAGTGGGTACAGGGGATACTATGATCCACTGTAGCTAACTTTTGAGGACATACCTCTGAAGTCATAGCAGTGGACCTCTAACTCAGTTCACTGGGTGTTTCTATGGCTGGGAAAGGCTGTGACCCTCTCTCAACGTTGGCTCCAGGAGAGGGTGTCACGTCCGGGACACCCACTCAGCCTCAAAGGGCACTGGACCTTCCTAGAAACCCCCAGAGTTGGGGGGTGAGGGGCTCTTCCCTCCCGTGCTGCGTGTGTGCTCAGTCACTTCAGTCGTGTCCAACTCTTTGTGACCCCCAGGCTGTATACAGCCCACCAGGCTCCTCTATCATGGGATTCTCAAGGCAAGAGTACTGGAATGGGTTGCTATGCCCTCCTCCAGGGGATCTTCTGAGCCAGGGATCAAACCCGCTTCTCTTTGGTCTCGTGCATTAGCAGGGGGTTTCTTTACTGCCAGGTCACCTCACCGGCTGAGCTCCTTCCTGTGTGCTTATTCTGACCCTGGCTTACCCGGCAGCCCAGCTCCCACCACACCGGCTCTCAGTCCTTGAGAGTCCACCCTTCCCCCCCTATCTTTGCTCATGCTGCACGCCTGGAAGCCTTCCCCAGCCCAGGCCTCCTGGGGACCCTTTCATCCCTGGAGCTTGGCAGAGGCACCAGGTCCTCATCCTAGGAAAGCGCTCCCCGCTGTGCATCTGGATCAGGCTCTCTCAGAACCGAGCTCCTTCCTTCACACAGAGCCCCCCACCCCCCAACCCCTGGGAGCCACACCCCGTGTGATGACCACCCCCCCACCCTGAGCTCCATCTGGCAGGGATGTGCTTCTTGCTGACTGTGGCATCTGTAAATCCACAAGAACGGATGGATGGATGGCGCTTCCCATGGGAGCTCTGTGTCAGCAGCTGCCTTCTCCAAGGGCCAGGGCCCTTCCAGGGGTGGGCAGAATGCAGACCGCCCTGGGGCGGGGGAGGCCACAGAGATTCCAGCAATAACTCAGTGGACCCGCAGTGGGCGTGTTGGCGGGGACACCACGAGGATGACAAACAGAGACTAACATGTACACACCATGAAGGAAAACACGCCTCAGTGACAGATGGCTGGCCGGGTGCATCCCTGCCCTTGGTCCCAGCCCGAGGGCAACCAGCCCAGGGTGCCCATCAGCCTCCACTTCATTTTCTGGGCTTCCTGGTGAGGGTCAGTGAGGGGAGGCCCCTGGAAGATGAAATCCTACTCTTCTTGAATTTCCTGGTGTTCAGCCTTTCCCATAGTGTCCAACTAGACAGTTTCCTGGGTGTTGGGTTCTTGCATGCGCTTCTCAAATAGCCATTGACAGTGCTGCTACTGCTGTAAACACTGGGCTTTCTCAGCATCAAGTTACATTTCAGGAGCAGAGTGGATGCTGGCGGCTGTCTGTTCTCAAAATAAACAGGGCTTGGAAATGGAATCCAGTCTAAAGGGAGAGGCAGGCTCTCGGGGGCCAGGCCAGCTGGGAAAGGGGACCTAGGCTTCCAGTCATGCAAGATGGTCAGATGTCAAAGGCTGGCTGACCCCACACCTCCTGCAGGGCTCCCCACCCAGGGGCCCCCAGCCTGGCCTGCTCTCTGTTAGATTCCACCATCCACACTGCCATTTCCCAGTCACCACCCACCCGGAGCCTTCACTCTAGGGGTTCCTAGGTAGATCTCCAGAGCCGGGAACCACAAGCCCATGAATATGTTTGTGCAGTGAATGACCTTGTGTGACTTTGGCCAGTGTCTTTGCTCCCCATCTCCTTGGATGGGTGACATGCTGGGATGCAGGATGAGCTGGATTCATCCAGCCTCTGCCTGCACTGGCCCTGGTTCACCCTTTGCTGCTGCTCCCAAAGGCTGGTGCTCAGAGCACCTGCTGCTGGTCAGATTGCAGACCCAGGGTCCCAGCTGCATCCCCAGGAGGCTTGCCAGGGTGGGCGTGACTGCAGAGGTCAGCTACACCCCACGCAGGCCCTCCACACCCTGGCATCCCAGCAGGGGCACACACATCACCCCCTACCCCTGGCCCTGTCCTCAGGCGGGTGGCCGAGTCCTCCCCCCAGGACCACCAGGCCTCCCACAGCCCACCACACCTCCAAGAGGACAGGGGCAGTGGGGGCTGTGACTGTGCATGTTTCATCAACTGGACCTAATTTCTCTCAGGAATCCTTCTGCCTCTTGTCAAGTTTGTTTAAAACTAATGGAAGCAATTAGCAGGCCTCAGAGATGTGTGGCGGATCTGGGTTGCGGGGAGCGAGCACCCAGGGGGTCCACATCCCAGCCACGGATGGAAGGAGGCGCTGTCACCTCTCCAGGCAGGTTTCTCCAGTGGAGCCTGGAGGAGGTCATGACCCTGGTGCCTGCGACTCTGCACAGGTGTCTTCTTCCCACGAGGCTGGAGGACATTCTCGGACATTTGTGCTGGGTTCACAGCACCCGGCCTGGCCCGAGAGGAGTCCATGGGCGTGCAACGGCCCGGCAGCTTCTGATCCCTAAAAGAGAAGGACTTTACCTGCAGACAGGAGGTAGATCCCAAAATGAAAAAGAACAAGAAGAGGGAAGTGGATTGAAGAGGAAGCAAAGAGAGAAAATTGGGCAGGATTCAATGAGGGTAGTAAATGCCTCCGCTCGGCTAACCCCCGGCTACAGCGCCAACTCTGAGCGTCCCAGCCACTGATAAAGAGGCAACCGCCTTGAAAAACTCTCCAGGAAAATACAAATGGGCTCCTGGGTGAAGCAGCAGCTCCTGCCCAAGACCCCAGATGTGTCTCAGGGGAGTCTGCCCCCTCCCCCACTCGCCAAGAGCTCACTTCCCATTTTTATGTCAAGATATAATGTTTGTAACCTTCTGAGCAGTATTTGCATGTTGAGAAATCTAAACCCACATTTCTTAGGGTTTCAGGTGGGAGGGAGCTCACTTATTCAGAGCTAAAGTGCCATGAACGCCCCTGGTGTCACGAAGAACAAGCTTTCCTGATCTTTCCCTTTGACAGAGAGATGGTCACCCAGCAGTGCCCAGGAAGGCACTGTCCTGAACTCTCCTTCTTCTGAAAAGCCAGCTCCCCTACTCTGCGTGCACTCGGAACGGCCCCCAACTTCCCACAGACACGTTCCAGCGCCCGCTTCCTCACTGACATGGGCTCCGAGTCTCAGACAAGGTGGTGAAATGAGCCATTGTGTGGAGCCAATCAGCCAGCCTGTGGTGACCCAAGCCGGAGGCCAGCTGTGTGTTGTCCCAAAGCCCCTGTGCCTCCTCAGGAGGTTCCTAGTCAGATCCCGACAGTAAAAATGGTCTTAAAGGCACCTGCGTGGAGAGGCTGGCTTTATCATTGTAGACCGCATCTGATAGTGCCATCTTCAAAGTCCTGAGGGTCTCCCATCCATGGAGGACGTCCAACCCCTGCAAGGTCCCTGCTCCTATGGACGGTGCCCCAACCTTCCTATTGTGGCAGCGCCTATGCAGGTGATTTTTTTCTCTGACATCTGCGTCCACACTTCCCTCAAATGCCGCCAAAGCTCTGCACTAATTAAAAAAAATACAACACCGTCACTTAATCCTGAAGAAATGCAAACTCCCCGCTGCTGTCCAGTCCCATTAGTGATATTAGAAATTTGCTTTCAGAGAACAAAGGGCTTATTTCTGTACTTTGTGCTAATCTCCGGCAATCACAGCATTGTCATTTTTATCTTCGTCAAAGACAATTGGGCGTCAGAAATGATTGATCCACTCAGTTTGTTGCTGACTTTAATTTGTATACCGTTGGGCGATGGTACAGTGAAAGCAGTCTAGTGTTCTCCTGTCACTTGGGAAACAATGTGACTATTCCCTCATCTGGGGGGCGTTTCCCTGGAGCCTCAACCCACTCGTCACCTTGGTTGCCCTCTTCCACCCTAGGACCTTGTCTGTGAACCCTGGAGTCTGTGCACACATGGAGATGCCTGGCTCCATCACACTGAAGAGCATTTTTGTATTAAACCCACAAGTGGGAGGTGTCAGTGACTGGGGAGATGTCTGGAGTGACGTATTTGAAATGAGGGAACGTTCATGTTATTTATTATTTCAAGGCAGCCAACAATAAAAGGTGAACCCGGGGGAAACATTTTATCAGAACTAACAGTGAGGAGCTTTTTTTAGTTTCTAGAATAAATAGTAATTAAATCATGTAAGCTGTGACAGTGAAATTGCTTAAAAAACCAATCCTCCCACCATAATTGCTGAGATACCCACATTTTTATAAATGCTAGGTAACTTTATCCGTTCCTTTCATCAGCAGAATGTGACATTGGCTGTGGGTGCCTCGTAATTTACCATGGCTTCAGGTGGCAGCTACAGAGGTACATGGATAAAAAGGTCATGACGTGGTCCCAGTCAACAGGCAGCTTCCGCTATGTCTTCTCCTGCAAGGAGGGGGCGGGGGGGCACAAGTGGTCCGGCGATGGAGTCACGGGAGGTGCCTAATGGATGTTTGATATCAGTAGACCGTCTACCTTACACGCCTGCTTCCAGGTCATAAGAAAGTTCCAGCTATCCAAGGTCACTAGAGAATCCACTGAATCCTCTTCCCTCAACTCAGACTCCAGTTGAGCCCAGAGGTGGTAGTTAAGAGGGGGAGAGGGGGATGTGTTTGCAGAGATGAGAAAAGCTATGCTTCAGAGAGAATGAAGCAAGTTCCTTGCGTTTTGTTGTTGTTCCTTTTTCTAAGGCCTCAGCTGATTCTCAGGAGGTAGAGATAAAAACCCCTGGACTTCCCTGGAGGCTCAGTGATGAAGAATCCACCTACAATGCAAGAGAGGCAGGTTCGATCCCTGGGTCGGGAGGATCCCAGAAGAGGAAATGGCATCCCAGTCCAGTATTCTTGCTCAGAGAATCCCCTGGACAGAGGAGCCTGGAGGGCTACACACAGTCCATGGGGTCGCGGAGTCAGACACAACTAAACACACAAACACAGAGATAAAACTCAGTACCTGAAGGTCAAGCAATCAGTTAAATAACCACTTTCTCAACCACATTAGAGACCCAGGTCCTCAGCTGAACGTAAGCTCTGAGCAGGCGCCTGCCCGCCAGGCTTTCCCCACCCACACTGACCTTATCCCCTTTCTCTTGCAGTCAAGTTCAGCAGCTGCCTGGGGACCAAGGGGATGCACTATGAGACCAACAGCATGGACTTCAAGGTCGGGGCCGACGGGACGGTCTTTGCCACACGGGAGCTGCGCATCCCCTCCGAGCAGGTGGCCTTCACCGTGACTGCGTGGGACCACCAGACGGCTGAGCGCTGGGATGCCGCAGTGCGGCTGCTGGTGGCCCAGACCTCGTCCACGCACTCCGGACACAAGGTAAGGCATGACTGCACGCAGGGAGGGGCTGGGCGCATGTCCTTCCTCCTCAGGTGGCTGAGCGGAGCCTGGTTGGCAGAGGCAGACACCTGAGTGGGTGGCACTGGCCTTGGGGGTGACCCCTGACCTCCCACCTTCCCAGGCAGGGCTGCCCACAGGCCCCATCAGTTTGGTGCAGTCATCACCACCCTGATGGTCAGTTCCTTTGTGAACAAGGGCCTCATGGCTTCATTTCTCACTGGGCACCTCTCCTGTCTAAGCTTGTAACCCCCCAGCCTGGGGGCTCCTGAGACCTAGAGGACCGAGAAAGAAGACAGAGGCCACATGGCTGGCCATGCAAGGCAGGCAGGGTAGCTGGTGTGACACTGATTCAGAGAGAGGGGAGGGGGAGCAGAGGGGGTCAGGGAGGGGGAGGAAAGGGAGGAGGGAGAGTAGGGAGGGCACACTTCACATAAACACACACCAGCCCATGTGCCCAGGCCCCCAGACTTCCCCTCTAACTTAGCTACGTGGCTATGTTGATAGGATGGGAGGGGTGAATTCACCTTCCCCCAACCGTCCCCCCATCCTGAAAGATCTCTCAGCCCCGTGTGCCCCAGGACTCCAGGCCCAGACCCCTCAGCCCCCAGAAATGCCCACGTTAGGTTTCCCAAGCCTGAGGGGACCAGCTCTGCTCACCTTGGCCCATGTTTCTGTAGCTGTGTTGGCCTCAGGCTGGGAGCTGCTAGGTCAGCAGAGAAATTGCGGCCCAGAGGACCCGCATGATGGGTCCCACTGCATGTCCATCTACATGAAGGTGGACCCGTAGGGAGGGAGAACCCTTGGGAGACCTTGTGGCCGTTGGTGTTATGATATGCATGTGGTTCACTAGAAAAGAAGCACACCAGTTAAAGCAAGACAGGCCGTCAGGGACAACATCCATCAGTATTCGCTCGGGACAGGCCCACAGGAAGTAGAGGGTTAGACCAGATGGACCAGATGCCTTTCTATAGATTTGTCCAGAAACTCACAGAACTAAAGTGCTCAGCAAACCCCAGTGGGACACAGTCTGCAGGTTTCCCCAAACCTATTTGACCAAGGAGCCTTCTTTACAGGAAATCTTTCAAGGCAGGTGTTCTGAGGAACTCACTTTGGAAAACTGGGGCTGTGTTTCATTTTTGTCTTATTTTTAAGCCATATTTTTAAACCACAAGGAGGTGATTTAGGTTAGAAAATCGGTGACTCGGGCTAGCCTTATCCTGGGAGGTAGGCTGACACCTTAGCCAAGGACATCTTGAGTGCCCTCGGGGGTGTCCTGAACTAGGTATTGAAACACACTTCTAACAGGGGTGCCCTTCAGACCATAAGTCTCACCTTGAGGATGTTGAAAATCCTGAGATGGATGTGGTTTTCCATCCCTTCCTGAGTGATCATGACCAGCCACGCCATGGTGGGCAACATGGCCCTCATGGGGGCCCCTCCCTGCCAGGGCCGAGCCAAGGACAGCAGTGGAAGGCTTACATCTTGATTGCAATTGCAATGCGGAGAGGGTGCCTTGCGGGCAAGGAGCAGGGCTCTCTAAAGCCCATGGATGGCCTCAGATAAAAGGCACTAATTAAAAACATAATGACACCTTTTGTCAAGCATGTTAATGAAGTGATTTCTGAGGCAGTTAATCCCCTGATCTTCCAAGAAGGTGACTGCAATTAGACAATCCCCAGGATGCATGCACCTCCAACCCCGTGGCAGGCAGGGCCGAGAAGCACCCGATCTGCAGATTCCACGTCCCAGGTTGAGAGCATCCATGGGGTGACTATGGGGTCGCACCCTGAGCATGTGACACGTGACCATGTAGGCAGTGGGCACAGTCCCTGCCACCCACCCGACGCGGTCCTTCCCTGTTTACTTCCCATCGCCTTCGTTGCTAAGGGCTCCGTGCTTCCGATCTTCCAACCCAAAGAGCCCTGCTCTGACTTTCTAGGACCCTCCCCTAAGTGTGTCCACATCGATCCTCACAACATCTCCAGAAGTGGGCACTGTCGCTGTCCCCACTTCACAGGTGGGGAAGCTGAGCTGTCTGACTTCAGCCTCTTGATGCATGGGAGAACTGATGTTCCGGAAAGGAGTAAATAAGGGACGTTCTAGGCACAGCTAAGCCCAGCATCATAACAGAGTCTGGCTGCCCTGGATTGTCTGTTTGGATCAAGCTCTTCCAGCTTACCGGCTGATGTTCTGGGACAAGCATACAACCTCTCTGAGGCATATTGCTCTGGAAAATGGGACAGCAACGCTGCCCACATCCCACCCTAGGGTTGTTAAGAGGATTATGTGGGATGATGTCAGGTCAGACAGGGTGCAGACTCTATGAGAGCATTGTCCCCAAAGAGGTGGAAAATAGTAGATCTTATTGCTGTCATTGGCACGGTCCCAGCCCTCTGACTTCTTTGCTGGATCCTCACCAGGGTGGTGCCTGGGAGGACAGGGAGGAAGGTCAGTGTGGGACACTGGCTGAGGCACCCTTACAAAGACAGTGCCAACCTTTGAATGTCACTCTGTGTAAACGGATTAAGGTGATCCAGATGGCTGGTGTCTTTAGTCACCTGCCAGAAGCAAATGTCAATCTTCTCCGGTGGAAGGTATCCTGCCAGACCTCAAATTATATCTGTCTTCTTTTGTATACAATTTCTAGCACTCAACTGAAAATGACTGGAAGAACAAAATAAGATAACTAAAAATTAAGAGGAAAAGCAGATGATAATCAAAGACCCATGGGGTAGATTTACAATTATATTATTAATTGTAATCATTAAAAATAGATTAACTCAAAAAAAAAAAGATTAACTCTTGTACTTGGAAAAAAACAAACTGACAATATATTTTTCAAAATCTATCCATATGCAGCTTACAGGGCTTCCCTTATAGCTCAGTCAGTAAAGAATTTGCCTGCAATGCAGGAGACCTTGGTTCGATTCCTGGGTCAGGCAGATCCTCTGGAGAAGGAAATGGGAACCCACTCCAGTATTCTTGCCTGGAGAATTCCATGGACAGAGGGGTGCCTGGCAGGCCACAGTCCAAGGGGTCTACAGTCCATGGAGTCACAAGAGTAGGACACGACTTAGCGACTAAACCGCCACGATGCAGCTTACAAAAGATACATCTAAAAAGTGTAAGATACAGAAAAGCTTGAAGTAAAAGCATGGGGGCAGGGAAATACCAGGCAAATAAACAAGTATGAAATTAATGGTAAATTTTAGCTAACATTTGTGAGTAAACAATAGAACATGCAGACAAAATATCAGTAAGGAAATAGAAGATTAGGAGCACAGAATTAAGAAGTCTGACCTTGGTGAAATGTACATAAAGCACAGAAACCAACTGCTTCTAAATACAGATTATTTACAAGTATACTCAGAATATTTACAAACATTAGCCAAACTTCAAGCAAACTTCAAAATGCTTCAAAAGTTTAGAATCAAAATGTAGTTTCTGTTCTTCTTACCACAGAGCAATTAAACTAGAAATCAATAAGAAAGAAAATTACTGAAAAGCCCCCATAGATTTGGAAGTTAAGTAAATGCCTTCTTATTAACCCTTGGGTAGAAATTAAATCATATGAAAATGGGAGACTATTTTGAACTGAGTAATAAAACTAGTTGGGATGTATTAATCACTGAAGTCATGCCAGATGGAAATGTTTAGCCTTAAATACATATATTAGAAGATAAAGAATGCAGAAAATCAGCAATTTTAACACTTATCTCAAGAAATTATAAAAATGGGAAATGAAATACAGAGCAGAAAGAAGGAAATAATAAAACAAAGAGGAGAATATAATGAAATAGAAAATAATAGAATCAACAAAGACAGAAGTTGGCTCAGTTTAGTAGTTTTAACTACTACATTCCTGTCTAGAATGACAGGAGAACTTCATGACCAATCACACAGACATTAGAAAGGTCACTTGAAGACATTATGTACAATTTATACCAATATATTTGAAAACAAAGATGGAATAGGTAACTTTCTAGAATATAAAATTTACCAAAATTAACATGAAAGGAACACCTGAACTGTTTTATTATTGTGAATAAAGTTTTAGCTCAGATTTTTATCACACAAAAAAATTACTCTCACCATGATGGCTCCACTGGTAAGTTTTACCCAAGCTATAAGGAGTTAAAACGCATCCTACAAGAGGGATGGCTTCCCCAACCAAAGGGGGACCATGTTAAAACCAACAGGAACTTTTTCCAAAGCCAGCAAGGACCTTGAAAGAACAATGAGAGAGAGGATTGTTACATGCCTGTCCACTCAGAATAGATGGGAAAAAAATCCTAAGCAAAATTTTAACACACATGAATCCACCCATGTTTACATAGGATAAACAGTGGCCACATTTGTCTGTTTCAAGAAATCAAGATTTGGTTTAACACTTAAACATTAATCCATGTAATGCAAAATAGAATAAACATCACATGATCTTCTGAAGAGTGATTGTTAAATTTAACTTCATTCAAGATAAAACTGTTCAGCAAATGAAGAAAAGAAACCATTCTTAATCTCACAAAGAGTATCTATAGCAAATATCTGAACTACAGTTGGAATACTCAAAGCCTTCCGTGACTTCAAAAATAGGACAAGAACACTCTTACATCACACATCAGAGCTTCATGCCAGTAAGTTTAGGCAAGGAAAAGAAATCGGAATAAATAGAACTAGCATTTTGTGTAGCTTATATAATTGTGAATGTAGAAAATCCAAAATAATCTGGGCTAATTTATTCAAATTAATGAATGATGTTAGCAAGGATGCTAGATGTAAAAGCAATAGCATCTCTACAGACTGCAGCAGATAGTGAAGGACAGGGAAGCCTGGCATGCTGCAGTACATGGGGTCGAAAGAGTTGGACACGACTGAGCAACGGAACAACAACAGACCAGGAATAGTTAGAAAATAAAATCTGAACCAGATACCAATTACAATAACATTAATTATACAAGACCCTTACATATTACTGAGAGCAATTTTTTTTCCTCTTTGGCTTCACTCTGCAGCTTGTGGGGTTTTAGTTCTCACACCAGGGATTGAACCCAGCTCCTTGGCAGTGAGAGCATGAAGTCCTAACCACTGGACCACCAGGGAATTCCCTACGTATTACTGAGAACACTTAAAGATCTTTGAAAATAGAGGGATACACCCTGTTCATAAGAGGCTTAATGTTATGATGATGTCAGTTCTACCCAAAGGTTTCTATAGATTTAACACAATCCTGGCAAAAATCCAACATGTTTTTTCTTTGCTTTTCTATAGAAAGGCTAAGAGCTGACTTTAAATTTTTAAACAGAAATACAAAGGGCTTCCCTGGTGGCTCAGTGTTAAAGAATCTGCCTGCAATGCAGGAGACGCCCGAGACATAGGTTTGATCCCTGGTTTGGGAAGATCCCCTGGAGGAGGGCTTGGCAACCCACTCCAGTATTCTTGCCTAGAGAATCCCATGGACAGAGAAGCCTGGTAGGCTACAGTCCGTGGGGTCTCAAGGAGTTGGATACAACTGAATGACTGAGCACACATGCAGGAATAACCTAGAATGACACAAAAATGGGAAGACCAGGTGTTTCAGACATCAAGACTGAATAAACCACACCAGTTTCTCAACCTCACCCCTGCTGGCATTTGGGGCCAGATCATCTCTGATGTGGGGCAGCCCTGTGCACTGTGGGATGTTTGCCAGCATCCCTTGCCCCCCTCCAGATGCTAGCAGCACCCCGCCACCCCTGTTTGCAACAAAGCTGTCTCATGTCATCGCCAGATGTTCCCCAGGAGCCCCATCTGAGAGCCACTGAGCTACAGTCATTAGATGGTGCTGTTTGAGATCAAACAAATGGAACAAAGTGGCCCAGAAAAAATATTTAACATTTTGGAAAGTCTTATCTTCATGGAAGGCTTCCCTGATAGCTCAGTTGGTAAAGAATCCGTCTTCAATGCAGGACCCCAGTTCAATTCCTGGGTTGGGAAGTTCTGCTGGAGAAGGGATAGGCTACCCACTCCAGTATTCTTGGGCTTCCCTTGTGGCTCAGCTGGTAAAGAATCCACCTCCAGTGCAGGAGACCTGGGTTTGATCCCTGGGTTGGGAAGGTCCCCTGGAGAAGGGAAAGGCCACTTCAGTATTCTGGCCTGGAGAATTCCATAGACTGTATAGTTCATGGAGTCGCAAAGAGTGGGACACAAATGAGCGACTCACTTTCACTTTCATCTTCATGGATGTTTAACTTTTATACAACAGAATTCACCCACTTCACACAAATGACTTGATTTACCTTGTCAAATATGCACAGTGCCAACGCTGGCTCTTTTATGAGTGGCACTGGATGGCAGAGGCCAGTAAACTGCAGCTCGAAGGTCACATCTGATCTGCCACCTGCCTGCTGATGCCTGCAAGCTAAGAATGGTTTCTGTAATTTCAAATGGTTGTATAAGCACTTAAATTAATATCCTCGACTTTACTTCTTGGCCTGCAATGTCTGAAATATTTAACTGTGTGACCCGTTAACAAAAAAAATTGCCAAGCCTACTTAGAATAGTGGAGGAGGACTGTCTTTTCCATAAGTGATGCTGGGCCAATGGGGTACCCTAAAGGGGAAAAGTCAAGTGACCCCTGTGTTTGCTTAGTCACTCAGTCATGTCCGAGGCTATGCAACCCCATGGACTGCAGCCTGCCAGGCTCCTCTGTCCCTGAGGATTCCCCAGGCAAGAATACTGGAGTGGGTTGCTGTGCCCTCCTCCAGGGGAATCTTCTTAACCCAGGTCTCCCTCATTACAGGTGGATTCTTTACCATCTGAGCCACCAGGGAAGTCCCAAGTGACCCCTACCCCATGCTACACCCCAGATCAGTTCCAGGTAGATTGTAACTCTGAGTTTGCAAGACAAAGTAGACAAATAGAAGAGAATTGGGAGTGATGTGTGGGGAAAGCTTTCTTATACGTGATGAAGCACAGAGAATACAGCAAAGGTTGATGATTTGACTTCATGAAAAATGAGAATCTACTTATCACTACTTAAGAAAGCGGAAAGACTGTAAAGCAATTATCCTTCAATTAAAAATAAATAATTTTTTAAGTGAGAAGTTAAACCGGAGATGAGAGAGGATATTTGTGACACTTAATGACTGACAAAGAGGCACGTCCTGAATATAGATGAGTGTGCAAACTCAGTAGTGTCCAACTCTTTGTGACCCTGTGGACTGTAGCCCACCAAGCTCCTCTGTTCATAGGGTTTTCCAGGCAAGAATACTGGAGTTGGTTGCCATTACCTTCTCCACCTGAATAGAGAGAGAGCCTCAAATCACTATGTAAAGACAGATAACCTGATAGGAGAAAAATTAAAAACAACAAGCTGCCTATGAAAGAGGAGAGCCTGGTGGTAGATCCATGTGAGGACATGTCAACCTCAGCAGGCAACGCAGATAAAAGCCAAAAACCTACCAGAATGACTAGCCTTTGAAAGACTGGCAACACCGGTTCTCACATCGATGAGAACGAGGAGAAATGGCATTCCCATGTGCTTGGTGGGGATGCACTATGGTACAGCCTCTCCAATAACAATCAGCATTTTCCATTTAAATTTGAATATACCTTTGCCTAATTGAGAGGGAAACTGTTCCTCTTCTCACACCTCTGACACCAAAGCTGTAGGTTTTCCACCCCAGCCAATCCTCTGACTTTGCATGGACACCAACTGGGTGTTCTCTAATTTAACTCAATTCTGACCCTCACAGCCTGGAGTCAGCACAGACCGTGAGGCTCAGGGCTCAGTCCACAAGCCCACTTTCCTTCACATGTGGGTCACAAGTGTTGAGTCTCCTCCTGGTTACTCGCTCCTATCCAACTCAGTTCTCACCACCCACACCTCTGGTCAATCATTTGCTACGAAGTTTCACAGAACTGGGGACAGCACACACTTACTCTTCCTGGTTTATCATGAAGGAATGTCCAGGTCAAGCACTACATAGGGGGAGGTCCAGACGGGTCTCAAATGCAAGTGTTTCTATCCCCGTGGTGATGGGTGTACCACCCTCCTGCCACATGGATGTGTTCACCAACTCAGAAGCTCTCCATACCCCAGAGTTCAGGGATTTTTGTGGAAGCTTCATCCTGCAGGCATGATCCATGAACTCAACCCCTCAACTCAGCACCTCTCCCCTCCCCAGAAGATGGAGTGGGCAGGGGGCTGAGAGCTCCAAGTTTCTAATCATGACTCAGACTTTCTGGTGACCAGCCCCCTCCAGGAGCCCACCCAGAGTCACTTCATTAGAACAAAAGATGCCCTATCACCTGGAAAATTCCCAGGGACTTAGGAGCCATGGGTAAGGTACCCCTGTCAATCCATCACTGCAGAGGTTGCAAGGGTTTCAAGAGTTCTGTGTCAGGAATGGAGGGCAGAGACCAATTGTGTATTTTTCATCATGCCGCTGGTCTTAGGTACAAGCCCAAAAGAAGTATGGACCCATTCATACCAAGAGCTCTGCACCAGAATTTGATAAACCTGAAAAGAACCCCAAGACTCATCAGCATTAGGTTGGTTAAGAACCTGGGGGTGGATTCATTCAGTGAAATTCTGTGTAGCAGCAAAAATGAACAGGGTAGGCAAATCCCACAGACATGCATCGAGGGATAGAGGGCTGGGAAATGCAGACTGTGGTCCAGACCTGGACAACGTGGAGTGTGTGTACAACCTCACAGAGGAAGCAGGAGGAGGTGGGCCTGGGGGACTTTGAGGGATGAGAGGGGGGACCTGGGCCAGGTGTTCATTCTGTTATCATTCCTGTGTTTGTTTACTGAAGTTGCAAGCACTTTCCCACAGGTCATTTATACTTCACAATTTCAAAGCATCTTTTCAGTGCATGTAGAGGGCTTCCTAGCTGGGTTTGGAAAGGTGGGGAGTTCAAGGGGAACACCGCAAGTGGGAGTTCTGCTGGTAGAAGGTTCTAGAAACACAAAGTGAAAGTGTTAATCACTCAGTCATGTCCAACTCTTTGTGACTCCTTGGACTGTAGCCTGCCAGGCCCCACTGTCCATTGAATTCTCCAGGCAAGAATACTGGCCATGTCCTTCTCCAGGGGATCTTCCCCACTCAGGGATCAAACCCAGGTCTCCTGCATTGCAGGCAGATGCCCTGGTCTGATCCACCAGGGAAGTCAAAGGACCTGCTTCAAAGGAGCCATTTGCAAGGTTAAAAGTCCCAAGAAACTCTCATGAAAGGAGACTTGAAGCAAATCCCCGGAGGAGGGCCCAAAGGGACCCCCTAATTTCCCGGTTCCATAAATCCCTACTCTCTCACGTCAGGTCCCATCAAGCACGGTCTCCCTCGTCCGTCATTTCAGCGACTCTCAAGGCACGGGCAAAAGGAGCTTTACGGTCAGGTGAACCATAAACTCCTGGCAACTTCTCCCTTTCCTCTCCCTTCTTAGCAACCATTTAAAGGCGGTCTTTTTGTGGGTAATACCAGCAGGGCTGGAATCTGGAAGAAGGTTTTTGTGTGCAGTCTTGCAGGAAAGCTGATAGCAATTCAATTAGAAAATGCAAATGAGGTCACATATTTCCCACGGGAGAGCTGCATTGCCCCCAAGGAATTGGAGCAACGTTCGGCCTTGCAGTCGATACTGAGATCAAGTTCTCGCACCCTCGTCATCTGGCTAGCTGTGCATCACTTGAAAGTGTCAATGGGACCTGTGGGTATAGTTTGCAAAAAGGAAACTGTTGTTTATGAAACTAATATTAGATTGTAGAGTGTGTCAGCATCTATGAAAAATAAACTCTGTCACGTGTTATCCCGTGCCCGGGCCGAGATGCCAAAGCGCCATCTTTCCCTGGAATTTCCACCTCCCCAGGTGATGGGCTGAACTGTGCCCCCAGAGTTCCTGTGTGGAAGTCCTAGCCCACAGTTCCTCAGAATGGGACCAGGTTGTCAGACGGAATTAGTTCCGGTAAGGTCCTCGGGGCAGGGAGACCCTAATCCTAAGTGACTGGTGAACTTACTAAAGAGGAAATTTTAACACAGAGTCCTTGGTGCTTCCCCTGTGGTGCAGCAGTAAAGAATCTGCCTGCTAATGCAGGAGATACAAGTTCAATCCTTGGGTCAGGAAGATCCTCTGGAGGAAGAAATGGCAACCCACTCCAGTATTCCTGCCTGGAGAATCCCATGGACAGAGGAGCCTGGCAGGAAACAGTCCATGGGGTCGCGAAGAGTCAGATGAGACTGAATGGCTAAGCACAGCACAACAGCACAGTCCCGGGCAGAACCCGTGTGAAGATGAAGACAAGGATGGAGGTGACCTTTCTGCAAAACAAGGACACCGCCAACCACCAGGCTCCAGGATAGGGGCCTGGGGCGAGGCTCTCGCTCAGCCCTGCGGGGTACTGCCCTTCACACACCTGGTCTTGGCGTCTGGCCTCCAGAACGATGACGTGAGTGTCTGCCATGGAAACCCCTGTCTGTGGTGGGCCCAGGACAGTCAGTCACCGGGGATGTCGCCAGTGCCTTCCAGCTGAGGTGGAGACCCGACCCCAGAGGTGGAGACACACACCGTCCGTGCAACCTCCTGAAGGTGGATGAGAGTTCGGAGCCTGCAGTCCTCTTCCCGCTGCTGTTCATGTCTCCAGTCCCGGTGAGGACATCGTGCCAAGACCACAGGTGTTAAAGCCCCATCCCCACAGTCTGCCTCTGTGAGTGGAAGGAGCCCGTCGGTATCACAGACGCCCAGATCGGCGACAGGACACAGAATAGAGGACCTGGCTGAGAAGCAGTTCCTGAGACCCCCCAACCCCGGTCCCTAAGGAAAGGCTGGCCCCCGAGCAGCCCTCCATGAGCGCCAGAGGACCAGCACTGTGCCTTAACCCCTACGGTGCCCACTTGGGAGTTTTAACCCAAGGGGGCCCGTGGAGCTTGCCACGCGTAGTGTCACCTTGGGAAAGTGCATGAAGGTCATCAGGTGGAGCCCGGGAAGCAGGGTGTGCACGCACCTTCAGAAAGTAGCAAGATGGTCCTTTTATGCTTTTCCAAAAGGTGGCCTCCACGTGACAGAAACAGTGATTCCCACTATGGCCCATACGTGACGGTACGGCCAGCGAGCGAGCAGACTGCTGTCCATGCGCCTGTTCTCCTTCGGAGGATGGCAGCCATGTGAATGAGTGATGGGGAGCTCGGTGCTCCTGCAGGTTTAGGTGGTGCCGCCCATGCGGGCCAGCTTCAGGCACAGGCTTGACTGCCTGGGGGACTCAAGAACCAAGTGTCCATGTCACAGGCCCACACAGACTGCCAGGAAGGAAATCCATGGTGACCACAGCGGGTGGCCCCGCCCAGGGATAGGTGATCAGTGTTAGACCTCAGTGGGTGCACAGTGCTCTCCAGAAATCCACAGCTGTTAACTCCGCAAGTGCGAAGGCAGAAGTGAGTTCTAACCCCTGGAAGCTGCACCTTCTGCAGTTTCGGAGAGCTGCCGGCTGCCCCGGGGTGAGCAGGAGTGATACAGTGGAAAAGGGCCAACTTGGACCATGTTTCAGCCTGCTGATGTCCTTGAACGAGTGTCAGGGTCTGCGTTTTGCAGAGGAGAGGTGCCCAGGGTCCAGGCCCAGGGAGAAAGGCAAGACAGTCACTGGTCACTTTCCCTGGCCTATCGTGGGAGTGGGGAATGGCCCAGGGCTGGGCCGGTAGAGGGCAGAGGCTGCTGGTCTGTCCCGGGGGCCAGGAGTGCAACATCTGAGTCAAGACTGGAGATAAGAGAAGCAGGCAGAGATGGGAGCACCTTCGGGCTAGGGGAGCACCCTTAGGCAGGGCCCAGGCCAGGTGGCCCTTGGAGAGGCACTTGTGTCTATTCTAAGATGTATCGGGGTTCCAGGTGGGCTGAGAGCAAGGGTGGGAGTGTCAGGAGAGTGTATGCTCCTCGGTTTTTGTCTCGTCACAACAAAGATTTGGAGTGACGAACATTAAAGCCCCCCTCGACGTGTCACAGCTCTCAGGTCTTGAACAGACCGTGTTATCACTCTCAGGTCTCGAACAGACCATGTTATAGCTCTTAGATAAATCAGGGTTACAGCTCTATTTTATTTAGATAATAGCAGGAAAATCCATCTTCGAGGCGTGAGGGCATGTCGACCCAAAGACCCGAAGAGAAGAGCGCCCCAGCGTGTGGGAGGGAGAGAGCTAGCTTTGGCTCCTCTTTTTATGTTTTTCTCTCCCTGGGCCTGTCCTATGTAAATTGGGCCAGCCTGGAGTGCTGTTTGTTTTACCTGAGGTTCTCACTCCAGTCCTCGGACCTTCCTTTGTTCTATTTTCGCGGACTTTTCCCTTCCAGGTCTTTTAGCCACTGCCATTCTGGACTCCTTTTCCCTATTCTAACTACCTAACAGGAGGGTGAGGCTTTTTCTGCAGCCACCCTGGCTTAGCCAGCACCATGCCCGGCCTGCTTCCTGCTGTGTCTCTGCTGAGAGAGAGGCAAGGAGTAGGCGCTGGTCAGGGCTGGTTTACTAAGTGGGATGAAGGCCCCCAGGGGCTGGCCCCACTGCCTCTCCCGCCCCATGGGGGCCATCGCATCTCACCATTGTGTTCTGGCCAGGCCACTGTCCATTCCCTGCTGCAGGAGGTCCCACCACCCAATACCCACCACCTGGATCCTAGCACCTCCCCCTTCTCAGCTTCTCTTAAGCCTCAGAGGGCGGAAGCCATCCCCACCCAGCCAAGTCCACTCTGCCTCCTTGTTCCCATGAGGGGACACCCGTCACTTCTGCAGGACACACCCCTGCCTCCTTCATTGCCTCTCCTGCAGCTGTGCAGGCACCAAGATGTGAGTACAAACAGAAAGAGACCCTCCCTCACCACCCACAAAATGCTCACCTTCATCCTGACCGAAGCCTTCCAGAACCATCCATGCTGACGAAACTGACCGTTTTTCTCACTAATTGACACCAATGCGAGCGATCCCAGCCAGTCCCATCGCTTGCAACTCCAGGAAAAAGCCACGCATTTTGGCTTAACTTGCTCATTTCATTTATTTATCTTCTCTTACTGTAATTGTACTTCTTTCTGTAAACTAAAGAGTAATTTCATTTACGTTGTTGCTGTCAAAACATAATTGTCCTAATTCCCTAGAGCAGGTCCCCAAGCAGGGCGCTCGGAGGAGAAGCCTGGAGTTTGGGTTGTCACAGCGGGTGGGGGGGTGCTCCTGGCATCGCGTGGACCCAAGCACCCTACAAGTGCACAGGACACCCCCCCAAAGCACGCCCTGCTTCCACACGTTGGCAGTGCAGAGAGCCTGGTTTAGAGCCAGGCGGGATCAGGGGGAAATTCTCAGGCCCTAGGAGACACATTGTCTTGTGTCTTCGTTTTGTGGGGGATACAAGGCTGCAGAGGGCAAGGGGTGTGCTTTGAGTGTCTGTTAAGAGAAATGAGGTTTTCAAACTACTTGAGAACACGAAGCTTCCCTGAGGATGCTGGTGATGGAAACAAGTTGCCTGAAGAAACAGGGCTCCGCGGTTCCCCAGGGATGCTCCCACCCCCACAGTCCCTGACCCGTCTGCTTAGGAAACAGCGGCAGTGCTGTCAGAACCACACAGCACCGCGACATCCGGCCTCCAGGTCAGGGCTTCCCCTTGTGAGTGATGAGCAGGGAGGGGCCACGGGACACGGCCCGAGTTCAGACCCCAGCCGCCGTCACAGCCGTATGAACCTGGCCAGTCCCTGGACCTCTGCTCGGGTATGAGTGACGACCGTGTCAGCTCGTCCCTTCCTGGGTTGTTCTGGGTACAAGTGAGCGAGGCTGGGGGGAGTCCATCCCATCCCCCACTCCACCCCACCCCCGCATCCCCCACACCCCAGGCAGCGAGTACAGAAGTGTTAGCGTCAGACTTTCCTTCCAAATATGGATACACAAGGAAATAATCATGCTGTTTCGTGCAGGAGACCTTTCTTTGCGTGACTTTCATGGGAATTCTCAAAACAGTCTCCCCTTCTTAGAAGAGATGAGAAGTAAGAAATACCATAGCTGCTTTGAGGGGCAAGGATAGGGCATTGGTCTTCCCCATTGTGTTGTGGATGTAAAAAAAATTCCACTAAGTGCTTTTCAGAACCAAACTCATGCAAATGTTTGTTTAGAATGGCTCCCATGCTCTATTTGTTAAAGAAGGGAGCTATCTTTCTGTTGTTTTATTTTGTGTTTGTTAAATACCATTTTATTCTGCCGGTCCTTAGCTGCCATGGAAACCAGCCAGAAGGCTGCAGACAGAACCCTAGTTAAATATTTTAAATATACATGCTTGCAGGCAAACAAAATGTACCATTTTTCAAATGTATATTGAAAGGGAAGTCGGAGGTAGAGGAATGAACTATCTTATAGATTTTGGTGCCTCTCTTTTTTTCTCACGAAATCTAATTATCCTCAGTGAAAATCAGTACTAGACCTGACATTTGGGGGAGTTGGGATGGGTAGGACGCTGTTTCCTTATTTGAAGCATGTTTAACCCAAAGCTGCAAGGAAGCAATGAAAACAGGAAGGCTGGTGAATCAGAAACCAAGGAGAGAGCCGTAAATAACACTGATGCTTGAGGGTGGATCTCATGCACCTGTGTTCCATCACACGTTTGTGAGTCCACACGCAGACACAGTATGTCACCCCCTCATGTCTCATTCTGAGCACAGACCCACAAATTCTGTAACCTGGGGGCACAAAGCCCTACATCAGTCATGTTTCTGCTGGGATGGGCCAGCCCCTTCCCCAACATCGGGGCCACCGAGAGGGTCCGATGAGACTGCAAGTGATCTTGGTCACTCTGTACATAAGAAGGTGCAGAAGCAGGCAGGGCTTGGACGCTGGGCGCTGGTTAAAGGAAAGGGGTGGATACCCAGAGATGGAGTAGAGTGAGACTCACAGGCACAGGTTGACCTCTGTGATGAAAGAGAAGCTGCTGCTAAGTCGCATCAGTTGTGTCCAACTCTGTGCGACTCCATAGACAGCAGCCCACCAGGCTCTCCCGTCCCTGGGATTCTCCAGGCAAGAACACTAAAGTGGGTTGCCATTTCCTTCTCCAATGCATGAAAGTGAAAAGTGAAAGTGAAGTCACTCAGTCGTGTCTGACTCTTAGCGACCCCATGGGCTGCAGCCTACCAGGCTCCTCTGTCCATGGGATTTTCCAGGCAAGAGTACTAGAGTGGGGTGCCATTGCCTTCTCTGAAACAGAAGCAGCCCCAGCCTAATCAGGACTCCCAGGACCTTCCACCTGAGGACTTCCTCTCCCTGCATTTCCCAGAAAATTCAGTGCAGGTCCCAGTTCCAGACCTCTGACCCTCAGCTGTGCATCCACCACCCAGAGAGGTGCTGGCACGTGGCTCCCGGGCACATGACCAGCCTAGAAACCAGAGAGCAGGGAAGACCAGCAAGTTAAAGAACAGGATTCCCTGTTGCCTGCATCATCCCTTCCTTATCTGCTTATGCAAATTGCAGCCACAGGCTCCAGCCTCACAGAAGCCTTGTCTCTCAGCATTAAGGGTCCGGGGTTGCACTGCCCATCAATGTGTGGGGCACCTTCCCCAGGAGGAGCTGCCCGGGGTGGTGAGTGCCCACTATCACCTCTAGGGGGAGGGAGCCCACCCTGTGCCCCTTGATTAAGAAGCGTCCTCTTGGACATCAGGGTTACCTCGCCTGATGGACAGGTCCCACGGGGAGCTGGCTTGAACATTTTCTGATAAATTTAGCTTTTATTGAATCTGGTGGACTTGTGCTTATGCTATTCTCTCAAAAGTGGGGGGAGAGCTTCGCTAACAGACCAGTGGTAAAGAATCCGCCTGCCAGTGCAGAAGACACAGGTTTGATCTCTGGTCCAGAAAGATCCCACATGCCACGGAGCAACTAAGCCCTTGTGCTGTAACTACTGACCCTGTGCTCTAGAGTCAGGGAGCCACAACTACTGAGCCCCTGTACCCCAACTCCTGAAGCTGGCATGCACCCTAGAGCCCGTACTCCCCAAGAAGAGAAGCCACTGCAATGGGAAGCTCGTGCACCACAACTGGAGAGTACCCCCCACTTGCCACATCTAGAGAAAAGCCTGCATAGCAACAAAACCCCAGCACAGCCAAAAACAAATAAATAATTTTTTAGTGGGGGAAATTTAAGGCACTGAGGCAGAGCAGCCCAGGACCCAACAGCTTCATGCAATGGCTGTGGGGGCGTCAGACTTCATCTGTGACCCCATCTTTGAGGGGCAGGGTGACTAGGTGCTCTTAAGAAACACACTGTGGTCTGGGAGTTTATAAGCCACTTCCAGATCCACGTCATCCCATGAGGGCAGAGGCCTCTGGGGAGCCGTCTTCTCTGGAGGACTGGAGCTCACTGCAGTTTGCTGAAAGGCCGGGCCCCCACGTGTGATGACCTGGGCTTGTGTCCCAGGCCCTGCTCCCCGTCCACCTGCTCCAGGCAACAGCCAAGGGCCCCAGGACCCAGACTGGCTCATAGTGGGACCCTCACCTGCACTCCCATCACCAGGAGAGGTGAACATTCTCCACTTACCCACAGCTAACCAGCTGACACCCTCCTCAATCCAGAATGTCTAAGAAGGAGTTTCTACATTGGAGACAGAGTCTGGGTTGTTTGTATTCCCTGCTCACTTCTGAGTGTTCTATGAGTCAGCTATTTGCTTACACTTGGCTCTTCATAATTCTGTGTTCCTACCAGTGAGTGGCTGGATAACAGGAAAATATAACCAATTATAAGTTTTTGCATGTAGATCGGAGGAGGAGCGTATAACTATCGTCCTCCCCTGACACTTTTCTCTCTCTCATTTTTTTTTCCTTTTTGAAAAAAAAAGGAAGAAAAAAAGAAGCGATAATTTAAAACCTGCCCCAGGATAGTTTTGCATTATTCATCTTTCACTTGTGAACGTTGATGGGAGGGAAATGACCCAGCTTCTTCCTGATGTCGGCGAGTCCCTGAAGACCTCACCAGGGAGTCACTCTCAATTACGCTCATAATCAGACTCAGAGGACAACCTCTTGAAAGGAGAGCAGGGCCAGGCGGGCGCAGGGCTGCGGGAACTTAAGAAAATGAGATGGTATGCCCTGTGAGGAGCTGGGGAGAAAGCCACCTCGGGGAGATGGGCACAGGGGTCACTGCTGGGCTCCGGGTTTGGGCTCAGGGCAGGGAGAGGGTAGAAAGTGATGGCTTTGCAGGGGGCATCGTATAGCTTGTCTGTGGACTTGGGGCCATGGCCTTCCCTTGAGAAAGGAGGACAGTCCTTGTCCTCCTGCATCCCTTTCTTTCCTGAGTTCACTGAAGTGTGTTCCTAAGTGTGAGGGTTGCGTCCCTTTTTCCCTGGAGAGAGGATGCTACACCTGAGATTGGTCCAGAAACCCTGCCAAGAGAGAAGCACTGAGCCCAGAGACGAGGTGACCTGGAAGGATCTTAGACCCTGTCCTAGGCACCCAGATCCCCAAGAGCCACAGGCAGAGTGGGGCACATGTCCCTCCAGGGGGAGCAGCCCAAGCAGCCACACAAGCACCAGATGTTTTCTTTACAGAGTGCGTGTTTATTGAGGATGTGACCCTGTAGTTCACCTGTATCGCTTGGGAGTGAGACCACCTAACATCCCCAGATTGTGACCTGAGGCAGACACTCCCCACCTCTGGCCCACAGCCCAGCTGCCCCCCAGAGCTCATCTGGCCCCTGGAGAGGAAAACAGAGGCCCAGGGGAAATAAAAGACTCACTCAGAGCCCAGGCCTGGAGCAAGGACACCCCCCCGCCCCCGCCGCCCCTGGGGAAACTCTTCTGGGCAGCTCCCCATTTCAGAGCCTCCTCGGCAGAAGAATCCAGTGCTGAACCCAATCGACTAAGTCTCAGTGGGAGAGGCCATCTCAAAGGAGAGATGCTTTGTAAGTAAGAGCCGATTAAGGAGCAGGCAGACTCAGGGCTTCACAAACAAGCGTCCAGTCTCTGCGTCATCTACTCCTGTTAGCCATGGTCCCCACCCACATCTGCCCTCTTCAGGAAAGGCCATACCTGTGGGCAGGACAGCCCTGTGTCCCATAGAAGCCCACCGGCCACCCCATCCTACGGTCAGGGCTCCAAGGGGTCCCCAGAGCCAGCAGACTCCACCCAGACTCACAGAACAGAGGTGCAGACTCACAGGGGGTGATGTACAGAATTCAGGGGAACCGCGTCAGGATTCGAATGCCACCCGCCGCTGCACACCATCCCCGCAGCCGCCCACTCTGCAGGCGGGTGGGCTGGGTCGAGGGTCCAACCAGACCACCAGGCGATTTCCTCAGTGCTCGCCGTTCTGCAGACCTGCAGGTACGAGTGTGGCCGAATCCAAGGCCAGCCCGGCAGTCAGGAACCACCCCCTACTGGTTACAAGGCCTCTGACTTGAGCTGAGGTGTCTGTAAGGAACCAGTGATGTGGGCTTGGTCATCGGGTCAGGGCCGGGCTGTTGGTTCTGAGAAAGTTGTGACACCTTATATACAGAGAGAGAGACATACAACAGCACACATATATGTACACATGTACACATACACATACATGTCCGTGTCCATACATACATGTGCCTATATAGGCCTGGACATGAACACGCACATGTGTGGCTTTTAGTAACAGGAGCACAGAGGCTACATCCGTGTCTCACCCGACATCCACCATAGTGGCTCCAGAAGCACTGGTGACCTTGGCGCATGGGGAAATGCTGGCTGTCGTCGGCTCAGAGATGCTCTCCACAGTGGCCACAGCGTTATTTCCCATCTGTGTGACTGTGCGTTGGGATTTGCGAGCCGAGCGGCCTGAGGTCATCACAGGTCCAGAAGCGCACACTCGCCCCCTGGCAACGGCTGGTCCATGTCGGCGTCAGCATCCCTCCCCCAGAGGAACGGGGTGTCTTCCCGTCCCGCGAAGCTAGCGCAGGTCTGGCATCGATCTTCTCCAGATTTTGTTATTACATTTGTCTCACAGCTTTAAAATAGTAGCAAATATGTGCAATTTATTTAAACAACACTAGGGAAATTAACGCCATGGAGGCGCAGCCTCAGCAGAGGAGGATGAGGCAGGTTTTTTAAAGGAGAACAGAACGGTTCGATGAAAACCTTTCAAATCCTGAGTCTGCAATTCAGAGGCTCAGATGAGCCTCTGCAGGTGGCCAGGTAGACCTGCATTCTCTGCATCACACACAGGGAGATGTGGGGGGAGCCCAGATGTCCAGTCCCCACCTCCCAGAGATTATACCTGTGGCTGGTACCCCTGCCCCAGCCCACCAACCCCCACCATCATGCAAGGTGTGTTTGGCTGATTCCATCTGCTGCCCTCACACAAACAAGCTCAGAACAAACACTGTCTCACTCCCATCTCCTGAGGCAGTTGCTAGGACAGGTGACCCTCATTTCCCGAGGAGCGAGGTCTTGCATCTGTGGAGGGTGACAGCCCCCTGGTCCCCTGGAGGGCTCCATAAACACACACCACAGGCATCATCCCAGAGGGCGTGAGTCCAGGCAGGGATCTCACACTTTGCGTTTCTAACCTGCAAGCTGACCTGTGGGGAACTCAGAGATGAACCAATGTCTTTGGGCCTCTTAGTTGGGAATGTCCCTGTCTAACCAGCCCACTGCATGCTGACATGAGGACTCCTAGAGGGGATGTGACCTGATGAAGAAACCCCAGAAGTGAGGGTAGCATGCAGCCAGATGCTCCAACCTTGAGGCCTGACCCCCGGCACTCAGATCCTACCTTCAGAAGTGACTTGGCCTCCCTGGGTCCCCTGGTAGAGAAAGGATAACCTTCCTGAGGCCTTGAAGGGAGGAAGGATGCAGGCAGAGACGGTGGAGAACGTTCAGTGACCACAAAGTGACCCTGGCACATGGAGAGCAATCATCTGCATCCTGGCTGCCAGGGACTTCCCTAGTGGCTCAGAAAATAAACAACCTGCCTGCAATGCAGAAGACCTGGGTTTAATCCCTGGTTCTGGAAGATTCCCTTGAGGAGGGCATAACAACCCACTCCAATATTCTTGCCTGGAAAAATCCCATGGACAGACTACAGTCCAGGGTCAAAAAGACAAATTGACATATTTGTCAAAAAGACGAATCGGACATAATTGAACCACTGACACTTTCACCTTCTGGCTGCCAGGGAAGTAGAGACACACAGCTAGGACCTCCCTGAATGCTGTTCTGTGATGCTCATCAAGGAGCCTAGAGACGACCCCGCCCATCATCATGAGAGACGCAAGGTTGGTCACAAGGCTGGGAGGATGTCAGGTCTCCATAGAAATCAAGGCCTCTGGGGATGCACACACCTCACACGGATCCTTCTGATGAAGGTGGGATGCAACTTAGGGAAACTTTTGGTTTTTAACTGCCTTAAATGCGATTTAAATGCATTTAAATGCAGGAATTCAACACGGAAGACAGCTGGGCCTCTGGTGGGGAAAGTCCCAGAGGGGGTCTTCAGTGGAGTACCGTTAGCCTAGATAGGTTTCTCCACTGATGTAGCATTAGGTTTTGCCTACAAAGGTCTGTACAGTCAAAGCTATGGTTTTCCAGCAGTTGTGTGCGGATGTGAGAGCTGGACAATAAAAAAAGCTGAACACTGAAGAATTAATGCCTTTGAAGTGTGGTGCTGGAGAAGACTCTTCAGAGTCCCTTGGACAGCAAGGAGATCAAATCAGTCAATCCTGAAGGAAATCAACCCTGAAAATTCATTGCAAGTAATGATGCTGAAGCTTAAGTATGAATCCTTTGGCCACCTGATGGGAAGAGCCAACTCATTGGAAAAGATCCTGATGCTGGGAAAGATTGAGGGCAAGGAGGAGAAGAGGATGACAGAGGATGAGGTAGTTGGATGGCATCACCGACTCAATGGACATGAGTTTAAGCAAACTGCAGGAGCTAGTGAAGGACAAGGAAGTCTGGTGTGCTGCAGTCCACAGGGTCGCAAAGAGTCGGACACGACTGAGCGAACTAAACAACAACAAAAAATCAACATTAGGTTTGGGCATTCAGGAAGGATACAAGTTGTTGTTGTTTTTTTTAATCAGCTAGTTTTGTCTGCCTGTGTCTAACATTTCTATGCAACTTTTTTGCAAAAGGGAGTGAGGGAGGCTCTCTGTCCACAGCGGCCAATACCAAGGCCAGCGAGTTCTCACTGGGTCCAGAGCTCAGTTGAGGGTGGAGACCCCGCCGTGACTGGAGAAGGGCCATGTAGGGCCAGGTGCCTCCAACCGAGCTTGGGCTATCCTGGTCCAAGGTCTGTCTCCGTACCATGAGTTTCCATGTGCTCCTGGCTCTGAGGCTTGGAGTAAAATGAACATCAACTGTGGAAACAGTGCAGAGGCAGCCACACTAGGTGCCTTGAAAATAAACCTGGAGGCCACACAGGGGTAGGTGTCACATGTACACAGGAGTTCTGTGGGTTCTTTTAATTATAGAATTTCATGTACATTATAGCATCCTGAAGTATAGAAAGGTAAAAGAAGTCAAGTAAAATAAAACTCACTGGTGACTAGAGAAGGCCAGAGTTCTCATTTCTGTGTGTTTCCTTCCAGCCTTTTCTCTACCCTTTAAAAAATCATGGAACTCATATCGCCCGTAACTTTGGTACCATTTCTTCATTTGCTATTATTGTATGGAATTTTCTTTGTGTATTCAAAGAGTAACTTCTAATGACATGTAATATCCCAAAATATGAATGTAGTGCAAGGAATTTAACTACTGTTTACTACTATCAGAATTCCAGAATTTTTTCCTGATAATTTTACTATTTTATATTTGCACACTATTATCATACAGACAACTACAATGAACATCTTTATTTGTAGGATTTTGTCCACACAGTTTCACTGGGACAGGTTTCAGCTCTGGAGTTATGGGTCAAGAGCGAGGACCTTTTCTGAGGCCGTTGACAGTCACTGGCTAAATGCTGGTCCCAGCAGTGAGGAGGTCCATGACTTCAGAGCAGCCAACATCCAGTCCCACTGATTCCCATCAGGCATGGGCTCTTATCAGTCTAATTTCCATAGCAACTCTCTGAATTCAGTACTGTTATACCATCCCTACTTTACAAAAGAAGCAGCTTAAGCTTAGAAAGATTGAGGGCCTTGCCCCATGTCCACAAATCTTTGGACAAGGGTCTGTGTGACACCAAATCCCACACCCTCAACAGTCACGCCCTGCTGACTCACAGCATACACTCCAGCACCGAGGGTTCACTTTGTTTACTCCTGTCACTTTGATGGGTGAGGAAGATACACTGCTTTAGTTTGGTTTGATAACTGGAAGATGTGAACATTTTTCATGAGTTTATCAATCCTTTGTATTTATTTTGCTGTAATTATCTATTTGTGGTCTTTTTCCTATTATAATAAAGTTCCATTTTTTATTGATTTGTAAGAACTCTTTATATAGAGAGGTTATTAACTCTGGTCATATTTGTTGTAAATTCATCCAAAAATATGGAAAAGGCAATGGCATCCCACTCCAGTACTCTTGCCTGGAAAATCCCGTGGATGGAGGAGCCTGGTAGGCTGCAGTCCATGGGGTCGCAAAGAGTCGGACACGACTGAAGCGACTTAGCAGTAGCAGCAGCAGCAGCATCCATAAATAAGGGTTTTAAATTAAAATGTATGAGTACTTTCCTTTGTCATTTTTTTCCATTATTTTCATCTTTAAAAGCCCTGATCTACTTGTTAAATAGTCAGCTATATTTTCTTTACCCCCACTCAATCTGTAGTCCATTTCTTTGTACAGATGAGAGGCTTGCTAGAATTTTTCCCCCTAGCACATACCCACACACACACACTTTTCCCAACACCATCCAGTCTTTTCCTGGATCTAGATTCTGGGGGTTTCCCTGGTGGCTCAGATGGTAAAGAATCTGCCTGCAATACAGGAGACCAGAGTCCAATCCCTGGGTCAGAAAGATCCCCTGGAGAAGTAAATGGCAACCCACTCCAGTATTCTTGCCTGGAGACTCCTATGGACAGAGGAGACTAGCAGCCTATAGTCCATGGGTTTGCAAAGAGTCTAACACGACTTAGTGATTCACAAACACACACACACACAGATTCTAAATGATGCCTTTTCCTCTGCAAAACCTAACCAGGCTTCTCTGCCTCTTCTCTCCCTTTCTGCAGAAAGGAAAGAAGAACGCAGCCCTGGACCCCGTCCAGCCTCCGAATGACACGCTGCTGCCATGGCCGCAGCACCAGAGCTCCAACGGGCTGAGGCGGCAGAAACGGGACTGGGTCATCCCACCCATCAACGTGCCGGAGAACTCACGCGGGCCCTTCCCGCAGCAGCTGGTGAGGGTGAGTGGAGAGCCTCCTGCCAAGGGGGCTACTCTCAGCTTTAGTCTAGGCTTCTCCTCCCAGGATGTCGAGAATCGAGCCTGATGGGCATGTTCCTGGAGCTTGGGACGGCTCTGCACTGGGTGTCTGAGAAGATCAAGATTTCGCCTTTTCAGTAACAAGATCAGTATTGCACAGAACAGAAAAAAATCAGAAGGGCGGCCGCATCCTCCAGGGTGGACAGGCCTACTCGCTTTGGGTCCTCTCTCTCCGGTCACTGTCAAGTGACGATTCTGGTGCATGGGAGGAGATGGGACAGGAACTTGGCTCGTGGCCCTTGACCTCTGACATCTTCCCTTGATCTGTTTGTGCACACTTCTTCCCCATTGTGACTAAGATGCTAAATGGAGAATGATGGCTTGTCCGTGCTGACAGCGACCTTGGTGAAGTCAGAGGGCCTGAGAATGAGCCTGGGGTGCCAGGGGGCAGTTCTGTGTCCCTTCCCTTGGTGTTACCTGCTCCCGACAGCCACCATGAGGTTGCTTCTCCTGAAGAAGGGAAAGACTCATTTCACAAATTCATGTTTCAATAATCAAGGCCATCAACTAGCATTTTCTTCTTCCCTTTGAATGAAAATTGCAACCTAATATGAGCAATAATTTGATAAAATGGTAGTGAGAATTCCGGTAGATAATGCCCTCCACGGAGAGTGCCTTGCCCTACTCCGTTATTAAGGCGTCATCTTCATTCCTTGGCCTGATTTGTCTGTTTTGTTTCCGATTCTGTTTGATGAAGAAAGGGAGGGTGGTGTTTAGTATGCAGAGATGAAGCCACAAACTTCGCAGGGACCCCAGGTCAGACACCCCATCACACACACATCACAGCCGCAGTGACTTGTCATGAACATCATCCTGCCTTCTCCACACGTGATGCTATGACTTAAGAAATATATAGTTTGGTGTTCATCCCCATTATTCACCAGAACTCCTAAAGCCTGTGCAGTTTCCTAAAAGATAAGAGTAAGAAAGATATCTGCAGACATTCATAGCAAACCCTGTCTAGCACAGCTGAATTTTTGCACAAGGGGACTTTTGGAAAGGCGGGGACCCTCGTCAGCAGGGGGACCAACCCTGAGACTGGAGGGCTGGGACCTGTACTTCTGCCACCCCCACCTCCAGGGTGAAAAGGGGGCTGGAGGTTGAACCAATGGCCCTGATTTAATCAATCATGCCGACGTGATGAAGCCTCCACAAAAACCAAAAAGGACGGGGTTCAGAGAGCCTCGGGGGGTGAGCACATGAAAATCTGGGGTGCCCCTTTCCCACCTCACCCCACACCCCTCTTCCACCTGATTGTTCCCAAGTTACAGCCTTTACAATAAACTGACAAGCTAGTGAGTGCACATTTCTGAATTCCGTGAGCTGCTCTAGCATGTTAATCCAACCTGAACCCGAAGAGGAATTGTTGGAATCTCAGATTTACAGCCACCCAGTCAGAAGCACTGCTGGAATATTCTGCTGCCCTGGTTCCCAGCCTCCCAGGTTAATGATATTATCACCTGACACGTGGAAATTCCCTCCTCTGTCTCAGGCTGCGCACAGGCCTGTGAAAGGGGAGGAGACTTCCACGGGCAGAGCCTTATCCTGTGAGGGTCCCCAGGATCTGCTGGGTCCGTTAGTCCTGCGGTGTCTGTCCTCTGATGGATGATGGAGGAAAAGACACTGGTGTGCTTTCCTCCTGACCCCCTCCAGGGTCTCAGGGACAAAGAAGTTGTGGCTGGTGACGGCAGGGGGAGGGCCGGCGTTCCCCCACTGGCAGGGGCTCACCACCCCACCAGCCCATGGGCATGTTGATGGGGACACGTCTTCTCACAAGCCACAGTGATGTCTGCATGCTCCAATGCGGGAAAACGCGCCCCCTCCCAAGTTAACACAAAGCTTGCACATCGGGCAGGCAAGCAGCAGTAGGCAGAGGTTCTCAGGTCCTTGTACACACAAGCTCCCGATGACTGGCCTTGCTGGTGACCAGGCGAGGTGTCCGGCGTCAGGTGGGCAGAGCTGCACACTCCACATGCCAGAAACCAGCGGACACAGTTCAGAGTCACTGGGGGGCAAGCTGTCCTGTTTTCTAGTCTGAAGCGTTGCTGTGGTTTGGAGAGAGCGTGTCCTCTGCTCCTCAGATGTCCAATGTGTCTGCAGCCCTTGGAGAGAGGCTACCTCCAAGTCGATGTCTGCCCTGACGCAGACTGCAGGAAGAGAGGGTGGCTTAGGGTGGGCTGATGCTATGACGAGCTTTCCCACAATTTCAGAAATGTAACTCAGTACGTGCCTATTTCTTGCTCCTGAAACAGTCACTTGGGGGTGGTCACTCAGGGCTCCAGAGTGAAGTGCACAGGATGGCTGGGCCTGGACGTGGCAAACACCAGTTGGGCCAGAATCCCATTGGCCAAATTGCAGGGGAACTGGGGTATGCAGCGCAGCTCTGTCCCAGGAGGAGGGCTATGTGTGGGGAAGCACTGGGCACCGACCCAGCAGGTTTCCCCAAGATGAGAATGGTGCATGTCCTTTCCTCTCTAAGGGTCCCTCTGCTCCGAGGAGAGGGTGGCGGAGGTGAGCGATCTGACCTGACTTACTGCCCTTCTCTGAGCTGGTCTGTCTTTACCCTGCTGTCCTGCTGTATGTCTTCCATACCTAGTATGCTCCGACATCATGGTCATTATTTATTCATGTAAGGACAGGCCTCCTGAAGGCCAGGCCTGCCTGCATCTCTAGTGCTATGAACAGTAGGCACTGCCTGTGTTGAATGAATGCATGAGTGAGCGACTGAAGCCACCCCAGTGGTGAACACTGTCCTGGGCGCCCATGGTAGCCAAGACACAGGGCATCTGGGGGATCTTGGCACTGTTGTCCTGGCTCCTCTGGGGTCAGACTGCTTCCACCGGAGTCAGGCATCCAAGTTGAGCTGATCCTTTTGGGGAGATGAATCTTCAGCAGATGGAAAATAGGGTCTCCATTGTGGTTTCTGTACAGTATTTGTGTTTTCCCAATGGATTCCAAAAGGCTTCCCTGGTGGCTCAGATGGTAAAGAATCCACCTGCAATGCAGGAGACCCAGGTTCAACCCCTGGATCGGGAAGATCCCCTCGAGAAGGAAATGGCTATCCACTCCAGTATTCTTGCCTAGGAAATCCCATGGACAGAGGGGTCTGGCAGGCTACAGTCCATGGAATCTCAAAGAGTCAGACACGACTGAGTGACTAACACACACACAATGGATTCCAAGTCATTACGCAAGAACTCAGCCCAGAAACTCATGCATACAAATGCACACACACAGGTGTGCACACACCCGTTCCCACTCCACACGCAGACCCACACTCTCACGTGCTCACTGTCTGCCTCCTCCTGCCCTCTCTCCCTCTCTCCTCCCCGCTTTCCTCCTTAAACTCTTAAGTAGCATGGACAAGGGTTTGGGGTGCTTTTCTGACCCATTTCTGTCTACAGGAAGTCGATGAGTTTCCTGTCAGTGTTTTTCTTGGGGGGGGGGGAGGGGTGCTCCTGAAAGAAGCCCCCAATCACAATGAATGTGAATACAGCTTGATGGGAGCGGGAAGCCGGGTGTGGAGCATGGAGGTGCAGCTGGGATCAGCTGCAATTCTGTGCTCATTAAGGCATTTCATTCTGATAAAATATGTTAAATGAAAAAGTGGGAGGGAGAGGAGCAGGCAGAATGTTCTTCCCAAAAAACCTCCGTTAATTACAGGCTTTTTCCTTGGAAAGGATATCATGTTTCTTCACAAGCCTTCCTTCTGCTGTGCTGGGAGAAGAGATAATAGGTAGGCAGAGGGGAGTCCTGGGCCAGGAAAGGGTCGCTGTGGCTGGCGGGGCTGCCGGGAGCTATGATGGCCATGGCGAGGCGTGGAACCACTCGGGGGCTGTGCCCACCCAAATTAAATCACAAGCTAAATTAAGTGGTGAGTGAGGAGACGCAGTCACTTCACGGAGAGCCCATTCGGAAGATCCAGGCTGGGCTTCCTCTCAGAAGGAAGGAGGAAGCAGTTCACAGCCATTAAGCCAACCCCCTAGGAAGCTGCACAGAGGCTCTTCGTTATCCAGGATCATGGAAAATGGCAGGAGGGGACCCCCTGGCAAAGGGTAACAGGCGACCCTCCTGCTCCTGAATTCCAGCTCTGTCTGGGCTCCGGATGGAACAGTTTGGAGCCACCTGTGGGTGCCAGGCACCGTGCAGGCTGGAGAATCAGAAGGGAGAAAACACACAGCCCTTTTGTGGCCTCAAAAAGCAGCAAGCATCCATTTCCCACTTGTCATCCAGAGTTTGGTCCCTTTACTACCTTGGTTGAGACACCTTCACATGTAGATTAGAGGAGGGTTTTGAAAAGACACTCGCTTTTCTAGTGTGTATGTTAGGTTTGACTTCTGGCAAGATTCAGAATGAGGGTAAAATCAAACTTTTAGAAAGAGGACACATTTCTTAGCTGAGTCTAATAAAAATTCAGAACTGGTTAACTTGAGAGGTTGTCCAGGGCAACCGTAGGGTCGGCTCAAGATGACGAGGAGGCAGGCAAGGCTCTTGGGAGACAAGTCCTTTAATTTTGGAAGTTGGCATTTTAATAGACAATGAGTCATCCAAACCCATCCTCAGAGCCCTTGCCCGAGAGCCAGCCTGGAGAGGGAGCTCTGAACAGAAGGCTCCAGAATGAAGTCCTTACATAATTGCTCTGTGTGGAAGATGGCCACATGGAGAAGATGAGCTGGAGACTCCCCTAGAGTAGGGAGAGCAGGAACTGGGCTGCAGGTGGCTTGGGAAGGGTCATAAAAACCAGCCCCTCAACATCTGATAACCCAAATGAACTTCAACCAACTGAAGTCAAAGGCTTTCTTCACATGTTCTCGACAGTTTAGTTCCCATTTTGTGCATGTGGACCACACTGCCTCAGGTCCATCCACAAATGTTTACAGACCTTTGTGTAAAGAGAGGATGACCTGGGGTTGGGGAACAAGGGCTCAGGAGCCAGTTGTGGGATGAAAAGTGCCCTGAGCTGGGATCTGCATCATGAGATATGTGACAGGGAAATGGAAGATAACCCCAGATCTGCCCACAGTAGACTCTCCATAAATGTTCATCAGATGTATGAATACATGAGGTATCCTACACATGTATGAATTCTGTGTTATCCTACAAAACATTTGCTTGGTGGCCTAGCAATGTAATTGTCACTGAGCCTACCTCAGAACCTAGTACTCTGAAGGCATCCATCCATTCGTGAATGATGGATGTGGTCATTATGCACCTTCTTATGGAAACCAGGTTATCTCTCAAAGCACAGCGTGCATGTCTTGTCCCCCGCCCATCATTTCCCTGTCATCACCAGGAGAAAACCTAACCTCCAAGCGCATCCTATGGGACCCCATGATCTGACTGCCCTTTGTGCACCAAACTCCCACCATGCTGGGCCACGTGCGGCTTCCAGTTCTGATCACATCCTTGATTGCCTGGAGTCCTGTGTTTTCCCTGTGTTTTAGCCATCCCAACCTGGCTACTTCCTCTGTTCTCTGAGAACGCTCCACTTCTCAGAACTAACACAGGCCCTCCCGCATTGTCTGCCATTGTGGCAGAGTTTTTGGCACTGTTTTTTTTTTTTTTTCCAGTGATTATCAATCTGTCTCCCCAGTAAACACAGAGGTCCTTGAGAGATAGTTCACCTGTCAAACACAACAATGGGGACAGAACAGATGTCATTAAGTACTTACTGAGTGAATGATTCAACAATTGTGCCCACATCTACTAGTCTGCTTTTCATGATCATTATGGAGATTGTTGGGTTAGATAAACGATACTTGAAAATAATGAAACTGGAAGTTCTGTTTGTGGCAGTGCGGGAGTAGTGTATATCAGACCAATACTCCTCAAATAGCAGTTGTAAACTTTGGGGAAAATTTTTTGCTAAAAACTATTTGAAGTTGCTTGAGAATGATCAATAGTAGGCAGAAACTGTTGAGGACTCCACCCTTGAAAAGAAAACAGAACTGAGTGTGACCTGTGTTTGTGTGTCTTTAAGAGCACCCCCAATCTGTCCTTGCATCAAAATATAGCTAGATCTCACCCAGAAAACCAGTCTTACTGGCCAGCAGAGTTGGAAGATGGGATTTAGAATTAAAAACAGCTGGAACGTGAGGGGATAAATCCTGTAAAATATGTAGCCACAGGTGGAGACTCCCAGAAATACTCATAAGTTCTGTCCAGTTCCTCAGCTGCCCCTTGAACTTCACATGCCCACAGAAGATTCCAGAGAATCCAGAGAAAAGCAACAACTAGATGATTGAAAGAATCAAGAAGAGACTTACCAGGCAAGGTAAACAGATTTAAATTTTTCAGTCCAGCCAAGTTAAAACCCTTTAGAAAAAGACAGCAGAGCCAGCTTCTCTACAGTGCATCATCTACAATGATTACAATGACCAGAATACAAACAAAAATTACTAGACATGCCAATAAAGGAAAACATGACTGATAATTAGGCCAAAACTGCTCATAGAATCTAACCCAAATATTGGAATTAGCAATGGGGCCTTTAAAATATCTCTCACAAATATACATCAAGGACTTAAAGGAAAATATGGTCAGAATGAATGAATACATTGAGAATCACAACAGAAAAATGGAAACTCCAAACCTACAACCAAATGGAAATGGTAAAACTGGAGAGCATGATATCTCTAATGAGAAACTTACTGGATGGGCTTACAAAGTAGATTGTGCAGGGCAGAAGAGAGGTCAGTGCATCAGTCAGTAAAAATTATTCAATCTGAAGAACGGCAGGAGAGAGAGGATTGAAATGCACAGCGTTTCGATAGGACAAGACCAAGTGGCCCAATGTTTGTAACTGGAATCCCAAAGTAAGAGGAGAGAGGTAATAAGATAAGAAAAATGCCTGAAATTTCCCCAAATTTGGTGGAGAGACAAACTTACAGATCTGATAAATTCAGTGAATCTTGAGTAGGATTAAAAACAAACAAAACCATACCTTAATTATTGTCAAACTGCTGAAATTCTAAAACTAGAGAGAAAACGTTGAAAGAGAGGATAAATGAAGCACAACAAGGACCACAATGAGAGCAAGAGCTGGATTCCCTTTAGGAGTGATGGAGGTCTCTGGGCAATGATGTTTTCAAATTGCTAAATGAAAATAAACTGTCAACCAAGAATCCTATATCCAGAAAAAATATATCCCTCACAATTAAAGGTAAAATAAAGGCATTTCTGATAAACAGACTTAAGGAACTCCTTACCAGTGGGCCCACATTAAGCAGTATATGATGTCCTTTAGGCTGAAAAGAAATGACACCAGTTGGAAATTCAGATCTACAGGATGAAATGGAGAACACAGGAAAAACTAAGTGTGTGGGTTGACGTAAAAGACTATTTTTCCTCTTAACTTACTTAAAAAGGCAGCTGACTATTTAAAGCAAACATATAGCAGTATATTGTGGGTTTTTAGTTTCTGTAGTTATAACAAATTTGACAATAACAGGACCTGCTAGAAAGACAACTAATGTGGCCCGAGCTCTAGACTCAATCTTGCTAGTCAGGTTGATCGTCTGATGCACACAGCAGTGTAACTGGAACTCGCCCCTGTGGCAGTGCAACTCCTTCAGGTGCACAATACCCTCCTCCAGGTACCCAGAGCCTCCCCCAGGTACACAAGGCCCTCCTCCGAGTGCACAGGACCCTCTCCCAGGTGGATGTTGCCCTCTGAAAGCTCAGCGTACTTCCCTTTCAAGGAGTCACCTAGGAGCAGGTTCTGGGCAGAGGTGGCTGCTTTCTAAGAGGCAGAGCCTTCAGATGCTTTAATTCCTAACCTCTTTAGTGGGTCTTTCAGGCCTGTTCATCAAAGCCAGAAATGCACATGGGTGAGTGAAGAGGAAGTGGATTTTCTCAGCCTCTGGGGAGAAACTGAAAGCAGGGTTGCTCCGGGATTTTGCTTGTGTCTGGATTTCCTTCCCAGATAGATCTGAAGAGATTGCAGAAGTGTCACCTCTACCTCCACCACACTTTCCACTGTTTCAAGGGTTGCTGAAATGGAAGGAGCTGCAGCAGAAGGATCTGGAATGAAAGGAGTTGAAAGGATTGAAGAAGAGAATCCAGTGGGCATCCTCTCGTCCCCACCAGGAGACACACCTCCACCCTCCACAAGAATGTGTTCAAGTATTGGGAATAACAGTTTCAGAGAAATAGCAGAACTCCTTTCCTGGTGAAGCGGGGCAGCGAGAGTGCCCAGCACCTGCAATGCGGGGTCCTCCGCCTGTCCAGCCCTGGTGGGGAGGGTCAGCACCGTCAGCCCCCAAGTCAGTTCTAAAAGCGCAGCCCCCACCCAAACGTGCTTTCAGGGCTCTTTCGAGGCAGCCTCCAGGCCTCCCTGTAATTACTTGCAGGGAGCATGCATTACCCTCACAAAAGCCAGAGGGACCTGAAGAAAGCGTCGTTGAATGCCTCTGCACCGTGGGTTCTGTGATTTAATCAATCGTGCAGAAGACACGTGCAAGTCCCTTTGTGTTTACGGCTCCCTCATCTGAGTAGAGAATGTTCCCTTTCTTGAATTGCTTTAATGGCTATATTTATGCAGCTGAAAGTTCCTTAAGAAATGAAAGTAAAATCAAATTGCTGTAAATGCTCAGATAATTTATTGGAGAATATTCAATTAGAATATATTAATATTTTAGGTTTCCACCATTAATTTAATATTCAGAAATGTAATTTAGTTGTAGAATCTCTGGATCACCCTGGGTGGATGGGGTTTAGGACGTGGACTCAGCACCTGCTGAGAATGGTCAGCTCCCAGGGCCTCCCCCTTCCCGACTGTTTCCCAACATCCAGGGTTCTGCCGTGGCCCCCAGGCTTCATGTCCACAGACCAGATGTCCACAAGTATGGACACGACCCACCATGTCCATGGTGCTTACCATGGACACCAGAGAAGAGCCCAGGTGGGGCTCATCAGAGCTCAGAAGATTCTAGAACTCGGGGAGCAGTGGCCAATAATTGAGGGAAGAGGTGGCTATGTGGGTGAAGCCTGCTTCTCCCCACACACACACTCTCCCCCCACCAACGCTGGTGGGCAGGCTGAGTTCATTGTTCTTTTACTCCTAAGTCACCTCCGGGACTATGTGGACATTACCAGGGAAACTGACTTTCCGACCCTCATTCCCACACTGATGAGTGGGGTTAGGGGAGCTGCTGCAGGGTGGATGGCCTGCAGATAAGCTTGAGGATGTAGAGACTTGAGGGTACCTCGGGGAAGGGCTGTCAGCCGTCCTTTCCTGGAAGGGGTGCCCTTCATTCTGCTGTGTGGCCTCCTTTTTTTGTATGAAATGATGACAGGTCATGGTGAAGGTTAAGCCTGGACATGCACACGGAGCATCCCCTCTGCTGTGGTTGGCACAGAGGACACACAAAGACACGGTGAGACAGAGCCTAGCCACCCCAGAGTCTATGTTCAGAGAGATGGAGAAGCAAGCTGCTGATTATGTATTGGGGACCAGGAGATGTGGGGTGCAAGGGTGTCCCCATCAAACAAGGTGGCCCAGAGAGTCTTCCCTGGCATGAGAGCAAATACAGGGGCAGATGAACCAGAGTGATACCAAGGGGAAGAGCATTCTGGACAGAGGGAACATCAAGCTCAGTCTTGAAGGAGGAGCCAGGAGGTCAGAGTGGATGGGGATGGGCAGAGAGAGGGTGAGGGTGATGAGGAAGGGAGTGCCAGGGCCAGGTCACAAGGGGCTTGCCCATCAGGATGACCCAATACGGTGCTTGTGATCCCCAGAGAATAAGGGGCTCCCTTTGGTCACTCTGAGTCCATCTCGTGGCCAGGGGGCCCTGGAGCTTCGGACCCTCAGTGTGCATGTGATGGGAGCAGCAGTTGCAGGGAGACCACCAGAAGGACACATGACCCCGGGGTGGTCACAGACGGGGGTCCCTGCAGGCGCTGAGGAGGGAGAACGCACAGTGCAGTCTTTGTTTTCTGAGACGCCTCCAAGCTCAGGAGGGAGCAGACGGCAGAGGACAGCCCTGCTGGTGTGTGGGGGTCGTCCAGGTGCTCCCTGGAGCCTAGGGGGAGAAGCGCACAGGCCCCTGCCGTCCTGGGACGACGACAGGTACTGCGTCCTGCAGGAGACACAGGTTTGTTTCTGATACTTACTGTCTCCTGTTAATCACTTCCAAACCACAGACATTTTATTTTGAAGACTCTTTTCCTCCAAATTGTACAGAATCAGGTCAGGGGGTCGGCGGGGGCGGGGGGCAGTGCAATCTGTGTCCACAAAGCTCCCAGCTGAGGATCTGACTTCCCCTCCCTGGAACAAGGGCACAGAGACGCCAGCTCACAAGCAAAGCCAGTCAGAACAGAGAGTGTCTGGGGAGGGAGCTCAGGCCGCCTGTAACCTACAGAAGACAGCAGCAGACTGTGGTTTCAGCCGCCCCCATGATGCTGGAGCAGTCAAGCCTACATCTCCAAAGTTATTCTTAAAAATGACACCCCAGAGACAGGCTGTGTTGACGGCTAGACTTGCGACCAGACTGCTCTGAGTTTTGTTTACTTCTGGCTACACTCCCGTCCAAGAGCGGCTAGGTCTCAGGCCACCACTGCCCTGAGCACAGGGCCCTCTCCATCTCAACCATCAGAAACAGACTCAGCACTTGCCCTCCCTTAATCAACCCAAGTCCAAAGAGGCGTTTGCACCTACACTTAGGTGTTCAGCTTCCCAGTCTGCCTGGCCATTGAGTTACCAGCTTGATTTGGGCTTTGGGGCTTCTTGAGCTGTAAAGGCTTGTTTAAGTCAAGAAGCTGATTTCATTTCCCAAAGAAGGAAGCGTTAAGAACAAGAAAAGCCATGGAGCCTCAGTGTCTATGTGTTAAAAGCAAAATTAAGCAGACAATTAAGCAGTGTCTCATAGAGGCCTGGGCCCTCTTAAGCCCCCAAGATTGAGGGGGTGCCCCCCGGGACGAGGTGCCAGCAACCTCACTCACAGCCTCACACCACTCCTCTATCCCTGAGCAGTGCATCATGAGGACGAAGCGGGTTACCGCAGTCGTGGCTTCAGGAAAGGTCTACACACGTGAAACAAATTAAGGGAGAGGGCACGGTTGGTGTGTCCCATGCGTCGGTAGAAACCTGCTCTCCATGCTCCGCTGGGCTCCGAGGCCACCTCTGTCCCCCGCACTTCATCCCCGCAGCCCAGGGAGCTGCGTGCAGGTCGGAGCTGGCCAGAGGTCGGAAGCACAGTGTTTTCAACTTACCAGTTGCCTCAGGGAGGCGGAACCGACAGAGAAGAGAGAGGAGAGGCTTGTTCTCCATGGCCAAACAGGGAGCCCAAGCCTGGGCACTTTGTCTCCAGAGATCAGCATCCAGATAGCACTTAGGTTTCCTGTTAAAAAGAATAGAATCCTTGGGGCTTCCTAGGTGGTGCAGTGGTTAAGAATCTGCCTTGCAATGCAGGTGACGTGGGTTCAGTCCCTGGTCAGGGAACTAAGATCCCACATGCTGGGGAGCAACTAAACCTGCTCACCACAACTAGAAAGTCCATGAGCCACAAAGAAAGATCCACATGAGGCATCGAAGATCCGCATGCCACAGCTAAGACCCGACGCAGTCAAACACCTAAATAAAAAGAACAGAATCCAAAGATAAACTGGGCTGCAAACTTACCCTGTAGATTTGGACAGGGTTGGTGGGAAAGGATGTCGGGGTGACTAGTACATCCGTAACCTATTAGGCCAGTGACTGTCCATCTGTACACCTATTCATCCATCCCTCTGTACGTTTATCTGTCTGTCTTTCTCTCCATCCATCCATGTCCCTATCCAACTGCCCACGCATCCATCCATCTGTCCATCCATACACTCGTTTGTCTGTCCATCCATCCATCTTTCCCTCACCCGCCTACCTGCTTGTCTACCCAGCGTCTGCCCATCCGTCCTTCTGGCCATCCAGGACTCTCACCCTCTCAGCACCCTCCATGCTGGAAGGCAGAATTCTGCCATGACCACAGCAACACACACTCCAGCTAATTTTTCAAAACTTAGAAAGCCTGTGAAGTAAAGGATAAATTGAAGAAGTCAAAAACCCCACATCATTAGTTGGCATCATTAAAATCCTTTCAACATCTGAAGACTCCCCATTGAGGACAAAGGTAATACGTATTTGACAGTGGTGGAAAATTCTTCCCCAGGTTTGGGGGAGAGTCATCCATTTGGCTTAACTATGAACATGACAAAATTATTGGACTCGATGATGATGCCAATCCCTGAGGAAGATGTTAGGACCAGAGAAGACATCTTGATTGTTTTCTCAGATCATCAACAGCCAAGAAAATGTAGGCTTACAAGAAAGGAGTGTGTTTATTCCTCCAGATTCCTCCTTAGAGGAAATTTCAGTCTTTTTTTAGAGAGAAGTCCAGTTTAGGCTTGAAGGAAATAGTGACCTAGCTGGTCACTTCAAAGACATCTATCCAGCATTGACTCTGAGGTCAGCACTGAGCCCCATGGTGGTGGTCCCATCCTGTCCTGGAGAGCTTACGTGCTGGTGGTGGAGACAGACAAGAGAAGAGAGAGGTTCAGAACATGGAAGGAACCATGATAAAATCAAACACGGGGATGAGACGGGCAGGGACGGGCCAGTTGGCAACAGAAATGGTGCATCAGGTGGGGTGTGTCACCCAAGGCCCTTGAGCTCCTATAGGGCTAGAAGCCAGCTGTGTGAGGACCAGGCAGAGAGAACAGCAAGTGCAAAGGCCCTGGGGCAGGAACGAGCTTGGTGCACAGAGGGATGGAGGTCTGTGCAGTAAGAATGTGGCCAGCAGGGAGAGGAGGTGGGGAGGCTGACCAGGGAGGAGAGCAGAAATTACATCCCTCAGGGCCTCAGACCAGGTGGCAGGTCTGGGTGATCCCCGACCCCCGCCCTCCACACCCAAGAATGCTGTCTGATTCGTCCTCTGTGATATGCCTTCAGCTGCAGGCTACATGTGAGAGATGGAAAGTTAAGGATGGGAGCTGCACCTGAGCTCCAGGATGGGGGGATTCAGCCCAAGGGATGCTGACATGGGCCTGGCGGGACAGGAGGGGAGACGGAGGAGGAGTGGGACAGTGCAGCCTCCTGACTGGCTGGTGTGAATGGTGACTGCCCATGGGATGCCCCTAACCCTGCCCCAAAGTCGGGGGGGGCCACAGAGCCACAAGGCACCCTCCTTCTGGCTGCACAGGAAGTGGGGCCCCACCCCAGGGCCCAGGGGGGCGTGCTGTGCTCTGTAGCCTGGTAACTGGGGGCCAGAAGGCCAGTCAGTGAGGAAGCCAATGGGTCCCTCCCCTCCATCTAGCATTGAAGGGACACTAATGTCACCCCCGATTACAAGGGTTCACACCATCCTTTCTTCCTGTGAACCATGGCAAAGCCCAGGGCAAGAAATGACCACGAAAGAGCTTAAGCATCATGACAGAGAGGTAAACGTTTGCCTGACAGCAGAATGTGTCTGTCCACAGCCCAGGTTTGGTTTTGTTTCAGCTGCACCGGGTCTTTGTCACGCCTGAAGGGTCTTCAGTCTTCATTGAGGCACATGGGATCTTTCTAGTTGCAGCGTTCGAACTCTTAGATGCAGCCTATGGGATCTAATTTCCCAATCAAGGATCAAACCTGGGCTCCTTGAGTTGGGAGAACAGTCTTAGCCACTAGACCACCAAGAAAGTCCCAGCCGATGTTTTTAAATTAAGCAAGTTCTGGCTCATGTGGAGCTCTGACTGTGTTTAGAAAAAGTAATATGCATCAGGGCTCATTACGGTGCTGGTGCCAGGCCTCTCGGAGCCTGGGGTTCGGATCAAGAAGGTCCAGGTGGGATCCAGGCCAAGCCTGTGAGCGGGGGGGTGCTGTGGACCAGGACCACTCATGGCCCCATGAGTGGGGCCAGCTGTGGGACTTGCAGACTCTCACACCAGGAGGATGTTTGCTGAAGAAAAACCAGGCTGTTTCCAGCCTTCTGCTTGGCTCCCAGGTTGGGGAAGCCGATAAAAACTAGCCCCATTGACCCATCTCATTCGGAGCCAGAGGTTGAGGGGTGGCAGATCCTTCCTCAAAATCAGGCTCCCGGAGATTGCGCTGAGCTCTAGCCTCTCTTAATGCAAATTTTAAAAGCTTTTAATGTAACGTTAGGTACATACCAGCTACTCGTCAGAGCTGTAGTTATTGAGGGTTAATTTTATAACCGCTACATTCCTGATCAACTGTTACTTATAATTAGCCCCTATAAATGTTTCTAAATAATCAGATAATATTTGAATGTTTTAAATAAACTAAATAGCTGTCTTTTTGCTTCCATCGGGAAATCGCATTTAAATTGGGAACTTTAGAGGGGCAGGTCCATGTATCTGGCTGCTCTAAGTGTGGAGTTTGTTGACGCCCAGCTGTTACACTCCAGGGAAAAAAACAGTTTAGTATGTTTCAGAGTGTAAGAGGATTATTTTTAAATAGCCTCATGAATATCAGGAGAAATCAAGCAAGCCATAAACAGTCCTGAGTCGAAATTCTCTTAAGGCTGGGGGGGACTTTGCAGGCTGACGCTCCTTCCTCAAACTCAGCTTTCACGTTTGGCACTTGTGCCCGGCAGCTTCAGCTTGGGTCCCCAGTTTGTTCTGCGTTGACCCTCATGGTTTTGGGGGGCAGAGGCCGGTACACCCCATGAGATACCTGTGGGCCCCTCCCGGGACAAGGATGCTCAGTTTGGGGGTCCTGCTGGGGGCTGACAGCAGGGTCTCTGCAAACATGTCTGGTGAGCTCAGCAAGGTGCTCCCAACAATGTCTCCTCTCCCTCCAGCCACTAGCTCCATCCAGGAGCATCCTGGAGTGGAAGGAGGCCCATCACAATAGCAGTGGATGCCCCCAGGCTGCCCTGCTCCCACCCCTCTGCCAGCCCTGGGGGGCAAGGTGTGCTGTGTCTCATATCTCCCTATAAGCCCAGAACAGCTTACTATCCATGCTCAGGTGCCCCATCCAGACAGCTGCACAACTCGGTGGCCAAGAGCAGGGACAGAACACGACAGACCAAAGAGGCCTTTCTGGGGCTTCTTGAGCTGCTGGCAGCAGAGATGGGCATGAGACGGGTGTGTTCATTCACAGGCCTGCGGGGGAGGGGCAGCAGTAGCTCTGGGACATTTATCTACCACCTAGGAGGGGTTCCTGGAGAGACCCCTCTATGGGCATCCTGTGCACAGAGGCCAGTGAACCCTGACTGTGGTCAGGGATTTCCCAGGTAACACAGCTTCACCCCTGTGGCCTGGTTCAGAGCACCTTGTCTGTAGCCAGATCCCACAGGAATTCTCTTTTAGCAGCCAGACCAAGGGCAATCAGGGGTCAGCCTTGGGGTCTGGGCCACCTCCGGCCCTTCCCAGTTGAGTCTCGGGGCCGGGAGTGTGTCCTCAGTGTCCCTTGTGAAGCAGAACCCTCCAAGGGTCAGGACAATCTGTGTGAACTCTTGATGCTGCTCCGGCCCCTCTGAATGGGAGGAGCGTGGGGCTCCTATTCTTCCCGCCAGTGCACAAGCTCTGGGAGAATCCTGGCTGTTTCCAACCTCTGGAGGCACCTGCGTTCCTCGGCCAGCAGCCCCTCCTGAATCTCCAAGGCCAGCGTCACAGCACCCACCCCTGGCTGCTCTTTAGTAAAATTCCCTCTCCCTCTGCCGCGTAAGGACCTTAGGGCCTCCCGGCTGATCCAGGATCATCTCCCAGACCAAGAGCCTGAATGCAATCATGGCTGCAGACTCTTATTTGTCCTGTGAGGTGACACTCATGGACTCCAGGGATCCAGACCCGGATGTCTTTGAATAGGACACATGGCCCTGCTCAGCCGGTCACTCCCAAGGCAGGATGTGGGGACCCCTGTAGGTGGGGGGAGAGGAGGTGCTATCTGGTCTCTGCCCCCTTTCCTGTCATGCTGTGTCACCTGCTCCCCCAGAAACAAGGATGTTCACAACAGCTCACCTTTACTAGCCTCCCTAGGAGCCGAGTGCAGGCGACACCACCCCTGCTCAGCTCAACCCCTGAGCCCTGGAGGAGAAGCAGACTCTGACCCACGTCTGTTCCCAGCAGAGGCATCAGGCTCAAAGAAGCCAAGGTTCTCACTGGAGGTCACACAGCTCAAAGCACAGAGCTAGGCTGGGAACCCACAAAGTCTGGCAAAGTGTACTGGGAGCCCAGAGCACCCAGGTCCAGGGGTGGCCATCATCCCCATTTTTACCATCTCTGGGATGGCAGTAAAGGCATTCTTTCTGCAGAATATCTCTTTGAAGGAAAACTTACTCAGGGAAAGAAAAACAAGCTTCTCTGTTGGAGGGAAGGAAAAATAGGAATCTATGGCTTGTGTTTTTCACTTGCTGCTTCAAGCTAATCAGCCATACCAGCTCCAGGATGGCTGCAAACAAGACAGTGACTGAAGGAAAACAAAGCGAGATCCATGGAGATGCCTTGCACGCCTGGGGCAGCGAGGGGCTGAGGACCTACTGAGCAGAGATGCAGCCACGGGTGTGGATGTGGGGGCGGGGGGTAGGTGACCGGGGCTGCCCTCCACTGACTCCCAAGCCTCATTACTGGGGGCCACTGGTGGGGGGAGGGCACCCTATGTGCTGCAGGCTGGGTCCGGTACTCCTCACCCCACCTACCTTTGCACAATGCTCACAGACTGACTTTGGCTCAGATATTTCTGCCTCGTTTGGGAGTGGGTCTGGCATCCTTGCACGTAGGCAGATGGGGAGGCAGTCATGTCTGCGATGTCACTGCTGGAATCTGACTAGTTGTGGACCACAAGGAGCCTCCTCTCTCACCCACCCCCCACCCCCACGCTTCACACAACAACCCGCTAATTAACCACCTATCCATGAGCCATCCAGTCTCTTCAGTGAGGTGTCCGATGGCATCTGCCTCACCTGTGTGCCCGTGAAGTGCTGTGGGGTCCTCTCAGGGGTGGCCCCAGCAGATTCTAACCTCCCAGTGCTTATGGACCAGCGAGGAACTCGAGGGTACTTGGCATGCCGGTGGTGATCCGTCCAGCCAGCAATTACCCATGCCACCGAGAGGGAAGTGCAGGCAAAGAGTCTGTCCAAACCAATTTCCCCGGGCTGGTTATTTCAAAGTCTGAAAATCCCTAATTCCGGGAGGCAGGCGGTATTTAAATTTAAGCTCGACTCCCGAATGAGATCTTTGCATTCGCCTGTTCAACTTTATTTGGAACTGTGAAACGGTAACTTGATTACACGTTAAGGAAGCTTTGGCTGGGGGATTGCAGCCAAAGTCTCTGCTCCTCTGAGTTTATCCCCTTGCCGATGGAATCCACCCAAATGGGGGGCTCCGTGCCACTGCTGTGAACAAGCACGGACCAGGCTCAACCCAGGCGTTCTCCAGGTGGGGAGTCCTGAGGCGACGGTTTCAGGGTGTCATCTGTGGTCCTAGGAGGGGGACACACCAGCTCCCTGCTTGGCCACAAAGGAAGGGCCATCTGTAGAAAACTTAGTCTTCCCAGTCTCCCAAGCCACTGGATTATAAAACTGTCCAGATGAAAATTCGTTATAAGAGGAGCTTAGACCCGGCCATCTCTCACCTAGGGGCAAGTTCAGCTTCTGGTGTATTATGGTCAAGCTGGGGGGCCCAGAGTGGGGACCCAGCAGATGAGCAGGGGCAGCAGACTCAGAAACTCAGGGTGGGTGGAAGGGTCTCAAGTGAAGGGGCCAGTGTGGAAGCCACCATCACCTGAATATGAAATGACGGGGGCTGAGGTCTGGGGTAGGAGAGTCAGGATTCTACCTGCAAATGGCACCAGTCCACTCTCAAACTCAGGGATTATGGCTCATGTAGATGAAACATGATGAGCTGTGTCAGCTTCAGGCATGGTAGGATCTAGGCGCTCAGGCGAAGTCTCTATCATCAGGTGGCTTTCTCCTCATCTTGTGAATCTGCCATCCTTGACATTAGCCCTTCTCAGCAGCGCCCCTCAACCCCAGGTATGAGCAGCACAGAGCACATACCCCCACATCCCCAGTTCTGTGGAAGGAGAGAGTCTCTCTCCAACCAGTGGTTCCAGCAAATTCTCTGGAGCAACTCATGAATCTGATTAGCTCCTACACACACCCAGCAATGAGGTGAGAAGACATAAGACAGCCCCTAGGCAGAGGGACCAGCGGCTCCAAACCAGCCACCCAAGAGCACGTGTGCTCCGTGGGGGCAGAGGGGGCAGGAATGAGGCCGAGGGGCATGGGGCTGGATCCTGGAGACCCCACAGGGTCACGCCATTTTAAGGAGCCACAACTGAATCCTAGAAGCGGCAGGGAGACCAGTGGGCAGCGTGGGCCTAACGGCACTCGCTTCTCAGGGAAGCCCCAGTGACCACCCCATAGACTCTGCTCGCACTGGTCTTGGGGCAGCCGGAGCCCTGGGAATGTTCAGAAGCTGCCCAGGTAACCCTGGTGCATGGCCAGGGTCTGGCATCCCCAGGCTGTCCCACCACCTGCAGACTGACCATGCCCCCTTTGTAATAAGACAAGGGTGCCAGGCAAGCTCCCCGCGCCCCAACCTCCCGTCATCCTGGCAGAGATCTACCCCTCTCAGAGGAGAGGGAGTCGCATGGAAACCACAGGGCTCTGATGGGACTCTGAGCCTTTGCTTTCTTATCCACAGTGGGAAGAAAGGCTGAAAGTCTTTGACAGTGTTTTTATGGGAAGCAGACATTCAGTAAATGAAGGAGCAGAATTCCACTCACCTTCTCCCACCCCCACCCCCACCCCCACCACCCCTGTGCTCAGCCCTGGCCCCAGAGGTTGGGGAGGGCAGGGGGCTCCATGTCCAGTGCACCCACCTAGGGCCAGCATGATGCAGGGCCCTCTCCAGGGGGCCTGTTTGTTCTTTCATAGACACCAGGAAGAGGGGTGTCCTCATTCCCTCCCCAGGGCTGAGGCATGGACCTGAGGTCCCATGCCCAGAACAGAGACCAGGTTCCACTTACACCCATGGTTTAGAACAGCACAAGGTCAGTCTACACCCCTGAAGGTGGGCTCCAGAACCCACCCACATGGGTCTCAGTTCAGTTCAGTCACTCAGTCATGTCCGACTCTTTGCGACCCCATGAATCGCAGCACGTCAAGCCTCCCTGTCCATCACCAGCTCCCGGAGTTTACTCAAATTCATGTCCATCGAGTCGGTGATGCCATCCAGCCATCTCATCCTCTGCTGTCCCCTTCTCCTCCTGCCCCCAATCCCTCCCAGCATCAGGGTCTTTTCCAATGAGTCAACTCTTAGAATCAGGTGGCCAAAGTATTGGAGTTTCAGCTTCAGCATCAGTCTTTCCAATGAACACCCAGGACTGATCTCCTTTAGGATGGACTGTTTGGATCTCCTTGCAGTCCAAGGGACCCTCAAGAGTCTTTGCCACCCAGTAATTCAGAAGGTGCTCTGCTGCCATGAAAGACTATAATGTGGGGTTGGGGGCAATCCACACCCATTTGAGGGTCTGAGGGTAGTTCCAGACCCTTTCCCCAGAGAGATGCTCACATGCACACACACACACACACGTGCATATATGTACATGTGTGCACACACATGTGTGTACACCTATACACGTGTGTACGTGCCATGCATATATGTGCACGTGCATGTGTGTCCACATGCACACACAAGCACACACCTACACATGTGTGCATGTGTTGTGCGTGCATGCATGCATGCACAGGTACATCCACATGCACACAGATGTCCACACACGGACCCCAGCAGAGTTGAGGGACGCTCCTGTTAGAAGTTCACCGCCATAGCAGAGTCTAGGCACAGACCAGGCTAGAGGTGGGGCTGTTGGAGGAACACCGCACAGCCATTCACTCTGACAGGTGTTTAATTTCTGGAGGAGAGTGGAGACAGTGAAGGCAGGCCCCTTCATCCCCACCACGGCCGCATCCATCTCAGCCACATGCATGTGTAGCAACCCTCCACATCAGTGCTCCGGGAGGCCAAGTGGGATGATGGAGGGACCATCTGCCACCCCTCCACCCCTGAGAGCAATGCAGGGCCAAGATGACCCCGAGGACACGGTTGAGGGCCACATCCTGCCAGGTGACACGGATGCCTGGCACAGATTGGATCTGGGCTTCTTGAAACCAGAACCACACTTTTGAGAGAGGCAGAGCTTATTTTAACTGCCAAGAAGCCCTCTAATAATGGGTTGCTAAGAAACCACCACAGTAGACGATTTTGAAAACGAAGGAGACGTTTGTTCTGATCTATGAGTTTCCGAGACCGTGGAAACACCCCCACCACACACACGCCCGCCCAGCTGAAGCACTGCTGTGGGGGGCGTGGAGGGTCCTCTGGGAGGGTTCAGGAGGTGCCTGGTGGGGAGAAGCTGCCTTGGGAAGAAAGTGGGTGATGTTGGAAGAAGCAATGGATGTTGTCAAGCCCAAGGTCGCTGCATTCCAAACCACAGGGTGGGCCAGGCTGGCTCTGCCTGGCTAGTGTCTTTGTGGAGGTTGGGGGCCTGAGAACGGTCAGGATGTTGAGAGAACTATCTGTTCTATGCCCTTTCTCTAAGCATCTGATAACAGGGGGTTCAAGATACCTACCGTGTCTGAGTTTGGGGCTATTCAGGCTAAATTGATCGGGTCCAGAAACCTCCTTCCCATCCACTCCCTCTGCTGCCTACAGGGAGCCCAGGATCCTGGCCCCGCCTGGAGGTCTGGCAACTCCCACAATCCAGGAGGGAGGGCAGCCTCGGGCAGGTCTTGTGCGCTGTGATAAACTGTGTGGAGCAGCCACATGGTAATTGCGCTCAGGAAAATAAGCAGAAGCAAGAGGACAAGACAAGCTGAGAAATTACTGACAGCTCTTCAGGCTCGGTGGAACAAGCGGGGAAAGTGTCTTGTATCAAGAGGGCGACCAGGTACCTTGGGATTTTGCCCATAGCACTTTATCAACCCCCAGGGTATCTGGGGTTGCTCAGCAAAGACAGAACACTCACAGCCAGTGATGTCATCGCTGTTACCTTAAATAATATCGGCCAAGCGGTGGGCTGGCAGGCATGGCTGGGATGCAGGCATCAGGAGCTCCAAAACCATGCTGGGAGGACTGGGTTGTGCTGGGCTGGGCTGGGTTGGGCAAGACCTGAGGCTGGAAAAGGCCAGTCAGCCACCATGCCCCAATCCAGACAAAATTATGCCTGAGACTGACAAAGGCGGTGAGACGTACTCCGGCCATGTTCAAGGTGCCTGAAAGTCATCTGTGGCTGCAAGGACCTGGGCCGCAGTGACTCGGAAACCTTGCCCCGACAGACGAGGGGACAGATGCCACTATGGGTGGGGCAGGGCTGCGAGAGCTCCCTCCTCACAAAGCTCTGGGTCACCCAAGAGTCTGCACTTCCAGAACCATGACTCTGATCTCAAACCTAACGGGTACATCTGTTTTCTTGGCCTCGTTTCAAATGCAGCAATGGCAGCTGCAAAAAATACAGCTAAATCTCCGTGCAAAGACACATTTATAACCACCGTGCCCTGCAGTCAGAAAAAAGGCTCCATTTAGACCTCATTTCAAGACCGTGGGCACATTAAAGCCCGGCTCTAGATCTTAATGATGTGTGGGGCTTCCTCCACCCCGCTTTGCCCCTCCTAGAGCGAGCTCGTCTCGGAACATTAAGGGGTAGTTGCAGGATCCTTCCTACCGTGATTAGAAACAGAGGAGCAGTCGACTCTGCACCTCAGAGCAGCTTCTCAGCTTTTCCTCCTCCCTCCCAGCTTTGCAGCCTCCCATTTGCCTTTCAAATACGCTACCATGTCCCCAAGGGGACAGGGTGGGGTCAGGACGGTGGTGGGGTCTGGGTCAAGCCCCTTGGGGTGAGCATTTCATGACCCCACCTCCGTACTTTCTGCCTTCGGTTAGAATCTGCATATGCTATGGTTTCCCTGATGGTGCTGTTTTAATCAGCTCACTTTTCCTATGAATTAAGTTTATTTATTTTTTAATTAATTTGTACTAGAGTATAATTGCTTTACAACGTTGTATTCGTTTCTGCCGTACAACAAAGTAAAGCAGCTTTATGTACACGTCTCCCCTGCCTTCTGGATTTCCTTCCCGTTTAGGTGACCGCAGGGCACTGAGCAGCATTCTCTGCGCTATACAGTAGGTTCTCATTAGTTCTTTGTTTTATTTTGTTAATGTTGTTGTTTAGTCGCTAAATTGTATCTGACTCGTTGCAATCCCGTGGACCGTAGCCCTCCAGGCTCCTCTGTCCATGGGATTTTCCAGGCAAGAATACTGGAGTGGGTTGCCATTTCCTTCTCCAGGGTATTTTTTTTCCCAACCCAGGGATCAAACTCACATCTCTGCATTGCAGGTGGATTCCTTACCACTCAGCCACCAGGCGAGGCTGTATATATGTCAGTCCCCACCTCCCAATTCATCCCATCACCACCCCTCTCAAAATAAGTTTAAAGGCCACTCTATGCAATCATTGTTTAATGAAAAGCCCCCAGAACTAAGCCTAAGGAAAACAGACCCGCCCCCAAAAACAGCATCAAAATGATGTGGTTGTTTAAAAGCTGTGTTTGTCCATCCGCCCCTGAAAACCAACTGCAGCCCCAGCAGGACGGCACCTGCTACCACTTGGGAGATGGCAAGGTCATTGATGGCAGCCACGTGGAGAGTGCTCCATGGACTTGATACCTTTAACTCGGAATTAATATAGATGACCAATTCCGCCAGTTGAGGCTTCTCCTTTCTCTGCGCTGTTCAGAAGTGTTTCTAAGACCGGTGTGCTGTCACAACCAGCCCGTCTTTCCAGGGGTGGCCAGCCGAATGAAAAACGGGTGTGACATGTCAGCACAACTCAGAAATCAAATTAATCTAGGGTCTTCAGTGTTGTGACAAATTGTAAATGACACCCAGGAAGACACGCTGACCTGTCATCTCCACCGTTTACATAACTAAAGCCGATCCCCAGCTCGGAGGCACCTGGCAACGAGGGACCTCTCGTTAGCCACCAAGGTCCTGCGAGCCGGCGATGACTGTAATCATAGCCGCGTGTCCGTGACACCAGGACTAATTAACGTTCACAAGGAAGAGGGGAGGCAAAGCTGGCACGTGCGGAGGTGCAACCTTATCCAGTTGGAGGTGATGGATGAGGAGACCCGAACAGGAACTTGAGTTTTAAGGCATGAGGATTTGTGAAGGAAAGCAGGCCGTTTCTGGCCAGAGCTGTTTTTCGTGGCTCAGTTCTTCAGGAACAAAGGCAGAATGCTGAGTGCAGACATTACAACCAACATACAAGACAGACGGGCGACTGAGGGGCAAGGGCAGAGAGGCCAGAGAAGGGTGATGGGAAGCCTTCAGCTGAACCCAAAGGCCACGGGGAGGTATATGGGCATTCCCAGGGGCGGTGGGAGTTTTATAGGGAGGGGTGACCTGAGTTTTATTTGAAAAGATCACTGTGTCTCTTGCTGCAGTAGTCCTCACCACCCCAGCAACGGTTGCTCGAGCCTGGGGGCTTGGTAGGGGTTGGGCTGAGCGGAAGGCCTCCATCCCCCAGCAGGAGCCAGGCTGGCTTTCCAGAAAGAAGCAGAGAAGCAGAAGGCAGCCAAGGCCAGTCACTGATGGCCCGCTGGCCAAGCAAGGCGCTGGTTGACCCCAGCGAAGAAGGTAGGGTGGTGGGTGTGGGGAGGGCATGGGGAGAAGATTTAGACTGGGGTGAAATCCACCCATCATCATGGAGCTGCAAGAGGCTGTGCTGTAGGTGTTATTATTATTGTCATCCTTCTGCCCCCTATGTGTGCTAAGTGGTTTTGCTTGAGGGCAGCTTCCCAGAACTCTTGCCAGTAAAAACCAGCTCCAGTCAAGTGCGGGTAGAGAAGAGGGAGTGATCGGTGTTTAGTGGGCACAGTTTCCGTTTTGCAAGAGGGGGTAGTTCTGGGGGGTCTATGGCCCAACAGCGAAAATCTGCTTAACAGCAAATGTAGAAATGGTTAGGAGGGTAGATTTAACATAGTGTATCTTTTATCACAATAAGAGAGTATTGCTAAGCAAAGCAATAAAATAAAGTCTAAAAGCCCTTTATTAAAAAAAAAAAAAGAATTTGTCTTTTACATAGAAATGCTGAGCCAGACTCAGAGCCTTCTCTCTAACTTGGGGAGTTTTTCTAGAGTATGTTTCACCATGACTCTGACCTGTAGTGATGCTGTAGCGTCATATTCCTGTCCTGTGCTGTCTGCTCAGTTGCTTAATCATATCTGACTCTTTGTGACCCCATAGACTGTAGCCTGCCAGGCGCTTTGGTCCATGGAATCTTCCAGGCAAGAATACTGAAGTGGGTAGCCATTCCCTTCTCCAAGGGTTCTTCCCAACCCAGGAATCCAACCCACGCTTCCTGCGTGTTCTGCATTGGCTGGTGGAGTCTTTACCACTGAGCCATCTGGGAAACCCCATTATATTCCTATTTTCACTCAAGACCCATTTTTTAAATGAAAGTAAGTGACCCCACAATCCCACAGTCAAGATGTAATCAAATAGAAATTGAAGGCAGCCTGCCCCGCGCATGTGCCCCCTGGATTCTCAGACCCACGTGACACCCGGGCTCCCTCCTCTGTTCACTCAATGTGGAGGGTTACCAGGAATCAGAAGAATGGAGCCACTCCCAGTGGAGATCCAAGTCTGCTTGTGTTCCCCGGATTCCCTGCCCAGCCCCTACTCTGTTCTCCTCCATCTCCGCCAAGCCCCCTCCCCTTCCCCCTGCCAATTCAAGAGCAACCCCAAATGCCATAAACGCATCAGTTCTCTGCAGAACCAGTCGGAGGCCACTGTCCCTGAGAACTTCCGTACTCCAGACCCTTGGTCACCCTGTAAGTCTCAGAGCTTCTCAGCAAAGCCACTGCCCCCAACACCTCCGCTGCCCCCCACCCTCTATTACTCCCTGGGGTGGGACCGGCAGGAGCGTGTGGCCTCTGCACTTTCTAGGCCGGGCTTCCTGGGGGCTGGAGACCCTGACATTACCCTGCTCTGCCAATTATGCCACCCTTGTAACGGGATTTGTAACCTGAGCTGGAAAGGAATCAATCAAACATGCTCACGCACCTCGTTCCTGCAAAAGCGCTGGTGATGCGCTGACAGCTGCTTCATCAGCAGCCGGCTCCTGTCAGGCACACTGCTCCGGAGGAATCTAGCAGAAATCACGTTTCTAAAAACCACAAACATCCCCAAACTCTTAGGGAGAAAAAAATGCACTCCATGCTGAGGATGTGATCCAGGTAGAAGTGAGAAGTTGCTGGAAGAAAGATCCGCAGGACTCAGGCTTAAGAAACGAGGTTTTCCTGAGATGCAGGATTGGCATGCCAGCATCTCAGTTAGGCCTTAATCAAGGCTCTGCATTAAACGCGTCTGCTGGGCTCACACAGAATCACCCAGAAGGGAGAGCAGTGACCATCAATGGCCTGTAATAAAGATCAAACTTTTAACGATCTGAAGCAAGGAGAAAAAAATAAATAGCTTTCTTGCCTTTGCCATGAGAAAAGGATGCTCACCATACAGGCATGAGCAAAGCAGATGAAATCAACCTGTTGAAAATGGAAAAGCAAAATGGGAAATGGTTGTTGCCTGAGCCAACAGGTGTTGGGATTCCTAGAGCCCTGGCCTCGCCACCATCCTGGCGATAAGCCCAGCGGGGGCCCCTCCCCGGCAATCTGCAGCCCAGCCATCTGACTTTCAGCTTGCACTCTACATCGAAGCTCAGGTGGTTCTGCCATCCACCACCTGCGTGTCTTCAGCAATATCCCTGGCCGGGGGCCTCTGGAAGCAGCTTCCCTCCTGCTCGGTTCATCTGCTCTTAAGGGTGGCTGCCTGCACTTAGCTGAGGTTTCCTGCAAGCAGAGCTGAGGCTGGGGTTTAGGTGCATATATGGGGGTTGGTGGGGTAGCGCTATCAGGAGAAGAGGCAGGGAAGTGGGGTGGGCAAGGAAGAAGCCAAGCAGAGAGTTGGGTCCAACTGAAGCCAAGGAGGAGAGTGGCGCCCAGCCCCACCCACCCTTGTGCCCACAGCCTTCATGGCCATGGCTGCCTGGGCGGGGAGCAGTAACTTCCCATGGGAGGGGGCTCACTTGGCCAAGGGCAGCTCTTCAGCCCCCTCCCAGCAGCTGGAGGAGAAGCTGCTGCCCAGGTAGGTGGGTCTGGGCAGAGCCCTGGCCACATGCGTATCTGCTTCTCTCTTTGGTGTGCTTTCCAACATCCCAAGAGGATTTCTCCATATGGCCTAGACCTTAAGTCAAACCATCCCAAACATAGCATTGAAACTGGGTAAGAATGTTCCCCACCCTTGATGTATAATTCACACACCAACCAACAGATGTGTCTGTGAGTCTCTGTCGTGTCTGAGTCTTTGCAACCCCACGGACTGTATCTCGCCAGGCTCTTCTGTCCATGGGATTTTCCAGGCAAGAATACTGGAGTGGGTTGCCATTCCCTTCTCCAGGGAATCTTCCCGACCCAGGGATCAAACTCAGGTCTCCTGCACTGCAGACAGATTCTTTACTATCTGAAACAGGGAAGCAACCAACAGATAGTCTCTGTATTTCTGTAGAAGGTGGTCTGCTACCCGGTCAAGCCCCCTGGGGGGATCCCAGGAGTTAGGACGCGGACATGTGAATTTCTCGGGGTTTGCATCATGTGCAGAAGGCACACAGCCTCCTCCACCTCCCCACCCACTGCACCCCAGATGTGTCAGAGAAGCACTCGGTTTTGGAGCAGCTGCTCTGCTCCCCAGGCTCAGAGAGGAGCCTCTTCAGGCAGGTCAGCGGCACTTGCAGAAACAGATGGGGAAAAACCTCAGCCTCCTAACAAACAAGACTGACGTGCTGGCCAGCAGGTCGGCTCTGTAGCCCAAGGCTTGAGTCAGGATCCCACTGCAGCCGCTGATGCCCAGGTTCCAGGGGCTGCAAGCGCCACATAGACTAGAGCCGACCCAGATTCACAGTATGCCTCCCTTCTCCAACAGAAGAGCTTAAATTATTGCTGCCACAGATTTCAAACAGAATTTCTAAGCATCCTCGGCAAACCCGTTCAGTTTTGAGAATTAACAGAGTAAACAACAGCGCAAGGAGGATGTTTAAAATGTGCTTTCCACTCCCTCCAGCACTTGGGAGGCCCCCACCCTCATTCTGGCCTATCCGCTAATGAGCCCGGGTTCATATCCGTCCTCCCAAGCCTCACACCCTTGGGAACTCGGCTTCTGGCTCCAGAGTCAGGTTTGCCTGGTGACAACAGCGCCCTCTTGCTGGGACACTCGGGGGTCAAGTTAATCACTCATTCGTGTCCAACTCTTTGCAACCCCATAGACTGTAGCCCACCAGGCTCTTCTGTCCTTGGGATTCTCCAGGCAAGAAAACTGTAGTGGTTTGTCATGCCTTTCTCCAGGGGATCTTCCTGACCCAGAGCTCAAACCCAGGTCTCCCACATTGCAGGTGGATTCTTTACCATCTGAGCCAGCAGGGAAGCCCCTTGGGGGCCAAGTGGTGCACTTCTCACCTGGTTCCTGTCTCCCAAGGTCAGATGGAGCGAGCGTGTCCATGAGGACGTGTGATAGTTCTCTGTTCACAGATTAGGAAACTGAGGGTCAAAGAGGCTTAGTCACCTGCCCAGGGTCACACACAGAAGGCAGCAGCTGCAATTCCAGGCCCACCTGCCTCCAAGCACCCCCACACCAATACCTGGGCCAGAAGAGCTGCCCGCAAGGGCAGGGAAAGCGTCCAGCCTCATCCAGCTCCAGCCAGCCTGTGTTTCATTTCCTCCACCCAGTGTGTGACTCCCGTCCCTCCCTGGCTACCTGGGGACCCCAGAACCTGGTCCACTGTCCTCTCCAAAACAGTGGACGACGGTCACCGCTGACACCACCACGGCCCCTACCACTCGTGGCTAGTGGCCCAGAAGAGCCCCCCAGGGGAGGGCCCAGCCTCTGGAGCTTGAGCTCTGAGTTCACATCAGGTCCCCCCGCATGTGACTGGGGGCCACCAGCCTGCCCCCCTGGGTCTACTTGTGCATCTGAAATGTGCCCCTCCGTAGGCAAGGACTGACCCCCCCCCCCCACCCAGAACATCCCAGGACTTAGCTGCTCTCATCCGCACTGTCACCTCAGTTCATGGACAAGCAAAGTGAGGCACAGAGACTGTAGTAAGCCACCCGAGGTCACATAGCTGGGACGTTGGGGCAGGACTGGAACCCAGGCCGGCAAAGCAACCCTTCAGACCTTCCCCAGGGGTTCAAGGGAGGCAGCTGGTCTGCCCTGGGAGCCACATCCTTGCTGCCGTTTGGTTTGGTTTCTGCTGCCTCCAGCCTGTGAACTGGAGCATGCTGCCCTCTCACCTGTGAGCTGGCATCTCCCAAAGCACCTGGCAGAAAACTCCCTGGTGTGAGAGACCCAAGGCAGAGCCCCCATTCCGAGGGAACGTTCGCAGCAATTAAACCCTGCTTTACGTGATAGGAAAATGAGCTCTCCCCATTCCACCACCACACCCGTAAATACATCTCTAGGATGTTGGTGTGTCTGTAAGTGGTCTCTCATTAATTCCTGCTCCCACTCACTCCAGTGCTCAAGCATCTTCCTCAGCGGGTGATGAGCACTTTATCGCCAGCATCTGGAGTCCTCCAGGCCAGGCAGCCCCTCCCCAGTGAACATTTTGAAGGAAGCACATTCTCGCCCTGGGGCATTGTCGTGGGTGGGGTGGGATTAACACTGACTGTTCTTTGCAGGAAGCCCCCCGAGGGAGGTCCTGCTCCTTTCTGCCCCTACTTACCCACAGGGTGCTCCCTGCCCAGCAGCCTGGGGCACCTTGGTGCTGCACAGGGCTTTGTGATGCCTGAGGGACCACAGCTGTGGGTGTAGGGAGGCAGTTCCTGACAAAAACTCAATTTCTTCCCATCTGTAAACCAAGGATTCCCTGCCTACTTTTACAGCAACACAGGAACTCTGAAAGTATTCATAGGATGCTGGAAAGTTCTGCACCTGGGTGCCCTTGAGTTCCAAGGATGTGTGCACTGGACAGAGTGCATGCCCTAGGGTGCAAGGCGGAGGTCAAGGGCTAGAAAAGGATGCAGGCAGAAAGGGTGTATGCCTCATAACCCGAGACAGCCTTCTGACTCGAAACCACGGTCCCAGCCTGACACCTCCTCCCGAGAGAGTTGTGGTGACCAGATCACCGCTCTGGCCCTCCTCCCCTGGGCAGTGGGGCCACATGTCCTGCTCTGTGGCCCTGAGGTGTCTGTCCAGGCCCAGGAGTGGCCCCTGCAGTAATTCCAGCACCTTCTGCCCTCATGAACTGGGAGCGTGGCCCACAGCTGCTTCCAGAGTAATTTGAGTTCCTGACCTGGTCTTTCCTGATTCCATCAGTCCAGGAAGGCTCAGAATTTAGCCTAGCTCTTGGACTTCTGGAGAATAAACAGTCTGAAGCCAAACTCCTCAGCACTCAGGAGTCCTGAAGACCCTCGGGAAGCCCCCCAGAATGGGATTTATCTTTGCAGTAAAGAGGTGGGGAGGGGGGCATAAAAGCTCAGAGATTATGTTCTCAGGCCTTGGAGGCCACAGCCCAGGGAATTCCAAGCTGGAATGAAAATAAACCAAAGGAACACTGGTTTTCTGTTTCTAAGTCTTTGAAACTGTTAATCCTAGCTTATCAAATGCAAAATACGCCCCGGTCAGAAATGAGCCGGTCGCAACAGGCAGGTTTGGAGTCAGGAACTGGGTCGTCTCCCACTACCTGGAAAGGCTGTGCTGACTTTAAACCCCCACATCTCTCATTCACAGAAGAGCTTTCAGCAAGCACTTTCTCTTGGCCTTGGCACAGAGGAAACTAAAGTCACCTAAAACCTGGGAAATGCATGTCTCCATTTGGGGAGCAGATGGGAGCTTCCCAGGGCGGCCCCTGGGCAACCTCCCAAGACTGTCACAGCTTCACTCTGGAGCAGACATCCACCCAAGGGCAGTTGGAGGCCCGGGTATGATGGGGATGTCTGTCCTGAAGCAGATTTTCGAGAAAGGAAACTCGAGGACAGGAGCGTGGGGTCATGGGGGGTGCAGCATTTAGGAGGTGCAGCCACTTTCCCGACCTGAAAACCCTCGTAACATGTTTGTTTGCTTTCACTGTTGTTTGCCTAGTAGCAATATCTCCCCAGTGTTCAGAGGGGTAAAAATACGAAGCAGAGGGACTTCCCTGGTGGTCCAGGGGTTAGGAATCCACCTTCCAATGCAGGGAACACAGGTTCAATCCCTGGTCAGGGAACTAAGATTCCACATGCCAGGCAGCATGGCCAAAAAAATATATATATATTTTTAAAAAGTACACAGCCTAGCAAACAAGTCTCTCAGCGGCTCCCTGACTTTCTAAAAACAAAAGTAGCAATCCTGATAGCCACATTAAGCTGAGATTCTCGGGGGAAGAGGATGGAAAATTCTATTTTCCACTTCCTTAAACACCAAATTTATTTTCTTTTATCCTATGAGATGTTAATTTTCATAATAACAGGCCATGTTTTGCCAACCGGAAACGTAAAATGTAGCCCCTATTATAGATGGAAACCGTGCCCTTGGCTCTTCGGGACTTATGCAAATGACCATTTAAAGCCAAATGTGACCTCTGGGTTTCCTGCAGTTGGTGAGCTGTTGGTGAAACATGGAAATCTGTCCACAGGCAGATGGGAGATGATGGAGTCTAGAATTGTGGGGACGATCCTGGTCGTCACAGATTGACAAAAGGCAGAAGCTCTCCTAACGAACAGCAGGTGTAGCCACTCCCGGGAGACACGGCTGTGACCTCACCGACTAGACACTCTCCCACAGGCTGCCCCCTGGTTCCCACACCTTCCACTCCCACCACAGGGTATGGGCTCATTCCTGAGGCTGTCTCTGCCACCTGCACTTGCTTCCATAAGTGACTTCTGCATCATAGCAGCTTGCTTAAGACAGGCACCAAAGCACCCCAGAGCAGGTCCTGTGGGGCCGGGGAGGTCTCAGACTCCAGTGGCGTCTCCTGGGGACCCAGGACCAGAAGGTGCCCAGACCTGCTCTCTGTACATCTTCACCCCCCAATCATCCAAGCAGGAGCCTTGCGTGTCATCCCAACTAATGACACAAATAGCTGTGGGTTCTCTAAGCTTCTCCTTTTTGTTCACAGCCCTCACTGGTGGGTCTGCTTAGAACGAGCCAGGGAAAGCTGTCAGGGGACCCACTGGAACTCCCTGAGGCTGGCATTGCAGCAGGAGCCCCATGGCTGCAGCCAAAGGCACTCACTGCCTTCTCCTGCCTCAGTGAGCCTCCAGATTCCCTCCTCTCTTCTCAGCCCCACCCCTGAGGTCCAGGGTCTTTGCACATGCAAGGACTTCATCTCCACCTCCCAGCAGGACCTTCCCTCAAAGAGCATGTTGGCCAGGCCCATTAGGGACTGAGTGAACTTGAAGGAGCGTCAGAGACAACCAAGGGAATATGGCATTAGCCTTGAAATTGTCCCCTTCTGAAAGGGGGACACAGAAGCAGTGAGAGCATGTATCGGTATTTGCACCCGCTGTTCCTTTCAGATGCATTCAAACACATCATCCATCCCCCACTGCCCGAGGAAACCTGCAGACACATTTGTATTCTGCAGACCCCCTAACTCTGTGGTTGATCACGTCTCCTCCAAACACATCATCAAGAGGATCTCCATGGTTTTTGACGGCAGCCAAGTGGGAGCGCAACTCTCACTTTACGATGACACCCCCGCCCCAGACCCACACGATTCTGCCAGGATCCCGTACTTGTGTGCATCAGTTAGGGAAAGCACCACTTTCCATCCCCTTGTGGGGTCTCTTCCCTCTGCTGCTGATTGGTATAATTTATATGAAGCAATGAGCCCCCGCCGGGCTGGGACTGCTTGTGATACACGTATAATTACCAACCTTCTCCCAGCTTTGTGCACTCTGAGGAGGAAAGATGTTTCTAAAGGATCTATTTTAGTTGTACTGATGAAATGCATATTCATTTATGGGGCGGGGGGGGCTGGGTTAATTAGCTATTATTGCAAGGCATGCTGGGTTCTCTGGGATGGGACGCCACAGTGGGGACACGCGTTACCAATTTGACTCTGTGACCTTGAGCTGTGGCAGACCTGCTTTGAAAGGTCTTGGGTCAAGTCCTCAGGCACTGACTCCTGGAATCTGAGGTCCCCTTCTCCCACGAGATCTGCTGGTTTCCTCTGGGGAACATCTCCAACCGACTTCCTCCTCTTGGCTGCACCTTGTTCCAGACTGGGGGTCCCCATCTCCTCTCAACTCCATCCTGTCTTCATACTCACCTCCCCCAAGCCTTCCCTTCCCCAGAGAACTCCAAGGTCATTTAGGGTCCCCAGGGCACGGGGCCTTAGGAATAGCTGCCATTTCTCAGGGAATCGCATGTGCCCAGTGCTGGGCTCAAATGCAAATTCTAGGATTTGTGGGGCAGTTGTTATTGTTGTGTCATCACTAAGTCATGTCTGATTCTCTGCAACCCCATGGATTGCAGCATGTCAGGCTCCTCTGTCCTCCACTGTTACCTGGAATTTGCGCATACTCATGTCCATTGAGTTGATGGTGCCATCTGACCATCTCAACCTCTGTTGCCCCCTTCTCCTCCTGCCTCAATCTTTCCCAGCATCAGGGTCTTTTTCAATGAGTCGGCTCTTCACATCATGCGGCCAAAGTATCGGAGCTTCAGGTTCAGTGTCAGTCCTTCCAGTGAGTATTCAGGATTGATTTCCTTCAGAATTGACTGGTTTGACCTCCTTGCTGTCCTTATAAGGCAGTAGCTGTTGTGAAAGAACCAGAAACCGCAACCCCCGCCCCCATCAAGTTCCACCTTCTCCTCCTCTGTGATTCAGCCCCACTCTGTGCTCCCTGTGATCTTTAGGATGGGTTTGAAATTTGAAACAGCAAAGGAAAGGATCTGATCATTGTAATTTGGTTCAATTTTGCCAACATTTAGCAGGCCCTCTGTGACCAGGGCACAGTGTACCTGAAGAGAGACCCAGAGAAGTAAACACACCTGAACCCGAGGAAACAAGCACGAATCTAGCAGCCCCAGCAGCTCAGGGCCAGAGGAGAGACGCAGGATGCTGTGGGGCCACAACCCCAGCTCAGAGCGTCACTCTCCAGAGATAACACGCAAACTTCACGTGAAGTTCACATTTTCTACCAGCCACATTTAGAAGAGTAAAAGAAGAAGATGTGAAACTGATTTTTTATTGTTGTCAAAGACACATTACATAAAATTATCATCAGTCATAGCCATTTTTAAGTGCATGTTTCAGTAGCTTGAAAATGCATTTATAATGCTATGCAGCCATCACCTTCTTTCTTCTCCAGAACTCTTCTCATCTGGCAAACCTGAAACTCGGTCCCCCTGGAACACTAACCTCCAGCCCCTGGAATCCCCTCAGTTCTGCTTTCTGTCTCTATGAACTTGACTCCTAGTCTAGGGACCTCACAGAAGTGGAATCATATAGAGTTTCATTTTGTGACTGGTTTATTTCACTTAGCATAATCTCTTCAAGGTTTGCCTGTGCTGTAGTACAGGTCAGAATTCCCTTTTTTTTCCCTTTGAGAATTTTTTTCTAAATTTTTTGAATATTTATTTTTAACTTATTTATTTCTTTGGCTGTGCTGGGTCTTGGTTGTGGCATGTGAGATCTTCTAGTTGAGGTATTTGAACTCTTAGTTGCAGTATGCAGGATCTAGTTTTCCATGCAAGAAACAGTGCCCAATCTACAATGGCCTGGACACAGTCTTTATTTCATGTTATGACAAGCAAAAGTGAGTTGGTGCCAGTTCATGGGCTCATCAATGTCTTCAAGGAATCAAACCTGCCATTTCCTTACTCCGCCACCCTTAGCTATTGGTTTTGTGTCCTCATGGTTGCAAAAGGGCTGCCAGTGCTCCTGCAATGTTCTCCACTTCAAGAAATGACAGTAGTAACTATCTTTTCAAGCTTATTGTCAGGAAAGGAAAGCAAAAAAATTAAAAAGCCCAGGATTTCCCCTCCAGACTTTTCCTCATATCTCACCCTTCAGATACTGTCAAAGACCCTCTGAACTGCAAAGGGCTGCTGTGACAGCAAATGGTGGCAAACCCCAGCCTCTGCAGTAGGAGGCAGGGAGGGAGGAGGGAGCTTCCTGACTGGGATCACCTCCCACGCATGTTCTAGAGCAAGGAGGCACAGCCAGCGGGTCCCTTACCAGCTCCTCCAGCTTGAAGACTTACTAGAAATTTTTGTTCCTTCTTTATGGAGGAAGGTGGGGCTTTGCGATTTTATTTTTAGATTTCATCTCATTAATAATTTACTTATTTGCCGTGACTGTGCCTTCAGACTCCAAGGCCAGTGCTCTAATGTGCTGGTGAATTATGTGTTCATTACACGAGCAAAGCAGAAAGAGCGTCTCGATGCCTAGAAGAATCACTCATGTAATAAAAACCTTTGTCATTTATTCATTTTAATACAATAACCATCTTCCCTCGTGTTGTGAGTGTTATTACGGCACCTCTGATGACAGCAGTAACATGAGGAGACAGTCGTTTTATGGAGCAGAGTTATTGCCATGTTTAGATTATCAGAATTTTTATTATGGTGCTAAAATGAAAACTGATAAAGGAAAAACGTGGGCTGACATACCTGTAGTTCCCAGGGCCTGGGAGGCAAAGGGCTACCCCAGAGGTGCACCTCAGCCGTCACTCACCATGGTGGGCAGTGGTGACACCCTGTGCACGGCCCGGGGGGGCAGGGCTGGGGGGTAGAAGGCTCTCTCAGGAAGCACTAGAGGGTGTGTCCCCCCCAAGCCCCCACCTTCCCCACAGAGGATGTCACTGGGCTTCAGGGGGTCTCAAGCATGGCCGACCGAAGGTCACTGGACTTGTCAAATCGGCTAGCTGCCCAGTTTTTCTTCTCCCTGATGACGAGGGCCGGCTACCCCCAGTTGGACCCTGGACATAACAGGAGGCTGCAATCTACCTGTAATTTTAGTGAGTTTGTTTTAACTTTTTAAAATTTATTTATTTATTTTGGCTGCACCAGATCTTCGTTGCTGCGCATGGGCTCTCTCTGACTGCAAAGAGTAGGGCTATTCTTTATTGCCCCGACTTCTCACTGCGGCAGCCTCTCTTGCTGCCAGAGTGCAGGCTCTAGGCGCACGGGCTTCAGTAGTTGCAGCACATGGGCTTGTTAGTTGTGGCTCACAGACTTAGTTGTGCTGCAGCATCTTCCTGGACCTGGGATCAAACCGGTGTCCCCTCATTGGCAGGTGGATTCTTATCCACCAGAGAAGTCCCGCCTGTGATCTCTGGACATAGAAGTGCCAGAGCAGCAGGTTGAAGATCAGCATGCTCCCAGCCGGCAGCTGGCCCCACTGTGCAACCTGAGCACCCACCGTGGGAGAGGAGGGGGTGTAATTACCAGGCTTATTCAGAGAAACAAGGCCAGTAGGATGGATTGTTGTCGCTGTTGTTGCTCAGCTGAGTTCGACTCTCTGCAACCCCAAGGACTGCAGCACACCAGGCTTCCCTGTTCTTCACCATCTCCCGGAGCTTGCGCACATTAGGGGTATGACCCAGCCAAGGCGACACAGTTCGGCACAGAGCCCATCCCTGGGCCCCCAATATCCTGACCAGGACCCTAAAAGTGTCTCAGCTATTCCAGGAGCTGGGACTTCATTTAGCAAATTGTTCAGTCGCTAAAGAGTGTACAACTCTTTGCGACCCCATGAACCACAGCTCAGCAGGATTCCCTGTCCTTCCCTATCTTCTGGAGTTTACTCAAACTCATGTCCGTTGAGTCAGTGATGTCATCCAACCACCTCATCTTCTGTCATCCCCTTCTCTCCTGCCCTCAGTCTTTCCCAGCATCAGGGTCTTTTCCAATGAGTTGGCTGCTCGAATCAGGTGGCCGAAGTGTTGGAGCTTCAGCATCAGTCACTCCAGTGAATATTCAAGGTTGACTTCCTTTTGGATGGATAGATGGATGGATGTAAAGAAAGAGACTTATGATATAAGGAGGTGGCTCATGCCAAAATCAGCAGTGTAGGTTGGTAGCCTGGGGACTCAGGAGAGCTGCCCATCTAGAAAAGTCTGAAGCCATCTGCTGGAGAATTCCCACCTGCTTGGGGCTGGTCAGTCTCTGTTCTGTTCAGACCTTCACCTGTTTGTAGGGGGCCCACCCATGTTAAAGAGGGCAATCTGCTTTCCTCAAAGTTCACTGATTTAATGATCATCTCCATCAAAAATGCCCTCACAGAAACACCCAAAAGGAGATCAAATCTACCCATGTGGATGCTAATAAATGGAATGAGGATTTGAACCCAGAACTATTTCACACGAAACCCATGATTGTCATTGTCGATATAATACCTTCACCATGAATTTGTGTGTTTTGTACACAGCTGAATTGCTAGATCCCTTAATGTCCACCTAAATTATTTATTTGGCACCACGGGAATAAATACGTGTAGCACATTTATGTTGCCAGTTCATGCAAAGTCTTAAGAAAACAAGAGATGCTGTTCTGCGTGAAGTAAATTTACATCAAAGTAAGGCTCAGTCAGTAATACTCTGCAGTGGAGCCACGTCATGGGGCAGCTTTCTTAGGTGGAAATGGTGTGTTTTATTGGAAAGATTGTAAGAGACAGTGTCTTTAGGGTGGGGAAGCAGTTGCTCAGGGAAAGCAAGTCTCTAAGGACCATTACTCTGTTTGCCACAGTTGAACACATCAGCTTGTTTTCCTTTACATTATAATCTTCCAGCAGATGTCTGGGAGTCACAGGTCCCCTGGGGAAAAATCCCTTGATCCTCTGCAGCTTTCAGATCTGGGCTCCTCAGGGTGGTCTCATCATGTGTCCAAAGGCATCTCCACTGACTGCTGTCTTGGCAAGTGTGGGTTGCCGTTGGGTAGCTGGACCCCCAGGTAACTGGTATAACTCAGAGTGAAAGATGGCTCCAGAATCTCATAGAGGTGGATAAGGATACACAAAGGATGCTCTCCTGCCTCTGTGATGTGAATTAAGTGAATTGATGATGTAAAGAGGAGGAAGGAATTAAAACAGAGACTCCTGGGGAGTAACATTACAGGGTCCTGGGTCTCATCTAAGGAGGTGAAACTCCCCTCATTTTCTTTCCCGTGCCGAGCTGTCTGCTTCTGTGTTGAGAGTCTGTGTGTGCACATGTTCATATTTCTAATACTGATCTCATTAATTTATTTGGAATTAACCAGCATGAAAACTCCCAAGAAAAGAGGTCTTGATAAGAAATAGTAAGCCAGTGCCAAACAAGAGATCCAGGTCAAGTTTAATCCAATTGTAGGGATATTTAGAAGGAGAAAAAGAATCCTTTAATTCTAGATGAAGGCCTTCTTCATCTAGAGCCTCTTCTCTCTTATTCTATAAAAGAACCATTAAATTGTGCAATAACACTGGGGCCATGTGCATTGTAAGAATAGGCTTAACCCTCGTAAGATTACAAGATGAAGCTACATTTTCTGAGTGTCGGCAGCACAAAGGCAAGGCTCCTCAAGAAGGATGTTTAAGCATTGGGTCTCTCCAAACCCCACGCTTCTCCTGGTACCCAATGGCCATTTCTTTCATCTCAGAGTCACATTTAAAATGTTTGCATTTGCAGCATAAGAGTAGATTTTTCTCACTTGCCTTGTGGAGTCCAGAGTTGAAGGCTATTTTTTTGTTTCTTCTCTCCTTCATACCTTTGTCTCCTGACTTGAGAAATTACCTATATGATGATACCAAAGTATAAATTTTTATAAATCCAGCCTCTGGCTCTTGCCTCACCACAAGGCTCGCTCATAAGAATTCTGAGTGCTTACTGTGGACAAAACCCTGTCCACATGCTTCACATACAAGATCTCATTCAAAATTCACCCTTGGGCTCTCACCTGGGCCTCTCCCCAGCCTCATCCATGGTCTGGCTGCCATAGCCTCCATCCCAGAGACTGGATCTCTTCTGGGGTCATCTTGTCAGAGACTGTGTGTGCATGGCCTTCCAGAAATGGGCAGGGACACACATTATGTATTAGTGAAGAAGCGTTCCTGGCAGGATGCTTGACTCTCTTTTTTTAACATTTATTGATTGATTAGGCTGCTCCAGGTCTTAGTTGCAGCATGCAAGCTCTAAGTGGCAGTATGTGGGATCTCATTTCTTGACCAGGGATCAAACCCGGGATTGAACCTGCATTGGGAGCACACAGTCTTAGCCACTGGACACCAGGGAAGTCCCGAGACACTTGATTCTTCATCTGGGGACCAGAAATGACACCAGGCAGGATGTGGGTGACAGGTCTGAGAGTATACTCCAACCACCGGTGCCATCCGCCCTGGGCACCCCGTCTCTCCAGCTCAGGCAGAGGGTCCCATCCATGGGCTCTGTTCCCTGACACACAGGGGTCCAGCCAGGGGGCTTAGAAGGAAACCTGCATCCGCCCTGGCTTCTGTGTAATGACAGCCCTTGATAGTGGTTAAGTTCAAGAATCTGCAGGGAACCCCAGACTGTGTTCAGAGCCTTTGGTCTTCCGGGAGGTGGTCCAGGTACTCTGCATCCACTGAACACCACTAGAGGCTGGGTGCTGTGTGAGTTAATTACAGTTTGCTGAAAGCCACATGACCGTCTCTCCTGAGCATCTCCTGGACAGACCAGTGAGGGAGACAGAAAGAGGGCAGTCATCAAAAACATAGACAAGAAAATGCTGGCCATGTAGGGGCTGGGAAGACGAATAGGCAGGTGTAAGAGGCGCACTAAACCTCCCTGATGACTAGCTGTACACCTCAGGAGAGGACAGACCCCTCCTCACCTGGGCGGCCCCCGGAGGCCATCTCTGCTCCAAGGCTTACCTCTCCACACTGCAGGGTCCCCCCGGAAGGGAAGGCTGGACAGCAGGTGGTCCAGTGCTCTGGTCTTGATAGGGAGATGGCCCTGCAGTGGGGGGCTCCAGCCACATTTCCCAGCCCCAACGCTTTCTCAACTCGGCATCCACGCTTGAGAGACAAGCTGACCAGCCAGGTCAGCTCATGGGCCTGCCTGTTGCCCAGGGGAGGGCAGGGAGTCTTGACCAACCGCCTGACTTGACTGACACCTTGACTTGACTGAGACAATGGGGAATGATGCTCCCCAAAGAATATCAGGCCTCTGTTGCCAGAAGAGCCAGGGGTGGACCCTGCCCCACTCCCATCTTCAGCAATAATGTCTTAGTTGTCCCATACCCAGAATTAAGAAGCTACCTATCTTTGTTAATTTGGTACAACCTGAAGAACACTTTTGAGAAGCATCTAATTCACACTTCCCCACCAGGCAAATTTTGTAAGAACATATTCATGGCTGTTATTAATATTCATATGACTTTGAGGATTTTTTTCATGATTTGTAAAATTCCAAGTAATTGTGAATGGAAATGTATAACAGTGTCAATGTTACACAACAAATGCCTTTCCCCATCACATTCTGGGTTTTTCTGCTCATTATAAGAACCTAATTGAAAGTAATTGAAAGCTGAATTTCACTGTGCATGGAAAGTATTTTGTAAAATGCAAGAAACACAAACATTGTCAAGCCTCTTAAAGCCATGTTCATGTATCAGGGAGAAGTGGAGAGTGGGAGGAATCCGGACTTTCACTCACCCCCGGCCCCAGGTCTGTCCCATCACGTGCTGAGAGTGGTTTTATCCTAGCCAGATCTCACTGCTCGCCCAGCCCCAGGGCAGAGGGCTTTTCAATTAAACTTTGCTGCAAGCTAACAGTGCCTCATGCAGAACTCAGTTACAGCTTCTTGATTGCTTTCAACAGCAACTGAAGTCAGGTTCCAGTCCTGGGCCTTTGAGCCATGGTGACTTTTTTTTTTTTAATTGAAGGATAATTGCTTTATAGAATTTTGTGGTTTTCTGTCATACATCAACAAGAATCAGCCACAGGCACACCCATGTCGCCTCCCTCCCAAACCTCCCTTCCATCTCCCTCCCCATCCCACCCTTCAGCCTATCACAGAGCCCCTGTTTGAGTTCCCTGAGTCATAGAGCAAATTCCCATTGGCTATCTATTTTGCCAATGGAATCGTAAGTTTCCATGTTACTCTCCATAAATCTCACCCTCTCCCTCCTCTCCTCCCCCCATGTCCATAGGTCTGTTCTCTATGTCTGTTTCTCCTTTGCTACCCTGAAAATAACCTCATCAGTACCATCTTTCTAGATTCCATACATATGTGTTAGTAGGTGATATTTATATTCCTCTTTCTGACTTATTTCACTCTGTATAATAGGCTCTCGGTTCATCCACCTCATTAGAACAGATTCAAATATGATCCTTTTTATGGCTGAGTAATATTCCATAGTATATATGTACCACAGCTTCTTTATCCAGTCATCCATCGATGGACATCTAGGTTTCTTCCATGTTCTAGCTATTGTAAACAGTGCTGTGATGAACATCAGGGTACGTGTGTCTTTTTCAGCTTTGGTTTCCTCAGGGTATATGTCTAGGAGTGGGACTGCTGGGTCATATGGTGGTTTTAATCCTAGGTTTTTAAGGAATCTCCACCATCTTCCATAGTAACTATATCAGTTTACATCCCACCAGCAATGCAAGAGGGCTCCCTTTTCTCCACACCCTCTCCAGCATTTACTGTTTGTAGACTTTTTAATGACGGCCATCCTGACTGGTGTGAGGTGGTGTCTTTTGAAAACACACAGCATTTCAGCAATCCCAGCAGATTTGCAGAACTTACCAGAGTGAACACGACACCCAGGGTTTGAGTCTGCATTGGGAGTCAAGTGACCCTAGGGAGACACAGAGACCTCCTGGGCCCCCGTCCCATCTGCACAAGTGGGCACAACTTCCTCAGCCTCACTTTCTGCTCCATGAAGCTTCCCAGGAAGGCAACGTGACCAAGACTAGACCTGAAACTCTGCCCTCGAAACGCGATGGCTTGTGAAACCTTCGTCCAGTCCTCGGCCTCTCAGGCTTTGGTCTCCTTATTTGCAGAAGGGACTGGACCCGACGGTCAGGGGCCAACATCCTGGACTTCCCTTTTCTGGTCCTTAAGGAACTATGGGGGTGAGGAGGGGAGATTCCTGGGCCCTGCTCTTCACAGGGGAGCTCATCCCAGCTGCAGGCATTCGAGACATAGTGAGGACCCGAGATAAACACAGTGGAGGGCAGGCTGCCACCCCATCCGCTCACCCCACCCCACCCCACCCCCCCACCACTCGCCCCATCACTACCATCTCCTCACCCCCCACCTCCCCACCTCCCCTCACACACACACCCCTTCCTCTCCTGCCAGAGACGGAGACCAGGTGGTACCACGCCCCTCATCCCCCTGGTGTCTCTAGAGCAAAACCATTCTGACCCCTCCTCCAACCCCACAGGGCCCCCAGAAATCTCTGCCAGGACGAGGGGAGGGAGACGGAGTGGGGGTGGTCCTCCTCTCCTGCTCGTCGCCTGGGGAGGGGTGATCACTTCTCTCCTGACTCTTCCTCCTGCTTTTATCCCACTCCACGTGTCCCTGCTATTTCTTCACCATCAGACAGTAGGCACGGGACTGACTGGAACTTCTCCCTCCCACCTAGGATCTTAGAACCCTGTCACACCTGACACCCCCTCAGGCTCCCCTCTCCACCTTACCCCCTGCGCTCTCTGCCTCCTCCCTCCAGGCTCAGAGAAGACGTTTCTCCTCCAGGAAGAGGGCCTCCCACCCACTTTGGTTTCCCAGAGCGCCTGGCTGTGACCCTGGCTGTCGGTTTGCATGTCTGCCCCCCCCCCACACCGGGCAGCATGTCCTTCTTTCATTTGTTCGATTGGTGATTACTGAGCACCTACTGTGTGCGTGGTGCTAGGCCTGCACCTGCCATCCTTGGGGTCAGGCAGGGTGTCTGTGTTCCCATGGCCCAGGAGGGTGTGGGGCAGCCTTAGTGCTGGGCAGTAGGGAACAGGGGGGGAGGAGGTGGGAGACAGGGAGCCATCCCTGCAAAGCAGACAAGAGGACAGACACAGAACCTGAGAAAATCCAGATTCTCTGTCAGCATGAGAATCCAGGAGTCCTGGCGTCGAGAGCTGGCGTGAGGACCAGTGAGGCCAAGGAAGCTGAAATGCGTTTAGGTATAATCATGTTCTTACCTCTGGACTCTCATGAGAGTCAGATTTTAAAAGAAATTGCCTCTCCTGGCTGGCTGCAGTCACGGCCAAGTTCAGATTGGCCTGCCTGAAATCCAAGGTAGGCGGGGAATGAAGCATCTGCGGTCACGATTCAGGGCTTTTCACTCTGCTGCCGGCAACTCAAAACTCCCACCAGGTAAAGAAAATGAGAGCTTGCAATCTGCTTTCCTGGGAAGATCCCTGGGTTTAATATCACACGAAGAGAAAGAGCTAAAACACTTCACCGAAGAATTACATCCTCTTGGAAGATCCCGATCCTAAGGGTTTTGAGAGCATCCTTTAAAACACAGAGACGGGGTCAGGCAAGCCTTATTAGTGGCAAAGCCATTAAGCTGCAGAATAACATTGCCTTCCAAAAGGTTTAGAGCAGAAAGGCAGGGACTTCCAGTCATGTGCATGCATGTACACACGTGTGTGTGTGTGTCTGTGTCTGTGTGTCTGTGTGTGTGTGTGTACTTATGCATGTGTTGTTTGTACATATGTTTGGGTGTGTTACTCTATCTGTGTGTGCCTGTCCAGGAATTGCATACCACAGTAAAAAAAACCATGGAATTCTAACTGGCCTTTCTCAAAGATCCCCTCTGCCCTCAAGTCCTTCCAGAGTCTCTCACAGACCCTGTTCTTTCCCCATTTCATAATTGTCACCTTATAATTCTGCACTGACTGGCTGTCACTTTGTAAATCTAATCCTTCTGGTCCATGAGGCTTCCCAGGTGGTGCTAGTGGTAAAGAATCCGCCTGCCAATGCAGGAGCCTCAGGAGATGTGGGTTCAGTCCCTGGGTTGGGAAGATCCCTTGGAGGAGGAAATGGCAACCCACTCCAGTATTCTTGCCTGGGAAACTCCATGGACAGAAGAGCCTGGCGTGCTTCAGTCCAAGGGGCCACAAAGAGTAGGACACGACAGAGCGACTGAGCTCACATGCAGGCTGGTGCATGAACCACGTGAGGGCAGGACCATGTCCGTCCAGCGCAGGGTGGCCTGGCAAAGAGCACAGGCCATGTGGGCTGAGTGAAGACGTTAAAACAACTAGGGTGGGAAGTACCCAGCCAAGAATGAGGGTCCCAGGGATGACAGGTCCCTTCCCCTCCTGGGGCGAGGTTTTCTCTGCATCCATAGGACTCTCTGCTCCTTCAGTTCTTGGGATAAACCTCCAAGGCCTTTGCAATTCACAAGACCACACAGGGTGACTTTTTCTCCAGTTTCAAGTTCATTTGAAATTAGGAAAATACCTCCTCCTTGGGGGAGATTCTGCCGGAATCCTGCCATCCAGGCAGCCTTTCCGGAGGATGGAGCCGGCCCTAGAAGGAGGTCCCTGGGTGAGCACAATGGCCAGGCACCATACGTTATTTTAATGTAGACATCACTTTAAACTAACCTTTTACCATCTGTTCTGTCCTTTAATAACAAATGCAAAACAGCATGATTCTCGGTGGCGTCATAAAACTGGGACGGGTGATGGAAAAGCCGTCTCCACTCTTTATTCACGGCCCTGCCGGACGCCGCTGGGATGTTTTTCTCATTTTCCAGGCACAAATCAAGGAGAAACTGCTCTCGCCTGATCTGGTGAATTCATTCACACAGTATTTCTTCTTAACACGGTAAACTATGGGAGAATTGAGGGCGTCCTGAGAGCCCCGGACGCACTCGGCATGTATTTCAGGAGGCGCCAGTGAACGGCACCTGGAGAATTAAGGGAATGTAGCCTGATGGTCAGGATGTAATGAGATTCCTTTGCAAAAAATCAAAAGCTTTAAATGTGTGGCAGGTTCTTTTCAGCAGTTTCATAATTAAATTTCCCTGTGAAGGATGGGCAGTCTGGCCAGGAGGGTGCAGGCCGGCTGTGTCTCTGCAGGACCGTAGGGGCTCACACGCCCCCCCTTCATCCAGTTCAGCTCAACTGCTGTCCTCGGGGGCCCTCCTGTGTATCCCAAGTCCTCTTCTCTTAACCTAAACTCAAAGCAAGCCTCTGAATTCACCAGCCTTTCTAGAATCTTCCAGACTCCTGGGAGGAAGAACTGGTTTGAGTTTCTGCACCAGTTACTCAGTTCCCTTCTCCCCTCAATCGATCATCACAGGCACCTCCCTGCCCCCCAGATCTGGTGATAAGGGAGTTCAGCCAGGGAGGACCCTCTTTCTACAAACTGACTCCAAGGAATGGAGCCGGGTCGAAACTCCTCCCCGCTCAGCGCCTCGGACAGGGCTGGTCAGACGTGGTGTGGCCTGAAGGACCATCCCTGGTGGACAGAGAGGGGTTGTGTGATGCCGACGGGCCAGAGCCTCTTCTCCGGGACGCATAGCACTCGGAGCCATGGAGCCGGCAGAAGGCAGGCAGCCGGGACCCCGCATCTCTCTCCAGCAGGACGTGGGGCAGCGCTGATTGAGTGAGGGGAGCCCCTTGGAGCCTGGGGGTGCAGACAGGCATCCAGTTAGACCATGGTCAGTGCTCCTGCTTAGGGCAGACAAGGTACAGGAGAGCCCAACCTGATGAGAGGGAGGAGGAGCCCAGAAAGCCAGAGCGAAGACATCCCTCACAGACTTCAAGGACCTGTGTGTGCAGGCCCAAGTGTGCACAAGCCTGTATGTGCATGCATGCCCGTGTGTGTGCATACCTGTATATATGTGCGGGCCCATGTGTGCGCGGCCCATATGTGCATGCCTGAGTATACACATGCCCATGTGTGCACGTGCCCGTTCCTCTCCCAGAGGCCCTGATCAGCACCCAAGCAGACCAGGTCACTGACGCCTGTGTGATGAGGCATTGCCTCCTTCTTGCCGACTGTTCCTGACATTTTCTGTTCCCCATCCTCTAATGTATCAGGTAGGAAGCCACCATCATGGTCAGGGTGGCCAGTGACCCTACCCCCACGCTCTTGCCCTGGTGGGGTCGCCTCCGATATGTAAACAGTCACAGCTGGCTGGAAAGGGGTTCTCTATTAAGTCGAATTTTCTCAGAAGCAGAGTTTTCAGGGGGGTAGTTTGTGCTAAAGGTCCAAATTCAGTTGGAAAGGATGTTCATTATCAAATCTCTGAGGCACCTCCATGGAGACCATCCTGTGGTAGTTGTCCTGCTACAGAGATCAGCTGCCCAAGAAAAAGCTGTCTTTAGTTTCTGAGGTAAATCCTGCTAGGCGTGTAGGGGAGGAAAAGTCAACTTCCCTCCTCTTTCTGAGGTCCTGTCTGAGACCCCTGTAATAGAAGACAGATAAACAAGAGGAGGAAAAAACAGAAGTTTATTAACATGTGTGCCTCGTGTACTCTTGGGGGAGACCCAGGGGAAAATGAGCAGCTCTCCAAGATGCCTTAGAATTCAGGTTTAAGAGGAAGTGAAAGTGAAAGTGTTAGTCACTCAGTTGTGTCCAACTCTTTGTGAGCCCATAGACTATAGCCCGCCAGGGTCCTCTGTCCTTGGAATTCTCCAGGCAAGAATACTGGAGTGGGTAGCCATTCCCTTCTCCAGGGGATCTTCCCAACCCAGAGAAAGGGGGAGAGGAAGTGATTTGTAGGAAAGATGATGGCCCTCGGAGGAGAGGTGGGAGGTGCGGTCATGTGACAGGTCTGCCCTCCTCCAGGCCCCCTTCCAGGACTGGTGGCAATGATGTTCCTCCGTGGATAATCCCTCCTCCGGTGGGGGGGGGGGGGGGGGAGGGGGCAGGGCTGTGACACCTGAGCCCCTCTGAGGCTCTTCTCCAGGTAGATGAGGGAACTCAGAGAGAAAGCCCCTCCTACAGCTGATGGCTCTCAAGTGCCCGCAGCAGAAACGTCACTGCACCCAGCAGCACATGGCAGGGGCTACCCTCCTCCCTGCCTTGACACTCCCCCCAGCAGTTTCTAGGCTTGGAAGCCGGGCTGGCAGGCTGCTCCATCTCCCTGAACCCATCTCTCAGTCCTGAGAGGAGGTCAGTTCAGTAAACAGTTGTCTCATTTCGGGGGACGGGTTGTGGGCAGGCTCCAGAGCAGGCATACAGTCAGGTTATGATAGGAGGCATCTCTATGAAAGCCAAAGAGAATCTAAGTTACTGGTTAGAGCAGACCTGTTTCCGAGCCCTGGGGTGGGAGGCAGCCAGGCGAGATTTCTGGATGGCAAGCTCACAGCATCTTTGTGGTCTGGATGCCTCTGGTGGGGTCGTGTTTTGTCCGGGGAACCTTCTGAGTGGTCATTGGCACGGCAGCAGGCATGCAGGCTGTCTGTGCGTGAGATCTTTCAGGTGCTTCCCTGAATTTCATACCCACTCATCCAGCCTTAGTTTGCAGGGCTGTGGGAAAAGGGCAGCTTCATTTTTAGTGCTTCCCAGTTGGCTCAGCAGGTAAAGAATCTGCCTACCAATTCAGGAGACTCGGGTTTGATCCTTGGGTAGGGAGGATCTCCTGGAGGAGGAAATAACAACCCACCCCAGCAGTCTTGCCTGGGAAATCCCACGGACAGAGGAACCTGGTGGGCTACAGTCCATGGGGTCGAAAAGAGTCAGACACGACAGAGCGACTAAAAGCAGCAGCACGATTCTTAGTGATTCTAAGTCGGAAGCGTGGGAGGATATCGGAAGCGTTGGTCTGGAACCATGTAGCCAGATATTTGAGGAAACTAGAAGTTAAATCCAGTCCAGTTACAGGTAAAAAATAAAACCTCAAAGACTACAAACAGGACTAGAATCTCAAGGCACAGAGTTCTACCGAAACCTAACTTTTCTCTCTTTAATCACCCCCATTTCTAAGATAATCAGATAATCATGGTAAAACCAATTTTGCAAAGGAAGCCTGATCTCATTTGACATGGCTCTTGGGAGGTTGCTGGGCGGTAGCTCCTAGCCAGGACTCTCTCTGGTCACCCTGGGCCCTTCTGCTCAGCTGATGAAGGCAGCTCTGGTGGGTTGACCCCACCCGCTGGTGTCTCCATGCTGACCGTCACACCTCCATTGGCCTGGGGGAGTTGTCTGCAGTTATCTTACTTTGTGGTCTTAGGAGAATGGTACCGGGGAGGATTTGTAAAGCCAAGGCAGGTGTTTTCTCTATATGTCCTCTTCTATGGAAGACTTTAAACACCTCCTAGGTGAGCTCCCCTGACCCTCGAGCCCTTTGCCAAGGAATTTCCTGAAGAATTAGCAGTCCCTTCACGTTTGTTCTTCCTTCCAGCCAACTGTGAAGTTTTATATTTTCTCAAAAAATAACCCGTTCATCAGGATTTTCAACTTGGCTCGCATAAAATATAAAGAATAAAATAGATTTTTTTAAGTCTTATTTTTCCTCTTAAGCTTGCCAAAGGTACATCTATTTCTTATGAATTTTTTTCCCCAGAGTACAGCTCTTGCATCTATTTATCAGTCCTTCCAACTTTTCTGTTTTCAGATTCAGAAATTTCTGCATTCATCTTAATTACCCGGGTGTTCACCATATCCTGCTTTGTCATTCCTTTCCTTCTGGATATAAATGCTCAGTTCATTCACTGTAATTCTGTTTTAATGATGAAAATATTTGAAGTTAAGGGTTTGTTTTGATTCAGTCTCTGGCCAAATTCCTTGGGTTTTGCTGTTTCATTGTCATTACTATTTTTAAATCACCTCTAAATACAGTTTTGATTCTTAATTTGTGGTTACTTCAGAATGTTTTCTAAAATATCTCTTTAAGAATCATCTTTAAATTTTAATTGTATTATTCTAGTAAAAAGTCCTGGTCAATGTTGCCATGGTCCCCTGGGCTTTGATTTTTAAAAGTTGTCTTTTCTAAAGGTGTATTCAGAGTTTATGCTAATCTTAATTTGGCCCCAGCAGTTATTCTTTTCACGTCCCTGTGGCTTATTTACAATCTCTCACCATCGGAGAAGCTTGTTGTCTTACATGGTATCCTGCCCGTCAACTGCCCCTTACATGACCAGGACCTCTGCTTCATCTGAATGAAAGACATGCACCTTATGTTTAATTCTGCGGGTGTCCTTGCTATCTCCTATAGTCGTGCATTTATCTAACGACCTGGTCAAAAGTGAGGGGCTGTCTGCATAGTCCACCCCCAACCCATGTAGAGCACAGAATCGTGCATTTTTTTCTCTGTTCTTTCCGTTGCTTCACCCAGCTCTCAGGCTTTGCTAGCTTACTTTAGATTTGGAACCCAGATCACCATTATTGAGGGCTTCCCTGGTAGCTCAGACAGTAGAGTCTGTATGCATTGCAGAAGGCCCAGATTTGATCCTTGGGTCGGGAAGATCCCCTGGAGGAGGGAGTGGCTACCCACTCCAGGATTCTTGGGCTTCCCTGATGGCTCAGATAATAAAGAACCCGCCTGCAATGCAGGAGACCCAGGTTCAATCCCTGGGTCGAGAATACCCCCTGGAGGAGGGAATGGCAACACACTCCAGTATTCTTGGGCTTCCCTGATGGTTCAGATAATAAAGAACCTGTCTGCAATGCAGGAGACCCAGGTTCGATCCCTGGGTCAAGAAGATCGCCTAGAGGAGGGAATGGCAACCCATTCAGGTATTCTTGCCTGGAGAATCCCATGGACAGAGGAACCTGGCAGGCTACAGTCCATGTGGTCACAGAGTCGGACATGACTGAGCAACTATCATTTTCACTTTTCACCATTATTAAATTGTTGTTTTCCACAATATACAATTTCTGTAAACACTGTTTGTGCCTGTAAGCAGCTCTGTAACCATGTTGACAACACCTTTCAGGTCTGTGTTTCTGTGTCCAAATGCTGGTGCGGGGTGGGGGGTGCATTTCCCAGGCAACCCCTGTTCTCGAGGTCTTCGCTATGACCCCCTCTCAGGGCAGGGGAGAAGGACCAGAGCAGGAACAGGGGACATTTTCTGTGTCTCTGCGCACCCAAACATGTCCACTGCCTTTCTGCACAGATGATCACTCGGGGGCAAAAGTGTCTTGGGCCCTGACCTTTTCCCTAAAAACCCCATGGAGTGAGCTGTGTCCTTGCCCTTGTCTTTCCTGAGGTCTGGCGTGAGGGGCATTTGAACAGGGTCCTCGGCCATCTCAGACCATCACTGAGGCTCTACCGTGGGCGTCCTCACCTCTGCTGAGCTCCCTGCAGACCCTTTCCTCTTGGAATGCTGTGTCCCCTCCTCCCTGTCACCTGGGGCTCACCGGACATGTACTGTAGGCTCCCAGTGAACCCCTGGCCTCACCTGCCCTTCTGGTCCCCCGAGTGGACCAAGCGCTGGCTGTGGCCTCATATGCCCCTGGGAGAGACGTCATGCAAGGCCATCCAGTGGGATGAGCAGAAGGTCCAGGTAAGAAGCCTGACCTTCCCCTGCCCCCATCTGTTCCCCCTTCCAGATCCGGTCCGACAAGGACAATGACATCCCCATCCGATACAGCATCACAGGCGTGGGCGCCGACCAGCCCCCCATGGAGGTCTTCAGCATCGACTCCATGTCCGGCCGGATGTACGTCACACGGCCCATGGATCGGGAGGAGCGAGCCTCCTACCATGTGAGTGTCCCTGGACTCGAGCTCCTAAGGGCAGGGGGTTGGAGGGGAATGCAAACCCAAGTCCATATCAGAAAAGCCCACCTGCCTGCAGGGCACCTCCCCAGGCTGTGCAATTCACAGAGCAGATGGGCCAAGAATGTGCTCTAGTAACGTGTCCCTGGTGATGCCGGGAGGGTCTGGGACACACTGGGGGAGCCACTGGTCGGAAGCCGTGGACCGACGTGATCAACCAGGAGTTCTGCTGGGGGAGGGGTCGTGCAGCTGCTGTGTCACCCCCACCTCTCCAGTTCCGGACACGCATCCCGGCCCCTCTGCCCCTTCCTCTGAGAGCAGAAAGGCAGCTCTGAGCGAGCACTGCTGCTTTCATGGGGAGCCGCCAGTGGAGAGGAAAAGACCATGAGAAAGTGAAGGCTGTGAGACTCAGTTAAAGGAACCGTCCACCACTTTCCACTTGGCCTCCTGGCCTATTGGCACACAATTGGCCCTAGAGCTCGGTGGGCACACGGCTCTCACACCACCCGTCCTGGCATCCTTGGGCTCTGCCTCCTTGTCATGGGATGAGCATGTACCTTCGGGAGGCAGAGGCTGGAGCCGGACTTGGGGGGGCAGAATTGGGCAGCCCCACCCAGCAGCTGAGACATGTGCCCTTAACCCCTCCGACCTCCATGCTCTCCTGCAAAGGGGAAACAGTCAGGCTGCCTCAGCGTGTGCTCGGAGGACTCAGGGTGACCATCCCTGTGGTGTTCAGGACAGGGCCCAGCACGTGGTAAGGCTGCCTCTGTGGCTACAGCCAGGGCGTCAGAACTCCCAGCTCCCGGGTTGTGTTCACAGACCTTCAGGTGAGGGGATGCACTCACAGCCTCCGCCCTGTGTCCTCTATGGACCGGCACTGACCTCACTTGGCTTCAGCCTGCAGTGCCAGATGTGAACCCTGCTCTTCATACTCCAGGTTCACTGTCCACCTCCTGGATGAGAAGGGAGGCTCCACGTGGCAGGCTTGTCCATACCACATCCCCTGGCAGAGAACAGAACCCACCACGGGGGGCGGGCCAGTCACAGGCTTTCCTCTCTCAACTGCTCAGCTCCTAGCCCAGGATGGCTGCAGAATTTCTGAGTCCAGCAAAAGATGCAATGAGGACCCCTCTGAGCTGACTATGAGTTTTAAGATGGTGATGGCCGAGCGTCAAACCACATACAGACCCTTCTGAGTACAAGGCCCGAATGACTATGAGGGTCACACACTCGCCCCCTGTCAAGTGGGACGGACAGGAAGCTGACACTGGAGGACTTGTGGGCCTCATCTCGTGGCCGTCTGGGTGCAAACAGCTCAGAGCCACACCCGGGTGTCACTGTCCACTCTGAGGACCCCCAGCTCTGGGCACCCCAAGAGCAGCTCGATCTCAAGAGCACCACACACCCTCTCCCTGCACCCCCAAACCAGACCCTGGGAAGGCAGGAGCCACATTTGGGAAAAGGAGACCCACTTGGCAGTAGACTGAGAGACAGCTCCCCAATCCTTCACCTGCTGTGGGCCAGAGGATCACTCTGATTTGAGAGTCCACGATTTTAGTGAGGCTCTGATTTTAGTTACCTCTGTCCACCCAGACAGTCTCCTTGCCACTAAAGTCAACCCCCTACATGACGTGACTCGATCACAGGGTGACTCCTGTAACCTTCCCACCTGGAACCTGCGCCTCACATCCCAGAGTCCTCTCTGCTCCCCCGACGGGTGCCGTATAATCCTGTCCTGAGTCCCACCGTCATCATGGCTGTTAGGAGGGTGGAGCAGCATCTCCCACCTGAGAGGGAGCTGACAGACCGTGGACACGGGTCCCTGGAGATGACTGTACGAAGCCTGTGATCACGAGACAGATGAGCATCACTGTCTGCTCTGCAAGGCGATTCCCCCAGAAGGTGCCTTCATGGCTTCCTTAGGAAGCCTTGCTGCTGGGGCCACGAGCCGTCAACTTGGGCGGGATATTCCTGAGCCTCTGTTTCCCTGCCTGTAAATAGAGATCCGACAGACCTGTCTCACGGTTCTTGTGAACAATGAGGTGAGGCAGTGCCTGTGGAGGTCTCGGGGCACTCCCAGCCAGAGCCAGCACAGGGTTGATGGAAGACAACAGGATCCCACACATGGCAGGCATGCACAGCGCATCGCAGGAAATTTACTCTGCACAAGACACCCAGATTTGCAAGTCTCAGGACATTTCTCATCTCCAAGTCGCAAAGCATTTCTTGTCTCCAACATCAAGACAGACCCCCATCCCCAAGCCTGCAGCTGTGTGTCCAGCCTGAGAGATGGAGGGGGATGGGTGGGCTCTTAGAGATTTCCAACAGAATCTATCAAATGTTGTTTTAAGCTTTTGGAGGGGGATGAGGAGACCCTGCCAGCCACTTTCCATCGAGAGCTCCACTCGGCCTGCTCCTGCTGCTAAAGATAGCGGCCCAACTGGGGTATCACTTCAGTTAGAAGATAATAACTTTAATTTTAGCTCAGAATTACTTTTTTCAAAGCCTCCTCAACCTTTGGCTCAGCGCCTTATTGCCTGGCCACGTCTGACAAGATGAAGGATGGCCCAGCCGCCCATAGGAGGATCCCCTGGAGGAGGGTACAGCAACCCACTCCAGTATTCTTGCCTGGAGAATCCCCATGGACAGAGGGGAGCCTGGTGGGCTACAGTCCATGGGGTCACAGGGAGTCAGACACGACTGAAGTGACTTAGTAAGCACACACTGGCCGCCTACAGGAGGACTTCCACAGCAGGGAGGTGCAAACCGGGCTTCAGGAATGGCGACCCAATGGCCAGGCGGCGGGGCGGCATTGGGGAGCAGTCGGCTGGGAGAAACAACTGCACCCGAATCCCCATCCTGAGATGTTTAAATGTGATACTTCAAGCTGATCTGTCTTGAAGGGGGCAGCTGCATGGCTCTGCAGGCTGCAGCTCCCAGGAACCTGAGCTCATTTGTCTCCTTGTGATGACATGGATCGTCTCCTCCATGAAGCCTGCCTTGAGCTCCCCCCAAACACATGGTTTCAAGGGGGAAATTCTACACAGGGCTGTCGGCCGAGGCTGCGGATAACTCAAGGCCCCTCCTGCAGTCATGGATGGCACCCTCCCCTCCCCCAAGGCTGGCAGAGCAGCTGGGGGCGCAGGGCATCAAGGGGACTGCCTGATGACTAGGCGGGGTCCCCAGCTCTGAGACCCCTTCTGCGGGAGGCTCCTCTGGGCACCCTTGACTTGGCGCTGTCTTGGCATAAGGACCCTGTAGTCCAGCGTGTTTGGTTTCGAGGGTGACATGGTTTCCACAGAGAGATGAGGGCATGGCTGTGTGACAGTCACAGTGCTGGTCTGGAGAGACAGGCCAGCCCCTTCCACCTCCAAGTGTGGTTTTCCTGTCTAGTCTCAGGGCCCCCATGGCCCCACTCCAGCACGCTTTGCTGCCCGTGGGGCTCAGCCACTCTGCATCCCCCATGGAGGCCCCCATGCTTGCTGTCCTCTGGGCCCCTCATCCAGGGTTCAGCTCCAGCATCACCTCCTCCAAGAGGCCTGCCTGGCCTCCTCCCCACCCCATGGGTCGTTGCGGTCACATGCCTTCTCAGGGGCCATCTCCTGCATGAGAAGCCCCAGGGCAGCCCCGGGTCTCATGAAGTCACGGACTAGGGCACAGCCAGTGCCTGCCCACAGGTGGGCCCTCAATAGATATTGATGGAGCGAATGAATTAATGAGTGAATGAATGAATAAAAGATAAAAATCCAAAATCGAAGAGGAGAGTCTGAGCAGCCCCTGTGGGCCCTCCAGCCCAAGTTGGGGGACCTACCCTTTGTACCTTGAGTTGTTCCCAGATGGAGCTCCCTGGAGCCCCTTCCCCATTGGAGTGGGGCCTTCCACCCCAGGGTGGACCCATTTCCTCTCTGCTGCCCCAAGAAAGATAAACCAGGCCAACAGGGTAGACTTGAAGTGGATGCCCAAGTTCAAGGACTCACTGTGTCTCCTCTCTGGGCCTCCCCCAGGCCTGGCCTCCTGGCAGCAAGGGGCCTAAGCCCCCGCCCCGTTAGCACACACAGCCTTTCTGCACCTGCTCTAGGTAGACGTGAGTCCTCAGCATCAGTGGTGCGGGGACGGATATCGGCGTGGACCCTCGGGTCAGCCTCCAGCTCCCATGGTCGCTCTGTTTCACCTTCCCAGGATGCCTCCCCATTCCCACAGAGGAGAGAACCCAGGCTCATGACGTGTCCCAAGCCCACCCCGCACTCCCCAGGCTGCCCCTTGGGGGGGGCCCTGAACTGCTCTGTCACCCCACCCCAGGGCTGTAGGTCACAGGAAATCTGCTCTTAGTGGTTCACAAGGCTTAGGGTCAGGCACATCCCCGCCGGCGGCAGCTGCCAGCCCTGACAGCATATGTTGCTTTCCTTCTAGCTCCGAGCACATGCTGTGGATATGAACGGCAACAAGGTGGAGAACCCCATCGACCTGTACATCTATGTCATCGACATGAACGACAACCGCCCCGAGTTCCTCAACCAGGTGTATAACGGCTCCGTGGACGAAGGCTCCAAGCCAGGTGAGCCCTGAGCCCCGAGGGAGGGACGTTCCCGAAGAGGGACACGCAGCCCCTGCCGCCATGATGACACCTGGGACTCATCGCCTATGAGTTTATTTAAGCACCCACTGCTCGCACTAGGGAGTGGGCATCCCTGCTCCACATACCTCACAGTCCAGGGCAGACACAGACAGAGGGGCTGAAACAAGGGACCAGAGCCACTGCAGTGACGATTTGGCTCAGGAGACCCCTGGGCGCTGAGTCATGGGGATGGCTGTAGATTAGGGAAGGCTCCTCTGCAGAGGTGACCTGTGGGCCAGGAGCTGACTTGTGATCAGGAGCAGCACTCAGAAGTGCAGGGAAGAACTCTGGCAGCAGGGAGAGCATGTGCGAAGGTCCTGAGGCCGGTCAGGGAGGAGGCTGGCCATCTGAGGCCTCCTGGGCACCTCTGGGCATAGCAGGAAGCCCCTGAGAGGGCTGACTCCCTCGGCCTAAAGAAGTGAGCTGTGTGGCTGAGGCCCTTGGCCCCCCTCAGAGCTGACCCAAGAGCTGACCCGTCTTCCCAAGGACTCCTGTCCAGCATAAATGATAATGACCACTTTACAGTGTCTGGTCTCTGGATCCCATAATGACCAAGAAGTGGGCGCCTCCCTCCCCCTTCAGCTCAGACAGGACTCAAGGCCTGAAGAGGTGGAGCAAGCAGTCCCAACCCCTCGGTGTGGACATGGGTGCGAATCCCCAGCGGATGCTGGCACAACAGCTAAGAGACCCCCCAGCATCACCTGGGAACATGTTATAAGTGCATAGCTGGTGGCCACCTGCTGATTCAGACTCTGCAGGTGGGGCCCCGAGGAGGCAGCCAAGCTCCAAGTAACTCTGCACTTGCTAAGGTTTAAGAAACCCAGCCCCACACTGTCTCCTGACTTGGGGGAGGGTGGGGGGCAGTTGTCCTCAGGACAACTACTCAGTTTAGGGCAGGCAGGGGCAGGGGGCAGTGTGGAGCTGAGCCAAGCACCACTGCTGAGGCCCCTGCTAAGGGCTGCTGGAAGCTGCCACTAAAATTCGGACTCTGGTTACATTTGAACTTGAAAGAAACAAAAGGTCATTTTGATTCATGAGTGATGCCCCGTGCAATACTGGGAACATACGCACAGTAAAGGTGTTGCCTGCCATCTGAACATCACAGAGGCTGCCCCTCCCCAGCCCCCGGTGGGCACCCATCCTGGGAAGACTTCCCGGGCCTCTGAGGAGGGGTCAGCAGGCGTCCAGCATGCAGAGGGGCATGAAAGCAAACATTTATCATCTCTTCTCCCTGGAGGCAGTTGTCACAGCTCTGTCTCCAGGGGCTGCTGCTTCCACAAGGTGAAATGCGTTTACAACTGATTGTCCTCAGAATCAGGAGGCTTGGGCCAGCCTGTCAGCAAAGGGAAAGCAATGTGACATTATTTCTGCAGAAACCTCAGGCAGCTGGGCCCTGCCGGCCCCTGAGGGGCAGGTGGGTGGCCAAATTAGCTACAAACAGCCAAAGAAAGCGAATGAGGACTGCTGACAGCCAGCTCTTTAAGGAGCAGGGTGGACAGTGGGTGTCAGGCTTGGTGGGTGTGAGGCGGGTGGGGACGTTCTTGTTAACGGAAGCGGTGGGTCCTCTCTCCCCAAGACCCAAGACACTCTGTGAAGGTGCCTCAAATCAAGTCTCCCACGTCTTATTTTCGAACAAATCAATGAGACAGTTTTTCCAAACGCATGACTGCCTTTACTCATTAGGATAACAAAAACAACAAACTGTTTCATCTTCCCCTCAAAATCCTGATAAGCCTTTAAGCCAGGATATTGGAGCATCCTCAGATCTCTGGATGTGGCCTAGGCAGGCTGAAGGCTGGCCCTTTATTCCCTGGGCACTCAACACCTTTGCAGGGCTGTTTGCACTAAATGTTGGGTGACTTTCGGAGCCCCTGGGTGCCCCCAGTTCCACTTCTGGTCCCAGAATAACCATCAGAGGGGACCAGAGATGTGACCTCTTTGTGCAAAGCCAGGATGGAGCTGCACGGTGCCTTGTTGGGCCTGGCTTGACGCCCTGGTCCAGGAGGAGGAGGCCATGTCCAGACAGAGCAGGGCCCACCTCCTCAACACAGGAGGCTCCCCAGGACATGGAAACAGTCTCTATAAGTCCTTCTCTCACCCCAGTAAATTACAATAATAAAAGGTTTTACACAATGCCTTTGTGGGATAAGGAAAAACTACCGCCAGAAATTAGTCATTATTCTCTGGAATGATAGGCTAATGAAGGGTTTCAGACACATGTTCTAATGGAAAACAAGTGGAAAGATGTATTCAGTATTGACTCAGCTGGGTAGGAGTTGGCTAAGGTCTGGGATGTTGCGGCGGGGACATCAGCCAGCCGCCGGGGGCCAGATCCCAGGTCACCCCACATCCTCCCCGACCCCCAGGGCCCTCCATGTCATGAAGCCCTCTCTGGTTTTGCTGAGTCACAGGGGCCTCACACACAATTCCGGTTCATACAGCTGTCCAGTTCAGTTCAGTCACTCAGTCATGTCTGACTCTTTGCCACCCCATGGACTGCAGCACGCCGGGCTTCCCTGTCCATCACCAACTCCCGGAGCTTACTCAAACTCGTGTCCATAGAGTTGGTGATGCCATCCAACCAACTCATCCTCTGTTGTCCCCTTCTCCTCCTGCCTTCAATCTTTCCCAGCAACAAGGTCTTTTCCAATGAGTCAACTCTTCACATGAGGTGGCCAAAGTATTGGAGTTTCAGCATCAGTCCTTCCAATGAACACCCAGAACTGATCTCCTTTAGGATGGACCGGTTGGATCTCCTTGCAGTCCAAGGGACTCTCAAGAGTCTTCTCCAACACCACAGTTCAAAAGCATCAATTCTTCGGCGCTCAGTTTTCTTCATAGTCCAACTCACATCTACCTGAGAAGCTGAATTTCTCATTGTATTTATATAAATGGCCACGTGGGGGCAGTGGTTGCCATGTTGGGTTCCCACCCAGATGGGGCCACAGCAGCAGTCCCTCCCCATGCCTGGGATCTTCGGTCCCCTCCTGATCATGGTCCCAAATCCTGGAGGGAACTGGCCAGGGGCCACCAAGACCTGAGAGACTGCATGCTAGGCTGGAGATGTGAAAGGGAGGCAGGTCGGCTGACTGCCCTATGAATGTCCCACACTGGAGTTTTGCTTGGGTGGGTGCCCCACCACTTCCAGGCACACACCCCACCTCTGCCTTTCCAAACTCTGCCTTGACGCCCCCCTGTTCTGTGTCCCCCAAAACTGCTGTGCCCACCCCCCGGGGAGGGACCATCTCTTGCCTCCAGGCAGAAGCTGCACCTGCAGAAGTGGCTATGTAGTGCACACAGGCTCTGCGCGCTCCTGCTGTCAGGACACGTGGGCGCTGGATGCGCATCCCTGTCCAGCAAAACCAGTCTTAAGGAAGCAGTCTTTTCTATCAAATCCTCTTTCCCTAGCTTTGAAATTGACCCTGTGCCCATGAGTTCAGATTAATAATAATTATGAAAAATTATGTCTGTAATATAGATGTTTTCCATAAAGAAATGGAGTTTTGTTTATTTCAAGTGCACCAGAAAGTGGAACCAAAATTAGAATTTCCCGGAAAAAAGGTTCAACTGAGAGGCAACAAGAAGAAACCCAAGAGGATTGTGACCTGGTGCTTACTGAGGCCTGGGGTAACAGAGGCATCTCTGGCCCTGGGTGGGCAGGAAGCAGGAAGGCCGGGCTTTGGGCAACCTTGAACCTCCTAGGCAAGCACCACTCCAAGCAACTCTTCAATGTGCTTCCTGATAGGATCTCATTGGAAGAAATATCTTTTTAAGATACCTTTTTATTTTGACATGATTGTAGACGCACGTGCAGTTGTAAGAAGTAACACAGAGACACCCCACAGACCCGTCCCCTGACTTCCCCCAGTGCTAACCTCTCACAGATGCAGGGTCACACCAGGGTGTGACACTGGTGCAAGCCCTGGCCCTCACTCAGACTTCAGCACGTGTGTGTACGTGAGTGCGTGTGTGCCCATGCAGTTTATCACGTGTGCAGATTCACATGACCTCCATGGTCAAGACAGTAACATTTAAGAAGGCTAACACCCATCTCCCCGCTCACTGATCCATCTGCCCACCATCCCTACCCTTGAAACCATTGACCTGCTCTCCATACCTGTGATTTTATCATTTTAAGACTTTCATATAATTGTGACCATAGCAGTACGTTACCTTTGAGTGTGCTCTCGGTCACTCAGTCGTGTCTGACTTTTGTGACCCCATGGACTGTGGATTGCCAGGCCCCTCTGTCCCTGGGATTCTCCAGGCAAGAATACTGGAGTGGGTTGTCATGCCCTCCTCCAAGGGATCTTTCTGCCCTGGGGATCAAACTCATGTCTCTTGCATTTCCTGCATTGGCAGGCAGATTCTTTACCACTAGCACAACCAGTCCATCCTAAAGGAAATAAGTCCTGAATATTCATTGGTAGGACTGATGCTGAAGCTGAAACTCCAATACTTTGGGCACCTGATGCAAAGAACTGACTCATTTGAAAAGACCCTGATGCTGGGAAAGATTGAGGGCAGGAGGAGAAGGGGACTACAGAGGATGATATGGTTGAATGGCATCACCAACTCAATGGACATGGGTTTGGGTGAACTCTAGGAGTTGGTAATGGACAGGAAGGCCTGGCGTGCTGCAGTTCATGGGGTCGCAAAGAGTCGGACACGGCTGAGCGACTGAAATGAACTGAGCACCACCTGGGAAGCCCATGTTACCTTTAGGGGCTGGGTTTTTCCACTCAGTATAATTCTTTGGATATTCAGGCAAATTGTGTGTCCTACGCACATTTCTTTTCATTGCTGAGAAGTACACAGTGTGGATGCCCTACCCTCATTCTGGTTGTCCCAGTTTGGGGCAGTAATGAAGCTGCCAAGAACTTTCACTCACATGTAGACTTTCATGTGAATTTTCATTTCTCTGGGACAAATGCCTGAGGACTCAGTCACTGGGGGGTACGGGGACCAGGTGTTTAGCTCTGCCAGGAAGTGCCATGCACTTTTCTGGCGTGACCGTACAATCTCCCGTCCCACCATCTGAGTGTTCCGGCTCCTCTGTGTCCTTGCCAGCATTTGGTGGTGTCATTATGTCATGTTAGCTATTCTGACAGATGCACATTGGTACCTCACTGTGGTTTTTATTTCTCTTTCCCTCATGCTAACTATGGTGGTGATCCCTTCTTGTGCTTGCCATCTGCATCTCCTCCTTGCTGAGACGTCTCTTCATGTCTTGTGTCCATCTTCTAATTAGTTGCTTTTTTAATCACTGAGTTTTGAGAATTCTTTGAGATGCAAGCCCTTTGCCAGATGTGTGGTCTGCAGATAATTTCTCCTACTCTGGGACTCATGTTTTCATGCTCTTCAGGGGGTCTTTTGGGAGCAAGAGTTTTTCATTTTGATGAAGTTTAATTTTTCACTCTCCTTTGATGGATTGGACTTGGGTATTGAGAACTCTTCCCAAACCCTGGGTCCTGAAGATGTTCTAGGCTTCATTCTAAAGGTTTTATAGTTTCACATTTTATATTTCATCCTTGGTCCATTCCAAGTTAATTTCTTTTCTCTTAATGTTTCAAATTTGTTCATCTATTAACAAAAAAATGTGCTTCCCCCCACTCCATTATATTCACATTTCAGGGATGCTATAGACTGTTCTAATTCACTTTTGGACATTGACTTTTCTATTCTGAGTTAATTTCTGTGTGATTTTTATAGAAGGCGTGAGACTTAGTCTGGTTCATTTCTTTGCTTATGGATGCCCAGATGCTCCTGCACTGTTTGTTGGAAAGGCTTTCTGTCTTTCATTGGGTTGCTTGTGTACCTTTGTCAAAAATCAGTTGGCTTGTTTGTGGGTTTGCTCTGGGTTCTCTGCTCCCATCCACTGATCCGCCAGCACCTCGCTCCCTGGATGCCGGTAGCTCCATAGGAAACCTTGAGTGGAGCAGAGGTAAAGGCTGTTTCAGACCCCAGCTACCCCTGGTCCTCGCGGGGTGGGACTGAGCACTTGGCAGGTGACGTCACATGGCACTCAGCCACTCGTCTTAGACTCCCAGTGGCCAGCTGTGGCCTGCGTGTGGCATGGCAGGGCCTCGGCCGGCCACTCACTCTGTCCCATGGTTAAATGGAGGTAATAGTACCACCAACCTGGGGGAATCAGCTGAAGGCGTCCACCTGAGGCACCTGACACCTGTGCTATTGTTAATAGTGTAATTACTATTAACAGGTATTACCTTATTTCTATTGTTAAATGTTCTTACTCAAAATATCGGTTCATTTTCCCAACTCTGGTAGCAAGTTACATTGTCAGATGGAATCTCAGATTGAACCGTAAGACTCGCTTAAAACCAGCTGTCCTCAACATTATGTTCCCGCGTCCCTCAGGTCACCTGATGGCCGAGCCAAACCTCAGACATTCTGAATTTTCACAAACTCTCCACTGGCCACGGCTGAATGATGGCCATTTTGCAGCCTGGGCTGGGCCAGCCGGAGCCAAGCTGAGGCCTGGTCCCAGAGCTGATGGGAGGATTGGGCCCAGGTCCTCCTCCGGGCCCTGCCCCCTCCAGGAGGATGCGCAGGAGAGGGAAGGGGAGGGGCCCTCCTAGGATGAGGCCACAGTTGGGCCTTGGCCAATGGGGCGCAGCGGCGGGCGTTCACGAGGAGAAGCTGGAGGGAACCCCTGCAAGCCCCGGCCTCCAGCCGAGCTGGCTTCCCCATCGGGCCCCCACTCACCCCTCTGACCCCAGTCCTGTTCCCAGAGTTGCATGGGGTTGGGGGGTGGCACTGCAGAGCGGAGGCTGAGACCCTGGGAGGCCCTCGGCCAGGCCAACTGTTTTCTTCACCAGAAGCAAGGCTCTCCTGCACCTCGGGGTGCCCCTCTGGGGTGCAGGCGCATCTTTAAAAGGTCAAGTTCGGCTCCTTGGAACTTGGCCTCTTTGAGAAGAAGAAGGATAGATTTAAAAACTCTGGGCCCCCTGACCTGCAGCTTCTGAGCCCGACCGCTTCCCAGGCTCCTGAACCTGGACGGGGGAGGCCCCGCGTCTCTGCTGGAGGCCTCGGGCTCCCCCGCAGTGGGCGCACCTGCCACTGATGCTCTGACTACGCGGCCGCCATGAAAACAGCACTGACCCGGCCCCCTGGGGGCTGGGCACCGCGTTAGGGCCTCCAGACAGGAAACCTGCTGAATCGCGGACAGCCCGGTGACAGGCACTGTGGACAGGAGTGAACAGAGGCGAAGAGCAGGTAAGAAGAGACACAGCGGGAACCTGTGTCGGGAACCTGTGTCACCGAACCAAACCCGGGCCGCCCCCCGGTGCGGAGGTACCAGTCCACCCACACGGGGTGTGGTTGTGGTGAAGGAACGTGTGGTGTTTACTGAAACGGCTCCAAACGGGGACAGGCGGTTCGTGCTCAAAAGATCCAAACCCTTCTTGCGGGGTTGAGGGTAGCGGGTATGGGGGGCGAGCAGGAGAGTGATGACTAGCTCGTGCACAATTCTCTGCTTGGCGGGGTCACACGGCAGGGCGGGGTCGCAGGGGTCAATATTATCAACTCTTAGGCGCCTGTAGGTCGGGCCACGGTGCTCAGAACTCATGGTCATCAAATAGTTAATGTCCTCCACAGGGTGGTGGTCTCAGGCTTTGTTAACCTACCCAGGAGACCAGCATCAGATGCTGTTATCCGGGTACTTCAGAGAGGAGCTGGTGCAGAGGACTTGGGGGCGGGGCCAGCGGGGGCGGGGCCGGCGGGGCGGGGCCAGCGCGGGGAAGTTGGGGCCGAGGCCCGGGTGTGTCCTGCTTCCGCTCAGGTGGAGGGAAGAATAAAACCAGGTGATCTGGCTCACAAGCTGCAGTTCTAACCTTGGAGCTAAACTGCCTCCCCTCCCCAGCCTGGGTCAGGAATAACTATGGACGCAAGTCTCAGAAAACCCAGCTGAAACAAGTAGCCTTTTAGATGAGCGCATGAAGCCGGCAGACTCACCATCTCTGTGCCCTTTGCCTCCCTCTCTGATTTCTCACCACGAGGTCACAATATGGCTGCTGTACCTCCAAGCATCACATCCGCTATCAGGGGAGAAGGGCAGTATGTAGCGTGGGAACCATCCCCCTGGAAAAGCACACACCAAAGCTGTGTGTGAGGTGCCCTTTTTCCAGGGTGGGAAAGCGTGAACTCCACCTCCAGGAAGCCCATTGTCCAGTTGAGGAACCAAAAGACAGGTGTGCTAGGTAGGGGCCTACAGATGGTATCTGATGCAGGTGTGGGCAAAGACCATCAGGATGGGAGAAGTCTTTCCTGTCCCAGGGCCTCTGCACGGGCTGTGCCCACAGCCTGGCCATTCTCCCCCTGACCACTAGTACACTGGCTCCTCCACGCTTCTCCAGAGCTGTCTTCCCCACCGCTCTCACCAGCAGGCCCCTCCCTTCACACTGAGGCCTCTGGTCGAATCACTACTGCATCCTCTCAGTTTGTTGTCATCACTGCTTTTCCCCTTTGTGGGGCAGAGACCCTGTCTGTTCCATCACCTCCTCCATCACCACCACCATGTGCCTGAGCAAGGATGGGATTCAGTGACAGCTCAGCCTGAGCCACAGGCCAGCTCGGGGGTGGGGACCACACCTCCGTGCCCAGGGCCCCACCTCCCTGGAGCTCCGAGGGTGCACAGCAGTTCTGTGAAGGCCTCCTGGAGGGTCCACACCTGTGCAGAGGGAGGCGGCCAGGCCTGCGGTGTGCCCCAGCGGCTGGCAGTGTCTGATGCTATGTGGCTCAACCCCTAGTCAGGTTTGTCCTGCTGACCCTCCAGTCTCACACTTCCTGCCACCCTGCCCAGCCCCCACTTTTCAGGAAACAAGCTCACAGGGCTCAGGACGGACCTCACAGCTCCATCCTCATACCTGCACCAGCTGGGGGTCCATGTCCTTACAACAGCCCTTCCCTCTGGAAATCAGAGTTGCCGTGTGGTCTCCTGCCTGGAGGCAGCCAGACGGGTCTCATGGCGTCTCTCGAGCCTCCCAAGAAAAGATTCCTCCGTATCGATTATTTTTACTTAAAAAAAAAAAAAAGCTCTAATTGGAATCTCTGCTTTTCCTAACCCCTTGTAACTGCATGAGGGCCTATGTTATAAATTTTGAAATTAATGTCACTTTAAAATATTAAATAGCAGAGAAATCTACATGCTGCAAATGAAGTCAAAGAAACCTTCATCTATATAATGCAGAGTTTTGCTTAAATAGATTATTCTATTAGTGGGCCCTGTTTATTTATTTATTTTATTTCTGTGCCAGTGGAGGTGCCCCTGAGACTAATGCCACGGACTATTGCACAGATGGCACCAGATACTTGAAAGTCATCCGAATATTAAGAATTTAAATCTTTAGCCTCAGTGATTTGAGCAGAAAGCCAATTATGGGGCTGAATTAGTTTTCAAATTAAACTGCGATTTAAGGCTTGTGAAATTAATCCTTTAAGGCTCATGGCAGCGTTTGTACATGAACTCCTCGCAAGAACCCAACCTCTGTCTTCTCCCCCTTTCCCTGCTGGCCCGATTAATAGAGAGATGTCCAGCATCTCAGGCAGCAGACGGCATGCCCTCTTAGATGAAAATGCAGAGCGATGTTCAGTTTCATTTGTTAAGATGAAGTCAGGCCTTTCTACTGGGGAGGGAGGGAGACCCAAGGAGAAAGCCCCAGAAGGTGATTTCCTCCTGGATCTCACAGCCCAGCTGGTGGGGAGAGGCTTAACTCCCAGGTTACGACAGAGGCTGCTGCAGTGAGCAGTCCCAGCAGAGCGCACAGCTGGATACCACGGCCAAATCGCTCCCTCCCATGGGTGGCCCAGGCTGCCTCAGCAGGTACACCATGACACTGAGGCTACTGCGCGCTTACGCTGCCCGTGGACCAGACTGGAGAAGGGTCAGGCTTAGCGGGGGACTTGATGGCCAGGTCATGCCTTCCCAGACACTGGGGCCAGCCCTGCTCACAACCTGAGGTGTGGTGTAGCTGCTGAACACTCGCTGGAGGGTTTAGGAAGGGGTGCTGTCAAGTGTAAGGGGAGTGAGTCATGGGACACAGGCCAGGGGCAGAGGTAGGGTGCCGCCCAGGTCAAGGCCGGCCCCCAGGTCAAGGCCTGGCCCCCAAGTGAGGAACCATCTCGGAGTGCCCACTGGGGGTGGCGCTGGGGGCTGGGACAAGTGCCCAGACCACAAGCAGAGGCCGTCTCCCCAGGAGGCTCTCCAGGTTTCAGAAAGGAGCTCCTTCCACCCCTGCCCCGCCCTCTTCTTCTAGGAAGGAAGTGAAAATAACCCTGAGCCCTAGATCAGTTCCAGGGCCCCGAACACTTATATTTCATCTGGGTTTGTTGCCATGGCAACCCTGCCCTTGGCCTTTGGGCTCAGAGCACTTGGGCATGCCTGGGTCACCTGACCACAGAGCAGTGGCCACGGACCCGCCAGGTTTTCAGAATCTGTTTTGAAGGAAACCAAATTGTGATTAAGGCTGAAAAAAAGTCCCATCAGTTTTCCTTTTTTAAAATAACATTTTACCTTCTGATCATCAAGTGATAATCTTTGGAGGAAACTTGGGAGATATAGAGAAAATCACAAAGAAAAAAACACCCTCTTCCATCTTGCCTGCCACGCAGATTGCCGTGAGCACATCTGTCAAAGATCCCTCTGGTCTCCTCTCTGCACGAACACATTGTTATATTAAAGAACACAGTTTAGAAACTGGATTGTTCTCCATTTTGCTGTATATCATGAACACTTCAAGTGTCATGAAATATTCTGGCTTTAAACGATTCCATTGTGGGAATGTACCACAGTTTATTCAGCCAGTTGTCAGACTTTCAGCATCAATTACTTATTTTTTTAATTTTTTTTATTTTTGGCCGTGCTGGGTCTTCACCACTTTGCATGGGCTTTCTCTAGTTGCAGCAAGCAGGGGCTACCCATCATTGTGGTGTGCAGGTTTCTCATTGTGGTGGATTCTCTTATTGCAGAGCACAGGCTCTAGGGCATGCGGGCTCAGTAATCGCAGCTCGTGGGCTCTAGAATGGGTAGGCTTTGGTAGTAGAACAGTAGGCTTCAGCAACAGGCTTAGTTGCTTGGCGGCATGTGGAATCTTCCCAGCCAGGGATAGAATCCGTGTCCCTGCATTGGCAGGCAGACTCTTTACCACAGAGCCACCAGGGAAGTTCTCAATTACTTATTAATTGTGCTCCTCATTTGCACTGCTAGGTGTGAGGTTCATGGGTCAGGGACATTTTTCTACTTTTATTTGAGACCATTGTTGATACACATGCATTTGTGCAACAGAAGGCACACAGAGCTCGCATCCACCTTCCCTGACAGTAATGTGAAAATAAAGACTGGCTGATGGGGACCAGCAGAGGCTGTGTGTTCAGGGCATGGCAGGGCGGGGAGCGGTGGGGGGGGGGGGGTTCACCAGCCACCATCACAGGCAGACTGGAAGGCGTGGAGAGGGGGGCTTGGGTGTGCCCCAGTCGGGGCTGGGGGACTGGCAGTAGGGGCCTAGTGTGGGGCATCCTATGTGATTGACTAGGGGTGCATTTTGACTTTTCTGGCAGATTTGGGTTTTGTTTTTATTTGGCTGCATTGGACCTTAATTGCGGCCCACAGACTCTAGAGCACGGGCTCAGTAGTTGTGGCACACAACTGCAGCATGTGGGATCTTGGCTGCTGTGTTCCCTGCATTCCAAGGCAGATTCTCAACCACTGGACCATCAGGGAAGTTCCTGGCTGATTTGTTTTTAACCTGCCTCTGATGACTCAGTTATCAGAGTCTCCCCTGCTCTGGTCCTGGTCAGTTCTTTCCCTCTGTTTTCAGACAGGTTTTGTCTTCCTGTGTGCCTGGTTCATCACGGGTGGAGCCCTGTGTGTGAACAGTTGCCGTGGTGACTTGAGGCTGTGTGAGACAGTACCTTTCTCTGTGGAGGATGTGCTTTTGCTCCTGCCAGGGACACTGGTAACCTAAGTCACCTTAACTAGAGCCGTGCTCCTGCGAGGCCATCTCTTTCCCATTCACCCTCACCCCTGGAAGTGCACTGCCCTTCCAGATCAGCATTTTCCAGGTGCTCCCACACACACGACCACGGCAAGCCCTAAGCTCAGTGCTTTCACCCCATTCCCATCAGTCTGTTGAAAGATCCATGTAGCTCTTCGGCTGTCAGAAACCGATTTGGAATCAGCAAACATCTCAAGAGGAAAGATGGTCCCAGGCCTGGGCTTCCCTTTCCAGCCAGCACCCCCAAGTCTGCGCTGCTGGTGTGTCTCTGCCCTGAATGAGCTCTTATTGCATGTGAGGTCCAGCTTCTCTCGTTTTCCTCGGGAGGAAGATTGGTTTAAAATAACATGGTCCACCATTTGCTAAAAACAGGACTTTCTGGATTTCTTTTAAATACTGAATGCCTCTGGGGGAATTCTACTGATAATTAAATTCATTAAAATTGGGTTTACACACAATTCTTTGAGAACAGCCATTGCATGAAGGTAGGTGGATGCGTTTGATGGACTTTCTTCCTATGGCTTTCAAAACACAGAAGTTCTGTATGTTTCCCCTAGAAGACACTCGATAAACATGAGTGGAATGAAGGAATAAACATCCTAGTGGGTGTGCAACATCTTGGTCTGACTGCAGCCAATTCCCTCTGAAATCCAGCAAATGAGTTCATGTTCACTGCCACCCTCGACCCCCACACTTCTGGCTGCCTGCAGCCTGTTCTCTGCATGTCTTTTGTTTAATGATATATTTTTTAAGATTGATTTATTTACTTTTTTTATTTTTTGACTGTGGTGGGTCTGCGGAGCTACACGTCAGCTTTCTCTCGTTGTGGTGAACAGGGGCTACTCATCATTGTGGTGCCCTGGCTTCTCATTGCGGTGGCCTCTCTTGTTGCCGAGCACAGGCTCTAGGCACACAGGCTTCACCAGTTTCAGTGTGTGGGCTCAGTAGTTGTGCCTCTCAGGCTTAGTTGCCCTCAGGCATGTAGGATCTTCCTGGACCAGGAATTGAACCAGTGTCCCCCGCCCTGCATTGCAAGGTGGATTTCTAACCACTGGACCAGTAGGGAAGCTGTCTATGTGTCTTTAAGACATATATTCGACCCACTCTCCTGATGAAAACATCTCCCTATGATCTTAGAACAAAGTCCAAAATCCTTGCTGTGGGCCCAACCCACCTCCAGCCCCATCACATGCCCTCACCTCCCTTTTCCTCAAACATCCAGAGCTCTTCTCTGCCCCAGGGCCTTTGTCCCCCCTGCCTACAGTCCTGCCCCCTACTTCCCCACCCCACTGCCCTCATCTCTCAGGCCTGCCCTCCTTCCTCTGAAGTCCCCTCCCACCTGGTTACTCTCCATGTTCGCACAAGCATTCTTACCCACTTCAAAGCCCTTATCCCAGCTGCCAATGATGTGTCTCTCCTGTGTGTTCTGTCCTTCTTCACTGGCCTAGTAGGGGTGGGACCATGTCCATATGGTTGTTCTCTACACACTGAGCACAGAGCCTGGTGCCTGAACACAGCAAGTGTTCAGTCAGTAACTGAGGGGTGAAGTGAAGGGAAAGTCACTCAGTCATGTCCAACCCTTTGCGACCCCATGGGCTATAGCCTACCAGGCTCTCTGTCCATGGAATTCTCCAGGCAAGAGTACTGGAGTGGGTAGAAAATTCTTCTCCAAGGGATCTTCCCGACCCAGGGAATGAAACAGGGTCTCCTGCATTGCAGACAGATTCTTTATGAGCTGAGCCACCAGGGTTGCCCAGGAATCCTGGAGTGGGTAGCCATTCCCTTCTCCAGGGTGTCTTCCCAACCCAGGGATTGAACCAGGGTTCCCTGCATTGCAGGCGGATTCCTTTTTTTTTTTACTTTACAATATTGTATTGGTTTTGCCATACATTCACTTGAATCCTCCATGAGTGTACATGTATTCCCCATCCTGAACCCCCCTCCCTCCCCATCCCATCCCTCTGGGTCATCCCAGTGCACCAGCCCCAAGCACCCTGTCTCATGCATCAAACGTGGACTGGCAATTCGTTTCACATATGATATTTTACACGTTTCAGTGCCATTCTCCCACATCATCCCACCCTCGTCCTCTCCCACAGAGTCCAAAAGACTGTTCATTACATCTATGTCTCTCTTGCTGTCTCGCATATAGGGTTATCGTTACCTTCTTTCTAAATTCCATATATATGTGTTAGTACACTGTATTGGTGCTTTACTTTCTGGCTTACTTCACTCTATATAATAGGCTCCAGTTTCATCCACCTCATTAGAACCGATTCAGATGTATTCTTTTTAATGACTGAGTAATATTCCATTGTGTATATGTACCACAGCTTTCTTATCCATTCATCTGCTGATGGACATCTAGGTTGCTTCCATGTCCTGGCTATTATAAATGCAGGCGGATTCTTTACCAACTGAGCTACCAGGAAATTGAGAGCTAAGCATCCCCATACACTGGAATATTATTCAGCCATAAAAAGGAATGAACCCCTGGAGAAGGAAATGGCAACCCACTCCAGTATTCTTGCCTGGAAAAGTCCATGGACAGAGGAGTCTGGCGGGCTGAAGTCCATGGGATTACATGACTGAGCATGTGTGCACAAGGGTGGAGGGAAATGGGTTGGTAGCAATAAAGTGGTAGAACTAAAAAAAAAAAAAAAAAAGGAATGAACCCTGAAATCATTAGCCTCAGAGAAAGACACCAGACGCAAAGGCCACATGGTATATGATTTCATTTATAAGCCATGCTCAGAAGAGGCCGATCCATAGAAACAGAAAGTGGACACATGTTGCCGGGGGCTGGGAAGGAGGATGTGGTGAAACTCTTAGTGGACACAGATTTCTCTGGGAGGATGACGGGATGCTCTGGAATTAGATACTTTCTACTGACAATGGCACAACAACTGAAAATGCCAGAATACACTGACTTGTGCACTTTATTTAATTTTTTGACTTGTGCACTTTAAAAGGGTGAATTTTCTGATGTGTGGATTACGTGTTGTTAAAAAAACCTATATAAATCTGAGGATTCTATGAGTGGGCAGCAGGGTCTGCAGGCCTGGAGCTCCTTGCCTCCTGCAGTGTTGAGCCCCATCTACCGAGGATGTCCTGTCTTTCAGTCATGAAAAGGTGGGTCCTGAGCCCATTTGTCTCTGGTTGGAGGATGAGGACAGAAAACCTGAACCCTGTAAAACAGATTTCCACCTTCCTCTTGCTGTTTGCCTTCTTTTCTGTTTCCATAAAATGCATCTGCCTTAAAAAAAACTTTTATTCAGTTAAAGCCGACAGTAAAGCTGACTCTGTGTCAGGCCCTCCCTGGACAGGAGGGTGGGGGAGGCTGGACAGGCATGCAAGAGGACCTGCTGGGTACACACCTTGTACATGAGAGACTCTGGGAGCATGCAGGTGAGACCCCTGCCTCGACCATGGAAGTGTCTCCACCACTGTCCGCCCAGCTCCTTGCACAGCACCAGCCCAGAGCAAATGCCTAGCATATGTCTGATGAATGAAGCCCCCCGCCCATTACCCCCTTGGATCCCAACAGGCCTGGGGTCCCTCCCAGCCCCAAGCCAAGTTCAGCCTCAGCATAAGCCACCACCTCCAAAAAGGACCCAGTGGAGGATGGTGCCCACACTCCCTCTCCCCTGTGGGCCCTTGACAGCACACTGGAACAACCTGGGAACACGGAGCTGAACCAAGAACATGCAGATGAGGACAAGGGTGGCATGCCCCAGGGGCAGGTGCAGGGCTGGGAGCCCATGCCAGTCAGAACTCTTCGTTGCAAGCAACAAAGGTAGTGTAGTGTTAGTTCAGTCATGTCTCTTTGTGACCCCATGGACTATAGCCCGCCAGGCTCCTCTGTCCATGGGATTCTCCAGGCAGGAATGCTGGAGTGGGTTGCCATTCCCTTCTCCAGGGGAATCTTCCCGACCCAGGGATCAAACCCGGGTCTCCTGCATTGCAGGCAGATTCTTTACCATCTGAACTGCCAGGGAAGCCTAAAATAGCATAAAATAAGAAAGGGAATATATTCTAATATTGGTTCAGGTGTACAAAGCATCTGTAAGGGACCCTCCCCTCAATTTTGCTGTGAACCTAAAACTGCTTTATAAAGAAAAGTCTTCATTTTTTTCTGTATAGAGATAAGAGCTTCAGGTGCAGCTTGACCCAGGGGCTGCCCAGTGAGAGGTGGTCACTTGAGCCTGCCATGGCTTTGTTTCCTCTGAGGTGGCCCTGTCCTCCAGTTTCCATCTCTGTTGCCACAAAGTGATCACAGCCCCCAGCCTCACACGCCGGCCCAGCCAAGTCCAGGGGCAGGGATGGCACGCTGAATTCCTAGAAACCCCAAAAAGTACATCTCCTTGCTCCCAAGCTCTGACTGGGTATGGTGCCCACTGCTGACCCGACCACTGTGGCCAGGGGTGGGGGGCATTTTGATCTAGCCAGGGCCTCCCAATGGGGAAGGGTGGGTGCCAATAGGAACACCACACCCTGCTCTCAGGAGGCAGGGGACTATCCCGGGGTGTCCTCTGCAGACCCCAACCCTGGCGCCTGGTGGGGAACGGGCACTGAGCCGAGGGAGGGTCTAGGTACTCACCACCTCTGAGCTCGCACGCTCCGAATTTACTGCACCTGCTTCTGCATCCCATGTGCACAGCATCCCCTCTGAGGGGTCTCTTCTCACTGAGCATCCTTGAGTGCCTATTAGGCACATTCCGGATACAGCCCTGTCTCTCTACTATGTGCTGAGCCCCCACCATGCCGGCCAGAGCCTTGGGCTGTGTGGCTCAGGAGGGAGTGTGCAGGGTTTTGAGCCGGAATTGCAGGCTGTGCTGACGCTGGGTGGCTCCCTCTCCTGACGAAGTCAGAGCAGCGGCCTCAGAGCAGGCTTGAGCCTGGGAAGAAGGCCCCACCCCCGTGGTTCTGCAGGGGGATCTGGGGGTGGGGGGAGGGACAGACACATTCCCAGGGCCTGGCAGCGGCCCAGCCCACCGGTGGAGAAGGACACACACCACATCCAGCCTCCAGGAAGACATGATCATGGGAGACATCTGCCGGGGTATGTGTGAGGGACAGCGGCGGGGATGGCAGGCAAGTCCCCCAGGAGCTGCCTGTCTCTGTTGCAGGCACCTACGTGATGACAGTCACGGCCAACGACGCGGATGACGCCACCACAGCCAACGGGATGGTGCGCTACCGGATCGTGACGCAGACCCCGCAGAGCCCCTCCCAGAACATGTTCACCATCAACAGTGAAACAGGCGACATCGTGACTGTGGCCGCTGGCCTGGACCGAGAGGTGAGGCAGCGCTGTGGAGCCAGACCACGGTCTCCCCACTGCAGTCTGTGTGGGAGAGGGTGGCCCAGAGGGGGGTCGCCACCGGCCTGGGTGGAATGGTGGTGGTCGCTGCTGCTGCCGCCACCAAAGGGATGGAGGAGGGGGATCATGTGTATATGCAGTGGATGACATGTTTATGGTGTGGATCGTGTGTTTATATGATGTGGGTCACGTGTTTGTATGTGGTGGATCACATGTTTATATTATGTGGATGGTGTGTTTATATGATGTGGGTTTCGTGTTTATATAAAGTGGATCACATGTTTATATGATTGGATCACATGCTTATATGAAGTAGATTGTGTATATTATATGGATTGTGTGTATTATATGGATCGTGTGTTTATATGATGTGGATTGTGTGTTGATATGAAGTAGATCATGGGTTGATATGAAGTGGATCACGTTGATATGAAGTGGATTATGTGTATATACAATGGACCGTGTGTATACTCGGTGGATCACATGTATAAGTAGTTGATTTCGCATATATATATATAGCGGATTGCTGTGAATGTGGAGAAGATCACATTATGTATAGTGGACCATGTGTTTATATGCAGTAGATCACATGTGTGTGTAGTGGTTTGCACGTTTTTATAGAGCAGTTCATGTGTATATGCAGTGGACTGCATGTATAGGCAGTGGACTCTGTCCACAAGGTGTCGTGAACGGATGAGGTAGAGCTAACTATGAAGAAGTTGGAGGCTTCTCAGAAGAGGTGGCCTTGCTCTGAGCCTTGGAGGTTGATATAATCAGTTATATTTCCTCCCCTTTGGGACTAAAGACCCGCTTTTTCTGAACACTGCACACCACACATCTAACTGGTTCTGAGCAATCACAGATTCCCACCCCACAGACTCCTCCTTTCAATCAAAAATTTTCACTGAGCACTGACTTTGTGCTGGAAACCACCAAGGGTGCCAGACAGAGAGTAGTGAACAGGGCAAGTGGTGACTGTTTGTGTGGGGCTGACTTCACAGCAGGGAGGAGTGGGCGAGGGGGGATGATCCCCACAAGATAAATGAGTCCAGGTAGTGGTGTGGCTTATAAGGAAATGGCATCATGTGATGTTCACAAAGGATTTGGTAGGGGCTGGCGTCCAGGGAGGCCCCGTCCTGGTCTCAGGAAGGGTGTGTATGAGCGTCCCAGGGCTGTCCTAACGAAGGAAGCATGTCCTCTCTCAGTGCTGGAGACCATGAGTCCAAGATCCTGGCAACCTTGGGCCCCAGCCTGGCAGAGCAGAGGGTCCCACCCACCTCCCCCGGGGGGCAGATCCACTCCCCTGCCCAGCACAACCTTGCTGGCCTCCACCACCTCTAAAGAGCCCCTGCTCATTGCTAGATGAGCCTGGACTTCAGGTGAAGGAAGCAGAGAGGCGGGAGCAGGTGGTACCAGCCCTTGGCCCCAGTCGCCCAGCCTGCTGAGCCATCACCTGCCCTGTTTGAGATAACGAGCAGCCCGCCGCACGGTCCTGCTGGGAGCCTGGCTGCAGCTTCAGGCTTGGAGGAGAGAAGAGGTGTTTCCAGGGCCTCTGCCCGAGGAGAGAGGGCAGCACCCAAGGGACCTTATGCAGAGCAGGGAGACCCCAGCTGGGAAAGCTCGGGGAGGTGGGCGGGGGAAGCTGCTCGTTCCGAAGGCGCAGGGCGGCTCTGAACACCATGCCCCTGCTTTCCCCTGTGAGTGGCCTGCGGGCTGTCCCTGGTTTGCCTTTACCTACGACTATCTGGGCAGGTGTGGAGTGGGACAGACAGAGGATGGGTGGTCAGCCAGAAGCAGGAGGAGGTGTGGGCATGTCTGCTACTTGTGCAAGTGTGTACTGAGCTCATGCATGGCAGAGCCTGCTCTGGACAGTGGGGCGCCCCAGGGACCCCAGCATGGGCCAAGCACTGTGTGCACTGTCACATCTTAGTCCTTGAAACTGCCCTGGGGGGACTCCTGGAACAGCGTTTCTTTCCAGATGAGAAAGGCAAAGCTTCAGGGCTCTTAGTTGCCCAGGGCCACAGGGTCTCAGAGCTCAGGAGGAGCTCAGCCCCCATTCTACAAACTGTCCGTCGTTGTCTGAAGTTCACATTTAACTGAGCAGGCTATTTTTGTTTGCTCTGTCTGGCAACCAACCCTGAATCAGCCGCCCACTCTGGGCCCAGGTGGGGGCAGGGGTACCTCTTGGAGAGTTCGGTATGCATACCCCCTCCTGCATACCCCCTCCTTGGGCTCTGCAGCGCCTGGCTGGCTGCCTGGCACGGGATGGGCCAGCCGGTGTTCTGGGACCAGCCTGGCTTCAAGTTCACAGTGACCCAACCGAACAGGAAGAAACAGCCTGGGCAGTGCCCAGCCCAGGGTCCTCTGGCCTCTGATTGACTCAGTCCCGCCCCTGAGACCAGGCCTCTCCTTTGGGACTGCTCCTGGGTCGGTCATGGGCACCCCACCGGCTCCCCCCCCCCAAAATCTCCTCCCCCCACCTCCCCCCAGAGCAGGTGGTTGCTGAATCTTAAGCGGGTCAAGTGAAATAATTAAGCACAAGCTGTCTGCACTAATTAGTGCATCCACGGACCAGGACTGCAATTATCCTGAGACAGCTGCTGGCCACTCCTTTCCCCACTGCAGGAGGAGCCCTCAGGTGTGTGGGGGGCAGCCTGGGAAGGCCTGGACCAGGAAAGGGCAGCCCCGCAGACAGAGCGAGGGGGAGGGTGGGCCAGGACAGGGGCAGCAGGACTAGCACCCTGAGGCCCCCACACCTGAGCTCCTCGGCCCTGGTATCCCGTGGCCTGGCCCCACCACCACCACCACCACACTGGCTTCTGTCTCCACCCCTCCCCTCTCCAGCCACCAGACTCACTGGCCTCTCCCATCTGGCTCTTCCCGTATTCTCACCAGATGCCACCTCCTCAGGGAAGCCCCCCAGAATCCTCTTCTCTCACTGAACCTGCAGTTCCTACAGAGCCCAGTGTGGGGCAGATACTCCGGGGACTTTTCTTCTTTGCCAGGGGTCCCTTCCTATGGGTCTGCATGGCCCATGACATATGCATGAGCCTCTCTCCCAGCACCCCTGCATCCCACCATCAGGGCAACGTCCCCACAAGGAGACATGTGACCCAAGGGGGTGGCCAGTGTCCCCAGCTCCAGTGAGGAACAGGGAGAGACTTGGTGAGGGGCCAAGAGAAGGCTCCATCCCCAGGGCCCAGGTCATGTGAGGCCAGGATAAGGACACAGTGTGGATGGATGGGTGAGCTGGAGGCTTGGTGGCCCAGAGGGAGGGACCATAGCCATCCTGTCTGGGGTCACACAGGCACCTGGGACCAGTGGGAGCCGGAAGCATGAGGATGGTGGCCTGGGGCCTGGAGTCACAAAGGGGGTGGGTCAGAGAACACACACAGGGTTGGGGGGCTCGCTCTGAGCCTCCCCCAGGGAGATGGTCATTCACGTGGGCGGTGGGGAGAGGGAGGGAGCAAGGTGGTGTTCACTGGGCACCTACTGTGTACCATGCACTCCCGATACTAACTGCACTAAAGACAAGCCCCTTGGGGCAGCCAGTGCCCAGTTGCTGGGGATGCCATCCACTACTCTGTCCTCTTTCTGTCCTGAGTTGCCCCCTGTGGGTGGGATGCCAGACTCCTTTGGCAGTGGCCGGTATGTCTCTACTTAGAAACAGACATTGCAGGGCCTCGGCTGCATGTATGGAGGGTGCACCCACGCTGGGTGGGAACTCAGCCTGCCGCGCCCTTCCCGTGTGGTTTCCCAACATGACCTGTGGCTTTGTCTGGACACGCATGAACTAAACGTACAAAGGAACACAGGCAGGGCCTTTCTGCTCTCTTTGAAGGATGCTGACCACCCCCACCCCCACTCCTATGGACAGAGGTTTCCCCTTGGCGGGGAAACACTACAGATACTTCTTTCAAAACTGGCTTCCTGTTTGCAGAGTAAGTCGTCTTTAGAAAGGAGGAAAATCCACAAACATAATTGCCACTGTGTCTAATTAGGCAGAGCTATGTAAATCGAGCATTTCTACATGATTAAAATGTCAGGAGAGCTGGGGTGACACAGGAGCGGCTGAGTGTCTCTCGCATCGCCATCATCCGAGGGGCCCCTCTCGCTAATCTTGCTCATCTGCCTCCCTCCTAATTAGAATATTTATGGCCTGATAAGCCAGGCAGGTGGTGCTCTGGAGGGAGGATAGTCACTGGGCTATGTGACCTGCCCGTCCAGCTCCATCCTTGAACCGCTGACCATGGGCAGCTCACCGTCTTGAAACTTCTCCCAAAGGTGGGCGAAATTCACCATATTATGGTTCATAGGATTTTTTTTTTTAATAGGACTTTTAAGAAAGCAACTCCAACACCTTTCTATATTTTTCAAGCGTCTCCACTCTATGTGGCTATCAGATGAGATTTCACAGAGAGTGATGAGTGATAAAGATGGCTTATCCCAGGGCCAGTGATGATTGTGACCTCCACTAACTTTATGAATTCACTCATGGAACTCAGCTCAGGTGGAAAACATTCTTAGTGACAAGACCAGCATCCCCCCTTGCTCACAAGAAATGTCACAACAGGCCACGTGGGAAATTCCAAAAATTTGTTTTCCTGGAAAAGGAGCTCTCTGTAAGACTATAGCAGGCATCAGGGGGAGTGGGGTCAGTGGTGGTCTTGGACCAGGCAGAGTTCAGTGTGTGTCGTTTAGTCACTAAGTCGTGTCTGACTCTTTGCAACCCCATGGACTGCAGCAAGCCAGACTTCCCTGTCCTTCACTGATCCCAGAGTTTGCTCAAGCTCATGTTCATTGAGTCAGTGATGCCAGTCAACCATCTCATCCTCTGTTGCCCCCTTCTCCTCCTGCCCTCAATCTTTCCCAGTATCAGGGTCTTTTCCAATGAGTCAGCTCTTCACATTAGGTGACCAAAGTACTGGAGCTTCAGCTTCGGCATCAGTCCTTCCAATGAATATTCAGGGTTGATTTCCTTTAGGACTGACTGCTTTGATCTCCTTGCAGTCCAAGGGACTCTCAAGAGTCTTCTCCAGCACCACAATTCGAAAGCATCAATTCTTAGGCGTTCTGCTTCCTTTATGGTTCAGCTCTCGCATCTATACATAACTACTGAAAAATCCATAGCTTTGACCATACAGACCTTTGTCAGCAAAGTAATGTCTCTGCTTTTTAATATGCTGTCTAGGTTGGTCATAACTTTCCTTCCAAGGAGCAAACGTTTTTAATTTCATGGCTGCAGTCACCATCCGCAGTGATTTTGGAGCCTAAGAAAATAAAATCTGTCACTGCTTCTACTTTTTCCCCTTCTATTTGCCATGAAGTGATGGAGCTGGATGCCATGATCTTAGATCTAATCCCTTGAATCTATTTGTCACCTCCACTGTATAATCATAAGGGATTTGATTTAGGTCATACCTGAATGTCCTAGTGGTTTTTTTTCCCTGTGTGTGTGTGTGTTAGTCACTCAGTCATATCCGACTCTGTGACCCCATGGACTGTGGCCCACCAGGCTCTTGAGCCACAGTCAACTCTGGGTCTTGTTTTTGCTGACTATATAGAAATTCTCCATCTTTAGCGGCAAAGAATATAATCAATCTGATTTCAGTATTGACCATCTGGTGATGTCCATGTGTAGAGTCACCTCTTTTGTTGGAAAAGGGTGTTTGCTATGACCGGTGTGTTCTCTTGGCAAAACTCTGTTAGCCTTTGCCCTGCTTCATTTTTTACTCCAAGGCCAAACTTGCCTGTTACTCCAGGTATCTCTTGACTTCCTACTTTTGCATTCCAGTCCCCTGTGATGAAAGGATATCTTTTTTGGTGTTAGTTCTAGAAGGTCTTGTAGGTCTTCACAGAACTGGTCAACTTCAGCTTCTTCGGCATTAGTGGTTGGGGCATAAACTTGGATTACTGTGATGTTGGTTTGCCTTAGAAGTGAACAGAGATCATTCTGTCATTTTTGAGACTGCATCCAAGTACCGCATTTTGGAATCTTGTTGACTATGAAGGCTACTCTATTTCTTCTAAGGGATTCTTGCCCACATTAGTAGATACAATGGTCATCTGAATTAAATTCGCCAATTCCTGTCCATTTTAGTTCACTGATTCCTAAGAGGTCGATGTTCACTCTTACCATCTCCTGCTTGACCACCTCCAATTTACCTTGATTCATGGATGTAACATTTCAGGTTCCTATGCAGTATTGTTCTTTACAGCAGTGGACTTGATTTTCACCACCAGACACATCCCCAGCTGAGCAATGTTTCTGCTTTGGCCCAGCCACTTCATTCTTTCTGGAGCTATTAGTAATTGCCCTTCACTCTTCCCCAGTAGCATATTGGACACCTACCAGCCTGGGTGGCTTATCTTCCAGTGTCATGTCTTTTTGCCTTCTCATACTCTTCATGGGGTTCTTGGGGCAAGAATACTGGAGTGGGTTGCCATTTCCCCCTCCAGTGGACCATGTTTTGTCAGAACTCTCCACTATGATCCATCCATCCGTGTAGCCCTGCACCATTGAGTTACCATAGCTTCATTCAGCTACACAAGTCACTTTACCACGACAAGGCTGTGATCCACGAAGGGGGTTCAATATATCCCACTGGCCAATTCTTGAATCATTTTTGCCGAACACTCTTTTTAAGACACCAAATGCGGCTTTGTGGTCTCAGAGAAAAAAAAAATGCCCATTGAATCTACTGACCCCCCTCACAACTGGGTCCTCACCCCTGAAGTCATTGCACCCCCAAAAAAAGAGAACAGAGAGAAGAAGAAAAGTGATCCTAGGAGGGTCTCAGGGCTGCAGCTTGCCTCCGAGACTGGCCTCGCCCGTGCCTTCCAAGGGTCTCCTGAGTCACAGGATGGTCTTGCAGATGTGGGGGTCTGGCAGCGAGCAGGGCAACCCCTCAGGACGCACCGCCTGTGCATCTGTCTTCACGAGGACCCCCGACACCATGCTCCTGGCCACACTGGGTCCAACCGGCTCCCAGGGTTTCCAGGGCTTTCCAGATGTCACCTCCCTGCTGGCCTCCACTTAATGTTGTCACAGTGGGAAATAAGCCCCGGGGAAAGCAGATGATAGCACTTCCTTTAGAGAAAGATGAGAAATGCAAAATAAAAGCCAGGGTCTGTGCTGAGTTCCCTGATGGATTCTCTCCATGCGGGACAGAGCCATCCAGCAGCTGCCCACAGAGCATGCCCAGGAGTGGCTCAGGCCCTCAGCCCCATACCTGCTTTCTGGGACTTAGCTGCCCTGAGGCATGTGGAATCTTCCCACACCAGGATTCAAACCTGTGTCTCCTACACTGGTAGGTAGATTCTTTACCACTGAGCCACCAGGGAAGCCCTGTATTCTCACTCTTGACAGTGGCTTTTAAGAGAAGCAGCAGCAGACCTGGGGCCTAGAGTCTGGAGCCACCAGGAGGATGGACTGGGGTACCACCTGGCACAGGCCAGCTTCCCATCCAGGTCAGGGTGGTGCCGCCGGGCTGAAGCTGTGGGTGCGGAGTGGGTGCCCTGTGAGGCTGTTCAGCCTGCGGTTGGCCTGCAGGCCCAGCATGGGGTGCGGGTGCCTGGGGACCCCACGAGGCAGGAGTGGAGTGTGGGCACCTGGAAGTGTCATTTGGGTCTGCGAAGCCCACTGTGTTCACGTGGGTGGGTTGGCGGTGTTTGGCACCTCTGCAGCGCTGTGCTCCCTCCCCACCCCCCTGACCACTGTCTACCTCAGGGCCTTTCTAGCCCTGAAGGATACCCGGGTATCAGCAGTGACTCCCCACCCTCAGCCCCCCAGGGCCGGCCCCTCTATCCTGCCCTCCCAGTGGAGCGGCCTACAACCGTGAGCCTTTGCGGGTCTGGCCGTTCTCACTGAGCATCTTGTGTTCAAGGCTTGTCCACGCTGTGGCTGGGGTCAGTGCTTCACCCCTTTTCATGGCTGAATTGTATTCTGCTGCAGACAGGCACATTTGCTCATCCCCTCGTCAACTGGTGGGCGTTCAGACCACTCCCCATGACAGGTCCTGCTGTGATCACAGAACAGCCCCTGCTTGGACGCCTGTTCTCGTCCTCTTGGGCATATGCCTAGACATGGACTTGTGGTCAGAAGGTGACTGTAAATTCCCAGGACCCACTGCCTATTTTCCATGGTGGCCACACTCTCCATGCCTTTTGGGACAAGTCTCAATGCGCTTGTGTGAACAGTTCATCAGCCTTGTGGCTCGCCCCATGCCCAGGGCCCATCTAGTGGGTCCCCCGTTGTGTTCTCAGGCCCTGAGGACACCCACGGGCTGAGCACATGAGAACCAGACATGGGCAGGTGGTTAGACTGCAGTGTCTCCAGGGACAGGCTGGCCCAGTCCCAGGAGCAGTGGGGCAGCAGGGTCCGAGCTGCATGTCCTGGCAGCCCCAAGTGGAGAGGGCCGAGGGTGGAGGGTGCAGGAATCTTTGATGCTTTTCTAGGGCAGGCCAGCCGGCTGCATTATTGATGGATGTTCTGCAAAATTTAAATGCTGAGCTATGGGGAGGTGAATGAAAACCCCAGGGACTCCCGCTTGCAGTTTTCTTCCCTCCTCCTGAACTGGAAAATGGTCAGATCACGTTTTAATGAATTCACTGCAGCACCACTGCTGCCCGGCTCTGGAGGCTGTGCACCCGGCAGGAGCAGGGGGACTGTTGGGCAGCTGCCAGGCTGACCAGCCGGGGCACCTGCTCAGTACGCCCCCTGGTGGCCGCAGCTATCACCAACCATCCTCCAGCGGGTGGCCCACGCCCCCACCTCCCTCCAGCTCCGCTGGGGTGGGCGTCATAGGGAGAGGAGAGGTGCAGGAGGAACGCTGGCCGATGACTGGTCCAGAGCTGGGCCCAGGGTCCTCTCTGAGTCCCAGGGGGACCCAGGAAGAGGGTTTTACTGGAGTCCGGGATCCAGCCGCCACATGGCTCACCAATTCCGACCTGAGAACCCAGTTTGATCACCTGCAAAGTGGGGATGGTATTGCACCCTATTCCCCAGGGCTGGCCGAAGGATGGGTGGGGCTACTGCATGTGGTCTGTGGATCCACCAGCAGGAGGCACTAGAACCAGCCTGAAAACAGCCCCACGCAGCCCACCAACTCTGGGGCCCCTCCCCGGCCTCACGCAAATGGTGACAAGCACGCTAAGGCCAAGAAGCAAGGCCCGAGGAAGGCTTTTTAAATAAAAACTCAAATCTCTTACTCACACTAGACCCTCCCAGCAAGTAAAGCTGGAACATTTGCAAGAGGGTGTCTGTCCAGGGACGTTTCCTAGGGTCCACCTGGGCCCCACCACCCACTCTCAGGTGACCATTATGAAGTCTGGAAAATATACTTTCTAAAGCTAAAGCCACAGCAGAGCCTGGCCCGCATTCCCCCAGTGCCCCCACAATGACCTGTCTTGAGCCCAGCTGTGCTGGCTGGATCTCAGAGGCCCCACCCATGGGGAGACACTGGGCTCTGCTCCCTGCCCATATTTCCTCCTTCTCTCTGGATTTTCTTTCTGCACCCCGCACTCCCCTCACCCCTGCACCACACAGCCTAGAAGGACACCACCACCACCACCTGGCTCCCAAAAGCAGGACCAGCATGCCCTCTAGTGGTGGTTGTCTGTACAATACACACTCGCACAGGCACCAATGTGCACACAGTCCCAGGCATGCACAAACACACCACATGTACATACATACACACAGACATACATGTGCCTATACGTGTACATGTATGTGCACACACACTGGTACACAAACATACACATGCATACATACGGGTCCAGAAGCACAGGCATACACACAAGAACACAAGCTTGCACATGCATATACACCCATGCAAACACACACATGAAGTGTCCCTGTCTCTGAGATGGTTTGGTTCTCCAGTGTCGTCTTAGGGCCGCAGCCGATAATGGTCTCAAAGTAGAGGCGGTGATTCCACAATTAAAGAGATAATAAAGATTGGAGGGGTGACTTCTTGCTGCAGTCAGTCACATGACAGCAGTGTCAAGGGGTGAACACTTTCCCTCCTCTGCTCTGGTTAAATCCCTCCCTTTGCTGTGGGGTCCCAGGAGCCAAGTTGGGGTGAGGTCGCTCCTCTCAGCCCTCCAGCCTGGATCTCCCTCCCTCCCACCAGGCAGCCGCACGGGCAGAGTCCCGATGCTGAGGCCATGGGATCACAGGACAGCCTCTCCCAGTGGGGGTCTCGCCATCTGCTTCAAGGAAGGCCAGCGTGGGGATGGGGCTGTTTCGGGGGCCTCGGTCCTGCCAGTGGCCTGGGAAGGGCACGCTGAGGCCTCGGTTCCTGGGGCGACCACACACTGTGTGCCGTCAAATGACAGCTGTGGAGGCCAGGGGTCCGAGACGAGGGCTGGGCCACGCTGGTCCCTTCTGGGGGGTCGTGGATCACTGCCTGTGCATCTGCTGGCTTCCAGCCATGCTGCAGCCCTTGGCATCCTTGGCTTGTGGTCACTCCAGCCTCTGCCCCGTCTCGTGTGCCCTCTGCCCTCATCTTCTCTTACTGGACACCTGTTGTTGCACTGGGCTGCCCTGACCCAGGGGGCGCAGGTCCATCTCGACCTTGACTTTATCTAAAAGGCTCATGATGGACTTGGGAACACAACTTAACCAGTCACCAGGTTGTCCCATCATCTCTTTACTGTCCCTGAAGTATGACCTCTGCTGGCCACCGAGAGCAGGGTAGGAACAGAGGTGGGTGGCTGGGGCCCAGGAGCCAAGCGCCATCTGTCCCGGGCCGGCTGTGTGGCCCACGTGTGACCCGTTTAGTGAGGAGTTGCCTGCACTGGACAGTGGGCTCCTGAGCCGGGTCTTGCGTGTCGTCTTCCCCACGACGCCCGCGCAGAGCAGGGCCTGGGCAGGTCAGACGGGAGGCCCAGCATCTCCTTCCTGCTCCTCATCCCCCAGGACCCCAGGTGGCCAGAGCTTCCACATTGGGTTGGCAGAGCCCTGGGGGTGCCCCGCAGTGGGACTCTGGACGCCTCAGCCCTGCAAGATCGCCAGCCGTGAAGTGGTCTCCATTCAACACTGATCCCAGGAGCCCCCTCCCTGACTCTGCCTGCCGCGGTTTATGTTGTGCGAGGTCCAGAAACATCTCTGCAGCCAGGCCTGTGGAGGGGGTCAGCCCAAGAGGCATCCCCAACGCCCACCCCCGTCCTGGGCCAGCTGCTCTAGGACAGGCCTGTCCGAGGTGTGCCCCCGGCCTGGCCACCGTCCTCAGCCCGGGCCAGTGTCTAGCACAGCTGGAATCAGCTAGCAATCGACCAGTGCCTGCAGAGCCAAGCTGTGACGCAGACGGTCACCGCGGGTGCCAGGGAGGGTCCCCTCCGCCAAGTGACAGTGTGTACACGTGCTCTAGACGCTGGAGGGAGAGCTCTGATCACAAAGTCCCGGGCTCTGGAGCCCGGCTCGTGGGGCAAGAACAGGCAGAGGGCCGCCGTGCTGACACTGAGAAGAAAAGCAGGGTCTCAGGAGAGTGGGTGTCTGTCAGGGGGAGCAGGTGCACACTTGTATTTTATTCGAGGAGGGAAGGCTGATGGGCGCAAGCAGTGTCAGAGCAGGTAAAGCAGCCCTGCATGACCCCGGTGGGGAGGGGAATGTGCGTTTGAGGAGCAGCAAGGAGGCCCCGTGGCCACAGCAAAGTGGATGAGGCAGGAGGGGAGAGAATGAGCCCGCTGAGGCCACCACCTGCTCCTGGGACCCGTGGCTCCTCCCCAGGAAGCAGAGGTGAGCCCCCAGCTCTGTGTTAACCAGACCCGCCACGTGAGAGGGGAAGGGTCTTCTTGGCACCTGTATGTGTCTCTCGGCCTCCGTTTCTCTGCGCGATGAGAGGTGACAGGAGGCTGCTCTAGGCTCTGTCGGCCTGGGTCCCCCTCTTCCGCATACTTTGTGGGCTGGGCCTAGATATTCACAGACGGACCTTTAGAAATAAACAGTCATGTTTAGGACTAATTTCTATTTATGGCGGGTGATGCTGGTTTGCCATTTATAGCAGTGGCAGAAACTGCTTTTATTTTTTTTTTAACTTTTTATTTTGTATGGGGTATAGCCAAATAACAATGTGGTGATAGTTTGAGGTGCACAGCAAAGGGACTCAGCCATACATACACATGTCAAACTCCCCTCCCATCTAGGCTGCCACGTAACATTGAGCAGAGTTCCCTGTGGTTATCCATTTTGAATACAGCAGTGTGTACATGTCCATCCCAAACTCCATAACTACCCCTTCCCCGCCACTCCTTCCCCAAGTTCATTCTCTAAGTCTGTGAGTCTGAGAAACTGCTTTTAAATGTGTTTACTGTAGTATAAGAATGTGTTTGCTGTCAGGGACAACCCGCAGACAGAACTGGAGAGGGGCACGGTGTTAGTCTGCACTGTGGGGGTAACCAGCATGTCCAGAGAGGGAGCCCCCACCACAACCACCCCAAGGCTACAACAATTGGGCCCCGAGTCTGCCCTCAGACCAGCGGTGCCCTGGAGGGTCAGGGACAGAAGTGCTAGAGAAACATCACTTTATCACAGGATATTGAATCCAGCCCTCTGTGCTCTGTAGCAGGGTCTTATTGTTCATCTAGTTTATATGTAGTCCTTTGTATCTGCTAATCCCAACGCCCACTCCATCCTTCCCTCACCCCCTCCTTCCCCTTTGGTAACCATTGGTCTGTTCTCTGTGAGTCTTTCATAAATGAAGTTCATTTGTATCATACTTTAGATTCCACAATATAAGTGCTATCATATGTTTGTCTCTGACTTCACTTCATTTAGTATGATAATCTCTAGTTCCTCCCACGTTGCTGAAAATGACATTATTTCATTCTTTTTATGGCTGAGTAATATTCCACTGTTATGTATATACCACATCTTTATTCATCTGTTGATGGACACAATGCCTTGGCTATTGTAAGTAATGCAGCTGTTAACATTGTGGTTATATGTGTCTTTTCAAATTAAGAGTTTTCTCTGGATATACACCTAGGAGTGGGATTGCTAGAAAATATGGTAAGTCTATTCTTAGCTTTTTAAGGAACTGCCATACTGTTCTCCATGGTGGCTGCACCAATTTACACTTGCACTAACAGTGAAAGAGGGTTCCCTTTTTCCACATCCTCTCCAGCATTTATTGCTTATAGATATTTTTGATAATGGCCATTCTGACCAGTGTGAGGTGATAATTCATTGTGGTTTTGATTTGCATTTCTCTATTAGTAAGGGCTTCCCTGGTGATTCAGTCGGTAAAAATATCCACCAGCAATACAGGAGATCCAGGTTTGATCCCTTGGGGGAGGAAATGGCAACCCACTCCAGTATTCTTGTCTGGAGAATTCCATGGACAGAGGAGCCTGGTGGGCTACAGGGGTTGCAAACAGTCAGATGTGACTAAGCAACTTAGCACGCACAATTATTAGTGAGGTTGAACATCTTTCCATATGCCTGTTGGCCATCTGTATATCTTCTTTGGAGACACGTATACTTGGGTCTTCTGCCCATTTTTTTATTGGGTTATTTGGTTTTTTTGTTATTTATTTGTATGAGCTGTTTGTAGATTTCAGAAATTAAGCCCTTATCGATTACATCATTTGCAAATATTTTCTCCCAATCTGTAGGTTGTCTTCTCACTTTGTTTAAAGTTTCCTTTGGTGTGCAAAACTTGTGTTTATTTTTGCTTCTATTGCCTTAGGAGACTGACCTAAAAAAAAAAAAAACACTGCTATGTTTTATGTCAGAGAATGTTTTGCCTATGTTCTCTTCTAAGAGTTTTATGGTGTTGTGTCATATTTTTTTGTGTATTGTGTGAGCGAGTGTTCTAACTTCATTTACATGTGGCTGTCCAGCTTTCCCAACACTACTTGCTGGAGAGACTCAAACATCTGAAAGGGGCCAAATAGCAAATGTTTTAGGCTTTGCGAGTAATGTAAGCTCATCACAGCCACTTAGCTCAGCTGTTGTGCAAAATCAGCCACAGACAATGTGTAAATGAATGAACCTGGCTGTGTGCCAATAAAACTTTATTTACAAAAAACAGGCAGTGGCAGACAGATTTGGCCCATAGGCCAGAGTTTACTGATCCTCAAAGGCCCCTCAGTGACTCGCAACTACCCACGAAGGTCTAGACACCTTACCAGGCACTGCTCTCTCGGGGTGCTGCACTGATGGCTCCTGGCGAGGTCTGGCTGCAGGAGGGTTGGGGAGCCCCTTCAGTGCCCAGAAATCCGCTGCCCCCATCCAGCTTTATTTGCCTCCTAAAACCCACACCTGTATCCGAACACTAACCGCTCCTTCCAGGCAGCATGCAGACACAGTCTGCTGGTGTGCAGATAACAGGGTCGGGGGTTCAACTTCCCTTCTCCTGTTTGAATTTCTGACACTGAAGATGCTAAAGAAATGAGATCCCTGAAGACACACATCTGGGGTCGCCTCTCTTTGCACACTTCCACCCTGATTTTACAGACCTCAGTGTCTTACAGTCCAAGCCCCCTTTCCCTTCCTTCTACTTTGATCCACACGTGTGAAAGCCAGGTGCTGGGATGAAGGCAAAGACCTTGCCACCCACTGTGAGTGAAGAAAATGTTCTTCTGCCAAGTCACCTGCCGAGCACCCAGCACCCAATACCCTGGGCAGGAAGGGGACCCAGCAGCAGCTGAGTCCATCCAGGGAATATGTTTCTTTGATGAAAGTATAAACAGCTAAACCCAAACGGCGGCTCTGTTCTTCCCCCTTGTCCCTTCTAGAAAGTCCAGCAGTACATGGTCATCATTCAGGCCACAGACATGGAAGGGAACCTGAACTACGGCCTCTCCAACACAGCCACCGCCATCATCACAGTGACGGACGTGAACGACAACCCACCGGAGTTCACTGCCAGTACGGTGAGTGGGTGTCCCTTCTTGAATCTGGAGGAGTTGGCCAGTGGTGTTCAGGCTCTAGGGAGGGGCTGAAGCGTCGGCCACTTTGGGGTGTGCTCGGCGGGACAGGCTGCGGGATGCAGGGGGACATGCCAGGTCCCTCTGGCAGGACCCTCCACAGCCCACCATCAGCAGGAGGGCAGTGGGGGCCACAATGTGTCCTGCCCCTTCAGGCACGGCAGGCAGGCTGTGACCAGGCCACAGCCTGGTCCCACCGACAGCCTGAGTGCCCACAGGAACGGCCTAGTGGCACAGACGTGGGATCACAGAGCCACCAGGAGTCATGGGCTCCCAACGCCTCTGGGTTCCCAAGGATCTGTCCTTTGGTCCACTCGCCTGGGGTGGAGGTGCTGACAGGACAGAGACCTACACCCACCCTGCAGCTGCCTGGCCGGAAATGTGGTGGGTGGTGGGAGCGTGGTCAGTGAGGGCTCCTGGGGCACCGAGTAGATGAGAGAGTAACTGCAACAAATGAAGACCTGGGGCACCAACCAGGCTGCAGAGCCCCTTTCCCCCAGCACCAGCCTGGGCCTCTGGTCAACCTGTGGTCCCCACCAACCCCGTGAGGCTCAGGACCCAGTTATGGGAGAGGAGGTTGAGACTCAGAGAGGCTAAGTCACTTACCCAGAGCCACAGAGTCCACGAGAGGAGCAGCTGGGAGTGGGCCCCAGAAGCTGAGCTCTCAGGGGAAGGAGAGGAGACCCTTCCCAGGAGGTGGGTCAGCTTGCTGTAGAGGCATCTCACAGGTCAGAGCCCCTTGCAATGAGCCCACGTCAGCATCCCCTCATCCTGCTTCCCCACGGCCCCCACACCCTTCAATCCCAATCTCGCAGCCCTCTATCCTGCATCCCAGAGTCCCAGGCTCTAGGTCCCGTTGGACCAAGGCGGGAAGAGGGCAGTCCCAGCTGTGAGGGCACAGTGCCACCTGGTGGGCAGATGGCAGATCGCCCTGTGGGGTCAGGGTGGGATAGCTTCCGTTTTGTGGGCTCTCCAGGGCCAGGGGGCAACGTCCAGGGAGTCTGGACATGAGTGAGACATCCCCCCAGCCTGCAGGAACCCCAAGCCCATCCCCAAGGCAGCCCCCACCCTTCTGCGGTTTTTCTGTTCTCAGCATGGATCCTTGGAAACTTTCAGGAACAAATTTTCATTATGTCTCCCAACTTAATCATTCTCTTTTAACTTGAATTTTGGTTAGGTCATTCACACACATAGCACAACAACTTAAAGTTACAAAATTACTTTGAGGAAGAGGCCCTGGTGTTTTAATTCTGTCCTTGCAGTCGTTTCTAGTTTTCTGTTTATGATGTGTCCTGAAGACATTTCCACATCCAGATTCCAAATGGCCTTGGAATTTTTTCAACATGTGTTTAGAAATAATTTCAAGTTCACAGAAATGTTGCAAGAATAGGAATGGGGAATAGAGGAGAAGGCAGGATGGTAGAGTAGAAGGCCTTGAGCCCATCTCCTACCACAAAACTCAAAATCACAACTTCTGAACAGTCATCAATAAAAAAAGACTGGGACTTGCCAAAAGAGATTTTCTACATCCAGGGGTATAAAGAAGAAACCACAACACGATGGGAGGAGAGCACTGTCACAATGTACACAAATCCCATCTCAGGAAAGGTCAGTTAAACTAAAAATTGGTTCTTTGAGACTATTACAGGCAACCATATGGCAATAAATTAGACAACCTAGAAAAAAACTGACAGATTCTTAGAAAGGTACCATCTCCCAAAACTGAACCATGACAAAATAGAAAATATGACCAGACTAATAACAAGTGCTGAAGTTGAGTCTGTGATTTAAAACTCCCAACAGACAAGAGTCCAAGACCAGATGGCTTCACAGGTGAATTCCATCAAACATTTAGAAAAGAGTTAACACATATCTTTTTGAAACTATTCTGAAAAATTGCAGAGGAAGGAACAACTCATTCTATGAAGCTACCATCACCTTGATACCAAAATCAGGCAGATGCTTCAAAAGAGGAAAATTACAGGCCAATATCACTGATGAACATAGATGCAAAAATCCTCAACAAAACACTAGCAAACAGAATCCAACAACATATTAAAAGTATCAATCAATTTAAAAAAAGACTGGGACCTCCCACCATAAGCAAGGAAAATTCATCCCAGGGATACAAATATTTGTCAACATCTGCAAATCAATCAGTGTGATCCACCACATTAACAAATTGAAGAATAAAAACCATATGATCATCTAAATAGATGCAGAAAAAAACTTTTGATAAAATTCAACAACACTCATTTATGATAAAAAAAAAACTGTCCAGAAAGTGGGCATAGAGGGCACCTACCTCAACATAATAAAGGCCATGTATGACAAACCCACAGTTACCATCATACTCAGCTGTGAGAACGTAAAAGCATTTCTTCTAAGGTGAGAACAAGACAAGAATGTCCACTCTTGCTGCTTTTATTTGGCATAGTTTTGGGACTCCTAACCAAGGCAATCATAGAAGAAAAAGAAATAAAACTTATCCAAACTGGAAAAGAAGTAAAACTGTCACTGTTGGCAGATTACATGATCCTATACATGAAAATCCTAAAGATGCTACCAGAGCTCATCAATGAATTTGGTAAAGTTGTAGTATACAAAATTAATGTATAGAAATCTGTTGCATTTCTACAAATTTACAATGAAAGATCAGAAGGGAAATTAAGAAAACAATCCCACTTAACATCACAACAAAAAGAATAAAATACATAGGAATAAACCTACCTACAGAGACAAAAAACCTGTACTCAGAAAATATGAGACACTGATGAAAGGAATTAAAGACAACACAAACAGATGGAGAAATACACTAAGTGGATTGGAAGAATCAATATTGTCAAAATGACTCTACTACCCAAGACAACCTACAGATCCAATGCAATCTTGATCAAATTACCAATGGCATTCTTCACAGAACTGGAACAAAAAATTTCACAATTTGTATGGAAACACAAAAGACCCCAGACAGCCAAAGAAATCATGAGAAAGAAAAACGGAGCTGGAGGAATCAGGCTCCCTGACTTCACACTATACTAAAAGCTACAGTCATCAAGACACTATGATACTGGCATGAAAATAAAAATATAGACCAATGGAACAAGATAGAAAGTTTAGAAATAAACCCACACACACCTATGGTCACCTAATCTATGACAAAGGAGGCAAGAATATATAATGGAGAAAAGACAGTCTCTTCAGTAAGTGGTGCTGGGAAAACTGGACAGCTATGTGTAAAAGAATGAAATTAGAACATTCTCTAATATCATACAAAAACTCAAAATGGATTAAAGACTTAAGTATAAGACCAGATACTATAAACTTCTAGAGGAAAATATAGGGAGGATGCTCTTTGACATAAATCACAGCAATATATCTTTAGATCCATCTTCCAGAGTACTGAAAATAAAAACAAGTAGGGACTTCCCTGGTGGTCCAGTGACTAAGACTCCTCTCTCCCAATGCAGGGGGCCAGGTTCAATCCCTGGTTAGGGAACTAGATCCCACATGCCTCAACTAAGACCCAGAGCAGCCAAATAAATAAATATTTTAAATAAATTTTAAAAAAACAAATAGGACCTAATAAAACTTTAGAGTTTTTACACAGCAGAGCAAACCGTAAATGAAAGGACAACCTACGGAATGGGAGGAAATACTTGCAAATGAAGCAACTGACGAGGACTTAATCTCCAAAATACTCAAACAGCTCATGCGGCTCAGTATAAAAAAACCACCCAATCAAAAAATGGGCAGAAAACCTAAGTAGACATTTTTCCAGATAAGATATAGAAATAGCCAAAAGGCACATGAAAAGATGGTCAACAATGCTAATTAGTAGCGAAATGGAAATCAAAACTGCAAAGGGATACCACCTCCCACCAGTAAGAATGGCCATCATTTAAAAGTCTGCAAACAACAAATGCTGCAGAGGCTGTGGTGAAAAGGGAGCCCTCCTACACTGTTGGTGGGAATGCAGACTGGTGCAGCCACTATGGAGAACAGTATGGAGGTTCCTTAAAAAACTGAATACAGATCTAGATATTATCCAGCAGTCCCACTCCTGGGCATATATAATGCAGAGAAAACCATAATTTGAGAAGATGCACACATCCCAGTGTTCACTGCAGCACTATTTACAACAGACAGGACATGGAAGTAATTTAAGTGTCCCCTGAGACAGGAATGGATAAAGGTGTGGGACATAATGGAATATTACTCAGCCATAAAAAAGAATGAAATAATACCATGTACAGCAACAGGGACGGATGATGATCACAGTAAATAAAGTCAGACAGAGAAAGACAAATACAGTATGATATCACTTATATGTCAAATCTAAAAAAACGATACAATGAATTTATTTACAAAACAGAAAAGAGAAGCAGGGACTTAGAAAACAAGCTTAAAAGGGAAGTGGGGAGAGGAGTAAATTAGGAGTTTGGGATTAACATATATACACTACTATATATAAAATAGATAATCCACGAGGACCTACTGTATAGCACAGGGAACTCAGTATTTTTAACCTATATGGCGAAAGAATCTGAAAAAGAATATACATATCTATACATACAACTGAATCACTTTGCTGTGCACCTAAAACTAACAGACACTGTAAATCAACTAGACTTCAGGCAAAAAGAACAGCCACTCACGTGACCCCATCAACACCATCCTCCATACCTGCCGCTCCCTGTAGACGTGCCCACAGAATTCCTCGGAACGGCTGGACGATCAGCCATACGTTGTGAAGCCTCATGTTCAAACACCTCTTCTTAAGAGGAGGGTTTTCTCTCAGGGAAATGGCTGAGACCCTTTTCCCACCAGAGACACCTGAGGCTCAGAGAGTTACTTTTGGGCTGCCCGAGGTCTCCTGCTCCCCCGGCCACCTGCTCACCACACTCCTGTCCTCCGAGACCCTCCCAGCTCCCATGTCCTCTGCACCTGCCAGCCCTCCCCAACCCTGGCTTCTGCAGCTCCTGAGAGGGACTCGAGGCGGCCCCTACACCCAAGCTCCTGCAGGGCGGGTCCACGGGGGACCACTTCTGTCCACTGTCTCGAGCCCTGGTCTGGCTTTGACAGCCTGGCGTCCTGTGGCTCTTCGTGCTTCTAATCTTAACCTCATCTGCCCTTCTGCACACCAGCCACACTGCAAATACCCTGAGCCCCCAGAAATGCTGGATCCTGGGTGACCCACAAGGAGGCAAAGGGGAGGGGGAGAGGAGGAGGAGGAGGACACTGTCCTGACTCCTTGTGTGCACCGGGGCATCTGCACAAGGGCAGGGGGATGACCAGCAAGATACTCCCAGGTCCACACCCACCTCTGAAGAGTGGGAAGCCCAGGAATTACACTGAGACCCCGGCCAGGGTGTGCATATGACCAAGGAGGCACCCTGGAGCATGTTCCTGGGGCCCCGTGGCAAGCAGGACCCCAGGACACGGTCTGCTGGGCTCAGGGGGGGCTGGCCACACCCCCACACACAGCTGGGCTATTTTTGTCAAGTTTAATCAAGAACAATCAGCAGAAGCTGAAGAGATGGGAGGGTGGATTTGCATGATCCGATTCCTATTCTTAAATGTTAATTAAAGTCATTTTCCCTTTGCCTGCTCTGGGCCTGCACTACGCTTGCTGCCCCTGCATGGCTTTCCTGCTGTCAGAAGGCCACTGACCTCAGCACTCCCTGGGGGGCAGGGCTGAGCCCCCAGAACACAGCCCCACAGCAGGCCCCGGTCCTAGACCAAAGCCCCAAGACCCAGCCCCCTCACCAGCCACACACAAGCCCACAGGAGGGTCTCCTGGAGTCGGGAAACGCCTTCTGCCCCCAGAGTCCCTGTTGTGTGACCTTGGGCTGATGGCCAGACCTCTCTGAACATAGGAGTGTCTTCCCCTCTTTACACCTGAGTGTTACACAGCTCAGGGTGAAGCTGGGAGCATCCATTGAACTACAGGGAAGTTTGTTCTCTGCCCTAAAAATGCCACTGGGTGGTACCTGCCTTCCATCACAAGGGGCCTGACTTGGCAGTTGAGTGGACAGGGTTCCAGCTCTGCCTTCAGCAGGGGAGAGGTCAGGATGGAGGCGCCAGAACATTCATTCCAAGTCCAGTTTCCTTATCTGTTAATTAAAAAAAAAAAAAGGATGGCAAAGGAGGTGGTCAGAGAAATTCTTATATGTTGATACAATCAATACAACAGAACCGCTTGAAACAAACATGAAGTGATGTATAATATTCTAATATGGAAAATCCTCCAGATAGATTAATCACTGAAAAGCCAGTGGACAGGACAGGTGAAGAGCACAACAATCCTTTTCTTGTAAATAAACTATATTATGTAAATATCAAAAGAGGAGGCCGGGAGTCCTGCAGGTACATAGTTGTAGACTGTGGTAGGTTTGTTTTCACTGTGTATTTGACCAGATGACCCCATCCAAGACAAGCATGAATAAAATTAGGTTAAATATTTTTAAAAGGGGGACTTCCCTGGCGGTCCAGTGGCTAAGATTCCCTACTCCCAGTGCAGGGGGCCTGTGTTCAATCCCTGGTCAGGGAACTAGACCCCACATGCCACAACTTTGAAGATCCCACGTGCCACAAAAGGTCCCACGTGCCACAGCTAAGACCTGGCAGAGCCAAGAAATACGTATCTTTAAAATGGAGGGTAAGCTTCTGGCGGTTCCCATCCCAGGCTTTCCTGAAGATGGAAGAGAGGACAAGCCCCAGTACCCCCTTTCTGGAAAGGGGGTGACCAAGCCCGCCTGTGAACCACAAAGCCAGCGAGGGGCTTCAAGGTGTCTTATGGCTGAGGGTCGGGTCCTCCCCTGAGCCAGTGTCACGGGGGCACGTCCCCGCATTACTCACGAGCTCCTACCACATCACCGCGAGGAGGGGCGAGGCTGCAGCGTCCCACCCGGTCCTGGGCCCTGGGCTCCTCCCGGGGGTGGAGGAGGATGGACGTCAGCCCCCAGGTCTCACCCCGTTATTATGAGCCACGGCTCCCACCTGTCGGCTCCCGATTCCAAACTCAGCAGCCAACAGAAATCGCTGCAATTTCACTGGACAGGAAACTAAACTTCAAAGGTTAAAATCACCGGGACATTGTGCCGCCCCCACCTCTGACCCCTTGCACCAGCCACCCCAAGCTCCATCCCTCTCGGCCCGTATCCCTGAGCTGGAACTTCCCTCCCTGTTGAGTCCCCAGGGCCTCACGTGTAGAAAAATGAAGAGAGAGAGAGGAGCCCAAAAGTGCAGGGTGGATAGGAGAGAAGAGGAGGAGACTGGAAACCCCAACTGCAAATAACAAACTGAAAAAATATACATTAAAATTATTGGGATGTCACTTCCCAACAGAAGCCAACTCAGCCCCTCAGGCCCCAAGGCTGGCGGGGCTCGACCACATCCTGGCTGGACAAGGGCTGCCAGGACAGATCCCCAGGCAGGGGCCAGGTCGGGGCACCCCCTCGCAGTTCACACCCTCAGCCATACCAGGTCCTGGGCCCTGGGAGAAGGTGGCAGGAGGGGGCAGGTCCTCAGACCTGAGCCGAGATGGGACCAGTCATGGCTTGAATAGGGGGCACAGAGCAACATCTCGGGGGCTTGGCATCCCCCAGTGGGTGGGGGGCAGGCACTGTCACCTCCATCTGCTCGGCGCAGCTGAGGGGTCGCTGGGCTTCCCTGTTCCCTGCCAACTGTTCTGCTACCGTGACCCTCCCTTGGGAGGAGTTAGGATTGAACAGGAAATCCACCTGCCCCTGGGGTGGGTAGGTGTGAGTTCTGGATTACCCACCAGCAAGGCAAGAAATCCCATTCCAACGCTCCTTAAATCCCTCCTTTCCCAAATATCTGCCTTAGTATCCCATGGGGCATGGGGGAGGCTTTCCCTGTGCCTGAAAACCTCAGAAATTAAATTAAAAACTCATGATGGCTAGGGGAAGGCTGACAAGAAAATCCTAAACCAGACTTACCAGCTTAAGGCCCTTCTTTGAGAACCTTTATTAAACCTGCATGAAATTAAAATACCCTTTTCCAATAAACTTCACCCGGAAGTCAGTAACCATGGTTAGAGCTGTGCTGCTGTGAACACAAGGAAGCCCTGGCTATTTGTCCAGGTTTGTGCCCGGCTTTTGTGGCCCAAAAGCACACTGCGCAGTCATAGGTCAGTCACGTGACTTGCAGGTCCAGTGTTAAAGTAAGGATGCAGGGCCCTCGTTCACAAGGAAGAATTTCCAGACTGATGCAGAGCATAAACCCAGCTCAGGGCTCTTCTGAGCTGGGCCACGTCTGCACAGCAGTGATTCTCACTGGTGGGAGGCGCTCAGCTTTTTATCAGCACCTCAGCACCAGCACCAACAGCCATGCAGACTCACACACACTTTGCCTGCCCATAACCACTGCTGCCCTGTGAACCACACTCGCTGACGGGGATGGCTCGAAGCCCTCACCAAGCTGCGATAGGAAAAAAATGGGCCAAGGCTCCGTGTCTGGTCACCTGCCCACCCACAGCTGCTGACCACAGGCCCCAGGGCCCATTAGGGACCCAGAGGCAATTCGGTTCAGGAAGCCCTTTGCAGCTGCTGCCCACTCCTGTTCATTTCCCGTCCCACGAGCACATTTTACTCTCTCGTAAGCCCCAGGTACTAGCATTGGTCCCCCACTGCACGGAGCAGGGCAGCATGAAGGGGACTTAGGGGAGCAACCTGGCGTTCGGGTGTCACAGGCGGGGTTCGGTATGCAGACAAGCCTGGGCCTCTCTGGACACCCCTGGGTTGGCACAGACGTGGGATGGGCCGACCCCTGGGGATCACCGTGTGGAAGCAGCTGGAGGCAGAGGGCAGCCCCCAGGGTGGGCAGGGGTCTCTCTGATCTCACCAGGCTTCCATGTGGGTTCCTCACACTGTCTTTTCTGACACTCTACAGTACGCTGGGGAAGTTCCAGAAAACCGGGTGGAGATGGTGGTGGCAAACCTCACAGTGATGGACCGAGATCAGCCGCACTCCCCGAACTGGAACGCCGTCTACCGCATCATCAGTGGGGACCCCTCGGGCCACTTCAGCGTCCGCACAGACCCCACCACCAACGAGGGCATGGTCACCGTGGTTAAGGTGGGTGCTCCCTCACTTCCCGCCCCAAGACAGACATAACGGAAACGACGTCCAGGTTCATTGCCTGCACTCCCAAAAGCCAGGGTCAAAGGCAATCTCACAAGGACCAGTCACATGACCCCCAGGACGCTGCCAGTGTGACCTGGCATCCCCCGCCCCACCAAGAGAGAACTCTCCCATCTTCTCTCCACACCCAGCCCAAAGCTCCCGAAGCTCGAAAGCCGAGAATCAGCCTCTCCTGCTTCCCCTCAGGAAATGACAAGCCCTGTCGGGGGCAGTGAGCAAGCTGTGACCCAGGTGCCCGGAGGAGGGTCAGGAGGAGAGAACACCAGGGAGCAGGCCAGCTCAGGGGTCGCAGTCCCTCCAGCCCCTCCTCCCCCTGCAGCTCCCAGAGCAAGGCTTCCCCTGGAGCCTCCTGACCGTGGAGACAGTGCGGCTCCTGGGTTCCCCACAGGCTCTAGTGCCCCCGGCCCAAAAGCCTGCACCCCGCACTGGGCTACTCCCTCTCGGGGCATAGACCAGCCCCTGGGCTTTGAGCAAGGGGTCGTGGCCTTGTCGGGGGGAGGCAGCCAAACAGAGACCAGGTGAGTGTGTCAGACTCCGACTGAAGGGTGGGAGCAAATCACCTATTGATTTCCCCAAATTGATCATTTTCCCAGTTACAATTGATCATATTCCCTGTTACAATTGATCATATTCCCCATGACAAATACGCTTTCCTTTCCCTCCTGTGGACCTTACTGGCCATGACCATCCTCTGGAAGGTGTCCTCGCTCACATGGTGACACAGTTTTAACGCAAACACAGCATTATCCCACGTCCTCCAGGGACACGACCTGACACACACGGGAGAAAGATCACTTCCTCCAGTGACTTGTTCACAGACGAAACCACTGTAATTCTATGAAACAGTGTATTCAAGCGAAGTGGCCCCCATTTTACTCTCAGGGGGGCCCTGGGGGAGGGGCTGGAGACCTGGCAGCCACACAGGTCTTGGCGGGGCAGGGAGGCCTCAGCCATGAAGGGGTAAGTGCCATGCAGGGATGGGGGCCTCACTGGGGGCTCTGGGGGGGTCTGTGAGACACCCCTTTTATCGGCAGATGAGACCACGCCTGCAGAGGATAAGAGTTCCCCCTCAGGGTCATCGGGGGTGGTAAGGGGACAGTGGGGAGGAGATGAGGGTGTCGGCCCCAGAACCCCGATCTCTGCTCCCGCCTCCAGGCCCTCCCATGGGCAGGCACCCTCAGCCCCCTTTCCATGCCCACCCAGTTAGATTACTTCTTAAACTCCTTCCTGTACTCCATAGCTTATGTAGTAACAGAGGCTGAAAAGGCATGAGTTTGATGTACCAGGCATTATGACTAAACGCTTACAGAGACTGCGGTGGGAGTCCAGACAGGGCGGGGACACCTCAGCTGGGCAAGCAGGGGGCCCGCCTCCAGCACCCACAGGTCTCACAGGACCACTGGCCCCACGAGGCCATCAAGTCCCCTTTAGCAGAGGTGTGTCGCAGTACTTATCACAGACGTTTCCAAGGGCACCTAGCCGTGAGAGACAGGAGTGCCGCGCCTGGCACTGCAATTCCCTGGTTGCTAGCGTTGCTCTATCCATGCTTCCAGACCTCAGGATGCCCTCCTCTGCTCTCCTAACCATGTCCCGCTACAGCCCCTGGCACAGCCAACCACACCTCTGCAGTCTCCAGGATGTGTCCACACCTAACTTCTCTCCATTTTCCTAAGGCCATCTGTGCTGTGCCGTTTTTCAAGTCTGGATCCCAAAAGGGTCCCAACACTGTGTTCGGTTGCACCATCTCTTGAATTTCTCCACACTGAGACCATCCCCGCCCCCCCCCCCCCCCACTGCAGACCTGTCACAAACTCGGGGTCCATGGTGCCAGCCCTGTCGATGGCTTCCTCATGGTACATCTGGTCCCTCATTTTAGAGAATGTGCTTCCTGACCATCTCGAGTCTTTCACCCATTCATTCACATGAACACTCCATCCAAACTGAACATAGGAGGGTTTTACTTAACTTCATTGCTTTTTGTACTTGATCTCATTTCTCTTACACTGAAACTCTTGGTTGGCTCCAAACAATGTTAATTGCTAATTTACTTGAACCTACAACACACAGTTGCCCCTCCGCGTCCATGGGGTGACTGGTTCCAGGACCTCCAGCTCAGGGAGACACCAAAATCCACAGATGCTCAAGTCTTTCATATAAAATGGCACAGTATTTCCACACAATCTGCACATACTCTCACATATATTTTAACTTATGATACCTGATACAATACCAACACTGTGTAAATAGATGCCTGTGTGTGGCAAATTCAGGGTCTGCCTTTTGGAAATTTCTGGAATTTTTTTCAAATATTTCCAGTTGGTGGTTGGTTGAGTCCACAGATGTGAAACCCATAGATATAGAGAACTGACTTTACGTAATAAACTTAAAAAATAACAAACCAAACAGCACTGCCAACACCAGGAAGACCAAATGAATTTAAGACTTTTCTGCAAGAACTGTTATCCTCAGAATAAATACCACGAAGGACTCACGATCTAAATACTGTCCTAGTCACTAGAAATCATTATTTTCTTGGGAGTTGTATTACCATTGAGCATCACCGACTCAATGGACATGAATCTGAGCAAACTCCGGGAGACAGTGGAGGACAGAGGAACCTGGCATGCTGCAGTCCAAGGGGTTGCAAAGAGTCGGACATGACCTAGCCACTGAACAACAACAAGATTTTATGTGGCTCCAAAAATCAAAGCTATACGGCAAAACATGCAGCAAACTCATGCCCCCAGACTCCCCTCCACCGGGTCCTTCCCTCTGCTCAGGGGTGACCATTTTAACGAGGTTTTTTTTTCCTCTTTTCAGCATTTCTTTCTAGAAGTACGAGCAGGTACATACACAAATCCACACTCCTCTCCCCCTTTTACACAAGAGGCAGCACATGAAGGATGTTGCCTTTTCAGCTCACCAATCCATCCTGGAGGTCTCGCCACTTCTGTGTGCATCACCCTGGTTCTTACAGCTGCAAATGTCCCCACTGTGTGGACGCGGCTCGTCCGCCCACCAGTGCCGTGGAAACCGTGGCATCCTCGGTGAACGATACAGATGATGCTGTGATGAACGTTCTCGGGCACGTGCTACTTCACATGCATCCAAGCAGAATTATTCAAGTTCAGTCGCAGTGTGACGTGCTGCTTGTTGTCCAGTGAGACTGCTGCGAGCTCTGCCACAAATAATTACACGTCTTGGGGCCCCAGGTAGTTCTGTGCAGCTTTCATCCTCCTCAACACGTGAAGATGACCCCGCAGGCCAGCCACACCCTGCAGACCACACCAGCACTTATCAGTCAGGGTCCTAACACCCCAACATGTGTGTGAACTGGAAAGAATGTTCATGCAGGGGCCCACACAGAGGTGAAGGGCCCGCAAGCCCTCAGGGGCTGGTGTCCGGTAACTCACCCCTGACCGGATGGGTGACAACAACTGAAGGACGTCCTCTCACAGCTCTGGGAGGGTCCCCCTAACCTCATCCAGTTCCTGGTGCTGTCCTTGGCTGGATCCATACCAACCCATCTCTGCCTCTGCGCCTTCACCTGGCCCCTCCCTGCATCTCAAGTCTCTCTCCCTTGACTCCCAGGCACCCATGCTTGGACTGGGGGCCACCTCAATCCAGGGCAACACCTCTCAAGACCTTCACCTTCATCACACCTGCAAAGACCCTATGCGCCCAAAGGGCACATTCACAGGCTCCAGGTGGACACATCTTTGGGGGCCACCCCTGCAGCCACCACAACACGTGAGCAGCCTGGACAGACAACAGTCCCCCAGGGTGTCAGGGGCAGGGTGGGGGCTCCACACTCCCAATGCAGGATGAGAGCTGGAGGCCTGGTTGGGGGGCGCCTGGGGGAACTGTGGCCCCCAGGGAGCCCAGCTGCTGCCACTCCATGACTTGGGGGTGGAAGGTGAGGTGTGAGGTCCTTCAACCCCACTCTCTCTCCTCCCACTGCCCTAACCCCACAGGAAGCCAGACACAGAGGCTGGGGGACGGCATTCCTGGGGACTGGCCTCTTGGGCCCAGAGCTAGCAGGTGCAGACCAAGCAGCCCCGTGGGCACTAAGCCGGCTGCCCCTCTTGGTGCCTCTCATTCCAGGCAGTCGACTATGAGCTGAACAGAGCATTCATGCTGACTGTGATGGTGTCCAACCAGGCGCCCCTGGCCAGCGGGATCCAGATGTCCTTCCAGTCCACGGCGGGGGTGACCATCTCCGTCATGGACATCAACGAGGCCCCCTACTTCCCCTCCAACCACAAGCTGATCCGCCTGGAGGAGGGCGTGCCCACTGGCACCGTACTCACCACGTTCTCAGCAGTGGACCCCGACCGGTTCATGCAGCAGGCTGTGAGGTGGGCCCGCAGAGCACCCTCAGGCCCTGGGAAGGGGTGCCCCATGCTCCACAGAGAAGAGTCCTAAAGTGCCCCGTGAAACCTGAGACCCAGAAAGTCCTGGGTGGGTGATTAGGGGCACCCCTAGGCAGGGAGGCCCAGTCTGGGGACAGCTGGATCACCAGCCACCCAGCTGCCCCGACACAAGACAGTGGGAAAAGCTTGAAGGACATTAATCCACGTCTAGTGTCAGACTGGGTCCAGACCCCACCGCTCATTCCTGAGCTGTGTGACTTTGCAAGTCACCAGCCCTCTCTGCTCCCCCATCTCCCCTCTGTAAAGGGGGGTGATAGGAGAATCTGCCTCCCACGGTTCTTGTGAGGTTGAGAAGCCCGTCCTCCTCAGGGACTCCCAGCCACTGCTGTCACCGGCCCAAGTGAGAGGCCCCAGTGAGCTCAGAGAGCAAGCGGGCGGGCAGGAGGGGCTCCCCCAGCCCCTCGCCTCACCCCTCCTCCTCCCTGCAGATACTCAAAGCTTTCAGACCCAGCGAACTGGCTACACATTAACGCCACCAACGGCCAGATCAGCACGGCGGCTGTGCTTGACCGCGAGTCTCTCTACATCAAGAACAACGTCTATGAGGCCACTTTCCTGGCGGCTGACAATGGTGCGCCCAGAGGCAGGGAGATGTGCTGGGTGGGGGGCTGTGAGCAGGGCCCCCTCAGCCACTGGTGCCCCGGAGCCCCTCCCTCATCCATTCGAAGCCCGCCTCAGCCAAACAACACGATTGTTACTCAGGTTGGAGATGCCACCAAAAGGCAGGACCACGGTCAGCGGAGGACAGAGGGAGCAGCTCTGGCCAGCCGGCACCAGTCCTCCCACACTATGGGCCTGCACTGAGGCAGGGGCTGGGCTTGGGGGCTCCAGGACGACCACACGTCCGCAGGCGTGTGCCGCTCATGCGTGGTGTGCAACTGAGTCGCTGTGTATGTCACACGGCAGAGCCAGTGTATGGGGCCATGGGGTGTGTCCTGGGCAGGCCTGCGCTCGTGGAGCCCAGGAGTGACCGCGTGACTGCCCATGTCCGACCCACAGGGATCCCCCCGGCCAGTGGTACTGGGACCCTCCAGATCTATCTTATTGACATCAACGACAACGCCCCTGAGCTGCTGCCCAAGGAGGCGCAGGTCTGTGAGAAGCCCAGCCTGAATGCCATCAACATCACAGCGGCTGATGCTGACGTGGACCCCAACATCGGGCCCTACGTCTTCGAGCTGCCCTTCGTTCCGGCAAGCGTGCGCAACAACTGGACTGTCACCCGCCTCAATGGTGAGCCCGCCTCGGGCACCCGCCCACTGGCTGCCCGGCCACCGGGAAAGTCAGACCGAGTCCGGAGGGCAGCCCCACCCAGGCCTGTCACCAGGGAAGCAGGAGCAGTGGAGTCAGGAGCCAGTCTCATAGGGGCTGCGCAACCCTCTCCAGGGCAGGGGCCCTGCCTACTCCAGGGCTCAGCCACCAAGGAGGCCCCAAGGCAGGCCCCAACCTTGTCCTTTAAAGAGCTCCACACGACCATTCTGCCACTGTAACCGCATGTGACCGAGACCACTCCCCGAGCCAGTCATTGAACAATGGGCCCCACCACCACCACCATGTTCCCTGAGGCACTTTCCTAGCCATGGTCTTGGTGGACAGGGCTTCCAAGTTCTGGAGTCCTGATAGCATTTACTTGTTCCCCAAACCCTTGCCAACACAGCATTATTGTTTTAAAATCATTTTTCTAATTTCTTAGCCAAAATCACTGTTTCCACTTGCATCTTTTAACTACCAGTGGACATTTTCTCATCTATTTGCCATTTTTTGCTTCTGTGAATTATCTGTTCAATGTCCTTCACTATTTTTCTTTGGAATGGTTTTTTTTTCCCTAATTGACTTGGTAGAACTCTTTCTATGTTAAGGACATAATTCCTTCATCCTACATGTTGCAATTGGTCTATTCCTGAATTGCCAAGTCTCTTAACCTTACAGGACAACAGATGGTGTGTGGTATGTATGTGTGCATGTGCGTGTGTGCCTATGTGTGTCTTAGCCAGACAGGCCGAGCCTCTGCCTGCATTTCTCTGGCTCAGAAGGGCGGGCTGGCTGCCCGCTGAGCAGAGCGCGCCCCGCCCCCACCCAGGTGACTACGCCCAGCTCAGCCTGCGCGTCCTGCACCTGGAGGCCGGGGTGTATGACGTCCCCATCACCGTCACGGACTCGGGGAACCCGCCACTGTCCCACACGTCCATCATCAAAGTCAAGGTGTGCCCATGCGACGACAACGGCGACTGCACCACCGTGGGCGCAGTGGCGGCAGCCGGGCTGGGCACAGGTGCCATTGTGGCCATCCTTATCTGCATCGTCATGCTGCTCAGTGAGTGCGGCTGGAGGTTCCAGGGTGGGGGGACACCCTACCCACCAGAGTCTGCCACCAGCCCAATTCAGACGAGGGGAGTGGTAATGGACACGGGCCCCAGTGGCCACACGTGCCCGCCTTCCACACACTCCCGAGGGTGCACACACGCACGCCTGCTCACAGCAGCCCCACCCCGCAGCCATGGTCCTGCTCTTTGTCGTGTGGATGAAGCGGCGGGAGAAGGAGCGTCACACAAAGCAGCTGCTCATCGACCCCGAGGACGACGTGCGGGACAACATCCTCAAGTACGACGAGGAAGGGGGCGGCGAGGAGGACCAGGTGAGGCTGTGGGGGCCTGCCCAGCCCCGCTGAGCACACCCCCAGCAGGCCCTGTGACCTCCCCTCCGCAGCCCTGAGCCCCCACTCGCACCTCCCTCAGCCACTGACCCCAGGCCTGTGCCACCCTACATCCCGGGGCTCGTTGAAGGGGACCTGGGAGCTGTGGGTTGGGCCTCACTGGGCATTTGGGGTGAGCCTTACCAGGCTCAGCTGGTCAAGAATCCACCTGCAATGTGGGAGACCTGGGCTCAATCCCTGGGTTGGGAAAATTCCCTGGAGAAGGAAAAGGCTACCCACTCCAGTATTCTGGCCTGGAGAATTCCATGGACAGCACAGTCCATGGGGATCACAAAGAGTCAGACTGAGCGACTTTCACTGTCACTTTACCCCATGGAAGCTTAGAGATCCTTGTGAAGTAGGGTAACAGCGGTCCCAGGTCAGTGACGAGGTACAGAGCAGGTGAGGGGTGGGCCCAGGTTGTGGGGGGCTGGGGGCACAGACCCTACATGTGCCTTGAGGACAGACAGGATCTGATGGACAGAGGCGAGGCAAGCCTTTCAGGGAGGACAGACCAGGTGATAGAGACGGATGAGGATGCACCCCATGGACCTCCCCCATGTCTCTGCCTGCTGTCCCCCACCCTGGGCCCCCTCGCGGACTCCACCACCCCCCCCACAGGACTATGACCTCAGCCAGCTACAGCAGCCAGAGGCCATGGAGCACGTGCTGAGCAAGGCCCCCGGAGTGCGGCGGGTGGACGAGAGGCCCGTGGGCGCCGAACCCCAGTACCCAGTCAGGCCCGTGGTGCCCCACCCGGGAGACATCGGCGACTTCATCAACGAGGTGGGTGGTCTGGTAGGGGGTGGGGGGGCGGGGGGGCACACTTGCTCACACGGACCAGAAAAGCTCACTTTTCTGTGAGGAGGGTGGCGTGAGGAGGCAGATTCAGACCTGGGTTCACTGAGCCCTGCCTAGGGGTGTGGTGGGGGGCAGGCCAAGCCCCGCCCCCCAGCATCCCCACTGGGAATGGCCTGGGGGGTGGGCATTCATCCAGAGCCGCCCCCTGACCACACACTTGAGGGTCCCTCCTGACATCTGGGATCTGAAGTTCCAGCCAACAGGGTCCCTCCCTTAGCTCGCTCCCCCCCAGTCTTGATACTGAGCCCAAGGTGCCCACCTGCCAAGTCCACGGGCATCAAGGGTGCGCCCCACCTCTGCACATCTTCCTTTGTGGGAAAGGGGGGCACGGCGAAGCCGGTGTGTGGCCACCTCCCCCGCCAGGCCAGTCGGTAAACCTTGCTCTACTCAGCTCTGAGACCCCTTTCACGGACATACGCAGCACTTACTGAGCACCTACTGCACGCATGGCCCCGCCCCGCACTCTAACCCCGTTTCTGTGGCCCAGGGACTGCGCGCAGCCGACAATGACCCCACGGCGCCCCCATACGACTCGCTGCTGGTGTTTGACTACGAGGGCAGCGGCTCCACAGCAGGCTCCGTCAGCTCCCTGGACTCCTCCAGCTCCGGAGACCAGGACTACGACTACCTGAACGACTGGGGGCCCAGATTCAAGAAGCTAGCGGACATGTACGGAGGCGGTGAGGAGGATTAACGGGCCTCCCCGCCGGACGCAAGGATGGACAGACGGACGGACGGGAGGAGCAGGACTGGAGGAGGCAACGGGCCTTCCCGACCCGCAAGGCCATGTCACTCCGTGGTGGGGGTCCCCGCCCTGCCCCCGCCCCAGCTGTCTGGCATGAACACTTGACCCGCGGCTGACTCAGCACTGAGGAGAGCAAGAGGCACTCTGTCTTAACTTGAATTTCTTAGGACAGAAGCACTGTTTTAAAAAAAAAATGAAAGTGCCTTTTGGTACATGTATCAGATTCCCTCAAACTCAGGAGCGACTAAAAGCAAGCAGACAGACCCCCCACCCGGTCCTGAGCACCTCTAGCCCTGGCTAGTCCCAGCTCTGAAGGCACCAATTAAGGAATTGGGAAGAATGTGTCCTTTTTTTTTTTTTTTTAAATCTTTTATCAAGAAAACAAATGGGTGACTCGCTTGACAAAATTGACAAAGAACAACGGGTCTAAACCCCATCAGCCCCTCTGAGTCCTCATGCTTTGCTGTCCACAGTCAGGGTCTCCTACCCCATGGGGTCCCCAGGTCAGCACGAAGACCCACCTTCAGCTTCTGCAGCAGCGAGTCCCCTGGGTGCAGGCCAAGCCCGTGGACCCAAGACCCACTGTGACTCTGACTTTTGCCCCGACTCCCAGAATCTGGAAACAGCTGGGGCCATCCCTGATGTTCCCCATGGCTGCCCCTGGCCATCCCCAGGGCCCCCCAGTCAATCATTAGGCCTCCCCCAGGGCCAACTGTGACCCTGAAAGCCACCCAGGTCCCCACTATCTTTGGACCAAGACAGTATGGTGTCCCAAGAAACCACAAGCAAAACCAGCCAGCATCCCACCAACCCCTGGCATGAACCCTCCACCCTCTCAATGAGACTCCCAAGGAACCCCAAGTCAAAGGCCCCCAGACACGCACCAGTCCAGGCCCCAAAGGCTCTGGATGTCTCTGGCCACCGGCAGGGCTGCACCGACCACAGGGAGAGCTGATGCTCACTTGGGGTCCAGAAACCATCACAGCCAGCAGGAGACTCTGGGGTCTGCCCCAGCCCTGCCCCTCTGGACCGGTCTCTGGAACCCAGGAGCTGACAAGGATGGCAGAGGTCTACTCCAATGCCGGAACAGTCCCATCATCCGTGCCGTCCATCCCACACATGTGTCTGGGCCATGCCTGCCGGGAACAGTCTCCTTTCCTTTGGACCCATGTCAGCACCCAGCAGCTGCTGGGCCAGTTAGCTGCTCAAGCTCTCAGACCTGGATGTGCCCTCTTGATGGGCAGTGTGACTCTCAAGCCAGACTCCAGGCTCAGTTCCACAGGACAGCAAGAGGCGCTGCGTCCCAAGGACCCACCGGAGCCCCTGCTGTGTTTGCCAGGGTTGCGGGGGGTGGGCAGCTAGAGGGGAACGGGTGAGAAAATGCCCTGGAGCAGCTTCTCCCCGCAAGCATCACCCAGGGATAGCCTGCCTGGTATGAAGGCACCTGGGCTGGCTGGAGAGGCCCCTCCAGGGGAATCCTCACCTGCTCTCAGCTCCCCAGCAGGACTTGGCATCGGGCCTGCCCTGGAGCCCCACCCTGGGCCTGCTCCTGGGGTCAGGCCTCCAGAGGACCTGAGACAGGGGTGCACATACTCCCCATGTTCTCCATGGAGGGGGGTCTTTGATCCACACCCCCGCCCATGGCCTGCCCCCAATGCCATGGTCATCCTCTTTTCTAAACAGCTTCAGCCTCAAAGATGAACTTGAGTGTACACGTGTGTGTGTGTGTGATCTGCGTGGGTGTGTCTCCGCTGGACGTCAGGGTCTTCCCCAAACCAAACTCCTCGCTAATTCCATCCACTCTCCCAGGGCTGAGCTGAGCTGCGGGGGGCGACTCGGCTTGTAGCCTGAGGGAGGCAGGTCCATCCTGACCCCGTCCACAATGGCCCAGGGAGGGACGAAGGGACAGGTGGACGGAGGCAGCGGCCACTTGGGTCATGTACTAATGCCCCCAGGCATACAGGCCATCTCACAGACCTGGGTGGGTAGCCTGCTGAGGTGGGGGGATACCCGCTTCCTGCTATGCAAATCGCTTGGGGTCAGACAGCCAATGAGGATTGTCCCAGCACCTGGGGGCGTGGCCATTTGAGGACTGCTAGTGTCCTCAGGGTTGGTGAGATGTGAGCTGGAATCAAAGTTTTAAGTTTCAGTCAAGTTTCAGTCAAAGTTCTAAGTATGAATATGGGGTGGGGGACCCAGACAGCTGTGAACTCTCCCCACTGGACTCCTGAAGCCTCCTTGGGTCCCCAGGGTCCTGGGATCACCCCAGGGATGGGGTGCCAGGCCCAACCCACAGCTCGTTGTCCTGAACACCAGCCCCCCAGCCTCCCTGCAGCTCCTCTCCCCCTCCTCTCATTACTGCCAGGCCCCCATCCCACAATCTGTCTATGTTACACAGGCCCCATCCCTGCTCCCAGGCAGCCGAAGAACAGCCCCTCCTCACCTCCACCCCAGACAGCCCCTGGAGACCCCCACCCACTCCCAGAAGCATCCGGGAACTCTGTCCCAACCAACGGTTAGCATTAGCTACACAGTCAGTATCAAACATTTCTCACGTAGCTTGTAGATGTGACGGGTCCAGACTAGGAGGGGCGGCCAGAGAAGGCCTGGACTCAGCGCTGGCGAGGTGCTCGGGCAGGTCCTGTGCCCGCAGAGATTTTTGTTCTTGTGACCAGGACTCACCTGCAAGGACACCCCAGCCTTGAGAAGCAGGCATCCCCAGCCCGGGGCCCCGAGCCTATCAGGCCTCAGCAGCCCTTCCCCACGGCCCAGCCGGCCTTCCCCTTCTCGTGTTCTCAGAACACCCAGGCGCCAGGCCTCCCACCGCCAGAGCGTCAGGGTACCAGCCAGCCATCAGGCTTCCCTACTGTGAGCACCACTGACCCACCCAGGTCTTCGAGACAACTCTGTTCTCTCTGAGGGGAAATGTCAGGGAGGGGAGTCTTGGGTTTTGTCAAGGCTGAAAGGAACACCAAAAAAGCAAACACAGTCTCCCCCACGAAGAGCGCCCTGTGAGACAGTCTCTGGCCATGTGGTGTACATACGACAGGCTCCGCGATGCCGGGATCCCATGGGGGGAGCACCTCTGTGTATAATTGGAACGCGTTTCGCTTTTCCTTTCTCTCTCCTTTTCCCATTCTGATTTTTTTTTTTTTTTTGCATGTTTCTTTCTGACAATGGACAACATGTGTAGCAGCCCGCATGACTGTGGTTGTTCTGGGGAAAGATACTGGAGTATGATGTATTCTCACTGCAACTCTGAGCATCGCGCAGTTAGACAAACGTTCCAACTTTTTTTGTAATCGTCAACAGCACAACTATTTTGTATTGTTGTTTGTATCATTTTGTACCAAAAAAAAAAAAAAAAAGGAAAAAAAGGGAAGAGCGTTGATGTTTTCAATGTGTTTTTAGTGCCAGGCGGTCTTGGTTCCACACTGCGCAGTGGCTCCGCAGGGTCGTCGTGTGCGGGAGCGGACGCTGCTGCAGGGGAGTAAATAAAGCCCCCCTTTTACGCAGTTGGCCTCACCCTGGTTTGTTTTTCTTCACGTGTCCCTGTGAATGGCAGATGGATGAACACAGGGGCTTTGGTGTCCAGAGTGGGACTTGCTCGCTCGGCAAACATCTCAGGGCCCTCTGTGTCTCGGCCTCCATTCTGGGCTCCAAGCACAGCCCTCAACAGAACCAGGCTCCTTACACAGGTGAGGCCCAGGGATGTGGACAAGCAAGACCCAAGCGCCATGCGTCTAAATATGGTAACATTCCTAGAAGGTATAAAGCAGGCTAACAAACAAGGTGCGTCCCGCCTCCTGCCTTGGCAGACACACCTTCGTAACAGCAGGAAAGGCCTGGGTCACGTTGAGGATTCTCCTGCTCCTCTGATTCTCTGTGCACCTCCCACCTTCTCCCCACTACAGGGGCTCTTCATTCCAGCCCAAACTGCAGCCCCAGCCCCATGCCGGCCAGAAACCCCAAGGCAAGTGGGCCCAGTCCTCCAATGTTCTCACAGCACAGCCTGCCCTTGACTACTGGCCTGAGTCTGAGCTGCGCTGGCTCACACTTTGCTGGTCACAGAGCCACACAGGGGACCCCCAGGGACACTGCTGGGCTCGCTGGGGCTCTGCCAGCCTCAGGGAAGCAGCTCGGAAAGGCTGAGGGGTGCCAAGCTCAGCCAGTACTAAGTGATGCAGTCAGACCCGCAGAGGGAGCCCCAACCACCCCCACCAGGCCTTTCTGGGCCTCAAATCACAGCTAATCACAGGCGCAGCTGACAATCACAGGCACAATTAGCACTTGCCTCTAATGACATTCACAATTAGGCAACTGCTGTGGGCCTGGGATAGGCAGTCAAAGAGGGGTCGGGCACAAACTCCTTGTAATCAGACCCCCGGGGCAACGCCCGGGGGGTCATTCTGCTTAAGGTCACCCTCCCAGCTCCCCAAGTGGCTCAGAAGATTCTTTACTCAGCAGGTAAAGAATCTGTCTGCAATGCAAGAGACCCAAGCAGGAGATGAGGATTAGACATGGGTTTGATCCCTGGGTGGGGAAAATCCCCTGAAGGAGGAAATGGCAACCCACTCCAGTATTCTTGCCTGGGAAACCCCAATCCATGGGGTTGGAGGCAGAGGCCTGGCTGTCCCTAACAACCAGGCTGGCTCGAACAAACACAAAGGCCAGCCTGGGGCCTCTCGGAAGCCAGACAGTCCCTTCTCTGACCCCAGGGCCTACCCTTGGGTCATTTTGTTAGAGAGAGGTCACTACCTTGCCTACATGTGGACACAGGCCCAGGAGGGCAGTCAGAGCAGTCAGTTCACAGGCAAGCACTGGCAAAGCCCCTGGTGCCTCAGCTGCTCCACCAAGGAGGCCGGGTTCAGCCAGCAGTTGGGGGAAGGGGCAGACTCTGGGACTGACGTGCTGGGGGATGCACACAGGAGGCCACGGGAGGCAGTGATACAGGATGGCCCTCCATATGCCCCAGCCACATGGCAGCCCCCCACCACAAACCTGATGCCCACCCCCGAGAAAGCTTCCTTGACAGGAGAAGAGCCTAAGCAGAGGAGGAGCCAAGGCTCGGAGAGTGACGGAGAACAGGGCCAAGAGAAGAGGAAATGGCTGTGTGGGTGAGGGCAGGATGTGGGAGGCAGGTGGTGGACTGACCCCCATGGAGGCCCTGTTCCAGCTCGGCCCAGGCGTGGGGAGGACCCGCACTCAGCTCTGGCCTTATGGCTGGATACCCTGTGCTGGCAGCAGGATGGTCTGGAGCTCAGGGAGATGTCAAGTGGGACGGACGGGGGTCATCAGGGCACAGTGGAAAGTGGACACCATGAGCGGAAGCAGCCACATGTCCCAGGAGGGGGTGATAAGGGACAGAGCGGAGACTCAGGGCTGAGAACCCCCAGGTTGATGCTGGCGGGCCCTACAGATGGACAGACTGGTGGGCAACTGCACCCCCGGGAGCTGCTTTTGGAACCCAGCAGAACCCTGTGCCCCTCCTTCCCCACACACAAACACACAAAGGCCCCTCCACACCCCCTGTCTCTCTCTGTAGAAAAGCTGAGTCTCCCAGGCCTCCCAGAGTCACAAGGAGTGGCTCCAGCAGCTAGTGAATACTGCATAGTCGCAGACTCAATGTTGATGCACGACTAAAATTGTCAGCAAAGACATGCTACACACCCATGTCGACAGCTTCCACTCTGAGAATATGGTGCCCTCTATCAACATGCAGGGCTTCCCTGATAGCTCAGTTGGTAAAGAATCTGCCTGCAATGCAGGAGACCCTGGTTCAATTCCTGGGTGGGGAAGATCCGCTGGAGAAGGGATAGGATACCCACTCCAGTATTCTTGGGCTTCCCTTGTGGCTCAACTGGTAAAGAATCCACCTGCAATGCAGGAGACCTGGGTTGAAAAGATCCCCTGGTAAAGGGAAAGGCTACCCACTCCAGTATTCTGGCCTGGAGAATTCCATGGACTGTATAGTCCATGGGGTCACAAAGAGTTGGACATGACTGAGCAACTTTCACTTTCACTATGTCAACATACAGAAGTTACAAAAGATGGACTTCACCCCTGATCCCACAGAAATGGAATAATTTTCCAACAAGTGGGAATTTGTAAGCAGCTCTTTGCAAGAAGGAGCTCTTTGCAGGAGGCCCTTTTGCCTTGTCACTAACCTCAAACCAGGCACCCCCATGCTCTGCTCATCTCTGGCCCAAGCACACCTTTCAAATCTTTGATCACACAATCCCTGGCCTAACCTATTGGGTCTCTCCATAGATCAAAGACATAGAAAGGAAGACCAAGCAATTAATAGATAACCAGGGCTCTATCCCAGCTTCCGCCTTCAGTAATCTCATGAACAAAGTACATGAACAAGACAGCAACTGAGGAAAGATCACAAGGAGCCAACGAGCCTGCAGGCAGTGGGGGCCAGCCCCCATCTCCATGATTAACTGACCTCACTTCCTCTTTCCCCCTTAAAACCCTCATGGCTAAGCAGAATCTTGGGACTCCGTTTTGGGGGACAGAGTCCCTTCTCCCCAGATTGCTGGTTTTCTGATTAAAAGCACCATTTCCATTCCTGCCAACACATGCCACTCCAGTATTGATTTTTAAGCAGTGAGCAGCCAGACCTGAGTTCAGTAACATTTTCACTTAAGAAAAAAAATAAAATAAAATAAAATAAATAAAATAAATAAAAAAATAAAAAATAAATAAAAAAAGAAAAAAAATAAACTTTCACCCTGAACCCAATTTTAACTGATAAACACAGGCTGGGCGCTATTTCACAAGAGCCCGGAGCACTCTCAGCTCTCCCAGGCTCTCCTGGCTATCCCTTCCTGCTCTCCCATCCTCTCTCAACCCCTAAGTGCCCTCTCCCCCAACACATAGTCCTCCTCCATCTGCTCAGGGACATGCCCCCGGGAGATGCCCCCATCCCAACAGCCCAGAGCCGGGTGAGGGAGGTGAAGGAGGGCTCAGGTGCCACAGATCTGCCCCAGCAGGCCTGTCCACAAAAGCAGGGGTGCTGCCAGCTCACTGGACCTACCCCCATGGTGCCCAGGGCAGGCCTCTCAAGCACAGCCCTGAAGCACCTCAGTCTGGGGAAGAGGGGTAGTGCATGGGCACAAGTAGAGTTCTCTCTCGACCCTCCATACTGCAGCTTGAAGCAGCCTCATCAGAGACAGAAGAGCCCCTGAGCAAGGGTGGGGTAAGTAGTTCAGTCAGCCCCCTTTGGAGGTAAGGCCAAGGCCAAGGCCTCCAGGGGGGCCCACCCTAGAATGAGAGGGCCTGAAGACCACCCTACACTCCCTGTACCTGCTAACCTGCCCGGCAGCTCCCCGGAGGCCTGGGTGGCAGTAAGTTCATCCTGACCCAGGCCCTTAGGGGTTGGATCGGAGTGGGGGACACTCTGCAGCCTGGAGGCCTCCTAAACACTGACTCAGCTGGACACCATCAGACCTCACCAAATAAGGGTCCTCAAGGTTGACCCTGAGGAAGCAGGAGGCCCTGGACACTGGCTAAAGGGGCAGGGATGGCTGGGTGTCAGGGTCACTTGCCCACAGTCAGTCAAGTCCACTCCCTCCGCCCTCCCTCCCAACCCACGTGCTCCATCACCACTCCCCCCCAACAAATAATGCCCACCAACCCTGTCCCCAACCCGCCCCACCGCGCGTGCGCGCGCACACACACGCACACACAGCTGTCCTGACTCACGGGAGGCTGAAGGGCGCTGTCCGCGGTGCTGACTTTCAGCTGCCTGGCCCTGCCCCGTGTGGCCTCAGGAAGCGCCCATGGGAACTTCTGCCTGTTTGGGAATAAATCACCTGCTTGGGAACTTACCTCAAAGGCAAGAACTGCGACAGAGAGAGGAGAGGGCTGGCCCTGCTGAGCTCCTGCCACGGGGACACCGCTTCTCCTGGCCCTCCCCTGCTGGGCCAGGCAGTGGGGAGGGGGCCCAGCAGCCGGGGCTCCACGGGAGCAGCCTGCCGCCTTGCACGCCTGGGAGGCTCTCGTGGTCCTCAACCATCAGACTCCTCTGCACACAGAGCTCCCCCGCCAAGATGGTCCTTCAGTTCTCACCATCTGCCTCCTTATGGGATTCCTTCAACAACTTCACTATTGAATGTTCATGGGTTTTACCTCGAGTTTTCCCCCGAACTGTCTCTACATCTTGGCAGGGCAGTGATTGCCCTGGCTGTCCCCACTGTGCTCCAAGCAGCCAGCATGGCCTGGCCCAGAGGAGCCGGCACCCCAGCTGATGAGACTCGCTAACCAGGCCCCCGCTCCCTGCCTCCCTGGGGCAGCAGCGAGTGTGTAGCCAGAGCCTGGCCAGAGTCCAGCTTGGCTCCTCCTGGAGCTTCTAACCTTGGACAAGTTCCCTAAAGGTCTCTGAGCCAACACCACCTCCCAGTGGGTGGCTGAGAAGATGAAGATGAACTGAGAGGAGATAAAGGCCAAGTGCCCATGAGTACTTCAGAATGCCCAGGGGTGGGCAGGCACCCAGGGGACCCACACTACAGGGCCAGCCCCCAGGGATGAATGCTATGGTCAGCAAGCAGGCAGGGTGTGCACATGTGTTTGTTTGCCAAACAGGCACCATCTCCTCCACCAACCAACCAGGCAGCTGGTGGGCACTGCACCCTGGCCCTATTGACCGAGACCTCCACCCACCACCAAATGCTGTAGAAGACTCTGGGGGGTGACTTAGGGAGGGGGCAGGAAACTTCCAGAAGCATGCTGGCCCCAGTGGCCAGGCAGGGGGTGAGAGGTGAGCACTCTGCACCTGGAGCCAGGAGTGGGTCTGTGCTGGCAGCCAGCATAGGAAGGACTTTTCCTTCCTTTTAAATTTCTGGAACAGTTGCCATGGAAACAGAGGCTGGCAGTCAAGAGCAGCTGAGGAGGAGGCATAGTTGGGCTCCAATCAGCTGGGCCTGTGGCCAGGTGGGGACAGTCACCCGCACCCCACCCCTCTGACTCTGTAGAAAGAAAGAAAATCTGGATTCTCAGCCTCTCTTGGAAAGTTACAGGACTTCTCTCTGGGTCGAGTACCAGGCTACAGGTATGGAGGAAGCCGGGAGAGGATGCTGGACGTGAAGGGCCAGTGACTATGCCTGGAGCAATCCAGCAGGTCTTTCACATGCCCTTTGCAAGATGGTGGGCACCAGCCCCTGCCCTGCCTCATCCTGTTAGCAGGAAGGGGGTCCCTGGTGACCCTGGGTGGCTGGTCAACCACAAGTGGTGAACAGAGATGGGCCAGGCCATTTCAGGGCCTGAGGACACATCTCAGGGCATGTGTCTACTTTCTGCCTGCTCAGCTCAGGCCCTAGGACTTCTCACATGGGAAACCGGGAGGCCCATGAGAAGGACCTTTGTCAGGTTCCAGGGCTGCTTCTTCATATTTTCTGTCTGGTGGTGTTGGTGATGAAATAAAAATTCATATTGTAAGGCAAGCAAGAAAAAGTTAAATCTTTTTCTCTGCCCTTTGACCTCCTCCTTCCCCTCTAGGGTGCATTATGAAATAACCAGACCTCCCCATCAGCAGAAATATCTGCTCAACCATAAAGATCAGTTTTGCTTCTTCTGGCACTAGCCATGTAACTCCCTAGAAGATCACACTTTCTCAGTCCTTTCTCAGTCCTGGAAGGCGCTCAGATGACCCATCACTCACCTTATGTGTGCAGACATCTTTGCTGTGCATTATGGACAAGACCCCTACGTCATTTCCCTTAAAGATAAGGATTGGTAGAGAAGAGACTAACCAGATGACCTGGGGAGACACCTGGGCTGCACCTCATGGAAGTTTGCAGCTTAAATATGTACTGAGAGTGGCTCAGTTGTGTCCAACTCTTTACGACCCCATGGGCTATACGTCCATGGAATTCTCTAGGCCAGAATACTGAAGTGGGTAGCCTTTTCCTTCTCCAGGGGATCTTCCCAATCCCCAGGATCAAACCCAGGTCTCCCACATTGCAGGTGGATTCTTTACCAGCTGAGCCACAAGGGAAGCTCAAGAATACTGGAGTGGGTAGCCTATCCCTTCTCCAGTAGATTTTTCCAATCCAGGAATTGAACCAGGGTCTCCTGCATTGCAGGCAGATAATTTACCAACTGAGCTATCAGGGAAGCCCTAAATACGTACAGAGGACCTCGTCAATGTCTCTAGCTATGTCACCCATACTCTGCCTATTTGACAAGATTCCTGGTTCCTGCGTTAAAAAACATGTGACTGTTGTTGTTCAGTCGCTCAGTTGTATCTGACTTTTTGCAACCCCATAGACTATATAGCACACCGGGCTTCCATGTCCTTCACTATCTCCTGGAATTTGCTCAAATGCATGTTCATTGAGTCGGTGATGCCATCCAACCACCTCATCCTCTGTTGCCCCCTTCTCCTGCCCTCAATCTTTCCCAGCATCAGGGTCTTTTCCAATGAGCCAGTTCTTCGCATCAGGTGGCTAAAGTACTGGAGTTTCAGCTTTAGCATCAGTCCTTCCAGTGAATATTCAGGGTTGAGTTCCTTTAAGATTGACAACAACAAAGGCAACTTGAAACCACTGACCAGATACACAGTGTAAAAGACCAACGACTGTAATCGTGTAACTCTAGATGTGGCCTGAGGAAGCAACAAGAGGGAACTGTATTCTAGACTATGACAGATTGTGAGAAGGTGGCCCAAAGTCTTGACTACTGTTAACAGGGCCTGGTCCAGTAATAGCACATCGAGTGCCCAGCAACAAAATCCTCACCTGACCAGAGAATGAGCGCAGGGGGACAAACTGGTCATGAAATGCCTTCCAACTCTGCATAGAAATTCAGGCCAAAAGGGAGGAGACTGTACACAAAGACTCTTGCCCGCCACCCAGTTCTACAAGAATCAAGTCACCAGCCACCACAGTTGCTGACCTGCAGCATAGCCCAACAGGAATTCACGGCAAAGACCAGGGCAAGGTGCTTTGGGCTCTGGGGAAACTGGCAGGACTGGCCTGCAGGTAGTCAGATATTTTTAGGAGAGAATCTTAGGAAACCAGTTTCTTGCCTCTTCCCATACTGAGAAAAGCACTAAAACTATTAACAAGAGACCTACTCAAAGACAACAGTTACCTCCCACCAAGCTGTGTGCTTGGGTGCCTGCACCCCACGAACAAAGTCACATACATGGACTTCCCTGGTAGTACAGGGGATAAGACTCTGCCTGCCAATACAGTGGACACAGGTTCGATCCCTGGTCTGGGAAGACTACACATGCCACAAAGCAACTAAACCCGTGGGCCACAAATACTGAGCCTGTGCTCTAAAGCCATTGAGCCACAACTAAAGCCCATGCTACAAGATGAGAAGCCATCCTAAAGAGAAGCCCAGCCCACGGGGATCAACAAAAGCTCAGTGAAACCAAAAACAAATAATTTTTTAAAAGCTCACTTATGCTGCCCCTCCCCTCATCTCCTTGAGACATCCTCAGAGCCCTTTGAGAAGCTGCCTCCTAGGTTATAATCCACAGATTGGCACAAAAACTTCCCATTTCTTTCTCAGATTTGACCAGTGTTTTCACACACACAGCTGCATGCCCATGCTTTTTAATAACATTTTGGTAGCTTCACTGGGGCGTTCTGGGTGCATGGAGAGGTACTCCACTCCCACAGACCTGGGGGGCGGGCACACAGCTGCCCCTCGGGCAATCAGCTTAGTAATGGGCCCTCTGGGCTCTAAACCCAGGGCATCAGCCAGGTTTCTGCCCCTCCCCAGGGAAGTGAAGATGGAAACTGCACTCTGAACAGGTGCCTTGGTTAACCTCTCAGCCACCCTGGGGTTGGGGGTGGGGGTGTTACTATTGTCTCCACTTTAGAGATGAACAAACTGAGGCCCAGTGGGTGAAAAGGCTGCATCCAGAGGAGGGGACACGAGCCCCAACTCCGTGCTGCAGGAGAAGCAGCCATAGGCCAACCTTGCCAGGAACCCAGTGAGGGCAGATGAGGTGGGGGGAGGCCTGAGGACCCCACCCCTTCTGCAGGTGCCCAAATGAGGGGCCAGGGTCTGGTGCTGTCACCCCCACCCAACTCCCTCCCTGCATGACTCCCTTCTTCCCCAGGCCCAGCTCTTCCAGAAATCCCTGCATGCTCTCACCCACAGTTGACAGAGGACCCCCTCCCAAGGGGCAGTCCCTCCCCTCCTCTCGGTGGGGAGGGGTCCTTGGCCCAGCCAGACTTGGGGACTGCACCTGGCTTCCTCGCTGAGTTTGCCCTGCGAAGGGGAGAAGGGGAGGGTCCATGAGGGTGTGAGTAAGGAACACTTAAGACAGGTTCCTTCCAGGGTGGGGGCTGTAACATTGGGGTGGGGTGGGGGTGAGGGGGCAGTCTTCGGTCCTTCCCCAACCTCCTGGGAGCTGGTTCTCAGGGCCTGGCTGCTTTTGCAGACCTGGTTGAATTGACAAGTGAAATTCTTGCCACCACCTTGCCCTAGCACCTCTGAAAAAGGCTCACTGCTGTGCCTTCAGGCATGGCTGGATCAGGTGCTCCAAGAACACCACTCTTTGCCTCTGTATTGACCTCGGTTTCAGCCATACTCTCCAGAAACACCAGCCAGAAAAGCTAACTTCCTACCAGCCCCCAAACATGTAGAGCTCCTGTGGATTGCCCACAGCCCTCCCCCTGTACCCCTTCCACTCCTCCCACCCCCTTTGAGCCCCCCTCCCTACATCCCCCATCTGCCCCCTCTCACACCCTCTCTTTTCCTTAGCATGCCCCAGCCTACCACCACTGACTGAAACAGCCACTGCTGCCAGCAGCAGCAGTCCCTCAGGGGTCATCTCCCATCTTTAAAAGGCCTTCCTTCAGCCTCCTGCCCCTCTTCCCACACAGTCTGTTCCCAAGGTTATATACACAGCTCGACCCCCAACCCATCCTCTCTCTACCTCCACCCCCTACTCAGCAGCATCCCACCTGCAGGGCATCCCTGGGAGCAGGGCAGCAGCTCACCACTCTCTGGCGCTCCTTGTCCCCAGCCTGATAATTAAGTGTGCTGGCCTGAGCCCTCACGTGGCACTGGCGACTCTGCAGCCACATAAATTGTGCCACGCCCCTGCCGTGGGTGTCACTCCCAGACACCGTGGGCCTCCCTGGCCTCCCCTCTGCTAACAGCTCCTCACATCAGGCCCAGAAACAGCCTCTATTCACCTGAGCTAATGCCCCAGGTTACTGGCCACATCAGTATAGTAAGTACCTTACTTATGAATGAGTTCCATTCCAAGAGCATAGTCATAAACCCAATTTGTGCAAATTAGCCTAGGTACCCAACTAACACAATCGGCTATATAGTACTGCACTGTAATAGGTTTACAATACCTTTCATACAAATAACACATAAAAAAAAACACATAAAAACATTAAAAAAAAACATAAAAACCAAACACAACAAATAAAACCTTTTTAATCTTATAGGACAGCACCTTGAAAGTACTACCGCTGGCATATAGGGGCCAGCACTGAGTGAGCAGGCAGGGAGAGTCACTAACTGGAGGAAGGGAAGGAGGTGAGAGATGGTGGAGCCAAAAGATTGTCAACAGTAGGAGACAAGAGGGCAAGTTGCAATTTCACTCACATCTGACGTTGACGGAATGCACGTTAGCATCTTTGAAAGTTCACAACTTGAAGGTTTGTGTGTAGGGGACTTACTGTAGTTCGTTCCTTTTACTCCCGGGTAGTACTGCATCGAGGGCTTCCCACAGGGTGCAATGGCAAAGAATTCACCTGCCAATGCAGGAGATATGGGTTTAATCCCTGGACTGGGAAGGTCCCCTGGAATAGGAAATGGCAACCAACTTCAGTATTTTTGCCTGGAGCAATCCATGGACCGAGGAGCCTGGCAGGCTATAGTCTATGAGGGTCACAAAGATTCGAACACAACTGAGTACACATGCAAGCATGGTTATTTCACTGAATAAATAACCTCCGGTTTATATGTGTTCACCTTGATGGAGTACATTTATATTAGAAAAAGTGACACGGTTCCCCAGGTGGTCCCGCCATGTCACACAATGACAGCACACATGAAGTTCCATCTGGCCAGGACGCTCACAATGTGATACCATTGATCATCATAGTTTGAGCCAATGTGGGCACGTGGTGGCAACTTGCTGTGGTTTTCACTTGCTCCTCTCAGATGACCAGTAATGGTGAACACCTTTCCATTCATGTATTGGGTCACTGGCATGTCTTCTATGAAGCACCTATCCAAGGGCCTCGCACATTTCTTACTGAGCTGTCTATTGACTGCTCAGTTGTGGAATTCTTCCTATTAATGTATGCTAGACACAAGTCCGCTGTCAAGAGTACACACCACAAATGTTTTCTGGAAGTCCCTGGCTTGGCCTCTCTCTGTCACAAGAGCACCTGATGAGTGGATCTGTAAGTTCCAATTTTCCAATCTTTTCTCTACAGCTTGTGCCTTCTGTCCCCTTAGAAGTCCCTGCCCACTCCCAGGTCACAATGATCTGTGACATCTTCCTCTAGAAGCTTTGTGGTGTTAGCCCCATTTTCAGGCCTGTGATCCATCTGTAAGCGACGCGTGTGGTGTGAGGGTAGAGCCAAGGTGCACATCCCCCATCGGGATCTGGTTCACACCAGCAAAAACCTAGTGACCATAATGTATGGATGCATTTCTGGACTCTATTTTGTTCATGGATCCTATCTGTCTTTACACCAATACTGTGCTGTCCTGATTATTTTCTCTCTACAGAAAATCATGAAATCCAGGGGTGGAAATTCTCCAATTTTGTTCCAAACTGTCTTGGCTCTTCTAAGTCCTCTGCAGATTCACATAAGCTTCTGGAATCAGATTTCAGTTTCTATGAAAACTGCTCAGTTCTGACTGGAATGGCATTGAATCAGTCCAGACAGAACCACTGTCTTCACAATACTGGGTCCCCTCCAAGGGCTCAGCATATTTCTCCCTTTAGGTCCTCTTTCTAATTTCAATGTAAAGATCTTTAACTGCATATATTCCAAGGTACCCCCATGTTTTCGGTGGTGGTGGTGATGCTCTCTTTTGTACTTTCTACCTTTCTGGTACATGAAATTATGTTTTGTTCTGGATACTGACCTTGCACTCTGATATCTTACCAAACACACAGCTCAGTTTCAATGTGTTTGTAGAGTCTCTGGGGATTTCTATGTCCATGATTGTGCTGTCTAAAGTCCTGCCTTCACCTTCTTCATCTCCAAACCTCATGCCGCATTTCTCTCCTCTGCCTTTCTGCCCAGCTGCCACTATAGTTCCCTGGGGGGTGCACATGGTCAGAGCAGACATCCTGGTCATGGTCCTGGCCCGGCCCAATGGCTGTCTATCCCAAGCCCACACAGGAACGTCAGTCAGACTTGAGACAACTAACAATTGTGCTCACAGGAGGCATAAACACAGACACATGTGTGCCTCTCAGCTGCTGGCCACACTTCTGTCGGGGGTCATTCCTAGGGAGTGTCAGTCTGCACCTGGGCGAGGCCCTGGGCAGGACGACCAGACCCAATCAGACGTGCAGATAAGCTGGAACCAAGGCTGCACCTGCAGAAATGCAAGTACTGCCACCCTTCACTGACTGAACTAGTTTATCTCAGGGCCAAGAACTTATCATTGTTCAGTTGCTCATTCATGTCCGACTCTTTGCAACCCATGGACTATAGCACGCCAGGCTTCCCTGTCTTTCACTATCTCCTGGAGTTTGCTCAACCTCATGTCCATTGAGTCGATGATGCCATCCAACCATCTCATCCTCTATTGCACCCTTTAATTTCTGCTCTCAATACTTCCCAGCCAAGGACTTAGTGAGAACAAAGTAATAGTCATGGGGGAGAGTCCAAGTATGACCTCAGTACTCAACCTCCAGCACTCTGGTGCAGAGGGAAGATTGGAAATCATGCCCTGGTGCTTCCTGCTAAGTGTTAGTCACTCAGTCCTGCCCGACTTTTTGTAACCCCATGGGCTTGTACTCAGCCAGGCTCTTCTGTCCATGGAATTCTCCAGGCAAGAATACTGGAGTTGGTTGCCATTCCCTTCTCCAGGGATCTTCCTAACCCAGGGATTGAACCCAGGTCTCCAGCATTTTAGGCTGATTCTTAACCATCTGAGCCACCAAGAAAGGCTCTAAAAATTCACATCTACCCTCTTTCATCGCCAGCATCACAGGTGTTATGGGCTGAACTGCCTCCCCTACCCAAAAATTATCACGCTGGGGGGGTCCCAACGCCCCAGGAGCTCAGAACGTGACCTCAGAACATGGCCGGGTCCTCACAGAGGCCATCAAAGCTCAAATGAGGTACTAGGGCAGGCCCTCACCCAAACGACTGGCATTTTATGAAAGGGAGAAATTTAATCACGGAGACAGATGTGCACACAGAGAAAACGGCCCGGCAGGCAAAGAGCGACGCTTCCACAAGCCAAGGAGCGGCAGCACGTGCACAACCGCCAGGAGCCGGGGAGGCCTGGGCGCGCCCTCCACACCACACTGCCTGCATCTGGGTCTCGACCTCAGCCTCCAGCACGGAGACGACCAACCGCAGTGCTGCGTCACTGGGGAGACCGACACAACATGGGTCAGACTGAGGCTGTAACTTGACAGAAACCCACGTATCTTGGGAGGCCCAGCAAACCAGTCAAAATCAACATGAGACATGGACGCCAACTGCCATCACACAGGCGAGGCCGGCGGCGGCTCTGGCGAGACCCGTGCTGGCATGAACTCGGCGGCCGAACCCCTGGCAGAGGCCCGCTCAGGAACCACAGTGCTTCAAGGCCAACCTGTCACTCACCGCCAGACAGGGCGGGGCCTCCAGAGACCACACCCCCTCCAACAAGCTGGGTCCGCGTCAGGGCTGGGGCCAGGACGCCCGCATGTCCCCACCCCCGCCTTACCTTCCCTCTCCCAGGGGCGCCCCAGGCCTCTGCACGGACAGCAGCCCGGCGTCCACGATGCACGAGTCCATCCGTGTCCGAGGAAGAGTGGCCTGGCAAGGAGCAAGGCCTGAGCTCGGCTCCTGGGCCCTCGCACGCGACACCAGGTCTGACTCTGGAGGCAGGTCCTGTCCTCGGAGGTGAGGCTATTACTACCGGACTCGCTGGGTTTTAGACACTGACTCCTAACAAGTGGCTCATAAAGACACACCTCAGCAGAGCCAGAGCTGAATCTCTGGCAGCAGAATCTATAAGTGGAAAACTGGGAAAAACAGGCAAAACAGATACAGATAAATTTGTTTTTAATAAAGGAGTTAATTTTCTTTCAATCCTATATAAAACAATAGCAATTAAAAACTTCATTTTTGAAAGTAAAATATTTACATATGAACAAGTAACTGTGCAAAATTTACATGAAAAAATGGAAAGACAGGGATTTCCTAAAAGACAAAATAAAAGGTGTAACAGTTTTCGGGTGTCCATAAAAAATACTGATCAGCATTCAGTTCACACGCGCGAATAAAGTCTAATATGAGAATTCACACAGAGAAAGCCAAAGTATTTACAGTCATAAAAGTACTATCAATAGACAATTTAATACAATAACCTCTGAAAATATAAAGAACCAATTAGTATATTTGTAATAAAAAAATAGGTACAAAGAAGGGGCTTTTGCTCTGGACGTCTGTAAAGTGGGCCCACAGCTTGCATACAGTCTCTTAGCAAAATAATTATAGTTACATAGCCATCTTCATGTTATGTGCCAAAAATTATGTACAATTACTGACAAAATACACCAACCATTTTTCAACACTTGATTCACACTGAGAAACAGTCTTTTGATGATTCTTCTCAACTTTGATTTTATTTCATCTAAGTTTTCACTTTTAGCTAAAAAACACAGTGCAAGTAAAATAGATTTATGCTGAAAAGGTTTTCATTTCTTTTAACTTTACAGCTTTACAAACAATAGCAAATAAAATGCATTTGTACAGATGCTGACCACACATTCAGAAGGAGCCGCGCGTCACCGGGGCCCCACAAAGCAGAGAGGGACAAGCCCCGAGGCGCAGGCGGACGGTGGGCTGCCTGCTCCTCGAGGATCCTGAACGGAGGGGCGGGGGAGGGGGGGAGATAAATAGTCTAAAAAATCAGTTTGCTTTGCCAACTGACTAATACAAAAATAAAATAAGTGAAATGAGGTCACTGGCTGTAGACACACACCTACGCAGTAAGCTGGGTTGAACTAAACCAAATGCACAAACGATGTAGAAACCGCTATGAGGTGACAAGAGGGCAGCTAGTTATTTGCTAAACGATTCCATCAGTTTTTATATATGGCTTGTTTGGCAAGAAGGCCACTCAATCAAAGATGAGTTAGGATTTAATTGTCCTGTAAGAGTACCCGCAGGCCTCTGTGTTCTCTGTTACAGAAACATGTTTTCCTCCGTACTGAAGAGTTGACTTAGAAACAGGAATATAAAACTGTTCCATTGTAAAGAGGTGGCTGTTTTTTAAACAATATCCCATTTGCTCGTTACAAAAAGGCGTAATCTGCAAATATATAAAAAGTCCCCAGGCGTCTCTGCTAAGAGGCCGCGTCCGTGCTACTTAAGGAATGCTTTGTACAGCAACAGTGAATGGCTTGTCTCACGTTCATTTTCTAAACAAAATATGAGGTCCCTGAGGTTGACCCGCGTGATCCTTTGCCGCGTGAACTGTCTGGGGGTTCCGACGCCGGAACTGCCTGGGACCGCCGAGCCTGGGCCCGAGCCCTGGTGACGAGAAAGGAGAAGACAGCCGAGTTAGTGGAGCGCAGAGGTGGGCAGGGCCCTCGGCGCTGGAAGGAAGGGGCAAGGCCAGGTGCTACCCCAGGACCGCAGGCCTGGGGGCAGCGCACGGTTCCCTACAGGTGTCCCACGGAACCCGGCTATGGAGGAAGCCGGGCCTGGACAGGCTTAGGCCAACTGCTGGAGCCGCGGTGCTCAGCCAGTCCCTAACAGAAGGGGTGAGGGCAGGGGGCATGACCCCGCGCCCACCTCCAGGCCTGGTGCTCTCAGGCACACACTGGAAGATGCTAACCCTGCGATTCCCCACAGAGCTCAGACTCTGGCCCCGGGCACAGAAGGAAAACGTGGCGGCTCCTGCCCCAAAGGGACGCAGAACGGCTCCAGGGCTCGTGGCTGGCATTGCTGGTGTCCAGGACTCAGGTGGGCTGGCACTGCACCTGCGATGGCCATGTCACCCACCACTTCGCCAACAAAGGCACATTCCCAAAGCCGCAAGGTCCAGGCTCGTGGGCTGGGCGGGCTGGCGGTCGGCAAGCTGGGCTGCAGGACTCTTCAGTCACCATGTCGTCTGCGGCCTGGAGGGTGGCCCCACTCCCTTGGGCTGACAGTGGTCTGCACTGCTCGGCACCCAGTTTGGTCAGCCTGCGGGGGGATCCGGCCGAAGGTGTGAGCTCTGGCGCCTGCCTGCTTGCCGAGCTGGGGTTCTGGGTGCCTTCCTGCCGTGTCGCCGCCCCCCCCAGCAGCAGCATCCATGATTTCAGCACGTCTGTCACCGTCTCCATCCGACACTCGTGGGCGCAAACCATATAACTCCCAGCTGGACGGGTCTTGGTTTTCCGTTCAGAATAAACAGGAAGTGTCTGTATTCTGATGGTTAAAGTTGCTCATGTGTATTTCAAGTGCAAAACTTACAATGGAACTTTTATTGCGTTTTCTCAAAGTTTAAGAAGGTGGGAGCCATGAGTCCTGTGATGCTGGAGGAGGCCGCAGTGCAGCAAGCGGCCAGCAGATGGCAGGCGAGGCATCCCATGCGTCTTCCGTTAATTTACGAGTTCCTTACACCCCCCTTCAGAACCTTAAACACCGGTCCCTCCTCCAGACAAGTCCTCTGGTGACTACTTGTCCGTGTTTGAAACAACTACTTAGGTTTTCTTGCCAGTTTTCCCTGAGTCTCCATAACAGCCCTATAGGAGCATTTTGTGTACAAAACAAACAGCGCCCCTGAAAAGGTGGTGATGAAAACACATAGCCAAGAGGAACCAGGAAAATGGGAGCTGGCCTGCGCCCGGGGCCCTGTGGGTCTGCACCCTCAACACGGGGGAGCCTGCAGAGGCCAGTGTCTGGAGAGACAGCTGGGAGGAGCGGACGGGGCACCACCTGACCTCGAGGCTCACAGAGAACAAAGCGCTACCTAAACCATGGGCCAGGTGTCTTCTGTGACACTCACTACAATTCTGGACCGTGTTTGACGCTCTTACTTTCAAAATAGTTCAATGACCAAAACCAGCTAGGAGAAGGGTGAGGGCTATCACTTCAGGCACAGAATGTAAAGGATGCTGAAACTCAGAAATCAAGGTAAATGATATTCTAATGAAATCTTTTTCAGAAGTCAAAAGTGGCTCCAAACAAGACAAGCAAGCGTTAGCACAGCCCACAGCGGGACTCCAGGGCCGTGGCCATGCTGGCCACGCTCATCATGTCTCAGGCACCAGTGGTCATGAGGTGGCCACATGTCACTCTTTCATGGACTTTAACAAGAAGCCTGTGCTCAAAGGCCTCCTACCTGACACTAAATGTCGTCCAATGTCATAGGGTGAGTGCCAGCCTGTGACCAACTAGCTCTGGGGTGTCCTAGCCACAGAAGGCAGTCACAGGAACCCAGTGCCCAGCCTGCAGGAAGTGGCCCTAGGTTATCAGCAGTGACCTCAGATGACAGAAAACTGCACGGAAGATGCCAGCATCCACTTTCACCAACAGGTTCAAGCACAGAGGATGATGGATTTGTTCTGTTTTGCATGTGCAGCGGTTGGGGTTGAAACACAGCAACCTTGGACCCCAGCTCCCCACCTGAAAGCACTGTGTGAATTCAACCTGTCCCATTCCAAGACTGTCAAGAGGATCAATGAAAGGCTATCCCCTACTGTCTCCTTTGAAGGCAACCTTAACACTGTCGAAAATGCCACAACCAACTTGACAGGCAACAAGTACTCAATGCAGGAACCAAGTGGAAACAATCACCTTAGCCCCAACCTGCCTGGCTCGCCAGTCACTTCACTCAGGCCCCCGAGCCATGCACAATGGGCCATGGCACCTGGTTGCAGCTGCAGGGACCTGCCACGGGCCTTCACCACGGTGGCAGAGAGCACCAGCCCCTCGGGGACTGTCTGGGGGAACTCGCACGGGGGGCCTTACTGCCACTCCCCCCAGAGCACCTACAATAGTAGCAAGAGGTCCACACCATGAGAGGGTGTCTGAGTGATGCCCCACGTGCCAGGTGGTAAGTAACGGAGGTCAAAGTACCAAGAGCACAGACACCCCCTGGCTTGCTCTGCTCCTCTTCACACCAGTGCAATTCCCGAGCTTGTCCACGCCCGAGCACAGGCAGCTGGAGGGCGCCAGGGACCCCCGGCACTTGGCTGAGGAGAGCCAAGGTCACCCTGGTATCTTTCATCATCTCCCCCAGGGCCATCCAGAACAGGGAGGGAACACAGCATCCGCACTACATGAAGATGCAGCCCAGGCTCCGCAAAGACCGAGGAGGGGGGCTATGCCCCCATGATGCCAAGCAGTAGACACAGCAGCGAGAGTCCTCCTCCCACCAGAGCAGGCTGGGGGGTGCCTAAGTGCACACCAAGAAGTGAGTCGGGAGGGGTAGGGTCCTGCGGGTTCCACCAGAGGACCTCAGCCCTCCACATCAAGAGAGACACCAGCTAAGTCATTGGGCTCTGCACAACAGTCAGGAGAGGGCGTCATCAGACCACAAATCTTGTCAACACCCATACCACGAAATTAACAAGAGGAAGATCAGCAAGACCACCAAGAACCACCACAAGCAGTCAGAAAATGAAATCCCGCACATATCAGGTCCAAACGCAATATGGAAAAATAAGCAACTACAAGACAACCCTTTCAACAAAAAAATGTACTTACACATTGGAGGGTATGAAAATCACCTTGAATCAAAAACTCAAAATATAAGGGCAAGATGGATTAAAAGCCAGAAAGAAATGAGAGTGGACTGACTCAAGAAAGAAATGAGAAAGAAAGACAAAATTATCTGATACACAAATAAAATAAACTGTAAGGTGCTCAGGGGAGAAAAAACTCGAATAAAAATTCATAAGCGGCAAAGAAGAAAAGCAGAACAAAAGAAGAGAAAGGAGACAAAGGGGAAAAAAATTAAAGGGCCAGGAACACACAGGGTAAAGGAAGACACGAAAGGAGGACACACACTGAGCCATCGGAGCCCCCAGAGAGGGAGCCAAAGGTGAGGGCAGGAGTAATACACTAAACCATAATCTGAGGGAACTTGCAAGAAATGGAAACCAAAAACCAAACCTACATGGACAAGGCGAGTGGGCACCTAGGAAAATTAACCCATAAAATCAACTTCCACGAAGCCTCATAAAACTGTCAGTTTTCCAAGATAAATTAACCTGGAATCAGGCTTTCCCAAAACCATGCTGCTGCTGCTAAGTCACTTCAGTTGTGTCCGACTCTGTGCGACCCCATAGACAGCAGCCCACCAGGCACCCCCGTCCCTGGGGTTCTCCAGGCAAGAACACTGGAGTGGGTTGCCATTTCCTTCTCCAATACATGAAGTGAAAAGTGAAAGTGAAGTCACTTAGTCGTGTCCGACTCTCAGCGACCCCATGGACTGTAGCCCACCAGGCTCCTCCATCCATGGGATTTTCCAGACAAGAGTACTGGAGTGGGTTGCCATTTCCTTCTCCTTCCCAAACCCATACAGTAAGCCAAAGTGAAAGCTGGTCACACAGTGTCCAACCCCATGGACTATAGCCTGCCAAGCTCCTCCGTCCATGGAATTCTCCAGGCAAGAGTACTAGAATGGGTTACCATTTCCTTCTCCAGGGCATCTTCCTGACCCAGGAATCGAGCCCAGGTCTCCTACATTGCGGGCACATTCTTTACTAACTGAGCCACTAGGGAAACCCCTATACAGTAAGCAAGGAAAAGCATTAAAAACATCACTGAAAGCAAGCATGAACCAACATTTTTATATCCAGCTTGACTGCCCTCCACATGAAGGCCACAGAAAAACCGTTTCAACTTGCAATATGGCAGGGACTCTGCACCTGAGCTTCGTGAGAGCTTGGCCACAGGTCAGGGTCATCCCAGTGAGAGAGAACAGAGAATCCGCAGAAGAAGGGAGAAATAAGCATTTATAATACAAACACACAGCCGCTGCGACAGTGACACTGAGGAAGTGGCCGGGAGATGACACCGTATGCCATGACGAAGTAGAAATGACGTGACAAAGAGTGAAATGGAAGGGGTCACAGGACCCATAGGGAGGCCGTGTGGCTGCCTGGGGCCAAGGAGAATGCGGACCTGAGCTAAGAAGTCCAACAGGAAACATCTTGGTTACCTCGTGAAAACCCGGGGCAAAGACACCCAAACACTTACATACAAAAGTGACCACTAGAGCAGAGGCACACACCTTCCTAAACACAATTATCTTAACTAAGGAGCAAAGACTACACATCACACCAAAACAATCATAACCCTAAGAATCTGTGACAGAGTCTGAACCCACATGTCAGCTGCATCAACACAGATGATGGGCTTAACTTGTGCGTGATGGAAAGACACTCGCCAGCAGGACTCAGAGGACAGGACCCTGCCGCACACCACACAGAGGTGCACCTACAGGAGAGGCCACGGGCCCAGGAGGAACAGAGGCTCCAGACCAAGGGGAACAGGAGAGCAGGGGAAACAGGCCTGACTGAGGACAAGGGGGACACCGAGCCCCCTGGGCACGGACAGATACTTCATGATGCTAAAAATCGCAACTGACTGTGAAGATACACTTACGGGTATGTACGTATCAAATACCACAGCAACCCCCAGAAAAGCAAAACCCGCAGGAGATGAAGACAGAGTCACTGACAAGGGTGACTGTGGAGCTCCACATCTAGCACAGAACACAGCAGGTGGATGCAGATAAGCCGAGAGTCGGTGTAATCCAGGAGGTTCTGTAAACCCCACGAGAGCCGATACCCTGTCCTGAGAACAAGCACCCACAGCGCATTCACAAACACCAAGTATCCCTGCTGCCCAGCAGGTCTGCAAAACTCAACAGCATGGCAACACACGGTCCTACACGTGTCCCAGCAAAAGGAACCATGGCTCCAGGGAGACATGGCCGACCCCACAGCTACAGCAGGAAAACGTGAGGTGGTGTGGGAAGGAGAGAAACCTTCAGAAGGTAGCGGGTTAAGTGAGAGGAGACAGAAGCCAAGCACAAGGGGCCTGTGGTAACTGAGCAGGGCCAGGACCGGAGACCCCACTGCAAGCCCCACCGTGACAGAGGCAGGCAAGGAATGGAGGAGGTAGAGAGGGCAGATTCCCCCAACAAAGGCCCAGGGAGAGCCCGAGGCCCCGAGCATGGAGCAGTGGTACGGACTGGGAGGAACAGGGGTTGACGGAGCACAGCCCCAGAATTCCCCACAAGACTCTCATTAAGAGAGTAAACGCATTTTCCAGCGGGGACACCCAAAAGCCCAGCTGACCCACCGCCTGTAGCGGGACACCCGGATGTCACCGCCTCCTGAGATGACGCGCCGAGGACGCAGCATGGCTGGGGCGACACTCCAGCCCCGTTATATCACCTGGATTTCACCGAGAGGAACCTGACAATGCACCCAGAACAAGAGACCGCCTACCAAACAACTGATAAACACTCTTCCAAGTGTCAGGTCAGGAAAGACAAGGAAGCACGGAGGGCTACAGAGACCGAACACCAGGACAGGGCCCTGCAGCATCAATGGAGAGCAGGCACCAGCAAATACAGAGGAAATGTGCAAAAGCCACATCTGACTTAAAAAATAAAAAATCCAAACTATACAAACAACTCTAAAACCTCAATAACAAGAAAACAAACAACCCCATTTTAAAAATGGATCAAGGATCTTAAAAGGCACCTCACCAAGAAGATATGTAGATAGCAAATAAGCACACGAAGAGATGCTCCACATCGTATGTCACTAGGGAGGCGCAAATTAAAGCAAAGAGACGTTACCACATAACTATGAGAAAGGGCAAAACCCAGAACACTGGCAACACGAGTGCTGGTGCGGGTGTGGAGCAGCAGGAACGCTCGTTCAGTGCTGGTGGGGACGTGAAACGGTACAGTCACTTGGGAAGACAGTATGGAGGTTTATAGCAAAAGTAAATATACTCTCACCACACAAAATTGTGTCCCTTGGTATTTACCTGAATAAGTTCAAAACTCACATCCACACAGAAACCTGTACACAGATGTTTACAGCTCCTGTATTCATAATTGCCAAAACTCAGAAGCAACCAAGATGTCTTTTGGTAGGTGATGTTTAAGTAAAATGTGATGCATCTAGGCAATGAAATAGCAACAAAACAAAGTGTGTTATCAAGCCATGAAAAGACATGAAGGAACCTTAAAAACATTCAACTATGTGAAAGATGCCAGTAAGAAAAGGTTACATTCTGTCTGGTTTCAACTCTATGACACTGGCAAAGACAGAACTATGGAGTCAGCAAAAAGATCATGGGTTTCAAGGGAGTGGGGAACAGGAGGGATGAACAGGCAGAGCATAGAGGATTTTTAGCGCAGTGAAAATACTCTGTGTGTGATGCTATAAAGGTGGATAGGTTATTACATACATTTGTCCAAACGCACAGAATGTACAACACAAGAGTGAGCCCTGATATAAACTGTGGACTCTGAGTGGTGATGACGTGTCAATGCAGGTTCATCAGCTGTAACATATGCACCATCTGGTGGGGGCATGGATAATGGGGGAGGCTGTGCAAGGGGGTGGAGGAGCAGAGGCATAGGAAAAACTGTACTTTACATTCAATTTGACTGTGAACCGAAAATTGCTCTAAAATATGAAGTTTACATATTTAAAATTAATTCTGAAAGACAAAACCCAGTAATGTCTTGAGTTCACAGTATCACAGCACTACTTCACATCAGGAAGTTGAGTGAGGGGTACACGGAAACTCTACCCTTTATGTAACTTTTCTGCAAGTCTACAATTGGCTCATAATAAAAGTTCTTAAGACATACCCTAAGGATATAGTCCTAAACTAAAAAAGAAAAACATCAAGCCTTATCTCTGATGAAGAAAAGCACTTGAAGGACTTTTTGAAGCTCCAGATTTTGTGTTTGTTATCACACACAAAACTCACTTTTCCGAAAGTCCCAAATCAGCACACCGACAATGCACGGTGCCACGCCCCCTCCAGTGACGCGTCTCCACTGTCTCCTCGGGGTGCTCCATCCTCCCAAACACCTCTCCTGCTCTCACCCACACCCACCCCGCCAGTCTCTACGTTGTAGGTATTTCAGTACCTAAGACAGAACTTGATCAACATGCCCTTCCCCTGGGCCCTCCCCTCCCAGCACAGGGACCCCAGCGGCCAGAGTGGTTGTGGGATTGGTTACATGGAGCAAAAACAAAGAAGAACCAAATATTCTGAGAAGAATGGAAACTTGATGTCTCACTGCCTGTGAAGGGACTCCGAAGGAAGGAAGGGGAGGAGCCTGGAAGAAGCCCTGAGGTCCTAGACTAGAATTTCAGGATCCACTGGAACGCATAGGGTCATTCTCAATACAGAGAGGCGCACACACGCACACAACTGTGCACAGACACACGTTCCAGTCTCTGAATGCTGGGGCCTCCAGGGCCTGGGGCAGGGACCCCGTGGTGACCAGCACGCACAGTGCTCAGACACTGGTCTCCAAATATCACCCTCCACTGCAGGGACGCTCCCAGGTGCCACGCGGGCGAGGACAGGGCAGGCACAGTCACCCAGACACCTCTCATGCTTACAGGTTGAGGGCAACGTTTCAAAAGGATATAGAACCAGCTTGAAGAAGCTTCCACTGATCAATCTAGAAACAACGAGAGCATTGATTACACCCCCTGAACACGGCAGGATCCATGTGTCCACACACGGTGATGAGTGGATGGATGGATGGAGGAGGGTGGGAGGGAGGCTCTTCTTCACAGCAGAAGGCAACCAGTAAATGTCGGGGCATGATGGACACAGAGCGCCACAGCCTGGCCCCTAGCCTGGAGGTCCTGACGCAGCGGGAGCCATGCGTGGGTGCTGAGGCCAGGGGAGGGGTGACAGGGACAGAGCAGTGCGTGACCCTGACCCCTCCTCACACAACACTAATGAACACCAAGGGACCAGGCAACTACACAGTGGGGAAGGCTGCTTTCTTAACCAAGCATGCAGTCAGGTCATCAAGGCTATGGTCACCAGCAGCAAGAAGTCAATACTGTCGGCCTAATGACACTGAGGATCGCCCTACAGAACCAGAAGCCTGTCCTCTCTAATGCTGTCAGGAATGCAGGCATCAGGCAGAGGCTCACACCACGTGCCAGCTGGACACTGCACACGCCCTGGACAGGCGGTGAAGTGCAAGCAGGTCTGGGGACCCTGGGCCATCAGGGCGATGTCCTGATTGCGGGGGGGGAGGGGGGTGCAGTAGTAACGTAAGAGAGTGTCCAGCATCATCAGCATTTAGAGGTGATGGGATATCCATCGGGAAAAGATTTTATACACATCATGTATAATATACAAGTGCACAGGCACACTGCATGTGTAAAGAGAAGAGGTGATGAAATAGAGGTGCCAAGTGTTCAAAACGGAAAATCTGGATATGGAGATTCTCATTCTGTTCTTCCAACTTTTCTAAAGGTTTGAAACTATTATAAATTAAAAGAAAACATGTTGAAAAATGTTAATCAATACATCCTGGAAAGATGGTGCCAGAGACATCAGAGGTTTTAATCTTCCCAAAGGCCAGAGAAAATCCAGAGCAGCTAGGAAGCAAAACCAAAGGCCAGCAGGCAACACACAGAACAAAACCAGTGGAGACGAGCTGCAAGCAACCACAAGCCTGGAGACCACCTCAAAACTATGCACGAAAAGCTGCCGGGCAGCTTTGAGGTCTCAAACCAAACCCTCAGGGTCTTCACCAAGAAGGGGGCAGGTTCACCTGACAGCAGCCACTAGACTGGGCTGGTACTCTGACTGTGGCCTTGCCACCAGGACCTCTGCCTGTGACCAGCCAGGGGCCCACACAGAGGGGACTCTGTGAGGAGTGAAACAGAAGCTGAGCAGGACAGGACAGAGGAAACAAAAAGGTCCAGCTAAGAGTGGAGAGGGGCAGAGCCAAGAATCACAGACAGCACATCTAACACCATGTGCAAACTATGGAAGAGGAGCTCAGTGAAGCCAGCAGATTTTCACACTGCCTCCTCCTGAATGTTTAAGACCACACAGTTCACACAAAAGTGAACCACTAAAAGGCTGAACCCTAGACAAGCTGCCCTAAGGAAAAATGAGAATAAGGAGCAGAACACCACCCAGAGAGATAATGGAAAACATCAGAAACACAATCAATAAGAAATCAAAACTATGATGTCTATTTCCAAACAGGCAGAGACACTGAGAAAATGGTAAAATGCATGAAAGAACAACATAAATCAAAATTAGCAAAACTTGGAAATGAGTTGACAAAGTCAAGGAAAAATTAGAAAGAAAAGAGAATTTCAGTTGAGAAATGAAGACTACACTAAAAAAGAACACAAGAGCAAATAAAACAAATAAGACACTAAGGAAGAAAGAAGACAGTAAGAAGGTTAAAAAGCATAAAACTTTTTTTTAAAAGAGAGATTAAAAGGATCGAAGAGAAAAGGCAAATACTGACGGTAGGTATGAAAGATACAACATATGAATAACAGGAATCTCTGAAGAGAAAAACAAAAACAAAAAAGAAAATGTTCCCGAATACAAAAACGTTCAAACTGCATGCTGAATGAACACAACCTCTCCCCAAGAACAACCACCTAAAAACAGCCGATTCCAAGTAAAATGCTTGGCTTTGAGGGAAAAGAATTCTGTGGGCAACTTCGGGCAGAAAGAACATGTGAAACACAAGAGAAATAAAATCAGACAGTCATCAGACAGACAGCAAACCTTTTACATCAGGGGAAAATATCTAATGTAACTACTTACTCAAGGAAGAGTCTCAAGCAAAGAAAATGTGAGCCAAGGATTTTATAGCTATCAAAACTGTCGTCAACACGCACAAATTTGGAGAACTCGGCCCCCAGGAAACATTCCAAAAGAATCCAACAGAGAGTAAGATGTGGAAAACCAAATGACTAAAGAGACATCCACAAAGACTAGTCAGTATTAACCATCAAGTTACTTATGGAACTAAGATTACCATGAAACAGCTGTGTGATGTAACCAAAACACACGCAAGTTAACAGTCCTTGCAGGAGTACAGCCCGCCCCACGTCCTCACTCCCGGGGTCCAGTCCAAGATGCCAAGGCCTTTCCCAGGAGTAAGGATCATACCCTATGCAAGACCCACCCTGACCTCACAGGGAAGGCAAATGTGCTGACTGAGCCCCACTGGGTGAGATCGCCACAGACCCTACTGAACACCGAAGCAAACGCAAAGCACACACTCAAGATGAGCAGCCGGTTGCTGAACTTAAACAAGCAGTGACACTCTTCAGAGGGTGATGATATATCATTCACAACATCCAGCGTACAGGTGACAATGTCTAGACGTGCAGAGACAGGAAGCTGTTACCACAGTTGCGGGCAAGAGCAGTCAACAGAGATCGAGTCAAGATGACCCAGATGTTGGATTTGACAAACCGTCAGAGCAGCTTTTACAAAGAGGTTCCAAGGATGATGGGAAAATCTGGCCTCAATAAGGAGCAGACAGGGAAATCTCAGCAAAGAATTAGCAATGATTTAAAAAAAGAAAAAGACCTAGGCAGAAATCCCAGAGCTGCAAATATGTCAACAAAGTAAAACTTCACTGGACAGGCAAGATGACAGAGAATCTGAAGATAGATCAGTAGAGATTATCCAGTCTCGAACAGAGAAGAAAGTGATTACAGAAAAACAGGTACAGACTCAGAGACCCACAGGGCAGTGTCAAGAGAGCTAACAGAGGTATACCTGGGAAACCCCATAGGAAAAGACTGAAACAGAGAAAGGTTTGAGGAAGTAAAGGCCAAAGTGCTGCAAATTTGAGGAGAAACAGTGACCTACAGACCCAAGAAGCTCAGAGAAGCCCCAGCAGAGGTCAAGAGAACCACGCCTAAACAAAGACAACAAACTTCTAAGAAGCAAGACAGTCATCTTGAAACAGTCATCTTGAAACTCATGACCAACAGGAAACAAGGATCGAAATCACAGTGGAACACTGAATACTATACAACTTCTTTCAGGATACAGATGCTCACACGTTCATGGCTGTGTTCACATCTAAGAAAGAATAAGAGTTCTGTAATTCTGCAAAGCACACTGGGACACCTCCCATCTTCTTTGTGAGCTGGAGCAAGACAACACAACTAAATGAGAATAGGAGCTCCCTCAGAAGAGACAGACCAGCACTAAGACAGGCCTCAGGAGATAGGGGAAATGTAAAGGCAGCTAAAGTTCTCAGAATCGCTTGTCCCTGTTCGTCTGTCATTCTATTAAATTTAGTTATACGTATCTGGATTTGCTTGGCCTATTCAAGAAGGTAGAGAAATTGACTTTAAAAAAAACAGAGTTGAAAGAAAAGAACTGTGAATATTCAGGGAAAATTTCATTCAAAATTTTAAGAAGGAAATTCAACCACTTTCAAGTAAACAAAAGCTGAAAGATCCCATCACCAAGCAGATTGCACTACCAGCAACACTAAATGCTGTCCTTCAAGCCAAAGAGAAATACTGCCGATGGAAACCTGGAACTCGGGGAAGGAACACCAAACATCAGAGATGGCAAGTCAGCAGGTAAATATAAAAGACAATGTTCTCGTCTTCCTGAGATTCACAACTGGCAGTTTAAAGAAAAAATCATGATACTTTAAAAGAGGGTTTGTAATTATATATAAAGATACGAGAGCAAACAAAACAGGAAACTAACAAAATGTGGACAAACAGAACCAGGCCACAGCTTTCCTTCATGCTGGGATCTGGGCTCACCTCACATCCACACTCAATGAGGACAGTCACCTCAAGGAAGGTCACTCTGCTGACTGAATGTCCCACATGGTCTCCAAAGTCAGCCTAAATCTCACTGTATAAGCTACAGAGATCAAACCTCCTCCTGCAAAGGGATGGCTCAAGTGACATCCACAAATAGGTTGATTTGAATATAAAGCATCGAATGTAAAACGTATTCTGAGGGCGGTGAGACAACATGTAAATGGTGCGAAAGCCCGACTCCCTGGAGGGTGAGTGGGAGGCTGACGCCCAAGGCCCTCCAGCCCCTGTCCCTGCATCCAAGCGGTACCTCTGGTCCCGATCCCGGTCCCGGAGAGTCCACTTTCCTCTTTTTCCGGGGCCCGATGGCGGCTAGTGCTGTGAGGTTGGCATCTCGCTGCCTCATCTGTGCCAGTTCTTGTTGCTGCATCTTTGTTTTGAAAAGCAAACAGAGACTGTCATTTTATGCACCTTTTTTTTTCTTACTACAAAAGTAATACACAGACACCAAAGGGTTTTCCAAATTTTTCTAAATTAAACTTTTAGTTTGACTTTTTTTAATATACAGTAAGCATATTTTACAATCATAAAAGTAGTAAAGCAATAATAAAAGAAATCTTTTAAAAAGCTCAGAAAACGTGAGCAAATTTTGAGAGTACAGAGATTAGATGCCCCGAATGAGAAATTACCAGGAAACGTAAAAGCAGGACACAAACGGTTTCCACAGGCAAACACCTGGAGAGGTGTTAGTCGCTATGTGGAGGCCCATTTCAGGTATGCCATCACTTCCTCAGCCCCTCTCTCACCCATCAGCGCTCAGGCTGACTACAAACACACTTTCCAGTGTGTTGTGCAGGTTCTTAGACTAGAAAAGCTTACCTCCTTTGCCTTCTGTTTCAGCCTTAACTGTTCTGGATCTTCTTGTCTGGATCGAGACTATTTTATCAAACAAGTAAAAAAGAAAAACAATTTATGACCTAAACGTTTCTCATCCGACAAACATGTTATCTTATTCGTGATATAACAAAATCTAAGTCTTACAACAGAAAACGTCAAATTTTTTAAATGCACCTAGCCAAATATCATCACAAAAAACAAACATTATTTTTGAGAAAATCAATACCACTTGGACAGAAGAACCATGGTGTGGCCTGTGGTGGGTCTGCCAACTGCAGAATCTGATGTGATATGACATGAGGATGGTGGGTACGGGCAGCCCAAGGGTGACGCGCGGCTAGGGGACCTGCCCACACACTGAGTGACCACTGCTGTTCGAAGGCTCCCCGCCCCGTGCACCATGTCATGAGGTCACCCTCAAACACCGCTCAGGCCCCCAGACACCCCAAGCATGAGTATGAGCGCTCGGGCTCCTGGATACCCGAATGAGTGTGTGCGCGCTCTGGCCCCCAGACACCCCGAGCGTGTGTGTGAGCCCTCAGGATGGAGATGGGAAAACTGAGTGAGCCGCAAGCACTTGCCTTTGCTGCCCGCATTAAGATCTCTCTTTCCTGTTCATCTTTTCTCTGTTTTTCAATTTGATCAAGCTGTTCAAAAAATTTGAGCTGAGCCCGGACATCACTTGCCTGTTCGTATCTGTCATCATCCTACAAAAAAGTGAAAACACTGTTTGTCATAAACTTGACAGCCCAGTCAGCCAGTCGGCGTACCGCTTCCGGCCTCCCTCGGCCCAATCCCCAGGCTGGTGTGCAGACTCCAACGACCCCCTCCACCTCCCAGCTCCACATCTGATAAGTACTCTGGATGCTCACATGCCGTCACAAGTGAGTCTCCTTGGGGCTCACAGGGAAGTTTCCATTTTACACACTTTGTCATCACTTGTTTTTTTTTTTGGTGCCAAAATCCAGGACCAAACATCACTTGATTTTTTTTTAAGTGACAGCGAAAATTTTTATAGTAACATTAAAAAAAATTTTTTTAAATAAACAGCTACATGCTTTTATTCCAAATGCTGCTCTGAAGGCAGTGCCTGGTAGGGCTCGGCAGGCACCTGGCCTCTCCACGGTGCCCCAAAAGTGGCCCTCCACAGAACAAAACGGAGAGCTGCTCCGAATCACAGGCAGGCGGGACCCCCTCAGGGCTGCAGGGACAGCTCAGGCCTCAGGCCCAAGGACTGCAGGGGAGTGTGGAGAATGGATGGAAGACTCCACCCACTGTAGAGCTGAAGAGGCCCCTGCCTGGACCAGCAGATCAGCTCTCGGATCCTCCTCCCCAGCCAGGTGGACGGCACCCAAAGGTGCCATGGGGCTGAAAGCAGTATCCTCATCCCCAAATCCAGTTCTGGGAAAACTCCAAACAGGCTGGACACTTGGCTGCCTACCTCTGCACCCTCCCCCGGGGAGGGACAACAGGGAGCGTCCCCCAGGGAAACAGCAGTTACCTTGTAAGAGAAGTTCTTCTGCTGGGCCGTCTCCGATATCTTCTCCACCAGGTTCTGCAGCCTCTGCTGCGTGGCATGTGACACATAACTCACCACGTCTGGGTGCAACTCCGTGATGCCGTGTTTCTTCCCTGGGGACAGGCAGCACTTTACCATCACTGGAGCGCTGTTCTTCCCTTCCCTGTCTTCCTCTTATTCACTGGTTATGGCTTTGTGCACCCAAGGGCACCCCAGGCAGGCCCGCAGGGGAGGGGGTCTACACCTGCTTCCCTGAGACCACCACTGTCAACCCCCTGGAGAGCACAGCCCTGGCAAAACAGGTGACCAGGAACGAGGTGTGTCCCCCCAGCTCAGGACAGCTGTGCACCGAGCACGCGGTTGTGGTCCACACCAAGCCCACACGTGGGGCCCGACATCCCAGGGCTGTACCTATTTCTAATATCCTTCTCTGTAGAGGTGCCGGGAGTAGGAAGGTCTCGTCTTTGCAGGACCGTGTCAGGGTGCCCACCAACTCAGAGTTTGTGGCCAATATCCTCGCGCTTTCTTCTGACAGGTTCACTCCAGCCATGGACGCTACGTCATTGATGTCATCATCGTCCCTTCAGGGAATAAAAGGCGGCGACTCTAACTCAAAGAGGGTTAGAACTCTACGAACTCTGACCCTCGAGCACTGCTTTCTAACCACCAGAAAGGCACTAACTTATCCTGCATCCTCCTGAATCCCACCTAGAACCAGCAGCCTCGTGAAGCGCCTGGTCACTGTGGAAGAATCGGTTCTAGACAACAAGACGAGGGCGCTGGGCGTGCTGCTGTCGTTGTGTGTCACTGGTCCTAGGCCCCCAGGGCAGGTGGGCAACCCCAGTGATGGCTTTCCCAGAGCTGTCACCTGAGTGTTCAGCCGGGACTCAACCCCACCAGGCCCATCTGGTTGACTTGCTCTGCATATCTGGCTCTCTCACCTGCAGGAGGAAGCATGGCCTCTGGGAACCCTCGCTCCTTTCCTCTCTGACCCGCCGGTGGACGTGTCTCTCACCTCCACAACCTCCCTCACCCTCATGAGCATCCTTCCCACCCTGCCCGGCCCCCACCTCCTTGTCCTGCCTACAGCCCAGCTCTGATGTGGGCCCCGAAGCCTCCCAGTGCTGCCTAACCATTTTGGAGCCAAAGCTTCTGGGAAGGGAAGGACCAATGGGCCCCCAACACGTGCACACTTCACCACCTCTGGACCTAAACCAGAGGAGATACCGCAGACATTCCTAGGGCAATACTCAGACCAGCTGCCCATCAAGAGACCAAAGCACAGCACCTCTAAAGGCTCTGAGACTGATGGGAGGACACGGGATGCATCCTCTATGAGGACCATGATGCACTCAGAAGGCTGAGCCATCATGTCTCAGAAACAAACCTCCTGCTGGCTTGCAGAGTCAGCTGGCTTGCCTTTCCCACCCTGTGTCTGCAGCAAACCTCCTCGAGTCGCTTAGTGGGAAAACACAAGCTCGGAGATCAGAGCTGAGCGTGGTGGGGACACAGCGTCAAAAGGTGCCATGGAGCAGTCACTCCTGGGCACAGGCAGGTACCCACGTGGCCTTCCCTCTGGCACCTCTTGTGCACACTCCTTACCGAAACGAGCCTCCCCCGGGCTCCTTGAGTTTATTTTTCTGTGCAGCAGCAGCTTGTGCGGAGACAGTAGAAAGAGCTTTGGTTCCAGGTAACACAGCAGGTTTCACCACAGGGACTGCAGAGCAAGAGAGAAGGGTATGCCCCCTGCACGGACTCGCGCCAGGGCTGGGTGGGCCAAGGGAGGCCGTTACCCCCAACCCGCCATGAGGAAGCTTCCTAAACCGTAAGAAACACCACGTTACTAACTCTAAGCTACAGGAAAAGTGCAGGCAGCCTGTCTCAAGTACTTATCTTCCCGCATTTCATCACACTTTCTGAGGTCTAAGAATGACTGCTGGTAAGGAATCCAGTCCTCTAAAAACCATGCTGCCAGGGTGGGGACCGGGGCTAACAGCACTGACGGGCCACGTGAAGTAGCCAAGCTTGAGCTGTGAGTCCCACGGCGATGAGGACCAGGCGGACAGGGTCAGGCGCTCACCTGGCTGCAGCTGGTTCAGCTGGATCTGCTGGGGCGTGGTGAGCACGATGCGGTTGTGGGGCTGCCGGAGCGCGACCATGGGCGTCTGCGTCAGTGTCACCTGCGGCGGCCGGATCAGCGCTCCGGGCTTGGGCGGCGGCTGGATCACCTGGGGAGAGTCCACGGGGGAGCATGAGCACACACCCCCACCCTCAAAGGGGCTGCCAGCACCCATCCCCAGCCCAGGGTCCCAGCCGTCCCAAAAGACCAGGCAGGTTGGATGGTGCCCCACGTCCAGTGCCTCCACCACCACCTCGAGCTCCTGGAGCAGAGCCGCACGTGGGGCCCTGAGGTCAGCACCCGGGGGACAGGGTCCACAGAGCTCCTGAACCAGCAGGAACAAGTGGCTTCTCCCCAGATGCCAGCACGGGTGCCAGGGCCACCTCAGACCCACCACAGCCTCAGGCAGGATGCTCAAAACCCAGCTTCTGAATTCTATAACGGTCACCTGGGGGCTTGCCCTGTGCTATAGGTACTCGAGGAGGGGGCTGGGGGTACCCTGGCCCATGTGATCTCTGCAACCAGTCCTGTGGAAATCCACACCATCTGGGAGAACAGATGCACGATTTTCCCCAGAGGTTCAGGCCACCTTGTGGCACAAGCTAAGAGAAAAGCCTCAGGGTTTCCCGTCCCCAGAGGCTTCAAGGACAGCAGGTGATGATGGGTGCCTGAGTCTGCTGCATCTAGTCTTTCTGCTGCAATAAAGCAGGACCGAGGCAGAGCCCTCCCCTCCGGGGGAGGGGCGCAGGGAGCCCTGCCCTCACACTGGCACACTGGCCCAAGGCACACCGGCTCCAGCCGTGGCCAGCAGACACTTCTCCACCTCTGTGGAGCCCATCTTCCTCACCACCGATGAAGGCAGAAACAAACACAGATTTCAATTTGAGCAGGTGAGAGACCAGCACTCCCCTCATGACTCTGATCACCCACCTGAGTATCACTTGGGCATTATCATAAAATACACACTCTACAACCAATGAAAGTAACACAAAGACCTGCATTGTTTTATTAAATTTTTTAACTGTCTATAGGAACATTCAAAAAAATCTAAGATCATGGCATCTGGTCCCATCACTTCGTGGCCAATAGATGGGAACAAAGTAGAAACAGCACCACATTTTCTTTACTTGGGCTCCAAAATCACTGCAGGTAACGATTACAGCCATGAAATGAAAAGAAGCTTGCTCCTCGTGAAAAAAGCTGTAACAAACCTAGACAATGTACTAGAAAACAAAGGCATCAAACTTTGCCAACAAAGGTCCATATAGTCAAAGCTAGTTTTTCCAGGAGTCGTGTACGGATGTGAGAGTTGGACCATAAAGAAGGCTGAGCATTGAAGAATTGATGCTTTTGAACTGTGGTGTTGGAGAAGACTCTTGAGAGTTCCTTGGACTGCAAGGAGATCCAACCAGTCCATCCTAAAGGAAATCAACCCTGAATATTCATTGGAAGGACTGATGCTGAAGCTGAAGCTCCAATACTCTGGCCACTTGATGTGAAGAGACGACTCACTGGAAAAGACCCTGATGCTGGGAAAGATTGAAGGCAGAAGGAGAAGGGGACAACAGAGGATGAGTGAATGGCATCACTGACTCAATGGACAGGAATTTGAGCAAGCTCTGGGAAATGCTGAAGGACAGAGAAGCCTGGCATGCAGCAATCCATGGAGTGGCAAAGAGTTGGATACCACTGAGCAACTGATAAACAACAGTGGGAACAAAGGACCTTCCTAGGTGATTTCATCGGTAAAAGAATCTGTCTTCAGTCCAGGAGACACAGGTTCGATCCCTAGGTGAGGAAGATCCCTTAGAGGAGTAAATGGCAACCCACTCCAGTATTCTTGCCCAAAAATCCCCATCGACAGAGCAGCCTGGAGGGCTACAGTCCATGGGGTCACAACAAGCTGGACACGACTGCACACACACACGCGCTTAGGAACTACACCCCTTTGAAACTGGAAGGGGGGACAAAAAAGCAACTGACTTTCTATGCCTGGCGAACTCCACCTGCCTGCCGGCAAACCTCACTCTTCCCAGCAGAGACGCCTTCTACACAGCTGCACAACCAGAACCTGGATCAGAACCACACACCAACCCACCATCAGCAGCTGCATGTGTGGGAAGCCCCAGGCCCCAAACTATGCTGTGGAGCTGGGTCCTAAGCCATGAAAACTGACGTGCCCAACGCTCAGCACTTGCGTTGGTTCCGTGTGTTTGGGCCGTGGCTCCTGATGGAAGACAACGCCTGGCTGAGATGCACCACACACATGCTATGTCCACTTAACCCAGGGACACCCTGAACCGTCTGTTCAAGCCTAAACAGATAACGGACATGCCAGAGGGTAGAAACCGACAGGCTTACTTCGCTTTACTGAGAAATAAACTATGAACCTGCAGGGCCCTGATCTCAACCTGACAGTTCACTACTCAGGATTTAACACCCCAAACTCCCCCTGCCAGTTTCTCTGGGCCACAGGCAGGTGGGTGGGTGGGGAGCAGGGCAAGGCTTGGCCTTCATACCAGCGGCGTGGGCTGCCCCTGCTTGCCGACGCCCACCTGTGTGGGCTGCGTGAGGCTGATGACAGGGGGCTGGAGGGCGCTGGTCACGGTGGCCGCCGTCTTCCCAGCCGTGCGCTGGACCGAGCCACTGAGCACCACGGCGGTGAGCGCGGTGGTGGCCTGTGAGGCCGGTGGCTGCTGCTGGCTCTGCTGGATGAAGGCCGCGGAGTCGGGGGTCAGCTGTCTCAAGGCGGGCAAGCTCCTCTGGGCGGAAAGACAGACATGGGGTCGGCTGGCAGCACTACCCTTCCTCTGACCCAGAAATACACAACCCTGAGAATACACCCCAGCGTCGGTGTGGGGCTTCAAGGGATCCAGTGTCAGCACCCCACACTGTCACTGCCGCTGGGCAGGGTGGCCCTCAGTGAGAACTGGCTGGAACTGTTTAAACACCAACCAGCAGCGTCATTTCCGACAGGCGGTTAAAGCGCATTAGGGCAGCAGAGGCGTCTGAGCGACACCTGCCTCCCAGCAGAGTGGCCCCCTTCAGCCGCGGGCACACGGGCCGCCCTCTAAGAGGACAGGGCCCTTCTGGACCCCCAGGTGCAACACGACACTGTGGTCGCAGCGGTAGGGCTCTTGAAACTTACAGAAAAGCCTCCGAACAGAAAACTTAACAGTCTGTCTCAGGGGCTTGAAAGCTGCAAACGCACCGGTGACACCCGTCCAAGTCCACCCCTTCCCAGAGGAGCCCACCCCCCCCCCCCCCCAACACTGGGCGCTCACAGCGGGCTTCGGATTACCTTCAGGAAAGGCACAAGGTAAGGTTGAGGTGAAGAATTAAGTTCTCGGTATAACCTACTAGTGAAATCTTCTGCTTCGATTTTTCCATCCTTGAAGACAAAATTCATATTAAAATTCCTCAGTGAATACAAGTTTGCACACATGTATCTTTATGCAGTATTTCTCCAGGTCTCAAGTTTTACAAACAGTTATTCCTCCCTCCAGGCCGTGGGCTCGCTGTGCCATTCCTCAGTTTTCTTACTACCACTGTACATCAGGCATTCTGCCAGGAGACAGACAAGCCTAAAAGTACCCTCGAGACCAAGTCGGAAGGTAAGGCAGGCCAGGGACGCCCTTCCCTGGAGAGACCACACCTATGCTGAGACCCCAGCTGGGGCGCCAGAGAGAGAAGCACGTGCCCAGATGAGAGGGGCCACAGCAAGCGGCCATGAGACCAGGAGGACCAGAGGTGGGCAGGGACAGGGCAGCACAGGTGCCCTGGAGGCGTGAGCACTGACCCAGGTGGCTCTGCCCACACCCAGGAGTCCTACGAGACAAGGTGCCCACCTGCACCCTCTCACGCGGGGTCACCTCCCACCAGCCTCCAAGCCCGGGGCTGACTGGGCCCAAGTCAAGGAGGGAGCAGTCAGGGCTGCAAAGAGGGCAGGACGGGGGTCCCAGAACCCTGAGAAGGGCACAGCACAGGGGGATAGCGCTGGGCTCTTCTGGGAAGCGAGAGAGATGGTGAGATGAGCCCGTGCTTCCAGTCCCAGGAGGGGCCGCAGACAAGGGGCCGTGGGAAGAAAGAACAGCATGTATTTAACTACAAATGTTCATTAGAAGATAAACTGTAATTGAAACAAACAAAAAGCTGGGAGTTCTTGTTCCTCTCAGGAGGTGACACTGTTTTTCAATCTCTTAGTTTCCTGAAAATATTTAAGGCGCATCTGAAGTGATCATTTCTGCTGTGAGAGCGCAACTTCACTCCTTTCCAGCCCCAAACCCACGTGTTGAGCCCAGGGGCAGCTCCCCTCCAGCTTGAGCCCGTGGCATGGAAGGGAGGCTGCAAGCGGGGGGGTCGCGCCGACAAACCCAGCAGCAGCAGGACAGAAACGGCCATCAGCCCGTGTGCTAAACCACCAGGCTTCCTGGACCAAGAGACCAAGAGCAAGGAAAGAGCGGGAAGGAGGGGACCCCAGGTGAACAGCAACACAGAGGCAGCAGCCAGAAGTGGACCGGATGACTGACTAAGCCCTGCGGTGACACTGGACTCAGGTTCCAGAAGCCTGGGGGCTGCGAGGATCCCCAGGGTCCCAGGTTATGTCCAGGAATGAGACTGGGGAGGGGCTGTGGGCAGCAACACGGGCACAGTGGATGCAAAGCCAGATAAGAACTCAGGACCCGCGAAGCCAGCAGCTGGCCCACAAGCGCTCCTCACTCTGCCTTCCGCTTCCGTGTCATTCAAAATCCTCCACAAAAGACGAGGAGGAGTGAGAGGGAAAGCCCTTAAAACACCCGCCATCTCTTTGGTGAATTCACATCGCTCCTGTGTGGCCAGCACGCCAAGCGACTGACGTGGAAAAGGAGACGCTGGGAGAGCTGTCCAGCTGCGAGGTTCCAAGAAGCCAGGGGCAAAAGTGTCAGGGCAAGGGCAGAGGGGCCCAGACTGCAGCCGCCACCCCCCGCCCGCCCCCCCCTTCCAAGTAGCCAAGTACTGCGCTCTAAGGCAGGGGCCGGCGTGCGGGCTCTTACCAGCAGATTCTGTACCAGTTCTTTCACATTAGCGGCCGTCTCTGTAGACTGTTTACCAGATGAAGCCAGTTTTATTAACGTAGATAAAAAATTTTTACATTTCTTCACGTTTTCCATAGTTTCCTGGATAGAAATTAAGAAGGTATAAGTGAAAAACTCTTACAAAGCAAACTGTTATCATAGCCTTTGGTTTAACTAAGATGCTGTGTATCATATAAGAAATGTATTTCTTCTCTAAAATGTCTCAGGAAAATGCAGTTACTCTCATCGCCTGATGATGGGAGTATAAGCCAAGACCTGTGCTCCCAAGGCACAGATCAAATTCACAGCTCACTCAGCCCAGCCATTCTACTTTCAGAAATGTAACTGATAAATGCAAAAAGACAATCTACAAGACATTCACTGTGATGTTGCTTATCATAAAGAAAAACCGATACCTAAGTACACAATAAAAGAAACAGAATCATGACACAGCTACTAAACAAAGATGCTGAAAAACACTCAGCAAAGAAACATGAAAAAGTTTTAAATCACAAATGGAGCACAATCCCACTGGTTTAAAGATTCATCCACATGTAGGAAAACTGCTGGAAATAAACTTGAAGAGGACGACGCCACTGCTCTGGCAGGCTACAACTGCTGTGTGGGCCCCGTCGTCCCTGAATGCGGCTGGTCTGGGCTTCATCCACATAGACATTCCCACAGCCCGAAATCCTGGTGGTGCAGGATGCCGGACCCTCCCTGTGACCCTGCAGAGGCCACTGCCCTCAGACCCCGCCACGTACGGGGCCATGGAGACCCGAGGGCTCCCCACGTGCATGCTGGGGCAGCATGACCCCGACACACGGCCCCGTGGCTCCCGAGAGGCAGCTCTCACCGTGGCAGCTGTCGAGGTGGTGGTGGCCCCTGGGACCGTCCGCTGAGGTGTCGCCGTCTGAACAGCTGTTGCCGTCCCAAGTGAGGTTGTCTGAGCAGCGCCACCCAAAACAAGCTGAGGCTACGAGAATCCAAAGCACAAGGTAAACAAATGGCCTTCGTGAGACTTCCCGCAACAGGCAGGCCCCAAAGGACCCGCCACCTCGAGGGACCATGCCAGCCCCACAGCTGACTGTGTCCCCAAGAGCTGCGATCCTGAGCACCAAGGAAGGAGCACTTTGCACCTTCAGCAAAAACTGACAGAAGCAAAGCCAACGGCCAGAGGGAACCTGGCTGTCAGGAGTCAATCCTGAGTGTCACATGGCGGCCAGGACAAGTAACGTTTTCGTAACAACCCAGATCACATCTCAGAAATTAAAAGGAAAAAAAGAAAACAGAGAAACAAGCTGAAAAGCCCATCCCCTGGCTCGTGCAGAGAGGCTGGTGACAAGAAATCCAGTATGTCACACAGGCAGGCACCCCACAGGGCAGCACCGGGACTCACTGGGGTCCCGGGCTCCCCTCCACTGCTGCAACACCCTTCTCTGCTCCCCCAAAGCGAGTCACATCCAGAAATGCTCTGGAAATGGTTTTTAACCAGGCAGGGGCTCAATGTAGTCGGTGCTGGGAGGTAGGGGTGACTTTGCTAAACAAATACATTTAAACAAATGAACAACTAGACACCAAACAACTGGGCTTGTCAAATTCTCGAGATTTCTATCCTATGTGAGTAATCATGCAAATGTTCACTGCTTCTCTATTTTAAATTGGCACTCTTCCAATGGCCTGGCGTGCTGCAGTTCATGGGGTCACAAAGAGTCGGACACGACTGAGCAACTGAACTGAACGTAAAAATCTACACTTCGATTTTTCAAACTTTCTTATGACTTTGGAAGGTAGGGGGCAGTATAACCCTGAACATGACGCGTGCAGCTGCTCTCAGCAAAGCGGGTTCCAGTGCCTGCCCGCTCCAGGAGGTGCTCCAATGGTGCTGCTGGTGGGGGGCAAAGGGACAGGGGGGGCCTCTGGGCAGGAAGCTATCTGCAACCCCAGGCTGTAAACACTGGTTTCCCAGGAGAAATGTCAGTCAGAAGACATGGTGGGCTTTCTTTATCATTGATAAATTCTTTCACTTGTAACATTAAGCACTTATTACTTCTGTAACAAGAAAATGGCAAATAAAAAACTTCAGAGGAAGAAAGGAAAAGAATGGACCAGCAGGCATAGCAGAGCTGCTTCTGGACAATCAGAAACAGCCTGGGCACATCCAGTTCTTGGAGGTTGTCATTTCTATCAAAATGCACTCCTCACACGGCTCCCACTAGTCCCATGAAAACACCTTTCACCTGGACAATACTGAGATGGCAGACAGAACCTATTCTGATAAGCCTGGTGCAAAAGCTCACCATGAGCTTCACCACCTTCTCAGAAAAGGCTCCTCTCTCTACAACTGAAGCTCAGACACTCCAACCAGGCTGAACTCGGCCAGACGACTCCCAACCCCAGGAAGCACCATCACCATGCAGCTCTTATCGCAGGAAGAAACCACCAAGCTCTTCTACTTGGGACCAACTGCTCCTCCAGCTGCTCTGAAAGCAGTGTCACGGCTGCGGGCGGCAAGAGACAGACGACCAAGGCGAGCGGGGAGACCAGGGCAAGCAAGGAGGCCAAGCTGGCTGCACTCAGGATCAGGGCCAGAAGCCCCCACACCGCGCTGTTGGTGTCCATCAGGGAGGGTGTTGTGAGAGCTACACACAGTAACACACACACAGTGAGGACACACCCTCCTCAGTGCAACACACACACACTCTGAGCTGTAGATCGTTTCTGCTTCAGAGACATGCGCCATCAAATGTTAGTAGGTGACATTTTTTAATTGCGCTTCCGGCACAGTAGGCGGCTTCTGAAAGTGCTGCTGGTGCTAAACTCTGTGTAGTTTTAGAGAAGCCTGGCTTCCCCTGCACTGGTGGGCAGAGAAAGCATCTCCTGCCCCAAATCCTGAACCCTGGCATCCAGCACCCAAACTCATGAGGCCCGACCCCTGACCCCGGCGTCGTGGGCACCACCCAGCCCCCATCTCACCTGAACCCCGGGCGAGCGCTGCAGTGCGGTGCTGGGCTGTACCGTCGTCTGGGCCTGAGACACCTGCTTGATTATGGTCGTTGGGGTCACCTGCCGTGCAATAATTGGGGTCCCGGGTGCCTGAAAAACAAGGAGTTGTCGCCTAAAAGGAGGGAAGTGAGAGGCGGCACACCACACGGTCCTTCCTTCAGCACAGAGAGCACACCTGGGCCCCCAGGCTAGGCAGAGTCAGCGAGGCCCCCTAATTGCCACCATATAACTACAACACACTCCTTAGCAGAGCCGCCCACGTGGTCTTCGAGGGAGGCGTGTATCTGGGAAAGCAACACTTTGATTTCCTGTAATCACACAGCACTCAAAGTGAACATCTTACAACCATCTGACGGAACAGACCTCCACAGACCCTGCGAGCTGCTTGGGGCTGTTTTGGATGCTCAGGGAGGGGCCCCTCTGTCTACAGTGCAGGGACACCAACTCCAGGGGATGCGGCTGAAGTCACAGGACGACAGAGCTGTCAGGACCCCTCTAGTCTCCATGTTAGTCTCTGACCAGTCAACCAGCTCAGAAGGGACAGAAAGGCACCAGGAGGCAGAACCTAGGGGAGGGGCGAGTCCCAGGCACTGAACCTGTCCTCCAGTCACAACCTCGGCGGGGGGGGGGGGGGGGCATCCTCGGGGGGGACACAGCCTGGGGGTGGGGGGGAGTAGCCCCCAAGGCTCACACATCTGTGTGTGGTGGGGGGGCTGTTTAACACAGTTCTGCAAAGCTCCTCTGCATCCCTCTGGTCACAACAGCTAACAAGGCTCAGGGCTCACTGGGTCCTGCACTCAAGTGTCCTAACCATCCGTCATGGTCCTACCGGGTGGCAGGATCCGTACTTTGCAGAGGAGGAAGAGGAGGCGCGGGCGGGGGGTGGGGGAGGTATCACAGGAGGTGGCGGGGGGAGGGGTGCAGGTAGGAAACCCGAGTTCCTCCTGGGGCAGCTGAGCCATCCTACCCCCGACAACCCCCCCAGGCTGGGCGCGTGCTCACCTGCACGGTGGAGATCTGCACGGGAGGGGCACTTGTGGGGGTGGCCGGGCGCGGTGCCATGGTAGTCTGCGGCTGCGCCTGGGCGTGGGCCTGGGCCTGCATCTGAGCCAGGGCCTGCTGAGGGATCATGAGCAGCTGCCCATTCTCGCTGCGCACGAGGACCATACCTGGGGGGGGGGGGGGGGGGGCTGGTGTCAAGAATGCGTCCCAGGGCCCGACTCCACGGGGAGCCAACAGCCCTGAGGAGGAAAGGGAGACGCTACGAACCCATCACTGAGCTCTGAGCACACCTGCCAGCAGAGACATGATGACAGGATGTGCACAGGAGGACAGAGACATGAGAGGGGCTTTCACTGATGTAAGTAGCAGCCGTCAGCCAGGCAGGCAGAGCTCCTCACAGCCCGTCCACCCCACAGCACCCCGCGCTGGCCTGCAGGTCGGAGGCCAGGGAGCCAGGGCCTGGCAAGAGCCCCCGCGGCCAGGTGTGCTCCCCACATGGGCCGCCTGGAGTGGCCAAGTGCACAAGGCAGCAGGTGTCTCAGGAGAGGTTGCACCTGGAGCCTCAGACCCAAGCCCTGCCCAGGAGCAGGTCACCACCCAAGCCCGCCACTGGCTCTGGGAGAGGCAGCCTGGTCTCTTCTCCCATCAGGTCCCCATCCCTGGGGACTAGACTGGACCTCGAGACAGCAGTGCCCACCACCCACATGCCTGGGGCCGGGCCTGGAGTGCCTGAAGCCCAGACACCCCCTCGTGTGTCCATGGTGACCTGGGACCCCCCCCACCCACCCACAGAGACACAAAGACACGGAGGACCACTCACCCTTCATGGGGCTCCAGCTACATCACTGGAAACCAAATCCTAGCAGGGAGTGTGGCATTAATTCTAGCTTCAAAAACCAGCACCAATTACATCCTAGATTCCATTAGAAACAGTAACACAGCTTTCACACAATTTCCCATGACGGATTAGCAATGGGGCTGAAAGGAGTCCTATGAACAAGTCGCCCCAAAGCCAGGCTCGAGGAGAATGGGCACGAGGCACCCCACGGAAGAAGGATTCAGCCGGGCAGGGGTGTGGCCCAAGGAGCCCGCTGAGTGGGCAGCCCCACAGGGCAGCTGAAAACCTCAAGGCCGAGAACCTCCTGCCAGCCATCACAACAACAGGCATTCCCTGCTGAACCAGACGGGAGCTCCATCCAACGTAGAAGTCGGAGAAGTCTTTGGAGCTGCTGGTCCCGGCTCCTTCAACACGCATCATCACATCAGGAAATACAGCCTTTCCCCGGGGTCACGTCTGCAACTCTCGGTCCAGAAAAACCTCTCGCATGTGTGCCCATTATGAGAGCGCCCTCCAAGACAACCCTTTCAAGTGAGCCATGCTGCAGCAAAGGAAACCAGGAGCAAAACAAAAGACAACCCACAGAATGGGAGAAAATATTTCCTAACGATGCAACTACAAGGGATCATCTCTAAAATACACAAACAGCTCATGCAGCTCAATATCAAAAAAACAAACAAAAAATTTAAAAATGGGCAGATCTAAACAGAGATCCTTAAACAACTAAAAACATATTTATCATATGATCTAGTGGGATTGCTATCCCACTCCTGAGCACATATCCAGAGAAAACTGTACTTTGAAAAGATACACATATCCCAATGTTCACTGCAGCACTATTTACAACAGGCAAGACAAGGAAGCAACCTAAGTATCCACTGACAAATGAGTGGATAAAGACAATGTGGTACATATGTACAACAGGATACTACTCAGCCATGAAAAAGAATACAATAGTGCAACATGCAGCAACATGGATGAACCTAGAGATGACCACACTAGTGAAGTAGGTCAGAGAAATACAAATATCATATGATGTCACTTGTATATGGAATCTAAAAAATTGATACAAATGAACTTACTGACAAAATAGAAACAGACTCAGAGACTTAGAAAACAAACTTATGGTTACCAAGGGAGAAGGTGGGAGTCGGGGAGGGTAATTTAGGAGACTGGGTTTAACATATACACACAGCTACATGTAATATAGATAACTGGGACTTCCCTGGTGGTCCAGTGGCCAAGACTCTCTGCTCCCAATGCAGGGGACCCAGGTTCAACCTTTGGTCAGGGAACTAGACCCCACATGCCACAACCGAAGAGTCTGTATGCCAAAACTATAGAATTCTAATGTGTACATACATGTGCTCTGTCACGTCTGACTCTTTGCAACCCCAAGGACCATGCCAGCCAGGCTCCTCTGTCCAGGGGATTCTCCAGGCAAGAATACTGGGGTGGGTTGCCATTTCCTCCTCCAGGGGATCTTCCTGACCCAGGGATCAAACCTGTCTCCTGCATTGGCAGGCAGATTCTTTACCACTGAGCCACTGGGGAAGCCCAAAAAATACAAATGCCACAACTAAAAGTGCCTACATGCTACAACTAAGACCTGGCGCAGCCAGATAAATGAATGAATCGTTTCAAACGGATAATCTGCCAAGGATCTACGGTACAGTGCAGGGAGGCTCAATATTCTGTGATAACCTAGACGAATGAATATATGCGTAACTGGACCACCCTGCTGTACATCCAAAACCAACACAATATTGTAAATCAGCTATACTCCAACATAAAATAAAACTTTAAAACTTACAACAAATTTTAAAATAAAACTAAAATAAAGACAATAATGCATATTTAAGTTATATGCAGAGTATATCATGCAAAATACCAGGCTGGATGAAGAACAAGCTGGAATCAAAATTGCTGGGAGAAGTATCAATAACCTCAGACAAGTAGATGACACCACCCTTATGGCAGAAAGTGAAGAACTAAAGAGCCTCTTGATGAAAGTGAAAGAGGAGAGTGAAAAAGTTGGCTTAAAACTCAACATTCAGAAAACTAAGATCATGGTTTTCGGTCCCATCACTTCATGGCAAACAGATGGGGAAACAACGGAAACAGTGAGAGACTTTACTTTCTTGTTATTTTGGGGAGTTATTTTCTCCCAAATCACTGCAGATGGTGACTGTAGCCATGAAATTAAAAGACACTTGCTCCTTGGAAGAAAAGCTATGGCCAACCTAGACAGCATATTAAAAAGCAGAGACATTACTTTGTCAATAAAGGTCCATCTAGTCAAAGCTATGGTTTTTTCAGTAGTCATGTAGGGATGTGAGAGTTGGACCATAAAGAAAGCTGAGAGCTGAAGAATTGATGCTTCTGAACTGTGGTGTTGGAGAAGACTCCTGAGTGTCCCTTGGACTGCAAGGAGATCCCACTAGTCCATCCTAAAGGAAATCAGTCCTGAATATTCACTGGAAAGACTGATGCTAAAGCTGAAGCTCCAATACTTTGGCCACCTGATGCAAAGAACTGACTCACTGGAAAAGACCCTGATGCTAGGAAAGACTGAAGGCAGGAAGAGAAGGGGACGACAGAGGATGAGATGGTTGGATGGCATCACCAACTCAATGGACATGTGTATGAGCAAGCTTCAGGAGTTGGTGATGGACAGGGAAGCCTGGCGTGCTGCAGTCCATGGGATCACAAAGAGTCGGACACGACTGAGCGACTAAACTGAACTGAAAGACAATAAGCCATATTTTCAAAACAAAACAAAACACAGCTGCTGCAAATAACTCACTGTTTTGAAATCTCTAAAACCTGGGAGCTTGTGAAAGCACTGAGGAGAGAAAGGCCTGGCAGGCTGGCAGCCGGAACTGATGCCTACGCCCTGAGAAGTCTGCACCACGCCCAGGACAGGCTCGGGCCACAGGGCAGCTCAAGGGGGTTGCATGGTCATCAACCCTGGCCCATGTTTGTGCTGAGGACCCCAAAAGAGGGGACCTAGTGACACGCCCAGCCACTCACTCACCAGTTCACTCAGGCACCATCCAGAGACGCCACTCCTTCATCACAGGGACTCAAGGGAGCAGGGCAGGCCAGCAGGCCCCGCAGTTTCCACAGCTGGACACCCCAATTTCAAACTCGCTAATGGGGCAGCTGATGCCTACACTTTATTGAATACTTGCTTATTTGCTTAAAGAATGATGTTCACAGAAATTCAAAGGAATATCTAAATAACATTCAAGAAAAGCAATGTGATTAATATGCCAGTCAAGTAACAGTGGTCTTTTGGACACAAAAGTCTAAAAAAAAAAACAGACTGGGCCATGCAATGTGCCGATAGAGTGGGGAAAGCTGAGGACAGAAGCAAAACTCCTGCCAAGAAGTGACGTGGGACTCTCGTACTGACGAGACCTCTCGGCAGCATCAGCAACGTCTCCGGTGGGAACAGACCCGGGAAAGAGAGAACCAGGACAGCTGTTCCAGGCACGAGGGCCACGGGCGGCGCCAGCCAGCAGCTCTACGGGTGGCAGCTCCAGAAGGCGTGGCAGCTTCCCTGGGTAACACGCATACAGCCACTGATTCCAACAGAAGTGGAGTCAGGCATGCCCGTGCCACCTGGGAGAATATGCCACACAGTCGTGACATCATCACACTCTCTGGATCTCATAAACTCTGGTCATAATGCTCATTTCTAACAGATGACTCTGCAGTACCACTCAAAAGCAAGGAAACACAACAGTCTCAAAATGTAACTAAAACAAACTTTAGATAAAAGATCATGGAAAAGCAACTGTGTGTTCACAACAGCAGCACCCGGCCTGGGACTCCCAGCACCCCGGCCCCAGCGGGGACCAGGAGGCCGTCTGAGCCGTCATCCCTCTGCCGGCGCAAGGCCAGCTCTGGGAGCGGTCAGGGAAGGGCCCCTGCAGGCGCCACCCTCCCGCCTTACAGACACACGGCCCCCAGGTCCCCCGCACACACACCCTGGAGGTCTGGCTGCACCGTGGACCCCACCAGGCCCCTCCCTGCACCCCTCACACCCCATTCAGGGTGCTCTGGAACCAAAACCAGCCAGTGTGCACAGCGACAAGCATGACGTGGTGAGTTCACACAACAGAAAGCCACTCAAACTTCCACGTTAAATTATGGTAACATCTTTCTTAGTGCAGACACAAGCGTTCATGAGAGCAGACTCGAAAAACGCGGAGACGAACCCGGAAGACGGAACTCTCAGGAGCCCGCCCCTTCTGGCTACAAGACTCTGAGTTTCTTTCCACCCTCTGTTTCTATGAGCACGTGTACAACATATGTGTTTTGATAACCATAAAGAAAATTGGGGTAATTCTGTTGATATTCAGTTTGGTGTTTTCTTTTCAAAACCATAATTTTCAGTGGCTATGTATTTCATCCAAAACGTATTTATAATTTCTTTATTGATGAAGGCAGGCAATTTTCTACTTTCTGTCATTGTGAGAGCTCAGGATTTTACAGAAAGACACGCAGCATAAACCCGCAGCACCCCTGTTAAGACCACGCTTGCGTGCAGTCATACCGCAGACACACACAGCACCGCCTGTTTGGGAGGCTGGGCACCCAGGGGCACAGAGTGCAGTGAGCTCTGTCGGGGTGGGGCCACGTCCCCATCACAGCCCGAGCACAACAACAGTCCTTAGGACTAAATGAGCCCCACCCTCCTGAAAGAACCGGAGTTCAAGATCAACTCCAGCATTTGTACCCAAGGTTACAGTTTCCCTGATCCCTTTCATACCAACATTTTTCACTGTATTTTTAACCAAAATGTAGGTCAGCCAGAGCTACACGACAAATTAAAAAGGCATTTTCCACTCTGCCTGGGATCGTCCACCTGGAAGTCACCACTTCTGGGAAGAGAGTCTCAGCATGGCCTTCAGCGCTCAGCCCCAACCTTGCCCCCAGGACACACGCGTGTCCTTCGACCTCGGCTGGGGGCTCCCAGGCCTGGCACACAGCCCGGCTGTACTGGCACAAGCAGGGAACAGCAGTCATGTTGGAGGAGCCAGACCCCTCCCTGCCCTCCCACCTGCCCCCAACAAGCATTCCTAGCCCCGTCACTAGCCAGATAGCTCAGAGGGTCTGCAGAGACGGTGAGATGAATGGCAGACCTTCCATAATCAAGATGCAAAATAAAACTGCCCTTGAACCCTGACATGAACACTGAAGAAGCCAGAATCAGACCAGGAGCAGAGGAATGCAAAGAGGCATGATACAGCCGGAGAACTCTCTCCTCAGAGCCATGCGGGGCACCTGGGAGGAGCCCCAGGACTGGCCCATCCAGACCCCAGCCCTCAGCAGCAGAAGAGGAGCCCGGGCTCATGAAGCATCTCTGAGACCCACGCCCAAGAGAACAGCCACTGGCCAGGGTGTGACGGGGGCCTCCTGCCACACCACCCGCAGTCCTGCCGGGGGCCCCTCCAGCACGTCCCTGGGGGCAGGGTCCCCCAACTACTCTACCAGAAGCAAACTCAGCCAGACACCAACAGACACCAGTGACGCTGACTTAATTACAGCCTAAATATTCTTTCACTCTTAGGGCTGCCTGCCTTTTAAATCACCTAAAAGAAAGTGCCTAAACCCACAGAACTATGACTCCAGGAAGGCTGGTGGGGGGGGTCAGACGTGTGGGAGGCGGGGCTGCCGTGTCCTGGCCTCACCTCAGCCTCACAGGACCTGAGCATTGAGGACGGAGCAAGACTGCTGCAAACGTAAGGAAGTGTTTGCCTGCCTGCACTGTCAGAGCTTTCAAAGCTAAAGGTGAAAGGAAACAACACGTGAAACATTTGATCAAAACAAACAACAAGACTTCTCTGGTGGCTCAGTGCTAAAGAATCCACCTGCCAGTGCAGGAGACACAGGTTCGATCCCTGATCTGGAAGATTCTACATGCCTGGGAGCAACTCAGCCCATGCGGCACAACTACTAGCTTGTGCTACAGAGCCGGGGAACCGCAACTACTGAAGCCCCTGTGCCTTAGAGCCCGTGGTCTGCGACGAGAAGCCACCACCACGAGAAGACTGCGCAGCACAACTGGAATCGCCCCTGCTCGCTGCAACTAGAGAAAAGCCCACCCAGCAATGAAGACTCAGCACAGCCACAAATAAATGCATAAATAAAACAATTTAAAAAACAACAAGAAAAGCCCCGGGCAGGCAGACCCCTCCCGCTGCTTCCAGCCTCCAAGTCAGGTTTCCCCCAGACAAACACAGCTCAGGGTCATGGCGGAGCACGGCTGGAGATTCAGGACTCCACACCTGATTTTCACTTCACATCACACAGTGACTTTCAAAGTCTTGATGAAACCAAGCATCGGCTCTAAGTAAGCTAAGGCATCACTGGGCCTGAACCTCGCTCCCAGGGTGGACATACGTGTACTTAACGGCTGATTCACGCTGTACAACAGAAACCAAACGGCACTGTAAAGCAACTGCCCTGCAATTAAAAATAAGGAAAGGAAAGCAGCTCACTGCTGTGTGCACACAGGGCAGCAGAGATGTCCCCACAGGAGAGGCTGGAGGAGGAGGACCAGGACGAGGTGGGCGGTGAGGGGTCAGGGCTGGAGGACATCTTTCCCACACCGAGCACGTCCACACAGGCTGAAATCCAGAAATGGACCTGCTTAGAGCACAATTTCTGAAAACAAAATTTTACCCCAAACTTGACTAGTCAATAACCACAACTGTCTTACCTACTTTAAAAATTGACCATAAAAATGTCCATCAAGCAATTCCCAAAAGCAACACAAAGGGCCAAACAGCAGACGCTCAACCTCACTGACAAGCTAGGAGAGGCAGGTTTCAGGCGAGGACCGTCCAGAGGCAGCTCAGCGTCCTTTCTGCCCTCCAGGCCTGGCACAGGCGGGGGCGTGGGGCGAGCACCAACACCAGGATGGGTGCCCCGGGACCCAGCCACTGCAGTGCGGGGTCCTGTGCAGCGGCACTCGCCTTCAGGGCTCAGACAGATGCGCCGTGTCCACACGGTGTCCACCAGTGAGCTGGCAGGGATGCGTGCCGTGGACGTGTGATGGGACGGGATGTGAGAAGACAACAGCACCACAATACAAGTGACCAGCTCGTGGAAAAGTCACGTGTGCGCGCTCAGTTATGTACCCGAGAGATAAAAACCTGGTCTAGACACACCTCAGGGTACTGTCCTCCAGGAGAAGACCCAGGGTCACAGTTGTTTAAACTAGCACTGTGACTGCCCTGTCACTTCAGGGAGATCCCAGAAAGGAAGACAATCCCAAGAAGTGCGGGGGTGCCAGAGCCCCCCAGTCCTGAAGTGCCCTCAACCTTTGGGGCGGCCTCCACTCCCCTCCTCCCCAAGGCCCTCCTCCCCGAGGTCCACCACCAAGGGCGCCACCATGTGCCTCGGCGGCCAGCACTGCCCCGCCCCGTCTCAGACACTGCGCTCGCCTCCTGTGTCCTGGGCCGGCTCTGAGCTCCAGGTGCCTGTCACCTCGCTCCTTTCTGGGTGACAGAGGGAACACGATGCCACAGGACGCGGCGTGTGCCCCTAAGGGCACAGCATGACGGAGGGAAGGTCTCCCTCCAACTTGACACAGGCCTCACCCGACAGGTGGCACACGTCCACGCATCTGCCCAACGAGGTCCCCTGGCCCAGGGCCCTCACCCCTGCATGTCCACGCACAGCAAATGGGAAACGACTGTGTGGCCCAGCAGGCCTCTCCACGCACCTGTGGAGGACACCGCTGGCCCGGACCCTCCTCTGCCTCTCTGCTGTCCTCACCTTAGTCAGCACAGAGCGGTTCTCATCTCCTCAGGTTTTCAAGATCCCTGCAACCCACAGGTCTCAGAGGCCTCCCCAAGCTCCTCTGGAGGCCCTGAACCACCCTCCCAGCCCTGTGCTGGCGCCCAAAGCCTGCACCCATCGGCTGCCAGGGTGGCCGTGCTGAGAGGTCAGTCAGCATCCCAAGGCCCTGGTGCCCCTGTCTGCAGCCTCCCCGAACTTCTGCAAGAACATGCTTCACTGCAGCCCACGTCCCAAGTTCTGAACACTCCGAGCTAGCGGACAACTTGCATCCACGTGTGATTCAGTGCAGCCCCTCTTGCCCACAGATCTCTGCTCCCTTCGCTTTGACTGGCACTAGCCAGTCTGTGCCCCCACCCCCACACACAGCACCAGGAGACCCCAGGTGGGCACTTCTCCAGTCAACCCAGTCCACCCTATCTTTCCTTTATTTTCTCTTTCCTCAGACTTTCCCTTAACTTTATCTTCTGTTGTTTTTATTATTCACCTTCTGTTGCTTCTGCGGGTAAGAACGTGTGTAAATAAGTAAAAAAACCAGCAGATGCTCCTCCCAGAACAGGGGAGGGGGTGCAGCCAGGAGGCGGGTGCACCTCTTCCCTCCACAAAGCTGTGCGTGTCGAGAGCTGCTCCAGAGACAGGGCAGGAGGGGAACACACAAGATGCTCTGGAGGAACCTTCTGGGCCCTTCTGAAGGTCAATAAGCAAAGAGATGAGAACCCCTCTTCCAGACAGTGTGCTCAGCAGGCTCTGACTCTGAGGACGGGTCAGTACCAGCTTCTCCAGCCTGAACGCCACAGATGTGTCCATCTCCACCCTCTCACATGTTCAAGGGCTCAGTAAATCGGCCTTCAGGCAAAGAGGCCAGAGCAGAGGGGCTGCTCTGATCTGATAGCTGAAGGCGGGAAGCGTGGCCCACTGCCCTGACCCCACCCCACCCTGGGCTCCAGCATCCAGGCCAAGGGCCGGTGCAGGGCCTGGGTCTACGGCAGCCAACTGAAGCCCAGGGTGGGTCTGCATGCTGTGAGACATCTGGACAGTGCAAACTGCACGGTTTCCAGGGAACCAAGGTCAGGTGGCAGACAGTGCGCACGGTCCAGGATTCACGGCAAACTTTAGCCACCTGCCCTCACTCATTAGAAGGCCCGAGAGGAAGAAGCAAAACCAGAGACTGAACCACCTTCGTTCATTCACTGCCGCCAACACTCATTGAGGACCTACTCATGCTGGACTGCATGGGGCCCTGGAGAAAAACCAGAAATGCACACTGGCCAGGGGCTTCCTACACATGGGGTGAGGCAGGCACTAGCCACGACCCACCACCTCCCATCAACACAACCACCTATCAATTAATGTGATTGATCCATCGACGCCAGGGCCATGCTACAGGGGGGAGGTGCCCAGTGCTCTGTGCAACCAGGGCACACTCCTGGTCTCAACTGAAGGACCCCAAAACGACCCAGGAGGGAGGGGCGGGGGTCAGTGTCAGGAGGGGTAAGGCAGGGCACCCCACACTGCAGCACAGCAGGCAAAGACCACCCAGGAACACGCCAAGGAGAAAGCCAAGGGGACTGGGGGCTGAGGCCCAAGACCCGCGGCCACCCGTCAGGAGGGCCCTGGGCCCAGGTGGGGATCATGGTCTTCTTCTTCTGCAGGAGAAGCCAGAGGACCAGGAAGGTGAGGAGCTGATGAGCACACAGCTGGGTTTTAAATAACTGAAGGGACCCCACAGTAGCAGAAGAGGCATCTGATAAAACTCAAAATCCACTGGACTAAAAAATAAATATCCTCCACCAGGAAAAGCAAACAAATGGTCTTAGAAGACAAGGAACCTCGCTAACTCTGAAATGAACCTCCAAACTCCCAGCCCCAGTGGTAAATCCTCAGGAGCATTTCCTTTGGTATCAGGAACAATTCAAGGGTGGCAGCAGTACCCATCTACCCAACACCATACCAGCGATCCTGGCAAACCCCACAGACCAGAGAACAGGTTGAGAAGTGGGAACATGAGGGCTGGAATGAAATAAGCCTGTCATAAATGCATACAACAGTATTCTCTATATATAACACCCCTACCCCAAAATCTGCACATGTATTTTTTGAAATATTTACTCATTTTATTTTATTTGGTTGAGCTGAGTTTTAGTTGCAGCAGGTGGGATTTAGTTCCCTGAACAGGGATTGAACCTGGGCCCCCTGCATTGGGAGCAGGAGTCTTAGCCACTGGACCACCAGAAAAGTCACTGCACATACGTTTTTAAATGAAAGGTTCGATAACATCGCTACATTTAAAATCAATATCCAAAACTCAACTACAATTCAACATTTCATCAATAAAGAACTAGAAAAATGCAATTTTTAAAAACTACTATTTACGATAACAGAATAAACTTTAGAGTGTCCTGGAATGAATCCAACCAAACATCAAACATGCACAAGACCTATAACAGAAAAAAATTATAAAACTCGACTGAAAGATATAGAACTAAGTAGAGTGATAATGCCATATTCATGAATACATATGTACTATTTGTGTATGGTAATCCTCCTCAAATTGACCCACAGGTTAATATAATTCTGATCAAAATAACCTGGGCCTCGAAGAGTTGATTCAAAAATGTATAAGCAAGATCAAAATACCAAGACAAGCACAGACAATTATCAGGAAGAACCTAGTGAGACACTGGCTCCACTGGACACCAAGAGTCAGCATGAAGCCACACTATTTATGGACATGATGCCACTGATGAAAAAACAAATAAAGAGAAAATCCTGGCAGCCCAGAAACAGGCCCCTACATAACATAAAAACAAAAATATTACAGAAGGGACATGCAGATCACTGAGACAAAGAAGGTCACTGCAAATACAGTGCCAGGACAACTGTTTATACAAATGGAATGAAGAGTGAAAACGGAACTCTCACGTGCCATATGCACTTCAGATTCCAGGAGGTTTAAAGACATAAAAGTGGAAGTAAACACTAAAGTTTTAGAAGAAAATACAGGAGACCACACCTATGACCACCTTGGGGTTAGAAAGAGCTTCTTAAACACGACTGGAAAAAGTATTTGACATAAAGAAAAAAAAACAGATTCCACTACGTTAAATCAAGAACTCCTGTTCATCAGAAGATACCATAAAGAAAGTGAAAAGACCAGCCGTAAACTGAAAGAACAACTGGTCACTACATGACCTATAAAGGAATAGTGAGCTGGATACAGACAGAAGTCCTACAAATTAACAGAAAAATTCAAAGAAAACAGGGCAAAAAGACATAAACAGACATTTCACAGAAGGATACCCACAAACAGCAGTGTACAACATAATGTCAACTTCCTCAATACTGAAGGAAAAGGAAATGAAAACTAAAACAATAATGTGGCAGCACTTCACACGCACTAGGTTTGAAGAACTGAAAAGTCTGACAACACCAAGTGCTGTCAGGGATGAAGACCCACAGGAGCGCTGCGTGGAGGCAGGCAGACTGGAGTCACCAGCATCACTCAGGTACCAGCGCCAGACAGCGATGCTGCAGGAAGACAGCACCAGCAGCCCTCACAAACTCACACAAAAACCTCAGCAAATATAATAGTTCACAAAATGATACTGCTTCACAGTCAAGTGGGGTTTAGCCTAGGAATGCACCATGATTTAACAGTCAAAACTAAATCCATGTAATACCTTATTAACAGACAAAAAAAAAAAAAAAAAAAAAACACACAAGAACATCTCAATACATGAACATGGAAGGCATTTGCCAATTAAACATCCATTCAAAAATTCTCACCAAACAAGGAAGAGAAGGGAGTTCCCTCAACCCAGTAAAGGACATCTATGAAAATCCTACAGCTAATATCACACATTTAAAGGGAAGAAGTCTAATACGATCCCCCCAAATCAGAAACAAGGCAAAAATGTCCCTTTCCATTGCTTCTATTCAACATTACACTGGAGATCCCAGCTGGTGCAATATAGCAAGAAGAAAAATAAAGATGTGCAGATCAGAAAGGAAGAAGGAAGCCTCTCTCTGTTACAGACAAAACAGTTGTCTCTGCAGAAAATGCTAAAGGACCCATAAAATTGCTGAAAGAACTAATATATGAGTTAGGCACAGTCACAGGATACAGGTCAATAAACGAGCAATTTTATTTCTGAATACTAGCAACAAGTAACTGGAAATTTCAATTTTTAAGTACCATTTATGTAACTTAAAAATATGAATGCTTAAAGATATGCTTATTTAACAAAGTATGTTTAAGACATAAACACTGAAAACCATAATTCTGAGAGATATGTTTAAAAACCTAAATAAATGGAGAGGTATTCTATGTTCATAGATCAGAAATCAATGTCTTTCAGATGTCAATTATCATAAATCTGGTTCACAGATTCAATACAATCCCAGGGAAGATATCAGAAGACTTTTCTGTGGAAATGGACAAGCTGATTTTAAAACTTATATGGAACTGCAAGAAACTCAAGTAGCTCCAAGGACACAGAGGGGCCTGGCATGCTGCAGTCCACGGGGTCACAAAGAGGCAGACACAACTTAGCAACTGAACAACAACAAGTAGCTCCAAACATTTTTTAAAAAGAGCACTCAGAACATTGATATTACCTGAGTTCAGGACTTACTATGAAGGAGTTATGCTAATCAAGAACTGTGGACAGGGATAAACAAATGGGACCAGAATACAATCCATAAACAAAGACCACATCAAATAGGTACCACTGAGTATTTTATGGGGAGAAAAATTAATCTCAACCCCCGACCTTACCAATATCCCAAAGTGAACTTGAATTGTACTGAGTAAAAGCTAAAAAAATAAAAATCCTATAAGAATACATGGGAGAAAATCCTTGTGCCTTGGGTCAGGCAAAAACTTCTTTGATAAAACATAATGTGAATTCCCACATGAGCTATTTCAAGTCCTAAAAGATGATGCTGTTAAAGTGCTGCACTCAATATGCCAGCAAATTTGGAAAACTCAGCAGCGGCCACAGGACTGGAAAAGTCAGTTTTTATTACAATCCCAAAGTAAGGCAATGCCAAAGAACGTTCAAACTACTGCACAATTGCACTCATCTCACACACTAGCAAAATAATGCTCAAAATTCTCCAACCAAGGCTTCAACAATACATGAACCAAGAACTTCCAGATGTTCAAGCTAGATTTAGAAAAGGCAGAGAAACCAGAGATCAAATTGTCAACATCTGTTGGATCATAGAAAAAGCGAGAGAGTTCCAGAAAAACATCTACTTCTACTTTATTGACTATGCCAAAGCCTTTGACTATGTGGATCACAACAAACTGGAAAATTCTTAAAGAGATGGGAATACCAGACCACCTTACCTGCCTCTTGAGAAATCTGTATGCAGGTCAAGAAGCAACAGTTAAAACCTGACATGGAACAATGGACTGGTACCAAACTGGGAAAGGAGTACGTCAAGGCTGTATACTGTCACCCTGCTTATTTAACTTACATGCAGACTACATCATGAGAAATGCTGAGCTGGATGAAGCACAAGCTGGAATCAAGATTGCTGGGAAAAATAACAATAACCTAAGATATGCAGATAATATCACCCTTATGGCAGAAAGCGAAGAACTAAAAAGCCTCTTGATGAAAGTGAAAGAGGAGAGTGAAAAAGTTGGCTTAAAACTCAACATTCAGAAAACTAAGATCATGGTATCCAGTCCCATCACTTCATGGCAAATAGATGGGGAAACAATGGAAACAGTGAGAGACTTTATTTTCTTGGGCTCCCAAATCACTGCAGATGGTGACTGCTGCCATGAAATTAAAAGACACTTGCTCCTTGGAAAAAAAGCTATGGCCAACCTATACAGCATATTAAAAAGGAGAGACATGACTTTGCCAATAAATGTCTGTCTAGTCAAAGCTACGGTTTTTCCAGCAGTCAGGTATGGATGTGAGAGTTGGACCATAAAGAAAGCTGAGCGCGCAATTGATGCTTTTCAACTGTGGTGTTGGAGAAGACTCTTGAAGAGTCCCTTGGACAGCAAGGAGATCAAACCAGTCAATCCTAAAGGAAGTCAGTCCTGAATATTCATTGGAAGGACAGATGATGAAGTTGGAGCTCCAATATTTTGGCCACCTGATACAAAGAACTGATTTATTGGAAAAGACCCTGATGCTGGGAATGATTGAAGGAAAGAGAAGACGGGGACAACAGAGGATGAGATGGTTGGATGGCATCACCGACTCCACGGACATGAGCTTGAGCAAGCTTCGGGAGGTGGTGATGGACAGGGAGGCCTGGCGTGCTGCAGTCCACGCAATCACAAAGAGTTGGACACGACTGAGCAACCAAACTGAACTGAATGTGAACACTGAAAGAAACCGATAAGCTGGACTTCGTTAAAACTGAAAACTTGATCTTTGCAATATACAGTTAGTTAAATGAAAAGGCAAACACAGATTAAGAAAAAACACTTATAAAACAATTCTGTGATAAAAGACTGATTGTATCTGTTTTTAAAACTCTTACCAAACCAATAATAACAAAACAAACAACCCAATAAAAAAATACAGGTGAAAGATTTGAATACACACCTCAGGAAAGATAGGAAAATGAAAAATAAGCACACGAAAAAATGCTCAATAACATTAGTCATTAGGGAAATGCAAATTAAAACCATAATGAGATAGCATCACACACCCAAGAAACCAGCTAAAATTTAAAATACTGACCATAATAACAGCAAGGATTTGAAATAACCATCACACATTGCTGGTGGAAATGTAAAATAGGACAGCCACTCTGGAAAAGAGCTTGGCAGATTAAAAAGTTAATATTCACTTACCATTTCCAACAGTCCGACTCCCATGCATGTGCCCAGCAGAAATTAAACCTCACGTCCATACAGAGGTTGGTAAGAAAGTTTATAGAAGCAATATTATTTTTTTCTTATGTGTGTCCAATTGACAATACTGTGCTAGTTTCAGTTATTCAGCTTCACAGAAGCGCTATCCTTAACAGTCAAAAGCGGGAAACAACCGAAATACCCACCAAATGGTGACCAGACAAACAAACGCCACATCCATCCACAGCACAGAACACTGCTTTACAACAAAACAGCATACACCGATACACACAACAGCTTGGAAATTTTCACAAGTGTTGTGCTAAGCAGAAGCCAGAGAGAAATGACTATCACTGTGTAAGTTCATTTATATAAAATTCTAGAAAAGGCAAAATCATAGAGACAGGGCAGATCATCAGCTAACCACCGAGGCAAGGGGCAAAAGGAAAAACTTTTTCAGCCTTTCGAACAATTCTCTTTTTTTTTTTTTTAAACAATTCTCTATCGTGACTGTGGTGATGGTTACATAATTTATGTTTGCTAAAACTCACAAAACTATACCTTGAGAAGGGTAAATTTTACTGTGTAAAAACTATGCCTCAATAAAAGAGACTTCAAAAAATAAACACAATGAGATACCACTGCACATCCACTGGAACAGCTAAGATGAAACAGCCTTCCCACACCAACCCCCAGCTTGGACACGGAGCAACAGGAACTGTAGGAAATTCACACGACCACTTTAGGAAAGCAATGAGGTGGCCTCTGATGAGACTGAACGTACACTTCCACACGACTCAGAAATTCCACTCCTAAGATTCATGCAGGAGGAGAGCATGCCCACGCACACGTCCATGTGAAGCCAGGGCACTGATGTTACAGAAGTGTCGATCGTCACAGTCAAAAGTGGGAAGTTACCCACCGTGAATGGGTGACCGTATGGCGTGTGTCCAAACGTGCAATGCTGCTCAGCACGATCAACGCATCACTGGCACACACAGCCACGTGGGTGAACTCAAACAGTGCATGGAGGGAAGAGCGACCGACACCAGAAAGTACAGGACGCATGACTTCACACACAGGAAATTCTAGGAAGGCAAAACCAGGCGGCAGTGACAGAAGAGCAAAAAGGACATTTGCGTGGGCCCAGGGTGGCCTAGGGTAAACAAGCGTCCTGCGTCCTGTGACAGGGGACAGACAGGGCATCCACTTTTCAAAATTCAATCTGTGTGTGCAAAATGGATCTGCTCTGTTGCATGCAAATACCCCCAAAAAGATTTCACGGGTGCTGATGAGTGTTTAAAGATGAGCCCTGTCAACCCTAAAACGTCACAGACCAGACCTCCAAGTCATCCTGGAAGCCGAGGCCCCCATTCCCAGCGCACAGCAGGCTGGACCAGAACCACCCGGGCTCTTGCCCTCCGCAGGCAGCACAGCCCTCCGCCTCCAGCCCAACACTCGCCGGCCGGCCCATGTTGATGGATGCCTTTGGTCGTTCAGGGAAAACTAAAACGTCATTTTCAACTATCCCCCTCCAAACCTACTTTTTTAAGTTTTAGTGTTTGAGCATGCAGGAAGGTGTCACTACGAAAAGTTATTTCTTCTCAGAGTATGCTAGATATAAAATGTAGTTTTTCAATCAAAACGTCACTAGATGATGATCTCCAGGTTACACTGCTAAAAAAAGGAAATCAAGATTCAAGTCAATGTATATGCCACCTGTAGAAAAAAAAGGGGAAAGAATATATCTCTGTGTGCACATATTTATTTTTACAAAAAGACATACTTGAAAAGATGTCCCACAAACTAATAAAAATCAAAAACTTTTAAATTATCCCTCTAGGGGAAAGGAATAAAGCGGGACTAGAGTTGAAAGTCCTTCTAAAAAGTTCAGCATTCATACAGTGGAAATGTCTGAAAATGTTTCACACATTCAAAATACAAAATTACAACAAACAAAAAAATAGGAACTAAAGTTTAAAACAAAGTAAAACAAAAATAGAAAAAAAAGTAAACCATGTATCAAATTGGTAGCATAGAACAAAAGAAAAGATTATTTTAATGGAGTCTTAAACATATAAAGGACTGCAGAGAAAGGCTTTCCTGGTGGCACAGTGGATAAGAATCCGCTCCCAGTCCATGCGCCACAACCACTGAGGCCATGCTCCACAAGAGAAGCCACCGCAACTAGAGAGTAGCCTATGTGCATCAATGAAGACCTAGCACAAACATAAATAAATAAAATCTTAACACTATAAATACATACACAGCTTCGAAGACTTGGGGGGTAACCTGTGTTAGAAACACCGAGAGGAGCCCCTCCCCTCAGAGACCAAGTCCAGCCCCTGGCTTTTCCAGAGCCACTTTCCTCTAAAGAACATTCCCCATCTCACTGGGAAAAGTTCATCTCCAGGCCTGGGACCCCGAGAGCACAGGACACAGTGAGCGCTCACAGCCCAGCAGGACAGAATGAAGAGCCATCCCCACCCCACCTGGCCCCCAGTGGAGAGACAGGGACAACAAAAGAGGCACCTCCAGAAACGCGGTGTGATCCACTTGCCTTGCAACACACAGACCAACCCCAGACCCAGCCAAGACCAGAGGAAACACACACGAGAAGACTCAAGTGAGCATCTGGGTCGTTCCCACAGCGAGAGCCCACCACACAGGCACGTGAGGACCCACCAGGCCACCCTCCACCACTCACCCCACGCACGCCCCTGCCCATCGAAGCAAGTCTTCCCTCTGCGCAGGGTCCCATCATGCACCACAGGCCTGGCACAGAGCTGGCACTAGACCAGTACTGAAAAGTGAATGACGGGTCACTTAGGTGCACACCCATTAAGATCATGTTAACCAGGGTATAGTTAAGGACCGGGGAAATTCTAGACATCAAGAAACAATGGGTCAGAGATTATTATAATGACCTCTTGGTGACAGAAATACACAGTACACATTAATAATAATCATTCCTTGCCCGCACTTATTTTCTGTTCATCAAACTTTCTACAATGAAAATAAATTTAGAGACCAGATGTTACCTGGTTGGTTTGTAAGCTCAGATGAGGAAATGTGTACCTTACCAAGGCCACTTCAGAAACGACCCCCACACATCCGCCCACTGGAGGTGTGCTCAGTCCTTTTCACTCTGCCTGCCTCAGTGGGGGTGGACAGGGTGGGAATACCCCACAGGGGCCTTCATTAGAAGTCCTCTGATGACTTTTCATGTGTTTGCCAGCCATCTTCAAGACCTGTCTCATGTCTATTCCAAACTCCGGTCTGTTCTGAGCAGAGCTGTCTTCTTACTGCTGTGCTCAGCCCTGAGGTGCCACCTTCTCAGAGCGAAGTGAGCAGGCACTGAGCTAAAGCTACCTCAAGCTCCTAAAGCTAACGAGCATTCACACACGTTCCCAGCAGGGGTGACAGCCTGGAGATCGCTAGACATTCCGTCACCTGACATTCTCATCCCTAAAACAGGAGCCCGGGACGTGAACGGGAAACTGGAAGCCCAGGCCCAAGCAGAGGAGACCCTAACAGAAAGAAACAGGACACTGGCTCCGGTGGATCCCTGGCGAAGCTGCCCGCAGGGAGACCTCCAGAGGCACAGCCTGGTTGTAAAGAACCAGACTCACAAGTGGAGGTGGTGACATCTCACAAGACACCGAGACAACAAGCCCTTCTCTCTGCTGCAAAGGCAGCGCTCACACGGTGCAACCACCAAGGGCTTAACCTGCACAAGCCAGGCTCTGCCGTAAGAAAAGTGACCCCTGGTCTCCACACTAAGAGTGTGGAGAATACAAACATCCGCCATCAAATTCTAGTCCTATGGAAAACGACACGTCAAGGGGACCAGAGATGTACCGTCCCAATACAGTGCCCGGACTCCCTTACCAGGACACTCAGACGTGGCTGCCTGATGGACAAAGCAGCACCCACGCCACTGTTTCCTGGGATCCCCCAGACCCACTCTTTCACCTGCCTCACAGCCCTTCACCAAGGCTGGCCCCCACCCCCACACCCCAGCCACCCAGCAGGCACCTCCCTCCTCACTACCCGTGGGTGCGGGAACCAGCCCACCCCCAACCCAGAGCAGGACACCCCGGTTGGGGAGGGTCGCTTTCTAACACAAACACCAAAATTCACCCTTGAAAGTCCCAAAAGCCCTTGGGGGCTCAGGTGGGGCCAGGTCCCTTGGGCTGTATTACTGGCCCTTGTCACCAGAACCCCGGAACAAACAGGGGACTCGCCCTTGGGGGAGGAGGGGTTAGCATTCCAGAAATGCCCTTCTCAGAACTCTGGACTCACTCAGGGACCGAGGCCTGGACGGGATGAGGGTCTCCCTCAGCCTTCCCCTGCCAAGTGTGTGCCCCTAGCTTCCCATGGAGGCTCCCCAAACACCCCCATTCACGATAAAAAGTCTCAGTACAGGAAAAAACATAAATTACCTCAACTTGATAATCTACAAAAAGTTGACAGCTAACATCATACTGAATGGTGAGAAACTCAAAGCTTTTCCACTAAGATCTGGTGCAGGCAAAAATGCCCCCCTCTCACCACTGCTTAAACTGGAAGTCCTGGCCAGGGCAATAAAGGGAATAAAGAGTATACAGATTGGAAAAGAAATAAATAAAACTGTCTCCGTTCACAGATCATATGATCATCTATGCAGAAAACCCAAAAGAAGTGACCAAAAAACAAACAACTCCTTGGAACTAATAAACAGTTATAGCAAGGTTTCAAGATACGAAGTTAATACATAAAATCCAATTGTTTTCCTATAAACCAACAACGAATAAATGGAATTTGAAATTAAAAACACAATACCATTTACATTAGCATCAAAAAAAATGAAATACTTTGTTATAAATCTAACATAATGCCTACAATGATGAATGAAGTCAAAGGAGAACTAAATCAATGAAGAAATAGATATTCTACATTCATGGAGAGGAAGGCTCGATACTGTCTAGATGTTAGTTCTTCCCAACTTTATCTGTAGACTCAACACATTCCCAATCAAAATCTCAGTGTGTTATTTCATGAGTATCAACAAGCAGATTCTGAAGGTCACATGGGAGAGGAGGCCAAAGACCCAGAGTGGGCCACAGACCACTGAAGGAGTACAAAGCTGGAGGAGTGATTACCCACAGTAATGAAGACAGAGTGGTTCAGGGAAAGAACAGACAAACAAATCAATGGATCAAAACAGAGAGCCCAGGAACAGACCCCCATAAACACAGTCAACTGGTCTTGGACAAAGGAGCAAAGCAACACAACAGAGCAAAGACAGTCTCTTCAACAAATGGTGCTGGAACCACTGGACACCCCTCCACCAACAAAAGACGAATCTAGACACAGACCTTACATCCGTCACAGGAATGAACTCAAATGCATCACAGACCTAAATGTAAAGTGCAAACTATGAAAACTCCTAGAAGATAACACAGGAAAAAACCTAGGTGACGTGAGCACAGTGATGCCTTTTCAGACACAACACCAAAGGCACAGTCCATAAAAGAGAAAACTGATAGGCTGAACTTCATCAAAACTGAAAACATCTGTTCTACAAAAGACAATATCAAGAGAATGAGAAGACAAGTCATAGACTGGGAGAAGAAAATACTTGCAAAAGACACATCTGATAAACTGTAATTCAAAATATGCAAAGAACTCTTAAAACTCAGCAAGAAAACAAACAACCCAATTGGAAATGGGCCAAAGACCTAAATAGGTATCTCAGCAAAGAAGTACAGAAGGCAAATAAGCACATGGAGAGATGCTCCACATAGTATGTCATCAGGGAAACACCAATCAAAGCAACGAGATGCTACCACACTCCAAATAGAAAGGCCAAAACCCAGAAGTGCTGGTGAGGATGTGGAGCAACAGGAACACTTGCTCACTGCTGGCGGGGATGTGAAGCGGTGCAGTCACTTGGGAAGACAGTTCGGCGGTTTCTTACCATACGATGCAGCAACTCTTGCTCCTATTTACCCAAAGGAGCTGAAAATTTATATCCACACAAAAACCTGCACGTGGATGTTATAGCAGCCATATGCATAACTGTCAAAACTTGGAAGAAACCAAGATGTCCTTCACTAGGTGATGGATAAACAAACAGTAGTGCACCTGGACAGTGGAACGTTACAGAGCGATAAAAAGAAATGAACTATGAAGCCATGAAAAAGACATGGCGAAATGCTAAGTGTATATTACCAAATGAAAGAAGTCAATCAGAGAAAACAACAATAGTGTATTATTCCAACTGTATGACATTCTGGAAAAGACAAAACTATGGAGAGAGTGAAAAGATGAGTGGTCGCCAGGGGCTGAGGAAGAGGGACAACTAGGTGGAGCACCAAGACTTGTGAGGGCGGTAGAACACTCCGTGTGACACTGTAATGATGGAAACACATCATCACACATTTGTCCAAACCCACAGAATGCACAACACAACAGTGAGCCCAGATGTAAACTGTGGACCCTGCATGGTGATGACGTGTCGACGCAGGTTTACCAGCTGTAACAAATGCATCATCTGGTGGGGGTTGTGGATGAGGAGGGAGGTTGTGTGTGTTGGGGGCAGGGGTGTATAGGAAATCACTGTATTTTCCTCTTAAATTGTTGTGAAACTAAAAATGCTTTAAAAAATTATTTTTTTTTTTAAATCTACTTTTGCTAGTACTTGGAGAGTCCAGAGTAGAGCCCCAAACCACACCTGAGAAACAGCCTCTGAGTGACTGGTTGATAGTGGAACAACCTCCTCCCCCACCAAGACCCTCTAAACCAAGACTAAAGGAACCTAAGTGGTACTAAGCTCGAAAGAGAAGAGAGTAGATGGACAGGAGGTTGCGGGAATCCCCTGGCAGTTCTGTGGCGGGGACGCACGCCGCCCTCTCCCCTCCACAGCATCCTTCGAGGGCTCCACCTGTTCCACCCTCCAGGTGTCACAACACCCAGAACCCGTCTCTGGCAACTTCTCTTCTCCCGGCTATCCTACCCTCCCCCGAACCAGGTGAGCACACCGTCCCGTGGTGTGAAGAGCAACCCCCCTTTTAAGAAGCCCTTTCTAGGTCCCAGCCCTGAACCCACTTTCTGACTCACACTCATATGGGTAGACGACCCAAACTCAAACTTCCAGAAGCAAGCACGTGGCTTTCCTAAGGGAGCCACTGGCCTGCTCGCAGGATGTCCCACACGCTGCTGGGAAATGGCAATGCTTCCTGGATGACAATTCCTCCCACAACAGGCCTGTGCCCCCTGCTCCCCTACTGGAGAGGGGCAAGGGTACCCACGCCCACCCTACAGGAGGAGGAACCCTGCACCATAACACACAAGGTCCCAGAAAACGACCCACAGCACGGCTCTCCCTACAGAGTGACAACAAAATCCAACACGTGGTTCAGCTACATATAGGAAGATGCCCCAAGTGGGTAGGAGGGGGAAACGAGGGTGTGGTGATCACAAGTTGGGACACGGGCTGCTGCAGCCTGGGAGGTCCAGACAGTCACACAGGAGGCAGGCAGGACCCAGGTCTCCTGCCAGGGGTGTCTCAGGTGATTATTTAACTAGTAAACGACCAGAGACTGTGACTAATTCAACTCTACACACCTCAGATCCAAACACACATCCTGCCCTCTACTGGTCTCTGTCTCAACCAATGTTTCCCGAAGTTTCGGCCGGTCTGCTGAACAATGGACTGTCCACAACACCCCCAGGTCTCCGGGACTCCCCACGTGAGGGCCATGCCAACGTGGAAGTCAAGGCAGAGCAAGGCCCAGGGGCCCTGCTTCACTGATGAGACCACAATCGAGACCAATGGGTAATTCCCAGAAAGTCCCACCTACACAGACTCAGAACACCTGCCCTGCTGTCGGGAGCTCCTGGAGACAAGCCTCAGGGAGAGATCCATGGTCCTGAGGAAGCGCCTGCTCTGCTGGGGGCCGCAGGTTCAGGAGCTACACCTTCAGAGGGTTCAAGCCCATCCTCTGGACAACTGCCCACAAGTGAAGGAACACAGGACACAAACCACACTGTGGGAACTGACCCCAGCAGTGTCCCTGCACAGCCACGGAACGGGGCTCATCCTGGGCCCCCTCCCTGCACATGGGGCATGCTGACCCAGGGAATGGAGCCCAGATGCTCTGTCAGCTCTGCCTGTGCCCACACGTCCCCGCACGGCCTGTCCCACCTTGCTGAGGCTAGGCCGGGACATGACACTTCTCTCTAGAGTGGCAGGTCCCCAGCAGGCCGGCAGCCCCCAAGGTCACCAAGCCAACACTACCCCCAAGCGCAGCCTCAGAGACATTCAGAGAGGCATGTGGTTTCCCAACTGCTCAGCATGGAAGGAAAGCAGAGTCGACCCACGAGGACCCAGGCCAGGCTGCGAAGGCACACAGAGGTTGGGAGCCTTGCCTGGACCCACACGATCCCTAATGAGCTCTTTGCCCATCATTCCCATGGCCCAGCTGGAGGCTGTCTTCATCACCCGAGGACTTTCAAGGTGGACACTCTGAACTGAGTTTAACTGCAAAACACGTCACTAAGCTGCATGAAACCTGACTTGTTATCTAATCAGTCCAAAGCAGCAGAGAAAACTGCGGAGCATCCAGAACTGAACAGAACAGGCAAAAAGCCTATTTTGAGAAATTACACCAAGGGAGGGAGTGACTAATGACACGGCATCTCAGAAATGACACTCCACTCACTCCACCCCCACTGACCTGCAGAGGTTCAGCCACGCCCCGCCCATCAGAATGGCACTCCCTGAGGGCAGGACAGTTCTGCTTCAGCACCAGGTCGGACCTGAACTTGGTGCTCAGTTCACACTTGCTGATCGACGAGCGGCCAAGCTCTGGAACCACTGCCCTGGCCTGCGGGACCACGAGTAGGGCCACTGACTGTCCACCGAGACAGCTCTGTGCCTTCAAGGCCCAGCTGGAGGAGCCGCAGCCTCTGCCCCCCGAGGCCAGGGTGCCTCCTGACAGTTCACCCTCCCAGTCAGCTGGGTGGCCTCAACTGGAGCGCTTGCAGGGACCATGAGGGGCCTTTCAAAGTCAGGACCATGGCGCACAGTTCCTGCCGTTCGGAGAAGCCCGCAGCTGGACACTCCACGCCCTGCCACACCTGCTCTCCAGACAGAAAGCGAGCATGCTCCCTAGGACAGCCTCTCCACACGCGGACTTCCCCTGTGCAAAGCCTGGACCCTGAACACCAGCTGCTTCAGTGGGCACAGCCAGGAGGGCGTACCAGAAGGAAGGAGGCACCCTGGATGCCCAGCCCCTTGGTAAGTGGCCATTAGGTCCTTGAAAAGTGACTCACCTCCAGTCTCAGCATCTTCAAAGGAGGTCATCTGCAGGGGACCGTCAGCTCCAGAAACCTACAGGCCCCTGAAGACCTATAGATGCCTGCCCATTGGCACCTGGCAGGAGTCGAGGACTGCACACACCTGGGCTCGTTAACTCGAGCCCCACACCAAAAGTACCCACGTTCATTTTAGGGGGTTTTCATAATAAGGCAGAGAGGCCAGCAGACAGCACTTCCCCAGTGACAACGTCCAACATCACAAAATACTCTACCCAGAAGGGCTGGCAGCATTCAGACTCCCCCCTTCCTCCTTACCCTCTGCCCAGCAGGGTCTGCCCCTCCCCACCTTCTCCCAGAAGGCAGCCCTCTCTGGATCTGCACTGAGGCTCCTGTGGGGGTGACCACACGACGAAAAAGTCCAGCAAATACCACAACTCCCAAATCCTGACCTCTTCTGACCTCTCCCTCAATCTCCTGCTTATATTCAACTCCCTCCACAAACAGGCACCTCAAATTTAACATGTCCAAACAAGCACACTTGTGCCTACCCCCACTGCCCCCCAAGGAATGTCCCACCTTCTTTCATGTCACCCCGGTCCCCAACCTCACTCCCCCCAGGATGCTCTGTCCTTACCCCAACCTCCAACCTATCAGTAGGTCCACCATGCTCCATGTCGACACTGGCGTCCCAGGCCCGGCTACTTGCCTACACCTGGATGCTGCCCTGGCCACCAACAACCCCTGCTGGCCAACCTGCCTCTACCTACCTCACCCCTGTATTCCACACACACAAAGTGCTCTCATAACGCAGCTCAGATCCGACCACCGCCCTGCCAAGAACCCTGGAATAAACTCAACCCTCAGCACTTCTGAATGCACAGCCCTGTGACCAGCCGGCCGCCAGCTGGTCCCCATGGCTCCCCCGACCTGGGCTCTCCTCCCTGACCTGCTCTCAAGTCCCTGCACTGGCCCCTTCCTCTCCTGAACCCAGGTCCCTGGCAGCATTCAGCTCCTTTCTCACCACCCAGGCCTCAAATGCCTGCTCGGAAGGCCTTCTGGTCCCTTGTCCATGCCTTCATCAACCTGGGGTGAGAAACCCACAAAACCAAGCCCCCGAAAGCAGGGGCTCTGTGGGTCTGGGGCCCCAGCCTGGACGCCGGCATCCACAGCAGCCCGGCTCACTGGCTCAGTCCACGCCTGGAAAGCAGGACACAGTCTCCACCAACACCTCCATCAACCAAGGGCTTAATTACCCTCACATGGTTTAAGAATCCAGACACAAAACCAGATACAACTTGCAAAAGGAAATCTTCAGAACACTACCAGTTTCTAAAAAGTCACATTTTGGCCATGTTTCTAAACACCACGGTTTTAAAAGCGTAAACAGTTGAGTCCTTCAAAAGACACCAGTATCAAAGACTTGCAAACGTTCAGCACAGCAGGCACACAGAGTGGACACAGGACGGCCACGACAGACCAGTGGACGTGAGCACTGCAGGGTGTCACAGAGCTGAGACGAAGCACTGGCCCGAGGCAGAGGGACATCAAGTGGACGAAGGGATCTTCAAAGACCACTGCGGGGTGGGAGCCACACCCAAAACTCAGGCAGGAGAAGGCGGACCTTATGGGGTGACCCCGATTCTGTAAAAGTTAGAGGCACTTCTGCACCTGACATGGGCTGAGATGACATCGCCAAAATGAGACCTGTCTGACAAAGTGAGGTTACGAGTGATCTCTTTTCCCTCCTTATACTTTTCCTTTCTTTCCAAACTTCCTATAATGAATAAAACTAATTTTATGATCAGAAAAAACAGGTGGACAAAGAAATCATTTTCAAGTGACCAACAATTTGTGTAACAGTTATATTTTAAAAAATCAAGAACATATTCCTTTTTAACTCTTCAAATAGTCACCGTGATACTTAAGACGCTACTATTTTACAGCATTTTCACAAGATCAAACAGGCTCGACACAGGCCTGTCTCTTCCGTGCTGAGCTCACTAACGCCTGGCATCCATCTGAATAAACTTCATGAAGACGAGCCCCCCCCATGAGAGCTGTATAAACTCCTTTAAACACCTCTCCTGAGTGGCTATCCACGTACTTCTGCACAAAGAGCAGAAAAGCTGCCTTCTCCCCCCAACCCCGAGAATCAGGTGTAAGCACAGTATACACTTCCTCCCCAAAGCCCGCAGCCTCCTTGCTGACCCCACAGGCCTCTTTCTGCCTGACCAGCACGCCAGCCACGCCCAGCACTGGGGAAGGGGCTGAGGTCTCCGAGACCTGCCCTATCCATTCAGTGTCCACTCAGGCCACTAACCCCCCAAAACAAGTCACTCACGAGGTAAAACCTTCTTACCACTTGCCCCTAAGTTCTAAAATCCAACATCCAATTTGAAGAACTGTTTTAGGATTTCCCCATCTCTGGAGGGGGACGATACTCAAACGATAACAAGTCCTCCAGGACACAGGCTCCCCAGCATCAGCACCAACCCCCTGCACCCTCCTCTTCACCTGGTCACGTACCTCCCAAGTTTGGGGCTCAACATCAGCAGGCATGTCCCGTCCTCCCAGGCCACGTGGAAAACACAGAAAGGTCCCATCCAGGCTCTAACTTCGGGAGGGAAGGACAAACGTCCGACCCAGCTTCACAGGGCCACAGAGGGGCTCTGCGCTCACAGGCCTGCGTCAGGTCCCTCAGGAAGCCCACGCTGGGAGGGTGGGGGGCTCCCCCTTCCATCCACGCATGGCCTCCACCCACCCCCGAGCAGCAGCGCAGCCAGATGGGCAGCCAGACAAGAAACAGGTGTGGCATCCATGTGCTTCTCAAACTGGGGGCAAGGAAGGAATCTAAACTGTGGACTTTGTCTTCTGAAGATTTTAATTTCTTGGTGTAGCTATTTGAAGATATGGGAAATAGATGGGCAAACAGTGGAAACAGTGGCTGACTTTATTTCTGGGGGCTCCAAAATCACTGCAGATGGTGACTGCAGCCATGAAATTAAAAGATGCTTACTCCTTGGAGGGAAAGTTATGGCCAACCTAGACAGCATATTAAAAAGCAGAGACATTACTTTGCCAACAAAGGTCCGTCTAATCAAGGCTATGGTTTTTCCAGTGGTCATGTATGGATGTGAGAGTTGGACTGTGAAGAAAGCTGAGCACCGAAGAATTGATGCTTTTGAACTGTGGTGTTGGAGAAGACTCTTGAGAGTCCCTTGGACTGCAAGGAGATCCAACCAGTCCATCCTAAAGGAGATCAGTCCTGGGTGTTCACTGGAAGGACTGCTGCTGAAGCTGAAACTCCAATACTTTGGCCACCTCATGTGAAGAACTGACTCATTGGAAAAGACCCTGATGCTAGGAGGGATTGGGGGCAGGAGGAGAAGGGGACGACAGAGGATGAGATGGCTGGATGGCATCAATGACTCGATGGACATGAGTTTGGGTAAACTCCAGGAGTTGGTAACAGACAGGGAGGCCTGGCGTGCTGCGATTCATGGGGTCGCAAAGAGTTGGACACGACTGAGTAACTGAACTGAACTGAAAATTCAAAACTGTTAATTTAAAGCTTGCATGGCCCTATCCTAGAAATATCAAGTTTCCAATTTTCAAACATAATTTTATAGCACTTAATCTACTTCACTTGGCGTTAAAGAGCGATTATTCTAAGATGGTCTGAAGTGCAGGGTTTGTAATTTACAGACCAGGGCCATGATCCCCTCAGGCACGAAAGGAACAGTGCAGTGCAGTCACCTGCCAGGCACCCAGCACCCAGGACGGGGGGTCCTGCTGCAGACAGCTCCCCTCTCCCTTGCTTTTCTTTCTGAGTTTGTCCTGTTGCCATCAGAGGCCTGATTAAATAACATGCTGCCGACCTCCAGCCAAAGGCAAATCTCAGAGGTGAGAGCCCCAAGCAGCAACTGAGTCAATCAAGACAATCTGGAAAGCCTGAGTCTCCTGCTTGTTATCAACTTGAAGACAAGGAAAAGTGCTTTTGAGAATGATGCAAATTACCCCAAAGCTCAGGCAAGTTTCTCCAGAGTCCTTTCAAATTTCTGCTTCAAGATTTTCAAAAACAGTTTTAATTATGTTTTGATCAATTCACACACAACTAGTGATTTATAAAAAAGCTTTCTTCAGACGTATCACTTAAGATGAGGAAAGCTTACATTTACACACTGCAATGGGCTCAAGAAACATGTCAGAACCACCGTCATCTCATTACGATTTCAAAGAAACAAACAGGTGTGCCCGCCCCTACTGCTCTTTCCCACTGCCACCTCCTGAGCTAGGGCAGGGCAGAACTGGGCCAGTCCTGTTCTGATCCCACCCCACTGCTGGGGGCCCAGCGCCCACCGGTCAGCAACTTTGCAGGTATCTGAGGAGCCCAGGCTTCACCCCCACCGTCCAGGGAGACAGGATGGCCGTCCACCAGCCAGGAGACCATCTTCCTAACTGCTTCCTTCCAGAGCCCTAACAGATAAGGGTTCACCCCTCCTGCGGCAGGACTGACTGTTGTCTTCTCAAACTCCGGTGACTCCGCCACCAGGGCAGGGTTCACTGCCCTGGAGCACAGTGAGAAAAGACACCCCCAAAAGGCCTGGGGGCGCCTCTTCAGGTTGCTGCTATAAAATGTGAGGATCATCAGTCCCAAAGACACCCACATGGGCATGAGACATCATCCCAGGCCACATCACCAAGACAGCTATGTCCACACTAAAGAGACGGGGACAGCCAGGACAGAAGGTGGGGCAGAGAGCGAGGAGGAGGGAACGCCTGCTTGTCCACCGAGGGCCTACCCCAAGCTAGGAGTGGGGAAGCGACCTCAGAGACATCACTTCATCTGCCGCTGAGCAGAGCTGCCCCAAAGTTATTTTTCTTCCTTCTTTTCAAATTCCACTATTATCTAAGTACATCAAGAGAAAAACTTGGCCAAGGCCTTTGGCCTAAAGTGAGCCCCTGCCCAAATCTACTCTCTCCGCAGAGAGTTGCACCCCGTGTCCCCCATGTCTGTCAGGACACATCCCCCAGATCTGCGGCCCACTTGTGAAACCTCAGCAACTTTCTCACCTACAGTGAGAAAGTGTAGGCTCCCCGGGTGCTGAGTACCTATCCAATCTGGGCGCAGATTTGATGGGAATAAAGCCATCCTGTAGACTAGGCTACATCCATAGCACATACTGCTTGAAGGTGAAGGTGAAGTCACTCAGTCGTGTCCAACTCTTTGCAACCCCATGGGCTGTAGTCTACCAGGCTCCTCCGTCCATGGGGTTTTCCAGGCAAGAATACTGGAGTGGGCTGCCATTTTTACAAATGCCAGGGAGCTGAGACACCATGTAAATAAACACTACTTGACAATCCTGCACGGCTCATCCCGATGCAGTTTCACGGCCTTCACAACAGGGTCGAGCCCACTTTCCACCTGGGGAAACTGAGGCCCCTGGAACCATGGATTCTGTCCCAGGTGAAAAGTGCCCTCAAGTGACAACATATAAACTCCTAAGACTATCCCTTGTGTCAAACACTTCTGCAGAAGTCCGCCACCAGAACATCCTGAGCCCCAAGCCCTACCATGCTGCTCAGGGTCCGCCCTCCCGGAACTCAACCCGGTCTACACAGCAGTCGGCCCCCAGACTCTTCTTCCTCTTTCCCCACCATCCAACAATTCCATTCACCGAGGATGGGAACTCCACCCTAGACCCCGTCTTTCCAAGCGCAGCCACCTCAAGACTGCTCATCTTAAGTCAGCCCCATGCAAACGTCCCGAAACCAGGGTATGGAGGAAAGGCGTTCTCTCCTGGAATGAGAACTGTACTTCGGCCAGACCTGAGCATCACAGGAGGACAAATTCTCCGTGAAAGCAGAACAGAGACACACACTACTGAAAATGCAAACTTGCCAACAAAAGATAACCTTTAAAAATGAGGATCTCTAACGTAACACCTATCTGAAAAGATCTCTTAAAACCATTTGCGCACATGCTAATTTTGGTGTCATATCACTTTTCTCTTCAACTATAATCATAATATTACTTTGATGTTATGACTACTCTAAGCTGTACAAAACTAACTAGTGCTCTTCACTGTTCTTGGGACCACCGCCTTTGCTGCAACAATCTCTCTGAAGACTTACGTGTTCTCAGTATTCCCCACAGCAGCTTAAAACTGAGACTCTGGTACCTTCATACAAGTAAATTAATCACAATAACATCAATGTCTCTTTACAAAACCATCCTGACAAAGACATCATAACTGAATCTGCTGAAACCAAATTCAACAGGAGTTCACAGTGGGCTGGGAGGATGAAACACACAAGGCCGGCCGCCTTGCAGGACCCTCAGGGACTCAGCGAAGCCTCTGTCCCTCTGTTTCCATCACCACCACCCCCCACGGTGGGGCAGGCCTCTCTCACCCACACTCCAATTGCCAACAGTCTGTTATTTCACTTGACACCTATGTGTAGCTTTGAAAACCCTGCCCACCCCTAACCTCTGAGTACTAACCAGAGTGCATTATCAGCCAGGCGATAGCTATTTTCACAAGTTAATTCCACCTCCGCTTTATACATTTTTATGATGAGAGCTTTCAATGAACAGGAGACCTCAAGTAGAACTTAGTATCTTCTAATCGATCAATTACATGAGGCAACTAGAATATTCATAATCTGTCACTTTGATTTATAGAATTAATTTGTACTATTTAAAAGAAAGTACTTTGTTTTGGGGGAACTGGTAGTAGTTTTAACTATGCTTGTTCTGCTCCTGCTTTTATTAAAATGATGGAATAGAATTAATCAGAGCTCCAAATCAGCGGATCGACTGTGGGGGTAGGGGAAGCATGAAGAGATGGATATGAATTTTTTATTTTCTAGAAAGCATTTGGCCCCTTTAAAGCACAGCTCTCCGCATTTGTCACCCAAATGTCAACATGAGCTGTTCTCTGCTCACACACATACACACACGGGACTACCGCAAAGACTCATGAGAACTCATGCAAAGAGTCAGCACTTTTACAGTTTTCTTCAAGGAGTCGCCTACTTGTCACATGCAGACATCCTTAACACCGCCGGTAGAACAGGAGATGAAAGTGCGTCCAGGGTCAATCATGACAAAGCTGACAGAGGCGCCCTTTCAGAACCACAGCTTCCTCCCCCAGAAGGCGGCAGGCAGTGAAGGCTGCACCTATGCAGAGGCGAGGCGATCCAGTCAGCCCCAAACCGCCACACCTACAGGCATCACACGCGTGCCCCAGGGTGGAGGGCGGGGTGGGGGGCCTCCTCCCTGGGCACAGCGCCAGCCTCACCAGCTCCACTGACTCAAACTTCACTGACAGTTTTCAGAACAAAAGCGTCGCGCAGGGAACTGTCCGGGCCAGGAGTGGGGCAGGCGCTGAGGACCACTGAGGGGGTACTTTAATGAGTAACTAAAAAGTATTTTGACGTTTTACATAACCTGCTGCCACCGTCACTTCTCTTTTCTAAACCTCACTAAAGATCAAACATATTTTCCACTAAAAGGTCAAAATACACATAATGAGCAAAACAGAACCTTTAATGAAACCCTCCTACAAACTCAAACACAAAGCGTGTTGTAAGAGGCACCCCGCACCTCTCAGGTACCTATTTCACGTCACCTCTTCCGGGGAGCAGGGCAGCCCTCACGAGCACCCCCAAACACAGCACTCTTGGCTGGAACCTTGCCTCCTCCCTTCTGGGGTGTGAAATCAGATCCCTGCCAGGTGCCACCACCGCTCCAAACCTCACGGCACTGTGACAAGACCTTCCTTCTAAGACGCTGAAATCCTCTCAAGGTGACCAACGGCTGCTTCAGAAGGCACAAGGGGACGCACACACAGACAGTGCTGTCTCCACTACTCCTGCCGCCAGCACGTTACTACACGGCAGGGGAGGAGCGCTCTGCATCCACGCAGGCGAGGCCGGGGATGGAAGCAGAGACTGGGAGCCTCCAGTGCTGGGGTTTCTCTCTGCCCAGGAAGCCCGAAAGAAAGCAGTGGGATACACTGAATGCCGCGGGGACCTAGAAAGCCCTAAAAAGCTGCCCAGAGGACGGGAGATGGAGTGTGGGTTCAGAGACGCTGCCTGTCCTCCTACACCATCTGTACCTCCAAAGGACTCACTGACCGGGGAACCCCAGCCCACCGCGGACTGCATCAGCAACAATCAAAGTAACCCTGCGTCCTCCAAGTGAGGACTCCAGTGCAGAACCACACAGCTACCACGAGAAGTGCTGAAAAACGACTGCAGGAGCCGCGTGAGGCAAGGGCTGTGACCAGGAAGGGTGTGTGTCCCGGGATCCCTACAAGCTCACCTGGGAACTCTGCCATCCTGGTGTCAGCAGGGGAGCAAAAGCTTTCCACGCAGGCTTGCCCAGCCTCCCGGAGGGGGCGTCACTCCCCTGACCTCACCGGGAAAGGGAGTCCCTAGACCACCGGAAGGGGACACCAATCACAGACCAGCCCAGTAACAGAGCAGAAGAGTTCAGTGAGGACACAGACCATATGCCTGATCCCAGAAACCAGGGAGAGAAAAGCCAAGCGTGGGAAAGTCACCGGCCCAGACTGAATAACCCAGCAAGTTGTCCCCAGAACACCAGCTGCTACTGCTGTCCACTCTGGGGGCACCGGGCAGGGACACACAAAGCCAGGAGAAGAGGAAAGGGCCCACTCGGCGGAAGTCCCGACAGAGAAAGTTCCCCAACGCAAAGCGGAGAGTAGAAGCCAAGCCTGGCACAGCTAAGAGGCCCCCGCAGCCACATCACGCAACACTCCAGCACATACACGCCGGGGACCGGCCCCGACCGGGGCAGAGACGCACCCCCGCTCGCGGCAGCCCGCGCAGGGCTCATGACCTCCGTGTCCTGCCAGCCCGACAACTTCCTGGACTCCCGGCTGGGGAGCACACACACACAGCCGCCCGGCGGCGCAGCCACTCACCTGGGGGCAGCTGGAAGTTCTGGATGTTGGTGGGGTTCTGCGGCGGCTGCGGCAGGCGTGGGGCGAGGACCGTGGGCGTCAGCGTGGCCCGGATCCCGCCGGTGGTGGCCGAGGGCGTCCTGGGCAGGCTCTGGGTCACCGCGCTGGCCGAGCCCTTGGGCAGCCCGGTGGGGGTGCCCGGGGCCGGCGGCGGGAGGCCGGCGGCGGCGGCGGCGGGCAGCGCCCCTTGCATAGTTGGCCCGAGGATCATGCCGGACCCCGCGCCGGCCGGGCAGCTGGTCGCCAGGGTCTGCGGCGGCGGGGGGCGCCTGCTGCAGCGCGGTCTTGGGCGAGTCGGCCTTGGCCACCTGCGCGGGCGCGGCGGCGGGCCCGGGCTGACTGTTGGCGGCGGGCGCCGGGGCAGGCGCGGGCGCGGGGGCCGGGGCGGGCGCGGGGGCGGGCGTGGGGGCGGGCGCGGGCGCGGCGCTGCCCCCGTTCTGCGCGGCCGCCGGTGGTCCGGCCGGGGGCCCGGGCGGCCGGGCCAGGCTGCCGGCCGCGGGCGGCGGCGGCGGCGGGGCGGCGGCGGCGGGCGCGGGAGGCGCAGGGGGCGCGGCGGGCGCAGGGGCCGCGGGGGGCGAGGGGGCGCGGGGCGCGGGCGCGGCGGGGGCGCCGAGGAAGGGCGGCGTCTGGATGACAGTGGCGGCGGCAGGCTTGGGCGGCGGCGGCGCGGGCGCGGGCCCGTTGTGGAGCAGGCTGACAGCAGGTGCGGCGGCGGCGCGGAGCGAGTTCCCCAGCGCGGCGCTCCCATTCAAAGTTTGCGCGGCGCCGGGGCCGCCGGGCGGGCCGTTGCGGGCGACGGGCTTGGCGGCGGGCTCGGGCGCGGCCGCTGCCCCCGGCGGGCAGGCCCCGGCCGCGGCGCCCGCTCCGGCTCCGGCCCCGGCGCCCGCGCCGGCCTCGAGCGCGCTCAGCTTCGCGGCGGGCCCTGCGGAGACAAGCGGGGCGGCGCGGTGAGGACGCGGGCCCGGCCAGCGGCCGCCCGCGCTCAGGCCGCGCCGCGCTCTACCTGCGGGGGGCGGCTCCGGCGCCGCTGCGGGCGCGCCCTCGGCCGGCACGGCTCCGGCTCCGACATGGTTCCCGAGCGCGCCGGCGGCCGCGGCCCGCGCCTCGGGCGCGCGGGGCGCGAGGTGGTGGTGGTGGGCCGCGCTGGCCGCCAGCTGCGACTCGAGCGAGCCCACCAGGTCGCTCACCACTTTCTCGTCCACCTCGCTGTTGAAGAAGACCTCGTCCAGCAGATCCGAGCCCGCCGCCATCTTTCCTCCTCGGCCCGCCGCCGCCGCCGCTCGGCCGGCGCTGGGCGGGGAGGAGGCTCCGCGCGGGCGGGCGGGCTGGCGGGCGGGCGGCCGCGGGGGCGGGCGGGGGGCGGCGCGCGCCGGGCGGGGCGGGGGCGGCGGCCGGGCGGGGGGCGCGGGCGGCCGGGCGGGGGGAGGGCGGTGGCAACGCGGTGCGCAGGCGCGGCGGCGTGCCCGCCCCCGCCCGCCGCCCGGCGCCTAGTCATTGGCCGCGGCGCCCCCCTCCCGGCTGCCCGGCGTCCCGCGATTGGTCGCGCTTTGCGCTTAAAAGGCGCGGCCAATGGCTGCGAGCGGCAGAGGCCGGGGCGCGGGCGGGCCGCCGGGGGTTGGCGGGATAGTGGGCTGGGGGTCGGGGAGTCCTTGGGCTGGCGGGGATGTCAGGGTCCAGGTTGGCGGACGGGCCAGAGGCCGACGACCCAGAGGACAAGACGGGCGGGGACCGCGGCCGGGGCCTGGTGGGGGCGGCAGCAATGACTAGCTCTTTGTCTCCGCTTGCTCCAAAATGGCTGCGGCCGGAGCTGACGGGATCGCCGGGCGGGCGGTCGAGGGAGCGGGGACGCCTATATCGGAACCAAGGCCGCCGCAGCCCGCGGGAACGCGGCACCCCGTGAGGGCACTGCCTGGGGGCCGGATCAGCGAGGTGGCCTGGGCGTCGTCGCCATTGCTCCCGGGCGGGCGCAGGCCCCGAAGCTCGGGGCATCGGGCGTGGCGAGCGCGGGCCTGCCCCCCGGACCGGCGCCTCGGTCAGCCCGAGACCGGGCGTCTCAACCCGTGAGGGCCGCTGCTTGGGCGGCGGGGGCGGGGCAGGGGTCGGCGCCCGAGGCCACACCAGGGTGACTCATCTCCTCCGGCGGCGCGGCCCCTGGCCGCGAGTGTCTAAATCACTGGGTGAGACGGCGGTGCCGGCCGGGACCAGCTTCTCGCGTAGGGAAGGGGAGCGTCCAGCTTGGAGGTCTTCCTGGGGTCCTTATTTCCCATTCTGTCCTTTTGACGAAGTAAGTTATTTAAAATAACCTTACGAGCACCTTCTCTAGGAAGAATTCACGTGAAATTCTGCGTGTTTTTTTTTTTTTTTTAACCAAAAGATGGTATTCTGGGACATGTCTAGTGGTTTCTTCTCTTTTTTGGGGGGGTGAGGGGGGTAGACCCAGAGAAGCGCCTCCGGCCGAACAGGCCGCGCCGCAGTCACACGGCCCGCAGCACAATGCGGGAAGCTGTTGACACACAAATGATCTTTTCTACCCGCCTAACAAAAGAGCCGGCGGCCCCCGCGAGCCCAGCTCCCGGGGCGGGTTCAGACAATGAGCGCGGGGGTTGGAGCCTGCGAAGGGGCCTCCCCGGGCGACCGTGTCGGGGAAACCCTGCAAAGAGAGAATCGGAATTTTGCACCTGAATATGACTACCCAAAACACAGGAAAAGAAAGGGGTGGAACAATCCTGGGCTTGGGGGTACCCTGAACTCGGGGTGTCTGGGTCCCATCCCCACCGCGCTTTGAGCCCAGCGGGGGCCGACGATCTGGTTTGCGAGCAAGAGCAGAAATGTGGGAATATGTGTAAAATCTCATCTTTAATGATGACAACTCATCAGAAAATGTTAAGTGAGCCAAACAAAAGCAGGCCCCGGGTGCCGTAGTGGGAAACAGAGGGTACACTGTGGTCTGCACTCAAAACACCCAGATCGGAGTCGCGGCAGAAGAGTGACAGCCGTGCTACGAGGCAAATAACTGGCTGACGCGAGACGGTGAGGCCCGGTGGGGGGGCGGGGGGGGGTCCGCCCCTCTAGTTACTGGGATCTAAAGTGAAGGGAGCAGGTGGTACGGTGCCGGGCCCCTCCTGCTTCCCCATAGGGGCAACCCCGGGGCCCCTCCCCCGCCCAGGCCTCCGCACCGCAGCGGTGCTGACATCACCCCCAGCGTCCTCCGAGGCGCCCTCCGGTCCAGCAGGAAGTGTGGGAGGTGAAGCGTCGGTGCACCGTCTTCCCTCCCCACCCCGCTCCGCCGCGACTCCGCTTCCAGACGGGGTCTCTGCGCCCCAAGGGAAGGTGGGGGCTACCGACTGCTTAAACAGCTCTTGCGCCTCGGACGCCCTCCAGAGACCTGCCCCCCTGCAGGGTGGGGGAGGGGCGGTAGCCACGTGGCTCCTCCCCTCCTCCCTATGGAGGGCGGGGAGATGCTGCCAGACTTAACCTTGGCCACCCTGGGGACTCGGAGCATTTTCTTTCAATCGCTGCTTGGTTTTGTTCCCACTAGAAGCTTCCGTATGACTTACGTAGTTTGAAACAAAAATTCCACCTAGCATGAAAAGAGAAACGGGCCCGAAAACGAGTGTAAATATACACACCAGGTTTAAACAGAAAAATGTTTGCTGTTAAGTGAGAATGGCAGAACCCTAAAACAGTATATCGTCGCCACCCACAGCGGTGCAAACGTGCAAGGCCATGAGCAAAAAGGAGACCTCCCAGGCTGGCAGCTATGTGGGACTATAGGGTTTATTAAGCGGTATATTGTCTTTTCAATAAAATAGAGAAAACATCAGACACGCTCTCTTAAATATAAGAATAAACATAACCACAAGTCAATAATTGCAGTGTTGCCCTGGATTTGTGAAAGATATGCAGCATTTGTTATATCGTCTAGCTTTTGTTGTCTGCCTGAAATACCACACAATAAAACAATTTTTTTTAAAAAAAGACATACAGCCAGGTGGCAGCTGGTGACCCGGCTCTGGTCCCAACCAGCAACACAGCATCAGTGGGCTGTGCTCTGGTCAAGAATGGCTCCACATCCCAGGGGCAAGCTCAGGAACACATACCTGATTGTAAATGCAGCTCCATGAATCTCTTAGGGTCTTGGTAACATTATCACAAACTTGAGGGCCTAAAACAATAGAAACTTGTTCTCACAGTTCTGGAAACCAAAAGTCCAAAATCAAGGTGTCAGCAGGGCCACACTCTCTGGAGAATGCAGGAAGAATTTCCTGCCTCTTCCAGCTCCTGGTGGTCGCAAGGCATTGTTGGCTTGCAGCAGCATCACCAAATACCCTGATACAGAACTAAGAAGGAAGAGCACAAGACCTACAGACCAAAAAATTGTAAAACATGATTGAGAGAAATTACAGAAAAAATAAATACATGGAGGGATATACGAAGTTCAAGAATTGAAAGACTCGATATTGTAAAAATATCGTTTCTCCCCAGGATAATCTAGATTCCATACAAATGGATTTTAAGATCCCAGACAGGATCCTTTCACAGAAATGGACAAGCTAGGCTTCCATTTCCAATATGTAAACTACTGAACTGACCTCCCATAGATAGCACTATGAACTCTGGACAAAATACAAAATAACCCTTAACCTGGAGCCCCTGTCATGAGCACAGGCAGATGCTGGAGAGGAGTCAACACTCAGGAAAAGAGAATGGCAGGGTGAGCTGCCTGTTTTCACAGCTTCTACTCTAACTGCAGATTGTTGTTGTTGTTGTTCAGTCACTAGGTCATGTCCAACTCTTTGTGACCCCATGGACTGCAGCACGCCAGGCTTCCCTCTTCTGTCCTCTTCTAGCTCTTCTATCTCCCGGAATTTGCTCAAATTCATGTCCATTGAGTCAGTGATGCTATCTAACCATCCCATCCTCTGCCGCCCCCTTCACCTTTTGTCTTCAGTCTTTCCCAGCATCAAGGTCTTTTCCAGAAAGTCAGCTCTTCCCATCAGGTGGCCAAAATATTGGAGCTTCAGCCTCAACAGATAAACACCAAGGAAACACCCCCAGGCCTGCTGGCCTGAGAGCCAGGAGATAGAGTTGGGGCAGTGATACCCTGTGGAAAGTATTTGGGGTCATCCCAGAAAGGAAGGAGTGAGAGAAGGGGAGACTCCAATTCTACTTATAATCTGGGCCTAAATCTCCAGGTGACATTGGAACCCAGGTATAGGACAGACTCTAAGCATCTTGGCTAAGAATGAAAGAACTGAGATGAGATCTGAGCTGCTGTCCAAGGGAAAGTGTTTGCTGTCAGTCCCACCAAGTCATTTGCTGTGTGCTAACACAAACACAGAAATAATAAAATCAACACTCTGAGTTAGTGTAGGAGAATCTAGTGTCAACACAAAATAACACAATATCCAGGACACAATCTGAAATTACTAAATACAGAAAAAAAATTACTAAATAAAGAGAAGGAGAATATAAGCCATCCTGGAAAAAAAAAATGGCAATTGATCCTTGATATGATCCAAATAACAGAATTAGCAAAATAAAATTTCAAAGTATTGTAATCACTCACATAAAGAAAAACATACTTTAACAAGGGAAAAGATTTTTTGAAACTCAACAGCAGACTTGGGACGTCCCTGGTGGTCCAGTGGTTAAGACTCTGAGTTTCCACTGCAGGAGACACAGTCTCAATCCCTGGTCAGGAACTAGAATCCCACATGCCACACAGTGAAGCCAAAACTAAATAAATAAAATAAAAATAAAAATCACAACAGAGGACTGGCAAATATATTTTATAAAGGAAATTCTATAACTGAAAGTTAAAATTTTCTAAACATAAAGTTGGGCTTCCCTGGTGGCTCAGATGATTAAAAATCTGCCTGCAATGTGGGACACCCAGGTTCTATCCCTGGGTTGGGAAGATCCCCTGGAGGAGGGCACGGCAACCCACTCTATTCTTGCCTGGAGGATCCCATGGACAGAAGAGCCTTGCGGGCTACAGTCCATGGGGTCACAGAGAATCAAACACAACTGAAGCACACACACACACAAACATACACTTAACTGAAACCAAACAGAAGAGTAGAATGACAAAGGGAAATAAATCAGTAGACTTGAAGGTATATCAATAGAATTTATTCAATCTGAAAAAGAAGGAGTGGGGAATAAATTAAAAGAGCATAAGGGATCTCTGTAATACTGAATAGTATTGAAATATCAACATCTGTGCAACCAAAATCACAAAAACAGAGGAAAGGATAAGGCAAAAAAGAGTATTTGATGAAATAATTTCCAGAATTTTCTATATTTGGTGAAAGGCATATATTTATATACTTGAAGAATTCCCGAATTCCCCAACTAAGATAGAATCAAAGAAAACCATGCACAAGCAGAGAGCACAGTCAAACAGCTGGCAGCCAGATGTAAAAAGAAAAATCTAATGAGCAGCTACAGGAGAGGGCTTCCTAGGAGATGAGGGTTCGACCCCTGAGTCAGGAAGACCCCCTGAAGAAGGAAATGGCAACCCACTCCAGTATTGTATTCTTGCCTGGGAAATCCCATGGATAGAGGAGTCTGGCAGACTATAGTCCATGGGGTCACAAAAGAGTCAGATACAACTGAGCAACTAAACAACAACAGCTGCAGGAAAACAACACATCTCATGCAGGGAACAGTGAGATGACACTGTTGACTTTTCCCCAAAACTATGGAGACCAGAAGAAAATGGACCAACACCTTCAAGTATTGAAAGAAAGCCCATGAACCCTTTTGTAGAACATCAAACTTTCAAACTGTCCAGAATGAGGGTAAATAAAGATATTTTACCGTACAAGAAAATTAAGAGAATTCATCACTAGCAGACCTGAACTATAAGAAATGCTGAAAGAAATTCTTCAAACTGAAGGAAAGTGATACCAGATAGACACTGGTCAACAGGAAAGAATGACAAGCATCAGAAACAGTAAATACCAGAATAAATATGAAAGAATATTTTTCCTCTTCATTTCTCTAAAGTACATGTCTATTTAAAGCAACATTATAACACTGAATTGTGGGAGGTTTTCCTGCATTTAAATATACTATAGCAAAGTTATAGCAAAAAAATGGACCTATACTAGTGAAAGGTTTCTAAATTTTTTTGTTTTTTTGTTTTTTTTTTTTAGGGTTCTACGTTTTATGTGATGTGGTGCAATGTCAACTCAAAGAAGACTGAAAAGTTAATAATATGTATTGACATACCTAAAGCAACCACTAAAAAGTTTAACTCAGAGTCACAGTTAAAAATCTGATCAATAAATTAGAATGTTGAAAATATTCAGATAATCTAAAAGAAAACAAAAGAGCACCTTTTAGAAAGAACATAAACAGACAATAGACCTAAATCTCACCAACTTCATCATCATATCAAATGGTAAGCATTAAGCACTTCAATTAAAAAGATAGAAAAGGAAGAAAGCCATATGCTATTTTTGAGAGATGTATTTCAGAAAAATATATCATGCTAACAGGTTAACAAGGCTAGAGAGGCTGTATTAACATCAGATAAAATGGACCTCAACACAGTGCTTGTCAGAGATAAAAAGAGACACTGCCCTAATGAAAAATGGTTGGTTAACTCATTAAGAATACAAAAATCATAATTTATGTGCTTCATAGCTTCAAAACATATGAAGCAAAAATTAACAGAATTAAACAAAAAATAGATAATTCAACAATCGTTGGAGGTTTTTTTTTTTTTTGGTTGCACTGAGTCTTCGTTGCTGCAGGGACTTTTTGCTAGTTGCAGTACACTGGCTTCTCACTGCAGTGGCTTCTCTTGTTGGTGAACACAGGCTCTAGGTGCACGGGCTTCAGTAGCTGTGGCTCCCCAGTTCTAAAGCACAGTCTCTGTAGTTTTGGCGCATGGGCTTAGCTGTTGTCCGACATGTGGAATCTCCCCAGAACAGGGATCGAATCCATGTCTCCTGCATTGGCAGGCAGATTCTTTTTCACTGTCCCACCAGGGAAGTCCCCATTGTTGGAGATTATAACAGCCGTTGAATCAATGGGCAAAAATCTCAGGATGGACACAAATGATCTGAACAACACTGAATTGTCTTGTGAAGTGAAAGTAGCTCAGTCATGTCCGACTCTTTGCAACCCCATGGACTATATAGTCCATGGAATTCTCCAGACCAGAATACTAGAGTGGGTAGCCTTTCCCTTCTCCAGGGGATTTTCCCAACCCAGAAATCGAACTGTCTTGACTTGCTATTTACCCAACACTACATCCAACACATTCCTTTCTATTGCACATAGTATACTCAGCAAGGTAAACCAAATGCTGGGCCATAAAACAAATCCCAACAAATTTTAAAAGGTTGAAATCATGCAAGAATATGTTTTCTGTTTATATTGGAATTAAAGTCAATAACAGGGACTTCCCTGGCCCAGTGGTGGCCCAGTGGTTAAGACTCTGCTCTTCCAATGCAGGCAGTGTGGTTTCGATCCCTGGTTGGGATACTAAGATCCCACATGCCTCATGGCATGGCCAAAAAGTAAAAACAATTAAGATAACAGTAAGAATAATAAAATCAATAACAAAATGGTTAAAACTCCAAATATTTGGAAATATCTAACTAACCCATGGGTCAAAAAAATTCACAAGGGAAATCTGAAAATACTTCAAACTGAATTTTACTGAAAATACAGCATATCAAAATGTGTGGGCTGCAAGATAAACAATGTATAACGGGAATTTAGTTTATAATGCTTATTTTAGAAATGCAAATTCCAAATTTTGTTATAATTTTATTTATTTGTTTTTGGCTGTGCTGGTCTTCATTACTGCTTGGACTTTTCTCTAGTTGTGGCGAGCCAGGGCTACTCCCTAGTTGTGGTGTGTGGGCTTCTCATTGCAGTGGCTTCTCTTGTTGGAGAGCGTGGGCTCTAGAGCACAGGCTCAGTAGTTATGGCACACAGGCTTAGTTGCCCCAAGGCATCTGAGATATTCCTGAATCAGAGACTGAACCCATTTGTCCTGCATTGGCAGGCAGATATCTTTACCACTGTGCCACCTGGGAAGCCCTAAAATTTATATGGAAATGTAAAAAGTCAAAGGTAATCTTGAAGAACAACCCTGGAAGGCCTTCACTACCAGATATCATGACTGTGATAGTAATTAAGACAGTGAGGTATGACAAAAAAATAAATAAATAAATAAAAATTAAAAAAAAAAAAAAAAAAGACAGTGAGGGGTTGGTGCAAGAATAGGTGAATAGGCCAGATGAATACCAAGACCTCAAAACAGTTCACATGTGTTTAGTCAACCTACTTATGACATACCGGACAATGCCTTGAAGCGGAGAAAGGATGGTCTTTTTCACCACTGGTCCTGGGACCATGGCTCCCCAAAAGGGTGAAAAACAAACCTCACACCATACAGAAAAATCAATTCCAGGTAAATTGAAGAGCTAAATGTGAAAGCTAAAATAATAAAACTTATAGAAGGAAATGGGCTTATAATCTCAGAACATGTAAAGTTTTTGTCCGTTTCTTGGCCGTGGTATGCAGCTTATAGGACCTTAGTTCCCCAAACAGGGATTGAACTTGGGCCACAGCAGTAGAAGCACCAAGTCCTAAACACTGGACTGCCAGGGCATTCATTTTTTTGAAGGTCTTTTTAAAAAATAAGTACAAAAGGTGCTGAACATTATAAAGGAAAAAAAGTTGATACATTGGACTACATTAAGAACTTCTCAACAAAAGACATCAGGAAGGGGCTTTCCTAGTGGTCCAGTGGTTAAGAGTCTGCCTTGCAATGCAAGGAACACTGGTTCGATCCCTGGTCCCAGGAAGATCCCACATGCCTCCAAGCAAGTAAGCCTGTGTGCCACAACCACAGCTGAGGCAGTGTTCTGGAGCCCGTGCTCTGCAAGAGAAGCCACCACAGTGAGAAGCCCACACACCGCAACAAAGAGTAACCCCCATTCAGCACAACTAGACGAAGCCCGCTCCCAGCAAAAAAGACCCAGTGCAACCCAAAATAACTAACTAAATAAATTATTAAAAAGACACCATTAAAGGAATGGAAAGGCAGCCCACAGAGTGGGAGAAGTTACACGCAATATAGAGAAATGGGCATAGGACTTCTGATGTATAAAAAGACTCGTTCGAATATAAAAAGTGGCCAGCTTCATCGATCACCAGGGAAATGCAAACCAAACCCACTGTAGACCGGCCAGAAAGACCGTACTCAAAAGGACCACACCATCTAGCTGTTGAGGAGAAGGAGTATCTGCAAGTGACAGTAGGAATTGGTTCAACCACCTTGTAAATTGTTTGGCAATTTCTGCTTAAGCAGTGCAGGCATTCAGCCTGGGGCCCAGCAAGTCTCCGCCTGCACCCCATAGATGAAAGTCCTGTGTGCCCCGTGGAAGAACCAGAACGGTCTGAGCAGCACTGTTTGGACTCACCCCAAACTGGAATCAACCCAAATTTCCATCACCAGTGAAATGGATAAACAAATGGCAGTCCACTCATTCAATGGCATTACATGGCGTGTTTGGTTTGAGAGAATGTGTTGATGTGTGGAGTTTTTTTGTAAATGTCACACTTGAGTGAAAGTCAATGAGGAAATGTATCAGGCTTTGCATACTCAGCTTTCCAAGCTGGAAAGACTTAAACATACCCCTCATTCTCTAAGAGACAGAAACCAGAGCCCAGCAACGGCAAGCGACTTGCCTAAGGCCACCAGGAAATGGAGACATAGAAGGAAACACAAAGTTCCTAAATCCTTTGTCAGTACTGTCCCCAACACAGCAATTTGCTTGCATCAAATCCCTTTCTTTCTGCCCATTTCTGGTAAACTCTTGCATTGTTTCCACCTCCTGGCTACTGTGAATAACGCTGCTATGAAGACAGGTGTGCAAATACCTCTTCAAGCCCCTGCTTTCAGTTCTTTTGGATAAATTACCCAGAAGTGACCTCATCAACATTCTCTAGTTATTTTATACTTGTAGGTTTTACTACCCCAACTAACCTGAAGGTCCTAGAAGTCAAGGATCAATCATTCAGTTAGGTGTTGGTGAGTGTTGGCTCAGCGGTAAAGAACCCGCCTGCCAATGCAGGAGATACAGGTTCGATCCCTGGGTCGGGAAGATCCACTGGAGAAGGGAATGGCTACTCACTCTAGTATTCTTGCCTGGAAAATGTCATGGACAGAGGAGCCTGGCGGGCTAGAGTCCATGGAGTCACAAAGAGTCGGACATGACTGAGTGAGCACACAGGAGCATGAGTGTTTAATAACCATCTTCCTAAAAGGGAACCCCTAATTTGTGGTGATTACCCAGCAACTGTAGTGTACTGACCAAGAAGGTGCCTGATGCTGGAAGTTTGGCCCTGCTTGACAGTGTCCTGAGCAGAGGGACCCCGAGTTGCCACCCCTGCCCTACATGGCCAGGTAGTACTCCCCTCACTCCTGAAGAATTGAAGCCAAAGACAACTCAGACAGGGGCAGGAGCCCAGCGAGGTGGAGGGGGTGGATTGAGTGAAATTCCTTCCACTGAAGAAGGTTCCCAGGCTTGGAGGTGCTAATGATGCCCTACTCCTTAGGTTGGATGGTGGGGACATGGGCACTCACTTTCTTCTTGTTAGTTAAAAGATACATTCTGATATGTGCTAAGTCACTTCAGTCGTGTCCAACTCTTTGCGACCCTACGGACCATAGCCCTCCAGGATCCTCTGTCCATGGGGATTCTTCAAGCAATAATACTAGAGTGAGTTGCCATGCCCTCCTCCAGGGGATCTTCCCAACCCAAGGATCAAACCCACTCTCTTAAGTCTCTTACAGTGGCAGGCGGGTTCTTCACCACTAGGGCCACCTGGGAAGCCCTGCATTGTGATGTATATACTCTTTTATATGCATGAGACACTTAGCATTTAAAAGGTAAAACAAACACCCACACAGACTCACATGGTGCATGCACCTGCACAGGTGTGCATTCAGATGCATCCAGCCTCTCTCTGGGAGGGTGTGTCCACAGGTTTTGGGTGGGATGCAGCCGCCTACATTCTGAAAAAATCATTGGAATTATGGTCTTTCCCACTGAGGTTAAGACCCATTGCTCTCATACAAAAGAAGCCTGGGATGCCTGTCATTTCCCCCCAGATTGCCTAAAACGGGGAATAAGCAAAATGAGTCACCGGCTCCTTTCTGGGGAGAACAAAAGGGAGTCCCACGTGCAGAATGAGGTTAGTGGTCAAGAACAAGCCAGTGAATCGCATCTTTGAGAGAGGCTCACACATTAAAGCCTTTCCCAAATTCATGCCAACATGCATTTATTTGGGCTTCCCTGGTGGCTCAGCCGGTAAAGAATCCGCCTGCAATGCAGGAGACCTGAGTTCAATCCCTGAGTCAGGAAGATCTCCTGGAGAAGGAAATGGCAACCCACTCCAGTATTCATGCCTGGGAAATCCCATGGTCAGAGGAGTCTGGCGGGCTACAGTCCATGGGGTCACAAAGAATCAGACACAACTTAGCCACTAAAAGATGACGATGCATTTATTTTGCTAGTCATATTGTTTTTTTATCAAAATGGACTGTGTCATTCAGAAACCATTTGCAAAATGAATGTCCTGCCCCAAGAACCCACATGCTGTTTTTTTTAAAGCTTATAAAGCAAAAACATAGCCTAACTCTTGAGTGCAAAAGGGCGAATCTTTTCATTAGGAGCCTGATGCCCCATGGGCTCTCCCTGATGAACCTGAGAGCATGAGAAAGAATCAAAGTAGGAACGTAAACCTAAAAGACATGACCTGGAGACCAGGAGAGAAGGCCTGCCCCCAACTCTGGACACAGCTGACCAGGTCCAAGTGGGCTTGATCCATCCGCCAGAAGCCACAGAGGGCTGTTTTTCACCAGTTTCCAGCTGCTGGGCTGCCCCCTCCCCAGGGCTGTCTGCGAAAAGACTGGAAAGGTGACGGGGAGCTCAAGGTTGCTTCCCTTCTCCTCTGTGCTTTTTCTGGAGTTTCCACATTTTCTCGAATGGATGTGTTGTTCTGCTATCATTAAAAAGAGAGCGAAGCAAAAAAAAAAAAGGAGAGAGAAACAAAAGAGAAGCATCGCTTGATTTTTCATCATTTAACTTGTGCTTGAAGAAAAAGACACACACTTTTAAAAAAATGCACAACTCAGTGACTTCTCGAACTGACACGCCCACATCACCAGCAGCAAATCAAGGAGCAGAACGGTGCCCACCATCCCAGAGACCCCCCTCCCAGGCTCCCCTCCCCCAGGTGACCACCCCCTGAGTTCTCATAGCATGCACTCCTGCAGCCAGGTTGGGGACCTGAGGCCAGTGGAATTACACAGACTTCTCTTCTTTCTTTTCCCAATGTTTTATTTTGTGTGTAAAGGTTAATATTTTTTTTATTGTAGTAAAATTCACATAACATAAAATTCACCATTTCAACTTTGTTACAGTGTAAAATTTAGTGGCGTTCCGTGCATTCACAGTGTTGTACAACCATCACCCTTACCCAGTTCCAGAATATTTTCTTCACCCCAAAGGAAAACTGTAAGCAGTCAGTTCCATCTCCTATTTCCTCAGCCTCTGGCAACCATTAATCCAGATTCTCTCCCTATGAATTTACCTATTCTAGACATCTCACATAAATGGGATCATACAATACATGTCTTCCTTTGTGTCTGTCTTCCTTCACTCAGCATCTTTTATTGTATTTATTAATTTTTAGGCTGTGCCATGCAGCATGCAAGATCCTAGTTTCCCAACCAGCTATCTATCGTACCTGTGCCCCCTGCAGTGGAAACACAGAGCCTTAACCAGTGGACCACTGGGGAACTCTCTCCCCAAATTGATTTTTATTTGCATTGCCCTGATACCACTTGTATATCTGATGCAATACAATCCTTATCAAACTCACGGTGACTTCTTTTCAGAAATCGACAAAGGAATCCTTAAATTCATATGGAAATTCAAGAGACCCAGAATAGCCAAAACAATCTTGGAAAAGAAGAACAAAGTCGAAGGACTCACACTTCCTAATTTCAAATGTATTACAAAACCACAGTAATCAAGACAGAGCAGAACTAGGGTATGGAGAGATAGAGACCAATGGAGCAGAAAAGAGAGCCCAGAAATAAGCCCTCACATGAACGATCTAATGATTTTTGAGAAGGGTGCCATGACAATTCACTGAGGAGAGGACAGTCTTTTTAACAAATGTGCTGGTAAAACTGCATACCATCTGCAATGCAAAGGAATAAACCCCTCTCTCACCCTAGACACAAAAATGAACTAAAAATTGATCAAAGACCTAAAAAAAAAGTGAAAGTGTTAGTTGCTCGGTCAAGTCCGACTCTCTGTGACCCCATGGATTGTAACCCACCAGGCTCCTCTGTCCATGGGATTCTCCAGGCAAGAATACAGGAGTGGGTAGCCATTCCCTTCTCCAGGGGAATCTTCCAGACCCAGGGATCAAACCCAAGTCTCCTGCATTGCAAACAGATTCTTTACTATCTGAGCCACCTAAATGTGAAGGCAAAAACTGTAAAACTCTTAGAGCGAAGTACACATATAGACCTTGGGTTAGGTGATTTATATATATATATATATATATATATATATGTATATGTATATATATGTATATGTATATATATGACAGCAAAAGCACATACAATACATATACATATATACATATGTACATACATATACATATATACATACAATACATATACATATATATGTATACATATATATGTATATGACAGCAAAAGCACATACAATAACAACAAAAAAAGATAAATTTGACATCATCAAATTTTTAAACTTTTGTGCTTCAAAAGACATCAAGAAAATGGAAAAAAAATGACAGAAAAAGTTTAAATCACACTTAGAGGAGAATTGTATCTAGAATATATAAAGAACTATCACAACTCAATAATAAAAAGACAAATAACCCAATTTTAAAACAAGCAAAGGATGTGAATAGACATTTCTCCAAAGGAGATATACAAAAGACCGATAAGAACATGAAAAGATGCTAAACATCTGGGTGGGGCTGCATTTCACAGAAAAGAGCCAGGACCATGCCAGTCTCCCAAAGGGAATATGGCACTCTTGACAAGCCAGCCCAAAGTGACAAGGTTGAGGGCTTTCCCGGGAAGGGATGGATTCTTGACACCCTCTTTGTGCAGGTGCAGAGATGTGCTGCTCACAGCCCTCTGGGAAAGGACCACAGCCCAGCTGCAAGGAGCAGGGTGACCCTAGAACCTCCAGCCATTAGCTGCAAACCCAGGTCACTCTCTGATCGGGTGATCCCAGGCCCTGCCAGCTATTTCTGCTCAGTGTAGGACTCCGACAATGGGCCAGTGCTCCTGAGCCACCCCCCTGGGCTGACACATCACCATTGGTGGTCCCTCCTGCTCAGCCCTGTCACCTCCCTTTTCCCCTCTGCAGGTATTTCTTTCCAAGAAACCTTTGCACTCCCAACTCCACTTCACTGTCTGCTTCCTGGACAGTTGGGACTGGGACTAGAGCTGTTCAGGAAAGAAGGCAGCAGGGTGGACTTGTGGATGGGACCACTCACTGTCAGGGCAATGAGAAGAACCCTATCCCTGGCCAGGGGCCCAGCTGTGAACACTTTCCCCAGGGATGGTTTGGGGAAGGGGCTGGGAAAGAGGCTGGTGGAGGGATCTCCACTGGCTCATCTGGAGGAGGGAGGAGATAATGGAACCTTCCTTAACTAAGTTGCTGACTTAGAGACATTGACATTAAGGTGCTAATGACAGGCTGGGGGCAGTTAAATAATTGGGAACAGGGTGTGAGGGCCAGCAATCTCATTAGCAACTTCAAAGCAATTCCCATCTCAGGTCCAAGAGCAGAAAACACTCAAGTTCAAATATGGTGGCCAGAGAGGCTATACTTCAGATGGTTGAGTGCTCAGCTGAGGCAAGACTGTTCTGCCTACATCAGGACCCTGGTTGGGACCCCAGGCACCCCCAAGGGGTGGGGACCTGAATGTGTGCATGCAGAATTTGACTCCACAGAGGCCTTCTGCCACGTGAGCCTGCAGACACGGCCCACTCCCCAGCAGTGATGTGGAACTCTCCCCGACAAGACAGCAGATGCCTGTCCCACATGCGTTCTGGGCCTCCAGGCCTGTAACGAGAAGTAAGTCACAAATGTAGCTGGGACGATACTGGAGAAAAGGGACTTCAAGGTTTGGCTGACATATATTGTGAAGTCTGCAGGGTAGGGAGTGAATTCTGAGGGTGTCCCTGGCACCATGGTGCTCCCCATATGACCATTACCATGAATGGACAGAGCAGCGCCCCCAACCTGAGGAGGAACAGAAACTGGGGCTCAGATCCTCTGGAATGAGGGTGAGGGTCACTCCCTGACGAAGACCCCTAAGATCTGCAGAGGTGACAATGAGGAGGGTGTGGACTGGAGAGTGGAGAGTGGAGACCAGAGGGGCTGAGCACCAGCTGAGGCCCCGAGACCCGCGAGGGCACATCCACCTCCCTCTCTCATCTAAGTATCCCCAGGAAGAGAGGCTGGAGAACCCCTGGAGAGCCCCCACGTGCCAGGGAGTGAACCTGTTCGCCCAAGGGTGTGGACTGTGGTCACACAGATCTCCCTTCCCAAAGAGACGCACTGCCCCATATAGGAGCGGGGCTGGCTGATTGCCCACAGCCATTAGAGGCTTAGGGTCTGCCTCAGATTTCACGGATATGGTGCCTTTCTCAGGGTGGCCGCAGTCAGCCCCCGAGCGAGGCTGTGTTCCTAGGGCCTGGTCACTTCTGCCCACATGGGACTCCTCACTTGGACTCCAGAGTTCTGTTCAGCAGGGAGACTTTGTCAAGTCCCAGCCTATGCCAATTTCCTCCATTTCTCCCCTCAGAGGTGTTACCACCCCACCCCCCAGCCATACCCTTTGAACCCTCACAAATCTCAGCATCTGCTTCCCGGAGACCCTCTCACCTGGTCATTATGTGATGACAGGCAGGATGACCGGGGAGGGTTGGTTTATTCATTCAGCAAATGTTTGGGGTTTGCATCTGGCTCAGCAAGAATCTGTCTGCAATGCAGGAGACTCAGATTCGATCCCTGGGTCAGGAAGATCCCCTGGAGAAGGAAATGGAAACCCAGTCCAGTATTCTTGCCTGGACAATCCCATGGACAGAGGAGCCTGGTGGGTTACAATCCATGGGGTCACAAAGAGTTGGACAGGACTGAGCAACTAACACATAGCTAGAACGGTAGGTACATTCCATAACTGCCCTCATCCTTGCTCTCCCGTCTATAAAATGGGATAATTGTAGAGCACTCCACCCCCCAACCCCCCACCAACCCAGAGCACTGCTTCTAACATCAAACGTGTAGATGGAAACTGCTTGGTACACTGGCCAGCACACACTCAGCAACTGTGAACTTCAGCTGCTGTCCTTTTTTCTGAGCACTCCTTCAAAGTGTTTGCTCCATGGACCTTATTTTTCTCTGCAGAAATCAGAATGCACAGTCAGCATCCTGCAAGCATACCTTGTTTAATTATGCTTTGCTTTATTGCACTTCACAGATACTGCATTTTTCACCAACTGAAGTTTTGTGGAAACCCTGCATCTAGCAAGTCTATCAGCACACATTTTTCCAACAGCATTATTTTAAAATTAAGGTATATACATTATCCTTTAGACATTATGCTATTGCACACTTCATAGACTATAGTGTAAACATAACTTTTAAAATATTTATTTGGCTACACCAGGTCTTAGTTGTGGCATGTGGGATCTAGTTCCCTGACTAGGGATCAAACCTAGATCCCCTGCACTGGGAGCATGGAGTCTTAGCTGCTAGACTACTAGGTGTTGTTATTCAGTCACTGAGTCATGTCCAACTCTTTGTGACCCCATGGACTGCAGCACGCCAGGCTTCTCTGTCCTTTGTTTTCTCCTGGTGTTATGAGTTGCCTCTTTGCATCAGGTGGCCAAAGTTTTGGAGCTTCAGCATCAGTCCTGAAAAGTCCCTAAACATAAGTTTTAGGAAACCAAAAAAAATTCATGACCCTAAACATACGTTTTAGGAAACCAAAAAAAATTCACGACTCCCTGTATTCTGACGTCCACTCTATTGCAGTGGCATGGCAGGGAACCCACAATACCTCTGCGGTCTGCTTGTATCCAAGGTCAGGATGATGACCCACAGGCCTGAAGACCTGGAGCTGTAAGGTCTGGGGACTTTGGGCCGAAGGCCTATGACTCGTGCGCTAGCTGACTGACTGGGATGAAAGGCAGGCTGCATACACAGCAACCCCAGGGCAGCTCTCCCAGAAGCAGGCTGTCAGTCCCCTCCCAAGGCCTGTCCTAAAAGAAACCTCTATCTATCCTGCCCAGCTGAGCACAAATCTGCCCCTTCGGCGACTGCTGACAGAGGGGTGGACACTCAGTGCTGGGGCGCTCATCTGAGCAGGGAACTGCCTTTCATCCCCAAATGGAAGGAATAGTCCTGCAGAGACACGGACACCCTGTCCCCAGATAGCATCAGACAAGGACCGGCTGCCCTCACACGTTGCTGTGGGAACAGAAAGATGTGCAGCCACTTTGGAAAACCGTCTGGTGGTTTCTCACAATGTTAAACATAGACTCACCATATGAGCAGGCAATTCTACTGAGGTATATACCGCGGGAAATGAAAACATATGTCCACACAAAGCCCTGTACACAGTGTTTATAGCAGCATTATTCACAGTAGCTCAAAGGTGGACACAACCCAAATATCCATCAACTGATGAACACATAAGCACTGTCCTACAACAGAATGTTATTCAGTTACAGAAAGAAATAAGTACTTATACACACTGCAACCTGGATGAGCCTTGAACACACTTATAAACGTTTGCATAGTGAAAACAACCAGTCACAGAAACCTACACAGGGTACGATTCCATGGATGGGAAATGTCCAGAACAGGCAAATCCACATTGGTTGCCTGCCCCTTTGGGGGGACAGTGCAGTGGGGAGTGAGTCCTAATGGCTACAGAGTTTGGGGGCGCTGTGTTGACCTTTCTTTTTTCCCTTTGACTGCACCTCACAGCATGCGGGGTTCCCCAACCAGAGATCGAACCCCTGCCCCTGCAGTGGAAGATCGGCATCCTAACCACTGGATCACCAGGGAAACCCCGGTTTGGAGGGTTGGAATGTTCTGGAATTATACAGTGGTGATGGCTGCATCACTCTGTGACTATACTAAACATCTCTGAATTGAATGCCTTAAATGGGTTAATATTATGGTGTGTAAATAATACCTCAAAAATGTTGCTAAACAAAGAAATGAATAAACAGACGTGAGTTCGGTATAGCCCAGTGTGGAGAGAAACCAGATTCTGGACCGCTGGCCCTGAGGTTCCAGGGAGCATGGTGAACACTATTTGTGAAAACACTTTCCCGAACCCAGGGAGACTCCCAAGGCAAACATTTCTCATGCTTGCTCCTTGGGAAAGACAAATATACACTTGTGGACGTCTGCGGTGGCTTGTGTGAGCAACTCCAGCCATGGGGGTGTGTTTTTTGGCGCTGCCCACCCCCACCCACCCCATCCAGCTGCTGAAACCTCCTGGAAAACCCAGAAGCAGCTCTGGGCGGAGGCATCTTCCTGGAGGAGAGCCCCCTCCTCAGCCCGGCCCACAGGCTGCCCCTCCCACCATACACGTGCCCGCCTGGCTCGTGTGCAGTTCAATGAGTGTCTGCCTCGGGGCCCAGGCTCTCCACGAACCTGGCTCCTTGCCGCCAACCCTTGGTGTTCAGGGAGCTTCCGGCAGTCACAGAAGAGAAGGTGTGTAGTGTTAACAAACTGGACCTTCACGAGCCAAAGCACCCATGGGCCCGGCAGGATGCTCCCTATCCACATTCCAGCCTCTCGCTGGGTGAGGGTGTCAGCATGCAGCCAAGAAGCCCTCGGCTTGGCTCCCAAGCACTGCAGTGACCACAGGCTTCGGGGGCTGGACCGTCTCTGCACGTGTGCTCAGTTTCTCTGTCTAGTCTGACTCTTGGCAAACCCCATGGACTCTAGCCTGTCAGGCGCCTCTGTCCGTGGGATTCTCCAGGCAAGATTACTGGAGTAGATTGTCATTCCCTTGTCCAGGGGATCTTCCAGCCCAGGGATGGAACCCCACCCCCATCTTCTGCATTGGCAGGTGGATTCTTTACCCCTGAGCCACCTGGGAAGCCCTCTACTGCTTATTTACACGACTTCATTCCTGGAGCTGCGATTGTGTCAGGTCTGTGTTCGTGTATCATCAGCAGGTGCAAAGACAAGCAGGCGTCCAGCCTTGGAGCTGACGGGGTGTTCACATTCTAGGACGCTCCCGGGAAGTCTCTGGGTTACTGTGGCAACGTCCTGGGACGCATCCTGCACTCTCTGCATGGGGTCAAGAGAAGAAGGTATGCCCCCCAGCCAAGCTTCAGCTCAGGACAGCCTGCCCTGGGCACAGACACAGTGGGGGTTCCTTGAGTGAGGAGTGGGCATCTGATCTCTCCCCTGGGGGCTGAACAAGGAATGCCAGGAGGCAGGGTGTATGGTCAGAAGCCGGAGGCTCAGATCGGAATCCCAGCCCGGCTACTCACTAGCCGTATGACCCTGGATGAGCATTTAGCTCAGGCTGGGTTCATCATCATTAGGCCCCCCCCACCCCGGCTGGGGGGCCCCAACCTGATCTCCAACATCCTGGTTGCATCGTGCAGTGCAGGCCTGTGACTCCATACAGGGGATCAGAGCGTGGGTTCTTTGAGTCTCTTTCCCTCACGGCCCCGTCTATACGACCATGGTCTGCTTATGTGTGGTGCCCAGACTGACCCAATCTCCTGCCAGCAGTCATGGTTCATGGGGGTCTCCAGCTCTGCTGAGATTGCTCCACAGCATCTGCTGCTCGACAGACACATGCATCACCACTGGGCCCTTAGAGCGACCTTCTACTGATAAATAAAAACACTTGTCATGTGCTCAGGGGAACACAGGGGACTCTCCCTATAGCCTCCTGCCCCACTGCCCACATCCCTTTTCTGAGCTCCCCTTGGGAACCACCAGGAGGCCAGGGCTGGGTGGCTGGCATGGAGCGCTGGCAGGCCCCCTGTGAGCTGAGCTGGATAAACAGCGATGGTGCATGTGCCTGGTGCCAAACCCAGAGCCTGGCATGGAGGTTCTTAGCGGGTGGGGACAGGTCACCTGAACCGTGGGCCTGCCCATCACCGTGGCTGGCGGCTCACTACCCCAGAAGAATGTGGGCAGGAGATGCCCAGGGCACACAGCAGGGGGTGAGGTGGGAGGCACCAGGAATGGTGTCCCAGGGCTCTGCTTCTGGGCAATTTCCTTCTCCTCTCTGAAACCTGTCTTCCTCCCACCCTGCTCTCAGGAGTCAAACGTTCACCACTGACTTCTCCGGCCTGGACACTTCTTCCTTGAGGTTGTGAGGGAGCCCAGGTGTATGGAAGGGGTGTGGGGGCCTTGTGGGATGGGTAGGGTGGGCCCAGCTGCTGATGTGGGGGACCCCGGGGACCTCAACCTCCTTCCACCCTCCCTGTATGCATGGTGGGCCCTGGTCCCTAACGACCCTTCTTATCACCCTTCTCAGGGAGGCTCTGAGCATGCGAGCAGATGGGGGTGACCCAGGATGAGGTGTTAGGAGAGTCCCTGCTGCTTGCTGGCCTGGCGCTCACACTTTCCATCCTCAGAACATGAGCCACAACCTGGTCCCCACTTTTCTCTAGAATGCTGGAGTAGGAGAGGTTAGGACAACACAGCCAGTTCTGTGTGACCGGCCCTGGGTGGTGAGGGTGGCTAAGGGGTCCCAGGATGTGCCCCCTAAGTTGTTCCTGGGCTCTTTTATTTTTTTTTTCAAGTTTGTTGTCTTTTTTCTTTTGAGATTTATTTTTGGTTGCACTGAGTTTTCATTGCTTTGTGCGCGCTTTAGTTGCAGTGCGTGAGGGCTTCTCTTATGACAGAGAAGAGGCTCCAGGCACGCAGGCTTCAGCAGCTGTGCCACACGGGCTTAGATGCTCTGAGGCATGTTGAATCCTCTCAGACCAGGAATCGAATCCATATCCCCTGCACTGGCAGGCGGACTCCCAACCACTGGGCCACCAGGGAAGCCCCCTGATACTCAGGGACCAAGTATCTGGTTCTGCCAGGGTCCCATCAACTCTGCTCACTGTCCCACCCAGCTGGACCTGGAAAGGCAGGCCAAGGCTGCTTAGCTAGGTCTGTTTCTTAACACACTTATTTGACTGCACTGGGTCTTAGTTGCAGCATGAGGGATCTTCAACCTTCACTGAGTTATGTGAACTCTAAGTTGCAGCTTGTGGAATATAATTCATTGACCAGGAATTGAACCTCTGCCTCCTGCATTGGGAGCACAGCATCTTAGCCACTGAACCACAAGAGAAGTCCCCAAATACACTTCTGTTTACTCCCCACAGCATGCCTCATCACCAGGAGGCTCAGCTGGGTAGATGGTGGGCTGCAAGAGGAGGAGAGGAGATGAGGAAGGGGCGGGGGGGAGGGAAGGAGAAGGAGATGGAAGAGGAAGGAAGGGATGAAGGAGAAGGGAAAGGAAGGCAGGGGGGTTTCCAAAGATGCATGAACCTCAACCCACTGGAGCTCTGGGAGCCTCCAGGGAAAACAGCCCTGCAAGCCCTGGGGCAGGGAATGCACTTCCAGTGGATTCACAGAGATGAGAACTTGGGGAGGATGCCTGGCTGTGCAGGATCAACCCTGCTCCTCTTGTCTTTACTCCCAGACCACTGAAGCCCTGAGCACACCTGTCCGGGGCCTCCCAACCCCTGGAAGACTGCCTGGAAGACTCCCAAAGCCAGCCCCCTGCCCCTGACCCAGCCCACCCGTAACTCCTCAGCTCCCTCCTGGCTCCTCACTCTCTATGGGCAATGTCTCCCTCCCAGAGGGTGGACATCTACCCCTCCCATGTGTGCATCAGGTCCTGGAGGAGAGGAGGGGACAGGCGAGGTCCTGCCTTGCTGGCATGTTCCCAGTTTCAGACCATAGGCTCGATTCCTGCTTTATCTGTGACCACCTATCTATTACTAACAACTCACCTGTTCTGTTTTGCTGCTACTAAGCCATGTGCATGCATGCTAAGTCGCTTCAGTCCTATCTGACTCTTTGTGACTCCATGGACTGTTGCCCTCCAGGCTTCTCTCTCCATGGGATTCTCCAGGCAAGAATACTGGAGTGGGTTGCCATGACCTCCTCAGGGGAATCATCCCAACCAGGGATTGAACTTGCATCTCCTGTGATTCCTGTATTGCAGGCAGCTTCTTTACCACTGAGCCACCGGGGAAGCCCCTACTAAGCCATAATACCTGTGAGGTCAGTGGCCAGGCCAGGCATTCCTTCTCAGCTGCGTATCAGTCACAAAGTGGCTTTCTGTGGCAACTTGCCCCTCACCTGCTGCAGGACACAGGCAGCAATAAAACCCTGGGCAGGATTCTGTGTATCTTCACACTTGTCCCTAGTAAGAGACATGTGCGTGAGCGTGCTGAGTCTCCTCAGTCGTCTCTGATTCTTTGCAATCCTGTGAACTGTAGCCTGCCAGGTTCCTCTGTCCATGGGATTCTCTAGGCAAGAATACTGGAGCGGGTTGCCACGCCCTTCTCCAGATCTTCCTGACCCAGGGATCAAACCTGCATCTCTTGGGCATTGGCAAGCAGGTTCTTTACCACTGGGAAGCCCTTAATAAAGGACACTCTCCTCCAAGCACCAGGGCTTAGTGTGTGGCTCGTGGGTGCAGTGGAAACCTAGCCAGCCGTTTCTGTGGTCCTCTGCATGGCCCCCCCTCTCCCATGCAGAGCCCCAGCACCTATCAAAAGCCCATCACAAGCATTATATTCTGGGGTCCTAACATGCTCCCAGTGAGAGAGGCAGGACAGCTGTCATCTCCATCTGGCAAAAGGAGAAACTGAGGCAGGGAGTCCAACCTACCCAGAATCTTCTGGGTTCTTAGCTCCTCTCTCTACATCCCAGGCTTCCCAGGTAGCCCGAATGGTAAAGAACCCACCTGCCAATGCAGGAGACATAAGAGATGTGGGTTCAATTCCTGGGTTGGGAAGATCCCCTGGAACAGGAAATAGCAACCCACTCCAGTATTCCTGCCCGGAGAATCCCATGGACAGAGGAGCCTCGAGGGATAGTCCACGGGGTTGCAAAGAGTCGGACATGACTGAAGCGACTTAGCACACACTACATCCCCAGGCTTGGGAGCCTAAGGCTTGATGACTGAGCAGGTGGGCACTGTGAACGGCTATTTAGGGTGGTGGAGCTGGAGGGGTGTGTCCTCTCCTGGGAAACAGACCACACTAATGGACTCCTGGGATACATGTAAGCCCCACACAACTGCCCCTCCCCCTGTCCTTTTGCAAGCGCCCTCCACTGTGGGCAGGATGCCAAGGAATGAATGGCACAGCCAGCCTTCCTGGACCTGTGCGCCACGTGTATTTTTAGCCTCTGCCCTGCCATTTGCAGCAACTGACATCTTCAGGGAACCAGCCGGCTGCACACCGGGAGCCCAGTGGTCTCTCCAAGGTCTCGGGCACTGCTGCTGCCCTGACCCTGGAGCTCACGACCCAGCGCCCCTGTCCATGGCTGAGTCGGCTCCTGCTGGCGAAGAACGCACCTCCAGTCCCCCACCCCGCCGCGCACACGCGGCTGGAGCGAGATGTGTGAGCCACAGAACCTGTGACCTGGGGCAAGTCATGTTCTGGACCTGGATAGTGGGTGGGGAGGCATCAGCTGCACAGGGGACCCCAGCCCAGATAGTCACTAAGGTGCTCAGGAGACCTTGGGGGGGGGGGCACTGATAGCACATAGGCACACCCTGGGGAAGACTGTACTGTGCTGAGGGAGAGCCCTGTGTCACGCCTATGGGCAGAAGCCCCCAGGCCTGGTGACCTTTCTTACTGGAGCTGGGCTAACCCAGGGGCCATCTCACCAGTGCACCTCCAGCAGCAGAGAAGCACAGCTAAATCTCGGCAGTTAAACTTTAGAAGACTTTTTCATCTTGTCTTCTGCTCCTTCTCTGCTCCCTTTTCTCCAACCCAGTACTGTTCTGTTGCGGGGTGCCTGTGGGACTAGGGGGTTCACAAGGGCAGGAGTCTGTGGCAGGCTGCAGGAGTCTGTGGTATCTGCAACCTGTGGGCTGGGTGACCCTCCCATGCTGGGGCTCTTCTGTAAAATGGGGAGTCAGAGCCAAAGTGCATGGTGTGGTAAGGGGTTCACTGCGGTGGCTCTTGCGTTTTCACTGGGCACTTACTGCAAGCAACGCCGTTTACATCTTGGTCAAGTACCCACTTAAATACGTGTACCTGAAATAAACGGTTCCCAGAGCCAGAGCACTCTCCCTGAGACGCTCTCCGCCTCATTCTGTTTCGTTTTTATAAAATGCTGGTCACCACTCATTAAGCTTTTACATGACCCAATGCTGGCCTCTGATCCGATGTCAAGAGAGACAGACCAAAAAAAATTAAAAAGCAAGTGCAGACGTAACCACCCATGGAGTACAGGGCTGTACAGGGAAGAGGGGCCTGGCGAACAGGAGGGGCGACCCGTTTCCCAGTTCACTGCGAGACCTCCAGCCGGAGCCGGACAAGGCGGCAAGCAGGCCAGGTCAGGCGGGGCTCGGAGGCCCTGGTGGCGCGGCGGGGATTTATTTTAAGGGACGCGGAACGCCACCGCAGGAGAGGGGGAGGGGCGGGATTAAAGGAGATGCGCTCAGCATGTTATATTTAGCGGCCAACGCGCCGGAAGCGCTCATTACCCGCAGTTACTACGGCGCCCCACGCGCGAGGGGCGGCCCCCACCCTAACCTCCTGGGCAGTGACCTTGATCCCGTCTTCGTGCCCCCGGGGAAGAGACCCTGCCCCCGGACCCTCCGCCTCCACCCCTCAGGCAATGACTATGGCCCGGCCTCCTACCTTCTACTCTTAAGGAAGAGACCTCCCCGGCCTCCCACCTTCACCCCACGGGCAGTGACCTCGGCCCTCCGTCACTCCCCGAGGAAGGGAGCCCCCAATCTTTGCCCCTGGGGAACGGGAGAGTTGGGGCGCACTCTGGCCTTCCCGCCCAGGGCCAGAGAAAGATGTCCGGCAAGCTGCTGAAAAAGGGGAAACTGAGAGCCGTTAACACTGTCCACTGGCTCCCTGTCCCTGGGTGGCGAGAAGATTAGCACGCGCTGCAGGCAGAGCTTGGCGCCCCGCCCTTTCGCCACACGTGTGCCCCGCCCCTCCCGCGCACGCGCGCTCCGCCCCGGCCGATTCCCACCCCTCCCCCAGTCCTGCCCGTCGCGTCTCGTGCTACCACCCTGCGCGGGGCCCGCCGGGAGCCAGCCGAGAAGTGGGGCGGAGAGCTGGGGAAAGCCAGCCCGGGCTGGCGGCGCTGGCTGCGCAGGCGCACATCGCGGGCCCGCCCCCAGGCCGGCGGCACGGCCATATTTAAAGGGAGGCCGGCGAGGCGAGCCAATGGGCGAAAGGCGTGTGGGGGCGGGGCGTGGCGGCGCAGGCCCCGGATGTGGCTGCTGTGGCCCCTCCTCCCCCGCGCTCCCCTCAGAGCCCCCGGCCGCGCGCCGCCGCCGCTCACTCGCTGGTCCCCGCGCAGGCCCTCGCGCGGCGGTAAGGCGGCGCCGAGGCCGAGGAGAGGGCGACGAGGCGACCGCGCGGAGGCGAGCGGGCCAGGCCCGGCCGGGCGGCCGCCGCCATGAGCGGCTCCTCGGGCACTCCGTACCTGGGCAGCAAGATCAGCCTCATCTCCAAGGCGCAGATCCGCTACGAGGGCATCCTTTACACCATCGACACGGACAACTCCACCGTGGCTCTCGCCAAAGGTAGCGCCCCGCGGCCGCCCCAACCGTCCGGCCCCCGCCCCCGCCAACAGCCGGGCCCGCGCCCCCGCCCTACCCCCACCTCGCCAGCGCGCCCCCTCCCCAGTCCCGCCTCACCTCCCGGGGCGCCCCTCCCCCGCCCCCCGGCGCACCCCCGCATCCGGTCCGCGCCCCCCGGGGCGTCCCTGGCCTCCGCCCCTCTCCCGTTGCAGCCCTCCGGGGCTCGACCCGCACAATGGGCTCTCCCGGCCCCGGAGGCGGCGTAATTGTGAGCGGCCGCCCGGCTCTGCCCGGAGTTGGGGTGGGGAGGTGGGGGCGGGTCCAGCTCCCGCGGCGCCGCCCCCCGTTCTCCGTGGTGGCGTAGCCCACCTCTGCAGGTGGGGGCTCGGCGTTGCTGGGCTGTCTTCTCCCCCACCTGCCCTAGGGCCGAAGGGGCCGCGGGCGCCGAGAAAACCCGGACCCTGGGGGGAGGGGAGGGAAAGGGAGGGGTAGGGGGAGCGTGCAGACCCGAGTCTCCCCGGGCCTCTCCAGGCCGCTGGGGGGGCGGGGGGTGAGAAAACGACTCCTGGAAGCCCTTCTGGAACCTATTAAGCAGCTGGGGCCTTGAGCCTGAACAAATACCACGTCTTAATGGATTCTCCTGCTAGGATAAGAGCGTCGGCTGGCGGCTAGGTGCTCCGTTTGAAAGCGCCTTCCTACTCTTAATTCAGACGTTCGGTCTGTGGGTTTATTCTTTGGTGACAGACCTCTCCCTGCGGGCGTTGGTAACCCCACTGAAGTCCTGGGAGACTTAGGGAAAGATGGCTGCATTGTCCCTCTGCTGGAGCTCAGAGTCTTTCTGAGTGTGTTGAGGCAGGAGGTGGCTCCAAAGTTCCTTTGTCTTCATCCTCCGGGAAGGTAACTAGTGTCGTTCCTCTGCCTCGTAGAAGTGCTGCGTGCAGCCAGGTCTATAGAAGCCCCATGTGGTTGGTGAGTCTTGTTAGGCTAGGGACATTGTGCTGGGCTTCAAGGGTCAAGGCGAAGCACCCACTCTCTTGTGTTAGAGCCCCAGGCCTTTAGGTCGCAGTCAGTTCCCAGCTCTGGGTAATAGCTCCTCTAAAGACTAGTAGTTAAGTGTTTGGATGGACGCGTTGCTCCAGGAGGTGTTGATACAAGTACTATTAGTATTGTGTTAGTATAAGTACTAATTTGTATTAGTACTGACTAGTATTAGTATTAGAAGATTATATCGTCATTTGTACTCTTGACTTTTGACAGCATTTGGCCTGAGACCCTGGTTGGAAAACCTGAGGCCCAGAGTAGTCCCTGGTCCTCACTGTGCTCAAATTAGTTAGAGGCAGTCTCAAGCCCATCTGTGCCTCAGAGATCCCAGGAGGAGACACTTGCTTGGGCTCCTTGAACCCTGCCATTATGGGTTAACCCCCTAGGAAGTTCCGCCGGGAGACAGTGACACTGCTGGTGGGGGTCCATGTTCAGGGCACCCCTCTCCCATTGTTTCTCTACCAGCTCCTCCCAGGCTGCTTGTGGACAGAAGGGTGCGGATAGCACTCAACCCACGGCTTTTCTCGGTTGAACACAAGACTCCCCAGGGCTGATGTGTTGTGAAGTTTCAATCAAAAAGCAGCTTTGGGGCTGTTTAATCTGCTAAGTCAGATGTGAATGGGGGTTCTGTAAATCAGACGACTCATTTTGCGAGAGCGCTGGTTTGTGTTTGAAAATGAGAATATTGAGCTTCATGAATCTTTCCTTGTCCTTTGTGACCTAGAACTTTTTGGAGCTTTGACAGCTGGGGACTTGTCGGTTGATAATGGGGTCTTCTCCGTTGATAATTGGGGGTGGGTAGTAGTTGAAACGTGGAAACTGGCTCCTAGGAGGGGACTGATTGAATGCACTTGGTTGAGGACAACAAATTAACCCTTCTTTTTCTCAACCCCTAAGTGAGGTCCTTTGGTACTGAAGACCGTCCCACAGATAGGCCTGCCCCCCCTAGAGAGGAGATTTATGAGTACATCATCTTCCGAGGAAGTGATATCAAAGATATTACGGTGTGTGAACCTCCGAAAGCTCAGCACACGCTCCCCCAGGATCCTGCTATCGTTCAAGTAAGTGCCTTGCTGTGTTTCTGTTGTGGGCATTGTTTCTAAGAGGTGCTGGTTTCCAAGTAGAACTTGGTGTCATCTGGCCATGGCCAGAGTGCTCAACTCAAAGAATGACCTTTTCATGAAAAGTAGTTGAATTTTTGTCTAGGCAGTTGGTATTCTGTGGGAGGTCTTAACCTCCTCTAAAACTGTGGGGTGTACTGAAGAGGGAGGTAGGTGTGCTGGGAGGGGTGGGGGCGAGATGCTTCTAGGGGAAATTACTGATATGCACCTGGGGGGCTTGTCCTTAGTGTCTGGTTGGGTAAGCCTGGAGCCCCAGTGGCATGCTATGAGCAGCAGAGATGCTTGGAGGGACTTGGGTCAGCAGAACTCGCTCTCTCTACACTGTCCAGGCGTTGCATTCAGAGTTGCGGGACGTTGATGTTGCAGGTCTCATACCACATGCCTGCCTGCTGCATTAGGGCATTTGCCTTGGATTACTAGGGAGCCCAAGCTGATACTTTCTTGACTTGTAAACTTCGATAGTCACTGACTCTTCTGGGGTTCACACTGCAGGAGGCTCTGGGGCTGAGCATGCCCCCTGGGAGGTAGGAGCTTGCAGTCTGGGCTGTGGAACCCATAAAGAAGCCCCAGGCCAGACTTCGGAAAGGTTTGGAATGAGTGTCCCTAGGAAGCTGAGAAGGAAGTACCCGAGCAAGTCCTTGAGAGACAGTGGGGCCCAGGCACCAGTCTGCCTGAAGGTGGGCAGCCAGAGAGGAGACGCGTGGAGACAGTTTCCTAGTGGCACAGCTGGGCCCCTGAATGTTGGGGGAAGGGCCTAGTCGATACCCCCCGTTCTCTGAGTTTCTGGTCACAGGCAGCGGGGGGCCATCAGAGGGGTTCATAGAGTTAGGAGAAGATCGTGTTAGACTTTCGTATACTGGTGGAGTGGGGATGAAGTGTGGAATTGGCGGTTCTGAGGTCGTCGTGGAGGCTCTCGCGCCTCCGCGCCGCCTCAGCCTCTGCGAACACAGGCTGGTAGCCTGGCTGCCTTTGCTGGTCTGCACGGCGCTCTCCAGGCAGGGTGACGGGAGGCCTTGCGCTGCTCTCACCTGTGTGTCTCGTTGCTCAGTCTTCCCTGGGCTCGGGCTCGGCCTCCTCCTTCCAGCCACACGTGCCTTACAGCCCCTTCCGAGGGATGCCGCCCTACAGCCAGCTGGCCGCCAGCTCCCTGCTTAGCCAGCAGTATGCCGCTTCCTTGGGTTTAGGTGAGTAACCCTTGCCACCTGTGAACTGCCTGTGCTGTGACATCCAGGAGATGGGCACAGACCCTGGTGGTGGGGACACTGCATTCTTGTCACATCTAGATTGTAGTGCACACTGCGTAATGTACCTTTCTCAGTGCCCCTTCAGCTAGTGAGAAATTAGTAATTCCTCAAATGAGTGAGAGAGGCAGCAGTATGAGTTTTAAAACAGATGAATCGAATCAGAATTCCTTTAAAATAGCCTGTGTCTGGGTGGAAGTTGTGGTACGACTGCTTCAAGGAAGAAATAACTGATATGTGTAATTACAGATGAGTTCTAACCACTTACACATTTGTCAGCCTATAAATATAAAAGTTAAATGCAACACCCACCTATTCTATCCTTTTATCATTCTCCTGTCAGCGCTTTGCTCAAAAAATGAAATTTCCCCCACGGCTCAGTAAATTCTCCTCTACATGCATAGACTGAGGGTTACCTGGCCATAGGTTTGCAGTGTATTCAGACCACAGAGTTGCAGGCATTGCCCACTTGGCTCATGAGTCGTGCTTTAAGACTCCTGCCATCTTGACTGCTGCTCCCGCAGTGCAGGAGGCTTTCTCACCTGGCTCCCGCCTCCTAGATGAGGCCTGTGTGAACAGAGTGCCCCGTGAGAGAGCCTGCTGGGTACGAGCGGGGTCTGTCCTTACTCACCTGTGTGCTTTCTTGTTTGCTCTTGTCTCCTTTATCTTCTTTTAGAGAAGTTGGTAAGCCCTCCAGCCTCAGCCGCGGCTTCCAGCCCTAGTTCTTCTCCATCTCCACAACCTGTTTCAGAGCTTGACATGTCCTCAGAGCCACACCAGCTCACTTCCAAGGGTAACAGCAGTTTTGGAGAACTGCATGCCGTGTTGCGAGCTAAGAGCGAGGGGTAAACCAGTAGCCCAGAATGACAGTAGCTATAGCAGATAACTTGCTGAGCCCGTGATCAGTTCAAGTGCTTCTGTGTGGTTTTGCACGCAGTCCTGGAGTAATGACTCCCACAGTTTTAAACGACTGATTAGGAAGAACCGGCAGTGCACTTTGTTTACTCATCCTGAGTCCAGGGCTTGTTTTCACCTCTGCCATAATTACCTCTGCTCAGAAGGCCCTTTTCTGCGGTTTCTGGTGGGGAAGACTGCAGGGCGATCGCCTGCTGCTCTGGGATCCGTGTGGCACTTTCCTCACCACCCAGGGCATGAGTAATCGGGGGCCTCAGATATCTTTGGGAAAAGAAGCTCCATTAAAATTGGGAGGCCAACCTGAGCTGTGGACCAGGTGAATAGTGGACCTGATCCCTGGCTTGTTAATGCTGGTTTGTGCCACCTGTCTGCCGGGCACCTGCACTTGGAGTTTCTTGACCTTTCTGGGTCTTCTCCTTTCACCAGCAATCTGACACAAGAGCGCTGTGTGCGCCGCCCTCACCATTGCAGAGACTCGGTCCACGATGGTACCTGGGGCTTCCGTTAGAGCCCACGACTACTGTCAGTCTGTTAACCTGCTTGTGTTGCTTTCCTGCATGGATGCCAGAGGATCTGAGCTATGGCTGCGGTGGTTTTTCCCCCACTTAAAAATTGCCCAAGATAGTTGGTTGTTCTCGGGGCTCTTTATGTAGAACTGCTCTAAGGGCAAGATAGTTTGGTCTGTTTTTGTGAAAAGCAAACAAGCCCAAGGTTCTTGCCCAGTCTGGTTATAGTGTGAGTAGGACGCAGCTGTGTCTTGTTGGGGGAAGGCCGTGTTCAGTGACATGATTGTCAGAGAAAGTGGTCTAGGTTAATTAATGCCATCACAGAGAACACTTAGAAGTACCAGTGTGGGGACTTCCCTGGTAGTCCAATGGTTAAAAATTCACGCTTCCCCTGAAGGAGGCACAGGTTCGATCCCTGGTCAGGAAACTAAGATCTTGCATGGTTTGTGGTGTGGCCAAAATAAAAAAAAAGTACCTGTGTGTAGGGCCTGGCTTCTGAGTCCTGATCTTTACAAGGAATTTCTCACAGTCATTTCTGCTGTGTGTGGAACTAAGGTAGACTGTCCTGTGTTCATGTGTGCTGGGCTGCTCCTCCGAACATAGTTACTCCATAGTTAGGATTCATTGTTCTTTGTCTCAGAAGTCTGTGCACCTCCACCTAGTCTTCAGCTGTCCGTTGCAACAGTGCCCATAGGAACGTGGGAGGGGAGATGGCCTGACCTCCCTGTCTGACCTCCTCTTGTGGCTGAGCCCCTCCCGTGAGCTGGGAATTCTGCCAAGACTGGCTTCCGAGGCGTCTCTCCTGCCCTCAGGCCTAGGGATGCCTCGGGGTGGGGAAGGACTCCTGGGGCAGCCTGGGAACCCTGGGCTCTTAAAACGAGCCTTCACGGGAAGAGCGCAGGCTGTCACTTCTCTGTAGTCAGCTTTCATCACTTCATCCTTTTTGATTTTATTGTACCTTAAGCAAAAATGACCATGTTCTAGCATTTTTAACTTCAAAGGCTGACCACTGCATTTTTTGGAAGATGCCAGATTGAGATGGTTCTTGTCCAGCAGGGCCCAGAGTGAAACACATTCTCAGACCGTGAATTCACCAGCATCTCATTACTGTCGAGCCCCCATGGGGTTAGAGCTTGTGTGGTTGGGGGAAGCGTTTTCTAAGGCACTTGAGAGGTGTTCGGTGGTGGTAGGGGTTTCCCTCCTCGGGGTGCCCTAACTAGGGGAGCCTGCTGGCTTTGTTGCTGCCTAGGCTCAATGCAGGGGATGGCACGGGTCGGGGCTGTGCTGCGTTTAGTAGAATTTCTCAAGGCGGTTGCCTTCCTGTTCTCCCTCACTCGCCAGGTGGGAGACAAGTATCAGGGTGCGGGGTGTGAGGCTTGCTCCTTTTCTCCATTTTTAAATCCTCTTCTCCTCAACTCAGGAGCCAGCTTTCCGTCTGTCTCAGTTGGCAAGAGCCCCATGGTGGAGCAGGCTGTCCAGACTGGATCTCTTGATAATTTGAACTCCAAGAAGCTGTTACCTGGCAAGGGCACCGTGGGCATGCAGCTCAATGGCCGCCCGGCCCCACCCGGCAGCAAGGCCACCCCCGGTACTTAACTGCTCTCTCCCCTGGTCTTTATTCATGTTCTCAGGCACAGCGCTTCCTGGGGGTCTCTATTTTTTAAGTAGACCCCCCGGCCCCACACCTCACAAGCCCTATAGGCTTTGCAGGGCAGCCTCTTGCCACGTGTCCCCTGGGGGTGCCACCCCCATCCCTCACCGGGCTCTGCTTCTGCAGGTGCTGGCCTTAAACTCTTCCCTTTTGCGCCTTAGATGTAGCTCAGCCGGCAGCTGTGCAAACTCAAGGGCAGGTGAACGACGAGAACAGAAGACCTCAGAGGAGGCGCTCAGGTAACAGGTGTTGCCATTTAGAGTTCTGGGGAGCTGTGCTCTGCTCATGGCTCCTGCCTGCTTCTCGTGGGTGACAGTTTCGGGGGGCTGGGTTCAGCGGTGGCTTCCATGTATTCTGTCCCTCTTGCTCTGCTGTCTCACGCTGAGCAATGTTGGGTTAGTGGTTTAACAGCCAGGGCCACCCTTTCTTCTCACAGGGAACAGACGAACAAGGAACCGCTCCAGAGGGCAAAGCCGTCCAACTAACATCAAGGAAAACACAATCAAGTTTGAAGGTGACTTTGATTTTGAGAGTGCAAATGCCCAGTTCAACCGAGAAGAGCTGGACAAGGAATTTAAGAAGAAACTGAATTTTAAAGGTCTGAAAATTTTCCCTCACCCCAGGAGTGTCCATAGAGTGGGTCAAGGAAAGACAGCTGGGGGTGGGGGGCAGCTGGGAATGGTGGTCAGTGGGAGAGCGTGCTGCCATGTAAGGAAGTCCCGGCAAGGAGAGGCGTCTGGAGGTGGGGACAAAGGCAGGCTGCAGGGCCTGGGGCAGTGCAGGGGGGACCGAGACCAGCCCTGAGGAGCAGAAGAGCTTCCACTCAGTGCAGAACACTCCTGGGTGTTTCCCAAAGCCTCAGTCAGGCGGAGTGGCCCAGTGGGGCCTGTCCTGGCGGAAGGGGCTTGCTTTGCTCCCTGGCATCTCGGTGCTCTGCTTCTCTGTGCAGATGACAAAGCTGAGAAAGGGGAAGAGAAGGACCTGGCCGTGGTGACCCAGAGTGACGAGGCCCCTGCTGAGGAGGACCACTTGGGACCCAACTGCTACTACGACAAGTCCAAGTCCTTCTTTGACAACATCTCCTCTGAACTCAAGACCAGGTTGGGGGGCTGAGGGACAAGGCAAGGCCTCGGGGAGCTGCTGTGGAGATGGTGTACCTGCGCTCTTGAGACTGGGGCATGCTCCCATGGAGACCAAACCCAGATCTCAGGTTCAGGGCAGATCTCTTGGGCCCCCATTCAGTTTTTACCATCATGCATACAGTAGCCCCAGTGGCACCAGCAGTAGGTGGGGGCCTGGGAGCCCTGGCGGTCACTGGTGCTGGAGTGATCTGACGCAGATCCAGGCTCCTCTTTGTTCAGCTGCCCTTTCCCCATCAAGGGGGGGTGGAGTGCTCCCTGCTGGTACTGCTGATGTTCAGTTCTGCACCACCTCGCCTGCGCCTGCTTCCTGGTCTGACCTTGCTGGCTTGAGGCCCTTGCCACCTAGGCAGCTGGCAAGGGTGTCCACGGTTTTAGTACCCAACAGCTGATGCCCAGGTGCTGCCCGGGAACATGCTAGACAGTAAATGGAGTCTGAAGGATGAGCATGGTGTGGACACATAGGTCCTTTCGTTCTTAAGTGGAGTAGTTGTGCTGGGGGTGCAGCAGAAAGGAAAGGAAGAGGCTCTTGTCTCCCCTCCCCCTGAGCACACGGGGGTCTTGTGCTGGCCTTAAGACATTGCAGGTGTGAGAGACCTGTCCAGTGGGAAACAGGCCTGGGAACCCTTGCAGTGCAGAGGCTCGGGCTCCAAGGTCCTGACTGGATTGCCCCCCCGCCCCCTCATGGCTCCAGTGATGAGTCACCATCTGTCCTTCCTTCCCAGGCTGTGTGAGGAGCTGCCTGCTGTAGTTAGTTTCACATTCTTTGTTTGTGGTTCAGTTCCAGGCGGACGACGTGGGCTGAGGAGAGGAAGCTCAACACGGAGACCTTTGGGGTGTCAGGGAGGTTCCTCCGAGGCCGTAGTTTCCGCGGTGGATTTCGAGGGGGCAGGGGCAACGGTGCAACCCGCCGTAATCCGACTTCCCACAGAGCTGGGACTGGCAGGGTGTAAGGAGGCAGCCAAAGGTGAGTGAGGGGGCTTCGTGATCCTTTAGCATCGTGGCCAGACTGGGCCCTGTGATCTTAATGAATCACTTGGGGGGCTTTCAGGGACAGTGGGACTCAGGCTCCAGGTTGTCAAAATGAGGGTCCAGGCACAGAAGGGTGGGATATTTCCTTCTCTAGTGTGGTCAATCAGGAGAAATGATTACAAGCTGGGGCTCAGCTCCAGCCTGGCCCTGCAGTGCCCCCGAGTCTGCATCTTTAAACTAGGTCAAGGGGGATCACGTGTGCCCCTTGGGGCCTGGATGGTGCATGAGCTGTAGGTGGGACCTGGAGCTGCCTTCCAACCCCCAATGTGGACAAAAAATGACCTCAGGTTGTGTTGGCTGACTTGGGGTCGGGGGAAGGTTGAGTAGCCCATTCTTCATTGGAGGCCAAGGTGTGCTGGGCTTGGGCTGGGGAGCTGCCTGGTGAGACACTCATAGGTGTCATGTCTTCTTGAAGGCTCTTGCTGAAGCAGCACGGGTGCCAGGCCGTGTCTACGAGGATGATGGAGAACGCTGCACTTACTGGGGGAGACATGGTCACTTCGTTTACTGAGTTTGGAAAGTTCCGCGCTACTACTTAAATTTTGGACTGAACTTGGATGTGGTCTGAGTTAGAACCTCTTGTTTGGGGAAGTGTACATGGGAAACCGCTCTGAGGTGTCCTAGCCTATTTTTCGTTTTTAGTTGTGCACAGCCTGATTGTAAGGTTTTGGTGTTCTGCAGAAAGATTCTAGAGCGAAAGCGTGATCCTCATTTTGTGACCTTTCTTGGACAGTTCTGACTTTAAGGTGGAACCAAATTTCATTTGGCAAATGCAGCAGCCAAACGCATCTCTGTAACTCAACTGGCCGCGGGTGCTGTTGGCCTGGCACCCCCACTGCCACAGGTGGGGCCCGGGAGCCGGGCATGGCCAGCACGGGGGCATGTGGGGGCGGGTGGGCCTAGGGCAGGGAAAGTGCGGTGTCCCACGGATCATGTTGTATAAGCAAAGCAGATGACCCTGACATCCCAAGGGGCAATGTCAAGGTAGGGGCTGGTGGGGTCGGGGTGGGGGGCTCCTGGAGGTGAGCTGTCACTTGGAGCATGACTTCATAGGAATCGGGGTGGGGTGAACACCCAGGACAAGCCCCTCTGTGGCGTGCCTGTCCTCACCAGTCCCTGACCCAGGCCAGTCAGTGTTGGACTCAGGCCGAACACTGTTCGGTGTCTCATCCACTTGGAAATGAGCCAGTCTTTTTTTTTGCGAGGTCGATTGACCCAAGAGCATATTTCTTCTCAGTTGTAAATAGTTCCATGTTTTTGTTTTACTGGTAGGTGGAGGGGAGGGTGGGAATATAAATTCATTGCATGAGACCTTTAGTAGAAGCATGTTCCCTCTGACAGGGCATTGTGGTGAACATAAGCACCTTGGTAACTAAATCCCTTTAAGTAGGTATAAAGGTTTTAGTTCTGTATTAAGTTACTGTAAAGGCTTAGGTTTATTTTTGTAGGACTTCATGGCTAAGAATTAGAGCATAGCGGTGGGGTTGCCCTGTTGGAGTAATGTAAACTTGTAATTATAAATAAACACGCAAACCTTTAAAACTCTTCTCTCGCTCTAGAAATAGTCCTGTTGACTCTGTTGCCTAAATTACATCAGGGTTAACATGCCCATCCCATATGCATGCTGTGTGTGTGCTGTTCAGGCCTTGAGCTGGTCAGATCTCTGGGGACACCTGGTGCTGTGAGCAAGACCTGGTCAGTCTGGATGTGGGCCATCAGCCAGGCCCTTCTGGGGTCAGTGATCCTGCTCTCTAGACGCTTGGAACACTGGTTTAAAGAACCAGCTTCAGAAGGTTTGCTACCTTAATGCAGCTTCCACACCCCAGAACTTCATGTTGATGCTTTATAACATGTTACAGGGCTGGACCTTTGGACCACAGAGAAAAGCAGAGACCTGGTTGCTTCCAGATGGACACGCCTCACATCACTGTTAATGAGCGTCCAGGTGGTTTCTCAAAGGCAGTCTCAGGGCAGGGCCAGGCAGCAGGTGGACCCAGCCTTGTGCTCTGGCCAACGTCCTCTTCTGGGCAGTCCACCACTCCTAGCAGGTCCTGAGCCCTGGTGGTAGTTGCAGAATTTGAACAAATTCTTGGCAACTTTCCATTTGAGCGACTGACATCTTTGACCAATGAAAAATAAACACCTTCCACAGCTGACTTGCTGGATACAACCAGCCTAAACACTAACTCTAAACTAGGTAGGTGACTCCACACTCAAGCTCAACAGGTATTTCTCTGCTAAAGAGTCTAAATGTAGTTAAGTCACAGTTTACCACCTATGACTAACCTTGCTATTAGAAATTTAAACTGACAATCATTGTGACAACTAGACACTTCAGGCTGAGTTTACAATGTATCTAGGCCTCTTGACTGTTTTGGCTGTGCTGTGTGGCTTATGGGATCTTAGTTTCCCGACCAAAGAGTGAATGAACGGGACCCTCAGCAGTGAAAGTGCTAAGTCCTGCTCCTGGACCACCAGGGAATTCCCGGTACTCTTTAGAAGTCTGATGGATGGATATAATCCATTGAACTGAGAACTCAGTTCAAGAAAAACCATAGACAAGACAGAGCAGAGCCCTAGAGTACTACCAGTGCAGTCACAAGAGACCACCAGCCCAGAGACTCAAGAAAGCCCTCTGGGTTCTCCTGCAGTACTGGAAGCCAAAAGGCAATGCCATTGCTAAAGCTGGTGGCAGAGCCCACAAGAGCTATGCGGGCAAAGTGGGTGGTTGGGGTTTTCCTACCGAGGCAAAGCTGAGGACCATTACTTACCCTGTAAGTGGGCTGGAAGCTAAAAGAAGGATCATCTTTCGGGCTAAAGAGGGAGAGTGGGTAGGGACCAGAAGTCTTTAAGGATCAAAACAGGAGGAATGCTGACTTGATTTACTAGAACCAGAAATTCAAGACCAGTTCCAGAGCTGTGCTGCAAAGTGAGCTCCTGGTTTAAACTGAGCACAGTCTGGCCTTGTGTCCTGACGTCATACATTGATCAAGGACTCCAACAAAATGTGAAAAGAAATTGTCATCCTGTGTGGAGAAACCCCAAGTTTCTGCCTCCATGGCACCTGTTGTCTACTGCCCCGTACAGCCTTTCCACAAATCCCAAGGGAGGGATCCCACTCAGCCATCACCTTGTCTTAGAGCCTGGTGAGGAGTGGGAAGGAATGCTCCAGAGACCCAAAGTGAGCAAGTTCCCTAAAGAGCTATCTGTACACCTAAAAGATGCATTCACCTCTGAAAGAAAGGTTAAAAAATAGGCAGATTTATTGTAGGACACTTGGAATGGAAACGCATACGTATCGTTTTGGAAATCAGCCATGATTTGAATTTAAAAAAATCATTACAAGCAAAATTTCATTTCATCATGATGCTTTCTTTTGTTTCTTCTTTTCATTTTCTTCTTTTTCTTTTTCAATCTCAGCAACATATTTCTCAATCTCTTCAGGATTTAAAATCTACCAAAGGAACAGTGTACGGTTAGCCACACAAGGTGCCCCCAAACCTAAGTCCCAGATGCCCCCTCTGGCTGCTTCTACAGGAGAGCGAAGTCACATGTGGCTGACCCAGGGGACAAGGTGGAACCAATGTGTAGATGGTCAATGTGGGAATGTTTTCTTTTCCACTTGTGTGGGGCCCCCTGGAAAGAACATTTCTTGGTGCTAGAGCAGTTCTGAATGTGCACTGCCCCCTGCTCAGACCACTGGGAACATACCCAAAGAGAAGGACAGCAAACCAACTTGGTGATTACCTTGAGGGGTTGATCTCGCCTCATGACAGCCAGCTCTATGTTTTTGCCACCTGACTGAACCACCTTCGAGGGGAGAAAAGCGTGTTAGACACCTCACCCACCTCAACTAGACTTAGTGCCCCGTGAACCTGAACCCAGAACTGCCACACAAGGGGAGGGGTGGGACACCGGGGTGTCCCAGCTGCACGCTGATGCAGTCCTTCGGGATATCTGCACTCCTCCTGTCTTGGGGCAGCTGGGTTTGGGCAGGCTTGCTGTCTGTTTCTCCTCCTGCAGCACATGTACTCAGGGCCCTGCCAACTGCTCGCAGCCTGCCCCACCACCGAGGCCTGAGCCCCAGCCTAGCCTTAAAGCTGTAATCCCCCTCTGCCTCTTGGCTTCACTCCCAGCACCTCCAAGGTCTTGACAAAGTCAGACATCACAGCTCCCACCCATTATTCCCAGTTCTTCTGACTCTAGCCATAGCTTAAGCCTCAGAAAGTCTGAACTCTAGGCCAGCTTAGCCACTTGGTACCCTGACTGCCCCAGATGTGTAAGGAGCTGACAAAGCACTAAAGTGGTGCCTGGTGGTACTGTGAGTGCCTGTGCCTCTCCTTGTTGCCTATACATTAGGCTGTTCTATCCCATGCTGTCCATTCCCCAGGCCAAGTACCACCACCACCATGGCATGGGTGTCTACATCTTGCCCAGGTTTCAAACACAAACTTACTTCCAGAAGGGCCTTGATAACCAGCTTAATAGTCAGATCATCTGTTTCAATGGCTTCGTCAGTGTAATTCTTCTCCAGGAATTCACGCACTGACTTGGCACCCCGGCCTATAGCATTGGCCTGAAACAGGGATGTGTGTTACATGGCACAGAATGCAACGATCCAGAGCCAGCCAGTGCCACCCTGCTCCTGCGTGCTGTGGAGAGGCAGCCGGGCTGGGGAAAGCCCTGCCCCATGGCTTCTTTTTGCAAAGGGCTATTTGGAGTTGGTGCTCATACCCACCAAGAATGGGACTCTTAATGAAAAGACATACGGGCATCTTGCATACGCCACGTGTCCTTACAGCTCACTGTCCTTTGCTCCCAAACATCAACACTGAACTACTTCCCGGCTTCCGCATCACAAGTGTCATGAGCACAAAACGTGTGTATGCATACATCCCTCTATAAGATGAGGCCAGCTCAAGGTCCCTAACAGCCTCCAAAACTGCTTCTACAGGCAAAATGGCCCCAAGCTCCTTTTTCGTCAGGGACTCACCTTCCAGGCATGGTATGTGCCCGAGGGGTCAGTCTGATAGAGTCGGGGGGTGCCATCAAAGTCAAAACCCACAATGAGGGCAGAGATGCCAAATGGCCGGCGCCCGTTGCTCTGCGTGTAGCGCTAGTGGAGAAAGAGACACTGTCATCGCAGCCTCCGCCCAGAGGCCACCCAGAACCCACTGCAAATAAAACACACACCATGTTCCAAACAGATCTTAACAAAAGGATGAAAGTAAATTAAGCCCATGTTCAGGTTACTTGTAATTCAAGTGAAAAATGAAACGAGCCCATGGTTTCTCAGCATTCCTCCTTCCTGTGCTACATTTTCATTCTTAGAAAACCAGAATGCATCATGGAAAGTGGCTGGGGTTCCTTGGAGTTACTTTGACAGCAGACACAAACTGGTTACACACCAGGTTCACAGGTGACTAGAATCTCACCAAGAGTGGGGGTGGCTTTTAGCCCCCTCACAACTGTTTGGTGACTGGTCATTCAGAACAAGACAAAAACTACATCATGTCCCTCTAGAAATACGAATCTGGACTACCCCACACCACTAAATAAGAACACCACAAATGCCACTGTAAAGGATAAACAACAGTAAAACTACAGATGAGAAAGTCGAGGTTAGGACTGTTCCTGTGGAACAAGTGCAGTTTCCTGATTTCCCCACAGTGATATCCCGTGGCAGGACGCTCCAGGACACAGCTCGACACCAGAGCCGAGCCACAGCAGGAACACCCACCTGCTTCAGACTGGCGATATAACGGGTGATGTACTCCACGGTGACCGGGTCCTCCACGGTCAGTCGGTGGCTCTGGCATTCCACCCGGGCCCTGTTGATGACTATTCTTGCATCAGCGGTAAGGCCTGCAAGAATCACAAAGACAATGCCCCCTAAGCCATGCCTCATCCGGGCAACTGTCAAGAATGGTGCAGATCACACGCATGGACAGCAGATAACCTTGGACAAGTTCTAAAACTGGTCCTGATGGGCAGCACCAAGGTTACTCTGAGAGCCCCACAGTGGGACCAGCAGCCTCTGTGAAATTCTCTAAGAAAGCTGCATGGTTAAGGAGCTATGGGTGCTAGGCTACACACACACTAGGTCTTTGACAAGTCAATCTCTAGGGGAACTGGGATCTTCCTGCTGAAGGAGGAAATGAGTGAAGCCACAGAAGTGCAAGAACACTGCACATCCCGAGAGCAGGGTGCTGTCCAGCTCTCCCCACTTCATAGGTACACGGTTAACTGTGGACAGCTAACCTTTCTCCTGATAGCAGCAATATAGGAGACAGCACAGCCCCTCTTTTTGGAACTGTTTATTCATTTAGCCCCTCTGCTTCAGCCTCCTGGGGAGGATCCTACCCCTGAAACTGAGGCCAGCCCTTTTCTTAAAGGCCAAATCTTTCTTCTAAATGATTCCAGTTTACCCAACCACATGTCCCCTACAGCCCTTTCACCAGGTTAACCTCCAGAGGGCCGTTCTTCCAAGAGACAGAGACACGGTGCTGGCCCCAGACTCACCGGCGAATGCCATGCAGACATTATCATCCAGAGCACAGATCTTCCGCACTGTCCTTTCATCCTGCAGTTTGGCCACTGACTTCTTCTCCACACCAAGAACAACAATGTCTTTTCCTCGAACACCGACCTTCAATAAATATCAATGGGGCACTTACGAAACTGACCAGAGGTTTTGCCACCAGAGACACACCACTAAGAGCAGATGTTAACATGGGCCTGTGAACACCCTTGGGGGTGGAGGGGGGCATGCACACCCTGCAAACTGTGGGTCTCAATCCACTTTTGGTAGCGCTAGCCCAGGCATCACCATCTAGGCACCTAGCCTTGTGCCTTAAAATACTGGTATGTAGTTTCAGTTACAACACAACTAAGGAATAACTGCTATATAATCCATGTGCTTGTGAACATGTGTCATTTCAACCCAGTGAATCAGTCTCTGTAAAGCTTGAGCGTGAGACCCTTAACAGTGAAGTCAGGTGTTCCAAAAGCAATGTTGCTGTGATTATGAAACTACCCAAATCCTTCCCTCTCTCTCCTGTGCACTTTTTTTTTTTTTCTTTTTTGATTATACCATCAGGCTCAAGGGATCCTAGTTCCCTGACTAGGGACTGAACCTGGGCCACTGCAGTGAAAGCAGAGTCCTAACTACTGGACTGCCAAGGAACTCCCCTCCTGCACTTTTGAAACCAATGTGCACAGCAGTGGAGAAGTGCCTGGTATGGTATCAGGTGAACAACTATCAACTGTTACTGGGAGGCCCATGGCTCTCTGCTTATGGCTGACACTGTAGCACAAGAAAGAGATGTTTTAAATACATGGGGGAGAAAACCACACTGGCTGCCAGTTAACGCACTCAAAGTACAGCAGACACAAACGAGACAATCACTTGTAAAAGCAACTTCTCTCAGTTTGGACAGGGTATCTCAGCCCTGGCCATATAGGCACCTGGGCCAGCTAATTCTTCAATGTGGGGAGCCAGGTCTTAGCCCTGTTGGATGTTTAGAAGTCTCCGTGTCCCGTGCAGAGAAGCACCGGGTGGCAGTGTTTCAGATTTCAAGGAGCTTTCTCATAAACTGTCTGCAAAGGCCAGACCCAGAGGCAGCAGTCAGGGCAAGCAAAGGCAGCCACCTGGCTGGCCCACGGTGGAGGGGTGTCAGTTGACATTCCCCCAGTAATCTTCAAGCTGAGCTGAGGTAGGTCAGAAAGTGGATTTGGGGGCCTTAATTTCGAGGTTCATGAAATAAAAAGTACTTCAAAATTCACAGAACCGTGTGTTTTCTCTCTGCCTACTCAGGCCTCCGAAACACTAAATGATTAGGGGGGGAAAAAAAACCCCACAAGAACCCATCATCCAGTTAGACCGATAAACAAACTGACAGGTATCTTAAAGACAGCAAGTATTCACACCTGAAGCAGCGGCCTAAATGACAGACCGCTCAGGTGCGACGGGACACGAGTCGAGGACAGGGTCCAAGGGGGTAGGACTCAGCAATCGGACCCAGCAGGGAGCCTGCCCGCCGCGCCGGCGGCCCGGGAAGTGCAAGGCCGATGCTGACACCGGTCGCCCTTTGTTCTCGAGATAGCCCCGGACCTGGAGGGCAACTACTTTCTGGGGGCGGGAGACGAGAGGGAGGGGGGAGTCGGCTACCTGGGAGCTGTCCAGACTGAGTCCGCCGCAGCCACCTACTCCCTCAAGGAGCGCCTCGGAACTAGCAAGGGCCGGGCCCTGCCTCACCAAGTCCCACGCCCTCGCACCGCCCCCGGCCCCCCAGGCCCGCGCAGGGCCCCCCGCCAAGATGGCGTCGGCGGCAGGCGCGCGCTCGGCTCCGGACACGGCGCGGGGAAGCGAAGCCCGCAGCCAGCAGAGCCCTTGACGAGGCACCAACAGCCCCGCTCGCCCGTACGCGGAAACCGGAGCCCGAAGAGCCTCCCGGCCTGCCCTCGCGACCGCCGCCTGCGGCGCTCCTTTCTCGCAGCGGCGCCCCAGTCCCAGCTTCTGTGTGCGCCCCAGGCCACCATGCCTCCCTGGATCCCGAACCACCGCGCGCCCGTCAGCGTGGCCCCCGGGGAAGCGGGTCGGCGAGACGCGCCCGGGCCCCACCCAGCCGCCCAGGCCTCTGTCGCCCCCCGCGCCCCGCCTCCCCGCTCACCGCCGTCGAGCCCTTCTTCACGGCCTCCTGCGCGTATTCCACTTGGAAAAGGTGGCCGTCGGGCGAGAAAACGGTGATGGCGCGGTCGTAGCTCATGCCTGCTGGACTACGCGGCCGGGCCCGGGAAAAGCGCACACTCACGGCCGCGCAGCCGGCGAGTCACAACGTCGCTGCGCCCGCGCCGCGCGCGCCCGCGCCCCGGCGCCCCCGATTACGCTACCGGCGTAAGGCGGCGTCCCGGGGCGTCAGGCGGTGCCGGGCTGACGTGCGCGCGCAACGGGGCGGGGCCCGGCCGAACCACCGGCGGCCGGGCGCGGGGGGTGGCGCGGCGGCGGCGGGCCGGGCGCGGGGCGCGGAGCGGTCGCCCGGGGGCGCCGTGCGGGGCTCCGCCTCGAGCTGATGCGGTGCTCGGGATAGGGGCGCGGCGGGCTTCAGGGAGAAGCGGCAGCGGAGGGGCGGACGAGCCCACAACGCGGCTCCCCCCGCGCCCCCCGGCCCCCCAGCGACTGCGGAGAATGAGCGCCTCCGGCTGCCGATCGCAGCCGGAGAATAAACCCCGATGATCTAGGGCTGATCCAGCGCCCGCTACCATGTCGGTGGCTTTCGCGTCCGCCCGGCCTAGAGGCAAAGGCGAGGTCACGCAGCAAACCATCCAGAAGGTGGGCTGGGAGCCCGGGGTCGGGGCCCGGGAGCCGCGGGGTGCGGGCGGGCGTCCGGCCGGGTCGAGGGTAGCCGGCGGGCGCGGGGCGCGAACAAAGCCGGGGCGCAGGCGACCGCAGCGACCCCGCCGGGGCCCCGCGCGCGCTTGGCCGCCGACGTGCGCCAGCTTGGGCGGGGGCGCGCGTGGGCCGTGAGCAGGGCGCGGGGCAGCCCGCGGGGTGGTGTTGGCGGATCCAAGCCGGGAACGACCCTGGGCCACGCCGGGCACGGTGGGGACCCGCCGCTTTCGGGACCAGGGGCCGCGGGCAGGGGCGCAGTGTGGCGGAACAGACTGCCCAAGGGGCGGTGTCCGAAAGATGCTGCTCGCGGGTTGGTATCCTCGGATCCAACCTGGGATCGACTGCGGGCCGCGCGGGCACAGTGGTGACTCACCATCTTTGGGGCCACGGTCCGTGGGCAGGGGTGCAGGACGGTGGGACCAGCCGCCCACTGAGTGGTGTCCGCCGGCCACCCTGCGTGCACAAGGGATCCGCTTCGCTGGCGAAAGCGGTGGCGCTGCGTGGTGGGCGGCCCTGGCCCCTACGCGCACCTTGACTGGTCGAGGGGTGCACGGGGCGACAGGAATAGGTCCCAGCAGCCGGCCCCTACCGCCCGCTTAAGTACACTCCGATGCACAAAGGGGCGCATCCAGAGGGTGGGACGCAGTTCCAGCAGCCCCGCAGCCCTTCAAGGAGCGCGCTACACCCCCGGGCCGACCTGCCGGCCAAACCTTGCTGCCCTTATTCGCGTGTCAAATTGTCTTTCAGTGTGACACCTAGCCAGTCTCTCACCTAACAGAAACTTTACACATTCGCTTTACAGCCTTGCCCACGTTCTTTAAGTTCGGCCTTGTGGTTTTCTAGAGATAACCTTCCCAGTTGGTTTGGGGGCACCTTTAACAAAGCCTTAAGTTGTGAAAATGAAGATTTCAGTTTTCCTACTGTTTTTCCTTAGAAGATAAGCTTAGAAGAAAGAGGGTGTTAGTCATTCCCGCTTGAATTTTCTTGGTGTTTTTGACAGCTATGTTACTTTCTTTTCTAACCTGTGGTCCTCTGCAGTATGCCTTGGTTTCTGTGAGCCTGTTTTTCCCCTGAAGGGATTGACTTTGATGGCCTGCAGGGACCTGGTGGACTTGTCCTCAGCCTCTTGACTGTTTGAGACTTTTGTTGTGACTGGTTTTGACAAAGGAGGAGCCTCATAAATGCTAAATGGGGAAGAGAGGACTTAAGCAGGAGAAATACAGGTTTAAAAACAGAGCATTCTTATTTGTTTGGTTAACCCTTATGGGGAGCTTACTGGCCTTATTCTAAGGGCTTTGCAGGTCTCAGCTCGTTTAATGTCTCGAGTTACTATCGTCCCCATTTTACAGATCAGGAGACAGGTATAGGGAGGCTGAGTGCGTGCTGGTACACGGTGGGGCCAGGAGTCACACCTGGACAGCAACTCCAGGGTCTGCCCTGACAGTGACACCCCATGTGGGACCCTTGGTGGGGCAGAGAGTCAAGCATGTGACCCAGACACACAGGTTGGCAGCCCAAGAGGCTCTGAGGACCCTGGTGTTTGGAGCTAAGTGTGACAAGTGTAGCCACGGTTCCTGAAGCTGCCTTGGCATCAGCATTCATCCAGTTGTTTGCACTTTACAAGTCTCTAGGGAGAAGTGTGTGTTTGAGCACTGCTCCCAAACATCAGATCAGAAAGACCGCATCGCAGGGCAGAATGTCTGCCTGCTGACTGTTGGAGGTGGGTCTTCGGCTTAGGCTGTCATCTGGTTTGACCTGATAGGACTAGCAGTCTGTGTGGTCACCTTGGTGTTTTGTCAATATATATACGCAGGGCTCTCTTACTGGTATTCTGAGAGGGCATCAGAAATACATGTTCTGCACTCATATGAGCTGTGTCCACAGTATGTGCTCATGCTCAGAGCATTGAGGAAAAAGCCAGGGGTTCCTCAGAAGCCTACTTGGTAGAGAGACAGCAGGAAGTACACTCTTGTCCTTAGAGTATGTTTGGACAGGAGCTTGCCACACAAACTCCTACTCAACCTTCAAGGCCCCACTGAAATGCCCCTTCCTTGTACACCCTTGGCAGTAATGTGGTAAGTGCAGCACTTTGACATGTCACTTGGGCTCCCAAGTTTTTGTGTTGCTGACCCGTTCTTATTGTGTCCCCAGGCTGGCACAGTGTCCAGCACAGTCAGTGCCTAGCATGTGCTGGAGCATCTGTGACCCTGGTTCCATCAGTCAAGCGTTTGGGATGGGCAGTTGTATTCATTTCCTACGGCTATCATAACAGATTACCACAAACAGGGTCATTTAAAACAGCTGCAATGAATTTTCTTACAGTTTGAAGGGCTGAAAATCCAAAGTCATGGTGTTGGCAGTGTTGCTTCCTTTCTGGGGTTCCGAGGCAGGATCTATTCCAGGCTTCTCTCTGAGTTTCTGGCGATTGCTGGTGGTCCTTGGAGCTCCTTGGCCTGTAGATGCATAATCCTGACCTCTGCCTCCATCTTCACCTGGCCCCTTCCTATGTGTCTATGTCCAATCTCCCTCTTCTCATGAGGACACCGGGTGTGGGGTTTAAGGTCCACCCTAATCCTTCCCTGTTGGCTCAGATGGTAAAGAATCCGCCAGCAACGCAGGAGACCTGAGTTCAATCCTGGGTCGGGAAGATCCCCTGGAGAAGGGAATGGCAACCCACTTCAGTATTTTTGCCTGGAGAATCCCATGGACAGAGGAGCCTGATGGACTACAGTCCATGGAGTCACAAAGAGTCAGACGCGACTGAGCAACTAACACATTAATCCATGTAACCTCAAGTATAAATTGGTTACTTTTCCAAGGGCCCTATTTCCAAATAAGGCCATGGTCCCAGATACTGGGAGTTAGGATTTGACCAGGTAATTTTGAGGGACACAGTTCAACTCCTAAAGGAGGACACATGGGGCGGGGGCGTATCAGACAAGGAGGACCAAAGAGTGGGGATAGGAAGGGTCTCAAAGGTTGAGAGTCACCAGTGGTCCCGCCTGTGGTCTGCAGGGAGCAGAGCAGGCGTTTTTCAGTGGCTTAGTCATGTCCGACTCTTTGTGACCCCATGGACTGCAGCATGCCAGACGTCCCTGTCCTTTACCATCTCCCAGAGTTTGCTCAAACTCATGTCTGTTGAGTCAATGATGCCATCCAACCATCTCCTCTGTTGCTGCCTTCTCTGCCTGCCTTCAGTCTTTCCCAGCATCAAGGTCTTTTCCAATGAGATGGCTCTTCACATCAGGCACCAAAACTGGCGGGGCTGGAAGGGCCAGCCTGATTAGGGGTGCCTCAGTCATGCACTTAGTGGTCTTGCTTGCCGTGACCAAGCGTAGTGTGAGGGCAGGTTCAACCCAGGTGAGAACCACGGGGGACATGATTTGGCCAGAGGGTCTGAGGTGGAGGTGGACAGTGTCCCCAGGAAAAGCCAGTGGCTCTGTACCTGGCCAGCTGACCTATAGGCCAGGACCTGCCCTGAGCTGCTCTGGATGTCACTGGTGGGGGTTGGGGTGCCGCCGTCTCTGCAGCCTGTGTGGCTGGGCTGGGGCGTGTTGGAGGGGCCCTTGGCTGCTTTGCCTTAGCTGATGTGTAGGTGCCTCCTTGCTGCTTCGTACATAGTAGTTGCTTAATAAATGTGAGTTTTATCATCACTGTTTATGTTGGCTTCCTTAGCTGAAGAGCGGGGGGTAGCGTCTTGTCCCTCTGCACCCGAGTACCTTGTGCAGGCGGGACAGGCTCTGTGGGAGCTCATGGAGGGGTAGGCAGCTGGCGTGTTTGCTGATACGGGTCAGGCATGGGAGAGGGACCAGCAGGGTGGCTGCCCGGCCGCAAGGACCTCTGTGCCCAGGGGCAGGGTGGGGGCACGGGGGTAAGGGGTGACCCATTGTAGGGGGGTGCCCTGTACTCTCTCAGACCTGAAACTTGCCTTAAAAATGTAGGCTAATTCATGGGGGAGGTAGATTGGCCATTTTAAAATTCACAACTGACAGGGTCTTGGGGACTCAGAGCCTCCTGTGAACTTTGCTATTGATCATCTCAGGCAGTAATTACCGAAAGCACTTTCTCCCCAGTGAGCAGAGGCCTGGGAAGGGTCTCCCGGGGTGGGAATGGTGGTGTCCCCTTCACTGTGGTCTCTGGGACCAGCCCTGGGTGGGGAGGCAGGGTGCTGCCCCTGAGAGCACTTGAACCTGCCCTGTGGAGGCTCTGAGTGCATCCCATATGGGTGTTCTCAGGGAGGGAACAGCCACCGCCTGGCCTCTGCCCTTCTGCCCAGGCACTGCCTCAACCCAGATGTTGTCCTGGGAGCCCCCTGGTGGAGGATGGAAGCCTCTGGATAAAGTACAGGCCCCACCCCCGACCCCTCCGCAAGCCTGCCTCCTCAGGGCTGTGTCTCTCTTCCAGAGCCTGGAGGTGGAGGGAGGGGGAGGTAGCCAGGGGCCCTCTGACACTCACTAGTAGGTGTCCCCACTGTGCCCTGCTCGTGGCCCCGGCCCTCTGCCCCAGCCCGCTCCCTGGGCCGGTGGGCCCTGTGCTGGGAGTTGGATGACAGCATCCATGCGGTCCCCAGGCTTTGAGTAGAAGCCGCCCTCTCACCCCCGCAGTGAGGGGACCTAGCGCTGATGTCCCCAAGTGGCAGGATGTGGGCAACGTCAGGCCAGTCTGGACTGCCTGATCTCTGGCGGGCACCATGACTGTGTGCCCTGCTGCATGAACATGACAGGAGTCAGAAGGCCCCAGGGCAAAGGTGCTGGATGTTTGTGCAGCTGAGGCTCCTGAAATGTGGCCCCAACCCCCTTGGCCAGCACAGCTCCTGAGCAGATGGGTGATTGCGCTGGGACTGCAGGGCTGGTGGATGGGCAGTGGGCCATGGGGTCAGCAGTGAGGGTGGAGCTATGACAGTTCACAGCCCAGCGCCCCCCACCCCCACTTCCAGGCCTCGGGTTCCTTGTTTTAAGGAAGATGACATGGTTGGGTCCTTTCAACTGCACTTGTGGTAACCCGTGATCGCCTGGTACAGTAAGGCAAGCCACCTTGTAAGTAAGTGATGGTCTCAGCCCTTTGATGGTATTCTTGACATTGAGCAAAAGCGAAGAGTAGATTCTGAAGGGCAGGTGATCCCAAACCGCAGGAGTCCAGGGTCCTGTGAAGAGGGAAGGGAGCCAGGCTCACAGGGGCAGAGTGGCGGTGACTGAATAATGTGCGGGCCCCATGTCCTTGAGGAGGATGGACATATGTTTGCAGCTGTGTGCACATTAACGTGGCTCACAACAAACTGGAAAATTCTTAAAGAGATGGGAATACCAGACCACCTTACCTGCCTCCTGAGAAATCTGTGTGCAGGACAAGAAGCAACAGTTAGAACCGGACATAGAACAACAGACTGGTTCCAAATTGGGAAAGGAATACATCAAGGCTGTATACTGTCACCCTGCTTGTTTAACTTATGTGCAGAGTACATCATGAGAAATGATGAGCTGGATGAAGCACAAGCTGGAATCAAGACTTCTGGGAGAAATATCAATAACCTCAAATATGCAGATGATACCAACCTTATGGCAGAAAGCGAAGAGGAACTAAAGAGCCTCTTGATGAAGGTGAAAGAGGAGAGTGAAAAAGCTGGCTTAAAACTCAGCACTCAAAAAACTGAGATCATGGCATTCATCCCATCACTTCATGGCAAATAGATGGGAAAACAATGGAAACAGTGACAGACTGTATTTACTTGGGCTCCAAAATCACTGTGGACAGTGAAGTCACTGCAGCCATGAAATAAAAAGATGCTTGCTCCTTGGAAGAAAAGCTATGACAAACCTGGACAGTATATTAAAAAGCAGAGATATTACTTTGCCAATAAAGATCAGTATAATCAAAGCTATGGTTTTTCCAGTAGTCATGTATATGAGAGTTGGACTTAAAGAAGGCTGAGCACTGAAGAATTGATGCTTTCGAATTGTAGTCTGGAGAGGACTCTTGGGAGTCCCTTGGACATCAAGAAAATCAATGCAGTCAATCCTAAAGGTTATCAACCCTGAATATTCTTTGGAAGGACTGATGCTGAAGGTGAAGCTCCAGTACTTTAGCCACCTGAGGTGAAGAGCCGACTCACTGGAAAAGACCCTAATGCTGGGAAAGATAGAAGGCAGGAGAAGAAGGGGATGACAGAGGATGAGGTAGTTGGATGTCATCATCGACTCAATGAACATGAGTTTGAGCAAACTCCGGGAGATGGTGAAGGACAAGAAAGCCTGGCATGCCACAGTCCATGGGGTTGCAAAGAATTTGACACAACTGAGTAACTGAACAACTACAACCATGTTAATTTGCCTTACCATGTCCTTAGAGTCTGAACACACGTGTTAGCCACAGAGGGAGGACCACAGAGCCGGGCCAGCCCCTCCCAAGGACACCATAGGAGTAAGGTTTGGGGTTTTTTGAAACCCACACATCTGATTCACAGATTGTCCCATCAGGCAGATTGTTGGAAGGGGTCCTGTCGGCATCCATCAGCCGGGTCTGTGGCCTGGGGGCCCCTACTTATCCTCCAGGGTGGTTGCGTGGCAGCTGCCTGTGTGCTGGCAGGAAGGAGCCCTGATGGATTAGCAAAACATCTGCCCTGAGAACCATGGCGGGAGGAGGGTTGGCCACTGGGGACGCTTACCCAGCTCTCCAGTCGTCCCTCCCACAGCTCAGGTGGCTCCCAGGAATTATCTCACATGGAGTTATCTCATGTGTGGAGGCATGCTCTGCAGTCTCTTTTGTAGCCACAGAAGCCCCTGAATACCGTGTTTGTTCTGTGGAATTCTCTGGTGCTTAGGAAACAACGAGGGGGGACCTTTGTGGCTGATACGGGACAGTCTCTGAGACAGGGATGGTGGGAGACCAGTGGGACGGAAATGTTCCCCATGTGTGCACAGCAGGGACAGGGAGATGCTTCACAAACCAGCTGAGGTTGGCTGGAGTGGCAGACAAAGGTGGGAGGTGGGAGGTTGGAGGTGGGAGGCCCACCCTCCCCCTGGACTTCAGCACATCCGTGAATTTTTTTCCCATTTCGAGGGTACTGCTGCTGCTGCTAAGTCACATCGAGGGTACAGCCTTTGTTAATTACAAGAACAGCCACAAGGACATTGTGAAGGGTCTTTCTGCCCATTGTGGGGTGACCCGATCCCCCCTTGGCAGCAAGTTTCAGGGCCTCCAGGTCCCTCTGTGGCCCCTATTCCAGGGTTCTCTGATGGCTCCAGTCCCTGTACCCTGCTCTCTTGGGGGTTCCAGGCCCCTAGTCCCTCCCCTTCCCAAATTTCTGATATCCTCAATCCCTCACCCACCCGTCAGGACCCCACGTGTGGCGTCAGTGGCCCCCTGAGCCCAGCCCTGCCTCATCACCTGTGTCCTCACCTCCAGGCAGGCCCATGGGCAGCAGAGTGCCAGGTCGGTCATCACCTCCCTTGAAGCCAGGTCCAGTCCCTGGTAAAGCCTGTGGTGGATTGTCACAGAAACAACAGCTGAGTGGGGCCACCCCCGCTCTGAGCCCGTGTTCCCCCCGCCCCACGGCGGCCCCGGGCTTTGCTTCATGGGGCTCTGACCGCTGAAACAGCGGCTGGCACAACAGAGGCTTAATGAGACCTGTGCTGTCCGGCTACACACCAGGGCCTGAGACCACCAAGGTGACCACGTGCCAAGGAGGCCCCACCGATGCCAGAGCCGAGGCCAGGAGAGACCTGCGGCAGACCGCCCTGACGGCCCAGAATCATGAGATCTAAGAAGCCGCTATTTTCACCACGGGGCACAGGGACGTTTGTGACATGCAGCAGGTAACAGCTGTGCCCTGTGTCCCATGACCTTGGTCCCGTTGGCCTTTGCAGTCCCTCCAGGCTGCGGTTCAGCGGGTCACCCTCTTCTGGGCACAGGCCTCCCCCTCCCCCAGCCGCTCCACAGTTCTCCGTCTCCACCGCATCCTCTTATCCATGTTCCTGAAACTTCTGTCTCTGCTTTCGGATGTGCCCTGCTCTACCACACCTTTGCCTGGGCCATCCCTGCCACTCAGGCTGCCCTGCCTTCATCTCCACCTGTGTGTTCCTGGTCGGCTTTCCAACCATGGCTCAGATGTCACTGCTGAGTGCTCCTGGATCCCTGCTGTCAAGATCACAGTTGACACACAGCTGCCCTGTGACAACCAAGCAGATGTGTGCCCATGGCTGACCCGCCCTGACTCCGGCCGCCTACTGCCCACTCCATCACAAGCAAGGGTGGGGTCTGGCCATCTCCTTGTCACACTTGCCTGGGTCTAGGATAGGCCTTCAGAAATGGGATCTCACCATCAACTTGGCAGTCGTGGCCCTCAGTGCTGAGCGCCAGCTTCTCCAAATGGTGTTGCCACCTTCTCTACTGTCTACCCCAGGATTCTCGCCTCCAGAGGCCCTGGGCCACGCCTGGCACTTGAGTTTCAGCTCTTATACTTCACGAGTCTCCAGCTCCTTTCTCTGTGACATCACCTGCACCATCCTCCTGAACCTACGAATACCAGGCTTCCCAAGAGGGCAGAGAGCAAGGGGCATGCCCTCTGGTGCAGGAAGACACAGAATCTCCTGTGAGAAAGCTCAGAAGACAGCAATAAATATGTGAAATAGATTGTTAATCCCCCTGTCAGTGTAAGTGTTGTCTTTATTTTTCAACTTTGTATTAAGGATACACACTTTTTAGACACACACTAGGTAGAGAAAGGGGCTTCCCAGGTGGCACTAGTGTTAAAGAACACCCCTGCCATTGCAGGAGATGCCTGAGACAAGCGTTTGATCCCTGGGTCAGGAAGATTCCCCGAAGGAGGAAATGGCAACCCATTCCAATATTCTTGCCTGGAGAATTCCATGGACTGAGAAGCCTGGGGGGGCAACAGTCCACAGGGTCACAAAGAGTCAGACACAACTGAAGCAATTTAGCATGCACACACTGGTAGGAAAAAGAACAAGTGAACCCCTGGACCCATCCAGCCCCGGCAGTCCCAGACTCTTTAAAATCACCTTTTACACAACATTGTAAATCATTTATACTCCAATATAAAATTTAAAAAATTTTTTAAAGAAAAAGTTAAATGAAAATTTAAAAGATCCAAAAAAAAGAAGCTTAAAGAGAATCATCTTTTAAATGATAACAGTAACAAATGCCTCTCTTAGAAATTTTAATGAACACATATAGGAAATAAGAAGGAACTGATTCACAGATAACCACCATGTAGTTGGCAGGATATGAACCTTCGCAGGGAGACCCTGATGGATTTCTAGTCCATCAGAAAATATCAGGGCTTCCCTGATAGCTCAGTTGGTAAAGAATCCACCTGCAATGCAGGAGACCCCAGTTCGATTCCTGGGTTGGGAAGATCTGCTGGAGAAGGGATAGGCTACCCACTCCAGTATTCTTGGGTTTCCCTTGTGGCTCAGGTGGTAAAGAATCCGCCTGCAATTTGGGAGACCAGTGTTAGATCCCTGGGTTGGAAAGATCCCCTGGAGAAGGGAAAGGCTTCCCACTCCAGTATTCTGGCCTGGAGAATTCCATGGACTGTATAGTCCATGGGGTCACAAAGAGTCGGACATGACTGAGTGACTTTCGTAGGAAATAAAATCTCTGTAATCTCCAGTCTGGAGTGAGCCAGGGTTTCCCTCTGGTCATTTACTTCTTGTTTTAAGGTTAGATTTTACACTCATCAAAACCACACCTGCACATAAAGAATCAAATCATGCTGTGAGGCTTGTATTAGAAATTCAGGGTCATTCTTCCACCCCCATGCTGGTTTCCACCTCCCAGCAACACCACTTGCCCTCACCATTGCTAAACCAAGTGGCTGCTTCTTGAATGATTTTAGCTTTAAGCATTGTCTGTTGACTCAGTCCACTCACAGCCTGGAGGCTGAAAGTCTGAGACCAAGGTGGTGGCAGATTTGGTTCCCAGCGAGGACCTGCCCCCTGGTTTGTGGACGGCCACCTTCTTGCTGTCTTCATCCCAGAGGAAGCTCTGGTGTTTTCTTCTCACCGGGGCAGTGATCTCATGATGGGGGCTCTGCCCTCATGACTTTATCCAAACCTGAACACCTCCCAAAGGTACTGCCTCCAGACGCCATCACATTGGGAGTTAGGGCTTCAACACAGGAGTTTTAGGGGGACAGCAGATATTCAGTCCCTAACATTTGCTCTCACATGAAGATGATGGCAAAGGGGTTCATGGCTCGTTTTCGTGCTCCCTCTACCACCACACACAAGTGCTCCAATTGCCCCAGGATGGCCCCCTGGTTGTTGATCCGCCTTTGGTTGTGATAGTGTAAATATTGTTCCATGCACGATCTTGTGTGTGATCATTTTTCCTGTCCAGTCTTTTTTTTTCCCCTGGAGTTGGCAATCTCACTTTCTTTTAAATCATTTCTCACTACTTTATTCTAGACTTTCTCCCAGTCATGGAAGCCTCAGCTCAGGTGATCTGTCAGGTTCATGGTCTCAGTGCTACTCTTCTTGGGCCTCTCCAGGTTCCCCTCCACCATGGTCCCCATTCTTTAGGCCTCTGTGTTGGTCTGAGGTCTTCCCCTTTTGCCATTTGCTCCCTTGTTTTATGGGACCACGTCATTTTACAGATTCCTGAAAAAAGGTGTGTGAGACATGAACCTTTAAAATAATTCCCATATTCTCTTCCCCCTGATTTCCCCAAGTTAACATGTTGCCTCATTTGCTCTCTCGTCCTCTCTCTGCCCCCCTGCCCTGTGTATAAATATTATTTTTGCCAGAATTGTTTGAGATTTGCAAACTGACTTTTACTCCTAAATGTCTAAGCATCACTTTCCTAAAGACAAAGACATAACCACAGAACAGAGATGGGAATGTGGGCACGGACATGGACACAGGACTGTTATCTGGTCTGTAGACCTAATTCTAATTCCCCATTTATGCCAAAAATGTGCTTCATAGAAAAAGAAAATACCAAGTCACGTATATTCAGTTTCCCAGTAAGGAATTCGTCTTCCATCTTGGTCTTTAAAACTGTGATGTTTTGAAGATTATGGGTCAGTTGCACTCAATAGGGCTTCTCTGGTGACTCAGATGGTAAAGAATCCACCTGCAATGCAGGAGACCTGGATTCAATTCCTGGGTCAGGAAGATCCCCTGGAGGAGGGACTGGCAATCCACGTCAGTATTCTTGCCTGGAGAATCCTGTGGACAGGAGCCTGGCGGGCTACAGTCCATGGGATCTCAAAGAGTCGGATACAAGTAACACAGACACATTGCACTCAATTAGTGTGGAAGATGCCTTTTCCTTTTTGTGTTAAGAAAGTATGTTAAGTCTCCCTTGGGATCGGGTTGTTGCTCCCCAGGATATTTTGGGATTGCCTCATTTCTTCTCAGAAGTGCCCTTTTAGGATCCAGTTATCTCTCCTGAGAAGACACCCCTCAGGACCAGGTAGTCACTCCTCTGGCAGTCACTGTCAGGATTAGGTCATCACCTCTATAAGTTTCCCGGGCAATTGGTCTTCTCTTTAGAAAGTCTCCCTGAGGATCAGGTAATCCATCTCACAAAGTATACCTCAGGATCAGGTCATTCTTCCTCTGATAGAGTCTCTTAGGATTCATAAGCTCCCTCAGATAATGTCCCTCAGGAGTCTTCAATCCTCAGGAAGTCTCCCTTCAGGTGGGCTAATCCCTCCTGAGAGTGCTTCCCTTAGGATTGAGTCACCCCTCCTTTGAAAGATTCCCCATTGGCTCATTTCTCATCCAGAAGGTCTCCCTCTGGATCCACTCATCCCTCCTCACAAAGTCTCCCACAGGGTCAGGTCATTCCTCTTCCAAGTCTCCCTAAGGATCAGATCATCTCTCCTCCAAAGGCTTACCCAAGATCAGGTCATCGCTCCACAGGAAGTGTTTCAAAGATCAGGTCTTTCCTCCTCAGAAGATCTCTGTCAGAACTGAGTCATCCCGCCTCAGGAAGTCTCTCCCTGGGTCTGATTATCCTCATCAGAAAGTCTCCTGAATCAGATCATCCCTCCTCTGAAAGTCTCCCTGAGGATCGGGTCATCCCTCCTGAGACTGTCTCCCTCAGGATCCCGACACTCGTCCTCAGATAGTCTCCCTCAGGGTTAGGTCATTCCTGCTCACAAAGTCTCCCTGAGGATCAGGTCGTTCCTTCTCTAAAATCTCCCTCAGAGCAGGTCATTCTCTTCAGAAAGGGAGTTGGATAATCCCTCCTCAGAAATCCTTTCCATGGATCAGGCTGTCCCTCCGTAGGGAATCTCTGTCTGATTTGGGGCGTTCCTCTCCAGGAAGTCTCCCTTAGGATTGGGCCATCTCCCCTCAGGAGTGTCATCCACCTCAGGATCAGGTCATCCCTCCTCAGAACGTCTCAGTCAGAACTGGGTCACCCACCTCAGGAAGTCTCTCCCAGGGTCTGATTATTCTCCTCAGAAAGTCTCCTTCAGTGATTTCCCAGGTGGGCCACTGGCTAAGAATCCACCTGCCAATGCAGGAGACATAGGTTTGATCCCTGATCCAGGAAGATGGAGCTGCTGAGCCTGTGAGACGCAACAACAGAAGTCAGCCTCCGTTAAGAAGCCCATTTCTTTGCAACCCCGTGGACTGCAATGCACCAGGCTTTCCTGTCCTTCACTATCCTGGAGTTTGCTCAAACTCATATCCATTGAGTTGGTGATGCTATCTAACCATCTCATCCTTTGCCTCCCTCTTCTTTTGACTTCAGTCTTTCCCAGTATCAGGGTCTTTTCCAGTGAGTCAGCTCTTCGCATCAAGTGACCAAAGCGTGGTAGCTTCAGCTTCAGCAGCAGTCTTTCCAATGAATATTCAGGGTTGATTTCCTTTCGGATTGACTGGTTTGATCTCCCTTCTGTCACAGGGACTCTCATGAGTCTTTTCCAGCACCACAGTTAGAAAGCATCAGTTCTTTGGCGCTCTTTATGGTCCAACTCTCACATCCATACATGACTACTGGAAAAACCATACTTTTGACTATATGGACCTTTGTCAGCAAAGTGATGTCTCTGCTTTTTAATGCACTGTCTAGGTTTGTCATAGTTTTCTTTCCGAGGAGCAAGTGTCTTTTCATTTCATGGCTGCAGTCACCGTGTGCAGTGATTTTAGAGCCCAAGAAAATAAAATCTGTCACTGCTGCTACGTTTTCCCCTTCTCCTTTCCATGAAGTGAGATAGTACCTTGTTTTTAAAAAATCCCAACAAAAAATAAAAAATCCTAACAGTGTAACATTTTCTCATAGTTATTAGAACTACAAAAATGTTCCTAACAGCTGGTTAACGTCTCATCCTATGGTCTTCCTGTCATTGCATAAGTTATCCCAACATTGAGCACTTAGCATCCCCCCTTTTCTGAGCAGATAGGAAGGATGCTGAAATGGACTTATGGTTCATGTGAAGCATGTGACCTTGGGAGAGGATTCTGGCCTGGCAACATGAGCCTAGGAGGTAGAGCCTGTGGAGCCTTCTGGGGCGGCTCTGAGAGGGAGAGGACACGGCCTTCTGTGGTTGTTTTCCTTTCTTAATTAATCTGGGAAAGACTTCCTGGGCAAATGGCTGGGATGTCCAGTCCCCGTGGGTCTAATAGCCTGCCTGCGCTGGGCTCTGCAGGCAGCCCCGGCCCACAGCGCCACTTTGTGGCTCCCTATCTCGGTCCGCTTCACCGCCGGCATGGGAATGGCAGAATTTGGCACATCATCTCCAGCGTGGGGAAAACAGTCCAGCAAAGAGGAAGAGGCTGTAACTAAAAAAACCAAGCAAGAGAAGCCAAGCCCAAAGGCTCAGGGGCTGAGCGGGTAGGGCAAGGCCCTCATCTCCACCCCACGTCCAGATGGGAAGTGTCTACGCAGGGCCTCCTGGCTGGTCTCTGGGAGCCTCTCCCACACTCCCACGTGGTGACCTTTTCTGCAGGCTCTTTCATTTCCTGGTCTCCAGGGCCACCCCAGGTTCTGTCCCCAAGTGGCCATTCTGGAGAATGCCTCCCCTAGGCATCCCCACCACATGGCTGTTACTTGCAGGTTTCATGCTCTCCAGACTCCGATCCACCCTCAAGGATCCTGGAAAACAGGTCCTGCAGGCTGTGGGTTTTCCTCTGCAGAGAACCTGGGACCTGTCTGGGTGGGGCTGGGTGTGATGGACCCTGGCCCTGCAGGGCTGCGGGCTTGGCCCAGGCATGTGGAAAGTGCTGGGCCCTGCTGGCTCGGGCTGTGAGGGGGCAGCTCTGCTGATGGCAACACTGGGCCTCATGAGCTGTGGGATGGTGCCCTCGAGCCCCCTCGAAGACCACCCGAAAACACACTGTGTTCCCACGATCACGTCTGCTTCTCCTTCAGATGCTGGATGAGAACCACCACCTGATCCAGTGCATCCTGGACTATCAGAGCAAGGGCAAGACGGCTGAGTGCACCCAGTGAGTGGCCGCACTGCCTGCACCCCTCCCAGCCACCTCTGGGGCTTGGTGGCCTGAGCGAGTGGGGCCGCAGGGTCAGCTAAGCTGCTGAGTCGGCTCCCCTGGGTGGCTCCCCACAGAAAGGTGGGCGGGTTTGGAGGGAAATGCAAGTGTAGGGGAGAAGGGACCACTGTGGGGCCCAGGGCTGGGTGCAGAGTGGGCTCAGAAACTGCTGTCGTAGATGCTGTTGCCTCTTCGAGGGCTGGGGTATCAAGTGAGCCCAGTGCCAGGGTCCACCGATGAGGCTCGCCCCCTGGCAGCCCCTCCTGCATCTCCCTGGCCCCCAAGTCCCTCTGACCCACCCCCACCTCCATCCTCTGAACAGACTCAGTGGTCCCAGGTCGGGGTATCCCTCCCCACCCCCGGCCCTTTCTGGGTTGCAGAGCGCTGTGCCACCTGTCCGTTCGCCCCACCCCAGGGCTTGGCTGCAGGGCTGGGCAGGCTCCTCCCCTCACCTACGCCCCCGCCTGCAGATACCAGCAGATCCTACACCGGAACCTGGTCTACCTGGCCACGATCGCAGACTCCAACCAGAACATGCAGTCCTTGCTGCCCGCCGTGAGTGCCCACCAAGGCTGGTGGCGGGGGGCGGGGGGGGGGGTATAGACACCATTGGTCCAAAGCTGCAGAACTATCTGGTTCAGATCTGGGAGATGAGGGTGCCCAGGTCGGGGAGGGGGTCACTTGGAAGCTCCATCTTTAGTCCTGTGATCAGAGATGGCCCTGGGGGTAGAGGAGGAGCAGGGCGCCTGGCCACCTGAGACTGTAGCACAGGACAGACTGTGCAAGGACTCGGGGCTACCAGGGACAGAGACCCTGGCCAGCTGAGACCAAGGCGGGTGGGGAAGGGTGTGGAGAAGGTGAGGTGGACGCAGCTGGGGCTGGTGAAGCAACTCCCTGAGTCCCAGGAAAGGGGGGCCCAGCTTTGAACCTCAAAGTGTGTGTTGATAAGCTCGGGGAACACTTGGAGTAGCATTTCTGTCTTGGCCTAAGCTGTCCAGCTGTATGAGAGTGGTGGTCTGTCTTAGAGACGTTTGCCAGGCAGCCAGCAAATGTGGCTACAGGTCTTGGGGTGGCTGAGTCCCTGGATGAGACAGTCTAGAGGCCGTTCTCCGCGTTAACCCTCCTCCCGGTGACCTTCCTGTTGCCACAGCCGCCAACGCAGAGCATGACGCTGGGCCCGGGAGGGCTGTCCCAGAGCGGCTCGGCCCAGGGCCTGCACTCGCAGGGTAGCCTCAGCGATGCCATCGGGGCCGGCCTGCCACCGTCCTCCCTCATGCAGGCCCAGATCGGCAACGGTGAGCAGCCCTGGCGCGTCGGGCTCGGGTTGGTTCCGGGAAACAACCGGGTCACCGACTGGGCTCCCGAGTGGCTGGTGCTGCGGTGGAGGCCCCCTCTTCCCAGAGGCCCTGCTGCAGGCACACGTGCGCGGGTGACAGGGGTTGGGGTAGGGCCCTTGTTCCAGCCCCAGATTGACTGTGACCCTGCAAATCGGCATGCGTCACCTGGTCACCTGAGTGCACAGGTGTCCTGTTCTTGGGTTGAGAGTCAGTGGCAGCCATTGGGACGGTTGATTAACGTGATGGGAAGCAGGCCGTTTCCTTCGCTGGTTGTGTGCTTGACCATGGTCAGCCTCCCCCCTGCACAGTCACGTGAAGGAAGCTCAGCGGGGTGGGGGGGTTCTTCAGAGCCGGTCTTCTGTGGGTTTCACACCCCCTCACCCACCACAGGTCCGAACCACGTGTCCCTGCAGCAGACGGCGCAGAGCACACTGCCCACCACCTCTATGAGTATGTCGGGCAGCGGCCACGGCTCAGGGCCCGGCTACAGCCACTCAGGCCCTGCCTCGCAGAGTGTACCCCTGCAGAGCCAGGGCGCCATCAGCAACTATGTGTCCCGGGCCAACATCAACATGCAGTCCAACCCAGGTACCACTCCGCTCTGCCCATGGCCCCCTCCTCTGGCAGCTTCCCAAGGGGCGGCGCTGGTGGGTACAGGCCCGGCGGGTGGGGGGCTTGGCTGCTCCCACGACAGCTTCAGGGGAGGCTCTGAAGGGTGGTGGCATGCCCCACCCCGCGCTGGGAGGATGGGGTAGGGCTTCCACAGGCAGGAGGCACGCAGGGCATGCTGAGGGGTGGCGGGAGCCCCGCTGGGCAGCTTGGGGCCTTGAGCACTCAGGAAGCGTTGCGTCCAAACTGGGGTGCCCCGTGAGTTTGAAAGCTTAGAACAGGAACAGAGGGTACGAAATTTCTCCTTGCTTGTTATGTTAATTACATACTGAAAACAACCTATTTGGGATATATTGATTCAAATAAAATGTTGCTGAAATATATTTCACCTGTTTCTTTTCATTCTGTGATGTGGCTCACATACCTTGTGCTGGACAGCGCTGCCTGGAGGGTCCCGAGCAGGGGGGCAGGAAAGGATAGGCAGGGGGAGCCCCCTTTGAGGCTACAGTCTGGGGAGGGCAGGGCCACAGGCTTCTCTGGGACCAGAGTGGGGACCCCGTTTCACATTTTATGAGTCACCCAAAGGCAGTTTGGCAGGAAGGGTGACGTGGCCCCCTGGGGGGACCTTGTAGAAGCTTCAGCCTGGGGTGAGGGTGCAGGCTAGTCTGAGGGTGGGGGAGGCACCACCCGGGAACTGCTTGGGTTACTGGGGTCTGTCGTGTCCCCCAGTGTCCATGATGCACCAGCAGGCAGCCTCGTCTCACTACAGCGCGGCACAGGGCGGGAGCCAGCACTACCAGGGCCAGTCCATGGCCATGATGGGCCAGAGCGGGCAGGGGGGCGGCGTGATGGGGCAGCGGCCCATGGCGCCCTACCGGCCCTCCCAGCAAGGTGAGGCCACCCTCGGTACAGGGAACCGGTGGGGGGAAGGCCGCTGTGGGAAGCCCGGCTCCTGGGGGCTGGACATGTGGCAGGGCCCCATGTCCCCTGGGTGGGCCTGGTGGGGTGTCCTCTGAGTGGGCCTGTCTGGGAGGTTCTGGGGCTCGGGGAGGTGACGTCAGCACTGTTCCCCCAGGCTCGTCCCAGCAGTACCTGGGCCAGGAGGAGTACTACGGCGGTGAGCAGTACGGCCACGGCCAGGCCGCTTCGGAGCCCATGAGCCAGCAGTACTACCCCGATGGTGAGGTCCACTTCCCTGGCATCTGTCCCCACTTCCCAGCTGTTCCCAGTTCAGCCCCAGTGCCCCCGCCAGCAAAGCACCCAGAGTTCCCTTTGAGGGTAGGGGCTGGTCTCTGTTGAGAAAAGCTTCTGGCACTGGGCTCCCTGGGGCTGGGGACACAGTCCTCTGAATGGATGGACATAAATGTCCAAAGGATGGACACGAGCTCGTGGTGAAGTGCCTTCAGGAACGTGACAAACCTGAGCCAACTCTATGTCCCGTAACACCCACCTCCCAGCTGCTCAGTTACAACTTCTGCAGGTTATTTTCCTTTTTCATGTCACCGTTCCAGCATCTTTAAAATCAGGGTTTGTGGAGATGGCTTAAAGTGACTACAGAGGATAGGTGGGATTTGGAGAGGACCCCATGCAGGGATGTGTGACTGGGTCAGGCAGTGGGCCGTGGGGAGGTGGCCAAGACCAGAGGGGTCATGCACTCCGATGGGAGCTGGTGGCGGGATGGTGACCATAGCGACATTAAGAGCTAATGGACATGTGTGTGTCGGACATGGGGCACCAAGTATGCCCTGTAAACCTTGGCTTGTTGGCCCCAGGAGCAGGTGGCCATCTGCACTTTAAAGGAACCTCGGCTGCCAGACAGCAGGAAGCGCCCCCACGGGCTCCGTCTAGGACACGGGACCCACATCCAGTGGCAGGCCATCCTGACCTGATGGCTGAGTCCATGTGGTCTTTCCCGGGTCTGGGAAGCCAGGACCTCCGCTGACGCTAGGCGTCTCGTTTCCTTGCAGGACACGGCGACTATGCCTACCAGCCAGCGTCCTACACAGAGCAGACCTATGACCGGTCGTTTGAGGACTCCACGCAGCACTACTACGAGGGCGGTAAGGCAGCTGGCTGTGAGCTCCAGGCCCAATGTGCACAGGGCCTGCAGAAATGGGGCGGGTGCTGATAAAGCCGCCAAGGTGATGTCGCCAAACTGATTGAGTGCCAGCTGGCCCTGGAAAGGACTTCCTGCTGCCCCCAGGAAGCCCTGAGAGGAGAGGGGCCACTAATAAGCTCATGGGCGATGTGATCCAGGGCCCCAGTCTGCTGGTCAGGAGTGGGGACAACGTCAGTGCTGCCAGTGGCCCAGGAAAGAAAAGACAGATGATATAAATGGAATGAGTAACTAGAAAATGTGACTTTGGGGGTGACCTTTTTTTAATTGTAGAAACACATAACGTTAGTGTTTTAGCCATTGTTAAGTGCACACTTCAGTGGCACTAGTGCACGCTGTGATGTCACAGCGTCATCGCCAGAGCCTTCATCTTCCTGAACTGACCATCTGTCCCCAGGAAACACTGCCTCCCTGTTTCCCCTCCCTCTCTGGGAAAGCTGGGCTCAGCCTCCTCCTCAGGAGGAGCCCCTGCCCGCCTTCCACGCTGCTCACCAGGGCAGGCTTGTCAAAGCCTCAAGTGCAGTTTGTACCCTCGCTTTGGGTTACAAGCACTCACCCTCCATAATTGATGAGGACTTTGCTAAAACATCCAGTGACTTCTTTTAGGGCAGGTGTGGCAGACGGCATGGTTTCCTCCTGGATCTGGAAACATTTTGTTCCACCTGGTTAGTGACCCCCGCACAGGACCACACACGGTACTGGCCACGCCTGGCCTGCCTGGTCTTTTTTAGGTTGGAAGGTGGGGGTGTCTCCTTCAGAGGAGTGGTCTGTGCCCTGAAAAAGGCAGGGGTGTTGGGCGGGGGCGATAAGGGGTGGCTTGAAACCGACGTGAAGGACTTTGCCATAACTAGCTTTGTCCCCCAAGGGAATGAGGAACCTCAAGAGACACGGGTGGCTGGTCCTGGTATTGTTCACAGGAGGCAGGTGCCCTGCGGGTTCCCTGGAGTGAGAGATGCCGAGAAGTGGCACAGCAAACCCAGCTGGGTGGGACAGGGTTGCTGTCAGGACCACTACAGAGCCCTCCATGGAAACCCTGGCGTCCCACAGGCATTTCCTCTCCATGAGGTTTGCAGGAGCAGAGGCTAGACACAGCCAGTGTCCACTGTGACATGTCCAGAGTGCTGCTGTGGCAGGTCCCCCGGGTCACACCAGATGTGCAGCACCAGGGTGTCTGGATGCTGCCTTCTGTGCAAAACAGTGAGTGCTAAGAGCACACCCACCCACCAAAGACAGACCAGAAATACTGGGGACAGTGATGGAAGTGACTCCGGGGTGATAAGGCCAGGCCAGGCGGGTGCAGGCGGGCCCTGGACCTCTCCAAGGTGGACTGGGTTTGGTTTTAGATTTCAAATTGCATCAATGTATCTGTCCATTTAGAAGTCAAACTTCGAAATATTAAACATTATTGGCTGTCGTTGAAAATCAAAACGCTAACCCTGTGGCTGTGCAGATCTGCTCCCCACCCCTAGTCCTCGGGTCGATTCTCAGTTTCTCCCGATGACAATGGTAACTGTGGGTGGGCATTCGGGACAGCAGGGTGGCTGTGCCCCAGACAGCCGCCACTCAGGCCCCAAGGCTCATCTGTGCTTGATGACAAGGTTTTATAGACAAGTCACTATCATGGGTTTGTTCCTTTGTTTTGTGGCCACATTCCTGCCACATTTATTAACACCAGCCTCTTCTTTCACCAATGAATGTTTCCTTTTTTCATGGCCACATCATAGACTGTCGCAATAGTCTTAAAGATAGAAACAAATGAAAAGGAGCGGAAAAACAAGGGAAGTTGTCGTCTCTGCTCCAGTGGAGGGAAAGCCCCAGGTTGTTCTAGGAAGGGCAGAATCTGGGCTCCCTGGCTCTGCTGCTCCCACAAGACCCTCTTGAGAATCCCTCAGGCATGTTCAAAGAGTCCTGCCTCTTGTTTCAGAGTTGTCCAAACCAGCCCATCTTCTGCTGGGGTTTGGCTCTGGGTCAAGGGAAGGTTTTTCTGGGTGCGTGAGATCTGCACTGCATTCTTACTGCACACTTGCTGTGTCCAGGCCTCAGCGGCTGCTGTTGTAAATTAGCCCCTTTACCTGTTACCACAGGAGGAGAACAGGGACTGTAAGACATGAGAACGTGCAGATGGGCCCCGAAACTCTGCAGCCCTGGAGAAACCTGCCAAGTCTCTGATGTACTTCTCAGGAGACACAAGGACAGTGAACCCTCATCTCCACCAGTTGCTGACACCTCCTTGGCCATTGGCTGTCCCATTGGCCATTATTGCTGGGACTGGCCATGGTTGTGAGGAGGGAGCAGAGGTCAGGGTGTTTCCTTAGATGGTGATCAGTCAGAAAGACCCAGGAGGGACTTCCCTGGTGGTCCAGTGGCTAAGACTCCGCACTCCCAGTGCAGGAGACCCAGGTTCGATCCCTGGTCAAGGGACTAGATCCCACCTGCCACAACTAAAGATCCCACATGCCACAGCACAGCTAAGAGCTGGCTCAGCCAAATAATAAACAAATAATTTTTTAAAAAGACCTGGCAGGCTCCTCAGAGCCCACCTTGGAGAAAAGTTTGCCCATATTACAGAGCGTGTTCCTTTTCTTTGTGTGCAGCTGGAAATGGACTTCCTAGTGGGGTTTTAAGCCTTTCCACATGAATTTGCTCTCAATAAAGCTGTTATTTTTTAATGTACATTATTAGGATCCCAGTTTTTAAATACTTAACAATTTACAACTCCTAGAAGAGGAAAGTTATTTACAACTGGAAAAATAATGTAGAAAAATGGGTTATTTGGATTCCATTGTTCATAACCTGGCCTCTTGACGGTGCCTCTGTCTCTTACTTCCAGAATATGTTTTCATTAAAGAACAACAACAAAACAACAAATAGCTCTCCTTTCTGGGCAGGCTGTTCACTGGCTCTCTGATGCCACAGAGGAGTAAACACTCCTGGGCCCCCTGCCTCCAGCTGCTCCTGTTAGAGGGTGGGGTCTTATGCAAAGTAGGACCAGATATACTGTAAGTTAAAGGGCAGGCACTGTGGTGTTGAAGAGCAAAGCCCTATATGAAAGAAAACAATGAAACTAGGCTTAAATTGGTCTTTGTATAAAAGCACTATGAAAACTGAATGGCATTTAATCTCTACACCAATCTAAAACTCTTGTGACCTGTGTTAGGAAGACTTTGTAGAAATATTTTTAATTTTTATTGATTTTTAAAATTTTATTTAAATATAGTTGATTGACAGTGTCGTGTTTCAGGTGTACAGCAAAGTGACTCAGTTATATATATATATATATATATATATATACACACATATATTTACATATGTACTTATTTTAGGTTCTTTTCCATTGTAGGTGTAGGATTTTTAAATGGTTGTTTACATTCGCTCTTAACCCTTGATAACTATTTGTTAATATGCTTACCACTCTCTCAAAGTTTACTATGAGCTTTCTTCTAAAAATGAGGCTTTTAGCATGGGTGCTGGCTGACTAGTTAAGATTTTTGAAAATGAGAATTAAGGCATTTTTTTCGGAAAAAAAAGAAAAAACGAACCTAAAACAACTCTGGGACTATACCCACATATAGATGAAGAATACAGAGGCAAATTTCTGCATCTTTTCATCCATGAAGTCAGAGGACAAACACATTACAGGTCTGAACTGGCTTGCACATTTGTCTGTAAAACGAAAGTGCACTGAAACGCGTGGGGTCCCTTTGAACTGTGGAAGTCACACAGCCTTTCCCTGTGTGTGTGTCCAGATCTCCTTCTTATAAGGACACTGGGTTAGGGCCCAGTCTAATCCAGTATGGCCTCCCCTTAACAATTACATCTGCAAAGACCCTCTTTCCAAATAAGGCCACCAGTCCCCGGGATCAGGACCTCAAAGCCCTGGTATCAGGCTTTGTTTTAACTGCAGTAATCTTTTTATTTTGGCTGTATTTTTGTATTTCTATCAGAGAGTAAGAGAGAAGTATAATAAAGTAATTTGTATTGTTGTGGTAAAGAAAAGGTACTGGAACAGCAGAGTCAATCTATGGAACCCAAAGTAGCCCACACCTTGGGGGACAACGGAGCTGCCGTTGCTCTCTGGAAACAAGCTCACGTCTACTTCCCTCTGCAGGAAACTCACAGTACAGCCAGCAGCAGACAGGGTACCAGCAGGGCACGGCCCAGCAGCAGACGTACTCCCAACAGCAGTACCCCAACCAGCAGAGCTACCCCGGACAACAGCAAGGCTACGGTAAGGTGGAGGGGGGTTGCAGGAATGTGGTCACTCAATGGGTGCCTGCACACTTCTTATTTTGGAACAGCTGTAGGTTTCCAGAAAAGCTGTGGGGAGAGCTGATGGTACCCCACGGCTAACCTCTTCTGTTCCTAGCGCCCCATGGTAACAGCTAAGAAACCAGCACTGGTGCGTGGCCGTGGACTGAACCCAGTTTCTTCAGATCTCTTGGGCCTACCTCATGTCCTTTCCTGTCCTGAACTGTCTGGGGTCCTACAGCTCCTTGGGTTGCAAGTTGCTCAGACTTGCCTTGTCTTTCCTGACCTTGGCACTTTGAAGAGGGCTAGGCAGGCACTTTGTAGACCCTCCATCAGGCTGGCTTTGTCTGGATTCTGAAAAGAAGACCATGGTGGGGAAGTGTCTTCATATCCCCTCCCATGGGTGTGACTTGCCTCTGCTGAGGCTGACCGTGGTCATGTGGTTCATGGCGCCTGCCAGGCCTTCCCACTGCCCGACTCCCTCCATCCCGTCCTCCAGACTGTGGTGTCACTGGGTCCATCCCCACCTGAGGAGGTATCATCCACATAGATTGTCCAGGAAGTCTTCTCCAGGGAAGACAGGTGTCTTCTCCCCTGTTCACTTAGTTATTGATCATATATTTCTATTGGTAGGTGCTCACAGGTACTGATGTTACACATCGGGTTATGATACAAACTTCTTTATTTTACGGTTCAAGCTGTCTCAGCCCTGCCTCTCGGGAGCTTGGGTTGGTGCCTATGGCCCTTGGACGTGCCCCCTGCTTTTGGCTTTGGGCATGTGCTTCTTTCTGGGACCATAGCATTTCCCCTGTCCCAGCCCTTGAAGCAGCTGGTTTTGGAAAAACCCCTCAGCCTTTGTCAATTCCACCTACACTGTCCACTTAGGCTTCAAGGCACCATCACTGTCTTGCATGTATTTTCACCATTTCCTGTGCATTTAACTTGTGTTTACAGTGATAACTGTGACTGTGTAAACTGGTCCCAGGAAGCAGGTCTAGCGCTCTGAGAGTGGCCCCCAGTCCCTGTCTGGATGTGGGGGAGCATAGCTGGAACCATGCGGATGTAGCAGGGGTGGCCGCCAGCTGTGGTGCTTTCACTGCTCAGGTTTAATGTGGAGGAAAAACGGGTGCCGATGTCTCAGGGGCTTCCCCAGTGGCTCAGCTATAAAGAATCCACCTGTAATGCAGGAGCCACAGTAGATGCAGGTTGGATCCCTGGGTTGGGGAGATTCCTTGGAAGAGGACATGGCGACCCACTCCAATATTCTTGCCTGGAGAATCCCATGAACAGTGGAGCCTGGCGGGCTACGTTCCATGGGGTTGCAAAGAGTCAGACATGACTGAATTAGCACGAACGCATGTCTCAGGGGCTTGGGAGGACCTGTGGGAGAGGGCGTTGGGGGGGTGATCTCACGGATCCTGCTGTGTTCCAGGGCCCGCCCAGGGCGCCCCCTCACAGTACTCCAGCTACCAGCAGGGACAAGGCCAGCAGTACGGAAGCTACCGAGCATCTCAGACAGGCCCGTCCGCCCAGCAGCAGCGGCCTTATGGCTACGAGCAGGCAAGCCTTCTGCCCGTTTCCAGACCCACGCCCCGCCTTGTGCATCACATGTGACAAAAGTTCCCCCTGTGGCCACGAGGAACAATAAAATGGGACAGGCTGGCTCCCCAGGTTCCTCCGGAACATGAATTCTCTGAGCCTGTAAGGATTTTAAAAATTGCCACTTTGGTCAGACACAGCTGGCTCTTTGTGTCCTAAACTCACCTGGAGTCTCGTCCGTTCACACCTTGGATGTTTCCCTCATGCCTGGCAGCGTCAGTGTCCGTGGCGTGCCTTCAGGTTATGGCACCTGGGCAGATTGTAGAGCTTGCATCTTGCCTGTCACAGTCAGACCTGTCTGGGGCAGGAGCAGGGCAGTAGGTGGGAGGAGATCAGTCCTGGGCACTCTGCAGTCTCCTTGGAGGATAGTCCTGGGCAAGAGGTGACTATCCATCAGTGACTATGTGGTAGGTCAGAGGCACTAACGACCATTTACATGTCTAATAAAACCTTAAGGCACTGTGTGGATTAGGGATGTTTTTCTCTTGGTACCTGAATAGGTAAGGTCCTGTATCTCATTATTTAAATACTTCTCACCCTGCTCCCTAAAGAGAGATACAGAATGAGCCAGTTTTACGTAGAGAACGAGTTTTCAACAGGAAGTAAACAAGCCCAGGGCAGAGTCATTAGGGGAGCAAATCTTATTGGCTTTTGGAACGTTCCGGTGAGTGTGCGGGAAGCGGTGCCAAGGGGAGTGTGCCTGGGGAGCCCGTCCCAAACCTGTTCATGGCAGGGTCCGGTGGGGATGTGTCGGGGGTACCTGGCCCAGGCGCAGCGCGGTCAGCTACTGTGTGACCACGTAGGCCAACCTCTTCCACCCACTGACCTAAGTCAGTCATCTCAGCCTGGATGGTGGCTTCCAGAACATCAGCTACCCACCTGCCTCATGGAAACAGGCTGAGGCATTTGGTCGCTGGCCAACCATGCCCCGTCCACCTCTCATCCTGGGTGTGGGCTGGGGTGGGATCTGTCTCATCCTCAGGTGTGGACCCTCTCACGCAGACCTGTTGGGCTATAATCTGTGTCTTGCTCTCTTGCAGGGCCAGTACGGAAATTACCAGCAGTGAAGAACCCATATCTGTGAGGAATCCTGAGGCGGCATGTCCGCCCAGGATGGACAGGCCAGTGACAGTTCTGAGGGGCTGTGACCTGTAGGCTGCCCCTTGCCTCACGCAGCGTCTGCTTGTGAAGCGCGCACATTTCATGCGGGGTAGGACACCAAGCGTGCACGCTGGTGCCAGATGGCGCTTTGATGGTGTGACATATTTGGTGCTGTGTATAGTATTGTATGTTCATACAACGGAGAGGTTGTCCCTTTTTGTCCCCCCCTCCATGTTTCTAGCTAGCTTTAGGGGTCCTTTTGTCATTGGAGTCTTCTGTGCCCAGTGATGGGACAAACCTACCAGAGGCCACAGTCCGCGTGCTCTTATGAACAGACCTGAGGTCTGACTCTCATGTCATGCTTGTACTGGGGGTCGTAAACTTGTCTCTCACTGGCTGCACTGCCCCTGGCTGGCAGCCTCTTCCTGGGCCTCAATGAGGGGGAGGTGGGGGAAGCATTTTCTGTGGTTTGCATCAGTCTCTGTTACCCAATGGAAAGGATAAATAAGCTTCACTTGGAGAGGCTGTGAACCTTTATTTCCAGAGCTCGCTCCTTACCTGTGTCTCTCACAGGTTCTGTTTATCCAAAAAGTTACACGTTTTTGTATTACAAAGTAAAGAGGGATCAATGACTTTGTTCCAAATAAGTAGGAATCCAAGAAGGCAACTGTGATCAGCCTCACCCAGGGAGAGCAGTATTACTGAAGGAAGGAGAGGGTATTACTGAAGGAATTACTTTGGGTTTGACCCTTGTTTATTGGATGGCTGTTTCTGGAATTTTAATATGTAATATGCTCAATTCTAAATTCATAATTTAAAATAGTGACACCAAATTCTCCAAAGAGTTGACAAGTTATTTTATACTACTTCTTCCGGGACCTGCTTATTCAAATCTCCAAGCAAGCATTCCTTTTCATTTAGGAATATCTGGAATTCACATCTTATTTTTAAAGAGAACACCACTGATTTTACTGTGTTCTTCCTAAAGAAAAGGAAAGCTCTTACGTAGAGAAATCTGAGTCGTTTTTACATTCCTAGGACATTAAATGCCATTTAAACTCTGCACAGACGTTAAAGATAGCTCATGTGGAAAAGTCAAGTCAAAGGAAAAATTCTACATTTCACTAGTAAGTCCTACAGACATTTTATTAACCTTTACTTGGATAATAATACCCATATTTATTATGGCCCCTTTAAAAACATCTTTGGGTAAATGCTGACGTATTTCCAAGAACCAAGAAAATCCAAAAAAAAAAAAATCCAATTCTTGATATCTCAAGTCTACTGAAGGTGATGTTTTAGTGAAGTCTTATGTTTTAAAATTTTAAAGTAGTACTTTATCCATAATTGGATGCTTTGCAGCCTATAAGACATTTTTAATGTGTTTCTAGCGGAATGAATTCCGTCCCCACTGGGAACATGGCGACAGTTACTGTTGCTGTTTTACAGCTGAGGCACCAAGGCTCATTGAAGGGACAGCTGGGGTCCAGTACAAGTCCTGTTGTAGGACATTCTGCCCTCTTCTGTGGAGACAGAATCACACGGACAGTGGGATATAAGTGTTTATTTTGTAGACTTTCGGGTTTTAGAAACCCTTGACACTAGTAAGGGCTTAAAAAATACATCTCTACATTAAATTACTGAAGTGAGAGCCCTTAATTGCTAAATGACACAGACATTAGCAATTTCAATTTAGGGAGTCATTTCCCTTCATTTTGTTCTGTTCTTTCCTGACAATTTTCATAGAGGTAATTTGCAAACTCAATCGGGGATTAAAATTTCCCGTTGAAAATGTTAAAACATTTCAGAGAACTGTGAAAATAGTTTATTTTTATTCTTTGCCAATATGGGAATATGCCTTTCGTGTGTGTTTTTTTTTAAAGTGCTGTATTAATACTTTTTGAAGGAAAAGGACACTTGAAAAAAACTTATCCCAAAACTTCAATCTGAAATGTCTTACATTAAGAATTTCTTGAATGTTGTTGTATATATTTTAAAAAGCACTTTGTGAGATAGTTTGTACATTTATTTCCTAATTTATACACGATTGTTGGTGTTAATATATTTAATGATTAATAACAAAATGTTTATTTAACGTGCCGTCCATTTTTATGTAATGTGGGGAGTGATGCCAGCGGCTCGTCACTCGCTTGCGTCTCTTCTGTCTGCGGAAGCTCTCAGGCCGAAGCGAGTCGTCCGCGCGGCGTGGTCGGTGCCTCCTGGTCTCCCGGCTGAGGTGCGGGAGGCCGGGCGGTGATTCCGCCCCGGCCCCGTCTGGACTCGGCACCTCCGGCCCGGCCCGGCCGGCCGAGCATCTCTCCCGCGCCCAGCCGGAGCCTCGCCTCGGCGGTCGCTGAGCGCCGGCGGCCGCTCAGCCTCGGAGCCAGAAGTGGGCGTCTGACCGTCCGGCCGTGACCGGGCAGATAGCCCCGTCTCGTTCGCGAGCACAGGCCGTCCTGGGACAGCCGTCCTCATCCGCCGTTTCTCTCTTCAGTCGGACTTTGGCGTCTTAAGTTGTTTTATGCCTTTGGTGTGATTAATAAACTGGCTCTTCGAGAACCGACCTGAAGAGTGAGTTTCCGTGAGGTGATGGGGAGCCGGAAGCCGCGGTGGGAGAGGGTTGCCCGGCCCGGGATCTCGGAGTCCCGGGGTTCAAAGGAAACGCCCGCCCACTCGCTGGAAACCCTCGTCGGCTCCGTCCGGACGCCCGTAGCCCCTCCCCCTCCCGCACATGCGCGCTGGGGAATCCTGCGCAGGCGGGGCCGATCCCGGAAGTGATCCCTGGAGGCGGCACCGGAAGTGACGTGCCCACTCGGGCGGTGAGTGTGGGTAGAGTCCGGGTACTCGTGGGAGAGGGTAGGGGGCGGGCGTGGGACCGAGCGCGCCCTCGAGTCCCCGGTCCGGGCTGCCTGCTTCCGTTCAGCCCGCGTGGGCGCGCTCCGGGAGCCCGGAGATGCCTTCGGGCCGAGGTCCTCGCGGGTGTTGTTCTGTACTTGCGGTGGCGCGGTCGTACAGAACAGTGTGAGCGTGAACACACGTGGTAAACAGTTCTGCAGAAGCAGCGTCTTGCTCTGAGGGCAGCTCGGGGCAGGCTGGACTTCCCAGACTTGTCCTGGTCGGGCGCCCCGGTCCGTCCTGCTAGCAGGCCTGTCAGGAGGGGGCTTCCTTCTGTGGAGGACCCTTCTCGAGACACCAGCGGAAAGGAGAACACGCTTTTAAAATAGTTCTCAGGCAGATAGAGTTTAGCAGAAGAAACGTGTCCAGAGTTAAGGAACACGATATTGATTCTTTAAAAATGACCCTTGCCTTATTGCACTGGACGGTGGTCGCGTGTGTGTCCCGCGTTTGAAGAACACTGCTGTGAATCACTGGTGCAGCGAGGACATTATGGACATGGGCAAATGACAGCCTCTCTTGAGTCCCAGCCTCCACTGCTTTAAAATGGGCATGCAAAATGTAGGGGTCCAAAATCCTGGCACAGTCTCTTGAGGACAATTTAAGGAGGGTGTAAAGGCCCCCATTTGAAGGGGAGCATTCAGGGAAACAGCAGAGTTGGTGTTTTTATCTGGAGCTGGTGACAGTGGAGTTGCTTCGGCTCCTGGACACCCGCAGGGTAAGGAGAAGGACCAGGACAGAGGAGCGTAGACATGGGCTGCTTGGCTGGCGGTGCAGCCTTCAATCAGTATCCAGCTCTTCTGCTACTCTGTCCAGTCTCTGCCCAACAGCAAGGCCACGAGGGTGGTCCTGCAGGGTATTCTCTTGAAACAGCAGGGTGGGAAAAGTCTCGAAAAGCCAATGGGAAAAATCCAGCATGTGGTGTTACCCCTCATAGGGTTGTAAGAAACAAATGGGTTTGTTTTGGGGGGTTTTTTTGGCCTCGAGACTTATGGGCTCTCAGTTCCCCAGCCATAGAGTGAACCTAGGCTTCTGGCAGTAAGAGCCCAGAATTCTAACCATTAGGCTTCCAGGCAGCTCCTTCCAAGTGGCATATGGGCTCAGAGGGCCTGACTCGGGTGGAAAGTGGCGAGTGAGGTGAGAACTTCTTTCGTGGGCTCATTTATTTCAGAAACATACATCAGGATTTTTCTGGCCTAGGCGCCCACACTTCTTTAGTTTCAATTTCATGTTCAGGTTTAAACCAGCTGTCTTATTTTGCCAGTTTGCCTTTTGTTAAGGAGTCATGATACCTTCGAGGCTTTTCTCAGCGAGACCCCAGGCGGTGTTGGAGGGTGTGGGGTGCTGGACGTTGGCAGCCCGCATGGTCCCTGGGCCCAACCGCCTTCTTCTGCTGCGCACTTCTCCCAGGCTGCTCTCAGTCAGCTGTGCAGACTGCAACAAGCACCAGGAACCCCCCAGGAAGCAGCCACTCTCGGAGAAAAAACTGGTGAGACTTCTAGAAACCCTGAAGGGATTTGCCTCCAGTTTCCTCATTGGAAGTCACAGGATGTTGTTTTGAGCTCCCATTACCTTGTCTTCATTTATCCTTGAAAATGAGGACATGAGATGAAGGCATGTGGATACCAAGTACTGTGCTGGCCAAAACTGTGGCAGCCCCAAGGTGGTGCCCAGTGTGCTAAAAGTGATGACCCTTCTGGGTGTTCTCTCCCTTCATCCGGAGGGTGCCCAGACCCCTGTATCACTAGCCTATGTGTCTGAGATAAGTGTTATATATATTCTTAAATCCGTGGAGAAGGGAACGGCTACCCACTCCAGTATTCTTGCCTGGAGAATTCCAAGGACAGGAGAGTCTGGCAGGCTATAGTCCATGGGGTCACAGAGAGTCAGACACAACTGCGTGACTAACACTTTCACTTTTCACTTTCATATTCTTAAATATGTGTGAATAGTTCTTAATTTATATCATTGGAGGGGGACGCATAGACGTTTAGTTTTATAGTTCTCAAAGTCTCACACTTTTTTGTTCTTCTATTTATCAAAACCTATTTAAAATATGAATGATCTTTAATCAAAGTGAAGAACGTACATGTTTAAGACCACTTTGTTTTCTCCTAAGTAGGGGGTTCCACATGAGGCTCATTAGGGCAGAGAGTACTTCCTGTGGAAAAATTACTTTGGCAGTCAGCAAGTATACTCAGATGTATCAGGTTTTCAATGGTTATGTCTCCTCCCTAGAATGTAAACATTAACTCTTAGTTTTATCTTCTGTACAGTGCTCATCAGTTGTGCTTTTTTCCCATCAGGTTGCTTTCCATCATGTTCAAAATTATGCATTGTGTTTTTGAATAGTCATTCATGGTTTTTCCATTTGGTGGTGCCAGAGCATCTTAACATATTGGTGTGTTTTCCTTTTTTAAAAAAAGATCTGCTTATGGAAATGCAGATGCCTTGGTCCCCACGGAGGGGCTGTGTGGGCGGCCACATCTGCTTGTGTGCTCCTGTGGGAAGCAGACAGGCTTCTTGGGACAGGGCAGCTGGGCTGGGGTGGTAGCCCCAACTTGCACCCTGGCACCTCGGGCAGCTGGATGTCTTGTGCGAGTGAACATTTATTAAATATTAGCCTGGTTGGTTAGTTAGTCTAATTCTTTAGGTCAGTTGTAGCTCCCTTAGGGACCTGGAGAAGAACTTGCTCACAGATTAGAGCTCTGTTTGCATCACCACGTTTAAAAATGTGGACCTACTCAGTTGGCCAGAGAAGACGTCTGGTCTCAGCGGGAAGCCTGGCAGTGGCCCAGGGAGTGTCCCTCTCAGTGTCTCGTGCTGAGGAACAGAAACTTCATTAGTAAAGGTCTGTTATTTCAGTAGTGTGTTTATATTTGAAAAAAATGTAGGAAGACGCTTTATTTAAGGAGTGTCTCCTATGCTGTGCTGTATTTAGGTTGTTAGTGTCGCGTTTGTTTCTGGGGTGTGTATTCCATGCTGACCACTCTTTACATCTGCGTCCTGGATTTCCATTTGCCTATAAATAGCAGTGACTTCTGGGAACTCTTTCTTATATTTGCATTTTAGGTGAGATTAGCAATGTTAGTATCATTAGCATCTAATTTTAAAGCTCTTCCTAGGTAGAAAAGGTACCTTTCAAACGGCTGCTTGGTCCTTGCAAGGACTGCGGAGTTAATACCAATCAGGGCACCCTGTGCTCTCTGCAGAAACGGCATTTTGTGGATCATCGCCGAGTGCTTGTCCGAGGGGGACGCGGAGGCAATGGGGTGAGCTGCTTTCACAGCGAACCCCGGAAGGAGTTTGGAGGCCCTGACGGCGGTGATGGAGGCAACGGGGGCCATGTCATCCTGAGAGGCAGGTGCCCTTGGGCAGCTGGGGGAGTTCACTGTGTCTACCATCTCTGGGTGGGGAGTTTGCACCTTCTTGCCCTAACAGGAATTTGAATTCAAAACCGATGGGTGGACATCATTTTATTAAATTATGTGGATGTTCACATTTAGATATTTCACTCCAAACCGACTTTCAAACCAACTTTGATGGTTTGTTGTTTTTTTTAACATTTCAGGAACATAAAGACTATCAGGGAATCTAACATTCTGGTACCATATGTCCAAGGGTTAAATCTGTTTACTGTTACTATCTCAGTCAAGTGCTGAAAGGGTGTTGATCACCCCTACACGCATGGAGCACAAAGGCCTAGCTAACTAGTCCACTTGAAGTTAGTAGCCATTCACAACATAATAATAAAGTACAGCTATTTTCAAACTCACAATGATATTATGGGTAGTTGTGAATTTTTTGGAAACTGTAGTATCTTTTAAAAGAAATTAAGAATTTAGCTTTTTCAAAAAGTCTCATTGCTTGTTTGGTAACTTTTGCCATAACTTCATCCCATCTGCATTCTTAATCTGAACAAGAGAAACTTGATGAAATGAGACAGGTCTGCCTTTAACACAGAGGGCGGTGACGCTTCCCGCTTTGACTTCCAGTTGACCAGCATGTCAAGTCTCTGTCTTCTGTCCTCTCGCGGTACCAGGGGTTTGACGGCGAGGATGGCGGCCGGAAGAACTGCTTTGGGCGGAATGGCTCCATCCTCTATATTCGGGTAGGCCAGGCACAGAGTCCCCTGTCCACCCTGTGGGCCGTTGGGTTCCCAGGTCCTGCGAGGGGTCCAGAGGGGCCTGTCTTCCATGGAGCAACCCCAGACGGGGACTCTGTTGATTTCTTTTTTTTTTTTTTTGGCCGATTTCATACCATGTGCATCTGTGACCTGTTCACAGTCAACGAGACGATTCTGTCTTCCAGCGAGGGGACCCAGAGGTCCGCAGTCCCTATCTGCAGCCCCACAAGCCTCCCCTGCCCTACCCCCCTGGGGCATCTCCGTGTGAGCAGTGGGTTCATGCCCTCAGCATCGCTCTCATTGGCAGATGCTCTGCTCACCCTGATGCTACAGAAGTGCTACTGGGAGAAGCCATTGTGCATCCTGCCCTGCAGACCCCTGAGGGCCCTCCTCCCTCTGGGAGCTTGGAAGTACCCTCTTCTCTTCAGTTCAGTTCAGTCGCTCAACTCTTTGCAACCCCATGAATCGCAGCACGCCAGGCCTCCCTGTCCATCACCAACTCCCGGAGTTTACTCAAACTCATGTTCATCAAGTCGGTGATGCCATCCAGCCATCTCATCCTCTGTCGTCCCCTTCTCCTCCTGCCCCCAGTCCTTCCCAGCCCCTAAAAGCGCTTTGTTGTGTTTCAGGTCCCCGTGGGCACTTTGGTGAAGGAGGGAAGTGAAGTCCTGGCTGACCTCTCGCGCCCAGGAGACGAGTTCATCGCAGCGGTGGGCGGGTCAGGGGGAAAGGGTAACCGCTTCTTCCTGGCTAACGACAACCGTGCACCCACGACTTGCACTCCCGGACAGCCAGGCCAGGAGCGCATCCTCTTCCTGGAGCTCAAGACAGTGGCACACGCTGGACTGGTGGGTGTCTGTGCATCGTGGTGGCCGGGCAACCCGCTTTCTCCTATCAGATCCTCTTGGCTTCATTAGGAGCCCTGCTCTTGCTTGTCCCCTGTTCCCCACCTGAGACACCCTGACCCCAGCCAGTTATAGACTCTGTGGTGATAGTCTTCACTGTCTTCCAGGTTGGATTCCCCAATGCAGGGAAGTCCTCGCTTCTCCGGGCCATTTCAAATGCAAGGCCTGCTGTGGCCTCCTACCCATTCACGACCCTGAATCCCCACGTGGGGATTGTTCACTACGAAGACCACCAGCAGATAGCAGGTAGGACCTCTCAGAGGAGTGGGTGATGGTGGAGTTCAGAGCCATGCTTATGTAACTTACATGCATACTTGTTTTTCTTCATTTAAAAATTATAGTTCTTTATCAAAATCAGTTTAGATTTGCTTCCCACCCCCTCCCCCAGGCATCTGTTAGTGGCAGTTCGGGAATTTGAGTTTAAATTTCAAACCTGAGGAAATTACTCCTTTTCACCGCCTCTATTCTTCTCTTCCATCTACGGGGAATTCGGCAGCATCAGTCATGTGGACTACATGTGAATTTAAAAGCTTTTCCTGTACCATTTTGAGAGGAGAAAACTTTTTCCAGAAGATAATGTACCCATTAAAAATAGTAAGCCTGCTGGCAACATGGTTTGTATAGCACTTTATATTTGCAGAGGGCTCTATCATAATTTCTATCAGTAATCAAATTATTAATAGATTACAGGAAGCCGTTTTCCCCTTTTTTGAATCACTTTTGAAGCCAGAAAGATTGGAATGTGTTAAGTAGTTCTTATTAGACTGATCTGTCGTCATGCCAGTCACCCAAATATTTCAAAGCATTAGCAAGACTGGAAGCTGCATTGCCTCAGATGGAATCGGCCTGGTGAATCAGCAAGGCGGAAAATTGAACGACTTCACTCATGAGATATTCCTTGGAAGGAAAGTCTCAGTGCTCAGAGGCCCCGGGCTCCCCTCCTGACTGTCTGCTTGTCTCCTCCACAGTGGCTGACATCCCCGGCATCATCCGGGGTGCCCACCAAAACCGGGGCCTGGGCCTGGCGTTCCTCAGGCACATTGAGCGCTGCCCCTTCCTCCTGTTCCTGGTAGACCTCTCGGTGCCAGAGCCTTGGACTCAGCTGGACGACCTGAGGTATGAGCTGGAGCAATACGACGAAGGCCTGTCCAAGAGACCCTACGCCGTCGTGGCAAACAAGATCGACCTCCCGCAGGCCAGGGCCCGGCTGCCCCAGCTGCAGGCCCGCCTGGGCCAGGAGGCCATTGCCCTGTCGGCGGCCACCGGGGAAAACCTGGAGGAGCTGCTGCTGCGTCTGAAGGAACTGCACGACCGCCACGTGGCCGCCGAGCTGGCGCGTGGCCGCCAGCCGCTGCGGTGGTAGCAGAGAAGGCAGCGCCTGGCAGGCCAGCTGTGACTGGAGATGAGGAAGGAACCCCAAGGAACCAGGAGGCCTTGGTGCAGGGGCCTTCCTGCCAACCTGGGGCTCCCAGCCAACACACCCCCTGCCCCGGGACAGGACCCCTTGGGCAGCGGACACTCCTGCCCCCGCCAGTCTGTCCCCAGTGCTTCCATGCCTGCCTGCGTGTGAGTGACACGCTGCAATGGGCTCATCTGTGTTAATTGGCCCCTAATTATTAATAGCATGGGCTACATGCTAGTTGACGTCACCAGATGGGCACGTGGACAGGAGCCAGCGTCAGCAGCGCTGACTTGTAGGTGGTGGCAGCTGAGGCAGAGGTGGGCCTCTGATGCCACAGCTGTTGACACCCTTTCACAGGAATGCTCCGTCTGCTGCATGAGGCAGGGGGTGGGGAAGCGTTTGCAGGTGCCCAGCTGTGAAGGAACAGGGACTCAGTGAGGGTGACGTCCGCCCTGTCATCCCAGACGGTGCTGTGCTCTGTGGAAGCTGAGCTTCACGACTGAATGCTCCCAATATCCGACCTGGGCCTCGCGGTGGGTTATTAACTGCAGTCTGCAGGCAGGGTGTCAGCAGCCTGAGCCCCAGGGTGGTCAGGGACAGGTCTGTATTTCTAGGTGTCACTGGGAGCTGTACCCACACCTCAGGGTCCCCCAACTGCAGATGCCTTAATGAAGACAAGCCCATGCATCGAGCGAGGTGGTCTTAAACTTCTGTTTCCCCCGCTAAAGTCTGATTCCCCTGACGTGTCCCTGAGGGGTGAGGGGGGGCAGGGGAACAGGCCCTCTGGGAGTTGGCCTCAGGGTCTCAAGGCATCTGAGCCTCTGGATCACTCAGACCCGTGTTGTTTCTGCATGATGGGGGCTGGGCAGACCTCAAACAATAAGCCAGCGCCTCAGCTTTCAGGAGCAATTCCGTTTTGATCTGACATCAAATCTGCAACAAGAACAAGAGTTCTTTACCCGAAGCTTTATTTTAATGTCTTGTAATTTCAGAGGTCCTTGTGTTCTGGAAACCAGAGATGGATTTTGCATCTATTTGTTCTCTCAGGCCACCACAAAGAGTAAAGCCAGGTCTGAGTAGCGTTTAATTATCAACGGCCTTTCATCTTGCTCACAGGGCCCCCGCCACGCTCACTCTTCAGAGGCGGAGATGCTTAAGATGCCCGTGTGGCTGACCCGCCAGGGGCCCCACTGCAGGGGCGGGGGTTCGTCCAGTTCTCACTGTGTCCCCCAGAGCCTCAGGACCTGACCCTCAGGGGCACCAATACATTTGTGGAATGAGTAAGTGTGTGGTGGCAGACATTCAGTGCATTTGGGTTGCTTTTAAAGACATTAAAAGACCCGGTGGACGCCAAGCCAGAGCCCCCGTCCCAGCTCCCCCAGACCTGCCTCTTCTGGCTGTTTTGCTGAGTGATCTGCTCTGAAGTCTGAGCCGCTCTTAACTACCTTGATCAGCCTGGAGCATCACTTATTGATTTCTGGCCCCGAACGGGGACTTTTGCTTTCTCACGCTTACTCCCTGTTCCCTCCCTGGATCTGCGTCGGGCCATCGGGGCGTGGGCTGTGGGGCCCTGGGTTTTCCCACGGCTTTCTCCCTCCTCCGGGTGGTGTCTGTTCAGTGTCATCCCTCCCCACTGGTTCCATCTCCCCGGAGCTCAGCCACCAGCCTCCCCTGAGGTCTTCTCTCCACTTCCTCAGCCTTCTGTTCCCCCATGGATGACAGTGGTCTCAGCGCCTCCTGGGCCAGGGTGGCCACCACCTCCCTGTTCTCTTCTCCCTCGTTTTACTCTCAATTCATCTGCAAAGACCCTGTTTCCAAACTGGGTCATATTGTGAGTTTCCAACTGATGTGAATTTGGGGTCCTCTTCAGCCCCGTCAGCACCCTGTTTCATACCCAGCTGACGCCCCCTCATCACCCCAGGCAGCAGCCTATGCGGCCCCATCCTTGCATGCACAGATCCTTGCCCCACCCCTACTTGGCGACCCTCTCCTGTGCCTGGCCTGACTCCCCCTGGCCCCTGGGCCCCCTGCCCCACCACTCCAGCTCTTTCCTTGCAACATCAGGGACCCTCCAGTAAGGATCCTCTGGGAAACCAGGCTTCCGTGCTGCCAATGCCCTTCCTCAGACACGCTATGAGTGCCCCCCAGCTGGTGGCCCCCCAACCATCTGATCAAAGTCAGCCTCACCCTACACGGCCATGCCCTGGGCCGTGCTGGCCTGTCTCAGGCATGTGGCCCCTGGTATATTAATCAGCCGCCACATGGCTCTTTGAGACACAGTTCACTGGTTTGCGATGCATCCCAGGGCCAGGACACCAGAAGCAGGAGGACAGACTTGCTGGGCCCATAGTAGTTTGGGTAAAACATACATGTGTGTGGGGATACACACCAGTGTGTTTGCAGATGGTGGGGGGTGGGGGGACATTCAAAGGTCATGGAGAGGCGGGCACCACCCCCTGAGGGTTCTGTCCAGATGGGTCAGTGGTGGTCAGGCTTGGGGGTAGAGATGGCTGTGGCTCTGAAAGCACGTGAGGTGCCTGGTCATGTCATCACGTGACGAAGTCGCACAGAACTTGAGGTTTGATGGGTGGACTCAGAGTCTGGGAAGGCGAGAAAGTTCTGGAGGTGGATGTTGGGGATGGTTGCACGACTCTTGAGAGTGCCTAAGGCCACTGAGCTGTGCACTTAAAATGGTTAAAAGGGTAAGTTTTACATATATTTGACCACAGTAAACACACACAGAACGAAGCACACGCACTTGTGTGCACACATGCAGTTACATGCACGCATGTGCAGGTGAGCAAGCGCTAAGCACTGCTGACACCATCGATCTCATTGCAGGGAGGCTCTAATGCTCACGCCCACCATGGCCAGGGTGTCTCCTCTCGTGAAAGGGCAACAGGGCAGACGGAGCAGTGGGGACACACAGCCCTTGGGTGGAGCCAGAGCTGCCTATAGGAGTGTAAGTACCCAAAGAGGGGCATCTGGAGGGGTCTCGTCTTGCAAACCTTTAATTCTCTGGAGAAAAAAAAATTTTTCCTTGTCAGAAGTAGCCAGGCACCAGTGGGTCCATATTTTTCCAGAGCTAGGAGATGTCTCCACTTTCTGCTATGGTTTTGGAATGGAGGTGGGGGTGAGGGGTAGGCTTTCTGCCTCACTGTGGCCTGGGTGGGCTGCCCAGCCCATGGAACCCACTACACTTGGCACTGGGATATCGCAGGCACTGGGATATGCCTGTCACCCACCCCTATTGCTTGGTTTTATCATCTATATACCTGGGACGCATCTATAAGGTCCAACAGCATAGGGGTGCCCGTGGTCTGGCCTGGGGTCTTAAAACTTGCTCATTTCAGCCCCACCCTGGATACACAGCCCCTTCCCCATGTGGGATCTTCTGGGACCCATGGCCAAGGACAGAGCAAGCCTTGGAGTCTAGAGGGCCATGCCCCCAAGATGCTAGCATACCGTCCCTGGCCAAGCCCAGGGGTTCGGGCCACAGGCAGCCACCGGCCATTCACCTGCCCAGCCCCAGGCCCTTCCCATAGCTTCCAAAGAGCTGGATGGATCTTCAGAGCTCAGCCCCTCCCCCACATTGTCCATGAACACAGGGAGGGTCACCACCTTGGGGAGATTTGAATTTCAGACTTGCAACAAAGAATGCTGTATTTAGCCACCAGATTATTTGTTGTGACTCTGAAATCCAGGTTGCACTGAGCTCTTGCATTTTATCTGATGGCGGAAGTGAAGGGGTGAAGCAGGGGGAGGTTGTGCAAACACATCCCTATTGACACTGGCCCTGGAGGGAGGGCTTTGGAACCGGGCCACCTGGGGGAGAGGCTCCACCCCACCAGGGTCCTGCCTTCTTCCCGTCCCTGGAGGGGCAGAGGACCCACCCCGATGGCCCATGCCAGGGCAGCACCAAGTGCTTACCTTCAGCCGGCTGCCCCCTGGTGTCCTTGGGTGGCCCAGCAGTGGTGACCCCCTCCCTCAGATGGTGGCGCTGGCCCACATGGCTGCTTTCCCCTGATGAGGTCGGGCCAGCCGGCTCATCAGGACCACAGAGGGCTGTCTGCAGTCCATAGCTGATTAGGTGGCCTCCGGGGAGCACCCAGCCCTGGTCCCAGGAATCGGCCCACAGAGCTGCTGACCCAGCATGGGGGTTCCATCCAGGAGCTCGGACTGAGGGATGTTGACTTCCGTCAATGATCTGGGATCCTCAGTGACATGGGCTTCCACCGCGGGAGCTCAGGACAGTGTGTGGACACCATCCTCAGCCCTCCCCCACCTGGGGTGTCTCGCAGTCTGAAACACTTTGGGTTAGAATTTGACTCCTTTAGATTCAAAAATGGCCCTCTGTTAAAGTGCACATCTCCCCTCTCTGGAGTAGTCAGCCCATCACACTTTAGTATGAATTAATAGGTTTGAGGAGCTGGGATGAGGGGCAGACAATTCCCAGGCAGAGCAGAGCCTCCGCTGATACAGGAAGCCCTGGGCCTTGAAGGGCATCAGGGAGGGGCCAGCAAGGAATAGTCCACCCACCTGCCCACCCCCGTGGCTACTCTGAATCTGGGGTTCTGCCAAACTGGGGCCCAGGGCAGAGGGCAGGCCAGTCCCTATCCTATACCTCTGCTCAGAACCAGGGCTTGCTGAGCTCTTTGAGGACTGTCCAGCATTTAAAGCAGAGCGTTTACAGATCACCCAGTTTGACGTGTTTGAATTTGGAAGCCGGTGACTCTGGAATGTCACAGATGCATTTTTAGCCCGGCGCTACCACCCCCTCCTCCCTTTGCTCCAAACCCTCCCTCCCCCTCCCTTCTCTCCTGTCTTTCTTCTTTCTCTTTTGAAGGATATTTTTGTGCCCCTCTGAGATTTGTGTCTGACAAGCTTCACAGCAAGGCACCTCCTCTGGACACAGAGCCTGCCACCCTGGGGGCCGGACGCTAGGTGCTGTGTGGGGTACCCTGTTTAGTGGAGAAGGAATCTAAGCCAAGGCAGAGTGCCTGGTGACCTGTGGATGGGAAGGATGTCACAGACCAAAAGCCTGGCATCCTGCCCTTCCTTCCTTAGAGCCGGTATGTTACACTTAACATCCCAACAGTCATTATTTCCTACTAACAATCATGACATTTTTGAATCACTTTGTTATACACCTGAAACTAACACAACATTGTAAATCAACTGTTGTGTTGTGTGCTTAGTCATGTCCGACTCTTTGTGACTCTAGGGACTGCAGCCCACCAGGCTCCTCTGACTATGGAATTCTCCAGGCAGAAATACTGGAGTGAGTTACCATTTCCTCCTCCAGGGTATCTTCCCAACCCAGGGATTGAACTCTTGTCTTTTGGGTCTCCTGAATTGGCAGATGAGTTCTTTACCAACTGCGCCACCTGGGAAGCCCACAATCATCACAAACAACTAATTTTTATTTACTAAATGATTAACTCACTTCCCCATTTTTTATTAAAGACAGAGCCCTCTCATGAGCAGGAATGTTTCCTTCCCCTCCCCCACCCCAAGACAGAGGGATGCCAAGCTGGGCCATCACATTACAAAATGTTATTTTGTGCCGGCTTTAGGAAAAGAGGGGCATTTGGTGACTCATGAAACCAAAAGGCGCTAGCTTCAGGCCAGGCTGGATCCAGGCGCTCAGAGAGCAGCAGGTGGAAGCCATCTGCCAGCTCTCAGTGTGGCTCTCCTCTGCCTTGGCTGCACCAGGTGCTTCCTCCATGGAGAGCCCTCTAGAGAACAGTGTTGGAGGCCACCAGGCCAGCAACCCCAGATGCAGGGGAGCATCGGCCTCCCGGGGACCCCCAAAGTCCCAGGACAGCTGCTATCTGGCCACACTGGGGATTGCACTGCCCCAACTATCCCCTGGTGGTTCTTACCAGCCACACCTGGGACTCACAGCCATCCTGGAGCCCAGGGACGGTGTCAGCCCGTGGACCCACTGGAGTGAAAGGGGGATGGTTCCCAAAGGAAAAGCAGGAGCTGCTGCCACCAGAAGAAGGTATTGGGCTTGGGCAGTGAGAGGCCTTGGGCTTGCTCAGGAGCGTGTGTGTTTCCAGGTGCCCAGAGTAGGGCTCGGGAGAGGAAGAGAAGGTGGGAGAGGGCAGAGTGTCCCCTTAGCCTTCTGGAGGGGCAGCCCCCTGCCCTGGCCTGTTTCCCCTGAAGCACATTTTCCACATGACCTGGGTGGTTGGGTCCAGGTTCCTCCACCCTCCTTCCTACCTCTCCCTTTTTTCTCCCACTTTCTTGGCTCCAAAAGGGCAACTTCTTCCAGCTCCTGTGCACCACACACAGAACATACAGCAGGCGCCACTGTGTGCTTTGGGTTAAGATCAGCACAGTCAAGTTCATTCCCAAGGCTCATGGGAGCCCTTCCCAGACGCACCACCAGGCAGGTCTCCCCACTGTACTCGTCATCCAGGGACGCAGGTGAGTCCCAGGAGGACACAGTGGGGTGGGGGACCCGCTCACACCCCACATCCCCCGTGGTGCCCCGAGGGACCCAGGGGGTGGGAAGATGGAGTCCTGGCCCCTACTGGCTGCTGAGTGTGGGATATGAGCTCCCAGCCTCCAGGCCCCCAACTGTCAGGGCCTGCTGAGTGTAGAGCTGAGCCCACCCCTCTCTGTGGGGAGTCCCTGAGGACACAGGCTCCAATAACTGTTGGTGGAAAGGTTCCTGCACCCCCTGAGCCCAGCCACGAGTGTCAGGATGGGAGGTGGAGGCAGGGGCTAGATAGGGTGGGTCTCCCCATGGCTCAGACCTCTAGAAGCCCTGCCAGCTGAACCCAGGCTTCCCCCATCATGACCCTGATGCCCCAAAGGACTGCTGAGTAATTTAGCCTTTTGTAGAAGGATGGGAGCTGCCTGCCAGTCTCCTGGGAATTTCACCCCAAGGTGGGAAGGACCCACACCCAGCAGTTGCGCAGAGCCAGTTCCTAGGGGGTTCTCCCAGAGCCAGTACCGCAGTGGTGGGGGGTGGCCAGACAGATGGAGCCAGTGCCAGCCCCAGGAGGGGGGACCCTGGAGACCTGTTGGCCCTGAGCCCTGCTTCCCGAGGGCCAACATCTGGCCCTGAGGGGAGCCAGGTCACCCATGAGTGCCCAGGGCAGAACCCTGCCTCAGGCCTTTGCCCAGTTCTTCAGCTGTGTGCCTCTGCCAGTCTCTGCACTTGTCCTCCCAAATCCCCCAGGTACCCACTATTAGGGCTGGGCTGACACAGGCAGACCACCCCGACTGCGCGCCATCCTAGGGCCTCAGGCTCACTCTCTGGTGGCCTCGTTGTCCTCAGAAGCAAGGCCACCCTCCTCATCTCGGCCTCCAGGCCCCGGAGCATCACTGCTGTCCATCTGGGTCCCTTTCACTTACATGCCCTTCTTTCAGCCCATGGGCTCAAACCCCCACTAGGGTCAGTGGAGGTTTGTGGAATGAAGGAATGAAACAATAGCTCTGCAGACAGGCTCCCTGTCCACATGGCTGATGAGTCAGGTGACCCTCCTCTTGGTCCCCCCAACCCTGTCTTCCACCCCCGTGGGAACGGCCCTGCTTATGGGCCAGTTGTTTGTCTACCTGCCTCCCACCAGCCCATGGCCAGCTCAGAGCCCAGCACACAGTAGGTGCTCAGTAAACAGCAGCTGCTGATGTGGGTGGCGCCCACGGGGGTGGCAGCTCCTGCCTCTGGGCTTTGTCTCTGCTCCCAGCAGTGGATCCAAGGAGGAAGGCCCCCTTGGCGGGTTTGTTTGTGGCAGGACACAACCCAATAGACTCTGTGTCTTTCTTCTCTCCTCCTCCACCCCTGCAAGGGAGCTTGGGGAGCGGCAGTTGCCAGAGATTGAAGGCAAAATTGCTTGAAAGCCTGCACTTTTATCCTCCAATTTGTAGCCATTTAGCAGGGCCAGGCTGAGGGGCAGCGTGGGCTCTGGCTGTGCGGGCAGCACAGAGGCGCCCACTGCTGCAGAGAATGGGTTCTTTGTCCTTCTCCAGACAGCTCTGGGCTGTGAAATGACGCCCACAGACCAGGGGCCAGGCAGGTCTGCAGGGCCGCAGGGAAGGTCAGTGGCCAGCCTCACCCCAGGGCCCAGAGCTGCGAGGGCTTCCCCAAGCTCCGGCCACAGGCACTGGGTGGCCTCTGCCGATCCTGCCTCACTTCCCTGCTCCCAGTGCTCAGCTCCCGACAGTGCCCAGGCCCAAAGTGGACCCGAGGCTTGGCCCTCCCTTGGGCCACTAACAAGACTGTTGCCCTGCCTGGATCAGAGGGGTCTCTCTGGTGGATGGAGATCATGGAGGGGAAGGGGGACCAGTTTGGTGAAAAAAAATGTCTGGAAGAGGAAGGTTGTGGGTTTTAAACATTGTGAATAGCTGTGAATAGCTGCGCCCCTGCTGTAGTGGGAGTCAGCACTGTCTGGACCTCACTGCTGGAGTTGGGAGCCACGGCACCCAGCCGTAAGGCACTGAGGCCGCCGAGTGTCTCTCAGCCAGAGGAAGAGAGGATGTGGTCAGGACTGTGGATGCTGTGCCGGCACGGCAGGGGGTGTCTGTGAAGTCAGGGCAGGGAGGGTCCTAGTGGCTGGAACGGAGGGGAAGCTTCCTGGAGGCAGTGGCATCTGACCCACCCATGTTTATGTCACCCCTAGGTTGGGATGGTCTTGCCTTCTTTCCAAGTGGACTCTGGGCAGCTGGGCCAGTGTCTGTCCCTCTGTGGAGCCCAATGGACTCAGGCTCACCCAGCACCATCCTCCTCATCTCCTTCTCCCTGTCCCCGTCCATCACACTCGGTCCCGCCTCCAAGTCGTGGCCAGGAAGCCACGCTACCAGAGATGCCTCCCCACCTTGGGCCATCGTCCTCTTGAGCTCGGCTCCAGCCCCCACACCCCTGAAAGCTCCCCATGGCTGAGAACAGTGAGAACCCCTGTCCTAGGGCGGGCAGACTGCAGCAGGTGGGGGCTGTGCCGTGTATTTTCAAGCCTGAAGTGAGAGGGAGTGGCGGGCGGGGCGCTGCTGGGGCGCCGTGTCCCTTACTGGGGTTAAACCCTCGTATGACTGCCGGCTCGCCTTCTCTCCCCATCACAGTGCCCCCTCCCCTGCTTGAAGAGACACTGCGGCCAGGCGGAGGGGCAGGCCTGCATCTCATGCCCGCCTGGGTGCTCCTGTGTCCCCATGGGTTCCAACTGATGCTCGGCCACCCCCATGAAGTCCTCAGGAATCAGCACCAATAAAAAAATACACTTTACTGTGTGGACTTCAGGGTCTGCAGGGGCAGCACGGCAGGTGTGTGGGGAGCAAAGCATGCAGCGCGCCAGCCAGTGCACGGGATGCGGCGAAGCGGCCCCTCTGCTGGGCTTGGCCCCTGGCCGCTGGGCTCCTCTGACTGCCCTGAGAGGACTCTCAGGGCTCGGCTGTTTCCCTCTCCCCAACCAGGAAACTCTGGTTGAGCAGATGGAGCGGGAGGGGCAGCCTTCTGGACAATCAGGCGTCCGGGGCTCCGGCCACCCTCAGAGCCTCCAGTCGGGGCCCAGTACCTGAGCTGGGGGCGGGGTGGGCAGAGCAGCTGGCTCGGCTCAGCCAGAAGCGGCACACAAGGAAGGAGGGCGTGGGAGCCCACACCTGCCAATCCAGCCCCGAGCGCCTCAGCAATTTTGTCTCTTTTGATTAAACATCTAGGGAACATCGAGTTCATGGACGTGTTTTCTTCTTCTCCGTCTTCCTGAAACACCCAGAATGGAGACGCAGAGACCTGCTGCGAGCAAGGTTCCTGGGGAGCGCCCGGCACTTTGGGAGCAGATAAAGTTGGAGGGAGGAGGGATGAAGGACCGGGTCCGGCCTCAAGCAGGGGATGGACAGCAGCAAAGCCAGCAGCCAGGGCTTGTCTGGAACAGGGCAGGTGTGCAGGCATGCGCAGGTGTGTGTGTGTGCAGGGGCCAAGCGCTGGCCCCAGAGGCCTGGAGCACACGCCAAGCACTTGCTTTGGGAAGAACACTGAGCAGTAACTGTGAGAAGCAAGGACATGACCAGCCATCACACTGTCCGTGGGGGTGGACAGAGTGACTGGGAGCCCTGGGTTGTCCCTCCTGGGCTACAGCAGGACTTGGGTGGCATCATCCTGGCTCACGCAGCAGGGGCCCTTCCAGCCGCCCACCAAGCTGCCTCCACTGCCAGCGGATGGTCTGAGAGGCTGCCATGGCATTTAGGGTGGGCCAGAGACAAGGCAGAGCACATGCCTGCAGGGTGGCCAGGTGGACGTGAAGGCCCAGCTGCCCAGGAACCCAGGGCCTCGAGGGCGTGGCAATGGCCTCAAGCATCCCGGGTGCCATGGAAGGTCAGCTCACTTCCAGCAGTGCTCCAGGGAGCTGTGGGGCTGGATCTTGAGCTTCTGGGGGCAGAGCAGCTTGGTGAAGGCCCGGCGGAAGCTATAGTGGCACAGCGGGTAGAGGACGGGGTTGACGGCCGAGTTGGCCCACAGCAGCCAGAAGGACGTCTCGTACCAGTAGTCGGGGATGCAGTGGCCATGGCAGGCAGCCCGAATGATCATCAGGAGTGTGTAGGGGGCCCAGCAGAGCCCAAAGATGCTCACAATGACGGCCAGTGACTTGGCCACCTTCTTGTCCCGTGAGAGCCGGAAGCGCTGGGTGATGCTCTGGGATACCATCTTCATGCGCTTCTCCAGGGACGCAGAGGATGCGGACGGCTTGGAGCCGCGCTTGAGTGAGCGAGGCCTCTCGGTGCCCCTTGAGGAGCTGCCAGAGCTGGAGGTGGGCGAGGCCGCGGCACCCCCACCGCTACCACCCCCGAGGGCCACCTCCCCGGCCTCAGGGCCCGGGGTCACCTCGCTGACCCCCACCCCGTACCTGTGCAGCGGCACAGCCTCCCCACACCCTTTCTGCCAGCATCCCCAGCAGCTGGGTGCGGCAGGCGGTGGAGAGGGCTGGGCCTCGGGCGGAAGCTCGGTGGTGGCCGCCTCGCGCACTCCATCCAGCCGGACACGGGTGCGCCTCTGGATGTTCAGGTAGATGCTGAGATTGAAGAAGGTGACGCTGAGGAAAGGGGTGAAGAACTCGAGGGTGGAGGCCGTGATGAGGAAGTACCAGTTGTAGAAGAACTCGGCGTAGCAGTGGCCCTCAGGGATGGAGCTGCCACCAGACAGGTACTCCCAACTGAGGATGGCGGGTCCATAGAGCAGGAAGGCCAGCACCCACACCAGCACCATCTTCTGCACCGCCCGCCGCGTGTCACCCTGCTGGGCCCGGTAAGAGACCTGCAGTGGGACACGCTGGGTCAGGAGGCAAGGGGACTGAGTCCAGGGCACAGTGCCGCCCAGGGCTCCTGGCAGCCTCCAGGCCTCTGTGCAGGGCCCTCCTCGGCAAAGATGCCTTCCCTTCTCCTACATGAACCCCCGGTAGGCTGAGGCCTGTGACTCTCCCATGGGCTTGGAACTGCCCCTCAGAATCCTAATTTTGTGCCAGGCTGCCTGTCAGCCATCCCCCCGCCAGCTGTGCACTCCCCAGGAGTCACGTCACTGTCCAGTCCTTGGAGGACCCGCCGTGTGCCCTGCTCTGTGCTCGGCACCTTTGATATCATCTCATTTAATCTTCACACCTGCTCCACCCTGGTTCCCACATTCTTGATGGTTCAGGTCAGGCAGGGAAGACCACAGGTGGAGGGGCTCCATGGGCAGAGCTGGCTCCAAACCCACGCTCTCTGCGCCCTGACCCACTGCTTCCCTAGACCAGGACACACACAGCCCCAGCAGAGGGAGCCTGGTAGAGCCGTCAGAGGAGACGGCACCAGACTGACCTCTGCTGCAGTGCTGCTGCCAGCCCTGTGCCTGCGTGACTCCGACACGGGAAGGGTAGGCAGTCCAGGGTCCCTAAGTGTGGCCACCCACACCCAGGGCAGCTCGTGGAGCCTGTCTTTCTGAGGCACACCACCACCCGCCCCCCCGCCGCGGGGAGGTTCCACCTGGGGCCCTTGGCCCCAGATAGTCCCTTAGTTCCAGGGACTTTGGACCTGCTCCAGGGTGGAGGCTGGAGTGATCCCCTCTTTCAGGTCTAGACGGCCCCTTCTGCCCAAACCCAGACCAGTCCTACTGGCAGCAGATGGCTGATGAGCAGGCAGGTGGTTACAGAATGCCTGAGGTGAGCGGATCCCAAGCCCACCCAGCACCGCCCATTCAGAAGTGGCCATACCCCCTGCCTGGTGGGTCTCCTGGCCGCCTCTGGCCACCCTGCCCCCTGGGAGCGAACATGGGCACCCACATCCCAGACTCACGGCTCGGGTGACCGACAGGAAGCGGTCATAGCTGATAAGCACGATATTGAAGACAGAGGAGGTGCAGAGCAGGTAGTCCACCACCAACCACAGCTTGCAGAGGCCCCGGCCGAAGGGCCAGCGACCGGTCAGCACGTAGGGCACATAGAGTGGGATGCAGAATGCCCCTGTGGGAGAGGAGGGCCATGGCTGGGCAGGGCCCTAGGGTCAGACCCCCCACAGCTGGGGGATAAGCAGGACCTGGGGTCACATAATGGGCCCCTTTCTGGGACCAGCAACCCCCCCTCTGCCTCCTTCCTAGGCATGCTCTGAGCCCTGCACCTGGCCTCCAACCCTTGCCCCACCCCCAGCCCCACTGTGTTCCTGGACTTGGAAGCAGGATAAAGCTCCAGCGGTAGGGCCCACTGGGCACAAGGAGACCCAAAGCGTCATTCCTGGCCTTTTGCTAGCCCTCCCAGTGCCTGAAGGAAGGAAGGAGAATTTCCTTCCTCTCCGCCCCGCTGCACCCCAGCTCCTATCCTGGCCTTTGGGTAGCTCCTCCTCATCGGCTCAGAAGCCGAGAAAACATTTCTCCGGGCTCAAAGGGCACTTGACTGCTGCCACGCGGGCGGCTCCCACCGCCAAGCCCCGCTCTGAGCAGCTGGCAGACGCTCCTCTCAGCCCCAACAGGTGTCTGGCGCTCCGGCCCCCTCCTTGCGCCCCGCCCCCCCAGCCGGCAGCAGCGCACGGACACGTGAGAACGCGCGCTTCAGAGCATGTCCCCAACCCCCCCCTTCCCCGCGGCCTCCTCCCCCAACACGGCTCTAAAAATCTCCCTTCCACGTCCCCTCCTCCCAGCCACCCCCCAGCACCCTCCCCGCGTCCTGAGTCCGCTGCAGCCTTTGTTTGGCTACGGCGCAGGAGCCCGCGCAGCACCGTGGCCGCAGCGCCTTGCGCCTTGCTGAGCGCCCGCTTGCTCGGACCCCTTCCCTGGGGACGTCCTTCCCCAGCCCGAGTCCCGCGGCCCGAGAGGCAAGGAACTTCTGCTGTGCCCACCTCCCCAAAGTCCTGGACACCCCCTACTCAGGCCTGGCTCCCTAGCGGGGTGTGTCCCCGAGGAAAAGCACACTAGGTCCACGTTCCAGCCCCCGCTGACCCGACCCAGCTGGGCGCCCCTGACTCGGGCGGGGGCTGGGGGCTTTACCCACGAGGAAGTCGGAGATGGCGAGGTTGAGCAGAAAGAAGTTGTTTTGCGTGCGGAGGCTCGAATCCGCCACGAAGGCGAGCATGACCAGCGCGTTGCCCAGCACCGTGGCCACGATGAGCAGCGCCATGAGCGCCGCCAGCACCGCGGTCCAGGCGGCGGAGAAGCCGCGCGCCCCGCCCGCTGCCGCCGCCGCCGCCTCGCCCGCCAGCGCCCCCGACGCGTTCAGCGGCCCGTCGGGCGGTGAGCGCTCCATGGCCCCGCCGGCTCACGCAGCGCCGGAGCGCGGGGCAGGGTGCAGACCGCCGGCCGGGCGGCCAGGAGGAGCCCCGGTCCGGGAGCCTGGTCTTTGCGGGCTCTCGGCCCGGCCGGGTTCCCCGTTGGATGCCCGGCGCATGGTCCGCGGGCGCCGAGACGGGGGCCGGGGCGGGCCGCGCCTAGGGGGCCCGGCCCGGAATCTGAGCCGAACCGGGCCAGCGGCACGACCGCTGCAGCCTGAGCGGACCCGGGGCGGAGCTGGAGCTCGAGCAGCTGCTTGAGCGTCCGTGCGCCCGGAGTGCCGCGCGCAGCGGAGTGAGCCCCGCGCCCAGCCTGCGGCCCCCCGCGCCCAGCTAAGCGCCCCCGCCATTGGCTGCCGCCCTCGCCCCGCCCCCGCCCCGCCCGGCGCCGGCAGCACCACGGACAGCGCCGCGTGCCCGCCGGGCCGCCGGAGCCCCAGCCCAAGTGCGCACGCCGGCTGGCGAAGAGCCTGGCACGGCGGGCGCCCGAGCTGGGGGCTCGCCTGCGGTCAGCCGCCCGCGCACACAGGAGCCAGTCTCTGGGCCGCTTAACATGCCCCGTGCCCTCCGTCCCAGTGACCCCTGGCTGGCTCTCATCGGGATCTGGGGCGCCTAAGGGGGTCCGGAGTTGGAGTGAGGGGAAACTCCTGCATCCGCGCTCAGGGGAACTTGCCCCCAAGGGACCTCCTCCTCGTTTCACCCTTCGAGCAAGCAGGACTTGGAGAAAGGAATCTCCCAAGGAGAAAAGATGGGAGGGGTCTTGAGAGCCGGTGCCCTGGTCAGGGGTTCGCTCCAACCCCCATATGCGTGGGACTCGGGGTCTCACTCTCCCTTGGGCAGGACCCAGGGCAGGGTCCAGGATGACCTGCAAGGCGCAGACAGATGTGGAGTTACATAAGGGAAGATGGGGAACCAGCGAACCCAGCCGGGAAGGGAGCGTGCCCATCCTGAGCTCAGGGGGCCGTAGGCTGGAGGAAAGCGCCCGTCGGCCTGGCACCCAGCCTCGGGGTCCCCCCGGTGGACAGCGCAGTCGGGAGGTCGCTGCTGCGGGGACAGACGAGGTCACTGCCCTCCCGGCGCAGCTAAGGCGGCGCGCTGCGTTAGCGCCTGCGGGAGGGGATGGGGGGAGAGCGGCAGGAGTGAGCGCCCCCTCCCCCAGGCATAAGCGCTCGGATAGACTGGGTCAAGGACGAGACAAACACAGCGAGACAGACAGACACGCCCGTAGGCAGACACACAGACACCCACAGACCAGGGAAACAGCCACCCAGCGTCAGGCTGGGGACCCACGAACGGCAGTTAGACACACACACATCAGACAGCAGACAGCGAGGGAGCACAGCCCGAGGGAGAGGGAAGCAGCGACTCCGCTCAGTCGCCAGCGGCGCACATCCGCGGAAGCCTCAGAACAGAAGGGCGCGTCTGCGCATGGGGGTAGGGACGGGAGGCTGGGGGAGGGGCTGCAGAGGGACCCCAAGTGCTGGCACACACGGGCACCCCCACATTTACATCAGCTTCCTGATCAAGCTGGGACATATTCCTCCTCTAGCCCTGAGGTGCCTTAGAAACTTTGGGGAGTGAGGGGTGCTGGGCTCCCCGTCCTCCTTCCCCAGGGCTAACTGCAGGGAGGAGACCCTAGCCCCTCACCCCAGCCCCAGAGGATGCGTGATGATTCTATGGCTTCTTGCAGCTTGCGCTGGGGGAGAGCTGTTGAGACTCCAGCTCACCACCCGGCACCCAAGCCCTCTCTCAATACCTCCCCACTACCAGCAGTCTTGCTCCTCTTTTTTTTTTTTTTAGTCTTGCTCCTCTTACAGGCTCCCGCAGCTCCCCCTGACTGCACCCCAACTTGCATGGTGCACCAGGCTGTCCCAGGAGCAAGCTGATGGGTAGACAAGCCGAGGCAGAGAGCTCATGGAGTGGGCAGCCAGGCGCTCCCGCCATCCAAGCCTTCCTGCATCACTGGTGCTGGGTGAGGGCCTCGCGTCCCTGTGCTCAGCTGTGGCCATCCCAGGGCTGGCTCCGGCCAGTCGTGCTTCGTGGGCACGCCCACACCCCTTCCCTGGGTCTCCAGAGATGGAGTTGGATGGGGTTTTGGAGAGGGGCTCTAGTCCTCTCCTCACTGGCTGGGAGCCTGTTCCCCAGCCTCAGCTGCTGTCCTGGGTGGAGGGCTGAGTCAGGGGGTGTCTGAGCGGAGGGCAACCCCTTTACAGACTCAGTCAGGCTCCATGTGGTGTCCGTGTTCTCCAGCTTTCCCTGGTGGTCTCACACCACAGCAGCTGGAGCAGGGATGTGATGGGGGGAGGTGGACTCAGCTCAGACCCTGGCACTGGGGACCCAGCTGTGTGCCTTGGGGGAGTTACTCAGAGTGTGGAGACCTGGAAAGGAGGCCATCAGAAGAAGGAAAGCCACAGCTAGCCCAGAGGTTTGAGGGTGACCGTGGCTGTGGGTGGTGAGCGCCCCCTATTGTCACATACAGGCATGACCTCATGAGCCCCCGCGTTCACCCTACAAAGTGATAGGACCAGTAGCCTGTACGGAGCCCAGGAAGCCACCAGCCCAAGTCACACAAGGACAGAGGCCCTTCTCTTGAGGGCCACACTCCTGGCCCAGCCCTGAGATCAAGGCCTCTGAGGTCACTAAAGGTACCAACTCTTGGGGCCTTGACTTTGGGTGGACGGGAACCTAGAGTCCTCTGTGCTGGGCCCAACTTGGCCAAGGCAATTTGGGATGAATGAGGCAGGTCCCCACGTGGCTGCCCACAGAGCCTCCTGCCTTGAGGCCTCTGTCCCAAGGAGGGATATTCAAACCCCAGGATGGCAAGGAACCCCCCCCCACCCAAGACACCGGGAAAGGCTGACTGAGGGTAGGAGACATAGACCCCTCTTCTCAGCCCACCAGGACATCCTTGGAGATTATGGCCTGCAGCTTGAGTTTCTCCATTTATCAAAACAGCCAGCATTTGGGATTCAAAATGTCCAGTCCAACAAGGAAGCAACGTCCTGACCACATAAGCCCTAGATTAGAGAAATCAGGCCCTCTGCAAGCCCTCACAGAGGAGAGGCCTATTCACTAACTGGCTGATTCATTCATTCATCCACCCAACAAGGTTTTATTGAGAGTGAAAGTGTTAGTCGCTCCGTCGTGTCTGACTCTTTGTGATCCCATAGACTGTAGCCCACCAGGCTGCTCTGTCCATGGAATTCTCCATGCAAGAATACGGGAGTGGGTTGCCATTTCCTTCTCCATGAAAGTTGCTCAGTCGTGTCTGACTCTTTGCGACCGCTCATGGAATTCTCCAGGCAAGAATACTGGAGTGGGTAGCTGTTCCCTTCTCAAGGAGATCTTCCCAGCCCAGGGATTGAACCCGGGTCTCCTGCATCACAGGCGGATTCTTTACCAGCTGAGCTAACGGAGAAGCCCAGGTTTTACTGAGCTCCTACTAAATATTAGGGAACTTCCCTGATGGCTCAGTGGTAAAGAATCCACCTGCTGATGCAGGAGATGCAGGAGACGTGGGTTTGATCCCTCAGTTGAAGATCCCCCAGGAGAAGGAAATGGCAACCCACTCCAGTATTCTTGCCTGAAAAATCTCATGGACAAAGGAGCCTGGCGGGCTACAGTCCATAGGGCTGCAAAGAGTCAGACACGACTGAGTGACTAAACGTCAACAGAATATCAGAGTATCAAGCATTCTGATGCAGGGAGGCAAGCGTAACACAGGAGTTGAGCAATGAGCGTGTCAGATAGCTGTGCACTCCAGGGAGAGAAAAGACCCCAGGCAGGGGACGGAGGGTGCCAGGACAGGGGGTTTGGGGACCACCGCTGCCTCCCTGGCATTTTGAGCCCCTTGGACCCAAGGATCAATGATCAAGAGGAGGGCTTTCAGTTCTGTTAGGGCTAATTAGCCCCAGTCAGCAAGGGGAGGTGGCGCTGCTGGTACACAGAGTGGCCAGGAGATATGCGGGGTCAGGGCTCTCCTGGCACTGTGGTAACTCTCACAGGAAGGCCTCTGAGACCTGCAGAGGTGACAGCAAGGAGGATGTGGACTGGTGAGTGGAGGCTGGAGGGGCTGAGCACCAGCTGAGGCCCCGAGACCAGCCGCAGCACAGGGCTGTCCGCCTCCCCACCACTGCACAGAGCTGAGCTGCTCAGAGGCCCCTCCACAGGGATGTTGCTGAAAGAAGGGCAGGTGACGCCCCCACTGAGACCAGCCTCTTTTCGGGCATCTCCCCAGTGGCCGTGGTACAGACTTCTGTGTGTCTGCTCTGAGGCTCACTGTGCTGGCCACTCTGCGCTGTCCCTGGGCAGCGGCTCTGCTTCCAACTGCCCCACTGGAAGACCTTTCTCCACGGGACCGCCTGCCCTGGGCTGGTGCCCACAGAGCCTTGCCCTGCTGCGTGGTGACACAGCCCGCTAATGAGAAATAATGAGGACAGTGGAGCTGCCAGCGACCCGCTGCAGGCAACTGTCCTGCTCTCCAGCCAGGGCGCATTTGCCAGGGTGCTTGTCAGCACTCTGGGGCCGAGTGCTGTGACTCCTCTTCGCTTTCACTCATTCTGCAGAAGCTCATCTGAATATGGGAATGCAGATTTTTCTTTTTTTGCTCCTTGTCTTTTTTTTTTTTTTCTCCTGGTGACATTCTGAGCCAGCTCAGGCTGCGTCCTGATGAGCTCAGGCCCGGGTGTGATCAGGATGGCTCCTGAGGCCACCGCTTTGAAAGAAAAACTTAGTGTTCTGTCTTCGGGGACAAGACTGAACTGGGCCCAGGGCCCTGGTGGCAGGAAGGAGGAGAGGACAGGAGAATGAGGAAATAGTTTTGGTTTGGCTGCAAATGACACAAATCAACTCAAAAAAGCCTGAGGAAAAGGTATATTTATTGTTGGCCAAGGCTGAAAAGTCCAGGACTGGGTTTCAGACAGAGCTGCATCCAGGAGCTCAAATACTGACTTCTTGTCTCTCCCCTGTGTTCACCTCATTCCTAGGAGTGAGCGTTCCCCTGAGATCTCTTCCCTGCAACTCCAGGCTGCTCTCCTGTGCTCTCGTCTACTCCCCTGAAGGAAGATGGGGTGACATCAGAGCCCCAGAATTAGCCCCATTGGCTTGGCATGGACAGTATTGGTGGCCAGCTGCGGCAGCATTGTTTGCGTTTACAGCAACGTAGTCAATGTCACTGGAACCCCATCCCAGGTGGTCCCCTGTGGGTACTATGTGCCTCTGCCACTTCCCCAGACAGCACCTTTGTTGGCGGTGCCCAGGGAGCCCATGCCTGGTCCTGGGGGGACAGCGTACCTGGACACTGAGACCCCAGTGGGAGACCCTTGAGATGAGGTTCATGAATGGGGATTAGTTGGGGAAGCTGGGCCAGGGAATGCAGCGATGGCTCTCCCTGGGCATCTGTGTCTTCTTGTGCCTGGTTGCTGTGAGTGCAAAGTCCTCTGCGAGAGTGAGCTGAGAGGGTGAGGGGAGTGAGGCAAGGCACTGAGGGAGGAGGGGCAGCTCTCTGCACAGGACTGCAGGGCCTGGGCCGGAAGGGGCTGGGGTCCTCCCCAGCGGTGGTTGCAGGAAGGAGGCTGACAGCCCTCTCCACCCAGTCTGTGCCCAGCCCTCCTGTAGCCGCTGCTGCCAGCTCAGAGGCAGGATCTCCCATCAATGGCCCCAGAAAACAGAGCTCTGGGGCCTTGGTGTCCATGTGGTGGGCGGGGAGAGGGCTCAGGTTGGAGGGAGCATGGAGAGCCTGGGGAGCTGATCGGAGTGGGGACCGGATCCTGAGTCTGAATTTTCTCACCCACTGCCCTTTCCTCCTACAGACAGTGCCCACCCGCGGAGATGTTAGCACAAGAGCAGAGAGCTCAGGAAGACTCTCTGGAGGAGGTGTGATCTATGGGCATGTGAACAGCTGCCAGGGGAGGTGCAGGGGGAGGCAGAGAGGTAGCGATGCTCTTCTCCGAGGACAAGGTGCTGTGCCTCTGAAGTCCCTCTGGGACCTGGCCTGTGGCTCTGGATGTGCCCTCTCCCCAGGGCTGGCCGTCCAGTCTTTGCTGAGGGAGTGGATGAAACCAGTTGCATCTCTGCAGGTTCTCTCCAAGCACTAAAAATGCATAAACCAAGGAGAAAACAGGAAAGAAGGGCAAAGGGGAACCTTTCTCTGGGGTGCCTTCTCCAGAGCCTTGGGTGGGGCTGGGTGTGGGCTGGCATGTGGCTTCAGGAGGCCCCCAGATCCAGCTGTGGGGGCTGGTCTCAGCCTGGGAACTTCCGCTGCAGCCCCAGGAATATTTGGTGGGGCCACCCATGGCCCCGATCAGCAGCATCATGTATCACCGGGACTGGGGGCCTTAGCTAAGCATAGGCTGTGCATCCTGCCAAGACTCTCCAGGGCCTGCAGACTAGATCCCGATCAGACTCGGATAGTAAGTGTCAACCCTCCTGGGGTCACTGAGCCAGGCCAGGGTGGACACACTGCTCCGATGAGGAGCTGTGGCAGTGGGTGAGTGTGGGTCACGTGTGTAAGCAGTAGGCGATGCCCAGCTCTGCCCAGCCTGACCCCCAGGTCCTCTCCCATGCTGCAACTGCACCCCAACCCCAAAGCTTCCTGCTGTGGTCTCAGCCCCGCAGTCTTGAGTGTGAGGCAAGGGCTGGGAGTGGGCGCTGAGCCACGTCTTTGTCTGGACGCCTGGCTGGCTGCCATCTGCCTGCCCCCGGAGGCCCAGCCCCCGCAGAGCATGTCCCCGCGCTGCACCCTGCGCCCAGCAGCGCCACTGTCACAGCAGGCCAGAGCCCAAAGGCATTGTCCTGCCTGACCTTACTCTGGCTTGCCTGCCCTGTTGCATTCCTGCCCTAGTCTGGGCCTCTCCTAGGGTGACCAGATGGGGTGGCCCTGGTGACAATGCCGATGAGATGACCTGGGCCAGGTGACCCCAGTCCATTCTGCAGCCCCATGCCTGGGGCTGAGGCTGGGCGGGATGGGCTGGGGCAGCATGCCTGTTCATGGGCCAGCGACGCCCTCCCTGTGGACGGTCACAGTGAGGGTTGGGTAGTTGGTCTGGGGTGGGGGCTGGGTGGCCACTGGGCTGGGCACACTGGGAGCCATCGCGGGGGTCTGACTCCTGTGCAGGCACCACCTGCCTGGCTGTTGCCCTACTCTGCTCTGGGGTTGAGGCTGAGAGCCCATCAGGGCCCCCCAGACCCTACCCTGGAACCATAGGCCACCTCCTTCTCTTTCCAGCATAGGCACCCCTGCTCCCCGCCATGCCGCCTTCCCCTCCCAGAAGCCCACAGGGTTACTCTAGGTCTCCCCATCTGGCCCGACTGCCGTGTACTGGGGTCCAGAGAGCATGTGTGTATGTGTGCATGCGTGTGTGGCTATGTCATGCATGCCTGGTGCAAGCCCCAAGGCACACGCACAGTGCCCTGACCCTGCGGGGGGCAGGGGGCAGGAAGCCCTGGGTCTCTCTTCCTCACGAGGCAGCCTTCAGAGGATTCAGAAGACGAGGCCCACATTGGGAGCTGCTTCCCGCAGGAGACAAGCCCAGTCCCGGAGCAGAACCTCTGTTTACTCCCTGAGTCCCGGCTGCTCCAGCAGCCGTTTGGGGAGCCTGTGCCTGTCAGGAAAATAACTGACCGGCCAGCTCAGTGCTGGGGGGTGCAGTTAATGAAGACGTCCCCTGAGTCCTCGAGGAGGTGTGTACACGTGTGTCTGTATGTGTGTGTAAGTACATTTGTGTATGCCTGTGTGTGTTCGTGACTATATATGTGTATGTGTCTCTGTACACACGTGTCTGGGTGCTTTTCAGTATGTGTGTGTGCATGGGGGCCTGGCTATGTGTCTATGAGTCAGTGTATGTGTCTGAGCACACACGTGTATAGGTGTGTGTCTGTGGGTGTGTTTCTGACTCCAGCAGGGGTGGGGCTCCTCCATCCCACCTGTAGGGACAGGCCAGGTCAGAGAAATGTCCCCTTCCCTCCACAGTGGTCCTGACTGTGGGACCAGGTCCCGGGCCAGGGTAGGGGTCATGGGGTCAAGAGATTGCTCCAGAATCAGCCCCCTCCCCTAGCCTGGGCACAAGTCTCAGTTGTTCACTGGCTGCACACACACACACACACACAAACACACACTTCTGCACACACTCACCCACAGCTAGAGATCACAACATAGAAACAAGTAGACAGCCTCTACCAGGCCGGGGATGGGGGGTGGGGAGTGAGCTCAGCAGACAGAGGGGCCGGTGGGGTCACAGGCTGGGGTCCCAGGAGCAGCACCTTGTGGGTCTCGCCCTGGGAGCTGGGGTCTCGCCCTTCTGAGCTTTTGATCAGAAGCCATTGGCTTTTCTTAGGCCCGGCTAGTCAGTGGCTGCGCTGGGAGGCTGGCCTGACTTGGGCCACGAATGGAAAGTGGCCACGTTGGGCTGTGACTCAGAACCACAAAGTCCCAGCCCCCGACTAGAGCCTTGCTGTCTGTAGACAGCACAGTGGGACCACCTGAGCCCTCCCCACGGCCCTGGATGCTGGTTACCCTAGTGGGACTCCTGCCCACTGCCCCAGTCCCTGCCCACCTTCCCACCTCTGCCAACTCCCTTACACCCCTCCCCACTCCCTCACACCCCTGCCCCCTCTCACACGCCCCTGGCAGACCTCAGTTTGGGTCCACCTTTTCCTGGCATTGCATAATCCTCTCACATTTTCTAAATTTGTCTAGCTGATTCATGCAGAGCTGGAAATGCTCATGTAACAAGTAGCTAAGTTCACTGGAAGGCTCTTCACTGGGAAGCCCAGATGGACAGAGGAAGGGTCCAGAGGTCTCCCTGACAAGCATGGAGAAATCTTGGCCCAATAGGGCATGCATCTGATGGTTCTCTGGTGGTGGGCCTCCTTCAGGCCTGGCTGGATCCAGGAACACGACTCTCATGAGGGTGTGGCCACACCAGCTCTCCCTTTGGTGTGGCCCCTCCAGGCTGACATCCCATCACTCACTGCCCTGGCAGCAGATGAGGGGGCCCCTCGCCCAAGACCATGGCCTAACTACTTATCTCAAAATGAGGTAGTGACTTCTGCAGTTCCAGACTCTTACTACTGATAGGCCCAGAGATGGGGTCAGGCTGTGGGAGGTTCTGGGGCCTTTGCTAGAATACAGGGTTGGGAGCACTGGATGCTCATCACAGGGGTCCACGCCCATGCCCTCAGGTCCTCCAAGGGCCTGACCACTGGGGAAACAGGCTGTTCCGCAAGGTTTTGTGTGAGCAAGTGGCTGAGCCTTAACTTGGGGGCTGCAGGTTCCTCCCCGACCCCAGCTCACTGCTGTGTGCCAAACCCACTCCCACAACTGCCTGCTGGCCTCCAGAGCATCTATGGAGCATCTGCTATGTGCAGCTCAGCTAGGAGCCCAGAAGGCAGCATGGGTTCCCGAGGCCCGTGAATAGTGGGAGGTGCCAGGTTAACTTTGTCTTCTGGGGTGCCTCAGGGGGGACCCAGTCCTGAAAGCCCAAGCTCCAGGCCGTGGGGCTCTTGGATAGACTGCCTTCCAGTGGCTGGGGCAGGACTGGACAATTGCTGAGCATGAGGCCTATCATCAGCCCTTTTGCCTCTTGCCCAGAACAAACCTGGCCTGCTTGCCCAGCCAGCCCCCTTTCCTGGAGGGCACAGAGCCACCAGGCCGGCTGCTCCTAAGTCCTGTGGCCCCAGGAAGTGGAAAGGTAGCACCCCATGGGCCCCAATTCCTGCACCAAATCCTCCCCAGGATGGCTACGGAATGTGTGGGTCCCAGTGCAAGACTATAGTGTGGGCCCCTCCTTAGAAGCTAGCCGGAAACTGAGCACGGAGCCCCCACCACAGTGGCCACCTCTGCCCCTGCCTCCAGCTGTGACCCCCAAGGGCAGGCCCCCACCCTCGCTGTGACCGCCTGGCACAGACTGCTAGCTGCTCCTTCCTCTCCAGGGATAGAATAGGGGGCAGCATCCCTAAACCTCCAAAAGTCCCCAAATGCCCTTATGCAAGGCCTCCATCCCCACCCACCGCCAGCTGCCAGGAAGGGAGGCAGGGCGGCTGCCACCTGTCCCCTCCCCACTGGCCTTGGCTGCTCCCAGGCAGAAGAATGATTCACCCCTATTCCTGCTCCTGGGCAGGTTTACACTTTGCCCCCTCCCACCTCCACGCCTGGAGCTCCCCTGGCCGGGCCAGCCGCTCCGACAAGTTAAATTTAACCCAGCCCAAGCTGTCTTCCTCTTGCTTCCACCCGCCCCACTGGTCCCCTGCACACAGATGCGCCTCCACCTTTCCCACTCCATGTGAGCCCCTGGGAGGGGTGGGGAGAGTAGGACCCGAGCAACCCTGCCTGCCTGCAGGTCCCCCGTGGTCCCTAGGCCCATGCTTGCTCACGATGGCACCCAGCACCCAGCGCAGGGCCAGCAGTGCAGGCAGTGCTCAGCAGTCAGGGCACAGCCAGGAAGAGAGAAACCAGGGCCCAGTCCAGGGACAACGCTGAGGCTCCTGCCTGGCACCAGGCTGGGCATGCAGCAGGCACACAGGCTGTGAGCTGAGAGTGCCTCTTTGCAGCTGGCACTGCCCCTTCTTTCCGGGCAGCTATTGTGAGCCCACACCATGCCAGGTATCTGACTGCATTTCTGAGCCTGCAGAGGATGCTGGGGGAGACCTGCAGGCCACAGTCAGGCCTGACCACACATGATCCTCTGGGTATTCTCAGGGGTCTCTGTCAGGAAAGGCCAGTAGAGAGGTCCTCTGAACAAGTGACCACACATAATATTCTTCCCCAGCCCCTTTGTTTTATTCAAACTGGAAATGCACTTAGCTAAAATGTTACTGCTCCACCAAGTGGCATGGGATAAACTTCTGGCTAGTGAGATGTGAACAGAAGTACCTGGTGTTATCTTCAGGAATAGGTTCTCAAAGGGAGCTGATTCACTTGGTGGGGCCCTAGTTCTTTCCCTCACTTCTTCCTCCTGGCCAAATATGCATGTGATGGCTGGAGCACCAGCAGCCATCTTGTGTTGTGAGGTGACACTGAGGCTAGAAGCCAGTATTAGAAGAGTGATACAATAAGGGCTTTCCCAGGTGGTGCTAGTGGTAAAGAACACACCTGCCAATGCAGGAGATGTAAGAGATGCAGGTTTGATCCCTGGGTGGGAAAAATCCCCTGGAGGAGGGCATGGCAACCCACTCCAGTATTCTTGCCTGGGAAATCCCATTGACAGAGGAGCCTGCTGGGCTACAGTCCATGGGGCTGCAGAAGAGTCAAACACGACTAAAGCATCTTAGCATAGCACACAGCACACAATAAGTTAGGAACTGAGTACCTGCCAAACCTGGATGGCCTAGGCTTGTGGCATGTGAAAAAGAAGTACATTTCTGTTTTGTTAACACCTCTGTTATTCTGGGTTTTCTCATATATGCAGCTCTAACTAATCTTAAAAAGCAGGAGCCAAGTGGGCCCAAATGTCCCCCCAACAAGGTAGAAGGCCACTTCAGAGTCATACAAAGCATTCCATAGGGGAAAAAAGTTCAGTTCAAGGAAATCCTGGGTCTGTCGCAGGCCCTTCTGAGTCCTGGGGGATCCATACCCAACAGAGTGGGAAGGGCCCTGAGAAGAGGGACACTTGTTGGCTTTGTTTAAATAGCATTCCCAAACCTGCTTGACGAAGGAACACTTTCCTCTCGAATCACCTAATGGCAGCCAGAATTGGGATTTCATGGCACCTCATTTGGGAAACCCTTCAAAGGGTGAATAGGGCATTTAACTGAGACAGAACACTCAAAGGTACTTGGCCTACAGCTGGGCACACAGTATGTGCTCAGTAAGTGCTAGGGCTCCTATTGAAGCTGGAAGTGGGGCCCATGTCAACTCTCAGCACGGAAGTCACCCCAACCCCACCCGGCCCCTCATTCCTGCCTGTCCCAGGCCAGCATCCTTGCCCTGCCTTTTCTCCTATTTCTGTGGGGCAAGGTGGCCCCCTGCAGAGGCCTAGGGACTGGGGGCAGAGCACTGCGGAATTGGGTGGCATCCACCTGGGGAAGAGTTGGTTTGCAAAGCTGCAGCAGCGAGGAAGGCACGGGGTAAAAAGTTTATCAGAGGATTACATTTTTTTCTGTTTTGGCAGAAATTAACAGGTGCAGATTGCTCAGGTCCCAAAGCCATGGGGAAAAAAAAGAAAAAGCCCTTTGCCATTGCTATTGATAACTTGTCTCTCCACGTGGTGGGTTCAAAACTAAAAATACTCTTCTCCGACGGCGGGGAAGCCGAGCGCTGTCACGTTGCAGAGGAGAGTTGAAAGCTGTGTGGGGAAGGTACTGCGTGGGCCACGTGAGGGCTGGGGCCCCCCTGCAGTGGCCAGTCACCCTTTGCTCACCCAGGATGCATCCGGACAGAAGATTTCCTAGCATTCCACAGAAGGGGAGAGGGAAATTTCCATCCCGTGGAGCAAGAGAATGGGCAGGGAGAGGAGTGACCTCAAGGGGGCCTCCCCAGGGGCAAAGGCCAGGTCGGCAATCCCAGGCACCTGGCATCCTTGGATGCCTAGCTCTGTTGCTTCTCTGGCCACAGATAGAGATAAAAAGATTCACCCAGGCTCAGAAGCCTGCTGGAAAGGAAAGTATGAAGCTGGGGACAGAGCAGTGGGCTGCAGGCAGGGATGGCTCCACTGGCCTGCTTGGCAGTGTCACCACTGACCCAGACCTCCTGGACCTTCACATCTGCATCTGAAATAGGTGCCCAGGTGTTCCTGGAGCCTGGGTGGCATGGCTCGTGGCCTCTGAGCCTCAGTTGCACTTCTGAAGGGGGAGCGATGATCTATGTTCTGCCTCCTGAAGTGATGGAAGGAAGGGGGATGATGCACGTGAATGTGCCTCCTGAGGGTAAAGTGAGGGCATGTGCTCCCCCACGCTGGGGCCTCTGGAGCCCAGGATGCAGGGCTTCGCGCCCACGAGTTCAGTTGGCGACTGAGGGGAGAGGAGTTGTGGGCCACAATATCACCTGATCCTGATTCAGAAGGAGCTGGGACAGGGAGGCTCCAGTCATGCTCACTTGGGGTCAGGGGAAGGTCACAGGCAGACATGACTGCAGGGCTGGTCTGATTTTCGTCAGATTTGAGAGCAGTTGCAGTGGGACCAGACACCCAGCACTTCTCAAACTCTGAGAGCATACACAGGATGGACCCTGGGGTCCTGAAGGGACTCTGGGGCCAAGCTAGGCCCGAGTGCTCAGGATGAAGGGGGACACTACAATGACCCCTGCAACCATGGGACAGGAATCAGCTGATGTCCTGGCCACGAGCCATGCCCTCCAGGTTCCAGGAACACCTGGGCACCTATTTCAGATGCAGATCCTGGTCCAGGAGGTCTGGACAGGGCTTTGTCTTTCTGGCAAGCTCTGGGGCTGGGCCAGGCAGAAACACACCCGGTCAGGCCACTTCCTCATTGCAGGTCCTGGGTGAGTCACTTCCCTGATTGAGGCTCAGTTTGCTCATCTGTGAAGTGGGAATGATGACCCACAGTATCTATTGGATTGGCTGTTGCAGACATGAAACTAGCTAATGTCAGCTTTCATCATCATTGTCTGGCCCCACACCCTCTTTGCCTGCTTTCCTGCTCCTAGTTTTCAGCCCATTCCTGGAGAATTTTGCCTCTGGAATTGGCCTCCTGACCTAGTGAAGGTCATAAGAAATGTTCCTGACTGGTCCCAAGGCACTCTCCTTGCAGCTTCTAGCTGGGGGAGGATTCCTGTCCAACCCACAGGCACAGGAAAGAGGAAGCAACAGCTGACACTCAGAACCCAGTTTGCTGCATTTGTTTGAAGGGGATGAACACCCCAGCCATGGGACCCACCTGGGATTGGAGCCCACCCCTACCCCTAAGGCCAGGGCGGAGATGGCCATGCTTAGTGTGGTCCATGGGCAGACGGAGGATCATTCAACCCCAGCCTGTCTCCTGGCCTGAGCACACCCTTGTGCACTCACCTCTGGAGTTCATGGCTGAGGGGTGGGCTGGTTAGTCGAACCCCTCAGGAGCATGTCCTTCACCTGGGGGTCAGAGTCTTAGAGGCTTGTCAGAGTAACAGACCCTGCGCTGGACTCAGGCCAGGCCCACGAGGGAAACTGCGGAGCATCTCCCTGGCAACCGGCCTTGTCCTTGTCCTGGCTTGGGAGCCTGCACACTGCACCCTTCCCTCTCCTGCTGGAGTCGTTTCTTCAGAGGTAACCATGGCAATCCCTTTGTTTCCGAGGCTGAGCCCCGCCTCCCTCCCAGCTTTTCTCTTCAGCAGAGGCTGGGAGAGCTCCTTTTCAGTCCCCGTACATCTCCAGCACCCACTGACAGTGGGCCCACCGGTGAGCCAGGGCCAGACCCTGGCATGGGGATGACTGGTTTTTTGGGCTCAGAAACACAGTTCAGGCCCTGGTCGTGCTGCACTTGCTTGCGCCCCACTATTTACAGGCAGCACCTTCATATGCACGGGGCTGCAGAGGCAGCTAAGGCCTGCCCTCAAGGCACCCCAGCTGGAAGTGGGGAAGTGTTCTGAGGAGGGAGAGCAAAGGCCCAGGGGGCTGGTGCTGAGGAGGAGATGGTGAGGAGCAGAAGCCCAGCACGTGCTCTGTGATTGGGGAGGTCTGTCAGCACTCTTGTGGCTCCAGGGTCCCACCTCAAACTGGCTTAAGCAGAAAGGAAAATGTGGTGATTCACTTGACTGAATTCTTGCCTAGAGATTCCCATGGACAGAGGAGTCTGGTGGGCTACAGTCCATAGCATGGCAAAGAGTCAGACACAACTGAAGCAACTTAGCATGCACATGCCTGAAAAGTCTAGATAGAGCTTGCCAAGGTGGCAGCTGGTTCCAGGCGAGCCAGGGGTGTTTGCTCTTGCTTTCCTCTGGGTTAGTCTTGTCCTCAGGTGGCCCCTCCCCACACAGTGACAAGATGCCCATCAGTAGCCCCAGACTTACATCTTTCTCTCACCTACTAGTTCTGTGGAGGTCTGTGGGTAGATGGGAGAGTCATTTGACCTCAGCTTTCCCTCTGGCCTGAGCTATCTGACCCTCAGTGAAAGTCCCAGTACTGACCCTCACTGGCCAGCACAGGGTCACCTGCTCACCCATGAACCACTTGCTGTAACTCTCAGCAGTCAGCCTGATTCATGTTACTCCACTCACCCCAAATCAGACCTAAGATTTAGATGGGATTGGGTAGGAGAAACCTGGTTTGCAAAGGAAATCTTGGTACTCATAAGCTCAGAGACGTTAGTTTACTTGCCCACAGCCACACAGCTGGTAAGGATGCAAGCTCGGATCTGACTCCAGAGCTTCTGGGTTTAACCGTGGAGCCACTACCACGTCAGTAAGAGCCCTGAAAGGTTTTAAACAAAGGAGGGAACGGTCAGGAGGGTAAACTGGCGCCGGGTTTTGGTGAGTGGTGAAAGGTATGGCACGGAGGGTGGACGGTGAGAAGCCCTGCATGCTGCTGAGGAAGGCAGTTTTTTGAAGGGTGACTCCGGGTTCCGCCCGTCCCCAAGGTTTGGGAGCGGCAGGCACAGAGGCCCCCACGCGCGCCGCATCAGCAACCCCGCCACCTGACTCGCTGTTTGTAAACTCAGCTCACCCAGCCACGCCCCTTCCTTCCTCTCGCCCACCCTTTTCGCGTCTATATCTGCATAATCCCGCCTCTGCCCTCTTTGATTGGTCTCCCGCATCGTCACTCCTCCGCAAGGGCCGGACTCCAGAGGGGCGGAAGGCGGGGCCTATCTGGCAACGTAATTAGCATAGTCCCGCCTCCCAGCACCGCCCTCGGGTCGAGCGTTGATTGGACCGGCGGCGGCTGACGCGACGGCGCCGGGCGCAGCGAGTGGCGAACTTGGGCTGTCAGTCGGCGGGGCGGCCGGCCGCACTTCCGCCTCGGTGTCAGTGGGTCGCTGGCCTGCGGGGCGGGGGCGGGGCGGGCAGCGGGAGTCGGCGGGCGGCGGAGGGACAGCAGTCCAGGTGAGTGACCCGGTTGGCATCCCGACCCTACGTCTCCCGGGAACCGCGCCCGGCGTCGGGCGGGCGGGCCTGGGCCTCGGGCGGCAGGGAGGCCGGGCCCGGCTAGGGGGGAGCCAGAGCCTCGCGCCCCCCGGCCCCTGGCCAGGCCTCGACCCCAGCCCCGGCCCGCCCGGTCTCCCGCCGCCAGCCAGCCCGCCGGCCGTGTCCTGGGTCCGAGAAAACTTGGGAGGAAAGTTGGCGGCCGGCGGCTGGGACGGCCCGCGGGCGGGGGCGGCGGGCCTGGGTCCCGGGCGGCCGCCCAGACCCCGCGTCTCCGGGCAACTGCGGCTCCGGTGCTGGACAGCCGGCCGCCGCACCCGGAAGTGGACTGGAGAGCGGGCCCGGGAGCCCTCCGGGCGCCCCTCTCAGCGGCAGGGATGAGTCGAGGGGCGCGTTGGGCAGGGGTGGCGGGACCCTCGACTTTCCCTTGTGTCTAAGGTAGCAGCGTCCTCGGTCAACCAGCCTGCAAGGGCACGCGGTGAAGAGCCAGTGTCCCCGCTCGTGGTGTAGCCCTCCCTCTCCTGCCCTCCCTTCCCCTGCCCTGCGACCACCTGTGGGTTTGTCTGTGCCCTACGAGGTTTTGTGCCCATGTCCACCCCCTCCCCTGCTCTTCCTTTTGTTTTTAATTTGTCTACTTAGCAGACTGTACGTACTGCAGAGAGCTCTACACTTAACACATGTTAGATAAGTTAGATATGTAATCTGATTTTAAAAGCTTCCTTCTTTCTGCAGTTACATTTCAGTAATCAGCAGAATAAATCTTGAGAGTTAATAAGCCCAAGACTTATTAAGGGCAAGACTATTGGGTAATCAGCAATCAGTCTTCCCAGGTTTTTCTGGGAGAAGCAGCTGGGTGGTGTTAGGCTGTCCCTGGCACTCTTGAGTGTGAGGATCGCCTCCCAGGAAGCTGGGTTCCTGTCCTTGGGGTCAGTCTAGGACAAACTCTGGACCTCCCAGCAGCAGCATCCTGTGCCTTAGTCCCTTTGCTGGGGCGGCCTGTGCACATTTGGAAACGTGGTCTCACTCTGCAGTTCAGCAGACGTCTCTGGGGTGCCCGCTGCATGCCTGGCTGTGAGCTGCAGGCCCTGTCCATCCAGTGGGGCTGGGGAGCGGAGGTGTCCCGGGACCCCTGTCATTGTGGCTCCTTGTCCTGGTGGCAGAGCGAAGGCCCTTCCTGACTGTACCCTGGACAGTGTTTGCCCAGCACTCCTGGCCTCAGTTCCTTCCTCTGTGACACATAGCCATGTTCCTGGCAGGGCTGATAAGACAGCAGATGCAGCGCTTGTCTGCAGCAGCTCTGACATGTGACAGGTACACGGTTAACTCTCTGCCCCTTGGTTGTGGACAGGAACCTTACGGGCTGCACTTGCTCCTTGTCCTATGCAGCTCCTGGCAGGGTGCTGTTGTTCAGTCTAGGGACAGCCGAAAGCTCCTTAGAGCTTACTTTTTCTATTTGCTTCACCTGTCCTTCTGTTAATAAGCTTTTACCTAAGATGACAGTAATACCTGACAAGGGTTGTCCAGGACTGCTGTAAGCACATTATATTCACTTGATTCATGTGGTTTTCACAACAGCCTCCAAGACTCTTCCTTAGTTCCATTATCCTATGTCTAGTCATGAGAAAGCTGAGGAACAGAGAGGCTAAGTGTGTGTACTTAGTCGGCTCAGTCGTGTCTGACTCTTTGAAACCCCATGGACTGCAGCCCGCCAGGCTCCTCTGTCCTTGGGGATTCTCCAGGCAAGAATATTGGAGTGGGTTGCTATGCCCTCCGCCAGGGGATCTTCCCAACCCAAAGACCAAACCCACGTCTCTCGCCTTGCAGGCGGATTCTTTACTGTCTGAGCCACCAGCGAAGTAGAGAGGTTAAGTGACATACTCTAAAGCACATAGGAGTAAGTTATAGAGCAGGGATTTGAACCAAGGCAGTCTGGCTCCAGGGTGCACATCCTTAAATACCTCTCTATACTGCCTTTTAAAACCAACATTTTCTTTTTCAAGGTCCCTTCAGCATTTTTCTGTGGAACATTTAATTGCCTTATGACTGTGTGTCAGAACTTTGTTTCTTGCAGCACACATAACTGATAGCTTTTCATTTGGGGTGAGCATGAATGTTTATGAAACCGTTTAATTTCTTCTGAAATAAAGTAGTAATTCTCTATCTGGCTATCCAGGATTTTGCTGAAATATCCTGCCTGGTGCCCAGTTCTGCAGTCAGTGGGGAAGCCGCTAATGTTCGCTGTGTGAGAGGGCAAGTTGAGGGGGCAGGGGTGACATGGATGGATATGCTATTGGGCCCAAGCCTGTGGTTTTGAATTCATTTCTGTGCAAGCCTGATCAGTGAACTTAAGGCTGTAAACCGTGCACTGAGGGCTTTCCTTTCTCCTCCTAGGTGTATTCAGAGGGTTCTGGCTCTGGCTTACCATTTTCAGAAGCAGTGTCATTTTAGTGTTTAAAAAGTGCCGCTTGACCTTCATCCCACTGCATCTTATCTAGGCCTTCCAGGAAGTGCTGGCAAACGAGTCTTGGATAAATACTTAAAACCAGCCTGACTTTAGAGATCTTCGTACAAATCTTGGTAAAATCTTCAGCTAATTATGAAATGTCGGAAACATTTTCTTTTTTTATTTTTTTGGAAACATTTTATATATTCTTATACTGTCTTCAAATGATTTCTTTAGTATTCCTGTGAAAAGCCAATGCCCATCTTTTCCTAGGAGTTTGGCTGTGTGGGTATAAGGCATTCAAGGCTTGCGTCTTTGAGCAAGGGCTGTGATGCTGGTCCTCAGGTGGCTGAAGTGTTCTGTCTGAGAGGTTAGGAATCTTCCCGGAAGTGGCCTGAGGCTCTCCGGTTCTGGCCCCTTGGCTCTCTTTGATGGGAGGAAAGTTACTCATCTGCTCTTGCCTCAAGGATGCTGGCCTGTAAAGTGGGCTATTGCGTAGGTTATATGTGAAAATGTAACTGAGTGGACCTGGCACTGTCATAGATTCTCAGTAGACTTTCAGTCGCAGACCTGAGAGCCCTGAAATTGACCTCTCCCGACACTAACACAGACAGACAAATGCAACTTATCAGTGAAGGGAAACCAGGGAAATCTTTGATAGGTAGATTTGCAGTTCTACTGAAATGAGCTACGGTAACACTTTTTTTTTTTTTTTTTACAGTAACACTTTTAAGATATGACTATTCAGGTGGAGTTGTCTTGTAGGAAGACCCCTGGACCCAAGCATTATCTCTTCTGGGGCTCAGGCCCACAGACAGAAACTTGATGCACTTTAAGATTGAATTGATATGGATCCTGGGAGGAAGTTAGCATTTGAACATAATTATTTACAAATACTTAAATCCTAAGAATCGTTAGTAGTTTAGGTCTTAGTTTGGGACTTTCAATGCAGTTTCTGTGCACCGTGATTAATTTGTGTCTCTGCTGCAGTGTGTACTTGTCAAAGCATTTTTGCTGATAAATCCCAGGCATTGGCGTTGCAGCCGTATTGCCCTCTGGCTGGAAGCGTGTGTGGAATACTGGCCCAGCCCGGCAGCTCTCCTTAACAAACATGTAATGAAATGGTCACTGTAACCCATCCGGGATCTCTGTGGCTCTTATTTCCTCTTTTTTCCAAATTCAGAAAAGCACTTGGGGTCATCGGGCAGCGTTTCAAAGCATCACCATCTTTCAACTGGCTTTCCCAGTGATGTAAACACTCGTACCTGTGTGATGAGCTGGACAGCGGAGGTCAGCCTTCAGAAAGGACCGTGTTTAGAGACGTGGAGGTGTGGAGACCTCTTTGCCTGATGTTTATTTGTCTCTTTGCTTTCTCATTTCATCAGTGGAGTTCTTGCAGGATTTTCTTTGAGATGCAAACTCCGAGTCAATGCTGGCCCAGTTGGCCCTGAACCAGCCCGGCCCTTAGCCTGGGGGCCTGGGGGCGGGGAGGAAGTCTGCTCACCCCTGGGCACTGGGGTCATGGCAGGAGGAATGGTCTGTGTGGCTCTGGGTGAGGCAGACCTGTCTGACCTCGAGCTCATACCTTTGTCAGAGCGGTGGGCCCACTGGCCTTGACAGGTGCCCGGGACAGGTGCCTTCCAGGCTGGGGGAGAGCCTGGCATGAGAAATGGTCTTGTGCAAAGTCTTCCTGAACCCAGATTCTAGAAAAGATGATGGCAGCCAAGGGGGGGCAGGGGTAGGTGTGTGTTTTACTGAACAAATGAAACGCTGGTCGTGAGAAAAGATCAGCTGTGACTTGGCACCTGTGCCACTGTGCTTGGCTGAAGGGTGAGTTCCACTGTTGCCTTAAACCAGGAAAGTGTGTGCTCTGACGGCCAAAGCGGGCAGCTTTGTGGGTGAAAAGGAGCACCTCAGAGAGAGCTCCAGCAGTGGCAGGTGGGAACTGGGGCCGTGACCAGGGAGGGCCAGAGCATCTTGTCCCCATCTTGGTACCAGTTGGGCACCAGTGCCTGTGTTCTGAAGAAGCATTAAGCATGGGGCATCTTCCGACACGTGAGGGAGAGGGCTGGAGGGCCCAGGGCCGCCATGAAGTCTGTCTTGGAGGTAGGGTGCTGTGGGTTCAATGGCAGGGCTTCTTACCAGAAGAACTTGTGCAACTCTGTAAAAAGTGGAGGTTCCAGGCCCAGACCTCACCTCCTGGGAGCGGGCTCCTAGGTGGGAGGCCTGGGTCGTGTGTGCGCCCCACTCCTGTGACTCCAGCGGGGCTGGTGTTCTTGCCAGGGGTTAGGGTCTACTACAGGGTCCTAACCTGTTTTGGATCAGGATCAGGGACCACCTCCACCCCCCACCCCTGCTGCCCCTTGCTTTGAGAACTGAATGAAGAGTCTGAGTCAGGTTCCTGGGGAAAAGAATGAACGCAAACAGAACTTTGCAATTTTTCCCTTTTCGTTTCTCTCTTATTTTTCTTAGGGGTGGGGTGGTTAGAAATTGGTGGAGTTCCCTGACCTTGGTTGGCGCTGAGGAAGTGCCTGGGGCAGGTGTGACTCGGTTGGTGAACTTCTTAGCAGGTGAAACTGGTTGGGGGAGCGAGCAAGTATGTCCTACTTGGGCGGGAGCTGATGGGGAAGGACCTGGAGTGGGAGAGGGAGCAGGCGAAAGGGTGAGGCTGTCAGACTGGTCCCTGCCCCATGATGGATGTGGCATCTGGAGCAGTCCCCCCCAACGTGTCGAGGCTGTGCTCCTGCTCATGAGAGATGGACCCGCCGCAGGAGGGGCATTTCCACGGCCTGATTGCTCCCGGCCCTCAGTGCGCTGCCTCCACGGTGGCTGCGGCTCTTGTGGTTTTGTATGAACACAGCCCCGGAGGCTGTGAACGGGCTCCCTGTCTAGAGCTGTCTCACCCACACCCCAGGCTGCATTCACACCACTCTGCTTTACTCTGTGTTGATTCAAACAAATGCATCTGCACAGAAGAGCATCCATTCATCCCGTGCAGTCCTTGCCTTTAGTACTGTGTGCTGGGTCATCAAAGTGTGTCCTCAAAGTGCATACCAAGATGTACTGTCTTGGTGCTTGCCACTGCACAGGGAGCAGTTGGATCCCAGGGGTGGGGGTGGGGGGCGCATAGGTCTAAACTGAGTCTGTCATGGACAAGTAGGTGGATGGGGGTCTCAGCTGCTGCTGAGGCCCAGCAGGAAGTGTGGCTCCTGGGACCGGGCTGGTTTGCCCTGTAGGGTGGAGAATGGTAAACAGTGGGTGATTAATGGAGCTGTTTACACAGCAGAGAGGTTTGCTTACCTTCCTGAGTCTGGAAACTTTCAGTTTCTTGCCTGAACCCCTAACAACCTTGGCTAGTCATGTGCTGACTAAACTGCTCGCTGGCATGGACAAGACGGGAGCCTCTGGGGCTGGGCTGCCCTGGCCCCCCGCCCTAACATCCACCCCTCAGCGAAGACATTTTGAGGTCCCTGTAGTATTTTCATCTGTGATGAAGATCACACCACCTTGCAGAAGGCTGGGGCTGTGGAAAGACCATAGTCAGAAAATACACACGTACTTGTTTTGCCCTAAAAGAGCACCCTGATGGAGCCTCAGGCACAACTAGACTCAGCTGGATTCCATCGAGTGTAAGGAACCAGTGTCCAAAAGGCCACTCTCGGTTCCTTCCTGTGGTCCCTGAGGTGCATGTGGATAGGTGCTCTGCAGATGACGGCCAGCCTTTTGAGAGGCCTTGCTGCGAGCAGAGTGGGGGTGTTTACCTGATTCCACCACTAAGCGTTTCCAGCCTCAGGAGCATGAAGATCTGATCATTCTTCAGCAGGTAGTGAAGTGCGCATTTCAGTGAGTTCAAGATGTGAAAACCAGGGCAGCTTTGGAAATAAGAACAAAGGGCAGGCTTGGCCTGATGCTCTTCTCTGCACTCCATCTGTGGCTGGTTGGGAAAGTTGCAGGGACCAGGCCAGCTCTGCTGCCACTGCCTGACTTGTGTGCAAAGGCCAAGCGGGACCACCGGAGCTTCCTGGGTCCCCGTGTTGTCCCAGCCCAGCGAGGCCCTGCAGCGCTCTTTCTGGGATGGACACCACCTGCCACGTTGGCCACTGGAGCAGAAGGGATTCAGCCAGGTAGCGTCATAGAGAAATAAGCGTTGGCTTCCTCTCTGCATGAGCTCAGAGTCACCTGTGGCCCTGTGGCCACAGCTCCGGACAGAGCAGGTTAGAGAGAGTACTTTTAGCGCGGCGCTGGGATTGGTGCAAACTGCGTGCTTGGGTCCATTAAGTCTTGTTATTTTACAGAAGAAAGAAGCTGGGCTCTGTGGCATGGTGGCAGGAGGAGGATAGGTAGGAGTCGTCAGGCATCCAGGTGACAGGTGGGTTTCCTTGACAAAGTGGACATCTCAAAACTGAAACAGTCAGTGACCACAAAGGTCACTGTTCACCCACAGTGACACTGCCAAATGGAGGGGATGCGGCCTCGGGAGGCCCCGGGACTGGTGGTGTCCCTGGGCCTTGTTCCTTCCTTGGGGAGCGGCCGGATCAGGAGAGCCTGTGGGCACACTTGCCCCACCCCAGGATGAGTTGGCATCACCCAGCAGTCTTGGTTCCCCTTTTCCAGATTTAATTTTCCCATCCCCATCCTTCGGCTCTTCAATTCCTCCAGATACTGATGGTGTCCATTATGTGCTAAACTCTGGTTTTCACACTCAGAAGAGATGCTGCTTCCACGTTCTTGGTGGTCATCCCAGCCTGTGTGCTCTGGTAACGTGGAAGCGTCTCTGTAGCATCTCTCTGGGGTCTGACAGGACAGCCTCGGGGGTGTGGCCAGGTTGGTCCCAGCCAGATTGCCCCCGGGAAGGGGAGGCCCTAGGGCAATGCTGGGACCTCTGGTCTGTTCCATCACTGGCCTGAGAGTGACTGCTGCCCTCTGCACTTTGCATGGGCTTGTCTGTCTCCGGGAAGAGTTTGATCTTGACCTTGATAGCTGTGGGACACTGAGAGACTTATGGACAGACTGGGCTCTTGCTGGCTGCTGCTGCCTTGCTTCTGTCTCTGACTCATTCTTGACGGAAATCTTGTTTTTTGCATCTGATGGGTTGAGCACATGTCCTATCAGGGAAGCGTGCCCCCCGGCTGAGGCCCTGGCCGGGTCTCACCAGCGATTCCTTTGGGGTCACCTACTCTGTGACCACCCTCTGAGTGTAAGCTCTGGGGAGCAGGAGGTGGGGGTGGGACCAGGCCTCGTGGAGTCCACTCTGAGGGCCTTCTGGCCAGTTCTGTACCCTTCTTCAATTCCCAAATCCGCTCCCCCACGCCAGCCCTGGTGCTCTAGTTCCCTGGTCTCTCCCAGTGGGAATGGGGATGGAAGGTTTTGGCTGCATTCGTTTGAGCCGTTACAAGGAGCAGCACACCCTGAGGTTGGAGTGTGGTTGGGGTTTGGGACCCTTTTTAGCGAGAGCCTTGCAGAGAATCTGTCAGAGTTCCCAGGGGAATTCTCCCTTTCTAGGGCAGTGCTTCAGAGCCTGGCACCCAGCGCGTGGAGCTCTATGCACAGTTGTTCATTTCTTGTTTGTCCTACTTGCTAATGTATTTTTTTTTCCAATTTAGAAAGTTGCAGTAAAATACAAATAGCATAAAAATTACCATCCTGACCATTTTTAAGTGTGCAGTTCAGTGGTCGTATATACAGCCATCACCACCATGCACCCCAAAGCTCTTTTCATCCTGTGAAATGGTAAAGACCCATTAAGCATCAGCTCCCTGTTTCCCCTCTGCCAGCCCCTGACAACCACCTTCTTCCTTCCGTCTCTATGAATTTGACTCCTCTACAGTCCTCGTGTAAGTGGAATCACACAGTAATTGTCTTTCCGTGTCTGGCTTATTTCATTGGTCATAATGTCCTCAAGGTTCTTCAGTGCTGTAGCATGCGGCAGGGTTTCCTTCCTTTTTAAGGCTGAATAATATTCCGTCATGTGTCTGGACCCCATTTTGCTTTTCCTTTTGTCTGTGGATGGACACTTGGGTTGCTTCCACATTTTAGCTGCTGTGAACATGGGCGCGCAAAAAATTGAAAGAATTGCTTTCAGTGCTTTTGGGTGCATATCCAGAAGTGGAATTGCTGGATCACGTGGTAATTCTATTTTTAATTTTTTGAGGAACTGCCCTCCTGTTTGCCACAACGGCTGTACCATTTTATGTTCTTACCAACCATGCGCACGGGTTCCTGTTTCTCCACACCCTCACCAAGACTTGTCAGTTTCTGTTGCTTCTGATAGTAGCCATCCTAAAGGGTGTGAGGTTGTGTCTCATTGTAGCTTTGATTGCATTTCCCTGATGATTAGTGAGCTGAGCATCTTTTCATATGCTTATTGGCCATTTGTATGTGTTCTCTGGTGAGATGTCTGTTCAACTCTTTTGCCCGTTTTTGAATCAGGTTGTTTGTTTTTTGTTATTGAGTTTTAGGAGTTCTCTATATAGTCGTGATATTAGTCTGTTTTCAAATGTATGATTTGCAAATATTTTCTCCCATTCTGGGGTTGCCGCTATACTCTGACAGTATATAATGCACAAATTTTAAAATTTTTTCATGAAGTCCAGTTTGTCTAATTTCTCTTTGTCTCTGCCTTTGGTGCAGTTGCAGGACATCTGGGTTTGATCCCTGGGTTGGGAAGATCCCCTGGAGAAGGGAAAGGCTACCCACTCCAGTATATTCTGGCCTGGAGAATTCCATGAACTGTGTTGTCCATGGGATCACAAAGAGTTGGACATGACTGAGCCACTTTCACTTTCGTGTCTTATCCAATAAATCATTGCCAAATCCAAAGTTATGAAGGTTTTGCCCTGTATCTTCCTTTTAAGAATTTTTTAGTTTTAGATCTTACATTTAGGTCCTTGATCCATTTTGAGTTAATTTTTGTATATGGTATAAGATAGGGTCCAGCTTCATTCCTTTACCTGTGGATATCCAGTTTCCCAGCACCATTTGTTGAAAAGATAGTCCTTTCCTTCTTGAATGGTCTTAGCACACTTGCTTGTCAGAAGTCAATTGACTGTATATGTGAGGATTTATTCCTGGACTCTCTTCTTTTCCATTGGTCTCTGGGCTAGTACCACATTGTTTTGATTATACTGTAGTTTTGTAGTAAGTTGTGAAATCAGGAAGTGTGGTCTTCTGGCTTTGTTCTCCTTTCTTCAGTTTGTTTTGGCTATTGAAGGTCACTTGACATTCCATATGAGTTTTAGAATGGATTCTTCTGTCTCTGCAGAAAACATCATTGATGCTTGATAGGGATTGTATTGAATCTATAGATTGATTTGAATTGTATCAACATCTTAATATTCAGTCTTCCAATCCATGAACATGGGATATGTTTCCATTTGCTTATGTTTTTCATTTCTTTTGGCAGTGTTTTATAGTTTTCATTGTATGGTCTTTAACCTCCTTGGTTAATTCCTAAGAACTTTGTCCTTTTAGATAACATTGTAAAAGGGATTGTTTTGGGGATTCCCTTTTCAGATGGTTCACTCTAACTGTGTAAAAATACAACTGATTCTTCCATGTCGAGTTTGTATCCTGCTACCTTGCTGAATTAATTTATCCTAATAGTTTTTTTGTGTGTGTTTGTGGAATCTTTAGTGTTTTCTCTATATAAGATCACATCATCTGCAAACATAATTTCACTTCTTCTTTTCCAATTTGGATGACTTTTATTTCTTCTTCTTGCCTAATTATTCAGCCTAGAATTTTCAGTACTGTGGTGACTATAACTGGTGAAAGTGGGCATCAGTGGTTTCCTGATCTTAGAGGAAAAGCTTCACCACTGAGTATGATATTTACTGTTGTTTTTTCACATCTGGCCCTTATGATGTTGTCCTTCCATTGCAGTTTATCAAGTGTTTCTATCATGAAAAGGTGTTGAGCTTTGCCAAATGATTTTTCTGCATCAGTTGGGATGATCATGTGGTTTTCCCCCTTCTTCATTCTATTAATGTGATATATTACATCAATTGAGTTTCATGTATTGAATCATCCTTTCGTTCCAGGAGTAAATCCCATTTGGTCATGACATGTAATCCTCTTTAATATGTTGCTAAATGTGTGTCATTGTGTTCTATCTGTTAGTATTATGTTGAGGAGTTTTGCATCTGTGTTTGTAAGGGATATTGGTTTGTAGTTTTTTTTTGTAGGGTCTTTGCCTGATTGCATAGATGGGGTTAGGAAGTGTCTATTCTTCTTAATTTTGGGGAAAGTTTGAGAGGAATTCATGTTAGTTCTATTTTAAATGTTTTGTAGAATTCACCAGTGAAGTTGTCAAATCCAGGGTTTTTCTTTGTTGGGAGATTTTTGTTTTGTTTTGTTTTGCTTTCTGTTGGGAGATTTTTGATTACTGATTGGCTTGCTCAGATTTTCTGTTTGATTTGAGCTTAGTACGTTTTGTGTTTCTAGGAATTTGTCATTTCATCCAGGTTATCCAGTTTTGCAGGGTTCATAGCCCTTTCTTATAATTCTTTTATTTCTGTAGAATGAGTAATGTCCTTATTTCAATTTATGATTTTAGTTTTTTAAGTATTCTTTCTTATTGGTCTGTCTAACTGAAGATTAATCGATTTTGTTAATCTTTTCAAAGAACTGACTTTTGGTTTCACTGATTTCCTCTATTTTTCTATTCTTATTATTTTCTTCCTTCTGCTAGCTTTGGCATTTGTTATTCTCCTCCCTTAAGTTGTGAGGTTAGGTTATTGATTTGATGTCTTATTTTTTAACATGAGTATTGGTTGCTATAAAATTTCCACTTAGCTCTGCTGTCACTGAGTCCCATAAACTTTGGTGTGTTGTGTTTTCATTTTCATTTGTTTATAAGGATTTCCTACTTTTCCCTTGTAGTTTTTTCCTCTGATCTGTTGGTTGTTTAAGATAGTTTTTCTTTTTGTTTTGGCAGTACCGGGCAGCTTGTGGGATCTTAGTTCCCTGATCAGAGATTGAACTCAGTCTCCTGAGAGTGAAAGCTGAGTCCTAACCACTGGACCACCAGGGAATTCCTAAGAGAATGTTACTTAATTTCCAGAACGTTGTGAATTTTCTAGTTTTCCTTCTGTTAGTGATTTCTAACTCATTCTTTTGTAGTCAGAGAAGATGCTTTGTATGATACAGATCATTTAAAATCTACTGAGACATAGTCTGTAGCCTAACATATGGTCTGTCCTGGAGAACTTCCCACGTGCACTTGAGAAGGTGTGTCCTGTTGTTGGGTGGGGTGTTCTGGATACATCTGTTAGATCTAATTGGTTGATGGTGTTGTTCAAGTCTTCTGTTTCTTATCTTCCATCTGGTTGATGCTTGCTAATGTATTTTTAAATTACTAAATAAAATTTATATTATTTTGGACAACTTAAATTCAGAATTGACATTTAACTGCAAAAGTAGCTTTAGAATTTTCAAATTATTGGTGAGCTTTTCTTTCTTTGTGAAGATTGCATCTAGGTTGCCTTGCTCATTTTTGAGCAGAGAAGTAATACACAGTTTGACTCTTTAGTGAGTTGACCTTGGAGATTAACCACCAGGTCCCTAAGCCAGCCACTTATTCCTCAGTGACTAGGTCTGTTTTTCTAAGAAAATGTAAAGATGGGTTTGTAAGACCTGAGTGCGGGTATTCATATATGTGGTGGTGGACAGTCCGCATTTAGAGCCGGGTCCTGGGAGCATGGGGCAGCACTCTGGGGGTGGGCACCTTGAAGAGAGGTGAGGAGTTCTGTGGAGGGGCAGGCACCTTGTGGGGACCTGAAAGCAGTGGGGCGCCCTGGCTGCTGGCCCTTGACGGGACCTGGAGGGAGTGCTCACTGTGGGGCTTGAGGAGGGGCTGCAGAGGGGGAGTCCCTGGAGGCCCACAAAGATGTCCAGCACAAGCTTACTTTTCTGCGTTTTTCTCTGGACTTAGAAAAGGAAGCAGCTGATTTGAAAAAAGAAAGTCTTTTTCTGAAACCCGGTCTTCTCTGAGGTCCAGCAGACACACCGGAGAGGAGGCTTTCTGCTCCCCGCCCACTTTAGTGTCCCTCCGTGGGTGTGGGCTGGATTGGAGGCAAGGACCACCTTGGGGTCAGAGGCCACTCAGCAGGGGACTGAGTATGGAGGGTCCCACAGCCATAAGGCTTCCGAGAAGAGGTCAGGTGGGCGGCCAAACCGAGATAGGACCAAGGATGCCCTGCCCCCATGCCCCTGGGGCCCCACTCTCCCTGCCCCTGGCCCCCCCAAACTCAGGGAGAGCCCTTGGGGGCTGTCGCTCCCAGGCATGCCCTCTGTCCTGAAGGAGGTAGATCACTGCCATCTTATGTTGATCCCATAGTGGTGGTTGGTTTCTCCTGGCACAGTAAAGACCATACAAGGTGTGTGGCTTTTAGGATAACTCCCCTAGGCATGGCCTGGACGCTGGGCGGGATTAACTGTGTACCTGGCAGGTGTGTGCAGGTCTGAGGTGGCTGCGAGGCTTCTGGCCTGGACTTGTGGAGCCTTCTCCATGGGGCTCGGGTACCTGGTGGTGGTTGGACCACAGATCTGCGTGGCAGGGGGTCACAGGGCTGCAGCCACGTCACAGTCCCAGCTGTTTGGCTCAGCTCCTGTCTTCACTGTTTGTCCAGCCTGACATCTTACTTTAAGCCTGACCTTCATTTTAAAGGCTTTCCATGAGTTTTGATTGATTTACTTTGAACATTGGGACTTTTGTTATGGGCAAGGAAGCACATAAAAAGAAAATACCATGGCTTTGAACATGCCTTCTATTATGGGAGATATTAAAGGTACAGAGAAGCAGGAAGCACAGCACCATGGTCCCCTGTGAGCCTGTCCCCATACCCAGCAGTTCACCAGCTTCTGGCCCATCTCGTCCCCTTAACCACCCCGGCCTCTCCCCAAGTCATTTTGAAGAAACTCCCAGACATGCTGTTATTCTATCTGATGTGTTTCAATGCATAGCTTGAAAAGATAAGAGCAGTTTAAAAGATGCAGTTATGACATCTGTGCCTATAAGTATCTTTTGGGGGGGAGTGTGAAGAAGCTGAAATTGAACGGTTCTATGAAGACCTACAAGACCTTTTAGAACTAACACCCAAAAAAGATGTCCTTTTCATTATAGGGGACTGGAATGCAAAAGTAGGAAGTCAAGAAACACCTGGAATAACAGGCAAATTTGGCCTTAGAGTACAGAATGAAGCAGGGCAAAGGCTAATAGAGTTTTGCCAAGAGAACGCACTGGTCATAGCAAACACCCTCTTCCAACACCAGAAGAGAAGACTCTACACATGGACATCACTAGATGGCCAACACCGAAGTCAGATTGATTATATTCTTTGCAGCCAAAGATAGAGAAGCTCTCTACAGTCAGCAAAAACAAGACCGGGAGCTGACTGTGGCTCAGATCATGAACTCCTTACTGCCAAATTCAGACTTAAATTGAAGAAAGTAGGGAAAACCACTAGACCATTCAGGTATGACCTAAACCAAATCCCTTATGATTACAGTGGAAGTGAGAAATAGATTTAAGGGACTAGATCTGATAGACAGAGTGCCTGATGAACTATGGACAGAGGTTCGTGACATTGTACAGGAGGCAGGGAGCAAGACCATCCCCAAGAAAAAGAAATGCAAAAAATCAAAATGGCTGTCTGAGGAGGCCTTACAGATAGCTGTAAAAAGAAGAGAAGCATAAAGCAAAGGAGAAAAGGAAAGATATACCCATTTGAATGCAGAGTTCCAAAGAATAGCAAGGAGAGATAAGAAAGCCTTCCTCAGGGATCAGTGCAAAGAAATAGAGGAAAATAATAGAATGGGAAAGACTAGAGATCTCTTCAAGAAAATCAGAGATACTAAGGGAACATTTCATGCAAAGATGGGCTCAACAAAGGACAGAAATGGTATGGACCTAACAGAAGCAGAAGATATTAAGAAGAGGTGACAAGAATACACCGAAGAACTGTACAAAAAAGATCTTAATGACCCAGATAACCGCAATGGTGTGATCACTCACCTAGAGTCAGACATCCTGGAATGCGAAGTCAAATGGGCCTTATGAAGCATCACTACCAACAAAGCTAGTGGAGGTGATGGAATTCCAGCTGAGCTATTTCAGATCCTAAAACATGATGCTGTGAAAGTGCTGCAGTCAACATGCCAGCAAGTTTGGAAAACTCAGCAGTGGCCACAGGACTGGAAAAGGTTAGTTTTCACTCCAGTCCCATAGAAAGGCAATGCCAAAGAAAGCTCAAACTACCGCACAATTGCACTCATCTCACATGCTAGAAAAGTAATGCTCAAAATTCTCCAAACCAGGCTTTAGCAATATGTGAACCGTGAATTTCCAGATGTACAAGCTGGTTTCAGAAAAGGCAGAGGAACCAGAGATCAAATTGCCAACATCCTCTGGATCACCAAAGAAGCAAGAGAGTTCCAGAAAAACATCAATTTCTTCTTTATTGACTAGGCCAAAGCCTTTGACTGTGTGGCTCACAATAAACTGTGGAAAATTCTGAAAGAGATGGGAATACCAGACCACCTGACCTGCCTCTTGAGAAATCTGTATGCAGGTCAGGAAGCAACAGTTAGAACTAGACATGGAACAACAGACTGGTTCCAGATACGAAAAGGAGTACCTCAAGGCTATATATTGTCACCCTGCTTATTTAACTTATATGCAGAGAACATCACAAGAAATGCTGGGCTGGATGAAGGACAAGCTGGATTCAATATTGCTGGGAGAAGTATCAATAACCTCAGATATGCAGATGACACCACCCTTATGGCAGAAAGTGAAGAAGAACTAAAGAGCCTCTTGATGAAAGTGAAGGAGGAGAGTGAAAGAGTTGGCTTAAAGCTCAACATTCAGAAAACTAAGATCATGGCATCTGGTCCCATCACTCATGGCAAATAGATGGGGAAACAGTGGAAACAGTGGCTGACTTTACTTTCTGGGCTCCAAAATCACTGCAGATGGTGACTGCAGCCATGAAATTAAAATTTTGACACTTACTCCTTGGAAGGAAAGTTATGACCAACCTAGACAGCATCTTAAAAAACAGAGAGATTACTTTGTCAACAAAGGTCCGTCTAGATAAGGCTATTGTTTTTCCAGTAGTCATGTATAGATGTGAGAGTTGGACTGTAAAGAAAGCTGAGCGTCGAAGAATTGATGCTTTTGAACTGTGGTGTTGGAGAAGACTCTTGAGAGTCCTTTGAACTGCAAGGAGATCCAACCAGTCCATCCTAAAGGAGATTAGTCCTGGGTGTTCATCGGAAAGACTGATGTTGAAGCTGAAACTCCAGTACTTTGGCCACCTGCTGCGAAGAGCTGACTCATTTGAAAAGACTCTGGTTCTGGGAAAGACTGAAGGCCAGGAGGAGAAGGGGATGACAGAGGATGAGATGGTTGGATGGTATCACCGACTCAATGGACATGAGTTTGGGTAGACTCCAGGAGTTGGTGATGGACAGGGAGGCCTGGTGTGCTGCAGTCCATGGGGTCACAAAGAGTCGGACATGACTGAGGGACTAAACTGAACTAAACTGAACTAGGGGGTATAATTAACATACAGTAAATTGCAGGTATTTGTTTATTTTTGGCCCCGCTACACAGCTTGCAGGATCTTAGTTCCCCCAGCAGGGATAAACCCGCACCCTCAGCCGTGCAAGCGTGGAGTCATAACCACTGGACCACTAGGAGTTCCCTACATTGCACATATTGAAAGCGTACGATGAGTTCTGACATCTGTCTATACCCGTGAAACTGTCATCTCACTCAAGATAGGGAAGTGTCCCTTTACCTGCCACTTTGTGTGTGTGTGATTTATTGGTTGAAGAAGCTGAGTTTCACCCTGTATACTTGCCCAGGGTCTGGATTTTGCCCACAGTGTCCCTTTGGTGGAGTTTGGCATGTTCCTGTCTTCTCTGTGTTCCTTACGTTGGTAGTTAAGGTTGGAAGAGGGTCCATTCTCTTAGCAGGACCCCCGAGGAGGAGGCAGGTTGCGCATGTGGGTCTGTGATGGAATGGCCTCAGACATGGGAATTCATCAGGTTTGCACACAGAATGGACATAGCCCGGTCCTTCATGGATCAGCAGGAACGCCTTTAAAAAGTGGGACAGAGAGCCTGCACAGGAAGGCAACTCAAAGGCTTGTGCTTTCCTGCATGTCCTAGTTTTCAGAAGAACGTATTGTCATCATCCATCCAGTAGTGACCAGTCGATTTCTTTTTCAGTATCTCGGTGAACCCGGGGACTTAAATGTGTGATGTGACTGCTCTGGCTGTTCTCAGGGCTCACAGGAACTTGGTGTCTCAGTGGAGCCTCTGCAGGTTCGTCTGAACCTTTTGACCTGACTCAAGTAGTCTTGCCAGCTTCCTGCTGCCTCTAGAGGGACCCCACTTCTGGACTCAGCCATTTCTCCTCCAGGGAACCCTGGTTCTGCTTCGTGGCTTCTGGAGCCTGAGTGTGATGCTGGATGTTGTAGATTGGGCCTGTCACATCAGAGAAGAGTCAGAAGTGAGCAATAACTTCTCTAATTTGCCAAAAGGAAAACAGAACCAGCATGGATGACTGAGTGAGGCTTTGAATGGGTGTTTCCTGAAGCTGCCCGGGTGTGGTTCTGCTTGCAGGTTAGGAAGGTGGGGAAGGAAAGGAAATTCTGAAAGAGCTTTTTGGGCAGAGGAAGGATGGAAAACCCAACCCCAGTTGGTTGTATGACATAGACGCTAACCTGTGCTCAGGATGGAGCCCGAGATGAACCCTTTGGTGGTGATACCAGGTGCCATGTGGCCGCTCCAAGGCCTGGGGACCATCTGTTCCTTTGGAACTGCTCTCAGAACTGGAGGGGAGCGCTCTGTCCTGTGCCCACCTCACACAGTGAATGAACCGTGGGTCTCTGCTGATTTTCCTGGAACGTCAAACCTGTGGGGACAGTCTCTTGCCATTGATGAAACACTGCTTCATAAGGGAGAAGTTAATATGCATGAGTTCTCCCAAAATATTGAGCTAAAACAATTTTGGAAAAATTTAAGTTGATTACAGTTTATGCTGAGGACAGCGAACTTACACAGCAGTCTTAATTCCCCAGAGTTGAAAGTTGGTTTCAGGTTAATGTGGAATAAATGTTTTAACAGAACTTTGCATTATTTATAACCACTTGTTCCAGCTTCTGGTGAAGATATGCAGTGGCAGAGGTGTGTTGGGGCCTTGATATGTGGACGCCTCACTTTCACTAATTGGCCTTTCGAACTGTCCACGTGACCCCAGATTAGTCATTTCAGTGCTCCTTATACAGCTGTGGACAGTGGCTTTTAAAGTAAATTCAGATAGTGGTGCCCTCTGATGGACACAGATGTGACTGTTTCCTCTAGTGTGAGGTCATTCCTTTTACTACTTTGCTCAGATGTAATCGAGATGAACTCAAGGATAGTGAATGGGTATTTTTAGATGTTTCTAAACTATACAACCTCTGAAAGCTAAATACACCAAAAAAAATTTTTTTCCCCTGTAGGTCTCCAGTGCCTGTTGGATTTTTACCTTAAAAAGTTCACAGCGTGAAATTTCTTACACTGTCGATGTAGATTCAGTACAATGATTGAGTAGAGGACCCTCCAGATCAGGCGGCGGGCGCCTGGCTGCTGAAGGATGAACGGAGAGGAGGAGTTCTTCGATGCCGTCACAGGTAAGCGGAGGGGGTGCCAGCGCAGAGGCCAGGTCATGAGTGCGAAGCCCTCAGACATAGCCTGGGGACATGAGGATGGCCTGGGAGAGCCACGCGGAGAGAAGGGTGACGTGTTCCCAGGAAAAGCACTTGTCCTGGCCCAGATTTGGAGGAAAACATCCACTTTGGACCACAGGAGATAACATGAAAGGGCAACTGTGTGTTTCAGTCTTTGAAAGGGTTGCCCTGGGGTGTAAATGTTTTTATTTGGCTCCTGAATGTGTTGGTCAGCATCCTTATATTGTTTATAATGATCAAAACCTTACTGTCCTGTCTTATAACTATATCTTGTTTTGTACCACTTAAAGTCTACCAAAGAATAGTAGATCATCTGCTTCCACAGCAACTCTTGCTGTGTTAAAAGTTCGGTTATAAAAAAAAAAGTTCAGTTCTGTTTCGCATTTCAAACACCATTGTGAACACTGGTACCCAGGCTAGTGGGGTGGAATGTATGGTGGGATCGGTGTTCTGTGTGTGTGTGAGTGACTGCGGGGGGCAGGGGGTGGGGGGCAGGAGAGGCCAGGCTGGGTCAGGCCACATTTGCTTAGAGCAGCCCCTCCTCCTCCTGTCACCTCCTGAGGGGGCCCCAAACTCAAGTTCAAGATGCCCCCACTGCCCTCCACCCACTTGTCAGCACTGGGAGCATCACTTTGCTTTTCTTGCTGAGGGTTCTTATTGGTGGAGACGGACTTCAGGGGACTCTTCCAGTCCATGGCCTGCTCTCAGATGTGGGGACATAGAAACAGCGGCTCTGAAATGTTACTACCACCAGATCCTTCAGTGATAATCTCCCCAGTGCTGTCAGAGGGGCCCTACCATGGTTGGTGCCGAGAGAGCGTGGTGCCCAGCACGACAGGAGGCTCTTGCCTGGTGGTGGTCGCTGTCCCCAGACACCTGTGCTGTCCCCGCCGGGACACCTGGAGCCCTGGTGGAGCCCTGGCCCCATGCTGCCTGTGTTCATTGACCATACTTCTCCCGAGGGAGGGCTGGAGCAGTTGCGGGCCAGCAGCCCCAGGTGATGGACTTACTCTCGTCCGAAGCCCCAGAAGGAGCTGGCATTGTGCTCTCCTCGCTGTTCTTAAAGGCTGAACCACTGAGTCATCTCCCGAGATTTCATAGCTATTATGTTCCCTGTAGACATGTTTTCCTGGGAAGCGTATTGTCTGCTCAACCACCCGCTCATCAGTGATTGTTAGCAGCTGAATTCCACCTAGCGGCTGGTTGTCAGGGAATCATGCCCTTGGTCCGCCTGGCCCTGGCAGAGGCACCACGTCTGAAACCAAAAGAGCCTGACCTCAGTGAGGCCCTCTCACCCAGGAGCTTCCTGGAGGTGCCCTCTTACTGGGACCAGTGTAACTGGCTCTCCTGAGGGCTTTCCCTGGAGAGGCCCTGAGCTGTGTGGGGTGCCATGTGTGTATGACTCCATCCCTGGCTCTCCGCACGGCGGGACCTTCCACAAGTCCCTGAGATGGAGGCAGAGGAAGCAGGTTTCTCGGTGAAAACAGTTTCTCACCTCAGTCCTTTGGTTCCCAAACAAGCAACAGGAAGATGAAAAATCTGAAGTCTCCCAATGCAGTGAAATGCCCAGTGAGTACTTTCCTGTCTTAGAGTCGGTGTTAACTTTTGTGACTCTAATTTAAAACATATTTAAACCCAGCAGTTACTGAATGGATGACTTCAATGGGCAGTTATTCCCTATAAGAATCAGTACCTTTCAATTGAAAGGTTTTAAATAAAGCACATGAGAATATGTACAGATGAAGGGCTGTTTAAAAAGTCAGACTGACCTGTCAAAGACAGGTATCTCTAAGTAATCAGATTATAGATGCTTTCAGCTTGCTCCTTGTCTGTTCTGTATTTTCTCTTTGTGTAATAACAAGAAACATTGTGTATTAAGATGATTAAGCTGTTACAGAGCGTTGGCTTCACCAGAGATAAGACTTCAGGCACCTGTGAGGGAGAAGCTGCCTTGTTTTCTGGGGCCTACCCCAGGCCTGTGATCTAAACGAACTTTCTACTTAACGGTGGCCTAGATTCTCAGCCCCGAGGGATACAGGGATACCTGTGCACTCAGCATTCCTAAGCTGGAACCATTTCAGGCTATGTTTAGACCCACGTTTATGCTGGGAATCAGCAGGTGTCACTTTGGGGATGGTTAGCAAAAACTAGAGGTGACAGGTTATTTCAGAAGGTATTGATCATTTTTAATATATCCTTTCAAATTCATTGTGTCATTGGTTTCAGTGCTACTACATTTTGTGGATCTGCCAATAGAGAAGAATGTGAAAGAAGGTATTTTTGCATTTTCTCAAGGAAGCTTATCAGTGGCAAGGTGGTTTACGTTTTGTGTGTGGCAGTAGCCCCCCGGGTCTTTCACGCTGGGCCCCACTTTCTACTCAGAAATGAGGGGCTATTATGGGAGCCCACCCTGTGCTCCTCGTGAGCTCATTGCTGGGGGTCAGCGGTCAGGAGCCCCTGCTCCAGCTGGAATGACTCACCTGGAAGCCACAGCTCCCTCCAGGCTCACTCTGGAGCAAAAGGAAACACACTTCCTTTGTCCCTGGTCACTGATCACTTCGGAAAAAGCCTTCCTGGTGGAGAAGACCCAGAGGTCTGCCCAGGGTTGTGACCTTCTTCCTCGGGGACTGCACAGGCCAGGAGACGGCTACCTGTGTTTCACATTAGTCCTCATGGGTCATTTTCTCCAAGTTTTCTGTGTACCGTGTACTCTCTGCGTTCACATCCATCATCCACGGTTTGGGTTATTGTTCATAGGTTGGCTAGGTTCTGCTGGTTCATTGGCGTGGTGCTTAGTCTTAGAAATACTACAGCAGATGTGTTTCAGAACATGATGCAGAGTTTGAGTTTGACCTCAAACATGGACAGAGGAGGAGGATGTTGTGGCCTGAGTTAGGTGTGACCACCCCAGAGGACATGAGTCATTGATGACCACGGGGGAAAACTGTCCTAGTGCCCTGGGGCTGCCCCACATGGAAAGGACCATGGAGCGTGCAATGTGGGTGGCAGGGTGGGGTCCTCCTTGGGGAGCCCCCGGGAGCAGTCCTCGTTCTCCACCTCTGTCTGCAGCTCTTGGCAAGTGGAGTTAATTACTCTGACTGTCCATTAGAAACACTTTAGAGCTTCAGGTTTTCTGCTTTCAGTGAGAATCCTTAGAGGTGACGTCCTGCCATGTCACCCTCTGCTTGTCTCACGCAGGCTTTGACTCTGATAACTCTTCCGGGGAATTTTCAGAGGCAAATCAGAGACTCACTGGCGTGATTCATGTGGACACCAGCAAAAGTAATGGGATCGGAAAAGTTGGGGACAGGACTCCTCAGGAGAATGGGATTCAGAAGCACAGGTAGGTTGTCCCATGGGTACATCTTGGTATCTCCCAGCACACCTGTACTCAACTTGCTCCAGATATGCTGAGGGTGCAGGTTGTGAGCTGAGAACGTCCTGTCCAGCGTCACTGGGCAGATCCAGGGCCTGTTCAGCCAGCCTCTGGGTGGCCCCTGCAGATCAGTGATGGTGCTTCTTCAACTTGAGCCCCATCCGTAAGCTGACAGGGCGACTGTGCCTGCTCCGGGTTGCGGGACTGAGCTCCAGGGTGCCCTGGTGTTTGCACACAGCCTGCCCTCACTGTTACCAGACCATCTTGCTGGCTTCATGCAGATCTGCCTGCATTCTCTTTCCACACACTAACCTCTGACCCTGAGAGTTTCTCAGGGTGGTTTGGTGCAGTGAGACCACATTCCGTTCTCTCTTAACCACCACTGGGTTCTCATGTGAGCAGACTCCAGTGACAGTGACCCGAGTTCGCCAATAGAAGGGAGGACTCAGGTGGGACAGACAAGAAGCATGTGGAGCCCCTGGGATGGCGGCAGTGGCCTCTGTCCACCCAGGGAGCCCACCTTCACCCAGCCTCTGCCCTGCACTGGACCCAGCGGGAACCTGAGCTGCCAGAGCACCTCCTGCCTGGTCTCATGGCCTGGGCTCAGCCATCAGCCCCCCGCTGTCTCCCATACCCCGGAATCTGGCTCAAGCTGGCCCTGGTGCCGCACCCCTCTTCCTCCCATATCCGTCCCCCAGCCTGCCTTGCTGGCCTCTGGAGATGTGTCTTGGATGCCCTCAGCTCTGCCAGCTCCTGTGTCCCGGCCTGTCCCTGCCACACCGGGCCTCCTGTGGGCACCTCCTGTGCCTGCTTCTCGCCCAGATTCCACCGTTTCTGGACAGGTCTGCCCCCTTCTTAAAGCTCCCAGGCAGTAGACACACAGCCCTGAGTGAGGGTGCCGGCAGCCCTTTCTCCAGTGTGTTAGTTTGGACCATGAACTGTAAGGGTCTCCTCTAAGGATGACACCTGCACCTGTGCCTCTCCCCGGGGACAGCCCCGCCCATTGTCAGAGGTCCCAGCCTCGTGGGGTCCTAGGTGCCCCAGCTTTTCCCTCGTTAGGGCTCTGTCTGCTCTGTGCCCCAGCCCCAGCCCCAGGCCCTCTTCTCTTCCATCTTGTCAGCTTCTGCCCTCACTCCTGTCTACATGCAGGGCCATCTTTGGGCCCTGCCCACCCTCCTCGTGACCCCTCACAGCCAGGGCCTGTCATGTTGTGGCCACGCAGGACCTCAAGAAAGACAAACACCGGCTTCAGAGGGGTTTAAGAGCTGGTTTCTGAGATATTTTCTGAGTGGGACTCCTTCCTGTCTGATCTCTGTCCATGGTCCTGCAGCTACTCCTGGCTGTTGGCGCCCGGCTGCCCTGGGGTGGGGGTGTGGTGACCTGACTCCCCAGCTCCATGGGGGAAGGTCGTCCATGTGGCCGTGATCATTTCCCAGGAGGCCCTCCAGTATTCGGTGCAGAAAGCTTTCTCTGGGACTTCCGCAGCAGTCTGGTCCTTTTTTCCTCCACTAGCGAGCCAGCATAGAGAAACCCTAATGCTTAGAAAAGGTGAAAGACAAGGGCCACTGAGCAGAGCCATCCACTGTAAGTGACTCTCACGTTGTTGAAACACACGTGTCGCTCTGGTTGCTCCTCTGCAGGACATCTCTGCCTGCCCCGATGTTTACCAGAAGCGACTTCAGCGTGTGGAGCATATTGAAGAAGTGCATCGGCTTGGTAAGTTCAGACAGCCAGACTTCCCACGGGGCCTCCACCATCTTGTCTGGCACAGGCAGCTGTGACTCCCAAGAAGTGGTGCTCGGAGCAGGGGCGGGTGTGGGGAGAGCCTGCTGCTAATGGAGCGGGTCCTTTCTGGCTCCTCCTAGGAACTGTCCAAGATCACGATGCCCATAGCCTTCAATGAGCCCCTGAGTTTCCTGCAGCGGATCACAGAGTACATGGAACATGTGTACCTAATTCACAGAGCCTCCCGCCAGCCCCAGTCCCTGGAAAGGATGCAGGTGAGGCAAGCTCATTTCGGGGGGCACCTGGCACTGTGCTTGGTTACATGCAGACCACAGCAGTTAAGAATGTGATTTGATCTGACTGGCCACGTGGGGGCAGGGACCCAGGCCCTCAGCAGTGGGACATCTGGGAGCAGGGCTGGAGTGGCTCCCACTGACTTTGGGGAACTGTCCTGCCCAGTGGCCTAGGCATTTGCCACAGGCACATTCTCCATGGGTGTGGTCTTAGCCTCCTATCGGTTGGGCATGCAGGGCTGCAGGGGGGTGTGGGGCTGGCAGTTGGCCCCTCTTGGGTCCTTTCAGCACCACCTCTCATGCAAGTGTGTGCATGTGCATGCATGTGTGTGTGTGTACACATGTGTGATAGCCTGCAGGGCAGGCCCCGACTGGGGTGGGAGACGGCAGAGTTCCTGCTTTCTGTGGCTTTGAGGAAGCGGTGGGTGATAAACAGCATTTCCCCGGAAGTTCTGTGGTTTCACATGCATTACCAGCGGGAGACGAGAAGTCACCCCGAGCGTATGTCTGGGCGCCACCCCAGCTCTCGGCTCACATGTCCTCGTGGTCACCACCCCCTCACTGGCCTTTGGTTGCTTTCAGTCTGTGGCGGCCTTTGCGGTTTCAGCTGTGGCTTCCCAGTGGGAGAGGACCGGCAAGCCCTTCAACCCACTCCTGGGGGAGACGTATGAGCTCATCAGGTAAGCGGATGGGGCCCTCGTGGTGTCTTGGGCACAGGACTCTGGTGACGGGTGAGGAGGGTCCTTGTGCAGTATGGACGTCTCCAGGCGACTGAATTGAGGGGCTTCCTGCGGGTGGAAAGATGGTTCACATTAGAGAGGTGTTGTGTTAATGGCATAACAGAACCCTTGTGAGAAACCGAATTGAAAACTGAAGACTGCGTTAGGTTCAGGAATGGCCGAGATGTGTGGTTTAGGCTCAGGACCTAACCTAAATGTGTAGTTTAGGTTAGGTTCAGGAACAGAGAGGGGATGGCGGGGTATAGGGCTGCTGGGTGCTTGTGTGTGTGGGCATGTCTGTGAGGCCTACTGTAATTTGCAGCATCTTTATAAAACAGTGGTGTATTGTGTGACTAATCTTGGATTCAAAGAACCACAAACTTCTGGCTGTAGTTCTTGGGTCCTTGTCAGCATATGTGTTGTTAATGGTTGAGTCTTTCCAGTGGTGAGTAGATGATGCTGGGGTGTGGGGATGCTAGGCGGCTGAGAACGGGCCCTTCAGATGTGTCACAGTTTACCGTGTGTGCGGAGGTATATGTGTCAGCACTGCTTTCAGACCGTCCGGGGAGGAGTTGTTATCTTAGTGATGCAGGCAGCCTGCACATACATCTCTTCCCAGGTGGGGAGGCAGCATTCATGCCAGTTTCAGATTCCACCGTTTCTGGCTTGTCCTGGATGGCTCAGCAGTGGCCCCTCTGTGCACAGGACCTGTGTGGGGATCCTCCTGGGTTTTAGTGTGCTTTAGAGGCTGGCTGGCTCTGGGTGCTGGAGGACCCCTTCTCCACGTCTCATTTTCTTCGAGAAAGCTGGATGAGTTAGGAGAAGGCATGCTGTATGCTGCCAGGGGGCTTGTAAACAACAGGAGTGCAGCAGGTGGCCTGGGGCTGTGGCAGGTCACAGCTAGAGGGACTGTAAGGCACAGCCCTCTCCTTGGAGAAACAGGGAAGCTGAAGCCCAGGCAGGGGAAGGCTGGCCTGAGGGTCAGTCTCAGGGGGACCCTTGTATCTGGAATTCGTGTAGATGTTCCTTAGATATTCCTCTTGAGCAAGAGCTTCCTCCCTCTGGTCAGCATACTCTAGTCCAGTATTCGAGATTCTGCCCTTATGTAGCTGTTAGATAGTTTTTGGCATTTGTGCATATTAAGAGCATCATTGAAATATCTGAAAAGATAAATCAAAGAATAGTACATTAAGAGTTCCAGACAACAGAAAGTAAGCAGGGGGATTAAGAGCATGCAAGCCTTCCAAGGTGCTGAATGTAGTGACAGCCCAGTGTCCGTCTCTTTCAGAGCATGGTTCAGGGCTGAACTAGCCTCACAAACTGGTAGGGAACACTGACACACTCTCTACACTCGTGTCAGGCCGCAACTTCCCAGTCACGCTTCCGGTGTCTGCCGCGTGCCACGCGTGTGAGACAGCCATCTTCCTGTTTGGGCAATGTAACTAAACTGGCCACTCACCAGTATCCTTTTGTCCCTAGAGCTTGCTCATGGATAACTAAAAATAACACTTTCTGTTCTTAGACAAGTATTCATTTTGTAAATTACATACCTTGGTAGGCAACCTTTTAAAATCTAATTTTTCAACTTTCTTTCCTCTGTAATGATTGGAAATTCTGGTTCCAGTTAAGTTAGTAATTATGTGGTTGAGCTTTTATAATTTTTAATGACTACAGCTGTAGGTGTATTCAGAGTTCTGGAACAATTAAAAACTGACATTTTTATTGAAAAAGAAAGTGTACTAAAAATCCTGTTTCCTGGCCAGGAATATCTTGGGGCATAAGACATTTCATCACAAACATCCTGGGAGCCTTGAAAGGAGGCTGGACAGTCCTACTCTGGTTTTCCTGGGCAGTGGGCATCCCTCTAGAACTCTGGTGACAGTTTGCTGTCAGGCCTCTGAGTCGCTGGTCCTAAGAGCACTGGGGTGGGCAGGGGGTCAGGGCAGGAGGCCTGTCCGCATAGTTGCTTGTTCTGTGTGGATGATCGCCCCAGGGGCACAGTGTGTGTGTGTGTGGTCAGCCTTAGGCCAAGTGTGACGCTGGAGAGCCGTGTAGGATGTTTTTGCCACGTGTGACAGCATGTGTGGTCCCCTTATCCCAGCACCCCTCCCAGATGTGGGGGTCAGGGGCTCTGTGGGTCCTCCACCCCACATGCGGGTGCTGAGCTATGGGCTTCCCTGGGGACGGGGGTGTTGGGCTGACTTTATGGGCTTTGCTGTCACTCACAAGGCCCTTTGGCTATCTCTCCTGCCCCTTTCTTTTCCTCATTTTTGCTCCCAGGGAAGACTTAGGGTTCAGGTTCATATCTGAGCAGGTCAGCCACCACCCCCCGATCAGTGCATTCTACTCGGAGGGCCTCCACCAGGACTTCCTGTTTCATGGCTCCATCTATCCAAAGCTCAAGTTCTGGGGGAAGAGCGTGGAGGCAGAGCCCCGTGGCACCATCACACTGGAGCTGCTCAAGTGAGTGGGGAGCTGTGCGGTGCAGGGGCCATGGTGTTCTGCCAGGCAGGCAGCCTTGCAGCACAGGCCCTCCTCCAGGGAGCCTGGAGGCCTCGTTGGGGCGGTGGTTCCTGGGCAGGGAGTGTGCTCCTTACAGGATTGGGTTGGGTCCTGTTTGTTCTCCCCTGGTCTCTGCAGTTCAGTCCCTGGTCGGGGTCGTCATCCCCTGCTGTGTGAGAGCCCAGCTCAGAGCCTGAAACAGTCCTGTCCTCATGTGCTGTTGGGGGTGATGTGGGGGCTCTGTTCGGGTTCTGTGCTGGTGCAGCCAGGCTGCGGGCTGGATGAACCCCTGAAGACAACCAGGCAGAGCCTCTGCTCCCGCAGTCCCTTCCCCGGTCACTGGCGGAGACCTGGGTTACTTGCCGCTCCCCTGCTCCGTACACCTGTGCAGCCAGACGCTGGCACCCCCCAGAGCTAGGGGCCAAGGAGGGTTGCACCAGGATAGAAGTGTCCTTTATCACCTGACCTCAGAAGTGACCGCAGCCTACGTGCACGTGCCGTGGTCACACAGACCAGCCGTGGTCGAGGGTCTGAACTCCAGGAGGGGAGGAGAATGGAGAGGCCGTCTTCAAGGATGCCTGCATACCTTTAAATCCAGACATGCCCAATCTGACGTTGATCAAAGACCCTCCAGGCAGAAACTGAGTCTCTAGCAGCCCACTGGCACTGCAAACCTGTTGTGGACGATCCAGGCTGAGAGGCACAGCTGACTCCCTGAAGCACGGGCTTTGTTACCTGCAGCTCCGTGGGAGCTTTGGATGTCATTTGTGTTTCCTGTGAGCCCCACCTGGCCAGAGAAGCGTGGTCTCCACCCCAGACCCCTGCATCTCAGGGCAGACTAGGGCAGCCCCTCCTGGTCACCTGCTCTTGGCTTTCTGGGGTGGGGCACCGGGAGCTGCAGAGTTGCAAGCCTGGTCAATGAACGCTTTGGGTTCCCAGGACATTCAAAAAGTTCCCAATGTTCCTCGTGAAATACTTGTGCCCTGGCCTGGTTTTTGCCCTCAACTGTGGCTCTGACACAGCCTCCCTTGAGACATGGATCTGGCCCTCCGCTCTCTGCCTGTTTATGAGGTTTCTTTTCTCCTGGGGGAAGCCCAGCTGGGGAGCAAGGGGCCTGACTGATGGGAAAGGCATTTGCACCGCAGGACCCACCCCGCCTCAAGTCGGCCCCAGAAGGCCAGGGCCCAGGCTTGCTAGGGACCTCGTGGTTCCTTCAGGGCGGGGCGGGGATGGGTAGGGGGGCTGTTCTGTTGACGACTTCACAGGAAACCTCTTGCCTTTGTGAAGCCTTTTATTGCTGATTAACTTGTCTCCACGTTTAAATAGAAAGCTTTGTTGATACTACAAAGGACATTTCAAACGAATGCTAAAGAAGTAGCCCCTGCTCGGGAGTTCAAAGCTATGCTGTGCCCTTCTGCAGCTTTCAGTCAATTATGGTGTGATTCTGTCTGGGACTTGGCTTCTGGGGTCACGCAGTGTCTCTGCTCTCTGGCGTATTTCAGACATAAGGAGGCATACACCTGGACCAACCCTACGTGCTGTGTCCACAACGTGATTATCGGCAAGCTCTGGATAGAGCAGTATGGGACAGTGGAGATTTTAAACCACAGGTAATGGGCCCAGTGCTGAGACGCTGCGAGTCAGGGTGGCGATGGGGCGCCCAGAGCACCGGCCGCTGGCGTTCAGCTGTGTATTCATGCCACCCTCAGCTCCCCAGGGCCCTCCCTGGTCCCCAGTGCGCTCGGCTTCCAGACGGGCCGCACTGGCCGCGAGGCACCACACGTGGTGCAGTCGGATCTGATTCTGGTCGGCACTGGTCAGAGTCATCGTTAGTGCTCCGTGTTGTTACTTCTGTGTTCTTAGTCACAGTGGTTTAGTTTGAAGTTTTAAATTACACTCAAGAATGGTTTGATTTCTTGGTGAAAATAGTGACCACTGTCCAGTCTGTCAGGCCTTATTCTTGGAAGTTCATGGCTGGTTTGCTTTGTTTTTTAACAGCTTTCTTAAGATATAATTTACATGTCATAAAAATCCACCCATTTAAAGTAGACATGTAAATGATTTTTAGTAAATCTACTGAATTGTGTAACCATCAGCACCAGGCAGTACTTGGAGCTTTCTGTCCCCTCGAAAGGTCCCTGGGGCGTCCGTGCAGTCCTGATGCTGCCCCGCCCTGGGGAGCCCCTCGTACGAGCTCTCACTTGCTCCCCTCTCTCCCCTGCTATCTCCCCATCTTCCCCTCACTCTCGGTTTCTCCCTCTCTATCTCTACCTCCATCTGTCTCTCCTTCTCTCTTTCGCTACCCCCTCGATTCACCTTTTCTGGACATTTCCCATCCACAACAGAAGCCTGTGTTTGTCTTCCCTGCAGGACTGGAGATAAGTGCGTGCTTCACTTTAAACCATGTGGACTGTTTGGGAAAGAACTTCACAAAGTGGAGGGGTACATTCAAGACAAAAGGTAGATCCCTGCGCAGGTCGGGTCACAGGTGCCCAGTTGGTGCATGCGTCTTCTGCAGAAGTCACGGTTTTAGAATCTGACCTCATGTTTCGCTCTCTCTGCTGGGCTCAGTATGGTTGTCAGGCAAAACCCAAACACTCGTTTATGGGCATCCTTTCCCACATGATTTTTTCGTTCCTATCAGGAAATCTGGGACTTGTTCAAGTTTCTGTGAGCAGAGAAATGACCAGTAGTATTTTAACAAGTTTGGGGGATTCTTCCCTGCTTTGGGTTAGTTACACTGTGTTGGGTCTCAGTTTCTCTCTCTCTTTTTTTCCATCAAGTAACTTGGACCACATAACAGCCGTAAGACTCTTTTCAGCTCCTAAAAGATGTACATTTTCAGGTAGAAGTAGTTCCTAGTGTAAAGCAGTGGGTAAAAGTCTATCCCACTCTGTTGGGTGTCAGACGTTCACCTGTTCAAATCCCTTTAGACTTAGGACTCTGACCACTTCGCCCCTTGAAATCTGTTGGGACTTGGTGTGCGGCTTCACAGGACAGCAGTCCTGTTCGGGGCACTGGCATCGACCAGCCCTGCAGAGTCAGCCCAGAGAGAGACCACCGTCAGCTGGCCTACAGACACAGGCTGCAGCAGTGGACACCCACCTGCACCAGCCCAGCTCCGAGTTTCTGGTTTTCCATCCCAAATTGGACAGAGAGGACCGGCCATGTGTCCCCGCCTGCCACCCTCCAAGCCCAGCCTCTGAGGCACAGGTGCCCTCCCAGCATGGCCCTCGGCTGCCAGCACGGCCTTCCAGAAGCACATGGTCAACTCCCTGCTCACCCAGGAAGATGCGGGAAAGGAGAACAGGGCACAGCGTGCATCGTTCCTTGGGAATCAGGCAGCGCGCCCTCTCTGGAGGCTGTGGGTGGAAGTGATGGGGGTCTGACTCCAGGTTATGGAGCTGAAGAGGCAGCGGCAGCTGAATGTGGGGAGGGTTGTTTATAGAACATGTAGAGAAGGGGCTGCAGGAGACGTGGTACTTAAAGATGTAGTGTATTTAAAAAATGACAATCAGGCTCATAGGGTGTTATGTTACACACTTGTTCTCACCCCAGCTGCCTCCCGCAGCCCTTCAGGTTCTCGTACCCTTGTTTTCTCTTCCCTGCTTTGGCAAAGGAGTGTGAAGAGTTAGTCTAAAAGCTGTGAGTGGCGATACTGAAATGGAACTTTCCATCTGCATGTTTGCACCAGCAGTATCCTGGGGTTTACAAAAAGACTGACAATGAGGATTGATTTGGGGTCAAGTTAGGGTGCTGCGTGTCTGGATGAATGGTTGCTAATCACTGTTACTTGCTTTTAAAAATTCCCTTTCCCTCCAGCAAAAAGAAGCTTTTCATGATCTATGGCAAGTGGACAGAGTGCTTGTGGGGCATAGACCCTGTCACGTACGAGTCCTTCAGGAAGCAGGAGAGAAGAGGGGACTCCCTGCGGAAGACGAAACCGGTACGGGGCTGCCGTGGGGGAGTCCCCAGCAAGGGTGTGGGGGCCTGGCCAGGCAGTGCCTTTGTGATCCAGCTGGAGGAGATGGATTACAGAATCTGTCTCTCAGAGCGAAGGTGCTTGTCCACCTGATTTCTGGGCGGCCGGGTGCTGGGGTGCCTCTGCCCACCCCCCTATCAGCAGGATCGAGGGTGCTTCCATTTCCTTCTGGATATTTCTTGATACATCTCCTGTCCCCGCACCTTGTTAGCTGAGACCCAGTATACAAGCAAGTGCGTTTCTAGTTCTGAGTTCCAGGTGATAAAACCCAATACTGATTATCTTAAGACTAGTTCTTAAAAAAAAAAAAAAATAGTTCTTCTTGAGTTTAAAACTAGAGGCAGTAGTTCAAAAGAGGGGTCACGTTTTTCTAGATGATAAATTAGAATGTACCAAACCCGAGGTGTTCAATGTCTGTTTAACAGAATCTTCAACTTCTGCTGAGATTGTTAGTGTTTCTTGTTTTGTTTTTGGCCAAGGCACGAGGCATGTGGCGTCTGGGAACTTAGTTCCCTAATCAGGGGTCACACCTGTCCCCCCTATAGGGGAAGCTCAGAGTCTTAGCCACTGGACTGCCTGGGACATCCCTGTTGGTTTTTTATATTGTAATATTTCACAGGTGCTATTAGACATCTTTTCTAAAAAATACTCCTTTAAACTAAAAAAAAAAAGTAAAGTTCCATTTGAAGACCACACAGCAGATGTTAAATCTGTTTACTGACATGTTTAGTGCATTTGCTTGGCTGTGTTGCCGCTCGGGGTGACGTCACAAGGAGGGAGCATTTCATGGGGGTGCAAACCGCTGCTGTGTGTCTTCACTTAGCTTCTGGCACCACACCATGTAACCCGCAGGCGGGGAAGACTGCCAGGCTGTGCTCGTTATAATTAAGTATCTCCCTCACAGCTAACTGAAAGCCACTCTTCTTCTCCAGGTCTCACTGCTTTTGAAAAGGAAGTAGCAGTTGTACTTTTCTATTGAGGTGTGACCCCCAGTTAGGGCTTAGTCTAGAGACGCTGAGACACCTGAAGTCACCACGTGTGCAGAAGGGCAGCGTGTGGGGAGAGGACCACTTGGGGGCGCCCTCAGCTGCCTGAGGAGGTCCAGTCATGCTCAGGAGGCCACATGGGCTCCCCTACCAGAGGTGTGGTGCCTGCTGCCCTCTCGGGGGCTTGGGAGGGTCTGCCAGGGCTCCGGGGGCAGTGGGTGCTGTGTCTTTCAGGACGACGGCCCCGAGAAGGCTGATGGCGATGTGGCGGACACTGTGCCTGAGTCTCAGGAAACGGTGCAGGTCATTCCAGGCAGCAAGCTACTCTGGAGAGTCAATACCCGGCCCCCCAACTCCGCTCAGGTCTGTGTGCCCGGCCCCAGCCAGGCCCCCCGCCATCCTGTCACCCCCGGGGCTCCCTGCCCTCCGAGCCCTATGACCCCCACCCGTCAGCACTCAGCTCAGGCATCCACACACACCTCAGGACCCGGTTACACTGCGAACCCTCAGTGTCTACGCCGGCTGTGTCTGACCACAAGGGTTTCCAAACTGGTTTCAAGAGATTGTTTTTTTGACTTGTCAATTTAAGTCCTTAAATACATTTTTGATATTTATTTTGGAAAGTTGCACTTGTAATTTTGTTACCTATGATAAAATTGGAAAATTGCACTTATAATTTTGTTACCTATGGTAAAATGATTATATTACATACAGTAATGTTTAATATATAAAAATAATTATATGATAAATGTATAGTAAAATTCATTTTAATATATTATAAATTTTATATTATTTATATATACAGTGTACCATAGATTTTTAAAAAATTTTTTGTCACATCCTTTAAGTAAAGCCACAACCTGTGCAAAATAAAAGAAACAAACATTCAGCAATAAATAGATGATCTCAGCACAGCCATTACTGCAGTTTCAGTGGAATACAAATTATAAAATAATAGAGAAAAAGCTTCTGTTTAAAGATCATACACACACAGACACACACACACACACACACACACACAAAACCAGTAAAAACTAGAAGTCACACCCGTTTTTTTGGTTCAGTGAACGTTTACTGGGTTGGAGTAGGTGGGTCCAGATCTCTTGGAGTAGAGCCCGAGGACAGATGGGCGAGGACCCCAGCCCCACACAGCAGAGTGATTGGTCTGATGGGCTGGAGGTGGGCCTCCTGGGGACATGGGTACATGGAGCAAGGACTAGGGAGCTCGGGCCATTGGCCAGAGGACCACATTCGGGCAGGGGAGCGGCCAGGGTCCAATCTCCTCTCTTACTGTACATGATGTGGGGAACCATGGGGTCATTTGAGGGACCAGGGGCCCCTCCAGCCCCTTGTGGAGATAGGCTTCGGGACCAGAGCAGAAGGGGCCGGAGGGAGGCAAGTCCCCAGGTCTGGGTGTCAGGAGGCGGCAGACCCCACCGCGGAGGGGTTGAGATAGAGATTCCTCTCGGACCCCTGGGGCATGAGGAGATAGACGTGTAGGTCAGATGTCACAGTGAGAGTCTGGGTGCCTCCTGTGGGGGTGGAGAAGATGAGCCCCCGAGGAGATCCAGGCAAGTGCGGAAAAGAGTATCGTTTATAGTAACGACTCTGTGCCTACCCTCCAGATGTACAACTTCACCAGCTTCACAGTGAGTCTCAACGAACTGGAGACAGGCATGGAGAAGATCCTGGCCCCCACTGACTGCCGGCTACGCCCCGACATCCGAGGCATGGAGAATGGCAACATGGGTGCGTGTTCGTGTGGGGGGCTGACCGAGCACCCAGCCCTGGCCACGTGGGTGGTGCGGGAAAGGAACGCATCCCCATTAACTGAACACACGTCACATCTTCTCGACGTGCTTCTCAAACCGTCTGTGGGGAAGAGTTGTAAAGCTACTAGTTTGCTGCAGGCCTCTTCTTTTATAAATAAAATAAGATTAAGTTACTAGAAAAAGGAAATGAAAGAGAATATATACAAAATATTATACAAGTCCCCGATTTTCTTACTAGGTTCAACAGACAATAAGGTTACATTTCAGAAGTTGTTATTTGAAAGTCTCTGGTGTGGAGGGTCCCCCCCATGCCTGTCCTACCCCACGGCCCCTCTGTGGGGCGCTGGCTGCCCTGGGGCCTGGGCCTGGCTGTGGGATTGTGTCTGGGTCTGGTTTCCCGCACACTTACTGCCTATGGTTCCCTGTGTGTGGCTTCCCACCTGGGTGGGGTTGGGTGGGGGGTGTGGGGGTGTCCCTCATCCACTTTCTCAGCCTCACCTCTGCCCGTCGCCCTGGTCCCTGACCTGCCCCGTGCTTGCACCTAGATCTGGCAAGCCAGGAGAAGGAGCGGCTGGAGGAGAAGCAGAGGGAGGCCCGGAGGGAGCGGGCCCGGGAGGAGGCTGAGTGGCAGACGCGGTGAGGCACCCGGCGGCCACGGGGATGGGGCGGGGGAGGCACAGACCAACCCACCTGGGGGCAGTGAGGAGGGGCTGAGCGAAGCTACCCCGTGTCCCATGAGACTGCAGCTTGCAGCCTGGGCTGCACGTGAGATGACATGTCAGGTGACGGCGCTAACTGGAGGGGCCGTGATCCTAAGTGGAGAAAAGGCCACCGGCCTCCTGACCACCCGCTCTGTGTCACAGGTGGTTTCACCGAGGCAGTAACCCGTACACTGGGACCCCAGACTGGCTGTACGCGGGGGGCTACTTCGAGCGGGATTTCTCAGGCTGCCCCGACATCTACTGAGAGGCCGGACCGGCCCCCAGACCCGGAGACCCGGAGGCTGGACTCCGTCAAGCGGCTGCTCTGAGCTTCCGCCACGGCAGAAACCAGCTTTTCTCATGACTTCATGGAGATTGCACCATCCCTGGTTGAGGATTTAATTCTAATTAACTTTTGATTGCCAAACATTTTACTACTGTTGCAGCCTCTTCATAAAACTTCCCTTGGGATCATCATGTTTCCATTAAGGTTTGAGAAGGAACAGTCTTTACAGTTCCCTTTATGTGACAGGACGAGCTGGGCTGGCGTAGAGTACAGTACCCTCTTCATTACAAAAAGTTGTAAATAAAGGAATTAATGGGAAAGGTCCATATTCCTCCTCGTAATGCAGCGGCAAAGGGTTTCTAAAAGTATTTTAAATCTGAACCAATAACAGGAAAAGATGGATCTTGAGAAAAGTCCCACCAGGAGCCTTATACAGGCCAGGAATTGCTTTTTAGATCACAGTAACACAGAAGTGGAGGTTTTCAAAGCAGCTGATTGAATGAAATGAAAAATTGTCAGAGTTTGTATTTTTTATCAATCTTCGATAATGTAAAGATTACTTTGAAAATATTTAAGTTCAAACTACTTGAATAATACTTTGCTGAAGAGCAAGATAGGCATTAATCACCACTTTACACTGTCCAAAATGAAGCATTACCATGACAACGAGGGTGGCCAGAAACTCTGACCAGTAGTTCTCAGATGGCTCCTAGCCCTCTGGTCCCTGAGGCTCCCCCTCGCTGCAGGCCATGCCGTCACACAGAGTGAGTCCCGCACGCACGACAGTCGACCTGTCCCTGCAGCACTCGTGTTCCTGTCATGCATGTGTGACCCGCCTCGGGGGTGTCCTCACCGCTGTGCGTGTCCACCTCCGCACACATCTACACCCTGTGACTGTTTACTTTCTGTAGAGATGCCAACACCACCGGCCGTGGCAGAGCTGTTTGAATCGAAGACAATCTGCCGTGTGCACACATGCACAAGCGCATACATGCACACACATGCAGCTGTACACAGTGTGGGTTCTCAGCAAGAGGGTGTCGGCATTGTGTGTCATGGCTTCAAAACCACATTTGTAATTAAAACACTTTTAAAAGTGAACCCTTGTTCTGAAGGCTTGATTCTGTAGCTTTGGAAACCGGAGGCGTGATGCCACGGTCGAGTTCCAGGGCATCTGCCTGGTGGGACCCAAGCCAGGTCCCTGGAACATGCAGAGGCCCCCAGACCACACAGAGGCCCCAAGCATGTGTGGTCTCAGAGTTCTGCAGAGAGGAGGTGCTGACACACCTGGTCATTGGCATCGGGAGCCCTGTATCCCTGGTGGGGGCCGGTAACTAAAACAAACTGCTTTTCTGGGGAATGTGAGGTTGGGGGACCCAGGACACGTTTAGAGCAATGGTGTTTAGGACAGTTTGGCAGCTTTCACGGATTGTCCTGTTTCTTACCACTCCAGTAATTTGCTGCAAGGTTTGCATCTCTGGGGACTTCCCTGCAGGCTCAGATGGTAAAGAATCTGCCTGCAATGTAGGAGACCCAGGTTCAGTCCCTGGATCAGGAGGATCCTCTGGAGAAGAGAATGGCAACCCACTTCGGTATACTTGCCTGGAGAATCCCATGGACAGAGGAGCCTGGCAGGCTACACAGTCTGTGGGGTCGCACAGAGTTGGACATGACTGAGTGACCGACACTTTCATCTGCATCCCTGGGTCCTCCCCAGGGTCAGATCCCACAGCGTAGTCCCCATTGCTGCTTCCTTCAAGCCCGATTCGAGTGGAAGGAGAACAGGCAGGATGGCCTGGGACTCCAAAGCGCGGGCAGCACAAGTTTTCAACACGCACCAGAGCTGCCCCTCAGCTTGGCCACCGTGATGCACTGGGACGTCAGGGGTCTCTCTTTAATAAAAGAGTGTTTCCGTGGGATTTGCTTTTAAGAGACGACCCCCCCCATGACCGGTGTGTGGAGGGCATGGCCTTGTGTGTGGAGGGTGGGCCCCCAGTGGGTGATCGTAGCTTGGATGGAGGGTCTGGGTGGTTTTCAGAGCAACCTTGTAACTTGGAATGTCCTTGTGGGATGAAAAGTAGGACCCACTTCACCCAAAGACCTTCAGGCTTTGATTCTGCTGCCTCTGAAGGTTCAGTTCTGTGTCTGTTGATTTAGTGAAAGGTTCTGAGAGCCACTGGGGAGCCAGCCACACGGGCAACATGGTGGCCGATGGACCTGCTGCACGCACACTGGAGCTGGCTGGACTTCACAGGCCATCTAGGGCTGGGGCCAATGCAGTGTCTGCGTCCCTGAGACACACAGGCTGGTCCCCTCCAGGTGGGGTGCTGCTCTCCCTGGTGGGGTCAAGGGTCAGGGCCGCCCCAGCACTGGCAGGCTCCTCACCAGGTGTGCCCTCCAGTCACAAGAAGGCATCAGAGAAGCAGGCCCAGCCCTCATAGGCAGTGCTGTGTTTGGCCACTGCAGGCTTCTGTGAAGGCCAGGCCCCTCCACCCCACAGCGTGGTGGCTCTGTGAGGGGAAAACGAAGGTGCCAGGCCGAACTCTGCTCCTTCATAGGCTCATAGGTCTGTGCAGGGCATTGGCCACACATGACCAGGTGTCATCACAGCCTCCCCAAGTAAATGGAGCTAGCAATGGCACCAGCAGGGCCCCAAGGATCAGCTCTGACCATGTTCTTAGCAGCATCTCCCTTTCAGAGCTTGTCCCCAGAGATGATGCTGGGGCTCCTGGAAGGAACCTCCTGCTCAACACTTGGGGAGGAGCACTCAGCCCAGTGCTGATGGCCTCTGGGTGTCCGGACAGCCCTTGCTGATGCTGCTGTTCACCTGTTGCAGTGGGTGTGGAGGTGTCCAGCCAAAGCCATCGCCATCTGCTGCTGGGTCCTTGTCAGGCCCCGTGGCTAGGAAATCAGAACAGGATGAGAGAAAGGCCCAGAATCTTCCAGCCAGGCAGCCCCTCAGGTTGCTGCAGCAGGTGGCTTTCTTTCAGGACACCTGCTCCTGGGATGAGAACAAGTTCGCCTCGAGCATCCACCAAGAAGACATCATTTACAATCTTAAGTCACTTCAGTCCTGTCTGACACTGCGACCCTATGGATGCAGGAGCCTACCAGGCTCCTCTGTCCTGGGGTTCTCCAGACAAGAATTCGGGAGTGGGCTGCCATTTACAATGCTAACAAGCTTCCAAAAATCAGAAGTGAGGATAGCCCTTGCATCCTGTCGACCCTTGTGCCAGGAGGGGAGGGGCGGCTCAGTGAAGCCTTGTGCCCCGTGGGGAGCTGTCGACGCCACAGGAGAGTCTAGTCAACAGAAAGTTCCTGCAGGACCTGGTTTCATCTTCCGAAGGACCTTCCTGTATCCAAAGTGGGCATGAAGATCGGGTCTCTTGACAGAAGGGCCTGTAACCCCCTGCAGGACATCAGGCAGCCTTTCCCTCAATCCTCGTCACCTTTGGGCTTCACTATCCTGTGTGTTCTCGCATGAGGGTTTCACAAAGTGAAGACACCATTTCAAAATCTCCTGGCACAAGTTTCCTGGACAGTCAGCCCTTGACTGGAGGCCCTGTTCCTCTCCCTCTCTGAACTGGCTGTCCTGGACCAGAGGCATGGCGAAGGGCTCCCTGGTCTCTGCAGAAGGTGACAACACACAGACAGGGTCCTCCCTCCATCACTGCAGGAACAGTTCATCCTATCCGTGCAGCAGGAAAAGGTCAGGCAAGAAACATGTAATGAAGTGGCTTTATTGTCATAATTTTATAATATGTAGTAACTGTCAGTATTCGTTCACGTAGATGGAATCAGTCATTCGCAGATTTGGGGGAGGACTGGACAGGTCAGTGGAGATAGATGTTAAACCCTGGTTTTGAGTAGAGACTTGTAGCAAAGGGCGGCAGCTGACATTTGTTTTGGACTGAACACTTCTTCACTGTCTGCTGCTCCGGCCTCTCTGGAAAGGACTGCAAATTGGCTGTGGACGTGTCCTGGAGATCAGGCGACAGACGTTTGGACTGTAGTCCTGTAGGACTGGCCCAGCAAACAGATTGTTTCAGAAAACTGCTTGTTACAGTGAAGAGGGGGCTCGGGCACACAAGATGGAGGAAGGGGTCTGGGTTCCCCGGGGACTGGAGCCCATTGCCAGAAGCAATGAAACACCCAGAACACGGTGTCAGCCAGCTTGACTCGGCGGCCCCTGTGCCCGACCGCTGCTCTAGGTGCCCACTGGCTGTGTGCTTTCCAGAACGGTGAGCTATGCAGTAGCCACGAGAGCTCCGGGCAGAGGGACAGACTGTTCGTACAACTTTAATGCCCTGGGAATGCCCAGGTACATAGATGTGGGGCCCCCACCATGGCCACCATGTCTGACAATGGGGACCACAGAGAACCCAGGCCTGCCAGAGCCTGAGCCTGGTGTCCTGGGTGCTTAATCCCCAAAATTACCATCCAGTCCCACCCACTGAGGAGGAAGAGGGGGTGCAGGAAGATGGGCTTGCCTGAGGCTTCAGAGCAGGTAAGTGGAGGAAGTGGAATTCAAACCTTGACACACAGTGACAGTCACCCTTGTGTACAGTTGACAGATTCATGCCATCTTGTAACCATCAAGACTATCAACATAAATAGTTTAATGGCAAGGTTCAAGGGAGGAAGGACTGTCTTTTCAATACATGGTGCTGGGAAAACTGGATAGTCATATGCAAAAGAATGGAGTTGACCCTTACCTCACACCATTTACAAAAATTAGAATGTATCAAAGCTCTAAATGTGAAACCTAAACAATAAATTCTTAGAAGAAAAGATAGAACACAAAGCTCACATCTTTGGATGTGGCAATTATTTCTTGGATATAACACCAAAGGCACAGGCAACAAGTGAAGAAAAATAAGCAAGTTGTACTTCATGAAAATTTAAACATATTTTGTGCATCAGACACTAGCATCAGAGTAAAAAGGCAACCCAAAGAGTGGGAGAAAATATTTGCAAATCAAACATCTGATAACAGATTAATATCTAGAATATACAGAGACCTCCTAAAACTCAATAACAACAAAAAAAGCTGATTCAAAAATAGGCAAGGACTTGAATAAACATTTTTCCAAAGAAGATAAACAGATGGCCAATAAGCACGTGAAAACATGTTCAACATCACTAATCACTGGAGAAATGAAAAACAAAGCTACAGTGAGTTACCACACCCATTAGGATGGCCAACAACCCAGAAACAACAAGTTTGGGCAAGGATGTGGAGAAACAGGAAGATTTGTGCACTGTTAGTAGGAATAAAATGGTACAGCCAGTGTGGCAAACAGTATGGCGGTTTCTCAAAAAACTTATAAATAGAATTACCATATAATCCAGCAATTCCATTCTGAGTATTTACCCCCAAAGAACTGAAAGCAGGGCCTTGAAGTGATATTTGTTCAGTCACGTTCGTGTGTGCTTAGTCACTTTAGTCGTGTCCAACACTTTGCGACCGCATGGACTGCAGCCTGCCAGGCTCCTCGGTCCATGGGATTTCCCAGGCAAGAATATGGGAATGGGTTGCCATTCCCTTCTTCAGGGGATCTTCCTGACCCAGGGATCAAACCAGGGTCTCTTATGTCTCCTGCATTGGGAAGCAGGATCTTTACCATGAGCTTTCCAAGATCTTTACCAAGATCTTTCCCAGGATCTTTACCTGGGAAGTCATGTTCACAACAGCATTATTCACAATAGCTGAGTTGTGGAAATAACCCAAGCATCCCTGCACTGATGAACGCATAAGCAAAATGTGGTGTAGACATACTTAGAGCAGAAGATTACTCGGCCTTAGGAAGGGGATTCTGACACATGCTGTAACATGGATGAAACCCGAGGACATTATGCTGAGTGAAAAAAACCAGTCACAACAAAGACAAGTACTGTACAATTTGATAGGTGCCGAAAGCAGTCAAATTCATGCTGACAGAAAGTAGAATGGTGGTGGGTTGGGGGAAGAGGGCCATGGGGAGTCAGTGTCTAATGGAGATGGAGTTTCAGTTTTCCCAAATGAGAAGGTTGAAGATGGATGGTGGTGATAGCTGCACAACATTATGAATGTACTTACTACCACTGAACTCTACACTTAAAGAGAGATTAGGATGGTAAACTTTCTGTTATGTGTCATTTTACCATAATAAAAAACTGGGGGAAAAAAAATCAGTGGTTGCTAGGGATTAAGCAAGAGGGAGGGAAGGACAAGAAGAGGACATCAGATTTTCAGGGCGGTGAGCACACTCTGTGTGATGCTGTGAAGATGGACACATGTCGCTAAGCATTTGTCTGAACATGTGGATGTAGCGTGAACTCTGATGTAAACTCTGGACTCTTGGTGACGTGATGTGTCCACATATGAGCATGTGCTAACTTGCTTCAGTTATGTCTGACTCTTGGCGATCCTATGGATTGTAGCCCTCCAGGCTCCTCTGTCCATGGGCTTCTCCAGGCAAGAATACTGGAATGGGTTGCCATTTCCTTCTCCAGTGTTTGAGCATGGATTGTAGCAAACACACAGCTCTGGTGGGGGATGTGGGTGGTGGCAAGGCTGTTGGATGGGGTGTGTGGGAACTCTGTACTTTCTGTTCAGTTTTGGTGTGGACATAAAATTTCTCTAAAAAAGAAAATCTATAATTAAATAAAGAAAAAACAACAACAAAAGCCACCTGCCAAATGGTTTTTTTAAGTGGCTGGGCCATTTTGTATTTCCAGCACCAAAGACTCCCCAGCACTTAGTACTGTCGCTTTTCCTTTTTTAAGCCATTCTAATCCATGTGTTTTAATTTGCATTTCCCTTATGAATAGTGCTGTCCACCATCCTTTCCTGCACGTCAGGCCATCGGTACACCCTCCTTAGGAGATGTCTGGGCACTCAGCTTCCTTGTCGACCCTCCCTGCGCCCACAGTCACTGCACCCCTTCCCTTTCGCCTGGGGGAGGTGCCGAGGCTCAGGGAGAAGGACTGGGTTTGCTTTTTCTGCTGCGGGGCCCAGTTCCCAGAGTCCATACTGGGGCGGGGGGCACATGGACTGGCCTCCATGATGGCCATCTACCAGTAGCTCATCTCCCTACTGGTTTTTCACAGAAACCAGTGAAAGTATATAAAGCTTTCTCTTTTTAGTCTCCCAGGACACAAGCTCCCTTGGTTTGGGACAAGGAAATGCTCATTTGAGGCCCCACCGAGGTCACTGCCCAGAAGGGTCTTCAGGTTCTAGAAAGTTGCTTTCCCTGTGGCCTCTGCTGGCAGCTTTTGAACTTCTCAAGACTTTGGAAAGTGACCCCCACCTGCTGGTCCCTTCTCAAGGAAGCCAGGTTGTTTTTTTACTGTCTTCTTGCCTGGTTTCACAGAGCGCGCAGGATGGTACTGCTGCGGGGATCATGACCCCAGTCACAGGCCACCGAATTTCTTCACGGGTCTCTGTTCCCATCACTTTGGTCTCAGGAACTCTTCAGACTCTCAAAAACTATCAAGGATCCCCATAGAGCTTCTGCATACATGGGTTTTATCTATGGATATTTACCATATTAGAAATTTTAAAATAAATATTAATTAAAAAAACACATTTATCAACATAAATATTTAAAAATGAAAACCAGCTCTATTTTTCCAAACAAACAAACAAAAAAAATAGACTCTTTAGATCACAAAGCAATGGGTACAGAACTTGTGGTGTTTTATCCATCAGAATGTTACACAGGAAGTAAGATAGACTATGTTTAGAGCTGTATGTGTCAACATGGATACATCTTAAAAACAATGCTGAATAAAAGAATAGTTTTCACTTTTATACCTTTTAAAAAAAAGCTTAAAAATGGATTTTATGTGTTCATGGTGGTGGTGGTTTAGTCGCTAAGTGGTGGCGAGCTCTTGTGAGAACCCATGGAGGTCTGTAGCCCGCCAGGTTCCTCTGTGGTGATGGTGGTAGGGGCCAGCTAAGTCATGTCCTACTCTTGCAACCCCATTGACTGTAACCTGCCAGGCTCCTCTGTCCATGGGATTCTCTAGGCAAGAATACTGGACTGGGTTGCCCTTTCCTTCTCCAGTGGATCTTCCCGACACCAGGAAACAAACCGAGGTTTCCTGCATTGCAGGCTGATTCTTTACCAACTGAGCTATAAGGGAAGCCGATTCCCTTATAAATCAAGCAGGCATGGAGGTGGCCACACAGTTCAGGATGGCCCTGCCTCTGGAGCGGGGAGTCACACATCACCTGCAGCATGGGCTCCAGGTGTGTGTGCTGCTCTGCAGAAACTACAAAGCGTAAGTGAAGGGGAGTAAAGGCAATGGGAGGGCAGCGCTTCCGTTCCCCTCGTCCAGTGTGCGCAGGACAGCTGATTTCATTCGGTTCTGACTGCACACATCACACACCAGACACGGAATGAAGGAGCAGGCTTGTCGGCCGATTACAGGAGGTCTGGGGAGGATGGGGGCACAGTCATGCCGTCACTGTTGTGGGGGGCTGGGGGACTCCCAGGGCACAGGGAGGATGGAGGGTAGTTCTCAACAGGGTCTCGAGGCGCAGGGCAGCGCCACCCCAGGGGACCACAGCTCGTCGGGAGGACGCTGGGTCCACGCACCTGAGTCCAGGGCTGCAGTCACCTTCTCCCAGGGACGCGAAGACACCGCACGGCCCCGCCGTCCTATGACATCCCCTCCCCTAAGCCGGCGACTACTTCGCCGGGTCTAGGAACCTGGCGTCCCGCACGGTCAGCACACCTGAGACACCCTGCCCCGCGCCCCGCAGGTGCCCCCCGCCCCGTTCTCGGTCCCAGGTCCAAGGTCCGCCGCTCGGCCTGCGACCGCTTCGCCGTTCCCGGTGTTGCCGCCAGGGGCCGCCGCCGGGCCCCTATGACACAGCAACAATAGGGGCCGCTCTGGCCCGCGGGCCGCCGGCCCGCGCTTCCTCCGGAAGAGAGCCGCCGGCGCGGGGGCGGGTCTGCTGGTGGGACGGGCGGCGGCCCTCGCCAATCGCCCGCAGACTAGTGCCCGCCCCGCTCCTGACGTAGCCCAATCAGCGGCGAGAGCGGCGGGCGGGGCGGGGCGAGCGGGGTCTTCCGGCGGGGCCCGGCAGGCGCTGAGGAGGAAGAGCGAACCCGGACGGCGCCTCTCGGCGGAGTCTCGGCGCGGGCCAGGTGCGGGGTCGTCGGGGGCGGGGACGGTTATGGGGGTGGTCGGGGGCGGGGCCTGCGACGTCGGCGGTCCCCGGGCGGGCGCCGGGTCGGCTGGGGCCGCAGAAGCCGGGGGCAAGCGCGGGCGGGGGCTCTCCGGCACCCCGGCCGCCGCCCCGGGCCCGCGGCGCCCGCAGCCGAGAGCGCCGGGCGGTTGGGGCCTGCGGTTGGGAGCGGGTCTTCACTCGCGCAGAGTCCTCGCCGGCCGCCGGACTCGCGTTTCCTCAGGTACTCGCTCGGGTTTTCTCTCCGAGGGGAGCGAGCCGGCCGCGCTGCAGTTTACCGGCCGTGTGTCCGGTAGAAGCGAGGTTTAGGCCGAAGTCTGGCCTGCCATCCAGCGTGTTAGCGGCCTGTCTGCCCAGCTCGAGGTTTTAAATCTTTCGGAGCCTCAGGTTAATAGATTATTTAAAATGTACGGAACGTGGTGTTGACGAAGGTCCCCAGCTGCCATGCGGTTTAGATGCACAGGTAAATTTCGGGGTTTGAGAAACGGGAGCAGAAGCTGATAACCTGGCCCCGTGGGCCGGCCCACCCCGGAATGAGTTCGGCCGCAGGTGTCGGGCGTCTGAGGCCTGGCCCGGCTCCGAGAGGCGCTTTCCTTCTGCTGTTCGAGCGCAGCATTCGAGGAGGACGTTAGGGTGTCCGCGGTCGTGACCGGGCCTGCGCGATGGTGCTTCTTTTAGGATGACGACTTCAGGAGCTCTGTTTCCAAGCCTGGTGCCAGGCTCCCGTGGGTCCTCCAACAAGTATTTGGTGGAGTTTCGGGCCGGAAAAATGTCATTAAAAGGAACTACCGTCACCCCAGATAAACGGAAAGGGCTTGTGTACATTCAGCAGACGGATGACTCCCTCATTCACTTTTGCTGGAAAGACAGGACATCGGGGAACGTGGAGGATGTAAGTGCCTGGGAGTGAACCTTGTCTTGAGGACACCTACCCTCCCCCCGCCCCCCAGTGGTCAGGACAGCGTGTCTTTACAGCAGGACACCGCGCTCTGGGCTTGAAGCAACTGGTTGACAGCTTGGAGTGTGTTGGTGGGGTACGTGGATCTGCTTGTGGGCTTTTTAGTCTCAACGATTATGTCCATCTCCTCTTGTCACCCGGTGCATGTGTAAAACTCTGAAGATCAGGTGCCTAAAATTGGAGAAATCGTGTAAAAATCCTGACCTTGATCACAGCCCCTCTAGAAAGCTTTCTTTAGTGATCATTTTATTCAGACAGTATCGTTTTTTTTGTTAAGTTCACGAGCAGGTCAGGGCTGACTTTTTAACTCATCTTGGAATGTTGCTCCCAAAACGTCTCTATTAAAAGTCCTCCAGGAGCCGGAAACCCCCCTTCCCTGTTCAGTACCAGGCCCCTCTCCTGGCCCTCACGACCTTCCTGGGGTGCCTGTGACCCTCGTTTGTCTGCCCTGCACAGACCCTGCTGGTGAGGGGCTTGGTCTCTGTGTCCCGGGGCTTCTGCCCAGCCCACCACACAACCCCAGGCCCGGGCCTGGCCTGTATTCCTGGAGGTCCTGGGGCCCAGCAGTGCCTCTCTTTAGGATCTGATCATCTTCCCCGATGACTGTGAGTTCAAGCGCGTGCCACAGTGCCCCAGCGGGAGGGTCTACGTGCTCAAGTTTAAGGCAGGGTCCAAACGACTCTTCTTCTGGATGCAGGTATGCAGGTTTTGTTTACTTTTTCTCTTAAAATCTTGCCATAAAATTTGGTTAGAAATTTGCTCATCGGGCCTTTGGGTATCTGTGGGTTTTTTGTAGTCCCCCCCCCCAAAACCCCTTCATATACAAGTCGTATTCCATGAAGGCGTGAATTAGGTCTGTTTTCTAATTCTATTCAGTATATAAAATAATGGATTTGCCTGGTAGCACAGGCACTAAAGAATCTGCCTGCAATGTAGGAGACCCAAGCTCAATGCCTAGCGTATAGTAGGTACCCAGAAAATATTGTTGTTTGATTGACCTATGTTATTTTATTTTCAAACACAATTTTTGAAAAGTGCCAGCTTATCAGAATTAGCTGTTCTCATGGTAGAATTTGCTTTCACTTATCAGCTGGTGCTGACCCTGCTTGCCATGGAACCTAAGGATTCAAGAGTGTCACTGTTTGTGGGGGGTAGGGTGAGGGAGGGGGATGTTGTAGCAGACTCTGCCAGAGTCCAGAGTGTGTAGCTTGGCTTTGGGGGTCCTTTCAAGGCTGGAAATCCCTGGGCCACTGACAGGAGTGATTCTGGGCTGGGTCCCATCTCTGCCTGTGGTTTGCTGGTCTCCCAGTGTCCCCTCCAGGGTCATGAGAAGCCCAGACCGGAAGCCAGGTGAACCCTGTGTGGTGACCCTGTCTTGTATCTTCCCCTTGGTGTGCTCTGGGGGCCTCTGGGTGGCAGTGCACCAGTCATGGGTGCTCTGTCTCGAAGTTCTGAGGGTGCCCTCAGGGTGATGCTGCCTGATGACCCCCTGCATGCCCAAGTGCTCACCGTCAGCACCCAGCTAACTCTGGAGGGCTGCAGGCCAGGGCTGGTTGGTGACAGTGGTGTAATTACAGGGTTATTTTACAGCATTACATGCGTTGAAGGATTTGAGGTTTTATTTTATTTTTTATTTTTAAAAAAACTTTGACTTGAAGTTTGAAACAGCCAAATTCTGTAAAGCAATTATCCTTCAATAAAAAATTAATGAAAAAAAAAGTTTGACAACCATTTTTAAAGTCTTTATTGAATTTGTTACAATATTGCTCCTGTTTTATTTTTTGTTTTTTTTGGCCCCCGAGGCATGTGGGATCTTAGGTCCCTGACTAGGGCTTGAACCCTCACCCCCTGCAGTGGAAACTGAAGTCCTACCCACTGGACCACCAGGGACATCTGGGATTTGTGGTTTAAGACAGTCACATAAAGAGCCTCATCCTGGAGGATCGGGTTACTTGTATGCCAAGTGCTCCTAGCGCATCAGTCTCCCCATCTGTAAGATGGGTGGGCTGCTCAGCTGCGCCTGTTGCTGTGTCCTCCCCACAGGAGCCCAAGACGGACCAGGATGAGGAGCACTGCCGGAAGGTCAACGAGTATCTGAACAACCCGCCGATGCCCGGAGCCCTGGGGGCGAGTGGGAGCGGAGGCCATGAGCTGTCTGCGCTGGGCGGTAATGGTCACCTTCCCGGATGTGCTGTGAGGTTGGAGTCGGTTTCCGCTGACGTGGACCCTGGGTGGTGCGGGCCGGTGGCTAAGCGGAGGTGGAGGATCCAGGTTAGGAGCCCCGTGGGGCGGTTCCGGAGTTGGTCCTTGCTCTTGTCTTCAGTTGGTGACCTGTCTGTGAGCCCTATTGTGCTGGCTCCTGGCAGGAGACACTCAGTGCACAGCTCAGGGGCAGCTGAGATGGGGGCCGCCCCCAGGACCCTGGTGGCGGTGGAGGGGTGGGGGCAGACCCAGCTGGAGGCCCCTGGCCGCCGCAGCCCCGATCTGAGCACCTTCTGTCCTGCAGGGGAGGGTGGCCTGCAGAGCCTGCTGGGGAACATGAGCCACAGCCAGCTCATGCAGCTCATCGGACCTGCCGGCCTCGGAGGACTGGGTAACGTGCTGAGGGCTTGGGAGCCTCTTAGTAACAGAGTCGGGCAGCTTGCAGCTTCTAATTGGCTCTGTCAGAGCCATGTCTGTGTGCTGGCTTCTCTGGGCAGGGGCGTGGTTTGCCTTAGGGTTTGACCTGGCACCAGGCGGGCAAGGCCTTCCAGGGCCCCCAGGGAGGACACAGTTTCATACTAAAGGGGAGCACAGCTGGCTGAGGAGCAGGCACTAAGAACATGGGACAGGGATCCTGCCTGGGCCCACTGGTCTCCCAGGTTGGCCTGTCTGTTGGGGAACGCTTGTTACTTTGTACTGAATTTGGACTGTGTCCTTGAGTCTGGGTGCATTGGTAGTGTCATGGGATGGAGAAGTGATAGACTCAGTGGGTTAAGCTGCCAGAACACGCCTGAGGAGTCCCGGCCCTGGGCCCCCACAGACAGGCCCTCTCTGCTCCTTCCTCTGCTTGTCCTGGGCTGTAGTGCTGGGTGGGTCTGCTCTGTGGTGGGGGAGGGGGCCTCTGGCCAGGCGTGAGTTTTGAACTGTGTCCTTGCTCCTTGCAGGTGGCCTGGGGGCCCTGACTGGGCCAGGCCTGGCCAGCTTACTGGGGAGCGGAGGGCCTCCGGCAAGCAGCTCTTCGTCCAGGTAGGTGAGCCTCACCCCTGGCTCTCTGGTGTCACCAGGTGTTGCCTCCTTCACAGAGGCTGGACATACGAGATGCTGAAGCACAGAGTAGGCACCTGGGGAGGGTCTGTCCATTTCATGGTTCAGACTTCTCCTAGAGATCTGGCAGCACAAGGACGTCTGGTGCTGGACGGATGTGTTGTGGTACCTTTGTGGGCATGTAACCCTCCAGTGTCCCCTCGCTCTCCCCAGCTCCCGGAGCCAGTCAGCAGCGGTCACCCCGTCCTCCACCACCTCCTCCACTCGCGCCACCCCAGCCCCTTCCGCTCCAGCAGCTGCCTCAGCGACCAGCCCGAGCCCCGCACCCAGCTCAGGTGACGGAGCCAGCACAGCAGCCAGCCCCGCCCAGCCCATCCAGCTCAGCGACCTGCAGAGCATCCTGGCCACCATGAGTGTGCCGGCCGGGCCGGGAAGCGGCCAGCAAGGTAACTCGGAGCCTCTGCCCCTGCCTCTCTCGCCTCGCCTCACCACACCACGCCCGGAAGGTCCACAATTGAGTCTATCACTGTCCTCCCGTGTGGGCATCCTGGCTGGCCTCCAGCCACTGACGGCCACTGCCTGTGCCCTAGTTGACCTGGCCAGCGTGCTGACACCGGAGATCATGGCCCCCATCCTTGCCAACGCGGATGTCCAGGAGCGCCTGCTGCCGTACCTGCCATCAGGGGAGTCCCTGCCGCAAACCGCGGAGGAGATCCAGAACACGCTGACCTCACCCCAGTTCCAGCAGGTAGACACATGGCCCAGGTGTCCTGCGGGAAGCTTGGTGTCGGGGACACTGCTGCCTGCAGCACAGCCCCTGGCACCAAGTGTCTTGGTTCCTGCGGCCCCTTCAGCTCCCTCATGGACTCAGGTGCCTGGCTCTTCCCACAGGCCCTCGGCATGTTCAGTGCGGCCTTGGCCTCGGGGCAGCTGGGCCCCCTCATGTGCCAGTTTGGGCTGCCCGCGGAGGCTGTGGAGGCCGCCAACAAGGGTGGTAAGTATCTGCGCCCCCACCCCTCGGCCACAGGTGAGGCCTTGTTGAAAAGAAAGGCTTCCCTCGTGTGCAGAGGATGCCTAGTCCTATGACCCTGGCCTCCATCTGGCTTTCACCTCCCGTCCCCCGGTCAGCAGTGCCGGGCCCGAGGCTGGAAAGGTCACTTCAGGCTTTTTAATGTGTTTTAGACGTGGAAGCATTTGCCAAAGCCATGCAGAACAGCGCCAGCCCTGAGCAGCAGGAGGGCGACGGGAAGGACAAGAAGGACGAAGAAGAGGACATGAGCCTGGATTAGGTTGCCTGTGGCCACGAGGGCTGAACCCCCAGGTCATTTGGCCTCAGTAGTGGCGTTTGTGATCACACCCTCTCACCTCTGCCCCAATGTGCTAATCAGTAAAAGTCTTTTCTTTTATCTGCCAACTCTGGATTGTCTGCGTGCCAGGGTGGGCTGACGGGAGTTGGGTGCAAGAAGCTCCTCTGGGCCTGGGTTCTGACTCTGAGGGACATTTGTGCTGGGCTTGGGCCTCCAGACCCACTGGGCTGCTTTTCTTTTTCTACATTTAAAGTCAACACTCAGTTACACAGGTTACTTTTTAATTTTTGTTTCAAGAAGCAGGGGGGGCCAGTGATTTACAGCTTTCCTATTACTGAATATTGGTGGAAGGGAAATTTCATAATTAAATTGAAAGATAAAAAATACAAACCCCCATTTTACAGTGTTATTTACCCTTTCCTTTAGGAAGTCAGACATAACTTAAAAACCACTCCCAGAAATAAGACTTTATTACCCGTAGAATCTGGAGTCTAGGTAAATACACACAGACTTCATCTAAGAAGCTGGCTGAGGGTGGTGGTATCTGCACGTTGGTGGAGGGGCTGGGGGCTCTGGGGGGCAAGACCCTGCCTGACGGGGCAGACCACCTGTGGGCTCCAGAAGACCCCCCTCGTGCGGCTGTGCTACGTGGCTGGGCAGCCGCTGGCCCCCACTGCCCCCTGCACGCCCGCAGTAGGAGGCCAGGTGACCAACACCTGGTTGAGCACTAGGTTCCGCACGCAGCCGTTGTAGGGAGGCCTTTTCCAGGGTTCTAAAGGCGGGGAGGAGAGGGCCCGGTTGGAGCAGAGGCTGGTGTCTCATCAGGCCTGGGCTCCCCACTCTCAACCTCAGCACCTGGTGCCCAGGGCAGCCTTCCCCCTCCCCCTGCCCCCAGGCCGAGGCTGCACTCACCTGGCAGGCCCCCAAGGTGCAGTGGCACCAGGGTGTTGGTCCAGGTGGCCGGCACTGGGCCCAGGGTGTGGTTGCTCTGCTGGTCCACCTCCAGCCGGAGCACGTTCCCACCTTTAGTCACTGCAAGCACGGCTTCCTTGTGGCTTGGCCAGGAGGACTCGCCAGCCGCAGGGCCAGGGGCTGTTCACCCTGTTTCTTTGGCTTTAAGTCCCTGCCACCCTCCCCACTGGGGGCCTGCGGCTGACCCCTGCCGAGTCCCTCCAGGCTTGACTGCAGCAGGTGGGGGTCAGGAGTGTCCCCTACCTCCCGCTGGGAGAGGCCCCGGCTCACCTCCCAGTCGGTGCCAGTGCCCATCACACAGTGCTTCGGGGCGTGTCACCAGCGTGGAGAACTCACCAGCGCCATCGTTGGCCCACAGCAGGACCTGGGGGTGTGAGAGGTCAAGGGGGCCCTGCCTGCCCCGATCCCACCCTGAGGCTGCAGCTCACACCTGTCTTACCTGCTTCCCCAGCACCTGCAGCTCTAGGTATGGGGGTGTCTGTCCCCGGCCCAAGTGGAAGACCAGGCCGGTGGCTGTCTGGGGCCGCACCTCCAGCTCCAGGGCCACGTCGGGCAGTGTGGCCCCCAGGGTGTCTGCAAGGAGGGGCGGTGAGAGAGGGAGGGCTTCAACCCCAGGCCCTGCCCTTTCTGGCTGTCACTCTTGCCCCTCGGCCACCCCAAGAGACCTGGGAGGGCATGGGTCAGGGACAGACCTAGAGTGACGGCTCCCCCGCTGCCTGTGAAGAACAGGCCCTTCTCCAGGGGCCCTGAGAAGCAGGGTGTGACCCCCACCATCCGTGTGGGGGCCCCCAGGAGCCGCCCATCCAGCCTCAGCCTCTTCACACAACCCCTGAACCCAGCTCTGCTGATGGCCACCTGTGGGAACACAGAGAGTGGGCTGGGGTCAGGTCCCTGGGGTGCTGAGGAAGGTGGACAGCATCTGGCTGGGGAGGGGCGGGAGGCTGGGCAAGATGGTACTCACTGGGAGCCTGGGGCTATGGCCACTGGCAGGAAGGCCCCCCACAAAGAGTGTGTGTGGTCGGGGGCCCTGCTGCCCCTGGTGTTGCCGGCCTGGCCCCTCCTGGCTCTGGGCCCAGACCCCGTCTGTGACCAGCTGGATCCGACTTTTCTCCCAGCGCATGGACACCTGGGGGTGGGGAGAGGTACATCAGGGTGGGAGCTCCCAGATGCCCCCTGACCCGCTGCCCCGTGTTCCTTCTCCCAGTCCCTCACCGTATGCCACTGGCCAGTGCGTGAACGCTGGCGGCTCTGGACTCGGAGCTGGGGCCCAGGGCCTTCGGTCTGAACTACAAAGCGTCTGTGGTTCAGGAAGAGAAGCAGGGAGGGGCTGCTGGCTGTCTGGGGGACAGCGAGGAGCAGGAACCCTCGGGGGGCGTGTGGGCGGACGAGCATGGAGAGCTGTGACCTGGAAGCCAAGCAAGGGCGTCAGCCTTGTGCCCTACCTCCACCCCACGGTGGCACCCCCCACCCTGGTCCCCACCCAGGCTTACCAGTCACTGGGGGAGGCCGGGACATGTGCAAACTCCAGGTAACTGGTCAGGGGACCCCCAAACTGGTAGGCATCTCGGATGGTCCTGAGGGACCCAGGTGGCGAGCAGGCAGAGTCCTGGGCAGGCTGCCGGCTTCGGCGGGCAGCCTGGGTGGGTCGGATGGGGATGCGGGGACATGAGGAGGCGGCCTTCTGCCCACCCCAGCCCCGCCGCCCACACCCCTCCTGTACCCCACCTTCCGAGACACGGTGGCCCGCAGCCCTTGTGGGACCTGCTCCGGGAGCTGGGTGCGAGGGGCTGGGGTGCAGCCTGAGCTCACATTGAAGCTGCCCAGGTTCTCCTGCAGGTCAAACACGCGCTGAGGCCCCAGGAGCCTGCGGAGGGCGAGGGGTGCAGGTCAGTGGCTGAGGCCAAGTCAGCAGGTTCTTGCCAGCAAACACCACCCCCCACCCCCATGCCCACTCAGCTCACCGCAGGACAAAAACATTGCTGATGCAGCCACTGAAGTTACGAACGTCATCGGCCTTGGGCGAGCCCCCCAAGAGGAGCTGAGGAGGCCCCGCGGGCTGAGGCTGGGGCCGTGGCCCCCGGTAGGGTTTCATCTCCTGAAGCTGGTCGTCCACGTAGAGCCAGACCCTGGTGAGGAGAGTGGTGTTTCCCTGCCCTGCCACCCAACCCGCAGTGCATTGTCCCCAAACCCTCAGCCCTGCCTCCCTGCCCTGGAGAGGCCAGGTGAGCCGGGCTCACCCCGTGCTGTTGCTGTAGAAAGTGACGTAGTGGGCGGCCCCGTCATCAAAACGCTCTTGTGTCTTCAGCTCAGTCCTGGCCAGCCGGAGGGTCACATGACCCTGCTGTAGGGTCACCTCGCATGGCCCACCCTGAAGAGCATGGTTGGGTCAGTGAGCCAGGCTGGGGGCCCAGACTCCCTCTGGCCACAAGCCCCAACCCTGCTGCCCTGGAGGTGGGGCGGACGTACCAGGGACTCTCGTTGGAAGAGCAGCGCACTGTCCTGGCTGCTGTGGAAGCCAAAGCCAGAGTAGACATCACCTGTGAGGGGCACAGCATCGCTGGGGAGAGCCAGGCGCAGGAAGCCGTGGCCGTGGAAAGTCATGGCCCGTCCCACCTGCGGGCAGAGCGACTGTGAGGGCCTGCGGTGGCAGCTGGAAAGGGCATGCACACGGCCGGGGGCGGGAGGGGACTCACCAGCAGGTCAGTGGTGCAGCCGGCGCTGATGCCCGTGGTGTTCAGCCTCTTGAGATCCACGTACTTGCCCAGGGCCTTGATGCCCTTGACGCAGCCTCGCACAGAGCCTCCAGAGGGGAAGAGCTGCCGCAGGCTGCAGGCACCGGTGCCCACGGGATGAGCCACAGGGGTGGCCTCCCCGGGCCCTGCCCCCCCACCCCCACCCCCCGCCCCAGGCCAGTGCTCACCTAGCAGGCAGTTGGCTGGGCGGCACGCCCCCCAGGTAGTAGGCATCAGCCAGCTCCAGCACATTCTCCTGCTCCACGCTGAACACTGTGGTCCTCTCCACGCGCACCAGCACACGCTTCCGGTTGCCCCCCAGCAAGAACACCTGGATCTGGGAGGCGCCAGCACAGGTGGGCACCTTCAGGGGAGCTGCGACCCCCGCTGCCCCTCTCCACCCAGGGCCTTCTCTGAACCCAGCCTTACCGCCTTGCTGGTTGCAGTCAGCTGTGGCGGAGGTTGCTGCAGCGGGTCGGCCTCCTTCAGGCCTGCGCCAAAATCATAGAGGAGCACGAGTTTGCCTTCTTGCACAGCCAGGCACAGGAACTGGTCCTGGGGAAAGGGGAGGGTCAGCACAGCCAAGTGGGCAGGGGAGAGGGCATGGACAGCAGGCAGGCAGGGGCATGGATAGTAGATGGGGGCATGGACAGCAGGCAGGCAGGGGCATGAATAGTAGATGGGGGCATGGACAGCAGGCAGGCAGGGGCATGGATAGTGGGTGGGGGCACGGACAGCAGGCGAGGTGGGGGGTGTGAATAGTGGGTGGGGGAAGGAGGGGGGCATGGACAAGCGGACATGCCTGATGCTGCAGGAAGAAGATGATGCCGCTGTAGGACACGAGTCTCAGCTCCTGGTCGAAGCGTTTGGTGTTGCTGAACTGGCTCTCCATACTGATGCGGGCAAAACCGGAGCCGTCCAGGTAGGAGCCATCTGTGAGCCATGGGTCCCCGGTTGACTTGGAGCTGCCAGTCAGAGGTGGAAAGGTCAGCTGAGGGTGGGCGGAGTCGGAGTGAGCGCTGGCTCAGACCACACGTACCGGGCACAAGGCTTGTCCACAGCTGTGTCCAGCTGGAAGGTTTTCTCAAAGTTGTAGAGACTGACCACCTCCTCGTTGAGCGTGTCCAGTTCAATGCAACCCCGGTAGCCGGGGAAGCGTAGGGGTTCGGGGGGCTGTGGGCACAGTGCACAGTCAGGGCAGACCCCAGCGGGGAGCTCAGGCCAGACACTGAGCAGGACTTCCTGGGACAGGCGGGCAGGGCGGCTTGCGCACCCAGGCCGGCCAGGCTCACCGTGAAGTTGCTGGGGTAGCCCCCCACATAGAAGACGAAATCGTCCGGCTGGACATTGAGCAGCCCCTCAGCCCCAGGGGCCACTGTGTCTCCCTTGGTCTCCTGGACCATCCGATTCTCCACCGTCACAGACATGCGGCCAAACTGGAGGATCCTGAGGGCAGAAGTGGGAGGTGAGGTGTGGACACGCGGCCACACTCGCAGGTGGGGGAGTGCTGTGGGGACTGGGTGTCCTACCTGTCAATGCTGACGGCCGCGAACTGCTCCCCAATGTCCTCGTCGATGCTGAGGGTCGCAGGCCCTGCCCCGCCGAGCTGGTACACCCAGTGCACCCTCTGGCCCCGCAGAGCCACACCCATGTAGTCACCGGTGGCCTGGGTGACAGGAGACTCAGTGGGGCAGGGCTTCGGGCACCCCACCCGCTCCAGCCTGGCACCCAGCTCCACCCAGCCTGCAGAGCCCGCCTGCTACCTGGTGGCCGCCCATGTACAGCACAAACTGGTCCCCCACGACCTGGCCGGCTGTGGGCTCTGGGCTCTGCAGGTAGAACTTGAGGGCAGTGTAGGAGGCGAGGTTGGTGAGGTCCCGAGGGGTGCGCAGCTGCACCCCTGAGCTCCCGTTGAACTTCATGGGCACCTTGACCTGTGGGGACACACGGCCTGTCAGCGTCCGCCTCCTGGTCTCCCAGATGCCCACGTGGCCCTGGCACTCGCACCCACCTTGCTGGCGGCACCACGGGCCTGGGCGATGAGCTCCCGCACGCGGCCAATACTGGCTGACAGAGCCAGGCTGGCGTTGTGTGCCCCGCGGTCCTGCAGGAGGTTCAGCTTGGCCAGCAGCTGTGGCAGCGTCTTCTCCAGGGTGGACACTGCAGGCAGGGAACAGAGGGGAAAGCAGCCCTGAGCGCCTGGCCTGCACACCCTGGCCCACCCACCATCAGGGCACCATGCCCCAGGGCTCACCTGAGCGGCCAGCATCAAGCACCACACGGCCCAGGTCCTGGCTCTGCAGGCCCTTGTACTGGCCCTGCCACCGCTCCACATTCCTGTGCATGTCCTGAAGCTGGGACTGCATGCGGGCAGCCGTGTCCTGGGCCTCGGCGGCCACGGCCTTGGCATGGGCTATCTTCTTGCTCGTCTCATCTGCGGTGGGCCATGTGCAGGCTCAGTGAGGGGGGGGCTCATCCCCATGTGGGGAGACCGCTAAGACCCCCCTGCCAGGACCAGCAACAGGGAATTAACCCCCGGCCCCTCGCCTCGTGAGAATCTCAGGGCAGTTGAGACTCACCCACCACCCTCTCCCAGATAAGATAGCCCGCCTGTGCCAGCCACACGCCTGAGTGGAGTCCCCTGAAGCCTGCCTGCATCAGATCAGCCTCATCTCCCCCTAGTCGGCCCCCCACCCTGCCACTCCATCTTTCCTGAGGTCCTTCCAGAGTTCCCGTGGCCCCTAGGCTGGTAGGCAGGGTCCACTCTCAAGTCAGCAGGGATCCCTCCTGTGCCCTGAGCCCTCCTGGCCCCCAGACCCTCGAGGTGTCTCCTGGGTGTCCAGCTCCAGCCACACTGACCTCTGCTGCTGCCGCCACCTCTGAGCCCACTGAACACCTGTACCTTCCCCGCCCGCCCCACGTCCTCTCTCCAAATGCTCCCCGTTCCTCCTGGCTTCATGTGCTACCCAGGCTGACGTTGGGGGCAACCTTTGTTTGGTGTCTTGATTCCCAACCAGAAGAAGGTCCTTAGGGCTGGGGAGAGTCCCTGGGGTTGGAACCACCCTGGTCCCCCTCCTGGATGGTGACCCCACTGGACAGGCAGGGCTGGTGGGTTGATGCCCGTGTGGGCAGGTGCCCCTTCAGTTCTGGGGACAAGAGGTGGGGGAAGTGCAGGGAGGAGAGCCACCCTACCTGTGTCCATAGCCAGCATGGCTTGCACCTCCCGGACACGGGCTGCCAGCTGCTCCTTCCTGGCCCGGGCATCGCGGAGCTGGGTCCCAGTGTCCTGGAGGGTGGCCCGTGCTGTGGGGGAGATGGCTTCAATCCTGAGGAGCCCCCGCCCCCACAGTACAGGTACAGCCACTTCAGTCCTCCTGACCAGGGAGTGTTAAGGCTCACACACACACAGTCAGAGGGAGACACCTGGACACAAGAGCCATCTGCGTGGGGGGAAGTACTGCAGCCCAAGCCTCAGAGCAGCCTCCTGGGCCCACAGCAAATGCAACCGTCCCCATTTTATAGGTGAAACAATGGAGGCTCAGAAAAGCTAAGCCACTGTGCATGGCCACCAGCGCCCTGAGGTGCCGGCTGTGGGTGCACACACACACACACAGCAGAGGGTGCACACACACACACACAGCCTGCCTGGCCCTCCCCCATGGCCTAGCACACACATGGCCCTCAGCCAAGACAACAGAACCATCAGCTGGTTCTCGTGTCCTCTCCCCAGGCCCTTCCACATCCTGGGTGCCTGTCACAAAGATAGGGTGGGTGAGCCTTTGCAGGGCTCCAGGAGTGGACTTGCCTGGGCAGTGGGGAAAATTCACACCCATGGCAACTGCCATCCTGACTCTCACAGTGGCAATCCACGAACCCCCATACAACGTGGCTGGAGGGCAAGAGTCCCACAGAGCCGGGACACCCCTCGGGACATGACACTCACCGAGGTCCAGTCTCCGCTGCTCTCCCAGGACGGCCTCTTCCAGGGCACTGCTGTTAGCCAGTAGCTCCCGGGCCCAGGGCGCCAGGCCCCGCTGCACCACCATCTGCAGATGCGGGGATAGGACATGGTTTAGCCCTGCCTTAAGGGGCTGCCAGGAACAGGGGCTGTAGCTGGGGCTGCAGCCGGGGCTGTGGAGGTGGGGTGGGGTGGGAGGGTCAGGGCCTCACCGCCCACGTGTGGCTCGCTTGCTGCCGGGCCTGGTCAGCAGCGCCCTCAGCAGCCTGCACGGCTTGCAGAATGCTGCTGTACGCGTTAGCGGCCTCAATGGCCCTCTGGATGAAGCGGTCCTGGTTGACTCCTTGGATGATGCTGTGAGGGGAAGCCAGGGAAGGTCCGAGGCTAGAGTGGGGGCTCAGCCCAGCTCACTGGCCTCCCCATCACAGCTGCTGGGCCTGCCTGCCTGCTGGCCCCAGACTCCCGGCCTAGGTCATGACCCTCCATTGCCCAGTGTTCCTTTCCTGCTCCTGTCTGCCAACCTGGGCCCCAACTTCTGCCCGGCCCTGCAGGAACAATGGCTGCTCCATCTAACAGCCCTCGCAAACCAGCTCTGCCCTACCCACGGCATCCTGTTTGGGCCCCATACCTGGAAAGGTTGAGTGCCAGCTGGTCCAGCTGCCACGCGTGGGCCTCAGCAGCCTCTACCAGTTCCAGTTTGCTGCTCGCTGGGGAGAAGGCATGCATCTTCTCAAGCAGCGGCGTCCGGGCGCCATCCAGGCTGGCAGCGAGGTGCTCATACTCCTGGGGTGAGGGGTAGGTAAGGTGGGACCCTCGTCCCCATCCTTGTTCACCCAAACCTGATCTGGGCATGCCCGTCCCCACTGAGTATGCAGCCCTTGGGGAGGGGGGTGCTCACCTCCCTGGCCTGGTCCATGCCACGCAGAAGCTCAGAGACCCGGGCCAGGGTGTCTCTGGCAGCCTGAAGAGTAGCCCCCAAAGTGGCATTGTCCCGGGACAGCTCCTGCTTCCGTTGCTGGAGATGATGGGGAGAGCATGGGAGGTAACAGAACAGAGGTGAGGTGGGAAAGTAAAGGGGTGGGGGTGACGTGGTGATGAGTCCGAGGGGGCGGGGAGGAGGAGGGGTGGAGGAGGGGGTGGGGAGGAGAGGAGGGTGGAGGAGGTGGTGGGGTGGAGGAGGGGGCGGGGAGGAGGAGGGGCAGGGCCAGCTCTCTACCAGGGCTTCCTCCAGGCGCTCCTGGTTGCGGCTGTTGAGCTCCTCTGCCTCCCGTGTGGTGCCCACTGCCCGATTCAGGGCCTCCCGCAGGTCCATGAGTCCGGCCTCATGCTGGGCCAGCTGGCCTCGGGTGTGTGTGACCAGTGCCTGGTTTCTCTCCCAGGGTCTGGTCAGCTGCTCCTGCACACGGCCCAGCACTGGCAAGGCCCAGTGTAGGAATGGTCACTCGGGCAGTGCCCCCTGGTGCCTGCCAGCCCCCATCCACCCTGTCAAGCTGATGCGACACCAGTCTGGGCTGGCCTCAGCCCCAGGGCCCTCCCAACTCTGCCCTGCTGGGCAGACCCCACTCACATCGCTGGGCCTCCCCCAGCTCGGCCTCAGCGGCTGCTCGTGGAACCCCCAGGTCACGGGCTTGCATCTCCTGCAGCAGCCGTTCCACCTCGGCCAGGACCCGGCGCAGTTGCTCGCCCGACGGGACTGAGGCATTGGCTGGTGCCAGGCGGTCCGTCTGGGACTCAAGCTCTGTGGGGGTTTGGGCAACGGGCTGTCAGGGCCCAGGGATGGCCTGCTATTGGGCAGACCTCTGCCCATTAGCTTCCATCCAGAAGCCTCTGGCCAAGCCTCTTCAGGCACCCCACACATGAGCTGGCAGGCCCTGGACAGAGATCCTGCTCCAGGCCACGACTCTGAGGCCTGCCTGGCCTCTGGCCCATGTCCCCTCACCTCCTGCAGCCCCCACGGCAATACCCCCACCACTCCCTCTGCTCAGCCCACTCCTTGGCCCCCTGGTTTAAACATCCCTCCTCCCAGCCCAGCGCTCAGTTGCAATTTCATCTCCTAGACCCTGGCCTGGGCCTGGTCCCTTCTGATCTCTTCTTGTGACAGGTGTCAGGTTGTAACTAAGGCTCACCCACCACTTTTCCCACTTTGCAGGGACTGCCTGCCCTCTCGTTCTGGCCACATGGACTGCCCCTCTCCCTTCCCTACTCAGACCTGATGCTTCTGTGACCAGGACACCATCTCCCTGTCTAAACAGACACCCCGAAGTGTGTTTAGAGGCCAAGCCCCCAGAGACACACCCCTTGCCCTCAGCCCTGAACATCATTCTGCTCAACTCTCCTCACCCGCCCAGCTGAGCCAGTGCCTACCGCTCAGGGCAAGGTCCACAGCCCGGACGGCTGCCAGCAGCGTCTGTGCCCGGCCTAGCGTGGCGTCAGTGCTGTCCAGTAGTTGGCTGGCCTGGGCTCGGGCTCTGGTGGCCTGTGGACAAAGTTCCCCATCAGGCCTCAGCCCCTGCTGGCTGGGGAAAGCCTGGGGCCCTGGGAGGGACCTTGAGCCTGAGCTGAAGGTCAGGGGTGACTTTGGATGGTTTGGGGCCTGAGGAGAGAGACTTCTCAGGGAAGGTTTGGCTGAGAGTGAGTGGGGGCTTCTCTGGAGGAGGAATGTTCCAGGGGGTTCTGGGGCAGGAGTCCCCAGGGGCCTGCCTGGCCATCCAGATGCTGAGTGTCCTGCCCGAGGCTTGAGGTCTGTTGTTCCAGTGCCTCCAGCTGCTGTATGGTCTCATAATGGGGGCCTGGGGGGCTCCGAAGCTGGCTCTGGGGGAGAAGAAGGTGAGTCTGTGACCCAGGATGGGTAGGCTACGGGCCGGGAGAGGGTGCCTGGGGGTCAGGCAGGGCAGTACCTGCAGGTCGGTGATGGAGGCATTCAGCCTGTGTAGCCTGGCCCAGGCCACAGAGCTGGCGTTGATGCCACTCAGCTGCTCCCGGATGGCAGGGAGGAGGGCGCCAGCCCGCTCCAGGTCGTCCAGGAGCAGGACCACACAGTGGTCACACACTGTAGGCAGGGGGCAGGTCGGTGTGGGGTGAGGGGCAGGGAGGGCGGGGCCGGGGCCCAGCAGGGAGTCATGGGGGCGTCAGCATGGTAGAGATGGTCACCGGGGCTCACAGAGATATAACAGGGGTGCTGGGCTGAGGGTGATGAGGTGAGTGGGGGGTCAGAGGTTAGCATGGGGGGTCTCAGGGTCAACAGGAGGACAGCTGTGAGGTCTCAGAAAACTGAGAAGGAGAGCTAGGGCTCTAGGGCGGCTCTGGAAGTTGAGATGAATGTCAGGGTCGCCAGGTCAGCACGGGGCTGGGACCTGCACTGCCCCAGGGCAGGGTGAACCAGGTGTGTTTCGGTGGCCAGGGCAGTGGGCAGGGCAGGGACGCACCTTCACAGTGCACGCCGTGGCCCCCAGGACCTCCCGGCACGGGCACCTGGTGCTGGTGGCTGCAGGTCTCACAGCGTTCCCCACTGACCCCAGGAGGGCACGTGCAGCGGCCCGTGTGCAGGTCACAGTGGCCCTCTTGGCACTGGCAGCCTTGGGTGGGAGGGGCGGGAGAGGCGGGATGAGTAGCTGGCTGAGGACCCTGGGGGTACTCGCCACCCCAAGGTGCCCCGCCTGCTCGCACTCACGCCTGCAGCCCTGCTCGGGGAGCCCCCAGTGGCCGGGGGCACACTCGCGACATTGGGGTCCCCCAGTCCCTGGTCGGCAGTGGCACTGCCCACTTTGGGGGTGGCACTCGGAACTCTCGGCGGCTGGTCCACAGGCACATGGGCGACAGCCCTCGCAGCCCTCGAAGCCAAAATGTCCTTCCTGGGGGCACAGACTGCAGTCAACGGCTCTGTCCAGCCCTCAAAACCCACCTTCCTTCAGCCCTGGAGCCATGAGGTCCCGCCCACACAGAGCCCCTCCCCTCCCACCGGGCCCCGCCCCTATCGCCCTGAGCCCCACCCACAAACCCCACCCATCCTACCGAGCCCCGCCCCTACACCAAGGCCCCGCCCCTCCCAGGAAGTGCTACCTGACAGCGGTCACAGCGCAGCCCAGTCACACCGGCCTTGCACAGGCAGTGTCCACTGTGGGGGTCACAGGCCTCCGTCCCGCATGGGGAGCAGTCACACCCTGCAGAAAGTCACCCTGGGAAATCACCCCAGCTTCTTCCCAGCCCTCGGAAGCCCTTACTAGGCTCCTACTCCACATGCACCTTCTTCCTGCCCCAAACGAAGCCCCCAGATGCTTACTTTTCACCACCTCCCTGCTTCATCCAGGTCCAGACCACACAGCTGCCCGCTCACTGTCCCACTGTGCCCAACTTCGCTGCAGCCCAGGCTCAGCCCCCACCCTCAAGAGAGGCCAGAGTCTCCAAACAACCCCTGGCCCAGCCAGGGGGTGCCTAACCGTGAGCTCGGGGGGCCTGGTCAGGTCCACACCATCCATGCTGGGCTCGGCCCAGGACACAGCCTGCTCGGGTGGGACGCCCCTCGTTCCTGCCCTCCCCGCTTACGGGTGCAGTTGCCGGGCAACAGGGCATTGCCGTAGAAGCCAGGGGCGCAGCTCTCGCAGTGGGGCCCAGTGGTGTGGCGCAGGCAGCCGCGGCAGGCGCCTGTCAGGGGGTCGCAGTCGCTGAAGAGCATGTTTGGGTCGCCGTTTCCGCTACAGTCACAGGGCTGGCACGAGCTGCCCAGCACCAGGGGGTTCCCGAAGAAGCCGGGTGCACACCTGGGGTGGGGATGAGCGGGGCCAGTGGGTGGCGCTGGCTCAGGCACTCAGTGCCCTGGGCCTCTCAAACAGACCCTGCCCCACTCAGGCACTGCCGCCCAGCTCACCGCTCGCAAGAGGCCCCAGCGTAGCCGGGTTTGCAGAGACACTGGGTGCGGCCACCTCGCAGGATGCAGCCTGTCGCGAAGCTGCAAAGACGGAAGTGGTCATCACACACTGGCATCCTCTGGGCAAGCACCTGTGTACTTAGGCTGGGCCAGGCACCAGGTGCTGGGGTCCCACCTCATGGGCCCACCTGGCTGCAATGGCCTCCACAGAGGGCAGTGTTGATTCAACCAGGTGTGGGGGTGGTATTCCCTTCTGGGTCTATAAAGACTTTGGGCCACCAGCCAACAGTCGGGACCCGGGATGGCTGGCCCAGCTTACTTGTTGGAAGGCACGGCCAGGGGGCAGGGGCAGCTGATACAGGGGGCTGCAGGGTCCTCGGAACCAGTGCGCACGAAGCCGGCCTGGCAGCGCTCGCAGTGGTCACCCTCGGTGTTGTGCTGGCAGCCCTGGGGCAGAGGGAACAGTTCAGCACCCACAGTGGAGGCCTGGCTCCCACCAGCTCCATCCCCAGCTCTGCAGGGTCTGTGCCCAGGGCACCCACCCCTGCCTACACCTCAGCGTACCCACCACCACGGACCCAAAGGTGCCCTGGCCTTCCCTACCCTGTGTCTTTGGTGCCGGCTTCCCACCCCCCACGGGGCCCCACTTACTACACAGATGCCTGAGCCAGGGAGGCAGCGGTCTGAGTGGCTGTGGCACTGACAGGGGATGCAGCGACCCAGGAAGAGACCTTTGATGTCCCGGTAATAGCCAGGGGCACACTCCTGGAGTGGGTGGGCATTGGTGGTCAGGGAAGGAGGCAGGGCCAGCCTGATGCGGGGGCAAACCAGGGACCATGCTCATGGGTTAGCCCTCTGGGGTCCTGACCCTGACGGGCTGAAGGCACAGGTGAGGTGTGGAGGAGGTGAAGTGGATGCTGTCTGGGTGAACTGTGGATATAAGACGAACTGTGCGCTAAATGAGTGAAGGCCAGCTAGTGCACACAGGGGCCAGGCAGGGAGCAGCCTGACAGTGGACAAGCAGATGGTCGAATAAGCAGCCGGCTCGGCCTGAGGCGGGAAGGCTGGCTGCTAGCAGGGTGATGCCCAACAGGTATAAGAGGAGAAGTGGGGTGAGATGGAGACGGAGGCCAAGTGTGAATGCTTAGGGACGTGTGGGCCGGGCGGGCGGAACACTTGGCCCTGGTGCCCACCTCCACTGCCTCACCTGGCATGAGTGCCCACGGTAGTTGGCAGGGCACATGCAGAGCTCCACGTTGCTGGCTGGAGGCCCCCCACCCATCTCACTGGCCACCTCCAGCGCCACCCTGCGCAGGGAGACGGCCGAGGAGGCCTGCGAGAAGAGGGCACGGATATGCAGCTGCTCCAGGCCAGCCAGCACCATCATGAGCTCCTCGCGCGACACGGTACTGTGGGTCTCCATGTGTCGGAAGTTCCCCTGCATGACCACGACAGGGCTCACTGCGCTGGCCACAGGAGGGCACAGCAGGAGCCCAAGACAGACCCTCCCTTGGGGGCAGGGGCACTCAGAGCACCTGGGTGAGGGTGGGGGACATGTGGTACGGTGAGCGACTCCTGACCTGAGAGACAAAGACTTAACTCACAGAAACACTAACTGCAAACACGAAAGCGGTCTATTTGAGCCTACTGAATATAAGACTGTCTGTGACCCTGAAGGGATCTTAGAAAAAGACGCACAGGCTACAGATGCAGAGCAGACAGCACAGCTCCGAAGTCAGGACACAGGCTGAGCATCAGGGATGACACAGGCCCACCAGAAAAGAGACACGTAAAAGACAGGAGTGGGCAGCGTGCAGAGGGAACCACGAGGACAGCGCACTGGAGGAGCTAACCCATCCTGCTCCTCGACGCTGTTCCACGTCACAGGGAGCAGGCCCCGCAGCCTTGGGGACCAGGGATGACCACTCACCTCCACTAGCTGCAGCTCCCCATGGTGAACGTCGCCAGGCGCTGGGTACACCGGCTCCAGGAACGTGATGCTCATCTGGTTGCCCTGGGGAGGCACGTGGGTGGATAAGGGCCAGGAAGCTGGCTGACCACAGTCTCGGCTTGCCTGTGCCCACTGCCCACCCCACCAACATCCCCTGGTCGGCCACCTGTAGCACCACATCCGGCCTGCTCTCCATGGGGTTGAACACATCCCCACGCTGGGTCTCCGAGTGCAGTTCGTAGCGGAGGGTCCCACCATAGGATGACACCTGGAGGCCAGACAGAGATGTGACTTGGCCAGACTCAGTCCAGGGGCCCGGAGTCGACAGCAGTGGTTCTGGGCACCCTGGGGCTGGGGGTGCGGGTGGGGCCGAGCACCCTCACAGAGCCTCCTCCCTCCCTGCTTGCCCTTAGCCTCCAGGAGGCCCTGGATCCTCTCGAGGTGCCCTCCCAGGGGACCCTTGGCTGCTCACCCGGTCCCCCAGGTAGGAGGGTGGGGCCTGCCAGTATAGCTCGGGGATGGCCTCGGGCACGCGCTGCAGGTCAGCGCGAAGCAGCAGCGCCTCCGGCCGCTCGTGGGGCACCACCTGCCGGTCACCACTCAGCAGCGTCCAGCCCTCCATGTCCACGAACTGCAGGGCACACAGGTGGATCACACAGGCTCACGTCCTATGTCCACACGGGCCGATGTGTCCCTGCCTGCCTGCCCACACACCTCACGACGGGCGTAGGTCGAGCTCCGGCAGCGGTCAGTGGCCCCGAAGCAGAAGCAGCGGGTGCAGCCTTTGGGGTTGGCAGCGTCCAGTGAGAATGTCCCCAGGCGGCACTGGTCACACCTCGGGCCCTGCACGTTCTCCTGTGGGTGGGAGGGCACGGCAGGGCAGGGCAGTCAGCCATGTGTAGGGGGTCCAGCCAGTGCTGCCTGTCACCCTGCAACTGGGCTGGCTGTCCCAAAGGGTTCCAGGAGGAGCCCTCCTGGAGAGGATGAACTTCAGCTGACAAAGCAGGACGGGGTACGCGGTGGGCAGCGGGCCGGGCCGGTGGACCCCTCACCTTGCAGTAGCACTGGCCTGTGAGGGGGTCGCACATGCCAGGCGCAGAGCCTGCCTCGTGGCAGTCACAGGGGCGGCAGCTGGGGAAGCCGTGGAACCCAGGAGCACAGGTGTCACAGCGGCGTCCGGCCACGTTGGGTCTGCACCTGCCGTGAGAGGTCAGGAGCCGGCTGGGCCTCCCTCCACCTGCCCCTCATGTTGAGACGGGACCAGAGGTGTCCCCCCACCATGGTGATGACCCCCCAAGAGCCAGAGGGGAGGGCGCTGCTGAGCCCTGGGAGACCCTGCTGGGGGAGATGGGGTCAGGGCTCGCTGGCAGGGGACCTGGGACTGCTCCAAGGCCACAGAGACCCCCAGCGCAGGCACTCACTTGCACTGGCCGCTGTCCACATCGCAGGTGGGGTCCATGAGCTCCTGGACACCGGGCCCTGAGCAGTTACACTCCTCACAGCCCACCAGGGGGTGGCAGCCAAAGGTCTGGGGCTGGCAGACGAGGCAGTCGGGCGGGATGGTGCGCGGGGGGCAGATGCACTGGCCTGTGAGCTCATCACAGAGGCGGCCGCTGCAGTCACAGGCTGTGGGTGCGGGCACAGCACCCGGTCAGCAAGCCCGATGGCGGCCCTGAGGGCACTGAAGGTGGGGCGGGGAGCGAGGCCACCCTACCCCAGCCTGGATCCACCCACTCCGGGCCCCAAGTCCCAGGCAGCTCCTCTGATGTGAGGTCAGGTGCTCAAAACTGCTGTCCGATCCCCAGGACCTTCCGGACAACAGTGCAAGGCCCGACTCTCACAGACAGGAGGGGGCAGGGCTAGTTCATCAGCTCCAGAACATTCTCCTGACCGTTCTTGCCTGGCGGGCACCCCGGGCACTCCCGGGACTGGGGTACTCACGCCTGCAGTTGGGGAAGCCCCAGTAGCCCGTGGCACAGCGGGAGCAGTCGCGGCCGATGACATGGGCGCGGCAGGGACACTGGCCCCCGAAAGGCTCGCATGTGGGGCCCGTGGAGCCCACCTCGTGGCAGCCGCACGGCCGAGCCCCATTGTTGTAGAAGAGCGAGAGGGAGGTGGCGGCACTGCGGCAGAAGGCGGACGAGCCGGAGGGGCTGGGGAGGGGTGGGGGTAAGGCCAGCTGCCAGCCAGCCACACCTCTGCACACCCCCATCCCCAGCCCCGAGCCCGGCCCACCTGATGTGGTAACCGTGGGCGGCGCACTGGCTGATGAAGTCGTAGGACTTGTCCAAGGGCTCCTCCCGCAGGTAGCTGGAGCTATAGGCTTCCTCGGGGACCACCAGCACGTACTCCTAGAGCATCAAGGCCCGGTCACCTCCTGTGGGCCCAGCTCAGGGTCCAGGTTAGGGGAGGGGCCAACACCAGCGCTTCTCTCCCACAGGCCAGCATCCAGTCGGATAGCATCACACCCTGTCCTGGACCCTGGCGAGGCTGCCAGGTTATGGGTTCCTCCCTTGGTCACTCAGAGGGGAGGCCAGCCTTTGCAGCCAAACAGGAGCTCAGGAACAGGTTGTGAAGAGGCAACTGGGCTCCGGGTGCTCCCATCCTTTTCTGCCAGACACCCCTGTCTCCTTCCAGGCCTCCTCCTCCAGGAAGGCCACTCTGACCAGCAGGGCCCCCAGGAGCTGGTGGGTGTCATCTTGGCTCAAGGACACCCAGGGCCTCTCAAGATGGGCCTGGAGGTCCCCAGATGCTGCTGCCTTAGCACCGGGCTCAGAGTCGCCTGTAGAGAGCAGGGGACATGCCCTAGCAGGATAACCTCTAATGGAAGGATGGGTGGAGGACAGACACCAGCCTCCAACTCACCAGCCAGAGCCACCGGCCCTCGGGCACACGCACGGTCACAGTGAGCTCACTGTCAGTCACGTCCAGGATGGCCCGGCCCTCACACACCACCAGTGTGCGGCAGCCATAGCCATGCGGGCAGAAGCTGGCGTTGGCGTGGCCTGGAGGTGAGAACCAGCAGGTCAACACCCACCACATGCAGACCACCCCTGCCCCACGGCCTCGTCCCAGGAACCCCTGCAGTCGCCACGGAGGTGGGGGCACCCAGGGCAGCACGTGCCACTGTGGATTGTGCATCTATGAACATGACACGGATGTGTGACCCAAACAGAGGCCCACATGGCTGGGTGCACTGGTGCAACACGAATTGGCCGTGCTCACGCACGAGGGCCCGTGAGATGCAGGTCTCTGAGCCCTGCAGAGCAGAAGAAAATAAATACATATGGACATGTGTCCCCAGGGAGCCCTCAGTCACCCTGGCATGTGGTGGGGGAGTTCTGAGTTACCACACAGACGTCAGGGGCAGGGGCTGCCACCTGCCATGGCCTGGGGCACCCCGTTTGAGAGCCGAGGGCAGGACAAGTTGTGTGGCCCAGTCACTCACAGCCAGGGGATGGGCTCTGCTTTGTGGCCTCGTGAGCTGTGGAACCAGCCGCACCCCATCCACATCCTGCATGGGCCATGTGGACTAGACCCCTGACAGCCCTCTCACCCAGGGGTCCAACCCCTCTGCTCACCCTGCCAGACACGGCCCCCATTGATGAGGACCTCCACGGCGAAGGTCGGGTGGGCGGGCTGGTAGCCGTGCAGCAGGAAGGCATAGCGGCCCAGGGCAGGCACGTGGGTGGTGAAGACCACGGTACCCTGCGGGGAGAGGCTCTGGTGAGCCCACACCAGGACAGGCGGACTGCCCACGAGCCTGTGAGTCCGGGCCCTCACCTGGGGGTGGCGCAGCAGCGTGGGCTCTGCGTCGGGGTCCACGGCGGTGGGGGGCCGGGGCTGGGGCCCGGGTGGGGGTGCGCCTGGTGTCAGCTCCTGCGAGCGGGTCAGCGGGAGGCCGGGCGGCAGCGGCAGCACTTGGCAGTCTCTGAGGAGCACAGGCTGGGGCGGCTTCGGGAAGCGGGAGGGCAGGCAGGCGGCACTGGGGCAGGGGATACACCGGTGAGCTCCCGTGTCCCCGCCACCACCCTGCCGCCCCCGCCAGGCCCCCAGCCCCACTACCTGCTGGGGCTGAAGGCACCATGACTGCTGATGCAGCGGACTCGGGGCTCCACGAACTCTGAGCTGAAGGTGTCCGTGGGTACCAGGGTGACACTATGCTGTGGGCAGCAGATGGTGTGGGTGCAAAGGCAGGTGAAGCCCAGCCACACCTGCCCAGGCTGGCCCGGCTCTCGGCACTGAGCCCCTGATCCCCACTCAGCCTGCCTCTCCTCCGGCTGCACAAACCCCAGCCCTCAAACATGGTTTCTAGGCCCTGGAGCGCCTTCCAGCCCCAACCAACCGCAGGCCACACCTCTTCCTGCGCCCTCACCACTGTCCATGGTCACAGGGCAGAACCCAGCACAGGTAGGTGCTCTGCAAGCCAGGGCTCGTGAGCAGGCGTCTCCGCCCTGTGCTGTCCCCAAGGGGTAGAAACACATGTGACAAGTATGGTAAAACATGACCTCCCAGTGTGTCTAGAAAAACCTAACAGCGGAGACAGAAGACTGCGAGGCTACAGAGACAGCTCAGTCCATCCCAACACAGCGTTGGCAGAGAAGACAGCACAGAACACCCACGTGACTCCCGTTATGGCAGGTTCCAGAACAGGCATACTAGGCGGCACAACCAGTGTCCAGGGTGACCACGGGAGGGGCCTAAGGGGCATCGGGGGGGGGCCGTCTTGCCTCTGGCCTGAGTACTGGGCGTGTGGGAGAATCACGCTTGGGCAGTTGGTATAGCTCCATGGGATGTTTACAGTGACCCAGCCCAGGACTGTAGGACTGTGTGTGTGTGTGTGAGGAAGGAATCACAGGAGTTCCAGCATCAAAAACTTAGGAGAAAGCTATGTGACATGAGTCACTCAGCAACATGGAAGAGACACACTGACTCTGGAAGGAGGAATGAGACATGGCAGATGGGGTGTGGGACTGTGGTTTTTGTTGCAAGTCTTTTCAATATTTGAAGCTTTTATAAAAATGTGCACCTATTACTTTGATAAAACTTTTAAAGGCCTAGGAATACGTAATGATGAAACTGTGTAATGCTCTGATGAGAAAAATGTCATCTATTTTGTCACTTACTGAACAAACACGTATGCTTGGTTCTGGGCATCAAACTAATGGTTAACACTGCACGGAGTTTAATGATGCAGAACAAGCCTGCAAACAGTTAACCTTGGGATTTAGTTTCCAACTCTGTGAGGAGGACACAGAAGCAACTGACTTCTATGCTAGTTGAGTCCCAAGCTTCAGGACCTAAGATGCTCACATGGTGTGGCATTTTTGTAAATTATACCAAAAAGCGGCCTTTCTTTTGATACCAAAAGATCATTCTTTCTGGGCTTCCCTTGTGGCTCAGTGGTAAAGAATCCATTTGCCACTGCAGGAGACACGGGTTTGATCCCTGATTTGGAAAGATCCCACATGTTGCAGGGCAACTAAGCCGTGTACACAACTACTGAGACCATGCTCCGCAACTACTGAAGTGAAGCCCACACACCCTACAGCCTGTGCTCTGCAACAGAGAAGCCACTGCAGTGAGAAGTCCAAGTACTGCAACGAAGAGTAGCCCCTGCTTGCAACAACTAGAGAAACCAGCACAGCCAAAAATAAATAAAAAGTTTAGAAAGGTTATTTCTTTCTACCCTGGCTCCAACGCATTATAGTTCCCCTTAAGTGACTACAGGCATTCTCTATAAACAAATACACATTTCATACCCATAGGAAAAAACCTGCAGGGGAGGGGTTCTGGAAGAACCTGGATTTAGCACAAGCTGAGGGCGGTGCCTGCGATGGGCACCCAGGCTCACCACACTTTACTTCTGCACATGTTTAAATCTTTGGAAAGATGGAGCCCTGCAGTGGGGTCCCGGGGCCCATGCAGGCGAGGGGTCGGGGCCTTACCAGGAAGAACCGTGCCTGCTCGGCTGTGACCCGGATGCTGGCTTCCGTGTCCAGGTAGAAGACGGCCAGGTGGCGCTGGGCGTCCAGGGCCGTGCCTCGGCACAGGGTGCTGGGGTGGGCAGGGGTGGTTAGTGGGTAGGGCAGCCCTGGGGTCCCGAACCCAGCCCCAGTGCCCTCCACACCCAGGGCTTGCACCCTCTACCCACTCCCCACACACCTGTATGGGCAGGGGTGGAGGGTGAGCACCCCCTGCTGGGGGGCTCTCTGGGGGGTGTGTACTGCCACATCCACCTCCTGGCGGGCGTCCCCGTTAGCATACTCCACCACCAGGGCATAGGGGCCTGGCTGCGGCACTGCCATCTGAAGCTGGATGTCCACCTGGGGGGACAGTGCGATGTGAGGCCCCATCCCAGGCCCCCTCCAAGAGAACAGGGTGCTCCTGAACACAGCCCTTCCCACCCTCTGTGCCCAGAGCCTCGTCCTCCCGTCTCAGGGCCTGTGTGCCCACCATTCCTGATGCTGGAGGCGCTCCTCCTGCAGCCACTCGACCTTCCAACCTCTGCTCACTCTTGAGCGCCCCCTGCCCATCGTGGCCCACCAGCCTCATCACTGGAGAGTGTCTGGTGCCTGAAGTGAACCAACGACCTGCTGCCCCCTCGTGATAAGCTGGAATGCTGGGCCACCCTCACCGCATTTACAGCTGAGGCCCCAGGCACTGACTCTCAAGGTCAAAATCCTGAAGGCAGCAGGCACTGCCCGAGCCACTGTGTGGGCCTTGCCCCCGTCACGTTTGCCCTGCACCCATGTCCCCTCTGCAACACGGACCCCCCCATCCTCCAGGCCAAGGGCACGCCTCCCCAGGACTTGATCCTACTTGTCCCCAAGGGGCCCCGGGGACACGCACATCAGTGCCCCAGCAGATAGCGAGTGGCGGGTGCGAGGGGCTGAGCTGCTCCGTGGGGCAGGGCCGGGGCAGGCTGTTGTCACGGCGACACAGGGCCTCGGGCCCAGCGGCGGAGGGGAAGCCATCCAGGGGTAGGTGGGTGTAGAGGAGGCAGCTGCTTAGGGACACACAGTCTGGTCAGCAAAGGGCAGGTGGCCTGAGCACCGGGAGGGGCAGGTCCCCCCCAGCCCCACCAGACTGGCCCTCACTTGTCTCCAGAGCGCTGGGCGTCTGGCCGGAACATGCAGGGCTCGGTCACTCTTAGCTGCAGCAGGGCCGCTTCATAGTAGGCGCTAGGCAGCAGAACCACGTAGTCCTTGGGGGGAGGGGGGAGGTTAGGTGTCGTGGCCCCTGCCCTGGGCCCCGCCCCAGCCCTCTCAGCCCCGCCTCACCAGGAGCACCCCCTCGGCTTCCACGAGCAGGGCCCAGGCGCCAGGGTTCAGCACAAAGGGCTCCCCCAGGCCCCTCTGGGGCACGGTGACAAAGGCAGGCTCGGTGCTGGGTGGGAAGGCCACGGGCTGGCTCTGTTCTGTGCCTGGGGGTGCGGACAGTGGGCTTTCTGGACGCAGGGATGAGACGGCCACCCCAGGCCACGGTCACCAACTCCCCAGGGTCAGGAGGACGGGTCTGGCCTCCCCACCCACGCATGGGGATGTGGTGGGAGCTGGGTGGGGAGGGGGCAGCCCCAGCACTCACAGTTGGGACACGTGGTGAACCTGCCCTGGTCTCGCACGGAAACCCGCCCGCTCACACTCATGGGCCCGCGGTTGACATAGCGGAAGACGAGCCGGAAGAGGTCAGGGGAGGTCAGGTTCAGCTTGGCCACGATCCTGGGCTGCAGTGGGGTCGGGGAGTACAGAAAGTCGGGGCAGCCCCTCCTGGTCATGCTCAGCCCACACCCATGAGCCCACCTCTGCCAGCCATCATGCCAGGAACATTGAGCCCGCACCTGGATGGGTGTCATCTGCGCGTAGCCTCTCCAGCTGAAGTTCTCGAACTCCAGGGGGTTGAAGCCGAAGCGCACAGCGTGGCCCTCGGGCGTGGCCGCCTCCTCTAGTTCCAGGCGCAGGTGGTGCAAGTCGGGGAGATAGTGGTCCTGAGCGGGCCTGGCCACGGCAGGGGCAGTCAGGGCGGGACAGGTACTGGCCCTGCACCGCACACTGGGGTCCCCAGGGAGAAGCCAGTGGACAAGCTGCTGCCCCAGCCCACACCCCCAGCCCAACAGGGTGGGGTACCCACTCGCTGCAGGTGGAGCCCTGGGTGTTGGGGCGGCACATGCAGGCGCCTGTCCTCAGCTCACAGCTCTGCCCCAGTGCTCCGCCAACATCACACCGGCAGCCTGCAATGGGGGAGCGAGTGAGTGAGGCCCAGCCCCACAGCCTCCGTGCTCCTCCTGCAGCCCGTGGCTCAGGACTCCGCTCCATCCACCCTCCATCAAGAGTGACCCAGGCTGAGAGGACGAGTGTGGCTGCCACCAGGAGCTGCCCGGGGCTCTGGACAGCAGAGGGTCAGGGTTTAGGGCAAGGGCCCTGGGATTGGTGAGTGATGCCTGCCAGGGCATGGGATGGAGGGAGAAGGACGGGGTGAAATCTGCACCGCCTCCACACCAGCACAGGTCTGGCCAGGCACCCAGAGTGGCTCAGCGAGTGCCATGTGACACCCAGGCCCTGGCTGGCCCTTGTCCCATGTGTCCCTCCCTGGGCCTCAGCCTCCCCAGGACGTGGTCCAAGGGCCAAGCAGTGGGCCTTACTACGGCAGCCGAAGTAGTCAGCCTGGTCCAGCCCGAAGAAGCCATCCTTGCAGGCCGCGCAGGTCTGGCCACACACGTGGGGCTTGCAGAAGCACTGGCCATTGCCCTGGAGACCAAGGGAGAAGCTGGGACGAGGTCTGGGAGGGTCCCTACACTCTGTTCCCATGGACCCCGGCACCTCTGCCCTCAGACTCACCGGCTGGCACTGGGCAGCCCCACCCAGTGTGCCCCTGGGATCACAGTTGCAGCCTGGGGGAGAGGCAGAGCAGGGCTGAGAGCAGGGTGGGGGGCAGGAGGGCTGGACTCCATCCCCACCCTGGCCACTGTGGAGCCAGTCCTCCCCTCCCCAGTGTCTCCCCCAGCACACTAACGCCACCCCAGGCAGACTCACGGGTACAGCCCTCAGGGTTGCTAGGACTCAGCCCCCAGAATCCAGGTTTACAGCGGTCACAGCTTGGCCCCTCCACATGAGCCCGGCACGTACAGGGGGCCTGTGCCTGGGAGAGGATGAGACTGAGGTTCAGAGTAGGTCCCTGCCCTCCTAGCACAAACCCTCAGCCCTGGAGCCTGGCCCCATCTCGGGCATGACCCAGCCAGGGAACCAAATGGGCTCTGAGGTTGCCACGGCAACCGAGCAGCAGGTGAGTGATGGTTTCTAGAAGTGAAGGCCTCAGCACCAGAGGGCTGCCCCGGGCTCACCTCGGGAGGGACACGATCAGCTGGGGCCAGGCCAGCAGGATGGCAGGAGCCAGCTGTGGAGAGAGGCCCAGGCCATGGTCATTACTCAGCCATCGATCCTGACGGCTGAGGGCTTCCCCAGGCCTGGCCAGGACCTGAGGCCCCATGGGAGTCAGCACACATGCCTTCCACATGTATGAACAGGTAAGAAACCACAGGTGCCTTCATGCCCTAGTCCCCATAACTGTGAGGGCATGTGCTCTCCCCCACCACACAGCTGTGAACACGCAATGAGCACACACTCGCACAAAGCACATGAACAAGCGTGAAGAGATGGACAGCACGTGACCACATGCACAACACATGGACACTCATGTGATTGCAGTGTGTGAACCGCATGAACACACGAGAGAGCACACAGGGCACAGCACCAGCGTTGCGGGAACACGCAGCACATCACACACACACACACACAGACACACACACACACACAGACACACACAGACACACACAGACACACACACACACAGACACAGACACACACACACACACACACACACACACACACACACACACACGGGACCAGCCCCACCTTCGCAGTAGGGGAAGTTGTATGCACCAGGCACACACATGTCACACCGCAGTCCCGTCACTTACACACACACACACACACACACACACACACACACACACACGGGACCAGCCCCACCTTCGCAGTAGGGGAAGTTGTATGCACCAGGCACACACATGTCACACCGCAGTCCCGTCACTTGCGGTCGGCAGCTGCACTGCCCGCTGTGGGGATCGCAGGCTGCGTGCAGGGAACCTTCGGGGGAGCAGTGGCAGGCTACAGGAGGGAGAGGAGGGGGAGTCAGCACGTGGAGAGCACGCGCCCTCCCTTCCCTGCCCCCCTCCCCCTCCCAGGGCACTCACGGGCACAGTCGGGGAAGCCGTGGAAGCCGGGGCTGCACTCCTGGCACGTGGCTCCCGCGTAGCCCGGGCGGCAGTGGCACAGCCCGCCCGCCCCACACAGCTGGTCCACGGAGCCCCGGGGGTCACAGGCGCAGGCTGCAGAGGACTTGGGGTCATGCCCTGGGCACCTGCAGTGGCCCTCCCCCCTGCCCGGAGCCCCACCAAAGCCACTCGCTCACCGTGGCACTCGGGGTAGCCGTGGTAGCCCAGGTGGCAGCGGTCACAGTGGGGGCCGTTGAACTCTGGCCGGCATGGGCAGTGGCCAGTGTCGTCACAACCCTCAGGGAGGGTCCCCACGGGGCTGCAGCCACACACTGCAGGCCGAGAATGCACGGGGCCCTGAGCTGGCAGCCCAGACCCAACCCCACTCCCGCCTGCCCACTGGGGGTGCCATACTCACACTGGCAGAGGGGGAAGTGGAAGTAGCCGGGGGCACAGCGGTCACATGCGGCCCCCTCGAAGCCTGTCCGGCACATGCACTGGCCCGAGTCACGGTCACAGGTTCCGTCCACCACGCCAGGGCTGGAGCACTGGCAGGCTGCAGAGAGGAGGAGGTCACAGAGGGGCCGGACTCCTGGGCTTTGCGAGGGGATGCTGCCAGGGCCGGGGCTGGACTCACGCTGACAGCCTGGGCCGTAGAAGCCAGGGGCGCAGAGCTCACAGTGGGTGCCCTGGAAGTTGGGTTTGCACACGCAGTGCCCCACCTGCGGGTCCTTTCGGCAGGCGTTGCCCTGGGTCCCGGCGGCGCTACAGTCACAGTCTGGAGGGGGACAGGGTGGGATGGGGGTCTCAGAGGCCCTGCAGATGCCCTGCTCAAAACCTCCCTTCTCCACAAACTCCTTTCCTTGCCTTTTAACACTGTACTTATGCACAATGAGAAAGACTTTAAAAAGGCCAACAAGGGAAAGTGGATGTTTCAGGAAAACAGTGGCATGCAATGAAATCAGGAGCATTTTATATACACATAATTAATTGTTTATAATGTAGACACCAAGTCAACTGCAGGTGTTGACATAACCAAAGAAAATGCAAAAACAAAATCTTAACAAGGCAAAAAGAAAATTCTACTCTTTATAAGTAATTCTGGAGATTAGGAAGAAGGAAGAAAAAGTGTGCTAGATGTCTTAACTGATGCACGAAAAGGGACTAATATTATTTTTGTTACTGACATAAAATAAATAATGGTTCATTGTTCAGTCACTAAGTTGTGTCTGACTCTTTGCAACCCCATGAACTGCAGCATGTCAGGTTTCCCTGTCCTTCACTGTCTCTTGGAGTTTGCCCAAACTCATGTCCATTGAGTTGGTGATGCCATCCAACTATCTCATCCTCTGTTGCCCCATTCTCCTCTTGCCCTCAATCTTTCCCAGCACCAGGGTCTTTTCCAGTGAGTCAGCAATTTACATCAGATGGCCAAAGTACTGGAGCTTCAGCTTCAGTCCTTCCAGTGAATTGGAAGGGTTGATTTCCTTTAGGATTGACTGCTTTGATCTCCTTGCTGTCCAAAGGACTCCTAAGGGTCTTTTCCAGCACCACAGTTCAAAAGCATCAATTCTTCAGTTCTCAGTCTTCTTTATGGTCCAACTCTCATACCTGTACATGACTACTGGAAAAACCAGAGCTTTGACTATACGGACATTTGTCAGCAAACACTGTTGAGGGTTGTCACAGTTTTTCTTCCAAGGAGCAACTGTCTTTTAATTCTGTGACTGCAGCACAAAATAATGGTTCATTATTTGTCAAAACATAAAGGTAACCTTGGCCCAGACCAGAAGATAGAAACAGAACTTGCAAACCCTCAGAGAAGAAAACACAAGCCAACCAAAACAAGTTTTGCGGTCAATCCAGCAAAAGTCAAGAAAGCAAAAATTTAAGCAGAATGAAAGAACTGATACAGCTGGGGCAGGGGCAAGCCCAAACCAATAGCAGCCACAGTCCCTCTGCCAGGCCGCATCTCCTCTCATGAGATAAACCCAAAGGCATTGGTTTGACTCTTGAAGGAGAATCTGGTCGCACCCTTTTGAAAGAATGCACCTTGAACCAAGGACTTGGACAAGAAATAAAGAGCTTCCAAAAGGGAGAGTGTGGAGTGTGGTGAGCCCAGGCATGAGCATTAATGGAGACAAGGATGTTGTGTGTGGAGGAAATGGACTTGCCCCCCAAAAGATGCTGAAAACCCAAAGCTCTAAGAGCAGGATAAACATGGTCCAGAGGTACTGAAAACTAAAACTATTGAAATTGGGAGGGAAATTTGGCGAAACAGAGAGAAAGACTGAAAATACTGTTCCCAGAATGTAACAAAAACTAAGAACAGAATGGGTTTAAATAGCATAATTAACATGTCCTTTAATAAACGTATGTGTACAAATCTATTCCCACAGAGAACACAAGTTCCTGTCAAACATTCTCGGACAATCTAAAAGGGGTCACATTCCAGGTGAGAAAGAAAACCTCAAAATCCAAAGACAAAAAGTAGAAATTTTCAGGCTACCAAACCTGATCATGGTGCAGTAAAATAAAACAGAACCATAAAAAGAAGGGACAGAATGGAAATCTAACCATCTGGAATGACAAACACAGTTCTAAACAACTCAGGTGAAAAGGAAAGTGAAAACTGAAATGATACACAATTTAAAAGGAACAGTAGTGAGAACACAGCATATCAACTCTATGGGATACACCTAGCCAAAGCTACATTCTGAAGCAAATTCATAGCTTTAACCCTGGGTTTCTCAACCTTGGCACCAGTACCATTCTGTGCTGGATGACTATTGTGGGGGTGGGTCTGTCCTGTGGTCTGCATGATATTTAGCATCATCCCTGGCCCCTACCCACTAGATGACCATGGCATCCTCCAGTTATAATAACCACAGATGTCTCCAGACATTTTCCTGTAGAATAAAATCAGCCTTGGTTGAGGAAAAAATGCTTTAAATGTTTTGTGGATAATTACAAGAAACTATAATAATAATGCAAGAAACTATGAAAATGGTAATAAGTCAGAAGAAAGTAGAAAAAGACAAATACTGTATGATCTCACTTATATGTAGAATCTTAAAAAATACACACACACACTGAATCTTTAAAAATACCCTGAGCTAGTGGATATTAAAAAAAAGGTTGATAATTGCCAGAAGCAGGGATTGGGAGTTGGGCAAAATGGGTGAAGGGAGTCAAAGGATGCAAACTTCCAAATACAATGTTAAATAAGTCATGGGGATATGACCCACAGCATGGCAACAGTAGTTAATAATAATGTACTGCATAATTGAAAGTAGCTAATACTTTGGCCACCTCGTGCGAAGAGTTGACTCATTGGAAAAGACCCTGATGCTGGGAGGGGTTGGGGGCAGGAGGAGAAGGGGACGACAGAGGATGAGATGGTTGGATGGCATCACCGACTCGATGGGCATGAGTTTGAGTGAACTCTGGGAGTTTGTGATGGACAGGGAGGCCTGGCGTGCTGCGATTCATGGGATTGGAAAGAGTCGGACGTGATTGAGTGACTGAACTAACTAACTAATAAGAGAGTAGACATTAAAAGTTCTCAGCCAAATTAAAAAAAAAGTTCTCATCATGAGAAAAAAATTATAATTCTGTGTGGTGATCATTTCACAATGTCTAGAAATACCAAACCTTTGTGTTACATACCTGAAATTAACATACTGATTTAGAATTATACCTCAACAGGGTATAAGAGAGAAGAGAGAAAGATAGATTTTAGCTCAAATTTTTCTATATTAGGAAGTAAAATCTCTCTCCCAAACCAGAGAAAAACTCCAGCAGATCTTATCAATATAAACCTTAAGCTGCACTTCAAAAACACTAAAAAACTCAGCAAACTTCTGTTGTATCTCATGAAGGCAGGAAAGAAAAGAAAAACAGACAAAAGGAAGGGAAGGAAATTTGAAAATCACGTACAGAATACTGTGCATAACTTTATGCCAACACCTTTTAAAATCCAAATGATATAAGCAAAATTTGCTAAGAAAACATAAGTAACCAAAACTGACTTAAGATGAGGTAGAAAATGAACATGCATAATAAAAAAAAATTAAAACCATCACCTAAGATGTCCATGGTCTAATCAGATTCACATGAAGAAAATAACAACAAGGGCAAATTACCCACTGGGAGAAAAGCATGTGACCCATGAGGCATATATACTATAGTTAATGTGGAAAGAGCTTACAGCAGCAAACGAGTGAAAAGAAAACTGAGCCATGACCTCAAATGGGAAATTCCCACGTGAAAGCAACAGAAAGAGTCCAGAAACATGAGAGAAGATTCAAACGCAGATGAGGCAAAGAAATACGGCTAAGACCAAGGAAACACCAAATGCCATCAGATCTAAGAACCAGTTACAGGACACACCACTATCTTGAGCTGCTGTGAAAGGAAAATACTGGCCAATTAGACATTGATAAGCCACCAACCAAAAGGTGCACCCCAACTCCAGGAAAACTGAAGATTTCTGTAATAATGAATGTTGCCGTGCAGAGACAGCAACGTTCTGACACGAGTGACGTGAATGATGCCACTCCACCCAGGCAGACGATTTTGCCAGGAGAGCAGTTTGGCAACGTGCAGCCAAAAATGTTTCAAAACCTTCTAGGAAACTGTCCTGCAGAAATAGTTAATAATTCATGGAAAGCTTTAGCTGCAAGGATGTTTACTATGGTGTGTTTTTTTTTTTTATGGTGTTATTTTTAAAAACTCTGGAAAGAACCTAAATTACCAAGAATTGAGAGTTGGTCAAACAAGAACTACATCTGTGTACATAACATAGAATGTGAAATGACGTGTTTACAGGATGGTGTGGGTGGAAAGCGCAATTACACAAAAGTGCACACAGTGCACGTGGATGTTTATAAAAACACAGCATACACGCAGAGGGAGGAGGGGTTGTTTTCAGGAGTTGCGATTCTGGATAACTCTCTCTAACTTTCCGCTTTCCTATATTTTTTAAGGTTTTCTAGAATGAATATGTATTATTTGCACAAAATTAAAAGAACCAAAGACAAAGTGAACAAAATGGAAATATCAGGTTGGTGAAAAAGTAACTGGGGTTTGGGACCGTGAATTTTAAATCATTATAACCAGGCTCAAACACGTCTTTATTAATGAAAATAGGAACCATTACAATCAATACAAATAAGTTTGCTTATTCCTGTAGCATAAAGATCCGTGCTTCGGGATTTGATGAACAATTGAAAAGCATTTTCTGCCTCCTGCTGGTTGTTGGAAGCATTTTCCCTGCAAAAAGTTGTCAAGATGCTTGAAAAAGTGGTAGTTGGTTAGCAAGAAATCAGGTGAATATGGCAGATGAGACAAAACTTCTTAGCTCAATTCATTCAATTTCTGAAGTGTTGGTTGTGCGATGTGTGGTCGAGCGTTGTTGTGGAGAAGAATTGGGCCTTCTCTGTTGACCAAAACTGCAGGCATTGCAGTTTTCAGTGCATCTCATCGATTTGTTGAGCAAACTTCTCAGATGTATTGGTTCTGCTGGGATTCAAAGAAAACTGTAGTGGATCAGATTGGCAGTAGACCACCAGACAGTGACCATGACCTTTTTTGGTGCAAGTTTGGCTGTGGAGCTTCTTCTGGGTCCAACCACTGAACTAGCTGTCACTGGCTGTCGTATACAATCCACATTTGGTCACACATCACATTCCAAATGAAGAAATGGTTCACTGTTGTTGCACAGACCAAGAGAAGACAACACTTAAAGATAACGATTATTAAAAAATTTGTGGTCAGCTCATTAGGCACTGTCTTACTGAGCTTTTTCACATTTCCAATTTGCTTCAAATGCTGAACAATTGTAGAATGGTCAGCGTTGAGTTAGTTGGCAACTTCTCATGTAGTTGTAAGAGGATCAGCTTCGATGATTCTCTTGGTTGTTGTCAACTCTGATGGCTGGCCACTGCACTCGTCTTCAAGGCTTTTGTCTCCTTTGCAAAACTTCTTGAACCACCACTGCACTTTATGTTCATTAGCAGTTCCTGGGCCAAATGTATTGTTGATGTTGCAAGTTGTCTCTGCTGCTTTACAACCCATTTTGAACTCGAATAAGAAAATTGCTGAAATTTGATTTTTGCCTAATATCTTTTCTCTAATCTAAAATAAATATAAAATAAACTGGGGCTGCAAAGAGTCGGACATGACTGAGCAACTTTCACTTTCACAAACAGCAAGTAATAATTCATTAGGGCTCTCCTGGGGGACAGTAAAGAAACTGCCTGCAATGCAGGAGACCCAGATTCAATCCCTGGGTCAAGAAGATTCCCTGGAAAAGGAAATGGCAGCCCACTCTGGTATTCTTGCCTGGGAAAATCCCATGGACAGAGAAGCACAGTGGGCTACAGTCCATGGGGTCACAAAGAGTCGGACGTGACTGAGCAACTAACACTTTCTTTTTTTTTTTGTGACTAACACTTTCAACTTTCAATAAGTCATTAGCAAAAAGAACATAAAATAAGAAATGTGCACTAAAATGATGCATCACATAACCACATTTAAAAATGTATTCCAATATCAAACAGCAAAGGTCAACAATGCAAAATCACAATTACTTTTGCACCCCGTCTCTGTGGGCCTGGGTGTGGCCCACTCTGCCCCACTGCTCCAGTGGGGCCTAGGGCAGGATGGGGATCTTGAGGGACACTTACTCACGATATGTCCGGCAGGCAACACCTGCTCCCCGGTGTCATTGTGGGAGGAAGAAGGCACCGCTGAGGGAGGGGACAGCACATGTCAGTGAGGTGGGGTAAGCACCTGGCTGCCAGGGTCTCCCCACATCACCAGAGGTACAGGCAGGATGGGATCCCCGCTCCCCACTGGCTCCAGCCCAGTATCGGGGGATACTCAGGTGCCTGCCCACTCCCCCAACCCCCATCATGCCCTCACGGTAGCAGTGTGGGAAGTCAGTGAAGCCTTCAGCACACGCGTCGCATCGCGCCCCTGTGAAGTTTGGCCGGCAGTAGCAGCGGCCAGTCAGGTCCTCACACGTCCCGTCTGTGAAATCCGACTCACAGTTGCAGCCTAAGTGGGTGTGGGAAGTCAGGGGACCCCAAGCCCAGAGCTCTCAGGCCTCTAAGGAGGGTCAGCATCTGCACCGCCACCCCTCAACCTGGGATGTGGGATGAGAGCCATGGCCTCCCAGATAGCTGCAAAGGCCCCAGGACCCCCCATCTGGGCACACCCTGCTCCTGGACACCCTTGGGACACACCCACCCCGACCACACCCAGTCACCTCCACTTACGGCGGCAGGCATGGGGTGAGTCGAGTGGGTGGTCTGGGGAGCGGTAGAAGCCAGGCAGACACTGCTCACAGTTGATGCCCGTGGTGTGATGCTGCGATGGAACAGGGCCACTGAGTCCAGGAACCCACTGCCCCCAGCCTTGTGCGGGCCCTGCCCACCCGAGACCCTCACCACAGACCTAGCGACAGCCCCACCCACCTGGCAGTCGATGCACACGCCCCCGCCCTGGTAGACCTGGTCTTGATTCTGGCTGGCGTTGCGCTGATCCACCTCTGGGTCGTAGTAGCAGTCATGGGCGTGGCCATAGCAGTTGCAGGCTGGAGAGCAAGAGGCTCAGCTGTGGCCAGGCCTCCATGACCCCCGCCAGACTGGGACCCCCAGGCACGTCCCGTAAACTGCAGGTGACCCCAGACGCAGGTGATGGAGTGTGCCATGTTGCCTGTGTGCCAGGCACTCTCTTGAGCATGTATAAGCATGTGTGAATGTGTATGAATGCTGTGTGTACTGTGTGAGCACATGTCCACATGCACATGTGTACAAACATGCGTGTGTACATGAGTATGAAGAATGAGATGTGAGTACAAGAGTGCATTGTGTGGGTATGAGTACATTTGAGCACGTGTGAGCATGTGTAGTAGTGCATGTGTGAGCACCACGCAGGCGTGTGGAGGGGCACTCACACTGGCATTCATTGGCACTGTCTGTGGTTGCTGGCCTCCATGGCTGCTGGTTGAAGCCGGGGCAGCAGCGGTCACAGGAGCCCCCACACGTATTGTGTTGGCAGGCGCACTGAAGCCTGTAGGGGACACATGGGCACAGGAAGGGCTCAGACCCACCAGGGACCCAGAGGGACCGGAGAAAGGCAGTGGCTGTGTAGGGACTTCATGGAGGCTGGGAGCTCGGGCAGAGCATGGCATGGTCCGTGCATGTGGCCCCTGACCACAGGTGAGCCTGAGCCCTGGGCCCCTCAGGTTCTAGCTACACCCTCCCCATCACAGCCAGGACTCAGGCCAAGTCTGCAGCTTTCCTGGGCCAACTCTGAGGTCTGGGTCTTGCTCAGCAGGCAGCCCTGGGCTCAGCGAGACGCCCCTATTACCCAGGGCTCCTCCCCAGGGGCAAGTGGCCAAGAACTGCTTCCTCTTCCAGCCGGGGGTGGACTCCAGTCAAAGGGCTGGAATCCAGCCTACTGTCCTGGAGAGCAGCTCCTGCTGGCTCAGTGGGCAGGGGGACAGCTGGCTGCAGCTGAGGACTGAGCACAGAACCACCCTTCCCCTCGGCACACACCTCCACAACTCAGTCAAAGGGGGAGCAGGAAGAACAGCCCCGCCCCAGGGCCGTGTGCACCTCAGTCCTAGACCAGTACCACAGTGCTTGCAAGTCCTGAGCCGGCCCCAGGAGCCAGTCCAAGAAGAAGAGACTGAGAGCTCCAAATCCACTTGAGCCCCTCCCTTCCTGCACAAGGGGCTACATACAGAGCCTGGAGAGTCAACACTACTGCTCCTTGGCATCCAGAGAGGGACCAGGAATAATCTGCCACAGAGGGGCCATCATAGGAAGCCCCGAGGATCCGCAACCAAGGCCCTGTGGCTGGTGTTTCATTTTTCAAGAATCTACACTTGAGAAACCTGTATGCGGGTCGGGAAGCAACAGTTAGAACTGGACATGGAACAACAGACAGGTTCCAAATAGGAAAAGGAGTACATCAAGGCTGCATGTTGTCACCCTGCTTATTTAACTTATATGCAGAGTACATCATGAGAAATGCTGGACTGGATGAAGCACAAGCTGGAATCAAGATTGCTGGGAGAAGTATCAATAACCTCAGATATGTAGATGACACCACCCTATGGCAGAAAGTAAAGAAGAACTAAAGAGCCTCTTGATGAAAGTGAAAGAGGAGAGTGAAAAAGTTGACGTAAAGCTCAACATTCAGAAAACTAAGATCATGGCATCCAGTCCCTCACTTCATGGCAAATAGATGGGGAAACAGTGGAAACAGTGTCAGACTTTATTTTTCTGGGCTCCAAAATCACTGCAGATGGTGACTGCAGCCATGAAATTAAAAGACGCTTACTTCTTAGAAGGAAAGTTATGACCAACCTAGACAACATGTTAAAAAGCAGAGACATTACTTTGTCAACAAAGGTCCGTCTAGTCAAGTCTATGGTTTTTCCAGTGGTCATGTATGGATGTGACAGTTGGACTATAAAGAAAGCTGAGCACCGAAGAATGGATGCTTTTGAACTGTGGTGTTGGAGAAGACTCTTGAGAGTCCCTTGGACTGCAAGGAGATCCAACCAGTCGATCCTAAAGAGATCAGTCCTGGGTGTTCATTGGTAGGACTGATGCTAAAGCTGAAACTCCAATACTTTGGCCATCTGATGCGAAGAGCTGACTCATTGGAAAAGACCCTGATGCTGGGAAAGACTGAAGGCAGGAGGAGAAGGGGATGACAGGATGAGATGGTTGGATGGCATCACTGACACAATGGACGTGGGTTTGGGTGGACTCCGGGAGTTGGTGATGGACAGGGAGGCCTGGCGTGCTGCGGTTCATGGGGTCGCAAAGAGTCGGACACGACTGAGCAACTGAACACTGTCAGTGTACCCCTTAACCAAGAGATTAACACAAAGATTAGGGCATCTGTCAAAAGTCCTTGGAAAACCACACTGGAGGGATTCTTCCCAATCTAGGGCACATGGTCATCACACAGGTGAAGCCCTATTGAAAACCTGCACAGAAACAACCCAATGGGGTCAGTCAATGCAACCAACAGCAGGGTCGCACCCCAGGAACTTCACTTCATGGAGCAATCAGGTTGAAACCATAAAAAGAGAGTGTTTAAAGATTATAACAGAAGACAGTGAAACGACAGTTCTCAAGTGTTGAAAGAGATAGCCATCAACCAGGAATTCTACAGCCAGCTAAACTATCACCAAAGAGGACTTCTCTGGTGATCCAATGGTTGGCAGTCCGCCTGCCAAAGCAGGGGACATGGGTTCAATCCCTGGTCCGGAAGGACACATGCTGTGGGGCAACTTAGCCCGCACAGCAACTGCTGAGCCCATGCACCGTAGAGCCTGTGCTCTGGAACAAGAGAAGCCACCACAATGAGAAGCCCAAGTAGCACAGTTAAGAATAGACTCCGCTTTCTGCAACTAGAGAGAGCTCCCAAGAAGCGACAAAGACCCAGCGTAGCCAAAAATAAAATGCTTTAAAACAAAAAAGAATCTTAAAAAAATTAAAAAATAATAAAAATAAAAAGACCCCGGAGAGCTCCCTCGCCCCTCCCACACTACAAGGACACAGCCAGAAGACAGTCACCTATGAACCAGGAAGGGGGCCTCAGCTGCCTCCAGAACCGTGAGGAATAAGTCTCCATGGTTTATAAGCCGCCCAGCCTCTGGCATTCTGTCAGCCTGAACAGACTAAGGCACAACAGAAACAAAACAAGTGCCTTCCAAACCGAGGGGTGGGGAAGACTGGGGGCTGGGCACAGACTGGGCAGGTAGTCGGCACTCAGAATGATGGTGGTAGAGAGGGCAGAGAGGATGCAGGTGGGGGTGGAGGTGATGGTGGTAGAGGCTGAGGGGCAGAGAAGAGCAGCTGGTAGGGCAGAGCCTTCATGGAAGAGGCAGGAGACACAACACAGGGAGGACACAGCAGGCTGACGCTGCAGGGCAGGGGTGTGCGAGGGGTTTTGGCACTTGAGGTTCCGGGAGAGACACCCCACACGCCCTGCAGGGTGAGCAGAGCTATGTTTATGCCCAGGTGCAAGTGAGTCAGGGCAGATGCCGACGCCCTCCCGGCAGGCATGGGCAGGCCTGCCTCTCCTCCGGGGCTGATCTGGCCGCCCAGCTGGCGCCCTAAACAACCATCACGAGTCCCACTTGGCACTTAATTTCCTGGAGCAACCAGCTGCGCCTGGGTTCAGCACCTGAAGCTGTGGGCAGAAATCCTCGCCCAGGGCCACACTGAGCCTGCATGGGCCACACGGGTCCTGGGAGCCTGCACCAGTGTGATCGTACCCCTCCCCCTGCAGACCCATCAGCCACGCCTGAGGAGGTCTAGGGTTCACCTCTTGGTGTTTTTTGACTATGAGAACAGGGGTGAGCTTCTGCACTGTCTGGGTTTCATCCACCTCCCTATCAACTAGGATGTGGACACAGTGATAAACCCCAGAATTGAGGGGCCTGCATGATTTTGAGGCAAGGGAAGCAGCAGGAGGAGGTGGCTGACAGAGGGTGGGGGCTGCAGGAGCCTGGCCTCAGGCTCCCTTGGCAGGCTCTGCTGCCTCTTCCAGCATCGCCTGTCCAGCCCTGGACCTGCTTTATGCCCCAGAGCCCTCAGCCCTGCCAGGACCTCTGTGCTGGGCAGAGGCCTCCCATTCCCTGCATGCCCAGAACAGGGGCTGCTGGGGTGGGGCGGGAAGCCCACCTGTGCCTCTGAAGCAGAAACACAGCCCAGCATGTGTTAACTCCACACACAGCTGCTGATGGATGGGAGGGAGGAAGAGAGGTAAGAGGGAAGGGAAAAGGAGGGAGGGAGGAGTGAATACACGGACGAATCCACTGGCGAGCCAGGAGGAGAGCTGGCCTAGTGCCAGGCTCCAGCTGATAATTTAGCTGAGTGCTCACTGCTGAATTCATGGCGCTGGAGCCACTTAGGCACATAGCACCAGTGGCAGCTTGTTAAAGACTTAGGTTCCTGAGCCCTGCCTTACTGGCTGAGCTCAGAGCCTCCACTGAGCGTGTCAGATGGGGGTCTCTGGGCTGCTCCCTGTCCTGAGCCTCGGCCCCTGCCTGTGTTGAGGATGGAGGTCAGGGTGGGGCGGCAGGGAGTGTATAATCTGTGCCCTCAAGGAAGGTGGGAGAGCTCCCCCCACCCCAGAGGGGCAGCTGGGTCACAGGTCCAGGTAAGGCTCCACCTCTGTGGGCAGCAGGGCAGAGACCCAAGCCAGACACTAGGCCCTGCCCTTCCACCTCACTATGCAGACGGGGAAACTGAGGCCACGGGAAAACGAGGGGCAAGGGGCCAGTGTAGGGGCGATGAAACCAGGCCTCCTCTCCCTCAGGTTGAGCACCAGATAGGGGGATGAGTAGGGAGCAGCAGGTCTCACCTGAAGGGGTCTGTGGGGTCTTTGGCATCACAGACATCCGCATGCCCGTGGCAGACACAGCGGCCGCCGATGCTGATGTCCTTGATACTGTAATAGTACTGTGCAGGGCCCGCAACGTCAGCGCGTGGCTTCCCGCTCCTGCCCTGAGCCCAGGTGGCCCCGCCTCATCAACCCCCAGCCCCAGTGGCCCCGCCCACAGCAGCCCGGCCCCACGGGGCCCCGCCCACAGCAGCCCCAGCCCCCGTGGCCCCGCCCACACCAGGCCCGCCTGCCCGCCAGCTCACCCGGCGGGTGACTGTGGGGTCCCGCAGCGCCTTGCCCATGAGGTGGCCCAGCAGCGTGTTGGTGCGCAGGAAGCGCAGGCGAATGTTGGTGGCTTTGGTGAAGTCACGCAGCAGCGGCGAGTAGGAGAAGTTCATAGCACCTGGGCGGCCGTTCACCAGGGACACCACGATCTGAGGATGGACGCAGATCAGGCGGGGGCATGGTGCCGTCACTGACCGCCAGGCCTCATGCCCCGCGCCGTCCCGCCCGGCCCACCTCGCCATTCTCCAGAGGTACGATCCGCGAGTACTCGGTGCTGCAGATGACGTCGTCGTCCTGCGTGATGCGCTCCAGCGTCTGCGGTCCAAACCGTTCCAGGCAGTCCCTCTTGGAGGCTGCGGGAATGCCGAGGGTGAGCGCGCGGCGCTCTGGGGAAGCCCTTGGAGGAGGCAGTGCCCTGCTGCCCTGCGCGCCCTGTCTTCCGGGAGCCCCATGGCCTCAGCCAGCAGGAAGCATCAACCGGAATGCAGGATCGGAATGCAGGATCGCGGCCCACCCTCGGGGTTTTGTTGAACAGAGCCTGGAGCACATCGCAGCTTCCTCCAGAGGGCGCGTCAGGACCCAGGGTGCCCCTGCCCCGAGGCTCTGAACTTGCCCACCCCTGGCGAGCTGACCGTCCAGGCCTTTGCCATTCTCTCTGCAGAGTGTCCCGTTGCGTGTCCCTCCCCAACCCCACCCTTGGGGCACCCATCCTGACTGTCCCTCATAGGGCTGCCCTGCACTCACTCTTGGGCTTTGGAGCTTGAGGGGGACACAAGTTCCAGGGCCACCCAATCAAAGCTGCATGGACATGATTGGTCAGGGTGGCACATGGCAGAGCCAACCAGTGAGCAGGGGTGCAGCGCTCCCGTGCTCCCCTGATGGGGCAGCTAAGTTGGTGGCCTTTGCCACCTCGGGAGTTGCTGGAGCATAAGGCCAGTCCACAGAGAGCTAGGAGATGGACCCAGCAGTGCCATGTCAGGGACACAAGGCCCTGAACCCCCATCTGCCTTCAGGAATATGCACCCCACAGCCCGGCCCACCTAGAAGCCGGGCGTGAGGGCAGGCCTGGTATCCAGAGGCCTTGAGAGCACAGCACCGGCAGCCCACCCACCCAGGGTATCCCCCCTTGCCAGCCCCTCATTCCGGGAGACTCACATGCAAAGTACTGCCAGGGCTGGTAGGTGTGGCCAAAGTCCGTGGACCGCTCCAGCACCCAGAGGTCTGGCCGAGGGGAATTGGCAAACTTGATGAGCACGTAGGCCACGTGGAAAACCTGCCGGATGATGGGTGAACACCCCTGAGACCCCTTCCATGCCACGTGGGGCCCCCAAACAACCTGGAGGGCCGCCCCCACCCTGTGAGGTGAGGTTCCAGAAGATATCTGTGGGCTTGCCCTCAGGGGCCAGATACACCCAGGTAAGAGGGCCAGCTGGCTCAGGAAGCAGCCCCTCGGCTTGCAGGCCAGCCCAGGGCCAGTGAGACCTGCACCGGGGACATAGAGATGACCAGCAGAACCCAGCATTTCTGGAGGGCTCCCCTCTTGGGCCTGAGGGTGCCTTAGGGCTCAGACACACCCCCTCTCCAGCCCCACCCCAGCTGAGGCTGCACACAAGCCTGATGGGGGCTGGAGTCAGACAGGGCCCAGGCAGTGGGGCTGGGCAAAGTGATGGCAGAAGCTCATCCCACTGTCCCCAGAGCTCTGGTGGCTGGCCTGGGAAGGTGGCCAGATGATGTCCCAAGCTCCCAGGAGCCTGGCCTCCTTGCACAGCAGGCCGATGAACCCCTGCCCGGGATGGGGGCCCCTGTCACAGTCATCCTGGTGACCCCATCATCCTCAGAGCCAACTCAGGACCTGCCCATCTCACCCACTGACTGGCCACAGGGGCAGGCAGCGAGGATCCACCAGGGCCCAGCCTCTGCCTGCCACTGGCACAAGGCCCCAAGAGGGGAGACAGACAAACACAGGCCCTCCTAAAGCTGGGCCAGGGAGACCCTGCCAGCCCAGGAGTCAGAAGCTGGAGCTCTGCTGGGCCCAGCCATTGGGGCAGCACCTGGCCAGGGGGACGGGGGAGGCTGTTCATACAGAGGCACCCAGAACCCCCAAGGTCCCGCCAGGTGACCCAGGCTGACCTCTACTGTTCCGTCGCTGGGTCTCAATCTGACCTCACTCCCTTGTCTCTCCCCTCTGGGCCAGAGGTCGGCATCCCTGGATGTCCCTCTGTCCCGTGCCCCAGACCTCAGCTTAGAGGGCCAATGACCCCTTCTCCTCCCCCACCTCCGCCCCAAAGTCAAAGATGAGGCGCCATTTTCTGAGCTGCTCTCTATGTGCAAAGTCTGGGCTCCAAGGAGACCCAGGCAGGGCTGGCGGAGAACCCGGTTCCCAGTCTGTACACAAGGAGAGCTGAAGCCCTAGACGAAGGGCAGAGACACAGCTAGTGAGCACCCCACCCATGGACGACGCCTGCCCCACCCCTGAGGGCCCTCAGTCACACCCCCATGCCAGACCTGCTCACAGGTGGGCGTGCTCACCAGCCTCAAGAGCAACGTCGCACCTCAGGCCACTCACTGTCCCCTCAGTCAGGCCCTGCCCAGCCCAGGGGAACAGGCCCTTTCCAGTGTCCACTGCTCTGGAACCAGCTGGTCTGTCAGTCAGCCAGGCCCCAAGCCTAGGGACAGAGCAGGGGTTCCCTCCAGGGCTGCCCAATGCCCACAGTCACCCCCTCCCCTGGTCAGCCTGAAGCTGCTGTGGTAGCCCCTCGAGGGACAGTGAGGGGACCACGGACCCCTCAGGGCCCAGCCCTCAGGAGACCAGGCGCCTAGAATCCAGGAGTGGGGGTAGGGCAGGGGGCGGGGGTTGTGAGATCCCAGGACATTGAGACACACCCATTCCTAACCCTGCGCTTCCAGGAAGGCCTGGCTTTTGCAGGGAAAGGCCTGTCCCAGGGTGTGTTGCGGGGGGAGGGGGCGGTGAGGGCCTATTCACCCATTGCCAGGCCTTGAGATCATCTTCCACTTGGCCCTGCCCAGTCAGGGGAAGGGCTCAAGCCTCTGGGGGTACAGACCCTACATTTGGCAGACACCTTGGCCAACCCCTCAGGCATTCCAGAAAGCCCTGGGGACCGAAAACGGCCCCTGTGCCAGGAGGGGTCTTCATGAGGAAGGGGGACACGGCAGGGTGGGGGCCTCAGTGTGCACTGGACACGGAGAGGCTGTTTTGGGGGTGGCAGCGTGGCTGCCACAGAAGGCCCCCAGAGAGATTAAAGCCTCGCTCCGAGCCCCGTGGGGCCCACCCCCGCCTTTCCCTGAGTGAGGCCACCAGGCTGCACCCTCCATGGCCAGCTTGGTCCCTCCCTCAGGTCGGCGGGCTGCACACATTTTTCCCAGCTGAGAGCACTTGCACAAATATTGACTCGAAGATGCTAATCAGGCAGGACAGGGGCAGCAGGAAAACTACCGCCCCCCTCCCCCAAGGCCCAGCCCTCTGGGTGCGCTCCAAGGAAGACCCCTGCCTTCCGTCCATCTGTCCACCTGGTTGTCTCACTGTCACAGCAGGCTGGAAGGATAGGAAGGCATATGTTCAGCTCTCCCATCTGTCCCCGATCTGGTTCGGGGAGCCGCACAGCCGCCCTGGGCACGACCCAGAGCAAGTGCAGACCCCTGGCCTCCCTGGACATGGCCCCCCCCACATCGTCCCCGCCTGCTTCACTCTGCTCAGCTGCCAACTCCCCTGACCTTTCCTGCTGCTACAGAGCTCTGCGCAAAAGGAAAAAAAGTCTTTTAAAGCAAAAGCCAAACAAAAGCCTCCTGAGTTATTTTTAAAAATCTTGCTATTCTGGGGCAGGCACGTCTCCAGGACAGCAGCCGGACCCGCCTCTCGGCCACGGCCCCCCCACCCAGCCTGACCTCGGAGGGCTGGGCTCGCCAGGAAGGGGTCTGCCCTGTGACCGCTGCCTGGAGTGGGTGACGGAGCCTGGAGAGCCTGGGTGCGTCCCAGGCCTCAGTGGCTAGATGGTCCAGGGTGGGCAGGGGGTAGTGGGACAAACACTGTAGAGGTCAGAGGCCAGGGGTCAGGGTGCAAGACCTGAAGAAAGGGTGTGAAGGCTCAGGGAATCTCCAAAGAGAAGAGGCCACCTGTTCCTGCAGGCAAGCAAAGGTCACCCAGAGCCACACCAGAGGCAGAGATTGGGGGGCGGGGGGAGGGCAAACAGGGGATGGGCTGGTGTCAGAAGACACAGGGAGGGCCAGAGAGGAAGCCGCTGCTGAAGACCCCTGGGGGTCTCCATAGCGCCAGGGACGGGGGTGCAGGGGGGCACAGCAGGCAGGAAGCCTCCTGGGCTCAGGCATCCACGTACCAAGGACAGGGCTGATGCTGGAGCCTCTGGGAGCACAAGGTCATCAGGGCCAGCACACTCCACCTCTGCCCTGAGCCAGGCCCTGTGCCCCTGTCCTGGGGAAAGAGGACCCTGCCCCCACCGGCTGGGCCACCAGCATGAATCACCAGGCAGCCTGTGACTCAGCCTGACCCTGCAGGAAGCAGGGCCCCCTGCTGATTCCCAGGGATGGGCCAGGGTCCCAGCCCCGCCGGGTGGGGCAGGAAGCCCCTCCTAGACCAGGCGTCCGGACCACCTCCCCCTTTGTTCCCAGGGGCACCCAGACCTCCTGGACCACCACCCCAGACTGTTGGACTGGCCTCAGGGCCCTGTGTGCTGAATCTAGTTGAGCCAGCACCCCGGGTTTGCCCTCTCCCTGGAGACCCCATCTGGAAACCTTGATAAATATAAATGCAACAGTGGGAGGTGGGGGGGGTGGGGTGGCCTAGTGGGCATGTCAACTCAGGCCCCCAGCTGGGTCAATAAGAATGGCCATCCACACAACGGGGAGCTGAAAACAGGCCACACGTGGCTGCCACTCCAGGAGTGGAAAAGCTACTGCTGGAAAGAAAAATAAAACCTGGAAACACAGAGTGGGCAGGCAGAGGCCCCAGGAACCCTGACTCTGTGGGGCCAGGTGCCCAACACACTGGTGTGTAGAATGGAGCACGTAGGGGGTTTCTCAGCGATTGGGCGATCTGACAGCTCTATAGGAGCTCACCAGCTCAATGGAGCTGGGCTTGGCGGGGAGTTCAGACACCCCCAACCATCCATATGCTGTCTTGGGTCCCCTGCCTTGAAGGGGGGGTTTGGGGTCCACCCCACCCCCACCAGAGCTCCTGTCCCTGTCCCACAGCACCTGCAGCCTGGCCCAGGTCAGGCCAGATGGTCAGCCTCGGGCCATAGGAAGTGGAGTTTATCCCAAGGGGACCCCAACACCCAAACAGTTTATAGACTTTAGCATGAGCCGTGTTGCTGGAAGCCAATGCCATAGTGTTTGTTTAAAAACAGACAGAAGAAAGGAGGCTGGGGGGCTCAGTATGAGGAGGCCAGAGTGTTGCTGTGTGCCATGATGGCCGGGGGTGAGTGGCAGCAGGGGCCAAGGACAAATAGCCCCCAGTCCCAGCCCCCTATGGCCCCTCTGGCCCTGCATCCTTCAAGCCGAGGGACGAGCTGAGGCACGGTCTCCCGACTCCCACAAGGAGAGAAGGGACCCCTGCTGACCTGAGGACTCACCCTGGGGAGGCTGTCCCAGACCCCCACGCTCTCACCAACCCCCAGGGAGCCTAGCCCAAGGAGCTGTGTCCGGTTCAGACCCCGCCCCCCCCCCACCTGTAAGCAGAGCCTGGCTGCTTCCGGCCACTTCCCTTGAGCAACCCCGCTGACCCTCCTGGGGCGCTGCCCACATGGCTGAGAGCCCAGCTGGGCCTGGCCAGCCTGGCCAGTGACCGTGACCTCATAACCCAGCAGGCCGGCGGGCACGCCGGGACCAGGCTGCCTGCCCAGGGAGCCCCAGACTGACCAGCTCAGAGTGGGTACAGTCCGGGACTGGGGTGGGCAGGGTAGGGCTGCATGGGGGGTCCTGACCACAAAGCAGCCAGCACGTCTGGGGCCCTTGTGAGCAGCAAGGCCGAGGCACATGCTCACAGCCCACATCCAGAGGAGGGCCGGAGGCACAGTCAGCCTGGCCTCTCCTCCACATTGGGGCTCCAATCCCCCTGTGGTGGGGGTGGGAGACAGCTGGTGCCCTCCCTGCCTCCCCACTGTCCCTCAGGGAGGGCAGACTCCTCACCCTGGCATTTTCAGTCCCTCAACCAACACTTTTGGCCTCCCACCCAACCCCCCAGCCTACACCCCACTACCAGCCCAGACCCTGCTCCACTGTACCCCTCACCTGGTCTCCAGTCTCCTCCCCTCCAGGCCTGGCCTTTTGGGGCTGGGACAAAGGGCCGCCCCATCAGGGCACAAGCAGAGAACACAGCCCACAGCTGGGAGGGGACCTCTATTCCTCACCTGCCTCTGCATCTGAGGGTGAGGGCTGAGCCCACAGGTGGGGGTTGCTGGGGAGAGGCCCTCCCCCATGGCTGGGCCACCAGGGGGCGTCTGGAGAGGGAGGGGACTCCTCCCAGAACCAGCCCTTACTCACCCTGCCCAGCTCCCTAAGACCCCCTGGGAACATAGAAAGTGAGGCTCAGAACAGGGAGCCTGAGACAGGCAAGAGGCCCGGGGGAGACAAGAAACAGCAAAAACCCGCTGGCCCCTGGAGGACCCCCAGGCAGGCCACTGCTGGGACTTGGGACAGTGCCCCCTCGGTCTCCAGCCAGAGACCCCCTTCTGAGGCTGGCATCCCACAGGCTCAGCTCCACAGCCAGTCCTCTCAGGTGTGGGGTCCTGGCCAAGGTCAGCAGGGCAGGAGTGGAGGCCTGGACTTCTCCATGCCCTTCTCGGCCAGACCCTCACTCTTGGGGCCTCGGTTTTTCCATCTGCAAAATGAGGGGAATAGAGTGCAGTGACCCCTGCCCCATCCTGGGGAAGGTCAGAGGTGATGAGGAGGAGACAGGGAGAAAGCTCCTTGAGGTCCCAGAACAGAAGGACGCTACAGGGACCAGGCCCCACCAGCTGCAGCTCCACCCCCGGGGTGAGAAGGAAGAGGAGCTGCCAGCGGTCCTCCCTGGCCTCCCAGGGCAGGAAGTCCTCCTGATGCCCAGGGCCAGCTGCCCCGCCCCCACCCGCTTTCCTGGGGCATCCGCTTCACATCCCAGAACAAAGGCCCCTGGCAGCCGCCGCAAGGGGAGGGCCCAGCCTCACTGCCCACTCACCGACTCTGACAGAGGACCCAGCCCCACCCCAGGGGGACCTGTGCCCCAAAGGAAGGCCCAGCCCCTAAGCCAGGGAACCCCCAGGCCCCTCCCACTGGCCTCTCTCCCCCTGCACAGCCAGTGTGCTTGGAGGGTCCTGCCCGGGACACCCTCAGTCTGGCTGCAGGCCAGCTGCTCCCGTGACCAGAATGGGGGCACTTGAGGAGGTAGATCCCAGGGTCGCTGTGAGGGTGCCTCCAAAACACCTTCCCCCAGCACTCCAGCTGGTGCCCCCTCCATCCTCCAGAGCTCCCATTTCCTACCCCCATGAGCCCCTCTGCCCACGAGGGACCTGGTCTCTGTTCCCAACCCCCACTGGCCGAAGGCACTGGCCGAAGGGACCCAGTAGTCATGCAGTGACTCGGGGAGGAAAGGGCAATGAGCTCCTTTTCCTAAAGGGAAGGTGGTGAACATGGGAATCACCTCTGGAATTCCACCGTGGCTCAGAAACATGTCCAGGAAAGGGTTTTCTCTCATCACAGAGTTGGACACTGGGTGCTTCCACTCCACCCAACTCCAAAGCACACAACTGGGCATGTCCGAGGCTCCCCTGCCCCCACCCCAACCAAGGCTGGCATCCCCTTAACCAAGATGGGGGTTTCCGTAAGTCATAAAGAGGAGAAGGAAGAAGGGAGGGGTGGGGACATGGGAAGAGCAAAGGGTTGGCAAGTGGATGGATGTTAGCGGGTGGACTGGTAAGGTGGGTAAGTAGATGGATGAGTGGGAGGGTGGGTTGGTAGACGGATGGGTGGGAGGGTGGCAAAAAGAGAGGATGGGGGAGAGAGAGAGTAAGAGCAGTGGGAGGGTGGGAGAGTCGATCTCCCCACAAGCAGGGCTGGAAACGGTCGCTTTCCCATTTGTGTCATTTTACATTTGGGGAAACCGAGTCTTGGTGGGCAAGACGCACACAGAGTGAAACCTGGCCCCAGTGCAGGCCCAGTCTGCAGGGCAAATGTCCCGCCTGCCTCCGCATCTTTGTCCTACACAGACAGACACTGAGGCGCAGGGGGCCATGGAGGCGGGGCGGGGGTGGGGTGGTGTTAGCACTGTCCGAGCTCCCCCTTGGCCCCACCCACTGTACCTCGGGAGGGCACTGTGCCCACCTGCTTTGGGAGGCCAGACCACTGTGTGCCCAGAGAGCACCCCTGCCCTGCCCCAGCCAGGCCAGGTTTGTCCACAGAGGAGGAGGGACGAGAAGGACCCAGTGGCTCCGCACAAGCTCCCCTGCTGACCCCGGGGCAGGGGCAGAGTCCACATCCCCCTCTCCCTCCCTGGCGCCCCCACTAGGGCAGTGCCGGAGACAGGGGCACCCTGGGGCACCCAGGGGTGCTGAGGTCCCTCTCATGCTCCCAGCAGAAAGGAAGAGAGCACAGGTGTGGTGAAGGCCCAGTGAGCTGAAGGGCAGTGGGCCTGGCGCCCCCCAGACCTGGGCCAGGCAGCACTAGCAGCCCAGGGGCCTCCTGCAGGGCCTGGGAAGGGAGCCCCTCCCAGGGCCTAAGAGCTAACCCCCCCCCCCCATTCCCCTGGAACTCCCAGGCCACTTACTGGGACTCAAACCCATTCCCCTCACTACCCCCTGCCCACCAGGCCTCCAGGTGGGGGCAGGAGGCAACCAACACTGCCCCCTAAACCCACCTGCAGGGCACGCCTCCCACCCAGCCAGGCTCCCAGGAGATGCATCCCCAACTCTCCTGGGATGCCCTCAAGGTGACAGCAGGATGGAGGCCCAGTGAGGAACAGAAACCCACCAGGTCACGCACCAGGATGGTGGCTAAGTCCCTATGACCAGAGAAGGGGTGAGCATGGGGTTGAGTAGGATCAACCCTGAGCCTGATGCCCAGGCAGGCCCAGAGCTGGCTGCTCCTGGGCTCGGCCTCATCGACCTGCCACCCCTACCCCACTCCACCCAAGAAGGTGATGGGACTGCTGGCCCATTTCACAGGCCAGGATTCCAAGGCTAGACACCTAACAATGTCATGTGGGGAGTGGGACAAAGCCTGTGAGCCTGAACCAGCCCAGATCCACCAAAGGGGGAAATGCCTGACATCCTCCTGCATGCCTGACTGGGAGTGCGGGGTGGGGGGGTGCACACCTAACCCTTGGGTGGCCCCGCAGCACAGGTATCCTAGGAATGTCCACTTCCGCTGGCCTGTGCATTCCTGCAGCCCCTCCCACTCCCCAGTGGGCCTGGCTCCCTGCGGAGGAATTCCTCTGAGTAAACACCAGGGCGCCTGGCCAGGGGCACAGGGCCCACAGCCTTCAGTCCCACCTCCGTGTCAGCCCCCCAGCGCCCCTCACCCTAATTCTCCATGTGACCTCTGGGAAGGCCCCCATCTGGCCTCCCGCCTTGCTGTGAACCATGAGGATGCTGAGAAAACAATGGAAGGTGCCCCCTGCCACCCCTGTGTCTGTGCTGAGCCTGCCACAAGCAGCCCATCCGTGCCCGGTCCAGCCCAGCCTCCCAGTCTACTGTAGGTGGAGACCCCGCCTTCCAGTCCATGCCTCAAGGGGAGCCCTACGGCCAGAGACACAGGGTGGGGCTGCGGCAGACGGAACAGGGACTGTACCTGGCCCAGGTCCAGAGTGACGTTGACCTCGTTGTACTCCAGGCCCCGGGACAGTGGTGGGCTCTGCCACCAGCGCTCCGTGCCGTCAATGGCATTGCTCACAGGGTGAGCCCTGTTGCTGCTGGCGGCCGTGCAGATGTCGCAGTACTGGCCCTGTGGGGGAGAGGTGGTCAGATGGCCAAGGAGTGCTGTGACCTTTTGCCTCTCCAGTCACTCCCACCCCTGCCCACGGGGCCCACCCCTAGCCTGTGGAGCCTTGTCTGCCGTTCACTCTTTCACTTGGCAAACACACACTGGGTGCCAACACGGCTCATATGAGACGATCACACCTGCCACAGAGGAAACAGGAGAGCAGGCGGGGGAGGGGCACCCAGCGCAGGTGGGGAAATCATGGTAGGCCTCCCTGAGGAGGTGGCTCTGAGTCCTACACCATAAGAGAGGGTATGCTCCAGGCAGAAGGGCTGGCTGTGCAAAGGCCCTGGGGCAGGAAGAGCAAACTAAGAGTAAACCACAAGAAGGCTAGTGTAACTGGAGCTGAAGGGCAAAGGGCTGGCTAAGGAGCAAGTCACATGTCATTCTCTCCCACAAAACTGGCCACTGCAGGGGGCTTTAGAAGGGCTGGCACAGGATGGGGCCCAGTGGAAACCTAAAGAGGGAGGAAGGTGGGGCTACAGTCAGAAGGCCCAGGCCGAGTGTGTGCCCCTCCCCACCTCTACCAGCCCATCCCTCAAACCTCCCTGCTAGGCTCTCACCCAGAGCCATGGAGCAGGGTCTCCAGGGAGGCAGCCTGTGGGGAGGCCCCAGAGGGCAGGCACGTGGGCAGCCGGCAGACGAGGCCGGGACCTGCTGGCTCTGCCATTTCCGAGCTCTGGGACCCGGCCAGGTCCCAGCAACGGCTGAGCCTCACTGCCCTGTCTGAAGAGTGGGCGTAATGCTGGCACCTGCTGCGGCCACTGCAGGATTAATGGATCCCACGCGGGGCCTGGCAGCTGCTTCTGTCACGGTCCAGCCACCTGCCGGGGCCCTGTCCTCTGGCGGGAGACACAGGGGCTCCCAGCGCCATCCCGGCCTGCTGTCCCCATGGGGTAGGAGCAGGTGCTGGAAGCCCAGGCTGGGGTGGGGGCAGCGCTGGGCCCTGGCTGCTGGCCCAGTGGAGGCCCAACCCCCCAGCCCAGAGGAAACCAGACCTGCTGTCCCTTCGCACACAAAGGCGGCCCTCGGAGACTTGGCACTGATTGAGGCCCAGAGAGGCCGCGTCTGGGAAATGTGGCCGCTCCACCCCTCCCAGCCTCCCAGGGGGCCAGACCTCCTCCTAAGAGTTGGGAGCGTGGGAGATGCCCTGTCCCCACTCCCAGGCCTGGCAGCCAGACAGCCCCCAGCCTCCACCCACGCAAGGTGTGCCCCTGCCTCCCCTGGACACACCTGCTCACAGCTTCCACCATGTGCCCAGGACAGCAAGACCTAGAAGAGGAACTCGGGCACTAAGCCGCCAAGAAGCAGGACCCCGTGTGTTGGGTGCTTGGGGAGGCCCCTCTACCCTCTCCCTACAGCCCTCGCACCCTGATTTCTTGTCCTCCAGCTCAGCTGTCACTCCTCAGCAGAGCCCCATTGCGCAGGACCACCCAAGAAGCTGACCTGACAGCCCCCCTCCACCACTCTGCTTTATTTATTCTGTCACATGAGGCTGCTGCGATTCTCCGATTCTCCGTTTACTGCCTCCCTGGGCAGAAGGGGCAAGAGGGGGGGGTACACCTGCCTTGTTTTTATATCTATTTTATTTATTTATCTGGCTGTGCCAGGTCTTACTTGTGGCACACTGCATCTTTTTGTTGCAGCATATGGGATCTAGTTCTCTTACCAGGGGTCAAACCCAAGCTCCCTATGTTGGGAGAACAGAGTTTTAGCCACCGGACCATGAGGGAAGTCCCCCTGCCTTGCTCTTAACTGCATCCCTGAGGCCATGACCCAGAGCTGCCGCACAGAAGGGCAGGAGCAATGGAGGACACCCAGAAGAGGGGCACCATCTGTAGAAGCCGTACCACCAGCTCAGATGGAGGAACCTGGGCTCCGGGTCCCAGACTCTGAGAGCTCCCAGGGGCTGGGCTCAGAGAGGATCATGGGAAACACCGAGAACATGTATGCAAGCTGTCTGGGGCCTGGTGGGGCTCTCAGAGGAGGTGGGTAGGGCGGTCTGGCTGGGGTGGTGGGCCTTTCAAAGAAGACTGCCTTGGTCAAGGGAGACAACGTAAGTGTCTGCTCAGGTCTCCCCAGAGAGTTGGGGCCACAGCAGGGCTGCGTGACATGGGCGCACAGTGGATGGAGCCGGGGGTGGAGGGGTGGGGAAACGAGGTTCACTCCGCCCCTCCGCTGCAGAGGGTCCTGCTGGGAACAGAGCGAGGAAGCAAGGAGCAGTGATAAGGACTTCCCCTCCCAGTGAGTCACCATGCTGGCAGCTGAGCCCCCGACTTCCCCTGCAGCACTGGGGCCAGCCCAGAATTTCTCACGTGCCCACCTGAAGTCACAGGGCCAGATCCCCAAGTTACCCTCTGCCTGCCCCAGCTGCCCACAGGACTGCCTCACCCCGATGTACAGCAGGGCTCACCCCGTGCCCTGGGTGGCATGCCCCCAGCCAGCTTCTGCTCCATTTCCCCCAGGAGACCCCAGGAACTGCTGGCTTGCAACCGTGGACCACACGACCCCCCTGACCCACCCACAAAATTGGGCTCTTGGGATGGAGAGGTGGGCCTGGTCACTCAGCTCCAGACAGTGCTTACAGGCAAGGCCCTTCACCAACCCAACAAGAGGCCAGGGTGCTGAGCAGACCTCATCCCCCAAGGGGACAGGGAAGCAGGTCCAGTGACTCGACCAAGGCTGGCCATCAGTGTTTCTGGCCATGCAGGCAGCCTCCGAACAGGGGTGCCATGGTTGAGCCTCTGCACAGGGGTGCCATAGCTAAGCACTGCAGACTTTTAAAGTGAGGCTTCAGCCCTAACCTGCTAGACTGAGAGTGCAGGACTCAAGTTTTGCTCAGAGCCCTTGCCTGCAACGCCACGGCCATGGCCACTTGCCAAGCAGTCACTGTGTGATGGACCGCCTCCTGGGCCCCTCAGGCAGGCCAAGCTCACAGTTTCAGGTGAAGCGGCCCTCGTGATGTACCCATTTTATAGATGAGGAGCCTGAGACTGGGATGGGGGAAGCCACACAGCTAAGGAGAGGGCCTTGGGCCACAGGCAGGCCACCAGCTCCTGGGCTGCTCATTTAAACACTGTGAGGAGGTAATAAGCAGCCTTCCCTCAACGGCCTGGGCAGGCAGCACAGGTTGGTAGGGGTGAGCTGGCCGGGGAGCCTGCGTTGATGAGCTGTGGAATCCCAGCTGAGCATCTGGGGGCGGGGCACTTAGCCAGGCCCTCTGGGCAGCTTTGGAGCTCCCCACAAGCTCCTCCTTTTGACCTGGCTTCTCTGATGTCACCTAGAGACACTAAGGGCCCAGGGTAGGGGTCCAGGTGGCCCCGCTCACCCTAGCCAGATCCTGGTCTGCTTTGGGGCTTTACAGGCCTCAGTTTCCCCACCTGAAACGTGGGCTTGAGCCCTCCCCCTCAGCTGGGCAGGGCTTTCAGAAGAGCATGAGTCCAGAAAGGTGAGTCCAGGAGCCCGAAGGAGGTGACACTCTGCTCCAGACAACACTGCCGCACCAGGGCCCCCTCTCACTTCTACCCACCCCCACAGGGGTGGGGAAGCAAGGGGAGTGGGCAGGCAGGCCCTGTAAAGGGGCCCCAGCAGTACCTCCCTCATTCATCACCCCCATCAAAGCTCCTCCCCTCCCCCCGTCTCTCCTGCCAGGAAGGTGGCAGCAAGTCCCTGGAGGCTGAGGCTCAGATTACAACAGCCTTGGGGCCCCCAGACTCTCCCTTAGGTAGGGCAGGGATGGGAGGATGGGCCCAGCATGGGATGTCAGGAAACCTCCGGAGCAGGCCCTACCCCGTCCCCAGGCAGAGAAGTGCCCCTGATTGCGGCTCCGAGCTCTCATCCCCAGTTAAAAACCCCTCCGTCTGTCCCCCTCCCACCTCGAGGGTCCTACCGACTCCCTAGAAACCCCGGCGGGGACAGTTTCAACCCTCCAGACGGAGTTAGCACTCCCTGTGTCTGGCCCCTCCGCCCCCATCCCTGGCCCATCCCGTCTCCAGCAGGTTCCAGCCTGTCCCGGAGGAAGGCGGAGCGGTCGGCCCCCTCCCCAAGGGCAGCCGGCCACGGAGGCCAAGTCCCGCCCTCGCCGGGATCCCGGGACTCGGGGCCGCGGGGGACCAGGCACCAACCCCTCCCGTCCAACTCGTCACCGCGGCCGAACTCAACTGGTGCCAGCCGCGCCCGGGTGGGTTGCGTGCCGCCTTCCCGGCGGGAAGCGCACTTCTCTGCGCTGAACCCGAAGGGCCGAGCTGCGGTCCCTTCCGTCCCCCGAAATGCACAACTGGGGCCTTGGGACGGGCGGCGGCGGCCGCGGTGCGTACCTGGGCTCTTCGCCGAGTCGGGCTGGAATTCCGGAGTCCGAGCCCGGCGCTCACCCCGCGCCGGCGTCCCCACACCCCCGCCCGGCCTCCGGCCCTAGCTCACCTGGATGGTCTGGTTGGGGTCCCCGCCGGCCACGGGGCCCCCCACCAACTTGCAGTAGAGGTCCTCGGTGGGGCGCGGGGCGCCGCGCGCAGGGGCCTCCTCACCGCAGGTGGCCGAGGCGGCGATGCGGGCGCCCTCCGCCAGGTTGAAGTAGGGCGGGTGCAGGCTGAAGCCACCGCCCGCCGCCCGCGCCCGCGCCGCGCCCAGCAGCGCCAGTCCTGCCAGCAGCAGCGGCGCGGGGCCCCGGGGACCGCGGGGCCGCGCACCCGGCTTCGCCATCTTCCAGCTCGCGGACTGCGGGCGAGGCGGGAGCCCGGCGGGTCTGCGGCGCCCGGCCGGGTTCGGCTCGCTCCGCCCGCGGACGTCAGGCCCCGCCCCGGCCCGCCCGGGAGCTTCGGCCCCGCGCCCCGGGGAGGGGGCGGGGGAGGCCGGGGGGAGGGGCAGCCGGCCGCCTTAACCCTTGGGACCCCGGCCCGGCCGGCCTCCTGGAAGGGGGACACCTGCTGACCTCGGGCCGGGCCGTGGGAACGCGACGCCGAGGCGGCCCCGGGGCGTGGCTCCCGGTGCCGGGCGGCCCTCTGCGCCCTCCAGCACCGCGGCCCCGGACGCGCCGGCCCGCTCCTCTCGGTCCAGCGGATCCGCTCTTTGTTTCCCTAACTTCGGGCACCTCTCGGCGGCCGAGGGTCCCCGGCGGGCCCGGGTTTGGCGCCACTCCTCTCGGGTCCAGTCCGGGCCCAGCCCGCCCCCACCCGCGACCCCAGAACCGGCAGAGCGACCCGAGTGACCGCAGCCCGGGAGCCCAAACGCGGGGTCCCTGGGATTGAGATGTGAATTCCGGAGCGCAGCGCATCCTGGCCGCCTCTCGCCGGCGGGTTTTCGGTGTTTTGCGCATGGCACTGGCCCCCATTCTGCCTCATCCAGCAGGTGTGCTGGAAGGTGCGCTCTGCCGGCTGTGAATGGCGGTTGGTAGTGGCCCCGGAGGCAATCCGATCTGCAGAGGGAGAGGGAGACCCTCAACTGTGGACTCCGTGCTTCCTTGCGAGGGGCCAGGTCAGATTCTACCCCACCTGACTCCTGCCTGGGCAAGGTTTGGTTTAAAAATTCTCTAAAACGGGGAAGTGGGGCCCTCTGCAGTGAAGGGAGGATACTCTGAGCCCCGTAGGCGCCAGGAAGACTGGCTGCAAAGGAGGGCATCTATTGAGCACCTGCTGTGTGAAGGGAGGGGCCAAGTGTGAGCCCACCCTGGTGCCTGGGGTTCCTTGCTGGGAGGCACTGTGGATCCCACCGTCTCTGTCTGCTAGTGGAACCCTCAGGTTCAGGGCAGGCTCTCAAGGACACTGGGGAAACGGGGCTGGAAGAGAGGTCGGTCGAGCTCAGGATTGTGTCCCAGCTGTTTTTGTATTTGGGTGGCTTCGGCCACTGGGTCTCCTCCCCTCCTTCAGCTCCTGGCCCACATCCGCCTCAAGGGAAGCCCTGATGGGGCTGGCGCAGCTGCTGGGCTGGCAGGGCCCCCAGTCTATGAGCCAGGCCAGCTGGGTGTCTGTCCCACGTGGGACCCCCTGGAGTCCTGGGGAGTCGAGTAAGTGCGTGGGGTGGCAGCCAGCTGGTCCTGGCGGGTCCTGCCCCAGTAGTTGTTCCCGGAAGGTCACACCACTGGTCACATCTTTCTGGCTGTCCCTGGCCTCCTGCAAATCCTGAATCCCCAGGGGCTGGAGGCAGCTTCTCTGCAGAGTTAAGACAGGCAGGCGGCAGTGTGGGCTGGCTCCCGCCTCCCCTCCCTCTCCTTTCCCTTCTTCTCTCTCATCTCCCTCGGCTCTCAGGCTATTCTGTAATTCCACCTGGGCAGGGGGAGAAGAGGTGGTTCCTCCCCAGAGACCCTCTGAGTTGGAGAGGGCCTGGCCTAGATGGGGGGAGGGGCAGGTGGACAGGAAGGAATCCAGAGTCCCTGTGCCTTGACAGGCCAGCTCACCAGCTAATTTATGACCCCTTGAGAGGACAGCTGCCTCTGGGCAGTAGCAGGGTTTCCAGATGGGGGATTTGACCTGTCCTGGCCCCGCCCTCCCTACTGCCCAGAGGTGCCCCCATAACACACATCACAGCAGTGTGCTCTGGCCCTGGCATCAGCACCCCCTTAGCGCTGGTGAGCTGGCATCCTGGGGGCTGGGGCTGGGAACCCTCCACCCGGGCCGCCCCCCATGTCAGCTTCTCAACACCCATGGAGGGGCCAGGGGACAGAGGTGAGAGGCAGGAGCCCTCTGAGCCTCCCAGTGACCAGGCCACCGCTGTCCAGAGGGCACAGAGCAGACGGGAGGGAGGGGCCGCCGCCTGAGAATGCGCTGAGTCAGCCGGGCCAGCATGCGGAGGGTTAATCGTGGGCTCGCGGCTTCCGGGAGACAGCTGCCCTGAGCAACTGGTGGCCTGGGCCTGGGGGTGAAGGGGGAGGCGCATTGCCTGGTGAAGTGGGCAGAGGGCAATGTGGTGGAAGGAGCTAAGTGAGGTGCCCGCTTGGCCCCCACCCTGTGCCCGCTTAGGTGCCCCAGCTGGAGCAGGGCAGGGGAAGGAGGCCCGTCTCTGCTCACCTTCATGCCTGATGCCCAAGGCACATTTCCAGCAAGTCATTTTCAGCTGGTGCAGCGAGGGTGTCCAGTCTTGCTCTGACTCCTGGGCCACCCAGCCACCTTTCCTACTTAGGAATTGGGAAACTGAGGGTCAGTTTCCAAGGCCCAGGGGTCAGTCAGGAGCATGTGATTAGCAAGGGAGAGAAGGAGTTGGACTGGCATTCATTTTCTCCTCCCAGATGTATTGGGCACCTTTGGGGTACAGGTCCGTAATGCAGTGCCCCCCACCCTGAAACAGGCTGCTTTAGCCTTCTGTCCTAAGTCCACAGGAGAGGGACCCCAAGTCCTGGCAGGTGGGTGGTGGATGGAGGCAGCTCATGGGGAGGCATGTGGAGGCAACCTGACCCACTCTGTCCTGCTGCGCTCTGACCATGTCCCACGGGAGGACCCCACACCCAGAGTTCCCCCCATCCAGCCCCAAAGTAACTGGAGCCCTGGGACCTGTGGGAGATCGGACACAGGTGGCAGCTCGAGTGGGAAAGAGGTGCTCCTGAACCCAGGCAGGGGGTCCAGCCGATCCCCCCCACACCGAGCCCTGGGATAAGACCCCTGTGGTGGGGCCTGGTGCCAGGGGAGCCCACCCTCGAGACTGCACCCCCCCACCTTGATGTCATGCCCAGGAGCCCTGCTCAGCCCCATCTGCAGGGCAGCTGTGGGGGCCACAGGCCAGGCCACAAGGGCACACCTGCCATAGCCTGAGCTGAGTCCTAACCGCGACCATAACTCCCCAGGAACAGCTGCGAGGGGCACCCCTCATTACACTCAGCCGCATCATCACGTCACAGTCGGTAACAGATGACTGTGCCTGACCCTGACCGCTGTCCTGGATCCCAGCTCTCACCCGGCGCCACTCCTCTGGGGGGATTGGGGGGAGAAACTGCAATGCCCCGTGGGAGGAGGAAGGTGAGCTCTCTGCTCCTCACTGGGAGTGTCTGTCTCCCTTTGGCAGGAAGAGGTTTCAGGAGAAGCTTGGTTGTGGTTTGGAATATTCGCTGCCCCAGGGAAGCCCAGCTGGCCAGAACATGTACCCGGTCCATCCGGGCTGGCTGTGGGGCAGGCGGCAAGGCTGATGCTGGCGGCTGCTGGCAGCCCTGGTCCAGCCCAGGCCTGCGGGGGGAGGACGCAGACCAGCTGAGGGGAGGCCTCATTAGGAGGTTGTAAAGGGTTGTAAAGCCAGCAGGTCTGGGGCTGAGAGAGCTTCCTGGCCTCTGGGCCATTGCTCAGTCCAGAGCCCTCCCCTGGCCGTGGGCTGGCACAGTCCACTGGGAGGGCAGAGGAGAGGCCAGATGACCTGAATGGGCACCAGAAGGGTGCCAGGCTGGAGTCCCCTCATTCTCAACTGAGGAGTGTCTGGGGACAGGTCCCTGGATGCCCCTGATGGACTGGTGTCTCCTGCCTGTGACCCCAGCCGGGCCACCTTGGGGCTCCCCCAGGCCTCCAGGGCGTGGGCTCTGGGAAACCTCTGAGGCCACCAGGCTTTGGGTTGATCCCAACGAGCAGCAGATGCTTTTGACCCCCGTGCTGGCCAGCCAAGAGCCTTCCTCTAGGAGCCTTCTGTCCCCGGAGCTCTGGATGCTCTGTGCCCAGCCTACAGGCTGCAGTCTCCAACCTAAAGGCCAGACCCTTGGGCATCCTGGTGGGCAGTTTGCACCTCAGAGGGGGTCCAGACAAGCTCACGTGTGCCCAGTGCCATGGGCTGGGCTGGCCAGCCCCCAGGCCTGGGCTCTCCACAGAAGTTCCCCAAAGCTCCTTTGTCCTACTCGTCTCACCTCCTTCCCGACCGGTGTCCTAGATGGGCAGGCCTGGCTCTGTAGAAGGCACACACGTCCAGGATGCTCAGAAATATGGGGCTTCGTGACTCCCCATGGGCTTGTCATTGTGCTGTCCATGAACAGAAAGCCTGGATCAGGCAGGAGTCCAGAGTCCCGGGTCTGGCTTGTACATCCCCTCCTGTGGCCTCAGTGTCTCCAGCTGAGTGTAGGGGAACCCCCCACCCTGCTGACATGGGGCACCAAGCTTTGTGAAGGACGCCACGAGCTGGAGGAATCGGACCAGTCACCTTATGGACTGGAACCTTTATGATAACAGCTAGGGGTGCCAGCTGCCTGCTGGGCTGGGGCCCTGCCACGCCTCATCCTGTCTCCCTCCTCCCAGGCCAAACTGCCTTTTGCTTATCTTAGGATAAAAGCCAGACCCCTCACTGAAGCCCCCAGGCTCCAAGGAACCTCGCAGCTATGCGCTGCCTGTCTGGGCCGTCAGGCTGAGCCTCCAGCCTTCCCTCCGCTTCTGTCTCATGGAACTTTGGCCTTATTCCCTCTACCCAGGACACAACAGAGCCCCTTGTCTGCTTTCCTGGGCCTCTAGTGGGTCAGACAGATATGCACCTACCCTTTCTCAGATTCAGTTCAATCACACCTGTGTCTTGCCTGTCCATCTTGCCATATCCCCCGGCCTGGTGAAGAGGAGGTGCCTGGGTAGTGCCCACCACATGAAGGACAGCCTCTTGGGTTTACCCTGTCACAGGTCCTTCCAGGCTGTGCAGGGCCCTGTAACCAGACTTGGGCCTCTGGTTCCCCAGAAGAAGCCCACTGCTGTGCTCTGGGGACCCCTTCCCAGCACGGGGTCTGTGAGCTGGAAGGAGAGCAGGGCCTGCGGAGAGGAAGGAGCTGCTGTCTGAGATAGCCCCCATGTCTGCATCCTTGCACGATATCTTTCCCACTATGGCTCACCAGACGCCCCCCTGACCCAGCCCTGGGCTTGAAGAGCAACCCTCAGCCACAAATCTCCCACCCCAGCCCCAGGGGAGCGGCGGGCTGAGTTGGGGGGCACCCTAGGAACCCCTGAGGAGGGGGCCCGGACCTCCCTGGAGAGCCAATCATATCCAGAGGGCAAAGGAAGGGGCTGGTTCAGAAGGGAGGTCGCTCTTCAGACTCCAGGCCCAGGTGCCTCCCTCAATGGGTCACCTCCCAGCACCTTCCTAAGGTGTAAAATCGGGGGTCCAGGCCTCCTGCTCTCAGATCTGTGGGGAGCGGGGGGGTGACCCCGGAAGGCTTACATCAATCCCTGTATCCCCCACACAGGACGGCAGCATCCACGTCGGACACCCGTGGGGCCAACATGTCTGCAGTGTTATTATTTACCCCATTTGACCTTTGGCTCCTAGGACTCTCCCACCCCCACGCTCACCACTTCCCTGCTCTGTACTCTGGACTGGGCAGCCCTGGGGGAAGCAGGTGAGTGGCAGGGGGTCCCCAGTACAGAAGGAGGGGGTGGCACCTAGGGCCCTGGGCTGTCCCTGCACCCCTTCCCTCTCAGGACTGACCTGCAGCAGGCCCCTCCCCCCAGGTCCCTGGGGGCCTGGCCAAGCTCCGGTTCCCGCGGGGTGAGGGCTCTGCAGCTCCTCCAGGAGGTGCCCACAGGCGGCCTTATATGGCCAGAAGGCCTTGCTGCCCAGGAGGAATCTGATCCCACGGGAAGGGCAGGGATGTGGGGCTGAGCCCCAGGCTGGGCCAAGGGGAGTGGTTTGAATGGCTCTAGTCCCCTGGCCTACAGCCCCCTAAAAGCAGCCAGATAAGCCTGACCCCCTTGCCAACTTTGGGACATCTGGCTGGAGGCCCTGTGACGAACTCTGGGGGTCTGCCATCCTGGCAAGAGCTGCAAGATTCGAGGCCAGCTGCCCCACCCGCCCCAGTACCACCCGAACTATACCAGGTACAGCCTGAGACAGCCTGGGGCCTGCAGCCCCAGGTCACTGGCCCTCAGCAAGTTGCCTCCTTCCCTGGGCAGGCCCAGCCTGGCATCAGTGCCCTTCCCAGAGTGGCACCGGGGTCCCCACGCCACATCTGGACACCTGCTGGGATTCAACCTCCCTGCCCAGCCTCCCCGCCCCCCTCCCAGCCCATCATCCCTCCCTCCATCACCCCCACCTCTCTCTCTCCTTCTCTGGGTTTCTCACTCTGGCTACCCTCTCTCTCTGCCTCTGTCTCCCTGCCTCTGTCTGTCTGTCTCTCCTTTTCTCTGTGTCTCTTGGTGTCCCTCTTCCTCCCACCTGCTGCCCTCCTTCTGCTGAGCTCCCCTACTCTGGGCAGCCCTAGCCCCTCCCCCAAAGATCAGCAGCAGCAGTGGTGACAGAGGCTCCTCCTGCCCACTGGCCTGTCTGCCACCTGGAAGCTCTGGCCGTGGGCGCCTGGTGGCCCTTGCCGGCAGGGCTGGGGAGTGGGCCAGCCGATGAGGACGCAGCTCCCCTGGGCCCCTGAGCTGTCACATGGCCCTGGGACACAGCAAGTCGAGGTGGAGTCCACCTTTCCAGGGGGGACCAGAGTCCACTGCCTGCACATTGGGGCTGCGGCCAGGGGAGGCCCCAGACCATGGGCCGGGAAGGACAAGTGGTGACAGGGCCCACACTGCTCGGTGCAGCCATTCCTGGGCCAGCGGTGGAGGCAGGGGCTCTTGTCACCCTGCTCACCAGGTGAGCAGAGCGGGCAGGGCCGGCCCAGGCCACCCCCTATGTCTCCCCATATGAAAGAAAGACGAGGATGGTGTGGGGGCCAGCCCCTGCCATGGGCCTGCATCTTGCCTGCAGGCTCTTGGGGAAAGCTAAGTCTCGGGCAGTGCTGTGACCCAGGAAGGGGGCCTGAGACAACACATTGAGGGGTCGACAGCTGTCTGTCCATCCAGGATATGCTCTGGGCAAGGGCTGCCTGGCTGCCCAGGCCAGGGAAGGGGAGGAGGCCCGGGGCAGCACTTAGCCAGTCCGTCCTCTGCAGTCCAGATGGGCACGTGCCCTGGGCTGACAGAAACCCGTGACATCTCCTCCCAGGAGGGGCCGGGCACAGCTCTTGGGAGCCCTGACTTGAATGCTGCCCAGGGGCTGCAACTCACCCACCCTGAGGCCCCTGGCTGTGACTGTAACAAGGGGTCCTCCTCTGCCTGTAACCTCAGGTGACTTTTAAGAGGCAGGTTGCCCTGTTGCTCCTGTCTTCAGACCCCCCACAGCCTCCAAGGTCGTTGAGCAGCCCCTCACCACCTCAGAGCCCTCAGTGTTCCAGCCTCACTGGCCTCCGTACAAATGCTAAGTGCTCCCTTGCACCACAGGACCTTTGCACAAACCACACCTTCCACCAGAAATCTTCCACCCAGTTCTCGGCTCACCCTACAGACCCCAGCTCCAGGGTACATTCCCCCTTTCTTCCTCCAACAACTATGTAGTATTTTATTACATTTCACCTTATTATTTTGTTATTTAGTGTCCTGAGTCCTGTGCTGAGCTGGTGCTGGTCAGTCATGGCTGGACGCTGGGACACCTGTGCCCCATTGCCTTCACATTGGCCTGGAGGCCTGGGATAGGGACAGGCAGGTCAGAGGGGTGAGGGCTTGGTGCCCAGGCCCCTGTTCCTCTCGCGCAGCCTGAAGGCCACAGTGCATAGTAAAAACACCGACAGCAACAAGTGTGGGCAAGGATTTGGGGAGTTGGAGCACCCACACTGCTGGTGGGGATGCAGATGGTGTGGGTGTGGAACAGTCTTGTGCTTCCTGAAAGGTGAAACAGTGTCCCCGTGGGTCCACACCTCCACTCCCAGGGGTGGGTCCATGTGAATCTCCTCCACGAATGTTTGTGGCGGCACTTTCTCTAACAGTTGAAAGGGGGAACCAGCCCAGATGCCATTAGCGGGTGAGCAGGAGGGAGGTGGTCCAGGCGCTCGGGTGCCCGGCAGGTCCACACCTGCCACACCACTGAGCCTGGGAGGCAGGCTCTTTGAAGAAGCTGCTGGAACCAGGGGGCTGGCAGCTGGGGTGCACCTGGGCCACTGGCCTCTCCCAGGTGTGGATGGGGAGGCGCGGCTTAGTGGGTGCCGAAAGACGGAGATGGCGGAGGCTGAGTCACCTCTGGGTGCCGGACCACCCACAGCCACACAGCCCCCATGCTTGCCAGCTGGTCCCGTGCATCCCGTGAGCATGGCAGAGGTGCAGGTTTGTGTTTAGGGCTGCAGGGAACCAAGACACTCAACCGTAAACAGCAGACTGACTCACCCTGACTGACTCACCCTGTCTTGAGCGCACACGGGGCCCTTGGTCACACGCAGGTCAGCCTATGGCTCACACCTCAGGGCCTGACTGTGAAACCCCCCAAGTACTGGGGCTCCCCCAGGGCCACCAGGGCTTCAAGTGCAAGTGACACCCCAACCAAGCCCATCTCCTGTCACCCCAACTTCACAAAAGGGGGCTTGAGACCATGGAAGGGATGGGGGGCATACAGGAACCCACGGTTGGACCCCCATCTGCCCGCCCAGGGCTCTGTCCTGGCGGCAGCACAGGAGGTCCCCTCCAGGACCCGCGCGGGGCCTCTGTCGCACGGAGAGGTAGGGTGGTGGGTGGGCTCAGCTCAGGCCTCTGTTTGCCTCAAGTTTCAACATTTACAGAACATTCATCCTGGGCTCTTCTGGGGAGGTATTTCCTACAGGAATGTAAACATTCGAGACTTGGAAGGCTCGTGCCAGGCATGGCGCTGGTGGCCTGGGAGCCCATCTTCATCTCGGGGTGGGGGGTGGTTCTGGGAGTCTGTGCCTGGCCTCCCCAGTGGGTGGGAATTGAGATTCACCCCTCCTTGGGAGCCTGGTCTCCTGTGGCCTCTATGCTCCATCCGGGGCTTGCTGTGTGACCTCAGGTCAGAGGCACGACCTCTCTGGGCTCGCAGAGCCAATGGGACCGATTCTGTTTTCTCACCTCATCTTTGGCCCTAGCCCTTCAGCACCACGTCTGTGCCGCTCACCTAGCGGGGCTTTAGGGAGCAGCCCTTTCTGTGTGCTGGTGGCTTGGCAGGCGCCTGGTCTGATGGTCACAAAAGTCTGTCTTAGAGACAGGAGACAGGGCATCAGAGGGTTCTGTGGACTCTGCCTGTTGCTAGCACCATGATTCTGAGGCTCTGTGCAACCCAGCCTTTTGTTCAGGAGTCAGGAGGCTGCCGGGCTGGTAAGTCCTGCCCTTATCTGCAAGGTGCTCAGTCCCTATCCTGCGGGCTTGCTCCTGGCTGGACCTATGTTCACATCTCTCTGGTACACCTGACCCCACGCGTCCTCAGTGAGGCCTGTGGCCCCAGCCCCAGGAAGCTGAGTGGGGGCAGAGCCTCAAGAGGTTACCTGGGCCCCATGGGAGGCTGGTGCCAGCAGCCTTCAGGCCTCCAGCATCTCCACTGGAATGCTCAGAGCTCCCATCACCTGCCCACCCCGGGGGAGGAATGTGGCCTGGGCTACTGGGAGCCAGAAGCCCGGGAGGAGGGGTGGTGAGAGGCCTCCCTCCGCCTTCTGGAATTCCCCAGGCCTGGCATCAGATCCTGGCCTGCTTCTCCCCACCCCCACCACTGAGTGAGCCCCTGGCCCTCCTCTCCACAGGCTGCTGTGACTAGGGTGACCAGTGGGAAGGGGTGGCACCTTCCAAGGCTGGTCCCTGCTTTACAATGTCCCCTCCTCAGAGAGGCCTTCCCTGACCACCTGACCTATGGCCCCTTCGGAGAGACCATTGCCCTTCAAAGTCCTAGACCAGGCCCCACTGGTGTTCTGGGCTGGATGCCTCCCTGTGGGCCATCTGGGTGCTGTGGGGTTTCGAGCAGCATCCCTGGTCACTACCCAATTGTGGCCATAGCGCCCTCCCCTCTCCCAGGCAGGACAGCCAGTACTGCTGTGTATCCTGGGCAGGGTGGGGAAGGAACGTCCCCAGGTGAGACCCACTGCCCCAGACCTTCCTGAGATGAGAGGCTTATTGTCCTCTTCTCCAGGACAACTGATGCTTTCAAACTGTGGTGCTGAAGAAGACCCTTGAGAGTCTCCTGAACAGCAAGATCAAACCAGTCCATCCTAAAGGAAATTAACCCCAAATATTCACTGGAAGGACAGATGCTGAAGCTGAAGCTCCAGTACTTTGGCCACCTGATGCAATGACATGAAGAGATGACTCATTGGAAAAGACCCTCATGCTGGGAAAGATTGAAGGCAGGAGAAGAAGGGGACGACAGAAGATGAGATAGTTGGATAGCATCACTGACTCAGTGGATATGAGTTTGAGCAAGCTCCGGGAGACAGTGAAGGACAGGGAAGCTGAGTGCTGCAGTCCATGGGGTGGCAAAGGGTCAAACACGACTTAGTGAGTGAACAACAACCGGGCCAGGGGCTCCCTGGGGACGCTGCCGGGCCCAGGACTCACCTGGGGCCACAGGACAGCCATCTGCCCAGTCACCTGCATGAGGTCATGGTGGGTGGGGGCAGAGGCACCTCCTGGCTGGGCCCTGCTGGACATCCTGGGGCCTCAGAGGACTTGCAGAGCTGGGCAGGGAGGGGAGAGCTGGGGATGGGCAGAGTGAGACAAGCCTGGGCTAGGCTCCTCACTGGGGCAGGAATTTGGGCTCCCCCTCACCCTCCACCTGCACTCTCCAGGCCCAGCAAACCTCTGCCTCTGGGCACGTTCCAGCAGCTGCCGACACACTCACTGCCTGGAGCTCAGAGGATGGGCCCTGTAAGCAGATCATCACCACCAGGGGCCCAAGGGAGGGCCTTCCTCTCTAGTCCATTCCAGGTCCCCAGCTGGGTGTCCCCAGCGGGCAGGTGAGGGACCCCCACACTCTGCTTCGGAGTTAACCCTCCTTAGGGCTCAGCTTTGGGCTTGGACATGGGGCAGTGTTGGGGGATTCCTCTCCTCCTGTCCAAGGCCCTGTTCTGGCTGCACTACATTCCACCCCCCACCCCCAGAGCCCCAAGCTGGGCCAAGCCCTGCCCTGTGCCCTGGCTCTGTAACTCTGGGGGAGCCACTTCCTCTCCCTCGGCCTCGGTTTTTTTCTCTGTACAGTGGGCTCATAATTGCACATCCTCTCAGGGTGGACATGGGGCCACCTGGGTGGGGTCAGAGGTCAGCCTGGGGATAGAACCTGGTGTCCCCCTGGCGGGCCTGGCCCAGGAGTAAAGGTGGGCCTTGCAGCCTTCTTGCTTTGAACCTGAAACTCCACCCAGTTTGGCTGGAATGTCTTGGCCTCTGGCCAGTGTGGTGAGCCTGTGGCGTGTCCACTGGGATGAGCCAGCTGGCTGCCGCGTGCATGCCTAGGGTGGAAGTGCCTCCATTCCTGTCCCTTGGCTCAGCCCTTGTGGCCCGGCCCCGAGGGAGGGGTGGAGCAAGAAGACGAGACATTCCTGGGTGTCTCTGACCTCATAGTGCTCTCTGTTGGGTGTCAGTGGGGATCCAGGTGCCCAGCTTAGGCCCCCACCCCACCTCCAGAATGTCTGTACATGTAACTGGGGAAGAAGTCCATGAAGGCCTCCTGGGAGCCAGGTGGGGAGGGGAGAGGCCCATCCAGATGCTGCCCCAATGCCAGCAGTGTGTAGCACACACTGCCTGCGTGGGTGAACGCAGATGTAAAAATCAGGGGGGTGGGGGGCACTTAGGGTCTGTGCTCCTTATCACCACGTGTGGGTTATATCTCAATGAAAAAGTCTAACACAGAATAGTTTGAGTAAAATCTGGGCTTCCCTGGTGGCTCAGATGATGAAGAATCCATCTGCAATGCAGGAGACCCAGGTTTGATCCTCAGATTGGGAAGATCCCCTGGATAAAGAAATGGCAACTCACTCCAGTATTCTTGCCTGTAGAATTTCATGGACAGAGGAGCCTGGTGGGCTACAGTTCCTAGGGTTGCAAAGAGTCAGACACTCTGAGCGGCTAACACATACACACACTGGAAGACAGTAAAAGACAGAGAAGCCTGGCATGCTACAGTCCATGGACTCGCAAAGAGTCAGACAGGACTGAGCGACTGAACAACAATAAATGATAAAATGACAAAATAAAATAGAGCAGAAAGGGTGACCAGCTGGATGCTCTCAGGCTCCTAGCCCTGATGGCCTGTGAGCACTGGTGCCTAAGGCCCCACACCCCAGGTCACTGAGGTCAGACCTACGTGCTGGGGCTGCACAGCTGCTGGGACCTCCCTTGAACTCACAGAGACTGGGGAGACTTAGTCAGACAGAACCGCCTGTTTCCTTGAGACCGGAGGATGGTTTGGAGTTGTGGCTGGAGGCGGTGGCACCAGGGACTGCTGGAGTACCTCTGAGGCAGGTCTGTGTTCAGAGCTGGACCTTCTCCCAGGGAACCAGGGCAGGCAAGAGGAGCTTGTGGCTGCAGCTCCTGGCTAGGTCTGCACGGGGAGAATCCTGTCCCTTGGCCCTGACCTGTATCTCACCCTGGGCCCGCGTCCAGGCCCGGAAGGAGGGTTTCCTGGTTTCGGGGCTGGTTCCCCTCCACACACAATGCATGTCAGGCTGCCCAAGCCCCACCCAGCCCAGACACAGCTTCTCCGGGAGGAGCCCCTCAGCCCCTTGCCTGGGAAGGCTATATCCCATGCATCAGAGCCCCGCTTACCTGCCATGAGCTGGGCCCCAGGACAGTGCAGGCGAATGGGCAGTGGATGCTGGACGCAGACACTGGCCAACATCTCTGGCCACCAGCACCCTCCTGGGCAGCCTAAATGAGGTCCTGTGTGAGATGTGGGTGGTGATAGTGCGGCTTCAAGTTGACCCAGGAGTCAGCTCTACAGCCGTGTAGACCCGGGGTCATGGCATAACCACCCAAATAATGATGGTGACGGTGGTGATGAGGGTGACAGTGATGCTAGTGGAGACAGTGGGGCTGCTGAGGACCCTGACTGCTGTGTCCACTCTGAGCTCCCCAGATGTGTTAACCCTTCAGGGTGGTGCTCTTACCACTGTTCCCACTTTACAGCCAGGAGGAGAGACAGCTAAGTGACTGGCCACACAGTTAAGAGGCAGGAAGAGGGGGCAAGGTCAGCCTGTCTTCCTGATGTGATACTGCAAGGCGGGGTGATCTAGAGCACTTGGGGGTGCAGGGGGCAGGAAGAGGTGTAGGTTCTGCAGGCCTGGAGGTACTCAGGGATCCTGATGGGGACCACCCTGCTCAACAGCTGCTGCTCTAAGCCCCTGGGGGCTGCCCCAGGAGGACAGTATCTACAAGTGCCAGGTCCTCCAGCCCCCAACCCCTTCATCCCACCCAGCCTCCAGCCCTTTCCCAACCTGGAGACCCCATAGGAAGCTCAGTAAACAAGTCACCCCTTGGCTGGGGGCCAGAGGTCTGAGGGAGGTGGCCAGCCCCCTAGGCCAGCAGGAAAGTGACTGATGAGCCTGTCCTTGAGCCCCGCCCAGCGATGCCGGCAGGGCTAGATGCAGCTCTTGGGCGCCCCATAGTGGCTGCTGAGGAGAGTACAAGCGGGGACACCTCTCCTCAGTTCCGGACCTCCCGCAGCCTCCAGCCTGAGCAGCTGCCCCCTACCCCAGCCCTGACTTCAGATGACAGGAGCACTGCTGATGGAAGGCCCAACTGGCTCCCTTCAGGGACCACTCGATCCTCTGTCTGTGGGACCTGGGACAGCAGGGTTTCTTCTTATTTTTAAAATTTATTTAAACAGTTTCTTAAAGAGGGGCTCATACAGATTTCACTGCCAGAGGGTGGGGTCAGAGCTTCCTTTTGTAGAACTTGGCCTGAGGAACTCTGGCCCCACCAGGAAGAGACAGTGTTGTCTTCTCTGTGTCCATGCGTGTCTTATAGTATTTAAAATGTTTTTTTATTGTGATAAAATATATATAAATAAAACTTACTGCCTTGACCATTAAGCGTGCAGTTCAGTGGTATTAAATACACTCATAATGTTATGCAGCAATCACCACCATCCATCTCTACAACTTTCTCACCTTGTAGAATGGAGCTCTACACCCATTAGACACTAACCCCCACCCCCAGCCCCTGGCCGCTGTTATTCGACTCCTCTAGGCACCTTGTGTAACTGGAATTACACTGTACTTGTTTGTGACTGGCTTATTTTACTTAGCACAACTTCTCAAGTTTCATCCATATGCTTGTCACAATTTCCCTCCTTTTGAAAGATGAACAACATTGCACTGTGTGCACAGACCATATCCGGCTTATCCCGTCACCCACCCATAGACACGTGGGTTGCTTCCATCACAGACTATTGTGAATAATACTGCTGTGAACACGGCTGCACAAATCTCTTCAAGACACCGCCTTCTTTCGGTTAAGTAACCTAGAGGTGGAACTGTTGGATCAGATGGCAGTTCTATTTTTACGTTTTTGAAGAACCACTATACTGTTTTCCACAGCAGCTGTACCATTTTACCTTCCTACCAACAATGCACAGGATTTCAATTTCTCCACAGCCTCAACACTTATTTTTTTTTTCAAATTCATTGTAGTCATTCTAATGGGTGTGAGTGGATTTTGTTACATGTGCAGGTAAAGCAAACTATGGATAAGACACAAAGAGATTAAAAATCCAGCTGACCTTTCTAAAGAGCTGGGAGCAAAAGCAGGATACCAGCACATGTCCCTTGCATTCAAAATCACCAGAGATGGGCAAACTACCCTCCAGCCCAATCCCTGGACCCACTCCTACCCTCATCCCATATAATGGAGCGAACCAGGGAACCTATTACTTGTTTTCACTCCCTCCTACTGCAGCAGGAACCCTGATAAAGCCTTGCCTGAATTTCTTATCTCATCTCATATCAATTTCTATTGACTAGGGAGGACAAGAAAGGCTTCCCAGATGATGCTAGTGGTAAAGAATCCACCTGCCAATGCAGGAGATCCAGGTTTGATCCTTCAGTTGGGAAGATTCCCTGGAGGAGGCAACCCACTCCAGTATTCTTGCCTGGAGAATTCCATGGATAGAGGAGCCTGGAGGGTTACAGTCCATGCAGTCGCAGAGTCCGAAGCAACTTAGCACACACGCATGTAGGGACGACAAGAACCCTGGTCCATAATACAACCACAAACATAAACACGTGATGTCCGTGCATGTGCTGGGGGTCCTGGAAAGGGCACACATCTCTCCAGCTGAAACCAACAGGGAATGATGACCTTCCTACAGGGCGCGGGCCTCAGTGACCTGAGGCCCAGCTGCCAGAGCCCAGTGGAAGCAACAGCAAACACACTGCCCACTTGAACACTGGTTTCCAGGTATGAGTAGCCTCAGCCCTGACCAGGCCCAGACATTAAATCCTCCCGGACCTGTACAGAAGTTGGCAGTGACTCAAATGGGGAACCTTGAGGCCAGGCCGACCAGGATCATTTGCAGTCGCCACAAGGTGAGCAGACACAGCCCTGGGAGAGCCCTCACCTGTGTGACCTCACGGAGACTTGAGTGGGGGAAGTGAGGTGGGAGCCCAATCTTGGAGGACCGGGAGGATTTGCCGAGTAAGAGGCATCGGGATTTTGGAGGCTCCACTGCCGGGCTCGGCCCTGGGCAGCTGGGGCGGAGGGGTGTACAAGCTCTGGAGTCCACCCCCGAGGGGCCCTCTCTCTCATCTGAAAGATGAAGTCTCAAGGGGGTGTTTCAGCTGAAACGGCGGGGCAAAATCCCAGGATTGCGGGACGGGGGGCTCTGGAGTTAGCTCTGCAGCCTGGAGTTTTTCTATTTTCTTCATTAACAGACCCTCGCACCAGGGACGGGCCTGGCATAGACTGCTCTGGGGAGGATGGAGTGGGACTGATGTGGCGGAAGGGTCCTGGGCAGGCCCCGGATAGTGCTGAGCACCCGCTGTGCGGGTTTGACCTGGTTCCGCCACGAGGCGTGGCCGAGCTCCTTTCTAGCTCAGACCCCTGTTTCTGGGGCAGTTAAGTTCCACTTTGGGGAGGAGCCCGTCACCCCAGCCCTGCCACTCCTCCCTCAGGAACCCAGGGCTCGCTCTTGCTCTTATAACCAGCGGCGCTCGTTCTGTGTCCATCTTCGCGGTCCTTGGTTTGGCCCTGGGCTAAGACCCCCGGGGCAGTCTGCAGCTCCCACGTGCTGACAACCCGGCTCGTGTCAGCGCTCCCGCCCTCCCACCCGGGTCGGGTCCTGCTTGGGAGGACTCTGGCCCGGCGATCCCGGCGGCGGGAAGCGCCCACAGGGGCGAAAACCACCGCTGCGAAAACGCGCCAACCTGCGGTCTAGCAAGTTTGCACCAGCCGCCCGCCCAGATCCCTGGGACGCCAGGTTTCCGCCCACCGGAAGCGGAAATGCGTCATAGCGGCGGACCGCGAGGGCGCGCGCGCTCTCTCTCTCTGCGCAAACTCGCGGCGGCGCAGGACCCGGAAGTACTCGTCGCGGCCCCGCCCCGTCCGCCAATAGCGCTGCCGGGGGAAGCGGCGCTTCCTTTCTGCGCTCGCACTCATCGTGGTGCCATCAGGTGGGCTGCGAGGCTGGCGTACTGGCAAGGGGGACGGCGCGGGGCCCGAGGTCGGGAGGGAGGGTGGCATGGGGTCTGGGATCAGTGCAGGAGAACGGCTTTAGGGTCCGGGGTCGGGGGGTGGGGGTACGGCGCTGGGCCCGGGATCGGGACGGTAAGATACCCAGGCGCGCGGTGGTCGGGGCTGGGTGGGGAGGGGCGCGCGGACACAGTTCGCCCTTACGAATCCGCCTTGGGGTCCCGCAGACGCTCGCTCAACATGCAGAACGACGCCGGTGAGTTCGTGGACCTGTATGTGCCGCGAAAATGGTGAGCGTCCCTCTCTGCTACCCCTAAACCCCCTCCATCCCCGATCTACATTTCCCTGCTCACTGCGCTCCCCCCGCAGCTCCGCCAGCAACCGTATCATCGGCGCCAAGGACCACGCGTCCATCCAGATGAACGTGGCCGAGGTGAGCCGGGCGGCCGCAGGGCCTACCCGCTGGGTGAGGGGGCGAGGTCGGGCGGACTTGCACGTTGATTCCCAAACCTCAGGTTTCGACCCGAAGGTGCTTGGGCACCTCTTTACGACTCCTTTTCTCAATTTTTAGGTTGACAAGGTGACAGGCAGGTTCAACGGCCAGTTTAAAACCTACGCTATCTGCGGGGCCATTCGCAGGATGGTGTGTGTCTTGGGGCCCCGCGCTTACCTGGTGGGCTTTTGAACCGGAATAGCATCCCCCTCGCTGAGGCCTGAGCGGGTTTGTTGGCGAAATGGATTGGAGCGTGTTGGATCAGATTGTGCTGGTTACCAGCCTCTTCCTGGGGGTAGAAATAGGATGCTCAGGATCCAAGAAAGGGGCCCCCTCACCTTGGAAAACCTCGGAGCTCTCCAGTTGTCACAGGGACCTCCTTGAAACCCTGTCCCCCTCTGCAGAGGCGACGGTCTGCCTGTTGCTAGCTAGTCTCCACTTGGTCCAACCGGTGGGCAGCTGGGCGGGATTTCAGGCCAGAAGGGCAGCTGGTCCCAACGTGCTTTTTCCCCTAGGGTGAATCAGATGACTCCATTCTCCGGCTGGCCAAGGCCGACGGCATTGTCTCAAAGTAAGAGGACTGGAGTTTGGGCATTAGGGCTCAGGATGCTTCAGAAACCAGGTTTTAATGTTGTCCTTTTTTGTTCCAGGAACTTCTAACTGAAGAGGATCCCGGATATGGAATATTTGTTATAAATAAAGTGAAAACCTATTTGCTTCATTGTGTGTGTTTGGCAGCCGGAGGAGGGGGTGGGTGGGCTCTTGGGGGCTCTGGAGTGTTGGGGGTGATAGCTGAAAGACAGTCTATGACATGCGTTGCAAAACCAAATTTTTACTTAAAGCACAAATACATTACTTTTTGCAAACAGATCCTTGACACTTGACAGTGAGGTCAGCCAGCCACTTAGCACACATTAAGTCTATGGTGCCTCCCAGGCACTGAGGGAGTAGCCCCAGGCCCTTGGACACAGGTGTCTGGGGTGACAGTTCAGGCTGACATTTAATGCCTTAAATACTGGCTTCACTTTGAGTACCACACAGTGGCAGCTCTTGACATTAACAAGGACACAACACACTGAAGGGAAGGTTACAGGGCCTGGTGAATGACTGGTTCTCACTATATAAACACTGTACTGCCATTCTAACATCTGTAGGGAAATTCTCAAGATGTGTTCCTCAAAGCTAACTGTAAACCAGCAGGTACATTTTGGAAGTTGGTCCCTTTAGGTGCCTGTAACAGGAGTGTCCTTGAGACAATTGACACCTTCCAGGGTTGCCTGGGGCCTAGCAGCTTCATCCTTCAAGCCCCCTTGGTGCACATCAGAGTTTGGGGGTGTTCTGAGGGGAGGACAGGGAAGAGGCACTCCTCAATAAATAAGGTTGGGTACAGAGTTGAGCTTCGAGCTCCATCCTGCAGTCCCCCCTGGACCTAAGTGAGTGACCAAGGAAGAGCAGTGAGTGGGGTGGGGCAGCTGTCCTGTGCCCCTGCTGGGGTCCCTGTGCCCTCCTGGGCTGGGATCTTGCTGAGCTACTGGTGGTAGAATGCGCTGATGAGGGCTGGCATCTCTTCTGCAGAAGGACCAGTCCACATGGGCAGGATGCAGCGTGGGGCTGCCCCGGTGCCCCTCCAGTGACAGGTTCTTGGGACAACAGTGGGAAGCAGCTTGATGGCCCAGCCGACATGGTCCTTTCTGAGGGCAGCTGGCTGATGAAGAAGATCCAGTCCTAGGTCTTCAGTGTTTATGGTGGGGCAGCAAGTGGAAGAACTGGGTAACATGTAGCCTGGTGAGGTGGGCGAGCTGGACACAGGCCTGCCCTGGACAACGACCTGCCCTTGGGGTCTGCTTGGTGTGACCACTGCTCTGGCCAAGGTGGCTTTCACTTCCTGCCTGGGAGGAAGAAGGCAGAGCCTTTACCCTTGTGAGTAAGATGGTTGAAGTGGTCTGTCTTCCTCCCCACCGGAGGATCAGGTGTGGTTCAGATCACATACTCAGCTAGTTTTTGTTCCCTTAGAAAAAGACCCACAGAACCAAATCCTAAATGATAATAAATACATTTTCCCCCACAATATTGCTTAGGAAAATCCAAGAACCAGCAATCCAGTCATTCTGAAGGTCCTGGCTGTCATGGGCAAGTGGGGTTTTCCGGTGAGACATCCCTGCGTGGTGCGGACTGGTTCCATGGAGAGGCCAGCTGGGGTGTGTGCCACCCAGGCCCTCAGGACTTCACAGTGACGCGATCCTTGGAAGAACAGAGGTCTGAGAGTAAAAAATGAGATCACAACTAACCAGGAGTCTGTCCTCGTTGGCTTAGGCTGATGCAGAACTCTGCTTGTGGATATGGGGAGGTGGACAGACACCCACCTGGGCTGGGCTGGGCTGGGAGGGGAGCTGGGCTGACGGGGTGGAGGGTTCCACAGTGCTGTCTCCACCTCCGAAAACCCCAAATAGCCGAGATTAATGCTCCAATGGGTTAAGTCCAACAACCCAGCATCTGCAGTGGGGTCTGGAAACCCAGGCCTCCATGAGACACCAGCGTGGTGGCTCCGACAGCAGCAGGAGGCTGGGTGACGCAAAGAGGAGAAGCACGGTGGATTCACCACTGGGCGCAGTAAACCAAAGTCCTGGTGCCAGGGCAGTCGTGGGCACAGGAAAATAAGAAGCACTGACAGAGCCCAGGTCTGTTCAGAGGAACGCAGAAGGGCTCTCAAAGTACCGTGGCGGTGTGGTGTGCTTAGGAATGGAAGCCAGGGTGTGGAGGGGCCACGTCCACACACCGGCCTGGAAAGGTGCCCGAGGAGGCCGGCCAGCTAGAACTGCTGCGTGAGGCGTCTGTAATGAGGTAACACCTGGTTCTCGGGAAGGTAGAGAGCGAGCTCCAAGGCCACGAGCACCGTGAACTCAAAGCCGATGAGATCCCGTCGGTTGAACCGAAACCTTTCTTCTAACTTCTGCATCCAAGAAGAAAGAGGGGTTGAGCCGGGCCCCTCCTCCGGGTCTGGGCCGGGCTGGGGGCGGGGACGGCCCGTACTCACGTCGATGAGCTGCTTCACATCGCTCTTGCGCAGGTCGCTGCTGATCTTGGCGGCCAGCAGCACGCAGGCGCCGGCGCATAGCTTGCGGTTCTGCTTGTTGAGCTTACCCTGCAATACCAGCTTCTCGAAGTACACATAGGCCATGGACACGGTCACGGGCTCCAAGCCACACTCCTCGGACAGGTTCCGCATCTCTCGTTTCAAACTGCGGGTTTACATGGAGCCACAGACTGTGGGGCTGGGGGGCGTGTCTTTGGGCCCCAGAAAAGCACCCTTTCCTCCCAGAGGGTGCGGCCCAGCACGAGGGCCCATAGCTGGGGTGGTGAGGGGCAGTGGCAGGCTGGTCTTGGTCTCTCCTCGGCCCACAGCACCCGCACTGTCCACAAGGGGACCCCACAGAGGACTGGGTCCCTGTGCTCCTGTGGCAGCGAGGGGACTGGTGTTGGGAGGGAAGGGCAGTGCCAAGGCACCGGGGGAATGTGTGGGCGGCTCGTGTGGGGCCTTGACCTCCTACCCATCAGGTGGGGATGGTCAGTGGCCGGCTTAGGGGCTGTGGGTGCTGGTGTGGGGCCCCCCACAGGTGCGGGCAGGAATAAGACGCCTGACCAAGGAGGTGGCAGGGAGCTGCCAGGATTGGTCGGGCTGGACAGCAGGAGGGTGGGCTGAGGAGGGACGCCTTGGGTTTCTCAAGCTCAGGACTCCATGGGGGATGGGAGAGAAGGGCTGAGCTGGCTGGGCTGTGGGCACAGGGACACCGCAGACTTGGGGACGACCAAGGCCGCCTCACCTCCTGATCTTGCTCAGTGTCAGTCTGATGTGGGGGAATTTCTCCCGGAAGGTCTCGTTCATGTCCTTCTTGAGGTCGGAGGGCTTCACGTACTCAATCACCGTGGTCTGCAGCAGAGAAGACCATCCCCATGCAGCTTGGGGGCACCTGCCCGGCCAGGGGAGGCGGCTGCACGCCCCCTCAGTGCTGACCCCTCAGCCGCCCCCAGGGCGACGCCCCTACCATGTAGGACGCGAAGATGAGCACACGCTTGTGCTTGCCGCAGGGCCACTGAGGGTCATCCAGCAGGTTGGGGTTGTACTCCAGGGCATCCCCTGCATCGGCCCCTGTGGGCAGAGGGCAGCCCTCACCCACCACGAGCCCGGAGCTTGGGTCAGCGGTTATGCCAACCCCAGCCTGGGGTAGGACCTGTCAGCGCCAGGGAGCAGCTGGGTGGAGGGTGTCATTGTGGGACAAGGAGAGTGGGGTTCAGGGGCTCCAGGTGTGGTCCTCTCTCCTGGGGCTGGGTGGGAGGAAGGGTGTCCTGATGATGAAGGACCCCTGGAGCCATTGGTGGGGGCCCCACTCTCCTGAGAGGTCATGGCCAGCCTGCTCCCCAAGCCTGGACTAAGGACCATGGGCTGGGATGTGACACCGGGGCCACCTGCCCTGCCCCTGGTCAGGGCCCTTGACTACCTAGCTCCGAGCTGACTGGCGCTGCCCTGGGTGGGATGGGTTTGCATCGGGACCCCAGCAGAGTGCGGGGCACACTGGGGCGGGGCTGAGGCGTTGGGCCGTGGCTGTCTGGCTTGAGCGTGACCAGGGCGTTGGTGGGGTACAGGAACTTGGCGTAAGATACAACCTGGAAAGGCAGTGCGTTGGGTTCAACCCTGCTGCCCCGTCCAAGACGAGAGGTCCAGTAAGCTCCCTCCCGGCCACCACAGCTCCCACTGCCTAGGACTGATGCTGCTCACTCCCTCGGAGGTTCCAGAATGCCCCATCCTTCACTGGGATCTGCAGCTGGAACTTCTCCTGGCCCAGGAGTCCTGAGCCCCTCACTCTCACCACTAGAGCCGATCTTGTCACCCAGCCCCACAAGGCCACCAGACCATCTGCACAGGCTGTGTGGCCTCCTCCCACGGGACCTCACACTTAAGAGGATTTCAGTCAAACACATCTTTGAGTCTACTTTCCCGGAAGACATGCATAAGCCCTGTGCCCCCACCAAGTATAGCGCCAGCTCCCACCTTTCCATCTGCCCCCAGCTCAACGCCTTCCAACTGGAAGACCATCTCGGAAGACACAGAAACGCCGCCAGATGGGTGCCTCTGCTTCTGGCTGTCCACTCTCAGGTCACTGCAACGCATAGGATGGTACACAGCTGCCACTCCCCACTGCCGACCTCGCGCAGACTGGGAGCTGAGCCCAAGGCTGGCAGCACCCCCACCTCTGTACCCTTGAGCAGGAATGTCCCAGGTACCTATGTCTAGCAGCATCTCCCAGAGAACCAGGACCCACAGGGCCTTTGGAGTCCCTGAGAAGTTTCAGCAGAAGCTGGTCTGCTGGCCCCTGGGTGAAGCTGCGAGAGTGTGGAGCCCCCGCTGGGTGGCGGTTAGCCGCTCACCTGACTCGCAGGCCTTCTCCATACGGCAGGACTGAGAAGGCCGCGCACAGGGACCGTCTGGCGCAGATCAGCACAATCCTGCAGGAGGGACGGGTGAGAACAGGGCAGCTGGCATTTCCCAGGAGACCCCTTCCCACCAGGATTAGGACTGGGCTTTGTCCCAGGGGTCAGGGGACGCCCAGCTAAGGGGGCCCAGTGGCCAGGGTTGGTCCGTCTGGCTGCCCAGCTTTCGCCAGTTTTTCTGGTTTAAGAAGGGCGTTGTGCATCATCCCCTCAGTAAGTGCGGCCCTTCCACATGATGCACAACACTGCAGGCAGGGTGGAAGCCGGAGGCCAGGTCATCCAGGAGAGGACAGGCTGTGCAGGAGAGCAGAGGCATGTCCCGGAGGACTGGCTGGTTGAAGGAGCCAGTCTCCAGGCATCCCAGGAAGACAGGAGCCTAAGAGCATCAGGAAGCCCCAAGTTCCACATCCCGAGCCAAAGTGGCCCGAGAGGGGCCCTATGTGGGGCACATGGCAGGAAGGCTGGCCTTTCCTCCCTCTGGGCACAGCTCTGCCTGGCCCAGCCCGGTCCAGCAGGGAGGACGATGGTAGGAGACCCCTTTCCTGGCCAGGCTAGCACTCAGTCGGCCTGGGGCCTGCTTCTAAGCACCAGACGGAGCCCGTCATGGGGACAGTGTTGGGGGTTCTGGACTGTCTGAGCTGTGGCCACCAGGGGGAAGACTCAGCACTCCCCAAGTAGGGCTACCTGGTGGGTACCTGGGCACGGCCTCCAGCAGGAAGGGGTTGCTCAGGGTCAAGACAATGGCCTCAGGGCCAGGAGGGTGGGGCGTGAGGGACATGGGGCACCAGGGACCAGGCGACTCCCACACAGGGCCTCCGAGGGCTATGTGCCCGGCTCAGGGAAGCCAGGTGCCCTCTGGGTTTCCTTCTCCCCACTGTGTTCTCAACGTTCAGCATTTCTATTCAAGACCAGTCTACTGGGCGGCCCCTCGCCCAGGACGTGCTGTGGACCTTGGCACTCAGGGAATATGAATGGAGGTGGGTGGGAGGGAAGGAGGGTCCACTTCCAAGGGGACAAGGGATGGGCTGTGGGGATAAGTCTCCTGAGCTGAAGGAAGGCAGGGCTGCTGACATAGGCAGGACAAGGTCCCACGGGGCTGGAGGGAGGACACGGTGGGCCGTGCGCCTGCACCTGCTGTTCCTGGTGTCGTACTGCCGCATGTTCTTGATGAAGTGTGTCTTCTTCAGGCCTTTGTGTCTTGGCGATCCGGATATGTGTTTGGTTCTGCAGGTGAAAAGCAGGTCACTCTGCCCCTCCTAGACCCATCCTGGCCCCAGGAGAGAGGTGGGGGACACAGGCGGGGGACACAGGCGGGCTCCTTACCTTTGACCCGAGGGACATCCCACTGTGTCTTCCAGAAACTCGAGGGAGCAGCGTTGGGACGCCACACGTCTTCTGTGAGGAGGACAGAAGAGCCCCAGGGTGCGGGGCCTCAGGGGGCAACCCCAGGCTGCCCCGGTACTGGGCTCTGTTCTTGGGGAGGGGACCCAGGCCATGGGCCAGAAGCAGGTCTGCAAGCAGACCTGAGTGCTGGGCAGGGTCACCCGAGGCCAGAAGAGCCTGAGGTGGGGCGTAGTGCTGAGAGGAAAGGCTGGGCGTGCCCTGGTCTGCCCGCCGCCTCTCAAAGCTCAGCCTAGGGGTCCCGAGAGCTCCCTTGGGCCTAGGAATGGGGTGAGACAGATCATGCGTGCCCACAGCAGGCTGCAGGCGGAAGTGCTTCCAGAAGGGATCTGGTGGAAGCCAGGGAAGGGGACACGGGGGCCTGGCGGTGGCTCTGCAGGGCTGAAGGGCAGACGAGCACATGTCCTGCCAACCCGCTCTGCCCATCTTGGTGTGTGGAGCTACCATTAGCACTGACACAGCTTGCTCAGTCCCCAGCCAGGGACACCCAGGAGCCCTTCCCCCCTAGCCAGGCCACCCTCACTGCCCCCCACTCCTGTGCCAGCCCTTCTCCTGCCTCAGGGCCCTCACCGGGGTTGTTCTCTCCATCTGGATCCTCCTTCTCTAGGTCCTCCCATGGCTACATCCCCCTCAACTGGATGCTCAGCTCTCATGTGGCCCTCATCCTCCCACGGGCAGCAGCCCTGGCATCACCCGTGATCCTGGGACTGAGTCTCAGGGACTGTCCATTCCTGCCTGTTGCCCAGCAACTGGGAATGCCCCAGGTAGGGGCTGGGTAAGCACTGACCCACAGTTGGTGATGAGGCAGGACCTGCCCTGCCCTGAGACGGTGCCCTGCTGGAGGTGGACATGCAGGAAGGACCTGAGCCAGGCAGCGAAGCCGGCCCAGTGGAGACCGGACCATCCCTGGGGAGGTGTGTGCATCGCGTCCCGCGGGCGGGCTCAGAGGCCCCAGGAGCAGTCCCGCGTGGCTTTCTCAGGCTGTCTTCCTCAGGTAATTTCCCAGGTGAGGCCCAATGGCTCCTGCACACCTGGGACCTCACTGACAGGGCCTGGGCCAGCGGCAGTCTCCATGGAGGCGCCCGGCAGATGCCATGGGCCCTTGGGGGCACAATCAGCGCACACACCCCAGAGCCTAGAGGCTGCTTGGCCTCTGACCTGGCTCCTCCTGCTGGTCTCGGGTCCCTGCAGGAGAGGCCTCTCCCCTCAGCAAGCTGAGCACCTGAGCCCAGCTGGTTTCGTGCACCGCTGTCTTCACTGTTGTCTCCTTTTATCTTTCCTTGTTTTAAGCATCTTACACATCAAGTCAGTCCTCACAGCACTCAGTGTACAGGGGCCAAACTGAGGCACAGAGCCGGTGCGGGCGGGCCTGGGAGCTGCATCCCACGAGCTCTGAGCACCAGCCTCCACCACCAGACTCTTCCACCTGCTGCCCTCCTGACCACAGCAGGGGCACTGGAATCAAGGCCGCTGTGTTCTCAGGGCTCTTTCCCTGAACCTGGCCGGTGCCTGGGTGCAGAGACAAGGATAGCGCTGACAATGGCACCGCGAATTCTGAGCACAGAACAGGCCAGCCAAGTGAGGGGCTGCTGCCTTCCTGCCTCCCTCCACCCTCCCACTCCAGAGGAGAGGCCCGCAGCCTGAGGGAAGCCAAGAGCCCTGCTGGGATGAGGCTTTACAAGATTGCCAGAGGGAACCCTGCTATTGCATGAAGCTGCCAGGCTTTCCACGGGGGAGGGGAGTGCGACGCGCGGCAGAGGAGGAGGGCACAGTGGCCTGGTGGGGCAGGCGGAGCACCTGAAAGCCCGCTTCTGACCAGCTGGGGAAGCCCGGAACCTGCCAAGTGTTAAGTGACCATGGTGTTGATATGAAAAGAAAATTCTAGGGAGTCTGAAGTTCGAGGGAAGAAGATAAGGGTTCTGAGGATTCACTCCCTGGCTCTGCGAAAAAGCCACACCAGACTATGAGCATGCCCTGGACAACCTGGACGTAACAAGTCTCCATTCCCTGGCCCTGGTCTTGCCAAGCCACCCTTGCTGAGCCTGGCCATCCATCTGATTTCGCAACAGCCCCTCTGGCAGGTAGTACTTAACACAAACCCATTTCACAGGGAAGCGAACTGAGGCTCAGAGAGGCGGTTCCACCTGCTCCAAGTCACAGAGCTCACGAGTGGTGAAGTCAGAATTCCAACCAGGTCTGTTCCCAGAGCCTGGCTCAGACCACCCCTCTTATGACACAGACTTTGAGAAAAGACCCTAGAACTCTCTCCATGCCCAGAACAAGTGTCCCTTGAAGCCCACAGCCAGTAGATGGCAGCCCACTTCGCTAGGCCAGCCACCCTCCCACACTCAGCAGCGACTATCCACGGCCCTGCCTCTGGACCCCCAGAGCACAGAGAAACGGACAGCGCCCACCCCAGGGGCCCTCCATCCGTCAGACCCAAGGGCAGGGCCCTGGGCTCGGGAGCAGAAACCAAGGCAGGGCAGAGTCTGCGTGGGCAGGTACGGCCTGAAGGGCAGGAAGGACATCTGACCGGGGATGTGAAGGCCAAGTGGGAGGGAGGGCCTCACACAGCGGACAGCCGTGCCACTCTGCCCTAGAGTGGCTTGAAGGAGACCCGGTGTGACCAGGGAACTGTCCTTGGGTTGAGGGCCTCCAGGAGACAGGACCACTTTGTGGGAGAGTCTGCCAACCGAGGACAAGCAGGCTTTGGGGCTGTTTTAAAGTGGGCTGACTTCCACCAAGAAAACAGTGTTTTCTCCTCTCAGTCCCGTCGGGTAAGCAGCCCCATCTCCCTGGGTACATGGTACACTTACTGCCACTTTTGGGACAAACAGACCACTCTGTCCCAACCAGCCCCCGGCCCCCGTCAGAGCCCTGGCGAGGCTCATCTGTGGACAGGATCAGGCTTTTTAGCCTGTGCAGATGCAGCTCTTACTGAAGTCTACCTACGCAGTGTGACAGTGGCCTCAGGGCCACTCAGAAGGACTCCGAATGTAGAGTCAAGAAATCTAGCAACAAGCACCATACCCTGGCCTCCACCTCCCAGCCGAAGTCCCTCAGAAGAACCCATCACCTGGAACTGCCTGAGGACCAGGGCTGCAAGGCAACGACAGCCAGTGCAGCCGTCATGACCTCCAGGTAAGAAGAGCCTCTGGACACCAGGGGACTGCGGTGAGTTCAAGGTCTTGGCCCACCCACGTGCGGCACCAGCTGCAGGACTCTGCACACCTCCAGGGCCTGTGAAAGGGTCTCTGGGGGAAGGAAGTGGGGTGTCCGGCAGCCACACGTGTGGGCAGGGGGCACAGACTAGAGGGGCAGGGCTCGGGGTTGGGGAGGCTCTGAGATGGGTGAGGGGCAGGGGAAATGCCTGCGACTTGGGATGTGATGGGCCCGGGGACGCTGAGCTCAGAGAGGACAAAGGAGGAGAGGGTGATGGGGGGGCTCCAGAGACCAGCAGCTGTGGGCTGGGAGTCTGGCCGGATGTGGGAGACTCTGGGGAGAGGTCACAGTGCAGGAAAGACCCCTGGCCCACAGCGGGGTTTGCCCAGTTCAAAGAACAAAGGGGAACGTATGGTGGATGTTTGTGAGTCCCTGTGTCCAGTGAACTGATAAAATGGGCGGGGGAGGGGTGTGTGTGTGTCTGGACCGGACAGGGCTCCGTGTCTGGGGGCTGGCAAGGGTTGAGGGAACCCTGACCCTGTATTCAGGGGTGGCAGGATTAAGAGGACCATGACCCTTAAGTCTGGGGATCAATAAGGCCCAAGGAAACCCTAACATCCATGTAAAGGGGGTTGACAGATCCCAGAAGACCCTTGACTCTGACACCTTAGGCTGGGGAGGGGCCCAGGCAAGACTCCCTTCTGGGGCTGGCAAGACCCAGGAAACCCTAAGTCTCTCTCCCTCACTGACAGGGCCCAGGACACCCCAACATGTGTCTGGGGCTCACAGAGGACCAGGGTCACCTCCTGATCTCCAAGTCCTATGCTGATAGGTCACTTCAGCCCTGTGTCACGGGCTGATCCTGGTTTTCCGTAGGTCACCTCAGCCCCATGTTATGCACTGAGCCAGCCCACGGCCACCTCGCCATCCTGCCACTGAGCTGATGGCCCCAGGTCACTCCGACCCTATGTCCTGGGCTGCCAGGCCCCTAGGCCACCTCAAGCTCTGCCAGGGCCACTCCACTGACCCGGAGCCCAGTGACCCCAACCCTGAACCCTGGGTGACTGCCAGGTGACCCCGACCCCCGCGCTGACCCAGCCTCGGGCCACTCCGCCGCCCCCAGGCTCCAGGTGACCCGGGCCGCACTCACCTTTGGCGCTGCCCGTCCAGGCCCAGGCCGAGGCCGAGGCCCAAGCCGGTGGGCGCGGGAGCGGGGCTGAGCAGGCTCTGGGGCGCTGAGGTCCTGCCTCCGGGCCCGGGCAGGGGCAGGCCGGCGGGGGGCGCGGGCGGCGGCGGCGGAGGAGGAGGCGGCGGCGCCGGAGGCTCGCGCGTCTCGGCGGGCGGTGGCGGCGGCGGCGGGGGCTTTTCGCCCCCGGGGCCCAGGCTCGGGGGCCGCCCGTCCAGGGAGATGTTGTTGAGGAAGAAGAGCGCGGCCTGGCGGCGCCGCGAGTCCCCGCGCCTCCGCAGCGCCTGCGGCGCTACCCGGGCGGCGGGACCGGGAGACGTGCCCGGCGCTCCACCCGCCGCAGCTGCGGCCATCCTCCGACTGAGCCCGCCGCCCGCCGGCCGCCGCCCGCCCGCTCGCGCACGCGCCCGGGCCCGCCGCCGATTGGCCGGGGCGCGCTCGCATGCAAATATATCGCCATCGCGCCCGCCCATTGGCCAGCGCGGGGGCGTGGGGGGGCGCTCCCCTGGGTCCTAGAGGCTGTTCTCATGCTGCCCTGGGGAGCCAGGAGCCGCGAGTCTGTCTGCTTCTGGGCCCGCGAGGCCTGACTCGGGGCGAGTGGCGGCGTCGCCGCGGGTTCGAGTCCCCGGCTCGGAAGTCGCGGCCCCGGGACTCCAGAGCTCTATTCCTTTTGCTGGGCTGCGGCATTCGTGGTCAGCCTCCGTCGAGCCTGTCTTTAGGCTCCACTTCCGCTCTCAGGGTGTGTGTCTTTGCGGGGGGTAGGGCTGAGGTGCAGGACTGGAGCTGTGGCAACCGGCATCAGAGTTCTGGGCGGCCCCTCGAGGAGCTCCAAGAATGACCGTTGATGCCACCTGGTCTCCAGCGACTGAAGACCGCAGGCCGGAGGGGAGAAGGCACCTGCCTGGGGTGGCAGGCAGGGTGATGCTGGAGCTTGAGCCCCAGGCAGAGTCCTGCACTTTCGTCCCTCAGCAGCAAAGTGACCTTGAGTCTGCGGGGTACCAGGCCTTCTGTTCCCGGCCCAGACTCCAGAGCCAATGGCTTCATGCTCAGGAGCCCACCTGCGTCTTGCAGGACAGGGTTGTATAGCCACCTGTATGCCACTGGCCTGCTCTGTCCAGCTTTCTGCCTGTAGGTTTACTCATCCTTAAAGTGGGGACAGTGACTGCGACCTCAGGGTATTGTCAGGGCTGAGTGGCTCACCCAGGGAACGTCACTGCGCTGGGTCTGCCTGGAGGCTGGGGACTGGGCACTCGGCATGAAATTTGCCACACAGCTCTGTGAATGCTCCCCACGCAATGTGCCACACATGGCACACAAATTTCTCTCTGTTAGCGAGGAGAAGCTGGGGTCAACATTGACGGGTTAGGGCCCTGCTGGCCCGCTGTTCTAGTAGGAGGGCCCTGGCAGGTGGAGGGGGCGGGATCCACAAGCTGGTGGCTAATAGTTACACTGATGTCAGATGAGGAAGATAAAGGGGGATGGGAAGATGGAGGGCTGTCATCTGCTTGTTGACCCTCAGCTCCAAAACCATGCTATCTGCAGCTGGATAATGGGGCTGGGCTCTGGGGTGGTCTCTCTTCTGCCAGCTGGCACCATGTTAAGCTTTGAGGTTGCTGCAGAGATAGCGGGGGGCGGGGGGCAGAACATGGTCTTCCTGGTTCTGTGCGGGGCGGTGTCCTGGATGAGCTGCCCTGTGGTCGTGCAGAGGGCTGACGGTTCAGTGGCGGGTGTGGGGCCAGGGACATGGAAGTGTCAGTGAGGAGGGGGTCTGCGTGGCTCCTGGTGCACATTCTGTTCCTGAAGTCCTCGGCAGAGGCTCAGCACACAGGGCTGGTTTGGATCCTGCCCTTCAGACTCCCCATCCCTGGACACTCAAGAGTCACCCACCCGGGGAAGGTGGAGGCCTGGCTGAACCCAAACCCTGCCAGCTGCACACGTCATCCTTCCTTACACTTTATTCTCCCCATGCCCTGGGACCCCTTCTCTGCAGAGGCGCTGCACTGCTGCCTGCCGGCCTTCTTAGCCCTCACCAGGCAGCACACTTGTGGGACCCCTCAAGGGGGCGCCCGAGACCACTGCTTGGAGCTCGACACCCCATCTGGAATGGGTAGCGAGGCATGCAGTCCCTGGGTCCAGGGTAGTAGTCTGGGTAGAGTCTGGGTTGGTGGGAGGAGGGGCACTGCTCAGTAGGGCCTGCCCGTGCAAAGCAGGGCTGGGGGCGGGGCTTGGCTGGAGCTTGAGCCATGCCGGTCTCCCAGGACCCCGCTCCCCACAGGGGAGCAGATGCTGGGGTAAGAGTGGTGGTTAAGATCATTTCCGAGATGGAGGGGTTCAAAGGCCAGTCATCTTGGCCTTCACACCCCCATGGATGTGGCAGGACCCAGTCCACTACCCCACTCCTGGGGCCGTCTGCTTGGCTGGTGGTGGGGGCTGTCCTGGCTGCGGGCAATCAGTAGGGTGGGGTTCATGACTGGGCAGGCTGGGATGCCCCGGTCTTTTCCCAGGTGCTGGTGCTGGGTGAGTGGCTCCTGGCTCCCTGGTTCCTCCTTCCTCAGGTCGGCTTCTTGGAGGCTGGGGGAAGTGGACCAATGTTAAGCTGGGAGGCACGGTAGTAACCTTGTGTGTCCTCTCTTGCGGGGACACTGGGCTTTTGCCCAGGGACTTGTGGGCAGTTTCTGGGAACACAGGAGCCCACACTGGCAGTTGACCTGCTCCTGATGGCAGCGGATGCTGGACAGGGCGACCTGATTGGAGGGAAGCCTTGGGAATTTGGTAGAAAGTGTGTGACCCTGGAATCTGCCTGGCCCTGGGGCCTCCCCTGCTGCCTTGCAGAGGGTCTGGGGCATCTGGATAAGCTGAGCTCACTGGGAAATGTTCTCAGAACACCTGGGATGTTGGCAGGTGCTTCCATGGGCCTGCCTCTGGGGTCACAGAGAAGGGACATATGGTTCCTGGCACCCTTGCAGGTGAAACCTACACGATGCTGAGCTTCAGGTGTGCCTCTGATGCGGAACCAGCTCTGGTTCTGGGTCAGATGGATCAGGTTGGCATCCTGACCCCGCGTACCACCTCTGTGACCCTGGGAAAGTTACCCCACCCTGAGCCCCCACTTTGCCATCTATGAGACAGTGATGGCTGATCCCCGGGCAGGCCCACGAGGCCCAAAGGCAGTAACGACTGGACGCTTCTTGAGCCTCTCTCTGTATGGGCACACAACACAAGGATGCTATTCTCACTTATCACCTGTGAGGTGCTGAGGGTATGGGTGCCATGGTCTGGGTGGGTGGGCAAGGGGGTGGCTTGACTCCATGTGGACGGTGGGGGCAGATGCAGTGTACCCCTGTGAACCGTGCCTGCCAGGATGGCTTCCGAAAATGCCCAGCTGGCTATGCTGTGAGGTCATACCAGCATGCTGGCCTCCTCTAGCGCTTGCCTGACAAACACAGGCTGCAGTCACCTTCCCGGCAACAATGGTGCATTGTGGCAGCTATGGCCCAGCCTGCAACACGGACCTGCCTGGACAAACACCAGGCGGCGTGCAGTATCAGCTCAGGTGTTCAAAGGCTCTCACGGGCGCCTGGAGACCTGGCCCAAGCTGCCACTGTGGCCGGAGCAGGAAGTGGGAGCTGTCCTTATACCGTCGACCTGGGTGGAGGGGGAGTCCACAGGCACCACCCTTGGCAAACGGGAGAGCAGCCCCCAGCCCCCCATCGAGAACAAACACACTCACGCCCAGGAGGCAGCACCCTCTGCTGGGTCTCCTCCTCAGAAGTGGACAAGGTGGTCCAGGAGAGCTTGCCCCCTCCCAGGTGGGGCTGTGAGAGGGGAGGGGTCTAGGACCACCAGGCCTGGGACTGCTTGTGGCCCAGGATGCCCCGTCTCCCCTGAAGATGACACGACTATCCTTGCCTGTGTCCCACTACTGTCTCATATCAGCCATGGTATTGCCCCCTTTCCAGAGGGAGACAGGCTTGGGGTGAAGGGACCAGCCCAGCGAGGAGGAAGTGGACGCAGTGTCTGCCCAGGCCTGACCTGGGTCCTCTTACAAGACTGCTCTGGGAGCAGCTCCAAGTAGTCAGAAGGGCTGGGGGCATTGGTGCTACAACGGCCCTGCCTCCACCCGGGGGCCTACCTTTGCTCCAGGGGTCGGAGGCCCGCTTCCTCTTCTGCGGGCCCCGTCCACACTCCTTGTTGCAAATGCACCCGGGTCCCTCCCCTGGCGAGCTCTGTGTGGCCTCCGCCCTGGTGCTTAGGCCCATCTGAGGGGTGGGGGTGTGGTCATGGTGAGGATCCCCCAAGCCTGGGGCAGCCAGGGTGCCACCACCCCACCCCAGTGTACGGCTGTACTGACCTCACTGTCCGAGGTGTCTGGCTCGTCCAGCTCATCCGACGCCGGCTGTTGTCCTTGGGCTTTGCTGAGCTCTGCAGGACGCAGGGTGTGGGTCAGGCCAGGATGGTGGCCTGGGCATCTAGTAGAAGCCTAGGCCCCTAACCTACCAGGCTGGGATCAGTGGCAACACCTCTGAAGCTGGGGCAACTGAGGCACCGAGAGCCCGAGTAACCTGCCCTGGGGTGGAGTCCAAGCCCAAAGTATCCTGCACTCCTGCAATGACCCCACCCACTGGGGTGCCCCTGGCTTGGTTGCTGGGTGACAGGGAACTCATCACCTGCCCTGAAGCCCCAGTTGCTAGGATGCCCTCCATTCACTTCCTGTGGTCAGAAACGTGCCTTCCCTGGGCCCCTCACTCCACTCTGGGTCTGGAGGTGGGGAACCAAATCTGAGACCAGAGTTTGTTGGGTCAGGCCCTCCCCGCTCACGGTGGTTCCATTTCCACTGTGGAACACTTCCTGTGTTCACATCCTCACCTGCGTGGCCATCTCCACCAGGCCTTGGTGGGTAGGGGGGCAGTTTAGGCCTCCCTCTGTCCTCCTCTCCTGGCCCACTTGGAGAGGGCAGGCTGAGGTGAGGCCCTGGGGCAGAGTAGGGGGCGTCCTGGCGAGAAGGAAGAGACTTGAGCTCATGTAAGGCAACTTCCCTCCCCCTCCCCCACCCGGCCTCGGGCACAGCCTGCGGGGGCCCTGGACAGGGCGGGGCTGGAGGGTCAGCTGACTCCCCGTGGCTTGTGACCTGGGCAGCAGGCTTTCCCTCGGGAACTGGCTGGTGGAGCAGAGAGGGCAGCCCGGGGCTCAGGTGCTCTGGGTGGGATACACGGAGCCCAGGAATGGGGCTTGGTCGCTCACCGGGGAAGGTGGATGCTCTTTTGCCTCTGGCTCTCTGGCTTCCTGGGTGCCATTGCTGAGTCTCTGGGCTCCACACTGGGCAGGTGGTCCCACTCCCTGGGGTGGCTCAGGGCTGGGCGTGGGGGCCCGTGGGGGGCTGAGTGACCCTGACTGGTTGGCAGGCTTGGGGGCACTGGCCCGGCACCGACCTCGCTCTGAGAGGTCCAGGGGCTTGTCTGGGACATAGTCCTGTGTGGTCGTGCCCTCCTTCCCCTGGGGGCTGCCCGGGCCTGCAGGCTGTGGGTGCCTCCCTTTGGGCAGGGCTGCCCTGGCCGCCTCACCCTCAGGACCCTCGGAGTCTGAGTCTGCTGGTGGGGAGGGTGGCATCCCTTTGGGCCCCTGAGGGCCCCTCAGCCGGGCACTGCCCACCCTGCCCTGTGCCTGCAGCTGCTGGGCCAGGAGCATGTGTAGTGCGCCTTCCAGCCGTGGGTTCCGCATGCCCGCCAGGGCGCCTGGCAGGCCCAGCAGGCCTGAGGGCTCCTCCCAGACCTCCGCCTCCCCAGCCTTGAGGCCCTGGGACTGGGGGCCGCTGGGGGCTGTGGTGGGGGCCGGGGGGCTGCCAAGGTGCAGAGTTAGGTGGCGGTTCAGGAGGCAGAGGCGGTCGGCCTGGAGGGAGTGCTTCAGGGACTCGCAGGTCTTGGCAGAGGTCCGAGAGGCCTGCAGGAAGCTGTGGGCAAGGAGAAGCCTGGTGACTGTGGGGCATGGTCAGCCCCACTTCACAGGGAGGACTGGGGGCCCTAGGGGTGAGGCGGGTGCCCACGTGACATGGTGGGCAGTGGGGAGGGGAGTGCCCAGGCCCCTGGGGATTGGGTGCCTGGTTTCAGAGTTGACATGGGGCCTGGGGGTCAGAGGAGGCACCCAGCCACTAAGGCCTCTCCCCCTTCTGGGCGTCAGCTGCCTGCCCAGTCCCCTGGAGCACCCTGCCCACCTGGGTACCCACCACAACCCCACCCCTACTCTCCTCAGACCATGATGAGAGGGGTGCCCAGTCCCAATCTCCTCTGTCCACGAATCCCCACCCCACCCTGGCAGTTCAGATGTCCACGTGGGAACCATGCTGCAGGCAGGGGGAAGCCAAGCCAGGGAGAGCAGGTCTCCTGAAGGGACAAAGCGAGGGACTTCCTGCTGCTGGCCCCTGCCTTAAAGCTGGGACCAGAGGAGGAGACTGGCTGCCCAGCTGAGGCAGCTCCTGGTGGTGGCAGAGGGCAGGTGCTCACCTGTCCAGAGGGAGGCTGTGCTCGCCAGGTGGGCTGGGTGGGCTATTCCTGGTGGGTGGCAGTGGGGGCGTCCCATTGGTGGAGCCCTGGTCGGCGGAGCAGGCCCGGGACCCTGGCCGCACCACGGCGATGGTCCCGTGCAGCTGGTTGGAGATGCGCTGGGGGTTCTGCACGGGGTGGGCGGGTCAGCCTGGGTGGGCTCGGCTGCTACCCTCTGCCCTTTTCTCTGTGCGACTTTGGGCAGGCCACCCACCCACTCTGAGCCTCGCTTCCACCCTCGTCTCATGGAGCTCAGGACTCCCTGCTTGGCACGAGGACGGGCACGTGCCATGTGCATGGCACACAGCAAGGCTGACAGTTCTGGCCTCCTCCTTGGGCTGCCCGGGAAGAGGGAGGAGTGGGCTCAGGGGTTCGGGGTCCCTCACCATCACCATGTCCGGGGTCCGTGCCTCAGGCAGATTGGGACTTGGGGAGATTTTGGCCATTGGAGATGTCCCGTACACCCCCGGCCTTTCTGTGGGAGGAGGGACAGAGGGCAGGATGGTTGGGAGGGGTTGAGAGGGGTCAGCTCAGCCCACGGCCCGAGGGCTCCCTGGTCCCAGGCTGCTCAGCCTCCCTTGCCCCCACACCCCCCTCTCCTGTGGACCTGCACCTGCGTGGTCATCCTCCGTCTCCTCGTGGCCTCCCAGTGGTTTCTCAGTGACGGCCTTCCGGGCGCCCAGGGAGGGGAGCAGCAGGGGTGACGGGGGCTCCGAGGCGCCCTCCCTGAGCTGGGGCTTGGGCCTGTCCCCAGTGGGAGGCAAAGATGAGGCAGGTGAGGGGGCAGCATCCCAGAGATGATCAGAAAGGCCAGGGTGCCCTCCTGGGGGCCAAGCCGCCTGTGCGGGAGACCCAGGTGACCAGGAAAGACATCATCGTGGGCTCACACCCATGTCTGGGGGTGGCCCAAGTGCCAGAGCTGCCATGGGTGCTGTGGCCCAGCTCTGTTTTCGGGGTGTCTTGTGCCTGCAGACCAGGGGAGGTTGCTATCTGTCCCAGGGTGCTGGCCTGTGAGACCCCTCCCCCTGCACCAGTGCCTGGGGCTCCCCCCACTCACCCTGGGCCCTGAAGCCGCTTCACTTCCTCCTTCAAGGCATCATTTTCCTCCTGCAGCCGCGTCAGCTCAGTGGCTGCAGAAGGCACTGATTAGGAAGGACTTGGGGCAGGGAAGGGCGGGTGGGGACCTCACGACCCTGGGAGTCCCCCTGTCCTGGCCCAACTGGGACTCCAGCACTTGGCTCGGGGCCTGGCATACAGTAGGTGCCCCATAGATGCTTGCTGCCTGAGTGGGTGGGTGGATGTTGAGTGAGCAGAACCAGCCTGGAGGCCATGAAAAGGGATGGCACTCCCCAGTTCCCAGGGACCCCCCCCAGCCAAAGGAAAGGGGCTTGTGCTCATCAGCAGGCCGCATGGAACCCAGCTCTCTGCGGGACCCTCCTCATCCTTAGAAGGAGGGAGCTGAGGCCCTGAGAGGACAGGGATGCCCCGGCCTGGTGACTGTGCAGCAGGTGGCCTGTGGGGGTCAGCGGGGGGCTTTGCACCATCTGTCTGTGAGTTGCGGTGCGGATGTCCCTCCTGACAGTGCAGGCCTGGATCACCTCCTCCCCTTTCCCCGAGACCCCTCGTTGGGCTGAGCAGGTGGGGGGTCGCCGCCCCCCACAGGAAGATGGGGTGCAGGACGCGGGGCAGGGGGTGCTCACTGAGGAGGAAGACGTGCTGCAGGTTCTGGAGGAGGGAGCTCTCGAACTCTTGCTGCTTCTTCCTGGCCAGCTCCTGGGTGACCATGCAGCGGTCACACAGCCCAGCCCGCAGCCTGTGGGGCGAGGAGGGATGGCGAGGGGCCGCTCTGAGAGGGAGGGGCTGGGATACCCCACCCCCCGCCCCACTCCCAGGACCTGCCCTGCCTTTCCCCACTGCGTTGCCCACCCCGTGGGCTCAGCACACCACATGCTATTGAGTTTGGGAAGGAACCTTGAAAAATGCAGTTTACTTAAGGCTCTGAGAAGTCCTGCAGTGGCGGAGTTGACTCCAGAGCATCCCAGACTCATTCTCCACAGAACGCTCTGGTCTTCCCTCTGCTCCTGCCCCCATCATGAGTGGGGTGTGAGGTGACCCCACCTGTTCTCCAGCACCCGCAGGTTCTCCTTCAGCACCTTCTGCTGCTCCCTGAGCTGGTGGTTCTTGGCACAGAGCTCCTCCACCCTCTGGGCATCCCTGTGGGGGATGATCTGAAGTTGGGGGTCTGCTCTACCCAGAAAGCCCTCCGCTACCCACTAGCCTCTCCCTGGCCACCAGCCTAGGACTTCCTTGAGACTTAGGGCCTTGCAAGGGCTATGCCAGCTCGCCCAAGCGTGAGCATGTACAGCCACCTTGAGGACTCTCTCATCCCCGTGCCACCTGGCAGAGTTCTGTGAAGTGGGGACCTGGGGAGTCTGCCTGTGGGTCTCCAGGACTCATGAGGAGTCCCCCTGTTGACAGTTATCAGTCCCAGATGTGCCCTGCATGGATACTCCTTGCCCAACCCTTTGGAGGGTCCCTGTTCACTCTGTTGGGCTCAGACTTTCCAGCCCCGCTCCTCCAGCTCCTGGAAGCATGACCTTGGACCAGCCTCCCCCTACCCACTATGCTGAGCTTCAGTTTCTCCTGTATCACTGCTGGTAGCAGTGTCAGGGCTCTGGGGCTGCAGGGGAAGAGGGGGAGATGAGCTCTGGGAGTCACTGCCCTTCCAGTCTCCTGGGCCAGGCCTGTCCTCACTCACCGGCACCTCTCTGAGTTCAGTTCCAGAAGCTTGTTCTGCAGGCCTGAGGAGTGAGGAAAGGGGCAGAGGTCAGGCCCAGCCGGGCTGCCATCTCTACATGGAGCTGGGGTGTTTCCTGTCCCTGGTTGTCTGGCAGAGCCCTCTCCAGACGCCCGCCACTTGCCTGGGTCCCTGCACGGACTCCCTGAGGTCACCCCCTTGAAGGGCTCCCAGTCTGTGTCTGCCGCCAGCTTCTGCTCAGTCTCCTGGCTGCCTGGGACCCCGGTCTGGGCCCAGCCTCTCTCCTCCCTTGTCTCTGGCTCTGGTGTCAGTTGAGGATGGGTCCCGGATGCTGGGAGTCAGCAGTTACCCAGCCAAGGCCCGGGAGGGATGCTTTTTGGGTGCTGCCAATGGGCCCCCAAGGGAGACCCCAGCAGAGCCCCTCCTCCCCTCCCTATCATGGTCTGGCTTGGGCCCTAGGCTAGCCCAAGCAGTTCCTGCCTCTCTGGGTCTCTGGGCCTTTGGTGTGGGGGGCAGGTGAGGACTCTCAGAAAAGTCAGGGGAGGGTCTGGCCCAGGCGCTGGGGGAGTGAATGGAGCAGGTGGCTGCAGTCCTGTTGCTGGTGGGGAAATTGGATAGACATGCATGCCAGGGCAGAGCTTAGCCTGGGGTTCTGGAAGCGGCAGAGGGATTTTAGCTCAGCACCCAGAAGGCTCCAGACAAGCCTCCAGAGCCTTGGGCTCCACTCCTACGAGGAAAGAAGGTGACCTCCCTTCTGGGGGACATGGAGGCCCCCACCTTGGGCAAGGGGCTGGTCTTGGCTGTAGTGTCTTGGCTCTCTGCGGCCAGGCTGGTCTTTTCTTTCTGTTCTGATGTGAGCTGACCATTTGGGGACCACCCCTTCAGGGCTGCACTTGGGTGTTGATCTAAGGCTGGGTGCCTGGCCACTATGCAGCTCTGGGCTCTGGGTCAGGACTCCCTTTCTGGGCCTGGAAGGCGTGGTCCTGGTTTTGGTGAGAATTTGAGGCAACATGTGGGAGTCCCCTGGCCTGACCTTGACCCTTAGACTGCTGTCTGGCTGAAAGTTTGTCCTCCCCAAGGTACTCACCCATGACCTCATTCTCGTGGACTTCCTTCAGTCTATTTAGTGATTCTGTGAAGCTCTCCATGGCTCCCGTGGCCCTGGCCCTGGGTCCTCTGTGCTCCAGGTGTGGGGACGGCCCCTTGGCCTCTACTGCCCCTCTGTTTCCAGCCTGTGGAGTAGGAAGCAGGAGTACAGTCACATTAGCTCAGGAGGGATCTGTGGGCTGCCGGGTGCAGGAGGCAGGTGTGGGAGTCCTGTCTTGTGACCACCCACTGGGTCATGTCCACACCTGAGGGGGGCATGTATGTCCCTCCTGTAGGGACTTCTCACTTCATCTCAACTCCCTAATCCAGTCTTCACAGCAAAGCAGATGGCCTGAGGGGACCAGCTCCCACTTGATGCTGGCGCCACAAGGGTGCATGTGACCTGTGATGAGGCCCCAGACTGGAGATGTCCATGCCGGCCGACAGCTGGCGGGTCAGTAAGCCAGGATGTGTTCAGCCTGGAAAGCTCTCTCAGTAGGGTCCAGGTTCCTGCAGTGGCATGGATGGCCCCATGGGGCCACAGTGGAGACTTCGGGGGTCGGCTGGCTATTTTCTCTGCCGGAACTGGTGACTGTGCCCTGGCAGAAGTCCACCTAACTGCCCCTCATGGCCTGGGCCCGTTTTCCTGCCTGTGTTTCACCTCCATGAGGCATTTGTTAAAACTTAAAAGATTGTGGGATTGAGAACCCAAGCTGGGAGCTAGATAACCTTGCCCATCGTGTGACTGCTGGGAGCTCTGGCACCTCTGAGCAGCCCTTTCTTCCCTCTGGTAGTGGTGATGGGGCCTGTCTAATGGGCCTGGTGAACATGCCTCGGGATCCTGCAGGGTCCAGCTTGGAGCTGGGGGTGAGGCCGGGGCTCAGCCCAGCGGCAGCTTCCTTACTGTGGTGCCAGGCACCACCCTCCTCCAGGCGGGAGCCCCTCGGTCCTGGTGGCACATCTCTGGTGGTGGGTACCACCGGCTACCATTACCCTGTGGCACCATCTGTCACCCAGTGGGGGTCAGACCCACAGCTCATAGCCAGGTCAGCAGAGATGCCACCAGCCCAGACCCGTGCCATCACCTCCAAGCTGGGGGGAGGCAGCCCCTCTGGTCCCTCCTTGTTCTCAGCCTGAGGAGCCCAGGGGTCCGCTGGACCTCGAGAACAAGCGGCTGACTCCTGGTACACTGAGTCCTCTCCTCCCGGGGTCCTACACTGGGTGTTGGCAGCAGCTCGTGGTTTGCTCTCTGCACATGCCCAGAATATCACTCCCTCCTTCACAGAGCCTGCCTGGGCCCAGGCCACCAACCACTGCTGCAGTGCTCCACCACCCCCAGGAGGGCCTCTGCACAAACCCTGGAAACCTCTGCCCAAAGACCCCTTCGGCCTTGCCCGAAGGAGGGTTGTGGTCTTGCATTTCAGAGACTGGAGTGTTTGCAGCAGTAGTCTCCAAACTGGAAATCCTCCAATGCCTGCTGGTGAGTGTCCAGCAGTGGCAAGAGAGATGACGACCCAGGGCCATTACGGTTTGGTTCTGAGACACTGCAGAGTAGGGGCCAGACTGGGGAAGCCAGCGCACTGCGGGATTCATGCACAGGGAGTGTAGAAGAGGCACAGCTGCTCTAGGCTCTCTGAAGCTGGGTGGTGGGCACCCTGGCACTGGGATCACTAACTGAGGGGAGCAGGCCCTGTGACCCCAAGAGAAGCCAGGGGCCAGGGCAAGCACTATCCTGGAGCTTTCCAAGGGGACTTGACAGGGAGGCTGGCTCTCAGCCTGGTCCTCGAACCCCAGGCCCAGCAAGAGGACAGAGAATGGTCCTGTGTCTCACAGTGGCCACCAGAGCCCGTAGGCAGAGATGTGCTGGAGGGATGTAGTGACAGGAAGGTGGGGCTCCCCAAACTTTTTTTTAGACCTGCCTGGCCTCTGGGACACTCCCAAGAGATGGCCAGGGAAGGGGGGATCCCTGCTCACTGGCTGTGTGTTGGGTGGGTGAGGGCTCTGAGAATGAGGAGCTTGGCGGGGTTCCCCTCCTTGAGGCTGGGAGCCAGTGGCATATCCTGGCAGGTTAGGGAATAAGATGCTGAATTGCAGAGGCTGGGGGAGCCAGGGCTATAGTAGGAATACAAGGTAATCCGGCCCCACTTCCTGAGCCCATCTAACCCTGACCACGCTGCAAGGAGCCAACTTTCCAGATCGGGAAACTGAGGCCCAAAGACATCGAAGCATGCTCCTTGGCTGCCCAGTGGGAAGCAGGATTCGGGGCTTGACTTCTTCCTGGGGCTGAGGATGTGTTCTTGCCCGCTGTGGACCAGGGATGTGCTCCAGGTGGCCCTGCTCTGCTGGCTCTCCCATCTTCATCTTGTGGTGGGAGACGGGACTGCGGCAGGAGCTCTCCTCGGCTCAGGCTCCCTGCAGGGTGAGGTGGGCCAGCTGGGGAGGGCCAAGCCACTGTGCCTGAAATTCCACCCAGACCCGCCTGACAGGCCGTTCTTCCCCATCAGCGTCTGCCATGGGCCGTGGGCTGGGCCAACGCCCGTGAAGGAGCCGTCCCTGGGAGCCTGCGGTGCCCCAGGCCCTGGAGAGGCTGTGCGGACAGGCGCAGGTCTGAGCGAGAGGCCAACACTGTTCCTAATGACAGCGCTGTGGTGTGGAGCAGGGCAGGTAAAGGCCCAGACACCCTCCTCTGTCCCGGTACCCCAGGCTCTTCTCTATTCCAAACCGCCCAAAGGCCCCACCTGGCTGCCCCTCTGGGGTCTCTGATGGGCAGAGGGCAGCATGGACACAGACACGGGGTCAGGCAGGGGCAGCGCAGCTGGAGGGTGTTGTTCTGCTGGGAGCCCCACATCTCCCAGGGATGACCAGGGCTGTCCAGCCCCTGGTGACAGTGCCATGGGGGTGGTGTGGCTCCCCTGGACTGGCAGGTGACAGAGGGTGTTTGGCCAAGGAGAAGAGGACAGTCAGTCTCCTGGGGCAGTCCCAGCCCCCACTCTCTGAGTGCAGGGGGGAGGGGTAGGTCCAAGGAAGCAGCGGTAGGATGAGGAGGTGGGTCCGCAGCTGACAGGGGTTTGGTGGCTGTGGGCAGGAAGAACCTCGGCTGTAAAAGCGCATGTGGGGGCTTCCCTGGTAGCTCAGTGCGTAAGAATCTGCCTGCCAGTGCAGGAGACACGAGTTTGAGCCCTGGTCCGGGAAGATCTCACATGCTGTGGAGCAACTAAGCCCATGTGCCACAACTACTGAGTCTGTGCTCTAGAGTCTGGGAGCTACAACTACTGAAGCCCGCCTGCCTACAGCATGTGCTCCTCAAGAGAAGCCACTGCAATGAAAAGCTTGCACATCACAACTAGAGAGTAGCCCCATTTGCCAAAACTAGAGAAAAACCTGTGCAGTAGCAAAGACCCAGCGCAGACAAAAACAAGTAAATGAACATAAATAAGGTTATTTTTAAAAGGTGCATGTGGTCTCTGCCAGGGGGCGGTGGGCCAGCCCTCCCTGGGGGCCTCCGTGGTATTTGCCAGGTGTGCTGAGAGCCACTGAGGGGAGAGGGGCTCAGGGGCTCAGGGAACTCAAGGCAGGAGGGCTCCCCCCAGGCCTGGGGTGGGGGCTACAGTGCTGTCAGGAGGAGTGAGCAGGTTATGGGGTGGGGTCTTGGCTGCTGCCTCTGGGCCTGGGGGCCCTGGGCAATGGAGAGGGTGGCCCGAGTTGCCCGCTGCGGCGGGGGGCGGTGGGCGCTGGGAGCAGAGGCCTGAAGGCTGCTCCTCAAGGGCCCAGGGTCATGCCTACTCCTGCTCTGGACACCCAGGCTGGAAGGTCTCTGCTGGGTGGAGCCCCAGAAGCTGCAGGTGGCAGGGCAGGGCAGGGGTCAGGCACACTGCTGACCCCATGCACCTGCCACTCACCTGGGCAAGGTCAGCCTGCGCAGTGCACCCTGGCCTGCCTGGAGCCTTTGTGGACAGGACTAGTGCGTTCCCAGAGCCTGAGTCCCTCATCTGGGGTAACCGCGCCGCCAGCTCAGGTTGTTGTGGGTGTGTCCCACCAAATACATGTGTCTGGACGATGCCGTCCGGGTGAAGTGTGTACCCAGCCCAGGGCCTGGCATGCACTCAGCTAACTGCAGATGGAGACCCTGCATCCACTGCATGCAGCTGCCCGCCAGCCCCTCCCCTGCAGGTGGCCCTAGGGGTCCAGCAGGGCTCCTTATAGGAGCCCAAGTTCAAGTGCCACCAAGGCCCTCTACAGGAGGACAAGAACGCCCCTGAGTTCAGAGCAGAGTCTCAGATGCCAGCACTGATGACACACATTCGTGCCCCTCATGGACACTCAGGGTCCACTGGGTCTTGGTGGCCATGGCTCAGGGAAATGCCCCTGCCACCATGTACAGAGAAGGCCACCAGAGCCCCCGCTGTGGCCCCAGGCCGGGTGCTGCCCGCTGAGCCACAAAGCCTTGGTGGTGAGGTTCTTGCCTGGCTCCTGGGCCGGCCGGCAGGGCCCTGATCACTTTCTCTCATTGGGGCCTCTTCTCCAGCAGGCCCTGGGGTCCAGGAGCCCCAGGCCCCCAGTTCTGCGCCTGTTCTGCCATTGATCCATCCACCCACCTGTGAGTAACACAATGACAATGGTGCAGCAGTAACCACAGTGGTGGCCTTTGTTCCCCGAGCAGTCGCTCAGCCGAGTACCGGGCCAGGGCTCTATGCGCTGTGTGGTGTCTACAGCAGGCCCCCTACCACGTCCCAGGGTGATCCACGGATGCTCCGCCTGCCCGTCACCAAGGACCTCACGAGGCTGCGCACACCATCCAAGCCCTTTCCATGTCCTCCACACAGGTCTTTATGGAGCACCTGCTGTGTGCCCCGGCTCAGCCCACAGGTGATTGGAGCTCACCTTGCCTTCTGGCGCTCACTGTCCCATTCTACAGATTCAGGGACTGAGGTGCGAAGCAGGTCGGAGGCTCTGGTGGTGGCTCCCTGCGCCCCATGTGGTGAGGGAGAAGCCCCTTCTTCGGCCACCTTAGCTGAGTCTCTCTCCCACTGTGTCTCAGTGTCCCGGGCCGTGAAACGACGGCGGTGCCCTGGCCCAGCTCCTGGAGACTGAGGAGTCTGCACCACCTTGGGCGGCTGGGTCGCCTCCATGTGGCAGGTATCCAGTGCCCATTGACGGCAGGTGGTCAGGGGCCAGCCTGCCAGCCCCCACATCCAGGCGTCTGGCAGGAACGTCTCATGTAGTCAGTCCCTGGGCTCATGCTGCCTGTGGCGTGGCCATGACAGCCCTTACTTTGCAGATGAAGGATCTATGGCTCTGAAAGATGGCACTACTCCACAGTCACCAGCTCGCAAGGGACATGGCCAGTGCAGCCTCCTGCAACCTCCTGGGCCAGCTCAGATGGCAGGTCCTGAGAGGTGCCACTGCCTGGATGGTTTCTAGCATCGCCAGACACCTAGACCCGTGACACATGTGCATATGTATGTGATGCCCACACGTGCAGACACAACAGTATCCTAACAACATCCCAACAACTAGTGCACAACAGAGAAACGTGTGCACATGCGTGCACTCCCCTCACCGTGCATGTGGCACTCTGAAGGACGGGGGAAAGCTGCTTGCACGTGTGTGCGCATACTTGAGTATCGCATGTGCGTGTGCACACATGCACAGAGACACAAGGCAGGTGTGCGCTCGCTCAGCATGGCCGAGGTGTCGCTGGTGGCTCGGGTAACAGTGGGCCCTGCAACCTGATTCCTCAAGGATGGGCTGGCCCAGGGCCACTGCGACTTCTCAGCCGCCTCCCTGAGGCCTGGCAGGGGAGGCTGAGCAGGACCGAGGCCTGGGGGCCTTTTGTCACTGCTTCCCAGGGGACACCGAACTGAGGGCAGCTGATGTCCTACAGTGCCCAGCAGGGAGACGTGGCTGGCTGCACCGCACGCACTCCACCCCTCATTCCCTGGCTGCAGCCTGTCTGAGGATCCGGGTGGTGAGGCCGGACCAGGATGAAGTGCCAGGCCCCCGGCCTGTTCCCAGTGTCCCCAGACGACCCAGGGACTTCCCAGCACAGCAGTGCCAACCCCAGCCTTCCCAGCCTTGGCTCCCCCAGCCTGTCTGCCCAGGAAGCTCGCTGCAGCCTGTGTTCCCACTCAGTCCCCTGGACTGTGTGCCCCAGAGCTAGGGCTGCGGCCACCACCCCACCCTGGCCCCTCCTCCAGCCCCCACGAGCAGGGGCTGGGTCTCCACCTGGTAGCTAGCACCCCACAGTGACCCCAGATCTTGTGTACCTTCCCCTGCCCCCAACTACTGAAGCCGCTGGGGCCCTGGGGCCCCCAGGTACTCACATGGCCCCGTGTCCGCATCGACCTCCGGGGACCTCCGCTCTGCTCCGGGAAGCTCCCGCCTGAGAGATGGAAACCAGCACTATGAACTTGCTTGGGAACAAGACATAATTTTGGCCAAACCCGCTTGACAGGTTTTTGATTCCCCGGGCCAGGAGCAGAGAGGAGGCAGAGCCGGCCCAAAGCCACCCAACGGGTTCTGCCATCGCAAAGAAAGTGGCAGAACGGGTCGGGTCTGACCCTCACAGAGAGAGGATTGTTTCTCCATGATCTCTGCATGGCCTGGGCCTCTGGCTGGAGCCGGGCAGTTAGCAAGGAGAATCCAGAGCCTGGAAGTGGCTGTGAGGGGCAGGGCAGGGGCAGGTTGTGGGGGAGCTGGGGGAGGAAGGAACATTGTTACCTCGGGGTGGAGGACAGCAGCGAGCCTCTCCCCTGGCTCTCCTGGGCTGAGCTGTCCTGCCTCAGTTTCCTTGTCTGTAAATTGGGAATGATGACCACGGGCCTGCCTCTATTGGAGCTCTGGAGATGGAATTGTTAGGTAGTTAGAATAGGGAAAAAGAGTCCAAAATGGCCGTGGCTAAAAGACCTGGAAGGGAAAGCCCGCGAAAATAGAACAAAGAAAGGTCCGAGGACCAGAGTGAGAACCTCAGGTAAAACAAACAACGCTCCTGCCTAAGCCCAATTTACATAAGACAGGCCCAGGGACAGAGAAACATATAAAAAGAGGAGCCAAAGCCCTCTTCTCTCCATTTTTTTTGCTCCCTCCCTCTCCCCCGCGCGATAGGGCAATATTCTCTTCGCGTCTTGCGTCTTTGGATCGACGTGCCCTCACGCCTCAAAGATGGGTTTTCCTGCTATTATCTAAATAAATAGAGCTGTAACACTGAGCTGTAACACTGATTTATTTAAGAGCTATAACACGGTCTGTTTGAGACCTGAGAGGTATAACATGGTCTGTCCTCCCGAGAGCTGTGACCCGCCAGGGGGCTTTAATGTCCGTCACTCCAAATTTTTGTTGTGATGAGACGAAGAACCGAGGAGTGTGACATCTATGGTGCGGTGACTCGGATAAAACCTGGCTGAAACAACCTCCACGCGGAAGAGGCCAAGCACAGCAGGAGCCCAACTCAGCGAAGCTCCTGCGGTAGAAGCAGAACGTGAAAAAACCTCAACACAGGGGAAGGCCCGTCGTGCTGGAAACCGGGGCAGCGAAAACCAAACTCAGCAGAAAGCCCACGCGGCTCAGCCTCAGACTCCAGCAGACCTCCGGTTGAGGTAGGAGGTCCTCGCTCCTATGGCTGGAAGGACATGCCTAACAATTACAATCTCTCGTTTCTCGTTTCCTTGAACCCCCCGTGAACAGGCAGGCGGCAGTGGGCGCCAGAGGGACTCTGGAGAGGCTATTCTTCAGTATGTCCCAAAGGCACTACTGCTGAGCCCCAGTAGCGGTTACCCAAGCCGGCGGGGGTTCTCCTGTCCTTATTCTTTGTGCCAAAAATCAGGCCAATAAAAACTGAGCACCGGTCAGATATCTAGCAAATTTTCCAGTAGGCTATGAAGGGGATTCCTTGGCACATCTTTCCCACTGCTTTTTCCTCTTTTCCTTCAGCTCTTTCTCCTGGGACTCGAGCCCGACCAAAACCCAGGATATCCGGCTCAGGCTCTGAGGTCTTATTGCAAAAATTCAGTGAGAGACAAAGCGATAAGTGGGAGGTGGATTTGCTAAGATTCAGAGAGAAGCGCCCATTCTACAGGGTACCGGCCATGGAATGTGGCCTAACTAAGTTTTGCGAGCAGGGCGAATTTATATGCTAATGAGTGGGAGGATCATCCCAGCCATTGGCTTACAGATTGGGGATTAAAGTTTGCTCGATTGGACCCAATTGACTTTAATCGGTTTACATTATGCTCTGGTGCTGTGTCATTCTTCCAAAGGTTGTGCTCTGCCCCCCTTCCTTCCTGTTTCATGCTCCTTTCCTCAGCCCCATCCGGGCCCACAATGTTGCCTCTACAATCTACTAGGGGGATAACCAGAAAATAGCTGGCCTTGGGAGGGAAGAACTGTATAACATCCAACCCCTTAGTCCTACCTGGCATTGGTCACACTGGAGATCTTGGGGACGCCCAAACTCCAGTCCGGGGGTCCCAGGAGGTCATCACGCCTTGACCTGCCTAGGGATCTGGTCCTCGAAAGGTTGTCACGCCTCAGCCTTTCGGGGATCCGCTAGTCCCAAGGGTCCCAGGAGGTGGTCACGCCTCGACCTGCCCAGGGGCTCAATTCTGGGAGGCTGTCACGCCTCGACCTGCCCGGAGATTCGATCTCTAGGAGGCTGTCACATCTCAGTCTGCCTGGAGATCTGCATCCTGACCCGGGGACACACCTGGCTCTCAGGTTTCCACAGTACTAGGTAGGATGAGCTTACATCATGGTATCTTCCCATCCACAGTGGACAAACTAGCAATGAGTTACAACCCCTTAATTCTACCCAGCACTGGTCACGCTGGAGACCTTGGGGATGCCCAAACTGCAGCCCGGGGGTCCCAGGAGGCCATCACGCCTTGACCTGCCTAGGGATCTGGTCCTTGAAAGGCTGTCACGCCTCAGCCTGCCTGGAGATCTGCATCCTGACCCAGGGACGCCTGGCTCTCAGGTTGCGACAGTACTGGGTAGGATAAGCTTCAAAAAGCCTATTAGTTTTTTTCTTTTCCTTTTCCTCCCTAACATGACTGTTTTTCAGATGGGAAATAACCAATCCACTTTCCGGCAGACGCCCTTGAGATGCATCCTTGACAACTGGAAGCTGTTCGATCCTCTAACTCTGAGGAAGAGTCGTTAAAATTCTTTTGTGCCACTGCGTGACCACGGTATCCACTGGGGGACGAGGAACACTGGCCCGAGGATGGGACTTTAAATTACAATACCATCCTGCAATTAGAATTATTCTGCAAAAGACAAGGGAAATGGACAGAGATCCCCTATGTCCAAATTTTCTTCAGACTGAGAGATATGAAGGAACTCTGTCTTAAGTATGGGATTGTTGTACGCCCTAAAAGGGAGCCCACTAGGCAAACGGTGTTAGGCAAAGGCAACCAAGAGAAGGACCCCCCCCCCCCGCCCCCATGAAGGCTCACCTCCCACAGCTCCCTAGTTGCCTGGTGCTTCTTCCTTGTATCCAAGCATGCCCCCATATCCGGGAGCACCCCCCTCCACAAAAGCCAGCTCGAGTATGTCCCTTAGTTGAAACTGGAGGAGAATTTGGACCAACCCAAGTCCATAAACCCTTCTCCCTCTTAGAACTAAGACAAATCAAACAAGACCTGGGAAGCTATACAGATGACCCAGGAAAATACATAGATATGTTCCAACATATTACCTTGGCCTTTGACCTGACATGGAAGGACATCATGGTCATATTTAGTCAAACTTTATCTGACCCTGAACATACTAGGGTCTTAAAAGAAGCCCGGAGGTATGCAAGAGGGCTTCACATGTCAAGCGATAGATACCCAGTAGGGGAAACTGCAGTCCCCTCCTCCGATCCTAACTGGAATTATAATGACCCTGAGCACATCTGGGGAAGAGATCATTTTCTAATCTGTGTAAAGGCAAGACTGAAAGCAGCTCAGCAAAAAGTAATCAGCTATGCCCAGGTCTCAGCAATAACTCAGGAGTCCAATGAGAACCCCATTGCCTTTCTGGAAAGGCTAATAGAGGCCCTCCAAAAGTTTACCAATTTGGACTTAGGCTCTTACGAAGGACAGGTGATTTTAAAGGACAAATTCCTGTCCCAATGGGCATCAGATATCAGAATTAAGTTACAACAACTACAGCAGCAGGACTCTGCTGCCTCTCTAGATGAGATGATCCAGACAGCCACCAATACTTTTTATAACGGAGAACAGGAGAAAGAGGCCAAGGCCCAGGAGAGGGAGAGAAGGAAAGAGACAAGGCATGCCCAGATGCTGGCCGCCCTCCAGGGAAGCCCTATGGCACACCCCGAGCCCTTGAATGACAAGACACGAGGCAAATGCCTAATCTGTAGACAGGCGGGGCATTGGGCCAAAGAGTGTCCTAGTGACAAGTCTCCTAGAACAGCTTGCCACAAATGCCATCAACTGGGACATTGGGCGACACTCTGCCCTCGGGACCCAAGAGCCTCAAGGTCAAGTGCCAAGCCTTCCCTCACGATGGTTCAAGAGGACTGAAGCGGCCCGTTCCAGCTAGCCCGCCTGTCACAGATAACCATCACGGGGCTGGAGCCAAGGGTGCAACTGGATGTGGCAGGTAGGTCCGAGAATTTCTTGGTTGACACAGGGGCTACCTACTCTGTCTTGATCTCCTACTCCGGAGGCTTCTCCTCCCAAACCTGTACCATTTTGGGTGCTACAGGAAAAGCAACTACTAGAAGATTCACCCAAGCACTTCTTTGTTGCTGGGATGGACAGATATTTTCCCACCAGTTCCTGGTGGTCCCTGAGTGTCCTCCTCCCTTAATGGGAAGAGACATACTCACTAAACTGGGGACCACCCTTGTGATGGGAAGCTTTTCAGCCCCTAGGGCCCTACAGCTTCTAGTTACTACTGAGGAACCCATCACACCTCCAATAGAGAGAGAGCAAAGACTATGGGAGGACAAAATTAACCCCCAGGTGTGAGACCAAGGGATTCCTGGACGAGCCCACCAAGCTGAACCGGTCATCATTGTCCTCCGAGATCCCACTCGGTTTCCTAACCGGAAACAATATCCTCTCAAAAGAGAGGCTTGGGAGGGACTACAGCCTTTAATAAATAAATTCCTTGCTTGTGGGCTATTGGTCCCCACCAGTTGGCCATGTAACACCCCAATCCTCTCAATAAAGAAAAAGGATGGAACCTGGCGAATGGTTAAAGATCTCCAGATCATAAATGAAGCTGTAGTCCCCCTCCATCCCACAGTACCCAATCCCTATGTAATCTGGGGAGAAATCCCACCCAGTGCCAAGTGGTTTATAGTCTTGGATCTCAAAGATGCATTTTTTTGCATACCACTGGCTAAAGAATCCCAATATCTTTTTGCCTTTGAGTGGGAGGCCCCAGGAGAAAAACACCAACAGATGACTTAGACAGTATTACCTCAGGGATTCAGAGATAGCCCCCACTTGTTTGGACAGGCCCTTAGCCAGGATCTCCTAGATCTGGACCTGGGACCTAATGGGAAAATATTACAATATGTAGATGACTTACTAATCTGCTCTCCAGATGAGAAAAAGTGCCCAACAACATGCAATTCGGGTTCTAAACTTTTTCGCAGAAAGGGGATATAAAGTCTCCCGTGTTAAGGCACAGATGGTCGAGACAAAGGTCACTTACCTGGGAGTTCAGATTACACATGGGTCCAGGAGGCTGTCCTCTGATCGGGTACAAGGAATCCTCCAGTTGCCCTCCCCCACGACTCTCAAACACTTGTGAGCTTTCCTGGGGCTAACTGGGTACTGTAGAATCTGGATACCCAACTATGGTCTAATTGCCCAGCCCTTATATAAAAGCTTAAAGGGACGAGATGATTCAATCCCCCTAATGTGGGGAACTCCTCAAAAGAAGGCAGAGGCTACAGTAAAGCAGGCCTTAACTCAGGCACCTGCCTTGAGGTTGCCAGATCCAAAAAAAGCATTCCAACTTTATGTCCATAAAAAAGAGAGAATAGCCTTGGGAGTGTTAACTCAAAGGTTGAGATCTGAGCCCTAGTCTGTAGCTTACTTATCCAAGAGACTTGATCCAACCGCACAAGGCTGGCACCCCGACTTCGAAATCTTGCAGCTATTGCAATCATGATAGAAGATGCCTTAAAACTCTCCTTTGGGGGCAAACTAACTATTTTTACCAGCCACCAAGTAAAACAACTCCTAAATAGGAGAGGCCATTTATGGATGTCTGATCAAAGAATCCTCAGATATCAAGTAATACTGATGGAAAATCCAGGCCTCACTATAACCCCTTGTGAGGTTCTTAACCCAGCCACCCTCCTGCCTACCCCCGAGGGCTCTCCCCTTTCACTCCTGTCTAGAAACCTTGGACCACTGGACAAAACCCCGAGAGGGATTGTCAGAAGATCCTCTGATCAATCCTGAAGAAATCTGGTACACTGACGGAAGCAGCTTTGTCTTAGATGGAAAAAGAAGAGCCGGATATGCAGTAGTCTCCAATTTTGAGATCATAGAGGCTAAGCCTCTACCACCAGGTACTTCAGCCCAATTAGCTGAGCTCATAGCCCTGACTCGAGCTTTAGAGCTGGGAAAAGGAAAAAGAATAGTCATTTATACTGACTCCAAGTATGCCTTTCTGGTGCTACATGCACATGCAGCTATTTGGAAAGAAAGGGGCCATTTGACCACCCGAGGGTCCCCCATCAAATATGGTGATCAAATCCTTAGACTCTTAGAGGCAGTCCATCTGCCCACTGAGGTTTCAGTCTCCCACTGTAAAGGACACCAAAAAGGGAGCACTGACGTGGCACGAGGGAATCCTCTTGTCCCACTTGCCAATTAAACAACCCCCAAGGAGCTCAAAGACCCCAGCTGGCCCAGCCCGTCCAGCGACGTGGGGCTTATCCAGGAGAGGACTGGCAGATGGACTTCACCCAGGTGTCAGTTTCTCAAGGGTATAAATACCTATTAGTCATGATAGATACATTCACAGGATGGATTGAAGGCTTTCCCACCCGGACTGAGAAGGCTGAGGAGGTAGTAAAAAAACTGCTCCATGAAATCATTCCAAGGTTTGGTCTGCCCAGGTCATTACAAAGTGACAATGGGACATCATTTACTTCTAAGATCACCCAAGGAATCTCCAAAGCATTGGGCATTACTTATTATCTCCATTGTGCCTGGAGGCCTCAGTCTTCAGGAAAAGTATAAAGAGCCAACCAATTCTTAAAATCAGTGATAAAAAAGATAACCCAAGAGACCTCCCTGGGATGGAAGGAGGCCAATAGCTCTCCTCTGTACCCGTATTGCCCCTAAGGAACAGGTTGGTTTTAGTCCTTATGAGATTCTGTATGGGAGACCTTTTGTTTATGTCAATGACCTCTTCCTAGATCCAGAGGTTCAGACACTCTAGTCTTATACCATGGCCTTTGGGCAATTCCAACAGGATATATGCTTGTGGGGTATGAACCAGGACCCAAAAGACTCTAAAGACTCACCACTATATGCTCCAGGGACTCCAGTCCTAATTAAAGTCTGAAAAGATGGGTCTCCAAAGGCTCAACTCCAGCCCACATGGAAGGGCCCCTCCCCTGTAATACTTTCTACTCCCACAGCGGTCAAGGTGCCAGGACATGACTCCTGGATTCACTACTCACGAGTCAAGCCATGGAAGAAAACAGAAGAGGACACTCAATACACCTGTGAGCCCCCGGGAGATCTCAGATACCTATTCAGAACTACAAATGAGTGCCCTTCTAATAAACAACCCCAAAATCTGGTCTCTGGGGATAAGATTTCTCAAGACAGCTCTAAAGAGCCAACACAGCTTGGCAGAGATTGTACTCCAAAACAGACAGGAGATAGATCTCATCCCTGAACAAGGAGGGACTTGAGCTATCCTGGCGATGTGAATTTAAAATTGGCTAATGCTCCTACTAGTCCTTGTTATGCCATACTGACGCTGCTAATGATTGCTCCATGTACTGTCAACTGTCTAAGCTGTCTTGCCTCTGCCCAGGTCAAGCTACGACATACAGCGCCAGTTCAACAAAGATAAAACTACAGCCAACCACGGAAAACATCAGTCACCCTTAGATGGACACCGCTATAAGGACTCTGAGGCCTGAGACTAGACAAGAGGGGGACTGGTGCTCCCTCACCCTGACCCCCCTTAAGCTACACCCAAATTCCTACCCCCAACTCTGCACAGGAGTCCTCACTTGGGGTACCTGAGGGAACCCCAGGGAGTGCTCAGGGCTCCATGGGGGAGGACCTGGGCTCCAGGCCAGCTGCCCTGGTGAGGTCCCAGGAGGCACTTCCTGCTCCCTGGTGAGGCCCCTGCTCCCACCTGGCTGTCCCCCACCCCCCACCCCAGACAAGAGGGGGGGGCCCAATGCCCCTCGCCGTCCCAGTTCAGCGGGAAGTAGCCAGAGAGACCTCGACTCCCCTATTCCCAAAGAATTGGACCTCCCATCTCTTGAGGGGGGAATGTTAGGTAGTTAGAATAGGGAAAAAGAGTCCAAAATGGCAGTGGCTAAAAGACCTGGAAGGGAAAGCCCTCGAAAATAGAACAAAGAAAGTTCCCTATATGCAAAACAGAAAAAGACACAGAAATACAGAACAGACTTTTGAACTCTGTGGGAGAAGGTGAGGGTGGGATGTTTCGAAAGAACAGCATGTATATTATCTACGGTGTAACAGATCACCAGCCCAGGTGGGATGCATGAGACAAGTGCTCCGGCCTGGTGCACTGGGAAGACCCAGAGGGATCAGGTGGAGAGGGAGGTGGGAGGGGTGATCGAGATGGGGAATACGTGTAAATCTATGGCTGATTCATATCAATGTATGACAAAACCCACTGAAATGTGAAGTAATTAGCCTCCAACTAATAAAAAAAAAATTAAAAAAAATAAAAAGTTCCGAGGCGGAGTGAGAACCTCAGGTAAAACAAACAACGCTCCTGCCTAAGCCCAATTTACATAAGACAGGCCCAGGGACAGAGAAACATAAAGAGAGGAGCCAAAACCCTCTTCTTTTTTTTGCTCCCTCCCTCTCCCCCGCGCGATGGGGCGATCTTCTCTTCGTGCCCTCACGCCTCAAAGATGGATTTTCCTGCTATTATCTAAATAAATGGAGCTGTAACACTGATTTATTTAAGAGCTATAACACGGTCTGTTTGAGACCTGAGAGCTATAACACGGTCTGTCCTCCGAGAGCTATGACCCGCCAGGGGGCTTTAATGTCCGTCACTCCAAATTTTTGTTGTGACAGAGACAAAGAACCGAGGAACATACATTCGCATGACAGAATCTAGACCTGGAGTTGGCAGTGGTCCTGCTGGGTTGGGTCCCCTGCCTTTCACTGGTCCCTCCACCCCCTAGAAGAGAACAGGCAGGTGGCCTAGGTGGGTGGGCATCTGGGGTCTCAGGGCGGCCTGGGGTGCCCTGTGGGGCTGGGCCAGGGGCCACCACCGTGGGCAGAGGAGGAGCCAGGCATTGCGGTTTTCCGTGTTTGTACTCTGCTCGCGACACTGGCTACACTCATGCAGAAAAGAGCTGGCCTGAGGGCCGCAGCTGCCACCCCCTACTCTTCCCCCTTGGCTCCCCCTGCTTCTTCCACAAGCCCCCACCCTGTGCTCCCTCACCCTGACCCCACTTAAGCTACACCCAAATTCCTACCCCCAACTCTGCACAGGAGTCCTCACTTGGGGTACCTGAGGGAACCCCAGGGAGTGCTCAGGGCTCCATGGGGGAGGACCTGGGCTCCAGGCCAGCTTCCCTGGTGAGGTCCCAGGAAGCACTTCCTGCTCCCTGGTGAGGCCCCTGCCCCACCCTGGCTGCCCCCCACCCCCCACCCCAGACTCTCAGGGGAGCAGTGGTCTGTTGGGCATCCCCAGGCTCTAGCCTGCCGGGAGATTTGCAGATCCCTCCTGGCTGGGCCCCTGGGGGAGGTGTCTGCAAGCTGTGGGGCCCTTGGCATGTGCCCTGCACAAGGGAGTGGACATGGTGAGCGTGGCGCAGCCTGGCCTGTGGGGACCGTGTGTGTGTGTGTGTGTGTGTGTGTGCTCACCCCTCAGCGTGTCTATTCACGTGTGTGGTGTGCTCTTGTTGTGTAAGTGGTGTGCCATGTTCAAGGTCGGGGTTGTGGATGTGAGGGTGGGCTGTGTGGCTTTGGCTTTGGCTTTGTGTGCGTGTGTCTGGGCGTCCCCACGGGGAGGGCAGAGGCAGGGGCAGGGGCGGGGCTGACCCTCAAAGCAGCCAGGGTCAGCCTAATTGAGCCCTGACCCCTCCCCCCACCTCAGCCAGGTTTGAACCCCAACTCTGCCCCTTGAGAGCTGGCTCACCTTGGGCCAGTCACCCCACCTCTCTGAGCCATGGCCTTGTGAAAACTGGCTTCATGATGCCTGCTGGACCAGGGTCTGCCCCAGGGGGTGCTCACTCACTGTGCTTGTTAGTGGATTGGGCATGGGCTCCGGCTGGACCATGTTAGTAGTTGAACAAAAGCTCTCATTCCCCATAAAGGGAAATTCAGAGCTGTCCCACAACCCAGGGATCCGAGGTGCCTGCAGCACTGTCTCCATGTCTCTAGCAACGCACCGTGCATCGACGGGTGTGTGGATGAACCATCCACAAGCCATCCACACCTCTTTGGGAGGAGAAGACCTCTGACACCCCAGCGATGCAGTGAATGTCAGGCATCCCACTGGGGGAGGGCGGCTCAGGAGGGGACGCCAGCGGACTCCAGGCCAAGAGCGCTCAGAGAGGGAACAGCCAGAGGCAGTGGGAGGCTGCCAGGGTCCGGGATTGGGTGAACAAAGGGTGGCAGAAACTTCCTAGGGTGACAGCATGTTCTATATGGCATTGTGGTGGTTGGTATTACAGGGGAGTGCCTGTTTGGCAAAACCCATCAGCTTACACTTTAAAAGTGTGAATTTTGTTTTATGCAAATTATACCCCAATAAAGTTTTTTAAAAATGAATGCACTAGAGTAGTTTTAGGTTCACAACAAAATGAGAGGGAAGCACAGAGATTCCCCATATGCCTCCTGGGCTGCGCGCCCGCCCCCGGCCCGGTTATCCAAACCCCCTACCAGATGGTGTGTTTGTTACAACTGATGAACCTGCATTGACACGTCATCACCACTCAGGGTCCACAGTTCACATCAGGGCTCACTGTTGTGTTGTACATTCTGTGGGTTTGGACAAACATATCATGACATGTATCCACCATTATAGCATCATACAGAGTATTTTCACTGCCGTAAAAATCCTCTGTGCTCCACCTATTCATTCCTCCCTCCCCCCCACCCCCCGGCCACCCCTGATCTTTTCACTGTCTCCATAGTTCTGCCTTTCCCAGAGTGTCACAGAGCTGGAATCACACAGTCTGCAGCCTTCTCAGGTTGCCTTCTTTCACTTCGTAAAACTCACTTATATTTCCTCTATATCTTTCCATGGCTTGATAGCTCATTTCTTTCTCGTGCCATTCAATTGAATATTATTTTATACTCTGCTGTCTGCATGCATCACAGTTTGTCCATCACCTGCTGAAGGACATCTTGATTGCATCCAACCTGGGGCAATTATGAATATGGTTGCTGTAAACATCCACGTGCAGGTTTTGGTGTGGACACAACTTTCAACTTCTTTGGGTAAAGAGAAGGAGCATGATTGCTAGATGGTATGGATAGTCAGAGCATGTTTAGTTTAATAAGAATGAAGTTGATTTTGCGAAAGCTGAAATGCTCTCTAGGACACGCAGGCTTGCTGTTCTCCTAGCCCTGTACCTCTCCACCCCCATGCCCAAAGAGAATAAGACTCCACTGTCCAGCCAAGCTAGGGACCAGATCAGCTGGCTGCTCCCAGGTGACGGCGGCTGCGCTTGCTGCCACACTGTGCAGGGACCAGTAATCCTGGGGCCAGGGGTGACGGGGGTAGGGGGCACAGCTTTATTCAGGCTCCCTCTTTTTGTCCCAGACACGTGCGGACACTGTTCATAAGACATTTGTTCCTGTGCTAATCGTGCCACATTGGTGGGAGCGGTGGGACCAGCCAGGTGCAGAGGAGCAGGTGACACGCAGCCTAGGACCCCACCTGGCAGGTCACAGAGCACCACTGTAGGCCAGGTAGTACAGAGGGAGGCCACTGCTTGCAGAACCCCACTGTGTGCAGGCCCTGGTGACGTCCCATCACCCTGGTCACATGAGCAGGTGCTGGAGCTGTGGGGAACAGGAAGTGAAGGACGGTTTGTGACAGGGTGAGGGGGCAAAGGTCCGTCTAGTCAAGGCTATGGTTTTTCCAGTGGTCATGTATGGATGTGAGAGTTGGACTATAAAGAAAGCTGAGCACCGAAGAATTGATGCTTTTGAACTGTGGTGTTGGAGAAGACTCTTGAGAGTCCCTTGGACTGCAAGGAGATCCAACCAGTCCATCCTAAAGGAAATCAGTCCTGGGTGTTCATTGAAAGGAGTGATGCTGAGGCTGAAACTCCAATACTTTGGCCACCTGATATGAAGAACTGACTTATTGGAAAAGACCCTGATGCTGGGAAAGACTGAAGTCAGGAGGAGAAGGGGATGACAGAGGATGAGGTGGTTGGATGGCATCACCAACTGGATGGACATGAATTTGAGCAAGCTCTGGGAGTTCGTGATGGATAGGGAAGCCTGGCGTGCTGCAGTCCATGGAGTTGCAAAGAGTTGGACATGACTTTGTGACTTAACTGACTGAGGGGGCCTTTAGAGGGAGTGCAGAGCAGGAGGCATCCACTGAGAGATCAGAGGGTGACGTTGGGTGGGATCAGGAGGGAGAAGCCACGTGGCTAGAGAGTGTGCCTGGAGTGTGCAGAGCCTGGGAGCTCAGGGACAGGTCTCCTTCCCCAGCCTGGAGTCTCCCTTACTCTGTTGGGCTGATGTCAAGAGCCCTGGATCTTGAGCTCAGCTGCCTCAAATCCCCTGGGAGACCTGGTTCAAGTCTCAGTTTCCCTGTTCATCTGACTGGCCTTCACCAAGGACCTGCCTGGGAAAGCTGGACCAGCTTTTCCTGAAAGTGCAGGAAAATGCCCTGTGAGTTCTGGGACACCCCTCTTGGTGTGTTGGGACTGAGGGGCCATCAGGAGAGCCACAGTTAGCCAGGGTTCAGGCGCAGGCACCACTGGGCTGGCCAGCAACTTCCAGGAGCACCATGCAAAGCTTCTCTACCTTTGGGGTCATGGGTGGAGGGCGAGGGCAGGGAAAGGTGCCTCCTGGCTTAAGGAAGAGGCATCCAAAGGAGGGTCTGGGGGGTGGCAGATACCCGCTGCTTCCCAGTCACCCACAGACTCATTCACTTATCAATTCACTCATTCGAGCGTCTACAGGGCTCAGTCCTAAGCTCTGGGTGCACACACGGTTGTGACCCTGATGCAAACAGGTCCCTCCTGCTTAGGAGACGTCTGGCTGTCAGAATCAGGTGCTCAGGAGCACTCTCTGAGTATCAGTGTACTCAACTGTACCCCAGAGACGAGGATGCCCACTTGGCAGGGTGGACGTGAGGATTAGATGAGATGGTGTCTTGGCATCACGCATGCATTCATTCAGAGTTGATGCCCCAGGGAGCCAGGAGATGGGGATGGGGTGACCTAACCAGGTGGTCACCCATCCCTCAGAGGGCATGTTGTCCAGGAGACTGTGGCCTGGTGTCAGAGCTCAGAGGCTGCTCCAGGGCCCCCAGTCTTCCACTTCAGTTTGAGGCTGGAGCTGGCAGGGCAGGAGAGCAGAGAGTTGGGGCAGGTCCCAGAGCCCAGCCCGGGGGTCCTCTGCACCAGGCGGCCTTCCTCTGATACTTGGGGAATGGGGCTGCAGAAGCGGGCTCCAGGACCCCAGCCCTGCCTCCCTGGACAGTTGGAGGTAAAACCCTGGCCCTGGTGAGGTGCTCTCCTGGGCTTTTATCCCTGCACTGGGAGGGGTTAGAGATAAGGCATCAAAGGCTTTTGCAAATGTACCTTTAAAAGCTGGGCCTGTTCTGCCTGCTGTTTGTGTTACTGGATTGATGGATGGGGTGGGAGGGGGGTGCGGGGCACTGGCCCCCAGATAAATGGGTCACCTATTAATATGGCCCTGCAAATCGGGGGTGGGGGGTGGGGGTGGGGAGGGGTTCCTGTGATGTCTGGGACTGCTGTTCCCACCCTCACTGAAGACAGACTCCTGATGACCTGGCTGGGGGAAGGGGCAACTGGCAGTGGGCTTGGCCTGGGCAGTTGGAAGGGTGGAGAGGGCCCGGGATTTCTTAGGGGAGGGAGAGGGTGCGGCACCCCCAACCCTCCCTCTGAGTGGCCTCAAGACCAGGCACCCTATTTGGAAGATTCCTTTTGATAACGCAAGAACTGTAAGGACGACCCACCTTGCAAAGCAGTAAAACGCCACAAATAAGGCCAAAGTCTCTTTTTATTGTCACCTCTTGTCCCCTCCCCAGGGTAACCTCTGCTGAGGCTGACTGCGTTTCCCCCCAGATCTTTCTGTGTGTAACCACCTACCTGTGCATTTTAATCATCTTAAAAGTGCACATTTAGTATAATTCCAGATTTGGGCAATCAACACCACTGACTCCAGAACATTTCATCATCCCCAGAGCAAGTCCCGTACCTGTTAGCCATGACTCCCCACAGCCCCTGACAACAACTAAGCTGTTTTCTGTCTCTATGGATCTGCCTGTTCTGGACATTTCATATAATTGAATCACACTATATGGTCTTTGCTGTCTCACTTTTTCATTGAGCATAGTATTTCCAAGGTTCACCCGTGTTGTAGCATGTGTCAGTACTCCTTTTCAGGGCTGAATGATATTCCACTGTATGAACAGATGTTTGTTTATCCATTTACCTATTGATAGACTTTTGTTTTTTCCCCCACCTGTTAGCTACAGGGAATAATGCTGCTATGAACATTCATGGACACATGTTTTACCGATCACCTGTTTTCAGTTCTCCTGGGTAAATACCTAGGAGTGGAAGTGCTGGGTTGTATGATGACTTCCTCTTTAACTTTTTGGGGAGCTGCCAAAGGATTCAGAATTTTAACAATGAGGTGATTTAATTGAGCAGTTGGTGAGAACCACACACAGTCTTTAGCATAGCATGTTTCACACATCCTAATGTTGGAGTCTTCTGGGGTTCTTACTGAAAATTGTCTATGTGTCTATTGTGGTCATGAAATGCAGGTCAAGAACGACAGATGGTAATCAAATAGCTGGAGAGAGGTAGACTGACTGACAGGTACATAGGTGGATTGGTGGATAGAGAGGTAGATGGATGGATGGATGAATAATATTAATAGATGGATGGATGGATCAATGGATGGATGGATAAATGGATAGATGGATGGATGGATGATGGATAGATCAATGGATGGATGGTATTAATAGATGGATGGATGGGTGGATCAATGGGTGGTTGGATAGATGAATGGATCAATGGATGGATAGACAGATGGATGATATTAATAGATGGATGGATGGATGATGTCCAGGCTGGTATGGAGATTGGGAGTCAGCAGATTGGAGGTGAGACCAGAGACTCTTGTTTTAGCAAGCTCTTAGGTGGTTTGTAGGATCAGGCTAGTCTTCATTCCATCCTGACAGCTCCAGGGCATTCCTCCACATGAGCGACCTCACTGAATTTAGCCATTTCTACTCACAGACTTTCCTGTTGCTTCCATTTCTTTAAAAAAATTTTTTTCCTCCTCCCCATGGCAAGTGAGACCTTCACTCTCTGACCAGGCATCTAACCTGTGCCCCCTGCATTGAAAGGCAGAGTCTTAACCTCTGGACCCCCAGGAAGTCCCACCATATCACTTCCATTTCTGGGGTTCATTTTGTTTTTCACCTGTGACAGAGTGCTGGAGGGCAACTGATTCTTGCAGAAAGATGAGAAGTGGAGTCTCAGGTTAGGCTCCATCCTGGCTTGTTCCAGGCCAGAGGGCTGTGCCAGTCCTGAGCTGAGCCATGCAGGAGACCAGGTGAAGGATCCAGGTTGGCCTGTAGAGTCTGAACAGGGGGCTGATGGAGAGCAAGGGGCAGGAGAAGAGGGCTGTCTGTGTGGCCAGAGTCCCCACCAGGGCTGAATCTGGGTGAGGAAAGAGTATAAAAATGTAAGGCGGCACTAAAAGCTTCGCAATCAAGAGACATAATGTACATTTCTGGGTTTTGATTTTTTTAATTTTTATTTTATTTAAAAAAGTGTTTTAAAGATTGTTTTTCAATGTGGACCATTTTTTAAGTCTTCATTGAATTGCAGATTGTTAACTGCCCTGGTGTGTGTGTGAAGTTCTACACAATCTCATCTCCTCTGTTGTTTCCCAGACCTACCACCAGTGCTGAGATGGTGTCCCCAGTACCTACTGTGACCTTTCTTTCCCTTGTCCTTCTATGAACACTGCCTCTGGGGCCTCTGTCCCTAAACCCCAGCAGCCACTGACCTGTTCTGCATTTCTAGAATCTGTCATTCCCAAAATACGCTATGGGATCGTACTGCTTCTGCCCTTTGGGGACTGGTGTTTGTATCCGTCTTTTTTTTTGAACTTTTATTTTGTATTAGGGTATAGCTGCTGTCATTTTTTTAAAAAGATTTTTATTTGTTGTGGACCTTTTTCTTAAAGTCTTTATTGAAATTGTTACAATATTGTTTATGGGTTTTTTTTGGGGGGGTTTTGGCCTCAAGGCACGTGGGATCCTGGCTCCCTGACCAGGGACTGAACCCATACACCCAGCATTAGAAGGCAAAATCTTAACCACGAGACCACCAGGGAAGTTCTCTTTTGATACTGTCTTTTTAAATACATATGTATTTTAAATTTGCTATTTTATTTATTTTTGGCCATGCTAGGTCTTTGTTGCTGTGAGGACTTGGCTCTAGTTGTGGCGAGCGGGGGCTACTCTCTAGTTGCAGAGAGATGAGGCTACTCTTCATTGCAGCGGCTTCTCTTGTTGCGGAGCATGGGCTCCAGGCTCTTGGGCTTCAGTAGTTACAGCTCCCAGGTTCTACAGCACAGGCTCAGTAGTTGTGGCATACGGGCTTAGTTGTCTCATGGCATGTGGGATCTGGGCATATCAGGGATTGAACTTGTGTCTCTTACATTGTCAGGCAGACTCTTTACCACTGAGCCACCAGGGAAGCCCTGATACTGTCTTTTGTAGAACAGATATTTTCAGTTTCGATGAAGTTCAGCCTATCAGTTTTCTCTTTTATGGACTGTGCCTTTGGTGTTGTATGTGAAAAGGCATCACCTTGCCCAAGTCATCTAGGCTTTTTCCTGTGTTATCTTCTAGGAGTTTCTTAGTTTGTACTTTACATTTAGGTCTGTGATGCGTTTGAATTCATTCCTGTGATGGATGTAAGGTCTGCGTCTAGATTCGTCTTTTGCTGGTGGAGGGGTGTCCAGTGATTCCAGCACCATTTGTTGAAGAGACTGTCTTTGCTCTGTTGTGTTGCTTTGCTCCTTTTTCCAAGACCAGTTGACTGTGTTTATGGGGGTCTGTTTCTGGGCTCTCTGTTTTGTTCCATTGATCTGTTTGTTCTTTCTCCAAACCACTCTGTCTTCATTAATGTAGCATTTTAGTAAGTCCTGAAGCTGGGTAATCACTCCTCCAGCTTTGTTCTTCTCTTTCAAAAATTTTTGATATTTATTTATTTATTTGGTTGTGTCAGGTCTCAGCTGCAGCTTGCAGGACCATCCCTTGTCAATGTGGCGTGCAAATCTTAGTTGCAGCATGTGGGGTCTTAGGTCCCTGAGCAGGTATCCAGCCCCAGCCCCTGCACTGGGAGTGCTGAGTCTTAACAAATGGACTACCAGGGAAGCCCCTTCTCCTTCAGTGTTGTGTGGGCCATTCTGGGCCTTTCACCTCCTCTCCATGTGAACTTTAGGATCTGTTTGTTGGTATCCACAGAGCAACTTGCTAGGATCTTGGTTGGGATTTCACTGAATCTTCCACACCCTCCTGAAATAGCCTTTGCTGGCCCTGGGGTAGGGGCTCTGAGGACTGCAGAGGAGCTTGGGGCTAAACCTGGTGTGCTTTGGATTGTCACCCACTTCAACTTTGTTTTGGGGACAACGGGGGTGTCCAAGGTATCTGTCTCCTGGTGGATTTGATGAGAGAATGCCCATGTGGGAGGCCCAGGCGGTGCCGGGCCTGCTGAGTCCTTGCAAATGTGCAGTCTTTTTTTTAAACAAAATTTATACATATATTTATGGCTGTGTCGGGTCTTAGTTGCAGCATGCGGGATCTTTCTGTTGCGGTGCCCGATCTCCCCTCTAGTTGTGGTACGTGGGCTCAGTAGCTGCGACACTCAGGCTTAGTTGCCGGGAGGCATCTGGGATCTTAGTCCCCAGACTGGGGATCAAACCTGTGTCCCCTGCGTTGCAAGACAGATTCTTAACCACTGGACCACCAGGCAAGTCCTCTCAAATGTGCAGTCTTGAGATTTCCTTGTTAGTTGCCATTTTGGAGGTTAGTGGCTAAGGAGGGCACTGACCCCTCAGCCTTGCAGCCGGATGACACGTGGGCTTAGGGAGCAGGGCTGTCAGCGAAGGTGGTTTCGCCCCTGGACATGGCATCCTGGTCACCAGGGCTGTGACGGCTGCCCGGAGCCCGGCCAGCAGTTCTTGGCCTCTTCGCCTGACTCCAGGAAGCTTAAAACTTGTTTTTCTGCTTCCTTGTCCCCAAATATAAACAGCCTGGACCACAGTGGCTGGGCTCTCGGGCACTGCATGTTTGAGCAGAGTGGCCCTGGCTTCCTGGAGCTGCGGGAATTTATGGGCACGCGTAGTGAGGACTGGAAGTCACAGCCAGTCAGGGGGGCTCGATCCGGGGTTTTAGGAGAGGAGGCAGGGGTAAGGAGGTGTCTGTGATGAGAGTGACCCCAGCCCTGAGCTGGGCTGTCCGCTGGCACCTCACAGATAATAAAACTGCATCTTCCTGCAGTGCTCGGGTGGAGGGGGGGGTGTGGGGGGTGGGGCCTTGTGGACCAGGATGTTGTAATGGGGCCTTGCGGCCCGGAGTGTGATGTCAGAAAGCCACGGCCCATGCGCCATGGATCCCACACACATCATAAAGATACATTAATGGGCCATATGTCTTTACAGAAATTCTGATATTGTTGTTTTACGAGAAATGAGAGCTGAAAATATTAAAAGTCAGAATGTTAGGGCCTTAAAAAAAAAAGTTAAGTGATGAGGACGTGGGAACGGAGCTCACAAACTGTCCTTGCTGGTCTCAGCATCCTGGGGGTGAGGGGCCTGTGATGGACGTTGCCAGTCTCCAGCAGCCCCTTGTGGGCTGTGGACCCTCTAGGAGCCTCCTCCTTGGGAGGTTTGGGGGGTACGTGATAGGATGAGGGATGCTGGGGTTGTACAAACATTCACAGGCCAGGCCTGGGAGGGGGGCCACTGCATGTCCAGGGCTGAAGCCTGGGAGCAGCAACTGGGCCTCCTATCAGCCTGGTCCCCTGACTCTGGGAGTGGCTGGAATGCACCGAGGACTTCCTTTCACTCCAGTTCTTCCCAGAAAGGGGATTTTTCTGGCTCCCCATCAGAGGGAAAATGCTCTGGGGTCAGAATTTAAGCCTTTATTTTATGGATTGAAGAGCTTGAATGACCCTCTACAAATGAGCAGATTAGGGGGCCTGAAGGGACTGTGATGGTGGAAGTCGGGGTGGCTGTCCCATACCCTCGAGTGGGCTGTCATTCCCCCAGGGCGCTGAGAGCTTTGTGAGGACAGGTGATGGGCTGTCAGGTGAATCGATTCTCTCGTCCAGTGGGGCTTCTGTCCCTGCTGCACTCCCCGGGGTTTGCCAGTCATCAGGGTACTTGAGCTCTGCCGCCCGTGTGTACCCAGAACACTGCACACCCAGGGTTAGACTCTCCCAAAGCTTTGATCAGGCTTTATTTTAATTTTTTAAATTAAAGTGAAATTCCCACGATCTCAAATTGCCATTTTAAAGCAAACAATTTGGGAGTATGTAGTACCTTCACAACGCTGTGTGACCATCACTTCCATCTAGTTCTAAAACATTTCTATTTTCCCGAAAGGAGACCCTGTATCCATCAAGACTTCACCCCCTGTTCTCTTCTCCCAGCTCCTGGTGACCACCAGCCTGCTGTCTGTCTCAATGGACGTTCTGTGTAAATGGAGTCCTACGATACATGGTGGCCCATGTCTGGCTGCATTCACTCAGCATCGTGTTACTGAGACTCATCCATGAGGGAACCAGTGTGGTTCTTTGTTCTCTTTTATGACCAGCTGAGGTCCATTGTGTGGATGGGCCATACCTTGTTGATCCATCATCCTGTGATGGACACAGGCTGTTCTCTCCTGCGGCTGCAGTGAGCAGCACTGCCGTGACTGCTGGTACATGCGTATCCACGTTCCTGTCGTCTGTCTTTCCCAGCCTCTAGTCCACATTCGGCACCAGAGGTGAGCACAGTCACACGGCGGGTAACCTCTGCTGGTCAAAGTCACATGTGTGAGAGGCACTCACCGGGTCCCTTTGTAGTGGTCACTCTGTTTGCTGAGAGAGTTCCCTCGAGTCGGTGGACTACATTAGTTTATCTGCTCTCCTGTTGATGCAACTTTTTGAGTGGAGCTGCTGTTTGTGTGCCCCTTTTGTGTGAACGTTGGTTTTCCTTTCTATGGGCAAATACACAGGAGTAAACGGATGGTGGTTAACATGGCATCTCCCTGATTGTAGGAAGCAGCCACGCTGCTTTCCGCAGCGGCCACTCCATCTGCATTCTGGCCAGCAGGTATGAGAGTCCAGCTGCTCCAATCTTTTCCAACACAGAGCTGTCAGTACTTTAAATTTTAGCCATTCTCAAGGGGTATTGATCCTGCTTTGAAGCTAGGACAACTGAAGCTCAGAGAGGTGAAGTGAGCTGTTCAGGGTCCCATGCGGAGAGACTCGGAGTTCGCCTGCGACTAAGCCCAGACTCCTAGTCCCGAACTACGTGGCCTGTGCCAGCACCCCTGTCCTGGAACAGACTGCAAAGGCCTCCAGAGAAAGGTCCATTCAGTGACTGATAAGTGGACACTTCAAAATCTGGGGAGACAAGCAGGACAGTGTTCTCACCCCTAGACAGACCGGGGGCCAGCCCAGTGGGAAAGACTCTTCGAAGCTTCGGTAATAGCAATAGTCATATTAGGCTTCCTTTAATAAACCCCTAGAGGTGGGGATGGTAAGACTCCTCCCTCCATTGAACCCAAGGCTGGTGGGTGGCCAGGGGGACGGACGGAAAGTTCCCTGACCTTGAGAGGCAGTGGGAGCCCCCAGAGCAGGGTGGGATGCTCCTGAGACCCTCCCTCACCCAGGCAGGCCCGGCCTGGGGCTGAGGCCTGTGTGGTCCCCACATCCTATGTTGCTTTCCCAAACACGCACAGTTACATAAACCGTGATAACACTTCATAAACATTTTTCTAACATGCGGAATGTTTGACATGAATTTCAGCTATTTTAGAACTAATAAACAATTGTCAATGTCACGGCCGACACGAAGCAGAAGCCGCAGGGCTTTATGGAAGATCAAAGGCAGAAGGGACGACCTCCTCTTCAGAGAAGAGGACACAGAGTAACCCGTCCTGGTCCTTCCGAAGGCGGGGCCTTCCGAGTGAGCTCGGATCTGGGCAGTCGCGGCTCCAGGGCCCCTTCCCACCGGGCAGGCCCCTTGGGTTCCTGGCTTCCAGATGCTCATTAGGACTCACCGCTGCCGTCTGCGCCTGTCCAGGGAGGGCCATCGGGGCGGAGTATGCTGGTCAGTGAGCAACGGCAAGCTGCCGGGCGCCTCGCCAGCTGCCCGGCCTCGGGGCCCATGGCTGGCGCCAGGGAGCTGGCCGGCGGAGGCCCAGCGCTGCTCCGGAGATATGCTGAGTTTGTGAGGGGCCCCGGGCATCAGGACACCCTGCTCCGGGTCTTCCTAGGGGGCACCTGGACCTCCTTCATCACTGGTACCGCGATGCGGCTGGGGTCTGGAGAGGGGGCCTGGAGGCCAGGCCCCCCTCAGAGGCAGCCCCATCCTGGGGCTCAGCACCCAGCAGTCTGAGGGGACCATGTGGGATGTGTGGGAGCAGGTGCATGGGGTCCCCTGGAATCACTGAGGCCCCATCCTTACAGGGCAGCACGGCAGACCCAGGTGTTCCACCTGCTTTCATGTGAGCCTTGGGGAGATGTGACGCCTCTCACCCACCAGGCTCTCGGAGCCCAGGCTGGCTGAACACATGAGTGAGGGAAGGAGGCCACTGCCCTGATCGCTTCTCAGCTTTGGGGACCCTTCTCCCCAAGGACTAGGGACTTGTGGATCCTGGGTCACAGGTGGGGCATCTTGTTTGCTCCCCCAAGTTGTGTGGTGGGTACCCTGCTCAGGCTTCCCATGCGTGGCATTTAGATCCTTCTTTGTCCGGTTCCGGTGGTCCTTGAGTGTGGTTCCAAGGCCTCCTGATCTGCTGCTCTGAGCCCAGCTCACCCTTCTGCCCATCATGGCTGCAGAGGCCCCCATAATGGAAGTTTGAGGCCCTTGCCTCCCCCCGCCCCTGCAGCCCACACCTCATTTGCAGGAGAAGCTGGAGCCCGTGATTGGCCAGGCTCTGCCCTCCTTCCCTCTTTTTCCCCCAGCTGGGTGCCTGCCTCAGGGCCTTTGTGCCTGCTTCCCCCCAACGCTGCCAGGAGATGAGGGGCCCAGCCTCCCCCAGGCCACCTCCCCAGAACCTGCCAGTTGTTGAGGGTGAACTCTGACCCCCCAGGAGGTCCTGACCTTGGAACCCGTGTGTATGGCCTCCTTTGCAAATAGGGTCTTTGCAGGAGTGATCCAGTGGAGATGAGGTCACAAGGTGGCCCTGATCCAATGACCGGTGTCCTTAGAAGAGGACATCCATAAGAGACATGGGGGGAAGATGCATGCTGACAGAGGTGGAGAATGGAGTGATGTGGCCACAAGCCCAGGGAAGCAGGGGCTGCCTGCAGCGCTGGGAGCAGGGAGGGGCTGGAAGGATCCTCCCCTGGAGCCTCCGGAGGGGGCACAGTCTGTGGACGCCTCGATTTCAGACTTGTCGCCTGCAGGCTGTGAGAGAGTGTGTTCCTGTTGCCATCAGACCCCCCAGTTTATAGTCCTTTGCTTCAGCCGCCCGGGACACTAACACCCATGTGACGGCCACTTGTAAACACGTCTGGCTGGACAAGTAACTGAGGAAACATCTTCTCCACTGGTGATGATCCAGGTTGACCTCACTGCCCAGGGCTTTCCCAGGTCCTGTCCCCTTGGGCACAGACCATGTGTTCTCTCCAGCCTGGCCAGGTCTCACCCCTACTGCCTCCCTCTGACCCCAGAATCCTTGGGCCACCCCAACCCAGTGCAGCCAGGCCTTCCTGAGTGCATGGCCAAATACCTGGGACCTCCTCCCCCTGGGTTCCCACTAATCCTCGTGACCCAAGGGGCGGGGGGGGGGGGTGGCTAGAGGGGGAGGGGAAGGGCCAGCACAGTCTGTTTCCAGGGTCCAGAGGCTGATGAGTGGACCCTCACACCTGGGACTCATGATTACTCAGGATGGTGGTGAAACCTAGCCAGGCTCAAGGGTTTCAGAGGGACGTCTCTGTTGTCAGCAGCCCTTTCTCTGGTCTCCTGGTAGCCGCTACTCCTGTGATGTGGGGAGGGGCCCTGCGGGTCATCACTGGCAGCACCAGTCATCACAGTCCTGCTGGATGACTTTTGGCCCTACAGATCTGAGAGCCTGACTAGAGGGGAGGCACTGGGCTGCCAGGAGGGGCCAGGCCTCCCCAGGGCCCCCCATTCCTATCCACAGTGCCCCAGAGTCTGCCGCAGGTCGATCCTGCCCAGAGGCCTCCCAAAAGTGTGAATGCACTTTGCCTGGAGCCTGGTGGATGGTAAGGTGGGGGAGCCCAGGGGACAAGCAGAGGCACGCCCTCACTGGGGGCCTTGGCCATGTCACCAGGAGCCCTGGGCCTCTGGGCCCTCGCGTATTGAATGGGGCTGCCGGGAGGGAAAATGAGCAGTGTGGGTGATGTGGCTGCCACGTGGACTCACAGGCTTGCATGTCCCCTCCCCCTGCCACCTCATCCCCCCAGGACGTGGCCCATGCATCAGCCCTGGGAATGCAGACAGAGACGTGGGGTCAGACTAACGCCTCACTTGGCAGCTTAGTATTTTGTACTAAGTGGAGCAACCAGGAGAAGTCCCCAGGTGGCCAGCCCCTGCTGTGCTCTGTCCATCCCCCCCCCCCCCCCCCCACCCCGTAGCCTGAGGGGAGGGAGCTTCTGCTGTCTTCAGGAACCAGCAGGGCTGCTCAGAGGCACAGAGAGGTTAAGTGACTTGCCCAAGGCCGCACAGCCAGCATGTGCAGGCCTGGGATGGACCCATGGGGTGTGGTCAGGGTCCTCACTCCTGACCAGCCTGCACCTGCCCCTCCCTGATGCCGTGGCACGTGCAGGGGTGGGATTGTGCAGCCAGGTCTTGCCCCTGGATGTTTGGAGGATATGTGGGGCCAGTGCTGATGGCCTGTGCTGACCACTGTCCAGTTGCTGGCCCCGTTGGTAAGGCACGCGCCGGGCCCAGGCTGTAGGACCTGGTGACTGTGTGGGACAGAGCAAGTGCTTCCCTAGCAGCCCTGGGGACCTCCCTCTATTCATCCCTCCCACCGAGCAGCCTTCATCCTCATCCTCTTTGCAACCCAGTTTGTTCTGTCCCATGTGGGTGTAAGAACTGAGTGAGGGACTCATGGCCCATTTCTGGAGCCTGGAGCTGGCTAAGGCCCTGGGGAGGCCACCACCCCCTCGCGGGGGGCACATGTGACACTGGCTCCTGGTCTGGACCTCCCTGGGCAGGCCCTGGGCCGCGTCCTGTGGCTGTGACTGGCCACCATTCGCAGAGGCGGACCCAGTGGGGATGAAGGGGCCGTCCTCTCATCAGCGGTGCCTCTGGCCACCCTGCTGTCATCGGAAAATCTGAGTCTCCCCTCCCCTGGCCGCTGGCTCCCCGTCAGTTCCCTTCCTTCCCGGGGGCATCAGCAGACACCTCTGCCTGGCAGCAGAGCTGGCACCACCTCCGCCCCACCCAGGTGGCTGGACCCTTCCGGGGTGTCTGCCAGGAGGCTGAATGGAAAACCCACCCCATCTGTCACTGACAAGGGGATGAGGGGGTTGCTGTGCCTGGGGTTTCTGTCCTCAGCAAACACTGTCTCAATCTTCCTCTTTGGGGAGGAAACTAACCGCAGAGTCCGACTGGCTAGGGTTTGGCATGGAGTGAGGCCACCTCAAGATTCTGCCTCACTGAGTGTCATGGAGGGGACCCAGCGTCCCTGGTTCCCTTCCCTCCCCTCCCCCACCTCTCCAGGAGATGAACAGGGCCAGCTCTCCCCCTCCTCTGGGAGGTGGGCAGGACCAGCTCTCCCACACCTCCGGGAGGGGGCCAGGGCCAGCTCTCCCACACCTCCGGGAGGGGGCCAGGGCCAGCTCTCCCACACCTCCGGGAGGGGGCCAGGGCCAGCTCTCCCACACCTCCGGGAGGGGGGCAGGACCAGCTCTCCCACACCTCCGGGCGGGGGGCAGGGCCAGCTCTCCCACACCTCCGGGAGCGGGGCAGGACCAGCTCTCCCACACCTCCGGGAGGGGGGCAGGACCAGCTCTCCCACACCTCCGGGAGCGGGGCAGGGCCAGCTCTCCCACACCTCCGGGAGTGGGGCAGGACCAGCTCTCCCACACCTCCGGGAGCGGGGCAGGGCCAGCTCTCCCACACCTCCGGGAGGGGGGCAGGACCAGCTCTCCCACACCTCCGGGAGGGGGGCAGGGCCAGCTCTCCCACACCTCCGGGAGGGGGCCAGGGCCAGCTCTCCCACACCTCCGGGAGGGGGCCAGGGCCAGCTCTCCCACACCTCCAGGAGGGGGGCAGGACCAGCTCTCCCACACCTCCAGGAGGGGGACAGGACCAGTTCTCTGCTCCTGCACCTGGCTTGAAGCTGGTAGAGAACTGAGCTAGGAGCTCTGGTCAGGAGGAGATAGTGCTGGGACAGCTGCCCAGAGTGCGGCCTTGGTTCCCAAACTTTGTCCCAACCCGGGGACCCGATAGATCAGGTTCCTTGGAAGCAGAGTCTGAGATGAGACCCCTGTGCAGTGACCCCCTGGGAGGGTTCTCAGGGAGAGGTGGTGGGATGCAGGGTGGGGCAGGGGACGCCGAGCAAGGAGGCGGTCTCAGCTGGAGACCAGCTTCAGCCTGCTCCTGGCAGGGGGTGGGGGTGGTGGTGGGGGTGGTGATCGAGGGCCCTCTGGAGCAGGAAATACCCAGAGTCAGTCCCCTGCCTCTGTCTGTCTGTCTCGAGTCATGGCTGCCCCTCCATGGTGGGCATCTGTCCCCAGGATCTCCTGGTCCCCCACTGCCCAGGGCTATTCTCTGGAGTTGGGGCAGCTGTGAGCTGACACGGTCACTGCTCCGAGCCGCTGGGAGATGGGCGGCCCACCGTCATGCCTGCCTGTCCACCTTCTGCACCCACGCTCCAGCCCCGCGTGGGAAGTGGTGGATCAGCCCTTCATCCCACGTCCATCGCTGGTGCCTGGGCCTCTGCATGGAGGGGCCCAGAGAGGAACCAGCAACTCAGGATTCATTTCCTGGGGGCAGGCCCAGGGACTCTTCCCATGAGAAGGGTCTCTACTGCTTCCCTTGAACCCGAGTGGGCTTGTCTGGGACGCACACTGCGGGAGTGATGTTGTGCGCAGCCCTGCCTGCCCCCGGGCTCATCCCCTCACAGTCGTCACCCTGCCCTGATGTCCTTCCTGGCCACCACAGGGGTGCGCATCCTCCAGTCCAGTGTCCCCACCTGACGCTCCCCTGCCTAAGCCCAGCGGCCTGGGAAGGTCCCAGCACCCATAGTCTCCTCCACCGGGCACCAGCTGCTGCCTGAACGCTCTGTTCATTGGAATGCTGCCCTTTGGTTTATGGCTGTTTTTCTTTTCTCTGGGACCTTTGCACTGGGATCCCCATGCACCCCGCTTGTGGCAGATGTCTCTAGGGCCATTAACCCCCGCTGCCCCACCCAGGGCGCTAGGACGTGGGCCACCCTTCCTTGACCACCTGGCTTTTCTTAACTGACCTCTGCCTGTCCTGGTGTCAGAGGAGGCCTGGACTTGTGTGATCTGGGCCCTGCAGCCCCTGTGTTCCCCACCTTTCTGGGGCAGGTCTGTGCCCTAGGAGCCCAGCAGCCTCTGAATTTCCCTGAAGAGGCTGTGGCATTTGCTGGTGTATCCCTGGGAGACCGACAGTGCCAATTTTGTGCTGGGCCCCAGGTGCAGGGATGGCCACACCAGGAGCCTACAGGACCCCAATGGGGACAGTCTAGGGAGGGGGCAGACCAGAGCCCAGGCTGGGAGTGTGAGTGGGGAGGTGGGAGATGAAGCCTCCGGGAGGGGTTTGCAAGGAGGAGGCGGGCAGAGGCTGGAGGGAGGGTAAGTGTGGTGCTTGCTGGGCCCTGGGGAGCCACAGGGCTATTACGTGGAGGACTGAGCTTGGGAGGCAGACACCAGGGAGGATCAGGAAGGCAGGGGTTGGGGGAGGGAGGCTTCAGGTCACCTGTGGCCTGAGGGGCAGAGTCATCTGCCTCACTTAGGGGGCAGGCCAGGACACTCTTTGGGGAAATCAAGGATGACTCTGGGAAAGATTGAGGGCAGGAGAAGGGGGCGACAGGGGATGAAGTGGTTGGATGGCATCACCCACTCAATGGACACAAGTTTGAGTGAGCTCCGGGAGATGGTGAAGAACAGAGAAGCCTGGTGTGCTGCAGTCCATGAGTCAGACACAGAGTCGCAGAGTCAGACACAGCTGAGCGACTGAACAACAACAAAGGACAACTCTGGGACCCCGAGGGAACCTGAGTCAGGGCTGCTGATTGGGGGGGTGGGGGTGGGGGACAGGTTGGGGCAGTGGCAGGGGCTGCTCGCAGGCCTGGGGGCCAGGACAGAGGTGGTCCAGGCACTGCCCCAGCTCTCAGTGGCTCCAGGGAAACTCTGTTTTTTCCATTTTTCCTCTTTTTGACTGTAGCTGGATTTAACTGTAAAGGGCAATAAATCACTAATCTGGAAAAACATCCCTTGCTGTCACAAAGGACAAGGCTGTCCCCGGATGACTGACGACTCCGAATTAGCATTATTTGATATTTATAACTTCCGCTGGACAGAATTTACGCTGTTCCTGGGAAATCCTGCCTGCCCTCGGGGTATTTTTAGAGCCTATTGTCATTCTGACAGGGTTCTTCTCCACGTGTCTCGGTTGGGGCAGGGGGAACAGGAGCGTGAGATACCTCTGGGTCTTGAGAGGAGGGGTGCCCAGCCCACTCTCCACAGGCCTGGCATGGGCCCTGGGCCCCCTCCATTCTTACCGGCCTGGGACTGACCTTTATGGAATGCCTGCTGCATGCCCGTCTCAGAGCTGGGATCTGCGGGAGGCAGGAGGGAGCGAGAGGCTGGGAGCCCCCCACTTTGTTGGGGGAGCAGCCATGTATGGGGGGGCTTGGGGAGCACTGGTGGAATAGCTGAGTCTAAGGAAGCTGGAGCTGGGCTGAGGCCCAGAGGGTGGGATCCCACAGTTGGGGGCAGGGGTGCGAGTGTGTAGAGGGATGGTGAGGGGGCAATGCAGTGGGTCAAGGGTGTTTCAGAGCAGCCTCTGGATAAGACTCTTGAGAATCCCTTGGACTGCAAGTAGATCAAAGCTGTCAATCCTAAAGGAAATCAATCCTGAATATTCATTGGAAGGACTGAAGCTGAAGCTTCAATACTTTGGCTACCTGATGCCAAGAGCTGACTCGTTAGAAAAGACCTGATGCTGGGAAAGATTGAGGGCAGGAGGAGAAGGGGACAACAGAGGATGAGTTGTCCTGGTGATGAGATGAGATGTGATGGTTAGATAGCATCACCGATTCAATGGACATGAGTTTGAGCAAACTCCGGGAGAAAGTGAAAGACAGGGAAGACTGGCGTGCTGCAGTCCATGGAGTCTCAAACAGTCGGACACGACTAAGGGCCCCAGGGAGGGCTGGCACTCTAAGTGTCTCTTGGCCCCAGAGTGCAGAGACGTACTTCGTTTGAGTATTTAATGTCCCTTCTCATTCATAAAATAAACAAGGGAGATTTATCTGCGCGTGGCCGAGGCGCTCCGCAGAGTCTGGGGGCCACAGTGCAGGAAGCCACTAGGGACAAGAGTGGGGGAGTGGCCACTTCTCAGTGACCAGCAGGCCGGAAGTGGACGGCCCCGTGTTTTAGTTAGGAAGGTTCACGGGGCCGGGCTGGCGGGCCTTAAATCTTTCTCCAGAAAATCCTGGCGCGGCTTGAGGAGAACCCAGATCATCAGTGGGCGGCACGTGCTGGCTCAGAGCTGTTGATTTAAGGAGGCCGCTGCTTTAAGGGTTTTCTGTGTTTAGTTTAAAAGCTTCAGAGAAACCCATTATGCTCTCCCTAACCACTGGGCTGTGATTTCAGGGTTCCGGGCTCTGTACTGAGGACTCGGAGGAGCTCATGGAGGGATGACTACCCTTCTGGAACCCAGCAGGGGCTCTCTGGGGGGAGGATCCCCAAAGCCATTCATCTCAGCTGATTTTGTTCCCATGTGTCTGAGACGGACTTCCGGACTTGGTTGAGGAAATCAGACCACCCGTTGTGACTGGAGCCAAGGGTCAGTCCCGCCCCCAGCCCTTCTTCTGTCCCTTTTTCCCAGTCCTTGCTCCCAGGGGTGAGAGATGGGCCAGTGGGGGCTGCCTTCAAGTTGAGGACCATTCCTGTCCTCTAGGTGGATGCAACCCCCAACCCTCAAGCCCAAGACCTCTGGTTTCCAGGGTGGGTTAAGGCAGTGATCAGCCTTGGGGGGTCTGAGGGCTGGCCTCAAGCTCACCAGTGCCCTTGGGTGACCTCTGAGTTCTGCCTGGGGGAGTCAGGAGCCCCCATCAGGGGAGCTCCCCAGTGGGGAGATTGAAGGGCTCCTCTTGACCAACAGGCCCAGCAGTGTGGGGCCCCTCCTGACTCCTCTCACCACCAGCCCCGTATCCCATTTTAGACTTGCTGGAAGGACTTCTGTGAGAGGGACACGGCTGGTCTTGGCCCGTGGTCAGCAGTTCTGCCTGATACATGTGAAAATTATGGGGGGTATGTCCTCCAAATTCTTTGGTAGATCTCACCTGCTTCACCTGTGGCAGGGGCTCTGTCACTCCCCCTCCCCTCGTATCTGCCTTGTCTTCCGAGAGGCAGCACAGTGCAGAAAAGAGGGTCTGGGGGACTCCTTGGGTCCAGGGGTACACGGCCCAGCACAGGCCATGGGAAGAGGGGGCTGTGACTGCCAGACCCTGGGGGTGGGGAGGTCAGGGGTCAACATTGCGCCATGTCCTCTGTCTCCATCCTGCCCCCACATGGCCTCACTCCTCTCCTCGCACAGGTGGGCAGCCTCACTCCCTCCACAGAGCCTGCGGTGTATTCCTGGCCTCTGGGAGGTCAAGACAAAAGGCCTAGTCTCTGATTGTGTTCTGAGCGCCTCTGCATATTAAAAAGCAAAGAAATGCCAGAACTGAACTTGGAAATTGTGACCTCCAACCACTTGGCCCGTTTTACACACGGGAGATATGACTCGGAAGCGATGAGATCAGAGGCCAGAAGTGAAGCCTTCAGAGCATGGTGGGGCTTCCTGCCCTTCCCCTCCCAGAGTCGTTTCCAAGCTTCTGGGAACCAGAATCTGGCCGACACAGCCTGGGCAACATCCATGGGTCTTCTGGGGTGAGGCCTGCCCGCCGAGCGGCACTTTGAGTGGCCCCTCCTTTTCCTGGTCCCTGCACACTGCTGTCCAGGCCTGAGAACATCCAGGGACATGTAAGAGCCCTGCAGCCCACCCAGCCCCCAACCCAGGATAGGTACAGGGTCTCATTTCACATCTGTATTTCTGGGGACACCCGATACCTAGGCTCCCTACGCCTTTTGTCCCTATTGCTGGCATCCGCAGCAGGACTGAGAGCCCTAAAGGGTGACAGAAGGCGGTCAGAAGCCCGTCACCCCTAGGTGGATGGATGAGCTTTGTGGAGGTGACTAGTCAGCCCAACCCCACAAGTCAGCAGGGGCCGGGCCCATGGTCTATCCATGCATTCCTTCCTCCATCACTGAGTGTTGGCCAGGCGCTGGGCTCATCGCCAGACACAGGGGAATGGATTAGACAAGGCCTCTGCTCACAGGGAAGCTGTGTTCTAGTGGGCGAGACCAGGCAAGCACAGGAATATTCAAATCTGTGGTTACGGAATGGGCAGGTGTCAGGATGGCTGCAGCCCCGCAGAGGAGGCACTGGGCTGGGCCTTGCCTGGAATGGTGGGGATTAGACTTTAGGATGCTCAGACAGGAAGTGATCAGCTGGGAGGAGCCATCCTTGCCAAAGGGGGCAGCACCAGGGGCCACGGGCAGCCCACTGCCTGGGAGAGATGTCTGAGGGTTCTGAGCTGGTCGCTAGGATGACCAGGCCCCCAAGGGGCCCCAGATGGCCCTTGCCTGTCCTGGAGCCCCCCAACTCCCTTCCCCTGCAGCCTCATGTGGGTCTCTCTCAGATGCACAGGGAGGTGGTGATATTGGTGGGCGGGGCTGAACATGGAGACCCCACGGATGGCCCCTAGTTGTCTCCTTCTTGGTCATAAAAAAAGGAAGATTCAAGGAAAAAACTCTGGGCTAAGCTGTAATTGTCAAATGTTCTTAGGAGGCTTACCACATACATTCGCTCGGCCATTTAGCCCACCTCCTCTTGTTGTTCAGCTAGGTTGTTTCCATGACAACCCTGCCTGGTGGAGGTCTTCGGATTCTGACTGCCCGAGGAAGGCTCTGTGGAGGAGGTGGCATCAGGGGTCTTGACCCTTGAGGACCACATCCTAGTTAGGCGCACAGTCAGAGGGAACAGCCCATACAAAGGCCCAGAGGAGTGACACGTTTGGAGGTCAGCGAGGGTCCCCGTACCCAAGTGATGCAGGTGCTGGGAGGGGGTCCCTGAGGCCACAAGGTGGTGGTAGCTGGACCATCCATGCAGTTGCTGGGCAGTACCTGGGCCAGAGCATTTGCAAGCAAAGGAGAAACAGGCCCAGATTTGCATCATGGAAAGTCTGAGCTTCAGGCCAAGCAGCAGGGTGGGGGATGGGCTGCAGCAGTAATTGGGTGGGAGGGGTTGGATGGAGAGGAGGCCCCCGGCTGGGGGTTTTCTGGAAACCACGGGGAGCACGGGGTAGGGTGCAGTTCTCGGGAGGTGTGACACCCATTCAGGAGGTCCCCGGGGCCCTCCGTGCAGGAGCAGGGCTTCTCCTTGGCCTGTAGGCTTGTTGGCAGTGAAGGAAGGCTGTTGGCTGGAGAAGGAAAAGTCTAGATTCCTCCGTGTGTCCTGCCCCAGAGTCCAGTGTGGAGGCCTGCTCCGGCCCCCGGCCCCCACCCAGCCTCCTCCCTCTCCCAGGCCCCAGCGCGGCCAGACGCCGTCCACCCGCGGTGCCGAGAACCCTTTATCAGATAATAAATAAGGCGGCTGGAGCCGTCCGTGTCAACATCTTGGCGGGCCTCGCAGGGCATTGCAGGGGGGGCTGCCCCCCGTGGCTTCCACGTGGTCTTCGAGGGCCGACCCCCTCCACCCTGGCTCCAGTGGGACTGTGGGACTCACCAGCCCCCTCCTCTTTGGGGCCGGTTCAGCCCCCACTGAGGTGCACGTGAGCAAGACGGGGCACCCTGGGGCCTGCAGCCTCACAGTCTCAGGGGTGCTAGATCTCTTTGACCTCCTTTCCCCTCTGCTGAGTAGGGGCCTACGTGGGGGCTGGAACTTCTGAAGGACAACCGCCCCGAGCCCTGTGAACTTCCCCCAGGCTTGTGGCAGAGGGAGGGCAGGGAAGACTACACATCTATCACCCTGTCCCCCGAGGCTGCAGCCTGCGTGCTTGGTGGCGGAATGGCTCGCCTAGGATGATGGCGACAGTAGCAGGTCTTGTCCAAGAAAGGCCCTTATCTGGTCAGATAAAGAGTGGGTAACCTGCACTGCTTCCTCCAAAGGACGATTTTCACTTCTTAAGAAGCGCATGATGTTTTCAGATGAGAGGCTTACAGAATTGGCACCCATTTTTAAAGAGCCACATTTTTCAGTAACGAAGGGAAAACTAACTTTGGCCCCAGCTCCACCAGGAAGCTCAGGGGGTCTGGGCACAGCTAGACACGGCGGCCTGGCTGCCCTGAAGGGTTGAGCTGGTGCAGGCAGCTTGCGTGGCAGCGATGCCCCAACTAAAGGGCCCACAGGATGGACATGCGCCTGCTGTGTAGAGGGGATATACTGCTGTGGGCAGGGGATATGCTGCTGACTAACAGCATCATTTTCCCCAAGACTGGGGAAAGCAGAGCGAGGGGGAGCCACTGGGGATCACCACCCTGACATCCTCTTCGAGGATGCCCAGCCAGGCCGGGGGAGGAGCTGCTGTGCTTCCAGACTGCCCTGGGATGCTGTCAGCCTCCCTGTTCTGCGTCTGGAGCGAGGCAACAGGTTAAGAGCTTTAAGTGGGGAGAAGGGTGCACTGAAAATGCTTTTTCTGGATCAAAAACCCCAGTGCTCCTGGGTCTCCCTGTTTCTATGCCATGTCCCCAATATTCCAGCTTCCCCGGCCAGTCTGATCTTCTCCCTTCCCCAGGCACCCAGGACAGAGCACAGCGGGGCTCGGTGGACACTTCCCATGGACGGGAGGGAGCTTCCCCAGCTGGAGGAGCTGTGGCCCCCTCCACCCAGGCTCCCTGGACACTGCTCTAGTTTGAAAGACGTGGGAAATGAGGTGCAGGCAGCAGGCAGCACAGATGAAGTGGCCTTTCTTTCCATCCTGTCGTCTGATAAGCGGCCTGGAGCTGCCCACGCCTGCCAGCCTCCCCGGCTCATCCGGTTGTTTATGGCCGGCCGGGCAGAGCCGCGGGGCCGGCAGGCGGGAGGAAGAGCTGCAGGAAGTGGGGTGCCAGGCGGCTATATTCAGGCTCTGGTCCTGACAGCTTCCGGGTCCTGTAGAGAGGCTGGGGAGAAAGGCTTAAACTGAGATGCTCTCCCCTGAAGCTCCTCACGTCCAGAGGTGGGGGCTCAGCCTCCCCCATCCCAGGAGGAAGAGATGGCCTCTTCCTTCCTCTTTGCCAAACACTCCTTCTCAGGACCTCTCTTCCTGGGTGGGGCGTCCAGCCCCCTCCTCCCTACCGCATTCTGCTCACGGAGCTGCAGGCTCCTCCAGGAAGACTGCTCAGGTCGCTCAGGGCCCTGCAGGGGCCCTGCGCCTTGTGTCACCTCTCTCAGCCACCTGCCACTTCTCAGGTGCTTTTTCTTTCTCTGGGGAGGAAGGAGATCGGAGCCTGCCCTTCGGAGGAAGGAGTCGGAGACTCGCTGGTCCACACAGGGTGTGGTGCTCACTTGGAGGAGGGGTGCTCCCACCACGACCACCGAAGTGGTGGCACTGTCTCATGGTTCTCACCCGGCACTCCCCGCCACCTCCTCTGTCCGCATCACTCCTTCACTCTGCAGGGGGATGTTTGCTGCCCCTCCCCCTCCCCTAGAGCCCCAGGCCAGGATAGGGACAGGGGCTCGACTGGAGTCTGCCTGACCTCCAAGTGGTGACTTCTCAAAGTGTGGTCCCTGGGCTGCTCCACCCAGTGTCCCGCCCTTGTGTTGGTGGCACCCTCAAAGGCGCCCGGTGTTCAGGGGCCTCATCAAGTCCTTAGGAACCCCTGGCACAACCCAGGATAGCCAGTGAGGTCCTGCAGCCCGGCCCCCGGGGACGTGTTTCTGGAAGGAGAAACGACCTGAATGGATCCCAGCAGGCAGGGGTGAGGCCCGGAACCCACCGGTGATGGGGAGAGGAGAGCAAAATCAAGTTTTTATTTTACATGTTTTCTGACGGTGTCGTTTGTCTTAAAAAAAAAAAAAAAAAGACAAGGTCATGTGGAGACGCAGCTGGTTGAATCTCGAGGTACAGACTCAGGATGAAGGGACACATTCAGGAAGGATGAGTGTTCTTAAATACGAAGGAGACGTTTTTACATAGGATAGCACGACAGTGGCTGTTCTAGATGGTTTACAAAACTTGAGCTTTCTGAATCAAATTGGGAGTTGGAGGTGAAAGCTTTCAATTGGAAGATTTTACATTAAAAAAAGAAAGCCCAGTTTCTGGCTTCCATGGAAAAATCAGAAGGTCTTGTTGGTGAAGGGCAGCTGCAGGATGGGAGGGATGGAGGGGCCCTTCTGCAGGGGGCCCCACTCTCTGCTGCCTCTGCCGTCAGGCTGTGAGCCGTTGTCAGCTCCTTGGGCAGAGGTGCCTCTACCCAGCACAACAGCTAATCTGTCATCCAGCCCTGGGGTGGGGGATGGCTTTGTAAGTGAAAGGGGGTATTATTGGTGATGCTGCTGGGACAGACCCAGATGAGCCAGGACCTGTGGTCACCCCACCATCGGCCCTGAGAGTGCCCCTGTGGGTCAAAATGGGGGTCCCACGTACCTTGACGTACGAAATGGTCACAATATAGCCACAGATTCAGTCAGAACAAGGAAGGCTCTTTACTGCCCTGTCTGGGGAAAACCATACAAATAAATACCAGTCCACGATGACTACAATGTGATCGGCCCCTCGGGGTGGCATCCTGGTACGGTGCACAACCTGCCCATCTGTCCCTGGTTGTCCCATGCTCCAAGGAGGGCAAGGTCTCCATGCCGTGTCTCTATCCATCAAACATGGGAAGTGGGCAGCCTGAGGGAGGCCAGGGAAGCCCTGTGTCTGGCAGCCCCCTCGTCCCCTGCTGCTGCCTGGCCTCAGTCGTTTCACCTGTGATCTTGGTTTTACAACAGGAAGGTGTTTTTTCCTGCTGCTACAACCTGTAAACATGACGACGGCAAGTGTTGACGACAGAATTCAAGTGGGGGCTGGGAGCCCTGGGTCAGCCAGAGCCTTGCACATCACTTGAAGGTCCCTTGCTGTCCAGGGAGGGGGCTCGAGCCCTCCTCCTATCTACACAGAAGGCCATGGCCGCCGCGTTGAGGGACACCCAGCTCTTCCAGGTCCAGCTGGCTCCAGTCTCTTCTAGCAGCAGGCCTGGCGGTCTCCTTTTGTGTTGGAGTAAAGAGGCAGCGAGGTGGGTCCATGGGGTGCCCAGGTACCTAGGCTAAAGCCAGTGCACACCAGGCCTCCTGGCGCAGGGCCCCGCCAAGGCCAGCCTGCTGGCCCAGGGCTGCAGAAGGCAAAGCAAAGTCCTCAGGCTCGAACTTGAACTCCAGGTGGCTGGGGGCCAGGGGGTCATCCACCTGTGCAGAGCCCTGCAGGGAGGACGGGCCATGTGTGAGCCTTGGGAATAGTTGGCTGGCCCACCTGAGGGTGGGAGCCCTTCAACAGGAAGGTCTCCCCTAAGGGGCTTCCTCAGCTCCTGGAATGGGGTGGGCACTCCTTGTGAGGAACGATGTGATAACCTCGGAAGGGTTCTCAGTCAGTGTTGGCCACAGGGCACCCCCTGGCTCCATCGGCCAGCTGTGTGTCCAGCCCCGAGTTTCCAGGAGGGGCCCGTGGGGGCTCTGACTTGGCCAAGATGCCAGGGCTCCTCCCGGAAGTGCTTGGGAACCAGCTCTGCGCACCCCACCCACCCCGTCTTCCTTACCTGGGAGGTGACACTGGGCCCGGGGCATGAAGGGGATGCCAGGCTGGGCTCGGGCTTCAAAGTGGCTGCTGAAACCTCTGGGTCAGGGACAGAGGCTGGTGGGGAGGCTGTGGTGTGTCCTGCAGACCCTGGCAGGGGTGAGGGAAGATGGGGCATTTATAGACACTGCAGATCTGGTAACATGGGGTGGGAGTGGATGTGGCCTCCTCCACTGGAGCCCCTGCCTCATGCCATGAACTCAGGCCACCCCAGTCCCTCCCCAGCCAGAACCATCCCAGGGCAGTGGCAGGGACTCGCACTTCAGGAAGATGATGCTTGCACCAAACATGTGAATCCCTAATGGTGGAATGTGAAGCACCCAGAGTGATTCCCCATAGGAGGCCTCACCCAGCCCTGGCCCCCATACCTGAGGAGCCCTTGGTCTTGGCAATGTTCTTTGGCTTCCGTTTCCGTGTCTGGATGCTCTCTTTCTTCATCGCCAGGGGCCGCGGTACCTGGCAGGGAGGCAGGGGTGGATGGCTAGTCACTGTCTGCAGTCACACCTGTGGCCTCTTGCACGGCCATCTGCCAGGATCTCAGCCCTGCAGAGCTAGTCACTGCTGTGGCCCTGTTTGGGGAGTTGCTAACCCCCAGGCTCAGTGCTTTCCTTCAGGCAGGGTGGGGCGAAGCCTGTCCCACCCCAGCCTCCCAGGGCTGGGGGCTGGAGGGTCCAGAAGAGCCCTGGGGGTGTCTAGCCTCTGTCCCAGGCTGAATGGCTGCAGGGAAGCTGCAGTGAAGCTATGGTTTCCGAGAGCCCGTCTGTACCACCAGTCTAGCAGGAACATGTGTGCATGGTATGGGCAGTGGGGCCACATGTGTACAGGCGTGTACCTGCTCAGCCCAGGCCCTGCCTGATCGACACCCTACCCGGTTCCTCAGCCCCGTCTCGGGCTGGGGGTGCACTTGTGCCGGCAGCCCCATGGCCCCGCTCACCCCGTGCAGCTTCATGTAGAGCCCGCAGGCGTTGCACACCGGCTCGCCGTCTGCGTTGCGCCGCCAGAGGGTGGTGGTGGTGGTGTGGCAGTTGGTGCAGCAGAGGCCAGCCCGGCGGGATGAGGACTGTGGATGGGAGGCGGGGTGAGCATGGCAGGTGCAGCCGGGCAGGAGGATGGACACTGGGCTCAGGGCTGACCAGTTATGGGGTTGGGTATGCAAGGGGCTGGGTGAGAGGCCTTTGGGCGCTAAGGTCCTGAGGCTGCCCAAGATTCCTCGTGTGCAGGAGCTTTGACCTAGTGCCCAGGAGCCCTGGGACAGGTCACTTCACCCTTCTGGGCCTCAGCTTCCCTATCAATAAAATTGGGGTGACAGCAGACCTGCCTAGGTCCATTGCGGGGTCAGGATCTTGTGAGGAGTGCAGGACACACAGGCTGCTGGGTTTCCATTGTGGCCTCTTTTTAACCAACCCTGGGCCTTCACTCTGTATTTCTGTGGTGGAACAGTACCCCTAGGGGCCATAGGGCCCCCTCGGGTCAGACCCCAGACTGAACATTCAGGGGGCCTGCCTCTGAAGACTTGGGGCTCTGAGCACATGCTCAGCTCAACTGCTTGCACCAGACAGTGGGCAGTGGGTGTCCACATCTGCCCTTGCTGCTCACTGGCCTGGGAGGGAGAGTGGGGCCTGTCTGGAGACCCCCACCAACCATTCCCAAGAAGACACAGACCTGGAAAAGCCTCATCTCCTCCCTCCCTGGGTTGGGCAGCTGTCAGAAGTTCAGGGAATCCGCCCTGTTTAGTCTGAGGCCCGGCCTCCGATCTCCAGGGCAGGACTCTGCCTTGGGATCCGGGGCACAAAGGCCAAGACAGAGAAAGGACGAGGCCTAGGAGGCTCCGGAGGGAGGGCAGGGCCGGAGCTCCTGGCCCGGCTGGAGAGACCCCACCCTCTGGCCGGCGGCCTCCAGGCCACAGCCGTATGGGGCCTGACATCCAGCCTGGCAGGCATCACCAGTGGTCTCCCTGGGGGCCTAGGGATGGACCTGCGCCCTGGTTGGAGTGCAGAGAGCTGGTGGCCGGCCTGGGCCCAGCAGAAGTGGAAGGTCAGTGGTGGCCGCAGCCCCAGGGCAGATGGTGGGACACGGCCCTGACACAGGAGCCCCAGCCCCCCGGTCAAGTGGCCCCCAGCCTGACACCGCCCTGGAGGGCTGGCAACCACGTCCTGACCTTGTCTAGAGAGCAGTTGCTTTTACTGGACACTACCCGAGTCTCTGTCCTCCCTGTCCCCTTTCCTCCCTTCCATCTGCCTCTCGGCTGCAGGGAGCTATGCCCAAATGGAGGCGCAGCACCCCCCGGAGCCCACTGTCCCGCATGAGGCAGCATCTCCTCCCATCCCTGCTGCCGCTCCCCCCACCACCGGTCCAGAATCTCCTGAGCCCCCAGTCCATTCATTTTCTTAAGGTGGGAGGAGGTTCTTGGGACCTCCCCAAGGTTCCTAGATTGAACAAACATGCAAACAGGATGCCCAGTTAGAAGTGAATTTCAGATAAACAGTAAATATTTTCTGTAAGTACACTCTACGCAATATTTGGGACACATTTAAAATGCTATTTATTTTTTGTGTGAAATTCACACCTAACTGTGCATTTAGTAATCAATCTGGTCACCCTGACCTACCTTCCCGGGCTACATCATGGTTCCTTACTCCTGCTGTGCCTTCAGACCAGGAGGACCATGGCCTGAGGCCCCTCCCCTCCAAACAAGCTGGGACCCTCGGGGGCTCTTACCAACTTTTGCCCCCTTAGAGTTCACACAGCCATCCCACATTCCAAAAAAAAAAAAGTTGACATCACTGAAACTCAGGGGTCACAGGAGTGCTGTCTCCTGGGCTGTCTGGCCACTTCCTGCTAAAATCCTTCCTATAGGAACACTATCGCAAGGGCGTAAAGAGACCCATGCGAGGCCTTCATGCCAGCACTGTTTTCAACAACACACCACACAGCTGCACACACGTGGGCACCACTGCGGACACACGTGCCCCCACGCGTCCCCCAGAGTCGCCCATGCATCTAGGAAGCAGCAGAACTACGCACACCAACTCGGGTGGTGGAGGGGCAGAAACTTCCTCAGGTGGACCGAGTATACACAGGACACAAGCTCAGGTGGTGTGAACCCACCTCCTGGACCCTGGGGGTGCAGCGAAACCCGAAAGTCACGTTTGAACATTTCTCCAGTGAGCATAGATTAAAATCCATAAACTGGAAATCAGATTAAAATCAAGAAAATGGGTAAAAAGAATGGCCTTGACAAAATTCTCAGACACGTTTGTTGATTTATCTTTTTCCATCCCCTCAGTGCCTGCGTCTTACAGGGGGTAGGGAACTGAAGCTCAGACAATGAGAGGCCAGGGTGCAGGGGTGGTCCCGGGGTGGACAGAACCTCCTCCCTTGGCTGAACACACCCCGTGGCCACATCCCCGGGGCTATCCACGGACACCCAGAGCCTCCCTCTGTCCTTCTGCACCCATGGCCAGGCCAGGCGGCCAGGCCTGGCCACTCTCAGGGCCCCCTAATCGCTGGGCCTCTCCAGCCTGCGTTTTCTTTTTCTCTTTCAGTCGGTTCTTTTCAAAAGAAGTGGAAATTCAAAGCCAGTGGCAGAGCTGGCCTGAGTGCCAGGTTCCACAAGGATCTAGGCATCCAGAGGAATGAGGGTAGGGGGCAGCTGGAGCCGGGTGGGGGGCTGGCAGGGGTGGGGGGCTCTGGAGAGGGTATTGGGAAAGTAAAGGCTGCAGGTGGTGGAGCAGCAAAGACGCTGCCATTTCAAACAGGTCTTCCGCGTGCTCTTGGCGGGGAGACCTGGGGACACTTAGCCTGATGGACTTGTGATGGACGTGGGAGCCCCCCCGCACTTGGGGCAGCATGTGCTGTGGATGCGAGGCTGTGCAAGGAAGGCTCACCCGGGGCTGGTGAGTGTCCCAAGGAAGCTGGGCTGTCCATGGCACAGCCATGTCCTGGAGCTGGGGCCAGAACCAGCCTCAGGCTCACAGGCCTGCCGTCCTCAGAGTCTGGCTTCTGGGCTCTGATGTTCAGGGGTCAGGCCAGGGCAAGTGGCACTCGCAGAGACCCTGGCCGCAGGCACACATCAGCAAAGCCACTGCGACAACCCCCCACTACTCGTCTTCACTGACGGAAGCCTTGGGTCAAAGGTGTAAGCCCTACCCTGCAACCCAAGATACACACAGGAGGCAAAAGGTAGAACAGCCAGGGGCTCCTGCTGGGAGGAGGGGATGCACACTTGTCATCGTCACATTCCTGTATTCTTGGTGACAAGCTTCTAGGACGTTTGGAATTATTTAAAGGAGGGCGAGACCAGCTCTTCCTGGAGAGGGCCCTCCTGAGCCATCACTTCTGCTCACACTCCAGGGAGAGTGAGGCCCCAGAGTGGGGGCAAGCCTGGGGTGACCAGCCCAGCACCTCCTTGGCCAGGAGCACATGGGCGGGGCTCTGGCCTTGGGACTCTGAGAATCTTGGGGTTTTCACGTGGAGCCTGGCCCTGCAAGGACCAGCCACGCAGTGAGCAGTGGGGCCACCCTGAGGGACAGGCAGGCACCCTGCAGCCAGTGAGAGGAGCCCCCTAGGAGCCTGCTCAGGGAGACACGGGGAGTACAGGGGCCATGAGGATGCCCTGAACCTCAGCACCGCTTGGCAAACACTTCCTGGGTGTGTTTTACATTCAGGTTCATGTGGGCCTGGACTCAGGGCAGGCAGAATGCTCGCCCTCCAGGCCCTGCAGCCTCAGGGAGATGAGCAGACATGCAGGAATTCCCCCATCCTAGATGGCACCCCAAAGCTAATTGTTTCATGTCCCCAGACTTGGAAACAGAGGCTTCACCAGGCCAAGCGCCTGTCTGTCCTCAGCCCACCCATGGCGCTGGCCACGGCTGTCCAATTTCCCTTTCCAGCAAGTAGTGGGCAGTTCCTGAATTCAGCTCGCAGGGGGCTAGACAAGAAGACCCAGGGCAGAGTCAGGAGGCTCAGCGTGAGTGGGGCATTGTGGGAACTCGAGGCCACAGTCCTGGTCTGAGCCTGGGGTTGCCGCTAGCCGGCTGCGAGTCCAGGGAAGCCCCTGGTGGTCACCTGGCTGTTGTTAATGTAGATGCCTCAGCGTGCAGATGGTGGCCTCTGCCCGCCCACCCTCAAGTTAGGAATTTTCTGCCGGGAGGTGAGCCCTGCAAGGGATGAGGTGGAGAGGATGGCCCACCTCTCCTGTGTACTCAGCACCCGGTTCAGGGCTGACCCAAGAAAAGCAGAGGGAGTAAGAGGAGGGAGCCAGCCTAGGTCACAGCCCCCTAGGACCCTCTCCCTTGGCCTCAGTTTCCCCTTCCCGGAGGCCACAACAGACATTGTCTGGGCTGTGGGCATGAATACAGGCAGACACAACAGTGGGGGTGCTGTGAACTCTGAGGGCAACCCTCTCTGTGAGCGGCACCACACGGGTGCAGAGAGGTGGGGGACCCACAGAGCCTCCGAATCCAGGCCAGATCAGAGGAAGAGAAACAGTAGCTGCCCTCAAGCTGCTGACCGCCTCAGTCCTGCTTCCTGCCCACCCGTTTTGGGGCCTCAGAGCGTCCAGCCCCGGTGCCGCCATAGCTGGGGCTTCAGTAAAGGCCTTCAGTAAAGGAAACCTTCAGTAAAGGTTTCCAGTAAAGGCCTGTGACTGACCGCCCCTGCAGCCGTGGCAGGCCCATTCCACAGCATCTGCCATGGAAAGCCCTTCCACACTCCAGGGCCTGACACACCAGAACAAGCCACCTGTAGGGCTCCCACAAGCCTTAGCCCGGACCCGGGAAGAAGCCCTTGCGACCCCCCGACTTTGGACAGATGGAATTACTGACAGAATTACTTGACCATCAAAGTTTGCCTGCAAAACGGCAGAGAACGAAGCAACTGGAAACCTTTACACGGCTTCTGGGGACTCTGCCCTGCTGTGGGCAAAACTCGGGCGCCCAGTCCCCTACTCGCTAACCAGCCATACAGCAGAGAGAAGCGAAAGTGAAAACGAATCTCCCCCAGCGAACGACCGCACACCTGGTCTGGACCCATCCTTGCAATATCAGGGGCAGCGGTCCCAGTGTCCCTCCCCTGTAAGAGTCACTGTCAGCCAACAAAGCCAGCATCCAGCGGCCACTTTTCCCTCCAGTCCCATATGAGGGCCAGGTCATCTTACTTCTCCACCGCCCCACCACCTGGCAGCCCAAAGTCCCCAGAGTCACAAGGCTGAGTCCCCAGCCGGCGCACAGTGATCCCCGGCACAGGAGGTTCAGTGTCAAGCTCAGAGCAGCCCAGCCCCTTGGGGGAGACCCCACAGACCCTCTGGGGGAGCAGGCCCCATCACAGGGGGACCGTGGCAGTGGGCCAGGTGCTGTCATCCTGCCCGAGCCTCCCCTCCCCGTCCCGGAGCTCCACTGGCTCCCAGGCTGTGATCGAGGAAGACCGGCCCGGCCGCCCGCACTCACCAGGCGCTTCTGCGGCCGCACGAGGGGCCGGTTGACACCGTTCATCTTGTGGTAGAGGCCACAGGCGTTGCACAGGTAGTGGCCGGTGCCGTCGCGACGCCACAGCGGCGTGGACAGGGCCCCGCAGTTGACGCACTCACGCCCCTCGCCGGGGAACTCCTCCAGGAGCTCAGCTGCTGCGGGAGCAAGGCGGGCGGCCGCTGGACGAGGCTCGGGCCCTTCCCGGGAGCCGCTGAGCCGCCGCGTTCGCACCACCTTTTCCTTCCCTTCCCTTTTGTGCCTTTATTTTGCTAATTTACTTTGTCTAACTTTCTTTTTTTTTAATCTAACTTTCTTTTTAAGTTTAAATTCACACACAGCGATGTTTGTGCCAGATTTAAGTCACTCGTCAGGGATGCTTTATAAGGTGGGGGGAGAGTTAATAAATGCAACCCTGGGTAGGGCAACAGGAACTAACTGCCCTACTCGGAACAGGGTCCAGTATCACTAATTTTGACCAGTGGGGAGGCAGGAGCGTCTTCACTGGCAGAAGACCCACGCGGGTCGATCGGAGGGGCAGTCGGGGATCGCGGGATCCTACAGGGACCGCGGTGCCTTCACTGTCAGCTTTCGTGGTCTCGGCACAGTCCTCCCACTTGAGCAGCACACACGGCCACAGCGGCGCGGCCTCCAGGCCCCTCCAGACCTGGCCAGGCGCTGGCGACACTTGGGCGGCTGGATCGGGTGGGGGTGGGGCAGGGATCAATCATCGCCTGGCCGGGGGTGGGCGCCAGGCGTGGGGCGCCTCGGCGGCCGGGTCAAGTGGATCCCGCTTCCTGCGCCGTTGCTGCCAAGGAGCTGAGGAGGAGTGTAGGCTAAAAGACCGGAGCAGCAAAAAAAAAAAAAAAAAAAAAAGGAGTGGCCTTGGTTTTGGGGGAGCAGGGGTGAGAAAGGGTCGGTGGCGCCCACTACTCAGAAGGGGGGTGGGGAGCAATTCTCAGCTTTACAGGTCTGGAATCCGATCACTCAAATTTAGATCCCAGAGAGGGACTGGGACTGGGTCTCAAATTAGAATATGTAAACATTTTAGAACAGAGACGAATGTGGTGGTTTACTTAAATAAACGAGAATTTTGAGCATTAAAAAAAAAAAAAAGTCATTTCCCAAACTTTTCATAAAAACCGTTTAAGACATAGGCTCTAAATGGTATGATCCCAGGATACTGGGTTTGGATGAACGAAAAGCGAAAACAGATATGTGTATAAAGGATCTCAAGACCGGGTTTTCATCTTGGTGTGGGTGAGGTGCCAGCAGTCGCGGATTTCCACCCAGGTTTACACGTTCCCCGGGGTCTGGGCCTGCCCCAAGCTGGTGTCCCACCTGGCTGAAAAAGCCCTGATCCTGGAGAGGGGGGCATTTCGCAGGGTGCGGGTTTGCATCCGGGTACCGCCAGCACCCAGGACCCTGGTCAGTGGAGCCAGTTCCCAGTCCCGCACTCACCGAAGGTGGCCCTGCGGCCAGGGAGGCCAGCCGGGAGGCCCTGTAAGCTGTGCAGGACGCTGCCGTCCAGGGGTCCAGAAGTCCAGGACGGGGCCACTTCCGCGCTCATGTAGGCAGGGTAAGCTGTGGGGTATGAGGAGCTCACGGGCCTCCCGAGCGCCGCTGGGTACTGCTCCCGAGCCAGCATCGCGCCCTGAAAGGCGCCGCTGTCCCGGGTCCCGGTGCCGCCTCCGGGCCCCGGGGAACTGTGCGCAAAGGGGAAGGCAGTGGTCCCCGGCGGCGGAGCGGCCGGTGGGTGGGGGCTGCCGGAGCCAAACGCTGACGAGTCTGCCGTGGCCGCCTGCGCCCAGCTGGGGTGCGCGGTGATTGCGGGAGCCTGCGGGCCCGGTTCGCACGCCGGCAGGTAGGGCAGCATGGAGGGGACCCGCGCGGGCGGCACGAACACTGGGGAGCCGGCGCCCGGCGTGTGCAGAAAGGCGCCCGAGTCCGCGTAGGCGGTCTGACTGGGGCTCGGGGCCAGCGCCAGACTCTGGTACATCTTCCCTGGCGTGGCCTTGACCTGCAGACTAGAGGGACGGGCGTCCAGGTCACGGCCACTGTGCCCCACAGGTGCTATCGCTCGAGTCGCGCTTTTGGATCCCCAGCTGGGAGGTTCCTGGGGTGGGAACCCGCGGGGACAGGATAGCCGGGGGCAGGGTCGGCTCGAGCGGCCCGTGGGGCATCCGGGCGCAGCCACAACGCGGAGCTCACCTCTTTCACAGCCGGGGCTTCCGAGGTTCCCAGGTGGGCTCAGTGGGCACAGAGAAGGAGAAACCGGCGGGTCCGCAGGGCGCAGGCTCTGGGCTCTGGGAGAAGGAGCCCGGCTGGGTAGGGGCGAGCGGCCGGGCCCGGCTGCGGTACTCGCCCGCTGGTCGTGGGGATCCGAAGGCGCGAGGGCGCGGCGGGCGGCGGGCTGCAGTCTGGAAGCCGGGGTCCTTGCGGTTTCGCGACCCGGCTCCTCGGCCGCCCCTCGGTACAGCTCCGCCCGGACCTGGCCCGCCCCCGCCGCGCCGCCCCTTCCCTCCCGGGGGCCCTCCCCTCCCTCCCCGCGGGGTCAGAGCCAGGGCTGCGGCCTCGGTGCCACGTGACCGAAGCAGGCCGGGCGCTCGGGGCTCCGCGGGATAGGCGACCAGACGCACACGGCCCGGGGCAGCCAGCGCTGAGTCCTTGCCAACGCGGGCAACACGAACCAGCCAGGTGCTCGGCGCCGCCTACCCGGAGGAGCTCCGACGCCGAGACTTCTCTAAATGTGTTAGGGCTTTTGAAGCCCTCCTTCTTGATGGGTGTTATTGGCGGGCTGCGGCTAAGGCTGGTTTAGTGTCTTGGGCTGCGGTGAATGCGTCTGTGACCCTGGCTCTGCAGCGATCATGGATATGGTGGTGCGGACTCCTCATTGCGCCCTTGGTCTGGGGCCCTTAGCAGGGATCTGGCTCCCAAAGTGATAGCCCAGCCCAGCTCGGTTCCCCTGAACTCAGATCCTGTTCCATGGCCACGGCACTGGCGAAGTCCTATGGGAGTCCCGCAGCTTCCTCAATGACCAAGCAGGGCCACTGTCCCTTCTCATTCCCTGCTGGGGACGCAGGTCCGGCGGGCAGCCTCAGTCTGGAGGCACTTCCATTCCCCAAGGTCCTTGCCTCCACCCCTTGGTGGGGGGACTTTCACTGTGTGGGGAATTCTCAAAGAGTCTCCTCAAGGCACTGGAAATGTGGGAAGGGTGGGAGGCCACTCGGGTCTGGAGGTGGCCCCTGGCACTCCCTGGGTGAGCCCAAAGGTGCCAGCACCCTGGTGAAAGTGGCCTCCAAGCAGCTTCGCTGGCTGATGACCCAGCCTCCCACCAGGCCATACTCTCCAGCCACCTTACAGCAGGCGCTGGACCACCAGCCCTGGGAGCAGGGCTCACTGGAGGGCGCTTGGCTGCTGCACTTGGGACAATGAATGTTTTTCATTTGCAGAAATGGGCCATCACCTCCACCATTGGTCTGGGTGCTCTCCACCTGTGGAGGGGTGGGCACTTGCTCATCTCCCTCTACTCCAGGACAAGACTAGAATTTGAGGCGCACATCAGGTCACCTAAGGCCCCTGGAAGATGGCAAGCAAGGGCTCCACGCTCACCTGGGCGGGGGACCCCATGGAAGTTTCCCCACGGGCTCTGGATTCTTCAAAAGCCTAGGCATGTGCCATTGGGAGGGGGCTTGGGGGTCTTCATTATCCCCTTTACTCTCCACTCCCAGTGCTTCCCCCACACTCACCCATACCAGTCTCTGCCTCCTCTCCCACCCTCAGGGCCCCAGGGTCCACACCACCCCAACAGGCTCCCCTGGTACCCACTCCCCACGCGCTCCCGCCAGTCCAAACCCTCCTCACCCTACCCCCTGCAGACCCTGCCAGTGGATCTCAACTTTCTCTCTTCCGTAGTGGGTGGGGCAGGAGAGGGGGCGGGGGTCCTGGAAACTCACTGTGCCAAGGTCCTCAGGGCTCGTGGATGCGCATCTCCCTGGGGAGGTTCACCAGCGGCCAGGGCGCCGAGCCCATAGCACTGCGAAGCCAGTAGAACCCTCGCCGCCTCTGCGGCCCTCACTGCCTCCCCTCACACTGGCTTGGGGAGGAGTTAGTGTGACTGGGTCCTTTGGTGTCTCCTTGGGACTTGCACTCCGCTGGCACCAGACAGAGGCCAAGGGGGAGCCAGCTGGGGGGAGCAGAGGGCTGGGGCCCCAGGGTCTCAGCTGCAGCAGAAGAGACTGTAGAGCTGGGTGATGGGCCCTGAAATCAGGGCTACTGGGGTGGGTGAAAGAGACACGAGATGGAATTTCTACCTGGAGGTCAGTCCTGATTACCCCTCCCTGAGCTCCCTCTAGGAGCTAACTCTAGGTTAGCTCTGGGTTCACTCTGGGAACCCAACCAGAGTCGGCCTGGGGTCTGGGGGAGTGGGGACCCTACCCCTATCTCCCAACCCAGGAGATAAGAGAGTTGGCTTGTTAACCCCCTGGTGACCAGGCAGAGCCGAAATCCATGATTCCAGGTCAGACAGGGGCTGCATGAGGGGCCTTAGGCAAAGTGAGGACCAGGGCCTGAGTGGCTGGGGGATTGGGTCCTGGGGTGGGATAGGCCCTCCCAGCCAGCTGGACTCTGGGGGTCATTTATGCAGCAGCTGCCTCTTCCCAGCCCAGAGCTTGGGAGCCCCTCACTCAGACACATGCATCAGAAATGAAAACAGACCTCCTGGGGAAATAAGGAGGGGGCGGGGCCTCTGGGCCAGCCCCCAGGAGGGACTCAGGCCTCTCCCTGGGTGCCTCAGGGCCACCCCTGGGTCAGTGCCCAGCAGCCAGCCCCTTAGGGCGCAGCTAGCTGTCTGGGTCACCTGCCAGAGCTCTCCCTCCAACCCCAGCCTCCCAGGGTCTGCCCTTCCTATAGGTGGGGGCTCAGGGAAGGAGCCCCGGGCTGGCTGGGTGGGGCCTGGGGTGGGGACAGGCTGGGAGGTCAGAGGAATTCTGTGTCCTCCCCCAGGTATTCAGATAAGCCCCATGCTCCCTCCCTTCTGGGTAGGAAAAACCATTTCAAAGTCAGCCCCACCTCTGCCTTCTGCACTCTGAGGCCCCTCTTCCCTGACCTGGGGTGTCTGCTGACTCCTCCTGCCCCTTGGGGAGAATGAGGTGGGGTCCAGATGGAGGGTTCCAGGGCCTCTCCAACCCCAGCAGGAACTTCAAAACTCAGCATGGTGAGGCAGGTTGGGGTGGGGACTTTCCAGAGGTACAATGGGGAGGGGCTGGGGGGCCACGTGGGTGTACAAGTCACTGTGGACACATAGGTACGTGCACCTCTCCTGCAAGGAGGGCTGAGCTCTGGAGCCCAAGGCCGCCTTGGGCTGCCTGCCCTTCTGGGGGAGCTCAGAGCTGGAGCGAGGGGCAGCAGCTGCAGGGGGAAGGGCCCCCCATTGGCATCACTGTCACTAGGTTTCCTGAGGGTCTCCCACACACCTGACTGGGCCCAGAGCTTCTGTGTTTTGACTCTAAGGCTCACGGCTGCCTGCTGAGCGGGGGTGATTTCTGTGAGCGGTCACGCCACATCATAGATGAGAACCAGGGCCAGGCCTGGCGGGGGCCAAAGGTTGGAACCTCACTCCGGGGCACTCTTGGGCCTGCTCTGCTCTGTCCACTGCATCTCCTCGGCCCTTGCTGTCCACCTGCTCCTCTGGCCACTGCCCCCAATCCTGGTCCATGACTGGCTCTTCTAGAGCCTGCATTTCTAGGTCCTCAGCCCTTAGAGGGTCCATGTGGTTGGGTGGGGGCGTCATCACTCACCTTCTCCCCAGGCTTAGTGGAGGGAGACCCCGGCCTTACACACAGCTTGCCCTGAGGATGACCCAGTCGGGCCTTGAGGTGGCTGCCGAGAAAAGGGGAGCAGAAAATGGAAATAGAGCTCACGGGCACTGTGTCATTTTTGTAACCCAGTCTGGTCTTGCAGGCCCTCGCGGCTGGGTCACCAGACAACCCTCATGAGAGTGAGGGGTCCTCCGGGAAGGGACTCAGGGAGCTTGTTCTGGGGGAGACATAATCACACTTGTGCGAGTCATCTCCCCGTCTGTTGTCGGGAGCAAGCCAGTGGCTGTAGAGATGGCGAATGTCCGCTGTTTTCCACCAGCTTCCAGGCCCCGGAGTTCCCGCAGAGGGAGGGTATAGAGCCACAGAGCAGGCACATGGACAGAGAGACGGCCGGCCGTCTGACCCCTGGGAGGAGGGTGATGCAGGGATCTCTGCCCCCCACCCTGCCTGGGCTCCAGTGAGGATGGATATGTGGATACATGGCTGGTGCAGGCAGCCTCTTCCCGTCTGTTACCTGTAAATTACTTCACCTGAGTGACATCATGCTGGGGGCCTTGAACAAGGTCATGTAGGTCCCTAGCCTTCCATGGCAGCAGTTCCCTGACTTGAACGAGGTTGTGACCCCCAGGCCCTCCGTGGCAGTGGGTCCCTGACTTGAAGAATGAAAAGCAGAGGCTGCTATGGGATTGATGCTTGGCTGTCACGTGGTGCATGTGGCTCCCTGGCCTTTGACGGCCCTACCAGCAGCAGGCTTCTCCCTTGTCCTTCCTGGGATCGCATTTTGCCGCCAGTGGCTTAGGATTCAGGATGGTTGTTTATCTCCCCCCTCCCCAAAGGGTTAACACCCTCTGCTAAGCAGGATGGCCAACACCCCCCTCCATGTCCTGCTGGACGGTTTCACGGACATTGTAGATGCATAGGGAGCTGTAACCACACGTTAGTAGCAGCCCAGGTGGTTGGGGGTCTCAGGAAACTAACCTGCAACTCTGTCTCGGGGGCCACCCTGGGTGAAGGGACGGGTCCTCCACTGGGGTCGTCTGTCCCCCACGCCCTCCCCAGAGACACCCGTTCCTGTTATGCCTTCCCAGAAATGCACTGAGCTCATACAAGAAAACATGTTAGCAGCACCTGAACACACGGGGGCACACACACACACAAACATGCTGGAGTGCCCACCTGAACACACACACACACACGAGTGCACACTAGTGGCATGCATGTGCTTGCTCATGCATGCACAGACACCTGCACATGCAGCCACATGTATGTACCCACCCATGCTTGCATATTTCGTCACAGACACAAAACCTTTCAGGGAAACCCCAGAAGATCAAACACCCTGAAGACCTAGGGTGGCTCAGAAAGCACCTCGCCTGCCTCCCCCCAGCCCCCAACTCTTCCTTTTCATTTCCAAATTGATGTCTGCTGGTGGGGCTGGGAAAATTCACAAGTGGGATCCACTCTTGCAGGTGATGAAGCTGATTGTCTTCATTTCCCACTGAGCCATCGTTTCCCCAGTATGGAGCTGCTGCTCGGCTGCTTGTGGAGAAGACCTCGGCCCTGAAGAAGCTTGTGAGTGATGGTGACCGAGGACCTGGGCACCTCCCCCTCCTGCTTCCAGCCTAGAGGGGGACGGCCCATCTAGGGGGCTCCCTGGGAAAAGGGTGGGGGTGTGATTTCCCAGAGACCCTGCCTCCCCTACCCTCACCTGCATCCCTGGTGCCACCTGGCCCTGAGCTCTCCCTAATCTCCCCATTCCATCCTGGCTGAAACTCTGCAAGACAGTGAGGTGCTGATGCCAGAACTTTCCTCTGGGGAGAGGGAGGTGTGTGTATCACAGCGGCATGGGGGGTGTGTGAGGGAGAGCACAGAGCCTTCCCAGGGTCAGCCACCACCCCTCACCCCAGGCCCAGGCTTCACAGAGAGGGGGTTCAACATTACTGCTCCTCCTGTCCCTCCCTGGGGAGCAACTGGCTGCCACACTTGGGGGCTGAGGAGGTACCACCTCCAGGCCTCTGTCCCAGCTCCCTCCCTGGTCCCCATGGGCAGGGGCTCAGCCCTCACCCCTCCTGGCCCTGCATTCACCCTCCCGGGTGACATCAGCAAAGATGCGGGAACATCTCCTTGACGGGAAGGTTGGGGTGGGTGGAGAGAAAAGCACAGGTTGGATGTTGAACCAAGGGCACAGAAGCCCTTGGAGTCCCAGTGAGGAGGTATCATGGAGGCTGGGGGGGGTTCCCAGACAGGAGACAGAGTGAAGGTGGCCAGGGTTAGCAAATAGAAATGCTGCCCCCCAGTTAAACTTGAATATCAGATCAGCGACGTTTTGAGTCAGTATCTTGTGCAATGTCCAGGACACATGTGTACTTAGGGTGTGCTCGCAGTTTACCTCAGGCTCACCTCTAACTGGGGAGCCTGGGGCTTGTCTGGCAACCCTAGGAAGCGGGTGTCCCTTGGGCCACCCCGCTCGGCCAGCAGGGTATAAATTACCTCCTTCCTTGCTGGTCTGGGTGGGTGAGAGGCAGGGCTGGGGGTCGCCAGGGGCCCTGCTGTCCGTTTTCACCAGGGCTGGGAGATGGGTGGGTGGAGCTGCCCGTGGTTGTGCCAAGTCAGGGTCAGGCCTGCACCCCCTCCCATAATTACCCATCCCAGGGCAGGACCAGCTCTGCCTGACTGGTCTGTGCCACCAAGGGGATTTTCCAGCCCTAGACACTCTTGGGAGGCCAGTTCCAGCCCTGAATTTGGATCATGGAGGGGGTGGGTCTGTGAGAACCCCTCTGTGGAGTACACTGGTCTGTTTTGTGGAGTACATGCGTCTGTTTTGCTTGCTTGCAACTGGCAACTCTTCTCTGAAGGCATGTTCCAGAATACCCCTTCTCGGCCCAATAGGAACAGGTTTGGGGCTGCCAGGGCCTCTCTCAGCAAGTTGCCTAACCCCCACCCCTTGGCAGTCTGCCCTCGACCCCCGCCAGAGTTTCCCATATGGCAGACTCACCTGGGCTTGTAGGTGATGACCCCAGCCTCCAGGGATTTATCATGAAAATGGGAGGTATTTCTTTCTCACTTTCACACCCAGGCACTGAGGCCTGAAGGGGTTCAGTGGGCCTGCTAGTGGGTCTGGCCAGAGCTAGACCACGGCACTGTCTATGTGACCTGGTCTGGCTGCTCCAGGTGGGAGGTGCCTAGGGCGCCATCTCAGGACTGGGGGCAGGTTCACTTTTGGAGGCACCTGGGGCCAGTGGGTGGAGGGTGCTCAGGCACAGCCCAGGCAGGGGGGTGGAGCCTTGTTGGATGCTCAGCAGTATTGACGCCTACTTGTTTCCATTCTATCACCTTGATTTGTATTCTTTTGCTCTCATCTTCAAAGAAATTTCCTTTCCTCTTTCCCCTTTTCCTCTCTCTGTCCTCCTCCCCCAGCCTTCCTCACCCTACTTCTCTCTGCTCCTGACCTGCCTCTGGCCCTGGCCCTCTGCCCTGTCCCCACTGTCTTTCTGAGGACATCCCCGTGAGGTGTCCATCTTCGGCTGGGGGTCTCCCGGGTGCTGTGAGGTGGGGTGGGAGCCCCAGGCCACCTCTGGGCTCTTCCCGCCAGGGGTTGGGGGGAGGACGCCCGGGAGCCAGCCTCCATTGGCAGGATGGCAGGGTCTCCCAGCCAAGACCAGGACTTTATCACGTCCCAGCCACATCTGCTCAATGTACAGACTTCAGGGAGTGTCAGAGCCGTCAGCCCCATTCCTGCTGGCAGCTGAGGACCGGGAGGAAAATCAGGGACCTTGAAAGGGCTCCGAAAGAGTCAGACAGTCTGGATTGCAGAGGACACTTGCCGGCTGGGACCACTGCGCCTTTCATCTTCATCTTTTGCTTTTCTTGCATTTCCTGTATTTTCCACATTGAACACATAGATAAACAGAAATGCAATGGGAAATAAATCACATTTTATAGAGTTTGGCTGAAGGAGCTCCAATGACGACAGGAAAACATGTTTGGGGAGTGAGGGCGCAAGGGTGCCTTGGGTCAGGCGCCGTCCCAGCCCCTTGGGGGTTTGCAGAAGGCTGGACACATTTGCTCTGCTGGAGCAGAGAGGGAGCCAATGGCAGGGAAGGAGGTTCCAGGCCGGAAAAGGACTTCATGGACGGTAGGCAGGCCCCACTTCAGCAGAAACCTCCTTCCTGGCAGAGGAGGCCTTGTGTTCCCCAGTAGCCAGGAGCAAGGGCCAAGCCCACTGGCACCTCAGTGTCGAGGGGCCTTGTCCAGTGCCCTTGACCATATCCTGCTGGTCCAGGGGCTTGGTGGGGAGGAGTGTATGTGTGGGGGGATTAAACACGTTCCCTGGGTGTTCCACAGATAGCAGAAAGCTGCCACCTCTCCTCCAGGGCCCAGGTCCTTTGGGGAGGCCAGCTGGGGCCCCGGCCTGGAACTGCTGCCCATGAGCATCCCAGGACACTCACCTGTGTGAGGCTGTGGTTGGGGCCACTGCTGGGCAGAGTTTTGAGCTGGGAGCGGGTGTCACCTTGGAGGCAGTCAGGCTCAGCCCTGTGCTTTGGGCTCCCTCCCTGGACAGGGAGTGGTTATGTCTCAGGGTCAGGGTCCTGGGCCTGCCCCCCTGAAGACTGGTCAGGGGGCAGCCTGGGTCTGTGGCCTAGGGGGCTGGCTGCTCCATCCTGTGATGTGGGATCAGGTCATGTGGTTTCTGAGCCCCACTCTCCTGATCTGTGCGGAGGGGGTGTTGTCAGGAGAGAGGGCGGGCCTGCCAGGCACACTGGCTGGCACAAGGGGAGCCAGGAAGCGACACCACTGGTGGGAAGTCCCCAGTCCTGGACGGCCAGGTGGCCCCCAGAGCCGGAGGGAGGCCTTCCCGGTCAGTGGTGCCCCGCCGGCGTCCGAGTGAGACCCGGTTCTGGGCCGGATGTCATGCAGAGCTCAGCCGGAGGTGCCTCAGCCAGGAGGCGGGGCCGCAGGTTGGTGGACGCCCCTCCAGGCTGACCCCAGGGCGGCTGCCTGGCTCCAGCCTGACTCCGCCCCGTCCCAGGCTGCGCCTGCCTCCGAGCCCCCGCCCAGAGATCACCAGCCTCGTGCCTCACGTGTAAAGAATTTCCCGTGCAGCCACAGCGGCAGCTGGGACATTTCTGCAGCTGGACGTCCCGAGGAAAATCAGTGTATCTGTCTCCCGACGCAGACGTGGGCTGGCGTCCCTGGTCCCGGAACCCCTGCCCTGGCTTGGCTTCCCTTGGAGAGAAGATAAGGAGCTGTCAGCATCTCATGGGCTAGAGACCCATAGCTTGCTGATGGTGGGGGTGTGCCAGAGACGGCTGAGACCCCTGGCAGCTTCTCCTAGCCCTTTCTCCTCTGGGGCTACAGAAAGGAGCCCTGGGGCCCAAGGCCCACCTCTGGCCTAAGCCTGGCTGTGTCTGTGCCTGGCGGCCCACCCTGCTGGTCTAGGGCAAAGGGCTGGGAGGGGTGCCTGGCACATGGCTGCACTCATTCATGGGGGGGTCACCCTCATTCCTGGGGGACTGCCGTCTCCAGTCAGAGCCTGCTGGAGCTGGGCTTGGCCAACAAGCAGCAAGTGTGTTCCTCTCCTGACACCTCGGCCAAGTTTGGACGGGCAAGGCCTGGGCCGCCTTGGTGAGCCATGCAGCGTGGGGCAGACACAGGAAACACACAGGTCATGCAGGAGGTCATGTCAGGGTGGAACCATGCTGAGGGGTTCAGGGAGTTGGAGCTCAAGAGCAGCCACCCTGTCCCTGGGACCTCCAACTGTCCATGACTCCATCCTGTCTGAGAACACTGAGGCCAGAGGTTGCAAACAGGCCACCCTGCATGGCCGCCCCACTGTGTTTTAAAAATAGAAGAATTTAAATAAAAATACAGATTTTTTTTTCTCTTGAAAAAAATCACAGTGTTTCCTCTAGGCCAGAGCTCCACCTTTAGAAAAGGTGAGGGCACGCCCTCAGACCACAGACAGCACCTCTTCCAACTGGCCACTGGTTCCCTGCATGGCCCCTTTGTGGCCAACTCCTGACTTGGACATCATTGCTCTGCAAAATGGTTGGCAGGAGGGTCATTTGACCTGGTCTCAGGAGACCAGACACCTGTCACTGACTTGTTGATTTGTTTGAGCAGGACCCTGTCCCTCCCTGAGCCTCAGTGTTTTTATCCCCAGAAGAAGCCCCTCATGCCTGTGTGCTCAGAAGACAGCACAATCATAGGAGCTTGTGGCCTGGGGGTGGGCTCAGAGCCAGACCCCAGCACCCACAAGTCCCTATGTGTGCACAACTCCCTCAGCAGATGGGCAAGTTTGTGCACTCCTATGTCTTTGCCACTGAAGCCACACAGAAAATTCACATGTCTTTGAATGGCTTGACTAGTTGTAATTTTTGGTTATTATGTATTTTTCTCAATCAACTTATGCTAAAGACATAGCCCTTCTCCTGGTGGGGAAGGGTCTCTATAACTTTGCCATCAGGAGGCAGACCTGAATTTGGAAAGTTTGGGGGTGACTTGGAGAGTGTCCAGGTGACTTGATGAAGCTACATGTAGCTCCATCTTCATGGGGGCAGGGTCATCTTCTCTGGGCCTTAAATTCTTTGAATGAGTGGAAGACGTGGAGCAGGTTTCTAAAAGCAAGATTGTGAGGCTTTGTAGGCAATCCTTGTCTGGAATTAAGAATCAGGATGAAGCAAAGTGAAATGGCCCACAAAGACTGTATTTGGGAGGACTGGCTAATCTTTCATATAGTGATGAGCAAGCAGCTGGGGCTGGGAGACTGACATCCAGCAGCGTCCAAAGGCACTGGCCAGTGAGCCCTCTTTTGAGGAGCATTTCACAGGACTGATGTTCTCCAAGTGCCCTTCAGCAATGCTGGACTAAGCAATATGACATGTCCAACATGTTTGTTATGCGTTTATTACTTGCATGTCTGTCACACCCTCTGCTCTGCTCCCCGCTGTGAGGAAGGGCTGTATCTTGCTTTTGTCGGTTTTCTCTGTGGTTTGTCAGATAAAGGGTGCTCACTTACAGCTCACAGAGTAAGAAGCAGCCCCACAGAGGCCTTACCTGGCCAAGGAGGTCAGGTCTCAGCAGGAAGGTGGGAGGAGTGGGGTCCCCCACTGCTGGTACCCTTTCTGGGATACAGGCAGAAGAATGTGCTAGGCCTCCCAAGTTTGTCCACAGAGCAATTTTCTTTGGTCTCCTGGTTTCTCCTCAAAGGCTGTTCACACTTTCCCCACTTATGGGGCTGATAAGTTGTGTGGCCGACAGCTGGTGGCATTTGCTCCGTTGATTCAAGGAGGTGGATGTTTTTCATGGCGATAAGCTTGCATGATCAGGGCCAGTCCCAGTTCTGGGACAAGGAGCAGCAAAGGCCCTGCAGAGGTCTGCACAGAGTAGAGGCCTGGGGTGGGGTGTCTGCCCAGCCCTGCTGTGGCATTTTCCTCTGTTGGTTTTGCCCAAGTCTGATAAACGAGCCTGCTCTGGCCAGAGCCTTCTGGGGGCTTATCTGGCTGAGTAATCCTCTGGCCTTGGCTGGAGAACACCAGCACCTCCCCCCTGCCCCCATCCTGGCCCCCGTGGGCAGTTTCAGATGGAGGTGGAGGAGATGGAAGGGAAATAAATTTCCCTGACACCTTTCTCAACTCAACTTGGGGCCACCAGGGGTGAGGCTGCCCCTCTGGGGAGGGACATCTTGCCTGGGGACAAGGGTCCTTTCCACATTGGCCCCCAGCTCCCAGATCCCCACTCACTACAGTCTCACTGCACAGACCCCCTGTAACTGCAGAGAGTCATTTCTAGTGGTCCCCAAGCTCCGAACTTGGACCCGGATTGATTTTGCTTCTAACAAGGGTCAGCTTGCCTGGATCCACAGAAAGATGAGCTGGTGCAGCCTAGTGTTACAGACAGGGAAACAGTCCAGAGACGTGAACTGGCCCAAATCTGCACAAGGAGGAACAGTCCTTTCCACCTTCCTGACCCCCAGGACTGCACTCTGCCCACTGTCCCACTGAGGCCTGCCAGGGGCATCCCAGGGTCAGCATGGGCCTGGCCTCCTTCCTGAGGACTGAACACTCTAAGTTGAGTCCACAGCCCTGGAAGAGGTGAAATGTGACCTTTGTCCAGCTGGCACTGCTCCACCAGGCACATTCCTCTTGACCCTGGGTGGGGCAGGGGAGGCTCCTTCCACCATCCATTTCCCAGCTGTGGCTGAGCTGCCTGGCGCCCTGTAGCCACTGACCAGTTAACCAGGAGACTCTGGGGACCATTAGGAAGTGAATTTGGGGCCCTAACAAACCAGTGGTGTTTTTTTTTTTTAAATAATTTTATTTATTAATTTTGGCTGTGTGTGTCTTCATTGTCGCATTGGCTTTTCTTTAGTTGTGGTGAGCAGGAGCTACTCTCTAGTTGCAGTGTTCAGGCCTCTCATTGCAGTGGCTTCTCTCGTTGTGGAGCATGGACACTGTGTACATGGATCTCAGTAGTTGTGTGCTCCTCTAGAGCACAGGTCAGTAGTTGTGGTGTATGGGCTTAGTTGCTCCATGGCATGCGGGACCTTCCTGGATCAGGGATCGAACCTGTGTCTCTTGCTTTGGCAGGCAGATTCTTTACCACTGATCCATCAGGGAAGCCCAACCCACCAGTTTATGAACATGTGTGCTGTTTCCAATTTCAATAGAGGCCACCTGGAGCAAGGTCCAGCATGGCCTTCATTTTATTTGTCTAGGGCAGGTGAGGGCAACCTGTGAGTCTTGGTCTCCTCATCTGAGACGTAGGGTGATGAGCCCAACCTCCCAGGGAGCTCATCCTGGCCTGGCTCATGGTTCTCACACTCACCATTATCATCATCATCAATGCTGAGAGCCTGATGGGGACACCCTTTGTGAATCCTGGAAATACTCCTGCCAGGAGGCCCTACTGCCCTGTTTAACAGCTAGAGGCCAATGCAGGGCTCAGCAAGGAAGGGCTGAGAGGCCCCCAAGTCAGTCTGATCCCCAGCCAGGGGCTTATCCAGCCCAGAAATGTGTCTGTTGGCCTTGCAGAGGAGAGGGCATTTGGATAGGGCTTTGAGGTGTGAGTAGGAGTTTGCCAAATAAGGTGAGAGGAAAGAGCTTTCAGAGGAGAGGGTTTTAAGGCACATGGGTAGTGACTGCTGTGAGCAAGTGGTTGGAACTGGGTGGCTGGTGGTGGAAGACACCTGGGGAGCATAAATACACCTGGTGTATCAGGCAAAGGAATCTTTGTTTTTAAAAAAATTTTGACATCAAAGCACAGCCCTCAATAGGATTTCCTGTTGGCCTTTATGAATTACAAAAGTAATTTGTGTCCACAGTAACAGTTTCTGAAGGAAAACCAATGCTATTTCACCGTCCCCCTCCCCATGGGCCCCCCAGAGACCTCAGGATCTGCTCTGTCCTGACTCACCTGCCCCTTTACACAAACACACAGACGTCAGTCTATGGAAAGGTGCTCATTTTTTTTGAACAAATCTGCATCTCTTGCCATTAGCTTTATTTTTTTCCTGAACAGTCTACATGGATCCTTCCACGTGAGCATGTGTTCTTGAGCAGCTGCACAGAACTCTGGTGGGACGAGCAATGGCGGGTTCAGCCAGCCACTGAGGATGGACATTTCGATGTGTCCAGGGTGATTTCTTGGCCATGGAAACTGCTGTTGAGTGGCCTGCTGGCACATCTGGGAACCTTCATAAATTCCCAGAAGTGGGCTTGCTGGGGACAGCTCTGAGGACGTGTTATTTTAGTAAATGCTGCCAGATCCCTTAGCAGAAGTGCTGAAGGACGCAGCAGCCTTGTTCGTGAGGCCCATTTCCTCCCCTCCCAACCCAAGGTTTCAGTGGAAACTTTCACCCGTAGGGTGACTGAAGTCCTGTGTGTACCTTCACAGATTAGAAGCTGTTCAGTCCTTAACCTCTCCAACTGTGAGGGAGGGAGCTGGATGCCTCAGCTGTCCTGAAGCCACCCTGGCCATTTGGGGTTCACTAGGGCTTTTCTGGATTATGAGCTCTGGGCTCTGCCAGGGGTCTTTTTCCCTGCCCCTCCTGCTCTGCGGAGTGCCTCTGGGCAGATTCCCTGGGCCCTGCAAGCAGGCAGCTCTGGACTTTGCGCCTGGGCCCGTGGCGCCTGGGAGAGGGTGTTTCCCAGCACAGACCGCCCTGACCTTTGGCAGCACCCCGACTGCAGACTGGGGTGCCCTGGGGAGGCAGGCGGCGCATGGCCTGACCTGTAACTGGCAGTGACTCATGGCTCACCCACCATAAAGTTGAGGTGACGGGCTCCCTGGTGCTTACCGCACCCCACTTCTCCCTGTAGCCTAGCCAAGCTGAATTCTGTCCCCACAGGGCAGCTCTGGGTTCATCTCAGACTTCTGCAGCCTCCCACCCCACTCTCTCCCACCCCACTGTTTCCCACCCTACCTTACCCTTGTGTGGGCAGCTTGGGGTGTATCCACCCTGCCTTGCTCCCTTTCTCCCTCTCGTGAGTGTCACCCTAATCTTTGCCAGATCTCCTCCTCTCCCCTTTTTCTCTTTGCCGGCCATTCTGGGTGTCCCCTCCTCCAGGAAGCCCTCCTGGGCCCCCGGGAGATTGCCTCTCCCTGCTCAGAACTCCATCCCCGCTAGGTTCCTGCTTTTGGCTACGTGGGAAAACAGGGAAAACAGGCCTGGGTGGGGAGCCGCATGGCACAAAGAGCTAACATCGGCACAGGGTCCCCGCTCACCCCTCCCCCCGTTTTAGAGACTGGGGGAAGAGGGGAGCCCAGTGTGAGGTGCCAAGCTCAGGTTCAGACATCCAGCCCTGTGGGTGCTTCTGGAGGAATCCGGCTCCTGTGGGGCTGAGGACAGAACTAAGAGTGTGGACTCAGGAGCTGCGGTGACCACTCACACTGACCCTCCTCCCCGCTGGCCTCTGGCCACCTGCTGAGCTGCTCTGTGCCTCAGTTTCCCAATCTGGAAAGAGGAATTCATGGTGTTGGGGGATGGGATCATTGTTTGTCCCCCTCATAAAAGGAGATACCTGGGGGAGCCAGTCCCAGGCTGAATAGGGGCTTCTCCAGCCCCTGCCGACTTCTGCAGCCTCCCACCCCACTCTCCCACCCCAGGGTTTCCCACCCTACCCTACCCTTGTGTGGGCAGCTTGGGGTGTATCCACCCTGCCTTGCTCCCTTTCTCCCTCTCATAAATGTCACCCTAATCCTTGCCAGGTCTCCTCCTCTCCCCCTTTTCTCTTTGCCAGCCGTTCTGGGTGTCTCCTCCTCCAGGAAGTCCTCCTGGGCCCCCAGCAGATTACCTGTCCCTGCTGAGAACTCCATCCCTGCTGGGCGCCTCTGCTCTGGTACCTGCCGAGGGTATTGCAGAGGTTTGGGTGGGAAATCTCTCAGTGTGACCTTGACCTTGTGGCTGGGGCTCTGAGCCAGTTCCCTCACTTGGCCCATGTGAATATGGCACCTGGAGGGGCTTCTGAGGGCAAGGGGCCTTCTGGGCGGGGCTTTGGAGGCTGCATAGGAGTTTTCTGGAGAAAGTGGAGCAGCAGCAGAAGCCTGGAGCCTGGAAGTGGAGAGGTCACCAGCCATGCAGGGAATCAGTCCTCACCTACTAAGGACCCACCATGTGACTCTCTGTTGTCCTTTCCAGAGGACTCAGTTTCTTTCCCTAAGGATAGAGGGGTTCCAGAGCCATGGCATCTGTTTATTATCCTGACAGCAGACAGGACCACCTCTCCCCCAGGCCCCTGCTGCTGAGGGTGGAGGTCTGGTCAATAGTGCTGTCCAGACTTGGGGGTGTGGGGTGGGCTGGGAGGATAAACCATCCCTTGAGACCCTGGTGGGTGTGGCCTTTGCTCTGTGCCAGGCATGGGAGCAGAAGAGGAAGAGGATAGCAGACAAGCTCCTGCTGTTGTGGGCTTAAAGGAGGGAGAGTAGTCAGAGAGGACAGAGAGACAGAATCTGGTGATAGCGAGGGCAAGAAGGTCACAGAAGACCTGTAATGGAGGCAGGGTTATGTGAGATGGACTGTCAGGGAGGCCCCTGGAGGAGGGGCCCTTGGTGCTGAGAACCAGGGCCGGGAGGGCAGTGCTTGGAGACCCAGGGCGTCTTCCAGGCAGAGGGGACAGCATATTCGAAGGCCCTGGGGCAGGATGGAGCTGAAGAACAGAAAGAGACCAAAGAGGTGAAGGGGAGGCTGGAGGATGCCCCATGACCCTGTAGACCCCAGGAAGGAGGTGGGATCCCCTGTTGCCCAGCCTAGGAGCTTAGCCTGGTCCTGGAGCTGCACTGGGCCAGATGTATCCAAGACCTCCGTCCATTCGCAGCCTCTGCAGCGCCAGCCCAGCTCCACCTGCCTGCAGAGCCCAGGCTGAGCTGATTTACTGCAGGCACTGGAGGTGTGGGGGGTTCCCCAGGAGCCACTGATTATGGGGTGTAGGGGCTGGGGGATGGGCAAGCTGAGAAGGGTGCCCCCTCTCCCCGCAGGGGGCCCAGCCAGTCCTGTGTCACAGCTTCCCGAGGGAGGGTGAGACCTGGCGGGTCCAACGGCATTGAGGAAAGCCTGTGGAGCATGGGGGCCCCCAGCAACGCGGGGGGACAGTGCCAAGCCCCTGCCATTCGGGTAGGACAGCTGTCGGGTTCTAACCTGGGGCTGGGAGCCCAGTGGAGAGTCTGGCTTCTTAAGAAGAGACTCCAGAAGCCCACAGCCCCCTGGCCAGGGGAGGGGGTAGAGGGTGGCCTCTCACCAGCTTCCACAGACCCTGCCCCCAGAGCCCCCCTCCCCACCGCCTGCTTCCTGCAGCCACACCCCTGAGTTCCTGCCCTGGCTCAGATCTGGGGTTTCCTGCGTCTTTGCCCATGGAGGGGGGTGCGGGGGGCGGGGTGGGTGCGGAGTGGGTACTGTCCAGGCAGCAGAATTAAGATGAATTAAGATATGCCCCTGAGGCCACCACAGACAGCAGCGCCCTGATGTTGAGGACTTGCTGGGGGCAGGTGGGCTGTAGATGGGATGGGTGTGCTGCTGTCCACTTTGCAGACCAAGGACACAGCAGGTCTCCAGTGGAGGGGGCCCTGCCCTGGCCTTTGAGTGTGGATGAGGGGTGAGGGCGGGGCCTGGTTCTCCTCCTGTGAGCAGCCTCGGGCCTAAAAGCCACTGGGCTAAATATAGTTGTGGAACTTCCCGGAACACATCATTCCAAGTGTCCAATAATGAATGCTCCACAAAGTACCGTGTCCCCTGAGAAAGCCAGGCCCACCTGGCATGTCCCACGGGGAGAGGGGCAGGAGGGTCACTGCCCACTGCCGAGGGCTCAGCGGCACCCCCGCCCAGGAGAGGCCTGGGGGGTTGTGGGTACAGACCCTAGTGGGCTCGCCCTCAACTCCCTAGGTGACCCGACTGTGACTGGAGCTGGGGCGAGGTGGGGAACGATGGCATCCCCATTCTCTGGAATCTTTGTGATCCTGTGGGAAGGGCCAGGAAGCCTGTCAGGGCCCCAGGGAAGCCTCCTGTGCTGCTGGGATGCGATGCATGTGTCACCTCCTCCAGGAAGCCCTCCTTGCTGGCACTGGCCCCCATGGACCCCTCCCCGGCCCTGGCCACTGTCTGGCAATGGGTCTTTTCCGCTTGTGGAGAAGAGTAAGAACCACCACAGGCAGGCCCCACTTGGTCTCCTTGCTGCCGGCACTGAGAGGCCCCAGATGTGTGCTGATGACGTGATGGATGACAGGCAGACAGGAGCCTGGGGAGCGACCAAGCAGGGACCACCAACGTCCAACCAGTGATGCTTTCTGTCCAGGGGTCACCCGGCCCCTTGGGGCCCCAGGAAGGCGCCCAGCGCTCTTCCTCCAGGCCGTTCAAGTCCATGGCAGGTGGGCGCCTTTCCCCTGCAGGGGGCTTGTGGGGAGGAGGGCGACGCGTTTCAGCAGGGTGAGTTCTGTACTCAGAGGCTGAGCGCCTGACGCGTCTAAACGGTGGTCCTCGGCCAGAGCTTGGCGCCCACTTCTGGGAACAGGTCTTCCCCTGGGCGGGGCATGTCCCTTGCTACACCTGTGCTCTCTGCGTGGTCACCTACAGGGCACCTTGGGGAGGGCTTGGCTGAGCGGGCCAACCCCTCAGGTTCAAGGTTAATGAGCCCCCAGCCCTGTTCCTGCCGACCCCACAGTGGACCCTGCTGGGTCTTGGGTGGGAAGTTCTCTTCCCATGCCCCAGGTCTATCCTGGTTGGGGGGTGTCTGGGTCTGGTGGACGGGCGGTGGGCGCCCCCTAGTGGCTCCATGGAGCGTTGAGTGGTCAGAACAGGCTGGAACAGGAGGACCTCAGGGCCTCCAGCCTCAGTGCACAGGGTTCAGAGCCTACTCGGACACAAAGTTCTCCCTGGACGGGCGGGGTCCTCACTCCCACCTCTCTCCCCGCCCTCTTGCCTGATGGGTGCTGAGCCTTCTCCACGCCCGCAGCTTAGTCATCTCAGCCCCTCCTGGACAGGGAGAGGAGGCAGTCCCTGAGGCATCACCTCCGCCCTGGGCCTCAAAGCAGGACCCCCAAAACTGAGCCAGGCACCAGAGAGTGGAGGTCTGGGGGCCTGGGCAGGACCCCCACCCCAACATGTCGAGAGAAGCCACTGGGCGGAGCTCAGGGCTGCAGGGCCTGGTGAAATGCCTGGGCTCGGGTCATAGGTCCATGGGGCAGCTTGATCCAATAAAGGTGGGAGCCACTGTGGCTGGCCCATCCCCCCAGGGGCAGGAGGACGTTCATGAGACAGTGAAATACACACATCTGTTTCACACTGGGAGGAACTCTGAAGGCAGGGGATGGGGGTGGTCTCTGGGCAGACGGAGGACAGCTGAGCAGGAGAGAGTGGGGAGGGGAAGAACAGCACTGGGGTGGAGGGAACAGCATGTGTGCACTCAGAGCGGCCTCCACGGAGCTCTGCGGAGGGGGAGGTTCAGCAGCAAAGGAAGGGACCCCAGAAGCCTTCCCTCCCTGGCCTGGGGCTGGCTGCACCATGAGTGTTCTCTCACTGGCCCTGATCCTCTGCCCTGCCTGGCTTGGGCTTCCTGATGCTCCTCGTACCTTTCCTTCCAAGACACACTCGGGGACACTGAGCAAAGAATCATTTCTTCCTGCAAAACATTTTTGTGGAATAACTAAGTTTATCTGTGGTGAGAGTTGGAAAATTACAGCATGGGAATGGGGGGTGCAAGGAGGCATGCACCCCTTCTAGAGTCTGGTGGGTGCCATCTCACTAATGTTTAACAAGAGCCATCACTCAGGGAAGGGGAGGCAACAGGTGGCCTTTACCAGGGCTTGGGGGAAGTGACAGGGATGTTTTTTCAGAGAGCAGCTCACCTTTGGGACATTTGTCTGGAAGCCCCAATACTCTCTGAAATACACTTGATCTTTGTTTAAGGCAAGGAGACTGCTGTTATGAATTATCAATTACTGTTGGCTCAGGCTGGCCTGGGAGACACGCACAGTTGGGGCAAGAGAGAGGGTCCAGGTCACAGAGGTAGAGGCAAGAATGGATGTGGGGACACCGGCTGATAGTCGATGGGGATGATCCTGCCCCTGCACAGGTGCCCCCCACCCCTCACCAAGGCCCAGACATTGAGGGTCTCTGGGAGGGGCAGTGTCTCCACTCTACAATGAGATTCTTGGGAAGATAAATTTAAGTACTTCCACTAATCACATATTAACGTGATTTAGAACTGGACATAGAACAGCAGAGTAGTTCCAAATTGGGAAAGGAATTCGTCAAGGCTGTATATTGTCACCCTGCTTATTTAACTTATATGCAGAGTACATCATGCGAACTGCCAGGTGGGATGAAGCACAAGCTGGAATCAAGATTGCCGGGGGAAATATAAATAACCTCAGATATCCAAATGACACCACTCTTATGACAGAAAACGAAGAACTAAAGAACATCTTGATGAAAGTGAAAGAGGAGAGTGAAAAAGCTGGCTTAAAACTCAACATTCAAAAAACTAAGATCATGGCATCTGGTCCCATTACTTCATGGCAAATAGATGGGGAAAAAATGGAAAGAGTGACAGACTTTATTTTCTTGGGCAGATGGTGACTGCAGCCATGAAATTAAAAGACACTTGCTCCTTGGAAGAAAAGCTGTGACCAACCTAGACAGCCTATTAAAAAGCAGAGATATTACTTTGCTGACAAAGGTCCATCTAGTCAAAGCCATGGTTTTTCCAGTAGTCATGTATGGATGTGAGAGTTGGGCTGTAAAGAAAGCTGAGCGCTGAAGAATTGATGCTTTTGAACTGTGGTGTTGGAGAAGACTCTTGAGAGTCCCTTGGACTGCAAGGAGATACAGCCAGTCAATCCTAAAGGAAATCAGTCTTGAATATTCATTGGAAGGATTGATGCTAAAGCTGAAGCTGAAACTCCAATACTTTGGCCACCTGATATGAAGAACTGACTCATTGGAAAAGACCCTGATGCTGGGAAAGACTGAAGTCAGGAGGAGAAGGGGATGACAGAGGATGAGATGGTTGGATGGCATCACCAACTGGATGGACATGAATTTGAGCAAGCTCTGGGAGTTCGTGATGGACAGGGAAGGCTCGTGTGCTGCCGTCCACGGGGTCGCAAAGAGTCGGATATGACTGAGTGACTGAATTGAACTGAACTGAACTGAATGCGATTTGAGTGTTTTATGGGGGAAAACATTTTATTTGGGCAAATGTCATCTGAGCGTGTCAGGAACTCTGAAAGCAGGTCAAGTTCAGAGTTCGGTCAAGCGGTAACCCCACCTCTGGTCTCCATTAGGGAAGCGGGCTGTGCCCCGTGGTCTGCTTGAGAAAACACCCCAGACGATGGGACTTTTCTCCTCCTGGTGGTGTGCAGGACATCACCACTAGGCGGTACCCGAGGTCTTGTCTCTGATGGGGGTGCAAGCGTGCAGATGAGCCTGAGTGTGCTGTGTCTGTGTGAGTCTGAGCGTAGGTGTGCGTGTGGATCTGTGTGTTCATGTGAGTGTAGGAGTGTCTTACCCTCTGTGTGTGTGTCCCTGTGTGTGAACGCATGTGTGTGTGAGCCAGCGTTTGTGTGCACTGCTGTGGGTTGGGAGCTGTGACTCCCGTGCAAACCCAGGAGCCCTGGTTCTCCACGTAGCCGGCGTGTCATATGGCATCTTGGGACCCCCCCCCTCCCCTGACCTGGGTGGAAACCAGCCTTGAGCAATGGACACGGTGCCCGTGTGCTGCCTGCTAGCCCAGGACTAGCATCTTCTCTGTGACCCCAGCTCCCTTTGGGGTCTGTGAGCAGCGACCTGGGTGGGGTTTCAGAGGGGCATAGTCAGTGACCCTGGCCCCATCCCTGGCTGAGAACCCCGAGGCAGAGCCTGAGGGTGGCCCCCCAGTGGCTGCAGCCTGCCTAGGGCTCTAGAACCTCTGATCCCACACAACCTCCTCCACCCGCTTAGTCTCAGGGCTGCCCCTCCCCCAACACTCTAAAACCTGGATGTAGTGGAGCCTCTGGTGGGTCCCAGGACAGACCCCAGGCGAGTGAGATGACAAGGCCCTGTCACTGATATGTGTCTTAAACCACCTTCTGATGGGGCTACTTTTAAGCTAAAAATACTCAGACCCACCAAGCTGCAAGGGTGATTGGCAGACACACCTCCTGGTGCTGTTCAAATCCAATAGGGTGGACCTACAGGTCCAGCTGGGTGGTCCACCCAGCTGAGGTGGACGTGGCACCTCAACCTCCTCCCCAACTCCCAACAACTCCGGGGGCCACCTAGCCTGGGTGGGTGACCCTGTCACCATACAGGGGAGCACCAAATCACCAGACGGGGGAGCACCGCATCCTGGGCTGCCACGCACAGGCTCTATAGGACCACTGCCAAGCTTGCTCCTGCCCCAGGACCCTGGCACCTGCTCTTCCTGCCATCTGGAATGCTTGGTCCCCAGACAACCTGGTCCTCTCCTTGGTGTCACCGCATCAGAGACCTCCCAAGCTTCAGATGGGGCTGTGACCTCAGGGCGCTGCGGGGCAGCGTGATCCAACAGCAGGCTGCCTGGACCCTTGGCCCGGCTCCTCTGATAACAGAGGTGTCAGGTAGGAGGTGTAGATACGGCAGCCGCCAGGCCACTTAATGGGCTGAGCATCCTCTCTGGGGGGCAGGGAGAGGGGGAGCCGTGGGGGAGGGGCCTGTGGTCACCTCCCTCCTTTCTGGGTGGCCCGGGCACATCCTGGAAGCATCAAGGAGGGCATGAGTGCAGATGCCACTGTCTCCCAGGGCATCTGGGAAAGAGGCTCCTGGTCTCCCATCAGGTTAGGGTCACAGCGGCCAAAGGGCCCTTCCCATTCCTGAGGGACCCGCATAATGCATCACTTGAAGGGGAAGGGATGCCTGCCCTGTTCTCTGCCAGTGTGCATCTCACTGCTGGCCTCTGGAGGCCCGGGAGCTGCCCACCTGCCCACCCACCTGCCTTTGGGTGTCCTGTGGGCATGGGGTGAAGGTGGGCTCTTCCTCAGGTTGGGCTTAGAATATCGGGCCTGCAGGACCCCAAGCTGTCCAGTCTGGCTCATGCAGCAGTGAGGCAGGGAGAGGCTGCAGAGAAAGGGGGTGCTCTGCTCCCTCAAGGCCTTTCTGCCTGTCACTGGGCACACCCCAAAATTCCCTCTGCTGGCCCCACCCACCCTGAGACAGACCAGGTCTGGGGATGGTATTTCGGGCACTTAGTCTAAGTGTCCTGAGTCCTCACCCAGACCCCAGAGTGGGGCTACATCTCCCCTGTTGGGCACTGGAGGGGGCACCGTCTCCCCCATCAGACAGGCCTCACCCTGCTGAGCCCCAGGGTGGGTGACTCATCCTCTGTCTCCAGGCCTTCACAGAGGGCCCCAGGGCCCTCAGGAACCATCAGTAAAGGCATAGAGGCTATTCTTGGCAGGGTCTCCCCTCCCTGAGTCTCTGAGGAGGGGTCTGAGCACCCCCAAACCTCTCCAAAGAGGGTGTAGGGTGCTCAGAGTGCTGGGCCGGCCCATGTCCCCCTGGCATCTCAAGGAGTCATCCCACTGAGGGGTGCGCTGGCAGCAGCTCTGGACACGGCCCTGCCAGGCTGGAAAAGAACTTCTTGACACAGTGATTCCAGGGCCAAGCACACATCCGAGTCCGCGGCGCCACACAGACTGGCCGCAGCTCCTGTCATCAGCAAAGCCCTGGAGGGCAGAGGTGTGGCCCGCGAGGGTCACCTCCCTGGGTGAGTCTCTTCCTTTGGCCACCAAGTATTCGATTTGCTCAGAGTAGGGGCTGGACGCCTGGCCCTGCAGAAATGGGCTTTACATGAACCATCTGTGCAGGGGTCTCTGTGCCTCCACCTGCCCTGGACCAGCCTGGAGATGAGACCTGGACTCTTCCCAGAGCAGACACAGGACAACGGGCCCAGCAGCTGGCCTGTCCCTTCACCTGACCTGGCCTGTCGGGCCACTTGGCAGGGAGACTTCTGGTCCCTGAGCTGCTCTGACAGTTCCCTCCAGTTGGCCTGTTTCATGTGAGACACTCTGGGGGCAGTCTGTCATCAGAGAACACTGCCCAACAGCGGCTGGCTCCGAGGATCTCAGAGGGTCCCCCAGTTGCACCCCCAGGGGGTCCAGGGTCCCAAAGTGGCCTGGGAAGTGCCTGGACTTGAGCAGACTGAACACCCCTGCCTTGGCCCCAGATGCTGGTCTTCCAGTCTGAATCTGCCAACTGCCCACACCCCTCGAATGTCTGCACCCCATCACTACTTGCACTCCCGGCTGCCTGCACCCCTGACTGCCTGGACCCCATGACTACCCCCATCATCTGACCACCCCCCTGGGAACAAAGCTACTGCTGCCTGTCTGATCAGGGTAGGAGTTTAGCCTGGGGCAGTGGGGTCAGACTCAAGTCTGTCTCTGTGGTCTTGCAGCCCACTGGCTTCAGCTCCCTGTCCCAGGGGAGACCCCATGGGCCTGCTGACCAGGAGGGTGCTCCCCTGGGAGCCTCCAGTCCCAGGATAGCTGAGAGGGGTTGGGATTGGGTTTAGACTCTGAGGTCATCTCTCCTTTTGGGAGGTTCCTCATGCTCCCTTTCCAGCACCGTGTCCAGCAGAAGTCCTGTCCCCACTGGTGTTTTCATTCCCTTTTCCTGGAAGGGCCCTAGGGGCTTGTCTCTGACTTGTCAGGTGTGTGTTGATCTGAGGGCCTGGGCAGGGGGTGGGGCTGGAAGTGGAGCAGGTGCCCTGGGGGGTGTCCCACCAGCCCCCTGATTCTCTGATCAAAATTCCTACCTTCACTCACAGCCCAAGTCCCCTCCCCTCCCTCTGCTAACCGTCCCCCTCAGAGTGGACATAGAGCCTTCCTCAGTTTCCCAGAGCACCGTGGGTTGCAGCCCATTCATACCAAGCCTCTGGGGGTGTAGGCACCCACTGACGGCTCTCGGGTAACAGGGACACTGTCATGTGTCTGCCGTCTCTGCATTGTGGCTGCTCTGGCCGTCTCCAGCTCCTCCCCAGCCCAGGCCCCCCATTAAGTCCCCCTGGTTCTGGATCAGCTGAGCCCTCACCTCCCTCAGGGATCCCTGTTCCTGGGTGAATGAGCCACCTCCTCTGAGAGGTGATGGGGGATCATGATGCTCACAGGGGTCGGGAGGCTTCCCCTCCTCCCCATCCTGCCCCCCTTGGTCACAGGTCCAGTCCCACCACCTGCCTTCCCACGTGACCTTGGAGGGCAGCAGAACAGCAGGTGCAGGGGCAGGGGAGGGGCTGCAGGGGCTCCTGGAGGGCGGGAGGTCCTGCAGTGGCCGCCTCTCGAGACGACGGAACCAAGGGGTTCTCAGGGCTCTCCAGGCCACCCCACAACTGGCAGGGACAAGGCATTGAGGGGGTGGGGGTGCTCCCAGGGATCCTGGGAGCGCAGGGACACCAGCGCTCCCGAGGCAGGCCATGTGAGGAGTGTGGGTGTGACTTAGTGGTTCCAAGGTACAGGACGGGGAGAGTGGCCACATCTCCGCAGGGCCAGCCTTCAGGTGAGATGAACCATGTGGATGCCAAGTCCCATCCCTACCTTTCACACCCAGGGCCCCACTGACCCCACGGCTTCCGGATCCCAGCCTGGGCTCCGTGTCCAATCAGCCCAGAAGTAAAGCCAGTGGGCAGGGGGGACAAGGCAATTTCCTTTTCGCAAAAGGCCTTGACTGCAAACCCTCATGCCTCCCCTGTCCAGCGCAGAGCTGGGCAGAGACACTGCCCGGCTGGCTGGCTTGCTCTGCCGCTCTCCATCCCCTGGAGGAGCCCATGGGCCAAGGGTGTTTTCAGAGCGCCACCCCCCACCGGCCCGCTGCAGGACAGAAGCCCCATTAGCCAACCCTGGTGGAGCCCTGCTGTGCTTAGTCACCATTGCTAAGATCGACACGGAGCACCTGGGCGGGGGTCCTGGGGTGGGACCCTCAACCTCTTCCGTGACCCCAGCCCAACTAGGCCAGAGTCAGGCTAGACCTACAGTGCCTGGAGCAGAGTGCCTGCCGTTAGTCTCTCTGTTCTCCCTCACCAGCTACCCCAGGAACCCTTTCCAGAGTGGAGGATTGTAGCAGTCATTTACACGTTAGTGAGACTTAGGCCAACCTGCTCTGTCTTCCCAAAGGGCTTTGCAGTGGCCACTGTTTACAGCATGCCTGTTAGGCTCTGGCCCTGGCCCATCAACTGGGTGTGCCATGCCTCCCTGAGGCAGGCAGGAGTGCCACCATCCTCCCATTTTATTATTATTATTATTGTTAGGCCATGCCATGTAGCATGTGGGATCCTAGTTCCCCGACCAGGAATTGAACCCATGGCCCCTGCAATGGAAGTGTCTGGAGTCCTAACCACTTCACTGCCAAGGAATTCCCATCCTTCTATTTTGAAGATGAGGAAACTGAGGCTCAGATAAAGAAACTTGCCTGGAGTCTTAGAGTGAGTGTGGTGGGGACATGACCTGACCCAGGAGGGTCTGAGTGGACCTCTGACCATTAGGAGGAGGAGGATGCTTTAGTGGGAAGGCTAAAGTCCACTTGGAAATGACATAGGAAACTTGGTTCCTGCTTCGTGCATTCCCATCATTGGGAGCCAGGGTTTTCGGGCATTTGGAGGCCTGAAAACTGCTTCTGGATCTCCAGGCAAGCCTGGGCCAGCTGCAGGCCTGACTCAGCTTCCTGTGTGGGTGCCGACCGGGGAAGGGACAGGCTGTCCTGGCTGCTGCCCCTCCAGCTTCGTCCAGACCCTGCCTGGGGCGTCCTCATGGGTGGGCACTGTGGTTTCTCCCTTCTAGTTGCAACATGTAGTGAGACCATCCAGGTCCCAGTGGGAGTGTGCAGGGGTGCCTGGAAGCCTCCAGGGTCCCTCTTGCCCCAGGAGCGGGAAGCCTTGCAATACCAGCCCCTCCCCCACATCCAACACAACTCCCGCCCTGCACCTGTCCATTCCTGGCCTTTAAATAGCTGTGACTAGGCGCCCTGTTCCTTGCTCCTCGCCAGGGCCAGTGTGCACAGCACAGACTTCCCAAAAAAGCCGCCCCTTCCCACGGCCCATGGGCAGGCTGGCCAGCCCTGGGGCACAGCCGGAGAGTAGCCAGAGGACACCCTCATTGGGTGGGTTGGAGAGCCAGGCCACTTGGGTTCTCGCTTGCCGTGAACTTGAGGAGGAGAGCAGAGACACAGGGTGTGGGGTGGTGGCTCCCACAGCAGAGGGCTGGCCAGTCTGCGATGCCTGGGAGGGGGCCTGGGCGGCCACCACTTACCCTCCCCAGTCTGGGACTGCCTTCTTCCAAAGGCTGAGGCCATTTAAGCCTTTTGTGCACCGCTGGTGGTGATGTGGCCACAGAGCGCTGGTCAGCAGCCCCACTCCGCGCCCCAGGTCTGGGAGTGGCTGGGCCAGGTCCATCCTGTCGTGGTCGGAGCTCTCTCTCCAGTTCCCCCTGAGCCCGAGCAGAGCCACCCAGAGCCATTTCCGCCCGGCACCTCAGTGCTCTGCTGCTGGCTATTTTTAACCTGAGTGTGGTGAGTGCATTTCTTCAGGAAAACCGCTCTCCTGATCAATCCGTGCAGTGCCCGGCGTGGACAGCAGGCTCACGCACCCGCTGGGCCGCCGGGCTGTAACTGGAGCCCATCAGCTGACTGGGACAGGATAAATCCGGCTCCTCTGACAACTGTTCTGATGGTCTTATCTGGTTACGCACACCCCTCCCCATGCCGCTGTCAGTCCTTAATATAACTCTGACATCGTGCCTGGTGCTGGGACCAGGGCTGGGGCGGAGGGCTCGGGGACAGGTCCCCCGGCACCTGGCAAGTGATGGAGGCCTGAAAGGACTCGCTTCCTGGAGTGCGGAGCCCAGGACTGGCTCTTGGGGTGAGGGGCTACCCTGTCACTGGCCTGGTGGGGCTGTGGAGGGCATACAGGCTGGAGCCGGGCTTGGTGGGGGGGCCATGATCCCCTCCAGGCTTCTGAGACCATGAGTGATTTTAGGGACAGAACCAGAGCTTTCATCAGAAACCCAAAGGGTCTGAGGCAACTAATTTTGCTGGGAAGGCAGATGCATTCTCTTTGGTTCTGAGAACACATGCATTTTGTGACATCATTTTTTTTGAACAGACCCTGAGCCACCCTATGTCCTGGTACTGTGTCCCTGGGGGAGACATTTGTTTAGAGGGACTCCCTCCTGGTTCCCCAGCCACATCCCCCAGGTGGACTGGTCTTCTAGAAGCATCCGTGTGCATGAGGCCACCTCTCCTTTCAGTCAGGCTGTTCATTTCAGCTCCATTTGGAAGGGAGAGAAGAGGGAACTGGTGTAGACGAACAAAAATCTGCAGGGCTCAGAAAGCATCCCCTTGCACAAGCCTAAAGGGCAGCCCTGGAGGGTACCTGGGGCAGCGTGGGCTTGGGGTGACTCTGGGGGCTGGCCTGGGAGCTGTGGGTGAGGACGCTGGCCCAGTGGACCTGAGGGGACCCACTTGGGTCCCAGGGCTCAGGGTCTCAGATCCTGTGGTATAGCCTCCCCAGACAGAGTCAGATGAGAATAAAAGGCAGTTTAGGACAATCTACTAAGCAGCAAACCCCATAAATGCCAAAATTTCTTATGCTGTGGGATTGGCCACTTATTTCAGAGGTGCTACGTTAATGTCACATATGGCATAAAATTTTTAGTGGGCATTAATTGAGCCAATGATATAATTACAGCCATAAATTAAGAACTCCTCTAGTCCCCGAAGTTAGGAGTAAACCTGTAAATATTTATTTCATTGTGGCAAAGGGAAAGAAATGCTCCAAATGAGTTCATCAATAATCCCGGATTTGCCCCATGCTGTACCACAGGCCTCTGGCGTGGGAGCCTGTCAGACTGGACTTGCTTGTGGACCGGAATGGCCTACCCCACACAGGTCTGGGGACAGAGCAAGCATTTAAACACGTTTGTTGAGTGACTGATTGAAACGTAGATGAAGTGGGAGAGAGGACCTTGACCCCTGCCAACATTTTGTCCCAGGTTTTCCTGCTCTGAGGGGTAATTGTGTGAGCCCCCTGCCCCGTAGACTGGGGCACAGACAAGGGCAAGAAGGGGCCACCCAGGGCTGGGCTCTCAGTCACCCCTGTGAGCATTCCTCATAAGAGAGCATGGTCCTTACGTGTGGGGTGGTGCCTGGTGGTCCCAGCAAAGGTCAAGCCTTCCAAAAATATTTGTGAAGCAAATGAAAGCCTGTGGGCATGAGACCCCGGGGGGTGCAGTCAGAGGACCTGGAGAGACAGGCTGACCACGTGGTCACCAGGTCTGTCCGGGGACACTCAGTTCTGTCTGAAGACTCTGAGGCCTCTGTAGAGTCCAAGACTCAAATGAGGGTTGGGGCTGTGCCCAGGGATTCTCAAGTCCACCCCCAGGGAGGTGGGGAAACAGAATGAAGGACAGCATAGGCCCTGTGCACTGGGTCCCCCCAAGAGTGGGCATGCACCTCCACTTGGAATGAGATGCTGAGGGCTCACTTGAACCTGCTGGGCCATTTGCAGAGCCCCCTGGGTGTGTTGAACGCCTGCTCCAGGACAGGCCACCCCATGGGACATGAGCCACTCTGGCCACATCCCCAGGCTGAGCAGGAAGGAGGTGCTGCCTATGGGCCCACCTGATGTGGCAGCTCAAATGCTTTGGGAATCAAGGTCCTGAGATAGCCTTAGGTGATGGTTGATCCTGGCACTGGGAGGCTCCCTAATCCCCTCAGGCTGTGGCCGTCCTGTGCTTGCAAGTACCCGAGAATCACCCAGCCACCCAGCGGGAGCGCCTTGGCCCTCCCCTCCCTGGCAGCTGGCCAGGCCCTGTGGGCCCAGTGCATCAGCCGCTTCTGGTCTGGAGCAGCCACTGCCCTCGGGGCCTCCTGGACGACAAGCCTGGATCTCTTCCATCCATCTGTTCACTCGACATGTGTTTCACAAGCACCTGCTATAGGCCGGCCTCCTAGGTGCTAGGAGACAGTGGTGGGAAACCCGTGGTCCCTCTCTGTCCTCCTGGGACCCCAGCCACATGATCTCATGGATGATGTCACATGACAAGGCCCTGGGGCACGTGAGAGATGGGCGCTGCTGATGACCCACGAGTGAGGGAGGCAGCTGAATCTGGGGTGTCGGCACCTTCCTGGGAGAGGAATCATTTCCCCTGAAGCTTGTAGGAGGGGGCTTCCTGAGGAACAGGTGGGGCACTCCAGGCTTGGCCTCTCCGGAGACACTGCCCCCCACATTATAGGGGGTCTTTGGAGACCCCTGGAATTCCACTGGGTCTCCTGGTCCCCAGGCTCCCCACCCCAGAGGCATCAGCACATCCAGGTGCAGCAAAGTGGCCATCACCCCAGTTCAAGAAGGTCCAGGGATCCCAGCACACAACGCCCTGTTGCAGGATGTCCTTCCAGGTCCGCTAAGTGCTCCGCAGGAGTCAGAGCCGCCAGCCAAGCCCAGGCGGGACATGGGCCTTCCTGGGAGGTTTGGGAGGGGTGCCGGCTGCAAGCCTGTTACTAGCTTCTTCATCACATTTAAGTTTTTCACCAAAACCGTGGCTTTCTGGATTCCACACCTTGTACCCATGATGATCTCAACTGTGTACAGTATTTTCAATGCAGAAGATAGCATGAATGGCTATGGTAGTTTTTTTGCTTTTATGTAAAATTAATAGACTTAACTTGGGGGGAGCATTTCAAGTTTACGGAAAAGTTGAGTGCAAGGTATAGAAATTTCCAGTATATCCCTCCCCTATTATTAGAATCTTATATTGGTGTGATATGTTTGTTATTAATGATGAGCCAATGTGGATAGATTATTATTAACTAAAGTCTGTAGTTTACATCAGGGCACACTCTTGTGTTATACATGCTGTAGGTTTGGACAAATGCATGATGACATGTGTCCACCAATATAGATCACACGGAGTAGCTTTCACTGCCCTAAAAACCCTCTGTGCTCTACTTGGTCATTCCTCCCTCCCCCCAACCCCTGTCAACCCCTGATCTTTCTTACTATCTCCATCGGTCTGCCTTTTCCAGAGTGTCATAGAGTTGTAATCACAAAGTCTGTAGCTTTTTCAGATTGGCTTCTTCCCCTTCGTTTAATTTACTTAAGATTCCTCCGTGTCTTTTCATGGCTTGACAGTGCAGTTCTTTTCAGGACTGAATAAGATTCCACTGTCTGGATGCCCCACAAGTTTTTATCCATCATCCGCTGAAGGACATCTTGGGTTGCTTCTGAATTTTGGCAACTGTGAACACAGCTGCTATAAACATCCATGTTCAGGATTTTATGTGGACAGAGGTTTTCGACTCCTTTGGGAAAATACCAAGAAGCACAGTGGAGTGCATACTAAGAGTATGACAAGTCTTATAGGAAATCACCAATCTGTCTTTCAAAGTGGCTGCCCCGTTTTGCATCACCACCAGCCCCAAATGGGAGCTCCTGCTGCTCTACCTCCTCGCCAGCACCTGGTGTGTGCGTGTTCTGGATTTTCACTGTTCTAATAGGTAGGTAGTGGCATCTCATTGTTCTGATTTTGCATTTCTCTGATGATAAACTATGGGAGCATCTCTTCTTGTGTTTGTTCTCATCTGCTTATCTTCTTGGGTGAAGGCTCTCAAGATCATCATCCCACTTCTAATCTGGTTTCTTACTGAGTGTGAAGAAGTGAAAAAGCATTAGTCGCTTCAGTTGTGTCCAACTCTTGGCATGTGACCCCGTGAACTGTAGCCCACCAGGCTTCTCTGTCCATGGGATTCTCTAGGCAAGAATACTGGAGTGGGTTGCCATGCTCTTCTCCAGGGGATCTTCCCGACCCAGGGATCGAGCCCGGGTCCCTGCACTGCAGGCAGATTCTTTACCATCTGAACCACCAGGGAAGCCTCTATTGGAAAGCAGATGTGTGTTTATCCTTTATCAGATGTGTGTTTTGAAAATATTTTCTCCTGACTGTGGCACATCTTTTCATTCTCTTCTGTGTCTATCACAGAGCAGAATTTAAAATTTCAATGAGGCCCAATTCATCAATCTTTTCTTTCACAGACCTCACTTTTGGTTGGTGTTGTATCTGAAGAGTCATCACCAATGTCAGAGTTCCCTTAGTTGGAGACAGTTTTCCTTTAAGAGGCAGAAGTACTGAATGGTTTGCAGTCTTTTTCTCTGGGTTTTATTTAGATTTATTTAATTTTTTTTTATAAGCTGCAGTGTACTCTGCTAAATCGCCAAGGAGAACTGGGCGACAAATGTTGAGCAAAAATGAAGTTTCTGTCTGGCAACTTCCAGCCCAAATTGCACTGGGACGTGAGAAGGAAATCTCTTTCAGCAAGATGATGCCCTTTGCTTGATGTCTTGGTGGAGGGTTCCCATGGTGGAGGGTGCCATGCAAGGACACGAAACAAGGGGTCAGGGCTGGTGGGTACACCTATAAAGAAGGGGCCTCAGAGATAGAGGCTTAGTGAGGCACAATCCTATGAAAGCAGAGTGGCAACTGGCCAGGCAGGACGCACTTGTTGGCCCCAGAATCAAAAGGTATTTTACGGGGCACACCAGAGCCCTGCTGCTGCCAGAACACACCCCGTAAATCCAGTGACTTGAAGCACACGTGTGTCATCTCACAGTCTTCAGGGTCAGAAGTCCAAGATGAATCTCCTGGGCTAAAATCAAGTGGTCCCGGGGCTGGTCTTTCTGGAGGCCCCCCAGGAGGTCAGTTCTGGTGTCCAGAGCCCTTCCGTCCATGCTCACAGCCAGCAGCTGGCACCTTCAGTCCCTCCTGGCTCCACATCACATCTCCTCCTACGGCTGTGTTAAAATGTCTGTGGTCCGGTGTTCAGAGGTACTGAGGGGCCCAAGAGAGTCTCTCCATTGTGGTCCTTAGCTGTACCACACGTGCAGAGCCCCTGCTGTCCTGAGGGTCAGGACGCCGTGTCTTCAGGTTCTGCCTCTCACACCGGGATGCAGTAACCTGGGACGTGCGGGTGGACCGGACCCGCCGGAGTGCTGCACTCACCATACCTCACTGCGCTTCTCTGAGCCTCAGCCTGGCTTCTGTCAAACCTTGACAAGGCTCTGCATTGACCCTCCCGGAGGACAGAGTGACATCCATGCCCCCTCGGAATGCCTTCTAATCAGATCCCTTCGCTGGGCCAAAGGTCACTGCGGGGCTGGATTAGGAAGTGCCGCCGAGGGGAAGCAGACAGGAAAGGAGATGGTGGAGATGGCAGGATGGGTGGGCTGTCTTGGGACTTGGGGCCAAGTCTGTGCTCAGCGCCACCCCCTCCCCCATCCCCCCTCCAGCATGTTGGGGAGAAGGTGCAGGCAAAGGGCACTGTGAGGGTGGCTGTTGCAGGCCTGGTTCTCACCAACCATCCGCCTTCAGTGGCCAGGCGGGCCCTCACCCTCCTCCCCCCTCTTCCAGAGCTTTCCAGCCGTGGCATGGGCCTGAGTTCCTCTCCTTGGGGCAACCGCTGACCATGCCCATGTCTGGTGTCCCATCCTGCCTCCTGGGGGTCCTGAGCTCAGGGTCAGCTCACTGCCGACCCTTCCAGGTCAGCCGAGGTGGCTCCGGGGCAGGGGGGTGGCGGGCAGTAAAGACAGACACTGTCGTCCTGATTATGGATTAGAGGTACAGGGCACACAGTTATGACTCTCATAGAAACCTGACCCTCTTTTCAGGGTCCCTCTGGTAAATTTTTTTTAATGTAATGGACTATATTTTAAACAGCAGTTTTAGTTCTACAGAAGAATCATGCAGGAAGCACAGAGATTCCCCTTATGTTCCCATCCCCCTCCATATGCACATGCAGTCTCCCCCATCATCCACACTCCCCACCAGATGGTGCATTTGTTAGAACTGATGAACCTGCATTGACACGTCATCACCACTCAGGGTCCACAGTTTACATCTGGGCAGACTGTTGTACATTCTGTGGGCTTGGACAAATGTCCAATAACATGTGGGCTCTCGTGGTGGCTCAGATGGTAAAGAATCCACCTGAAATGCAGGAGATGCAAGAGAGATGTGAGTTCGACCCCTGGGTGGGGAAGATTCCCTGGAGAAGGGAATGGCTACCCACTCCAGTATTCTTGCCTGGGAAACCCCATGGACTGTAGCCCACCAGGCTCCTAGCCTGGTGGGCTACAGTCCATGGGGTTGCAAAGAGTCAGACACGACCGAGACACTAACACTTTCACTTCACTTTCATGATAACATGTATCCACCATTATAGCATCATGCAGAGTATTTTCACTGCCCTAAAGGTCCTCTGTGCTCCACCTGTTCATCCCTCCCTCCCCCCACCTCCTGCCAACCCCTAATCTTTTTACTGTCTCCATAGTTCTGCCTTTTCCAGAGTGTCAGAGAGTTGGAATAACAAAGTCTATAGCTTTTTTTGATTGGCTCCTTTTACATAGTTAAATGCATTTAAGGTTCCCCCATGTCTTTTCATTGCTTGTTAGCGCGTTTCAGTTAGTGCTGAATAATATCCCACTGTCTGGAAACACCACAGTTTATTTATCCATCACCTGCTGAAGGACATCCTGGCTGCATCCAAGTTTGGTGATTATGAATACAGCTGCTGTCAACCTCCACATGCAAGTTTCTGTGTGCAGAGGGTTTTCCTACCCTGAAGCCTCTAGTGCTGTGGGATGGACTGCATCCCCTGAAAACCTGTCTGTTGGAGTCCTCACTCTCAGGACCTCAGAAGGTGACCTTATTTGGGAATAGGGTTGTTGCAGGTGTAATTAGCTCAGATGAGGTCACTCTGGAGAAGTGTGGCCCTAATCCAAATAAACTTACGAAAAGGGGTCTTTGGGACAGACACGCTCAGAGGGAGGCACCATGTGCAGATGAAAGTTGAAGCCAGGGAGATTCTTCTACGGGCCCAGGAATGCCAGAGATGCCCACAGTCAGCGGAGCTGGACAGGGGCTGGGGGCAGGGCCTCCCTGGGGAGGAACCAGCCTTGGGAACAGGACTGGTCTGTGGGGCCTTGTTACAGGGGCCCCTGTACAGTCACACGCATGTGCTGGGCAGCACACACAGCCTGCATACTGTCTCACTCACCTTGGATGCCGGGCTCGAGGTTCTATCACTGGTTTGCAGGTGGGAGCAGAGAGCCCCCATCACCTGCCTCGCAGTTGGCTCCCCACAGCCCCGACTCAGGTGATGGGGAGCCAGAGAATTTTGTGTCCAAAGAGTCGGAAGCTGACAGTGCGGGGACCCTGAGCAGCCCACAGGCCCAAGGTCCCGTGGGGATTGAGTCTGAGGCGGCACTGCCAGCCCCCCACCCCCACCCCAGCCCGGCGGTTTGCAGCTGACGAGGCAGCAGTTATTCCTGCAAGAGAAGCGGCCTTAGCTTTCCTGACTCTTCGATTGTGCAGCCAGGTCTCTGAAACTCCGTTCCTTAGAGCTGCAGGCTGGGGAGGGACTGCGGACAGAGAGGCCGTGGCCGGCTCTGAAATGACCTTGGCTGCGGGAAATGCCCTTTGTGATGTCAAACTTAATTATTTCTGGGAGAAATGTCAGCCGGGCCCTAATGAGTTGGAGCTGTGTAGGCAGAGCTGCCGCTTGGCAAGCTCAGTGCTGGGGTCTGGGGTCCAGGGGGCGCTGGGCACAGGGTTTGGGGGAGGTGCCCATGTTCAGACCTGGCACCTCTGTGGGGCATGTGGGTGTTTGAAGCCCTGGCTCCAGGCCTTGGTGGCCTTGGCGAGTGGGGATGAGTGCAGGAGGGGGAGGTCACTGCCCCAGGGTCAGAGTGCAAAGGGCCCCAGGCCCAGAAATAAGTCGTTGTGAAGGCTTTCCTGCTGTGCCCACCTCCTTCCTGGTTCATCACAGCCCCCACCCTAGCCTCCTGTCCTGGACTCACCATTCTCCCCTCTTGATACTCCCTGGGGGTCCCCTGCCCTTAGAATAAAATCAAAGTTCCCATCCTGGCCTGCGACCCCACATGACCCCCATCTTTGCTCTCTCAGCCTCTGCTGTCTTCACGTTGTATTGTTGTTTACAGGGGTCTCTGTAGCCCCCAGGGCTGGATCCTCGAGCCCAGCCCACCTCACCCTGGGAGCACCACATTTGGAATCATTGAGGATGGCAGAAGGTGCGCACGATGACCTATGAGGACTCTAATGCCCTCCAAGGTGCAGGGCCTGTATTTCAATGACCCCCTGCATCACAAGCACACCTGCTTCTCCAATAGCACCTGCCCAGGCCTCTCAGCACATGTAGTCAAACGTTCAGAACATCCTTAGTGACTTTCACCAGTTTTGTTAGAGGTTTACTTTCATAGTGATGACTATCCTTAACTGAACAACCTCCCCCTCCCAAGCCAGACGCTCCTCTGGGCGGTGCCCACGTTGGCTCAGGCGGGCAAGTGTCATCTGTGGTTGGTGTTTTATTTTAGCAAAGAGGAAGTGGAGGCATGGATGGGACTTGCTCTGGGGACTCTGGTCCAGAAGGCAGCTGTGGTCTATAGCCATACCACCCTGAACGTGCCCGATCTCAACAGAAGGCAGCTGCGCCAGGACCGACACTAGGTCTCAGAGCTAGTGCCATTTCCTGCAGCCTTGACTCAGGCCGGCTGCACAGACCAGCGGCCCAGGGAGCCTGGGCTCCTAGGGGGACAGACCTCCTGATGGGCCATGCACAGGGTGGGTGGTATGGGTCCCTACCAGGCCTGTCCTGTGGTTGTGGACAATCAAAGCCTCCGTGCCCACCCCTTGCCCCCCAGCTTCCTGGGAGGCGACCAGAGATTAGCTGCCTAAACAATTAAAAATCCTGTTTACTGGCAGCGGGGACTATTTCAGGTTTCACCTTTCAGCCAATCGATGCCTAGTCTGCCCTCAGTCAATACCCGGCTCTCTGGTCAGGACGCCAGCTGAGGGAGGGGAGGGGAGGGCCCACTGGGGAGGGCCCACCCCACCCACCCCACCCGCCCAGGGGTGCAAGAGGGGGTGGCAGGGGTGGTGAGCCTGGGGCCCCTCAGTTCTTGTCGGGAGTTGGTGTGTGGCCCTGCCTACTGGACCTCAGCCCCCAGGCCGCCCTCTTGACTTAACACCAGAACTACGTGGCGGGCTTGTAAAGATGCTGAGTGGGGAATACAAAGTGCAGGTATACAGCAGGTGCTCAATGAATGCTGGCTGTACCCGTCGCGAGAGCCTCCGCCTTCCTCCACGTGGGTGCCCTGATGGCTCTGGGGCCTGGCCCTTCCCCAGGGCTGTATGGGGAGGGGGAGAGGGCTGTCCTGCCGCCCACTGGTCCCTCAGTCCAGCTCAGGGCACATAGCCACCTCTGCCTCTTTCTCCTCCTCATCTGGGAGATGCTCACAAGGAGCCGAGGGCAGGTGAAAAGGGTCCTGCCTGATTGAGGCCCCGCCCAGGGCAGGCCACGACCCCCACGCACATCCTTTCCGTCTCAGGGTCATGCTCACATGGGCTGAGCCCCTGGCAACCCTACACGTGGGGACCTGGGCTTCGAGCAGCCGCCTCCTGGGGACAATGCCACCTAGAGAGGGTGGGGGGCACCCAATGGACTGGGACTTAGACCCAGGTGAGGCAATAGGGAGAACAGGGGAGGCTCTGGACCCTCCTAGGAGGTAAAAGATTCTTGAAATTACCACCTCCCCAAGGTAAGCATCCTCTTTGCCTACCCCACCCCCATCTACCCGGGCAGCAGGGTGGGGAGCCAGGCCCCATGGTCAGATTCCGAATGTGAAATTCTCCATCTCATCTTCTCTCTGACCCTGGAGGTGCCTTGGAGCTGGTGACCCTCGACAGTGGGGGCTGGAGGGGTGCGTGAATAGCTGGTTACCAGCCCCAAGGGGGTGGACACCCTCCTTATGGCCCCTGGGGCCACCATCTTTGGAGAGAAAATCCCCCAGAACACCAGGATACCCTCTAAGACATGGGTGGAGGCCAAAGACAAAGCCTGCTGCCCGGCACAGCCCACAAGGGCTGAGCTTGAGCAGCTGTGGGTGCCTCCAGCCCGCCAACCACAGCCCCCTCCTTCCCCACCATACCTGGTGAAGTTGGGGCCCCAGGGGACGCCCCACCATGGTCAGGGGCCTGGTGGGGCTGAGTGTTTAGATCCCTGGGCAGGTGGGGGGGGTGGGGCTCCTGTTCTCAGGCGACGCCACTGTGTGAGAACTTGAGACAACCATGCCTGGTGTCTAAGCCCCGTTTACATTGTCACTCTGCACGGCCCTTGGAGAGAAACATATTTTTAAGGGGACTTCTGACACATTTATTGGTGGGGCTAATTAAAAAGCCTGACCTGACTCGGGGGCCGGGAGAGGCAGCGAGGTTGTCATATTTAATTACACCTATGGAAGGCGTGAGCTCACCATGAGAACTTTTTGGAGAAAGGGTGATGCTGGGGGTGGTGGGGTCTTCAGCTGGGGCACAGGGTGAACCCCAACTCCCTCACAGCAGCCTCAGGCCCCCAGGCTCACCAGGTTGTCACTCCAAGGGAGGACCAGCCTCCTCAGTGGGCCTCCAGCCTTGAGAAGGTGCTTCTTCATCTTTGTCTCAGTCCTGAAAGGGGCCCAAGGGAAGTTGGGGGGCTGAGCCCCAGGGAGGGGGTCTGGGGAAGAAAGTGGGGAGAGAAAAGCCCCTGCAGGGGAGCCGGATTGGGAGATGGTGTCCGAGGCATCGTGGACTGTGCTGTCTCAACGTCCGCCGTGGGGCCTGTGAAGGTTTGTTGAGCACCTACTGTGTGCTGGTCCCATCCTCGGCAGGTCCAGAACATGCCAGGAGTGAGCCAGGGCTCTTGGGGCTCTGGGGTTCATTGACCAGGGGACAGGCTGTGATGGCAGTGGTTGAAGGTGCCCACGTCACATGCCTTTCAGACGTCGTCCTACTTGTCTGCTGGACTCTCACTGCTCAGTTGTGGGGTGGGAGTGGGCTGGCCGGGCAGGCCTAAAGGGGAAAGTGACTGCAGCAGCTCCCCCAGACCCACATCCCCCAGAGCCCCTCCCCCAGTCCTCTGATCATCCAACCCAGCTTGGCTTCTTGGGAGCGGCTATTCTGGGTCTACGCAACAGGTGCCGGGTGGGGCTTGACTCTGCAGTGATGTCAGCTTCCCAAAGTGTCCTGCTTAGCACCTCTGCCCTGATTGGCCAAGTGCCCCCAGCTGGCTCTGCAGGGGGGCTCCAGGCCTCACCCAGGGGCTGGAGAGTGGGCCTGAGCCCCGAGGTGGGTGGGTGCCACCCCTTCCAAGAAGTCCTCCCTGCCCCCTCCCCTCCTGTTACCCACACCGCTGCTGATTCTAAGCTGGGCTCTCTGGCAGGGAGGCCTGGATTGTGTCTGAGCTGGCCGTGGGGGTCTGAATCTCCATCATTCCCTGTGCTGGGCTCCCTCCCCAGGGGCGGGGTCCAGAGCGTGGACCAGCAGACCAGGGTGCACCGTGTGGGCCCAGCAAGTGTCTTCCAAGTGAACGTGTGAATGGATGTGCCCTACCCCAGTGCATCTGTCTAAAGGGGGGTTTTGTGCTGCTCCTCAGAGGCCCTGGTTCCTGGGGAGGGGTCCAGTCTCCTGTGGGTGCAGCCTTCAGCCTGAGGCCACCTCTGTGCCCACACCCTTGGTTGAAAGGGCCAGACTCAGAGACATGGGGCCACAGGCGGCTTCCCCAGCACAGAGCTGAGGAGACCACCCCCAAGTCCCCACCCTCACTCCCCCAGCCCCTTCTCCGTCCCGCCCTGCCCCTGTCCCTGGCCTCCAGAAAGGAGCCCTGGGGGCAGCCCTGGATACAGGACTGTTTCTGCATCTCACTAATTAAAGAAAACCCAGGGAAGGAACCAGAACCGAGGCTGGCGTGAAGGCAGAGGGGTCAGTGGTGGACAGAAGAAAATTTATATTTTTTGGCATTCGCCTGCCTCTGCAATGACATAATCAGAAGGTTTTTTACTGACTGGGCAATAAAATAGCTCATAACTGTGAACGCATGGTGCTTCAGCAAAGCTGGCTGCGGGCTTCGCAGCCTTGGCGAAGGTCACTCCTGGGGCTCAGAGACACTGCCTTGGGGGTGGCAGCCCCGGGGGCTCCCCACACAGGGGCAGGCCCCAGAGGGGGGTGCAGCTAGTCCTGGGTGGAACGCACTGCAGAAACCACTCCCTGCACTGCAGTGGGCCTTTGGGTTGACCCCTCCTCAGCCCTGTGGCTGCGGGGATCCTGTCCCATTAGACAGTGACCCCAGCCCAGCACCAGCTAGCTGATTGACAATCTCAAAAATCTGAGGTCAGCTCAGTGCGGAGTGAGGGCTGCAGTGACATTGTCCGGGAGGAGATGGGGATAATGACAGATCTTGGGGGAGGTGGGGGGTGGACCAGGGAGACCTACACCATGTAATAAATGGGGGGATGGGAAGGTAACAGGGGCTCCTCATGGCACCCTGGATGGGGCCAGCAGCACCCATGGTTCCCAGCTTGGAGCAGGACACAGAATTGACTGTCCATCACCTCAGTGACAGAGCCAGATCCAGAGATACCTGGGATCTGCTCTTCTTTTCCCGTCCTGGGGTGGGGGTGGGAGGAAGCACCTGCTGGGGAAATCTCTGCAGCAGACTCCCATACAACTCTTCCAACTGTGAGCCTTCAGTCCAGCCAGGCCTGGATATAGGGCCCATATGCCATCACCCACAGGGCATCCCTGCCTAGCCATGCCCTTTCCATGGAGCCTGGTGCACCTTGGCATCCTTCTCAACACAGCCAGCAGCCCCAGGGAGATGAAAGGGGCTGAGGACGCAGAGACCAGCTGTGCATGTTCCCCCATGGATGCAACTTGAACTGTGTCCTACGTTTTACAGTTTAAGATTCAGTTTTGTGTCCATTTTCTGCTCTGTGGACAGATGACCACCCAGTTATCGTCTCACAGTCCCTGAGGCTCAGCAGCCCAGTGTGGTTCCTCTGCTCAGGGTCTCCCTGGGCTGAAAGCAGGTGTGGCTGAGGCTGAGGTCTCTTCTAGGCTCCTTGAAGTTGTGGCAGGATTCATTCCTGTCAGTCCCAGGTTGTCTGTGGCTATGGGCCAAGGGTCGCCCACAGACTCTTGCCATGTGGCCCCCCAAGGGCAGGTCACGACCTGGCTGTTGGTTCCTTCTCTGAGGCTAGCAGGACAGCGCCTTTCTGATGCTTCTCCTTTTAAAGGACTCACCTGATTAGGCCTGGCCCACCCTGCAGAATATTCCTTCTCATGAACTTATAGTTGAAAGAGCAACATCTTAATCTTGGGAATGAGTCCCTATCACAGTGGCTGGTCCTACCCACATACCAGGGTTGGGGGGACGATGCAGCAAGGATGCTGCCTCCCACAGGCTCATTTTCAAAAGAAATTGGAGAAGTTCTCCAGAGAGGGCTGGCCAGTGAAATACCTGAGACCCCAGGCCGAGAGTCACAGAGAGTCCCAAAGACCACCCTGAAGGGCTCTCAGGCTTAGCTTCCCTGTGGCCTCGGGAAAGCTTCCCTGGGATTTGGGATTTCCAGCCCAAGTTACCAGAAGAGCGTTTCTTGGGGAACCGTAACTCTCAGCCCATGAGTCCCCTGGACCCTCAGGACTCAGAGTGTCACCCCTGCCTGCCAGGCCTGTTCCAGATCTGCGAGGACTGGGATTCAATAATTTATCAGATCACATAATAAATTCACGGAGTATCTCCAAGGTTTTGAGAACCCGAATTCGACTTCCTCTGGAGTTTTACGAGCCGGCAAAGCCATCCATCAGGGCTGAGCAAGTTCCATTTGTTAAGTGGACGGCTCCTGTCAGGGCCCTGCTTCTCACCATCAACTCACCTGCTACAGGGAAACTGCTCTGTCAAGAAAGAAAAAGGAGGGAGCTTCCTTGGTGGTCCAGTGGTTAAGAGTCCTCATGCCAATGCAGGGGACATGGGTTCGATCCCTGGTCTGGGAAGATCCCAAATGCTGCAGAGCACCCAAGCCCATGTGCCACAACTATAGGGCCCATTCACCCTAGAGGCCCTGCTCTGTGACAACAGAAGCCACCGGAGGGAAAAACCCTCACACCTCAACGAACAGTAGCCCCCACCTGCCGCAACTAGAGAAAGCCTGTGTGCAGCAATGAAGACCCAGCACAGGCAAAAATAAGTAAAGAAACAAAGAAAGAAAGCAAAAGCCCCCTGCCCCCCCCCACCAGGGACCCTGAGTGTGGCTGTCCCCACCCCAGCCCACGAGTTTCTGTCACTACGGAGGCTTAGGAATGTTTCTGGGACAGAACTGGTGGGTCTGGCGTCTGACACTTAGGGTGAAGAAGGAGAGAGAATTCCATGAGAGAATGTCCCGGCCAATGCAGCCACATGAGCGCACACACAGCGGGTGCACGCAGTACGTCCTCTTCCGGGGGTTCGGTCAGTGGGAGCCCAGATCCCGGCAGTGCAGGTGGGTCACCCTACCCTCTCTCTAGGCCAGGCTGTGGCCCTTGCCTACCCCAGGAATGTCTGCTTCCCCCTATGGCTGGCCCGGGGCTGGTGCAAGACCAGCCTGCAGGGCCAGGAGGGGGCTGTGTTAATGAGGAGCTGGGCCTCGGGCCGGGGTTGGAGCAGGGCAGATAGGGAAGACCTGTCACTGTCACCAGCACCATGGGACCAGCTGTCAGCCAGGCTGAGAAGCTCGCCATTACTGGGGTGCCCAGTATGACACGGATCTGAGTGGCTCGGGGGCCCTGGGGATGGGCTGGAACCCCTTTTTTCCATCAGCCCTAGTGGGTCAAGATGGGCCGTAACAACCTGGGCGAGCGGGCGGGAGCTCTGGCCTTGGGGTGTGGAGGCCAGTCTGCAGAGCCAGCTCCCAGTGGGAGCAGGAGGGCCCCCTTGAGTCTGGAGCTGCAGGGCCCAGCAGCCTTGCAGAGGACACGCCTCCGGTATAGCACATCCCGGGCACACTGTGACATTTATAAATGTTACACGCAGGGAATGAAAAAAAAATGTCCCAAATTAAGCAAAAACCCAGAGAGTGCCTACCCACGTGGACCCTGAGAAGCCACTGGGTGGCAACTGTGTCACCCCATCAGCAGTGGGATTGGCATGGCAGCCCGCATGCGGGCAGCTGCTCAGTCTCTGGAGTTAGGCTTTGCTTGTCTTTTTTTAAGCACTTTCACAACAGTCGTAGAATGAACATTTAGGGGGCAGTGACAAGGGACCCAGCTAATTGTGGCTGAGATCTTCTTGGGTCAACACCCCCGGACACCCTTTGTCTCAGGGTTCCTGGGATGGCTAGCCAGTGGCAGGAAGTAACCCCTCCCCCAGAAGCCTTAATGAGAAGATCTGGTGTGAATGGGGCGCTAGGGGCTCTGTGGATGTTCTCAGGACCCCTGGGGAGGCCCTGCCTGCATCCACTGAGCAATGACACCCCTCGACCTCTCCAGGGCAGAGCCAGAGACCTGCGGTCTACCTGGGGAGGAGAAGTTCTCTGAGCCCTGGAGGAGGGAGGGGCAGGGGACAGGTGCCCCCAGCCATCACCCTGTGTTTGCCCACAGTGGTGGGAAGGGACAGTGGGGAGGGAGTGTCCAGGCACCTAACACGTTTTGGAGCCTGTGCATCACCCACCTGATGGACATTCTGTCCCACTGTCCAACATTATCAAGGGGAAATGATTTGGGGGCTAAAAGGGTTTGCAAGTCAGTGGTCTAAATGCCTGTTTCTATCAATTCCCACACTTGGTAGGTCTGAAGCCGGCTCCTCTGTCATGTGAAGGACGGGAAACTCTGCTTGGCTGAGAAACAGGAGGGAGGTGTCAACTGCAGTGAGAAGGGCTTCCTCAGCAGAGAGCTGGACCAGAGCATTCCTGCCCGACCCACACTATGTGCCCACAGCAACTCAGGCCCCTCAGAGGGGAGTGGCTGTGGTGGGGGGCAGGGGTTGGAAACTGAGTTGGCTCTGCTTGCAAGCACAGGATAGATGATGGGCGTGCTCATCTGGGACCCTTCCCCTTCTCCCCAGAGCCTGCCTGTGCACAGCCCACCCCCAATTTCCTGGGTTCCTTGGCCACCAAGTCCATGTCATTCTGGAACATTCTGAGCCCTCCTGCCTGGCCTCCCACAGCCCTCAGCAGGGGCTGAAGTGACTGGGACAACTGTGAGATGACCATGACGAGGTAGGAGCCCCAAGAAAGGGCAGGTGGCCCGTGGAAGGAAGGCGGCCAGCTGCCGGTTCCTCTGTGGGGTGCCGGGACCCACCTGCAGAGCCGTGATCCCCTTGTTTCACAGCTTGTTCTGATGGCTGCATCTGCGCAAGAGCCAGGAAAGCTTTCTGCTGTGATGAGCGTCCACGTTTAAGGCCGGACTTCAAATGCAACCAGAAATGGCTCCTGGACCTCCCCACCCTGCCCCATCTTTATGATCAGGGGCTTCTTTCTCCCTGGAAATAGGAGTCTGTTCCTTGACCCAGAAAAACACCTTCCCAAGGGCCAATGGATGCAGTGTGTGAAGGGACCCAACAGCCCCCTTCCACGGCTTCCTGCCCCCCATTCCCTGCAGGACTAGCTAGGGATGGAAGCAGGAGGTCAGCTCTGCCCTCAGGGGCGATGCTGAGGGCAACCAGGTGGTGGGGACCCCTCTGTGGGTGCATCTGGGAAGAAGGAGTGGGGCACAGGGTCAGGACTCGGGGGTGGGACCCAGAGCCACCCAGCCTGGCCCATCTTCCGTGGTGTCTACTTACTGAGAGCCCATTTTCTTCTAGGACAGGTCTGTGTGAGTCCTCCCCAGGGGGAGGCTTCTGAGGGTGGAGAAGCCCTTGTCACCTCTGGAACACACACTGAGATGGGGGGACAGAGAGGAGAGGGAGGTGGAGTAAGAAGCCAGTCTCTGTCCTCAGAACTGGGGGTGACCCCTGAGGGCTCGGAGCTCAGCCTGGACCCCCAACACCCCTCCCCTCCAATGCCACTTGCCCTTAGGGCCCTCCTTTACCCCTCCCTGGAGCTCTGATCTAGTGGGAGCTCAAGGTGGGGCAGGCCCTGCTGACCCAAAGCTGCACTAACCCTTGGGGACCTGCAGCGGCGCCGTGGTCAGGTCCCTGAAGCACCCTGCGTCTCCATGACGGTGAGGCTGTCACCATTCTTGGGGGGAGGATGTCTCTGGAAACAAACTGCTCTCTGCTGACATCACGGCAGTGAAATATCACTTTCTTTACGAGCTGTCAGGGTGGTTTTCCCACTGCCATTATGGTAATGTATGCACATTTGTTTTGCTGTGTGCGTGTGCTCACGTGCATGCATGTGTGTGTGGACGCACTGGCCTGTGCATTGGCCTGTGCACATGTGAACATTTGAGGGTCTGGGCACTGAGGTCTGGCACCAGGACCTCATGGTCCTCCCCCCCACCATGGACATTCCACACCAGGTTCTGCGTCATGGTCTTCCCTTCCATTCACCACCTCCTCCAAGCCCCTCCAGATGCTGTGTGCCTATGTGTGCCAGGGTGGTGAGGTGTGGGTGAGCAGAGGCTGGGCTCTGGGACTCACAGCACACGCTGGCCCTGGTCTCATAAAGGCTCTGAGAAGTCCTGCAGGCAGACATGCATGGAGCGCAGACACCCTAGTTGCTTTAGGAGCCGCTCTGTGCCTCCCAGTCTGTGGTCCTGCCACCGAGGCAGGGGGACAGCTGTGTCCACAGGTTCTGGGGACGGGATGTGGGCCTCTTTGGGGAGTGGCTTTATCCTGTCCACCCCACAGGGACTATTCCAGTGGCAGACGGGACTGGGCAACATGACATCCCTCCGAAGTCTGCTACTGCGGCCGTCCTTAGCCCGAAGGGCAGCAGCTGTGCCCCTCCCATCCCCACTCCTGACCCTTCTGTCCCTCCCCCTCCTCCCCTCCCTGCTCCCCCTTCTCCCCTCCCCCTTCCCTCCTCCCCTCCCCATTCCTGTCCCCTGCCCAACTGGAGGCAGGTGCCGGGGTGTTGAGAGAGGTGAAGCTGGGGATACCCTCTCCATCATTCAGGTCCCCAGGAGAGCAGAAACGTGGTCTTCACAGCCTGGGGGTTTGCCCGTGTCCAGGTGGTGGGGTCAGTGGGGAGAGGAGGTGGGGTGAACCCTGAGTGCCACTTATCTTTTTGTTGTTTTTTAATTGGGGTGAACTCCACATAACATCAAATGAGCTATTTTATAGTGAACAGTTTCCTGGCATTTGGCACCATCACTGCTACCTCTCTCTGGTTCCAGAATGTTCCCCTCCCTGGGAAGAGGGCCGGGTTCCCATCAGGTGGTTGCTCTCCTGTCCCCTGGCCCCGGCATCCTCTGTCTGCTCCACCTCTGTGGCTCCTCCTGCTGAGGTGGCCCGTGTGGTTCAGTCAGTACCGCGTCTCCCAGGTGTGTGCGTGGTGTGACCCGTGTGGGTTTGTCCATCCATGGGTAGCCAGCTCTGGGCCCCCTTCAGCTGCTGTGTGTGCTCCAGTGCGAGGGTCTGCTTAGGTCCCCGTCATCGGGGTGGGGGCATGCTCCGAGGAGCGGGGTTGCTGGCATGATGGTTTGATTTTTGAGGCACTCCCTGACCATTCTCCAAGGCAGCCACACCGTGTTACCGTCTCATCAGCAACACTGGAGGTTCAAATTTCGCCATATCCTCACTGACAACAGCAACACTAATTATTTTCCGGTTTGGGGCTCCTGTTGTTTCCAGCCGTCCCGGCGGTGTGAGGCGGTGTCCCGCTGCGGTCATTGTTCTGGTGACCGGTGATGCTGAGGTCACCTCCGCAGGACGACGTCGACGGCTCAGGGGCTCTGATGGGTAAAACTGGGCTCATCTTAGCGGAGAAGCCATCGCAGAGAATGTGTTTGCTGTTGTCTGAAAGTACAGTGAAATTTTAAGATAAAATCTAGGTTTTATTTTGTTCTGTTTAAAGATTTGGGGAAGAATGAGTGAGCAGGAGCAAGGTCTTGTCAGAGGGAACACAGTTGACTGAGGACTGATGCTCGGAATGGCTCTGGATGCCTCCTGGGGAGGTGGGTTCCCAGACATGAGTGAGGGTCTTCCCCCCTCTGACTGTGGCTTCAAGGGCACTGGCTTGGCCTTGTCTCCCGCCACTCCAAATAACACCTCAGCCTCACCTCCACCCCAAAGCTGAATGCACACTGACCTGTGTCCAGCCGTCTGCCCCACTCCCCACACATGCTGCCTAGTGGTGGAGGTGTCAGTTGATCCCTGAATGCGTCATTCATTCATCCATCCCTCAGCTCCGCTGGTGAGGGAGACCATGATGCTGTCTGGTGGGGGGGGGGGGGTCTTCTTGACTGGGCCTCGGCCAGGGGCTCTGTCCATACCAGCCTCATCACCGCCCAGGAGCGGCCATGGCCCCACTTCACAGACCAGGAAGCTGAGACTCGGAGGTCAGAGTGGTCTCTTCCTGTCTCATCCTGCCCAGGTACCCGAGGGTCTCTCAGTGAGCCTGGAATCAGGCTCCGGCAGCTCTGCTGGGGTCTCCCAGCTTCAGCAGCTCCTCTCTTTCCAGGCTGGCAGATGGAGGGATGCAAACAAGGGCTGCCTGCCCAGCCCCCCTCCCTGAGGCCCCTCACCCCACACCCCTAGCCCCAGCTCCGCCCCACGCCCCCAGGGACAGAGCTTCAGGAAACACTTTCAGCCAGCAGCCACTGCTCCCGGGGGCCGCCCAGGCTCCATTACTGTCCTCGTGCTTCCAGGAAATCACTGCTCTCCAGCAGCCACTACCCACCACTCCCCTCCTTGCCCAGCTCCAGGGGTGAGGGGCGAAGGACCCAGAAACTGCCCCTGCCTCCAGTTACCCAGATTACAGGAGCTCCTTACCAGGAGATGCTCCCCCAGACCAATCCCAGGGACCCCTCTGAGATGTACAACAGGCTCTGAGGAGGGAGCCCCCCCACCCCTCACGGCCACTCAGGTGCCTCCTGCATCACCAGGGGTGGGAGGAGACAGTGGGAGGTGGGGGAGGAAGGGGGGTGGGGGAGGGGAGGGAGTGGGATTCCAAGCTGCTGGGGTAGAGGCCCCTCCCACCAGGCAGAGGCCCCACCCACCCTTTCCTCTCCTCCCACCTTCCTGGGAGAAGCACCCTATGCCCCAGGGACTGCTCACCTCCCCTCGGTCAGCAGGTCTTGTGGACAAACTCAAGGTCTGGCCACAACCTGAGCGCCTCTCCCTGCTGGACCTCAGCCTCGCTGGGGAGCATCTGTCCTGGTGGCCTGGGTCTCATGGCAGCTCAACCCTGACCCCTGCAGCACTACTCCCACATGAGCACCAGCCTTTGCCCAGCCCGGCCATGGGTCCCTTCACCCTTCACCCACTACTGTCTCTGCCCTCCTAATGCCCTCTGTGTGGGTGTTCCCACCTAGACACTTCTCACATCCACGGGCTCCTGTCCATCACCCACAGAGGCCTCCCCTGACCTCTGATCTACAAGCCCATCCATTCCCCGAACTGCTTCCTCTGTGCATCCTAGAACTCCCGCTTCCTTCTCCATCTTCTCTCCTACCTGCCGCTCAACACAGCAGATGCTGCTCACAGGCGGCTACTGAAACTAAAGTTAATTAAATGACATCAAATCTAAGACTCAGGTCTGCAGCTACACCAGCCCCACTACAAGATCTCAGCAGCCACATGTGGCCCCGTGGGTGAGCACAGCACATCCGGCCTCGGCAGAATTTCCACTGGACATGCATGGCCAGCCCACTTGGCCACGGTGGGTGAGCCACACATCCTTATTGGGGAATGAACGAGGGTGGGAGGTGGGCCTCCGGACTCTCTGGCCACTGTTTATCCATCCTCACGTGGAAAATGCCATCGTGTCATCTGCGGCCTTCCTGAGAACCACTAGGAGGAAGGCCTTCCGTGTGTCTCCCATGCTTGGCGTCCGAGGCAGGCTGGGTCTGTCTTTACTGCCCCACTGAGGGGCTCTGGAAGGTGCAGGACTGGAGAGCAACCAGCCTGCAGGACGCTGCCCGGCTCTGCCCCCTGCTGTGTGTCCTCGGGCAAGTCAGCTCCCCCTCTGAGCCCTGTCCCTGCCCAGCAAAGTGGGGACAACAGGATGCCTGCCTCTTAGGGGTGCTTTGAAGATTAGGAGATAATCCCCAGAGAAGCTTCTGGAATAGCCGTGGATGCTGGTGATATGGTTAAGTGAACAGAGTGCTCTATCGTCTGTGGGCCCCTGGGACCGACCACCCACACTTAGCCCTTCTCCTGGGAGGAGAGCCCTTGCTCTGTCCCGGTAGGGCCAGCTGCCACGAGGAGGTGATTAGGGGTGGTTAGGTGATTAGCAGCGCCAGCCCCACACCCTCCCGCCCTTACTGCTTGAAGCATCACTCACAGGGTCGCCTTGGGGATAGGCCTGCCTCACCCCCAATCAGACGCAGTCAGGAGTCCCTGGCTGCCTGATGCTCCTGCTCAACCTCTGTGATCCCCCCCCACCCCAACCCTGCCACCCCTGCTCAGAGCTAACAGAGGGCCCTTGGCTGGGCACTTCCTGGGAGTGTGGTCCCCCTGCCCCACCCCTGCTACTTCCTAGCCCTGCTCTTGCTACATGTCCCTCTGCGGCACTGCTGGGGTATGCAGCCACGCCTTCCCTGCCCGGGACATTCCATGAGAGACAGGCTGGATCCCCAGGTGATCCACAGAGAACATCCTCACCACAACCCGGGCCCAAGACTGGACCCTGCACTCCGAGTCCTGGCCTGGGGTGTCGTGGGGGATGGGCACAGGGGAGCCCACTCTGAGGGGCACAGACACCCCCACATTCCTGGCTGGGCCAGGCCTGCAAGGTTCAGGGGACATGGCTTTCTGCGGGCAGGGTCCTCCTGCGCCCCATGCCCTGGTCAGGACTCTGGGGACAGTGATGCTGACTGCCCCTCCCCCTCCCGTGTGAATCCTGCACCTGACCTTTGGGGAAGTGGGTCCACCCTGTTAATGCCGTCTGCTCTCCTGGTCCTGGGGGACCCCAGGATGAGAGGAGACCTGCCCGGCCCACACATGGCAGGGGATCTTTGCATCTGGCCCTGAGAGGATGGTGCCTGCAGGCTGTGCCCGGCACACAGCCAGCTCACTGTGCCCAGGGTGGGGGTGCCCACATGTCACGGTGTGTGGACGGATCTGGGGTGCCCTGCTCACATGCACCCTTGGCTGCAGCCTGGGATGCAGTGTGGAAGCACATCTCCTGCTCGCTGTCCAAGGTGACCTGTCGTCTCATGGGGTTGGCCTAGGAGCCTCTGGAAACCCGGCAGCTCCCTTATCACCTGATGTGGGCCCCAACTCTGGGCAACAGGGCCAAGTGGAGGGGGCACAGGTGGGCACAGCCCCCCGGGGCCCAGGATGGGAGGAGGTGGCAGGCCTGCTGCCTGCCTGTGCCCTGGGGCCGCTGGGGTCTCCCCAGGGCACCCCTTGGGGCGGGCTGTGTGGTTGCCCGCTGCCGCCAGTCGCCTCTGCACTGGGCTGGGCTAAAAATAGCAGGGGGGATGGCAGGGCAGGGACCTCCAGTGGGAGGCCCATGGGGAGGGGCCGGTAGGGGCGGCGGCCGGCCGGCAGCCTGGGCCCCGGGACCGGCAGTCAATGGCGCTGGCGCTCCCACCCTGTTCCCGGTGGCCGGCCAGCCGCGGCCCAGCTGACAGGCTATTTTTTCCCCTGCTTGACTAAATATGGTCAGAGAGCACAGCCCGAGGGGCCACTTGGCCGGGGCGCGTGTTTGGGATGCTTGGCTGGGTATATAAGGACTGCAAAGGTGAGGCCGGCTCCTGATCCGAGGGGGGGGCCCACGCCCGCTCTGGCCCCTCGGGTCAGCCCTCCCCTCCCCTCCCCTCCCCCTGGCTGTGTGGGTCTCGCGTGCGGCCGGCTTTGCCTGCGTGAGCCTGCACACCCGCCAGACCGTCCCCTTTTGTTCACCTGACCTCTACCTTGCGCTGACCCCGGCCGGGGTGCGGAAGCGTCCTGCAGACACAGCCCAGGCAGGGAGGCTCAAGGTGTGCGGGCTGAGAGGTCGCTCCCTAACTCCGCAGAGCCTGCCACCCTGCGCCTCCCTTCTCTCTCCCTCTCTCTCTCTCTCAAGATCTCCCTCCCTGCTAAGTCTTCGCTGCTGCAGGAGGGCTGGGGGAAGGGCAAGGGTGCGGAGAAGGGGTGCCTGGTGTCTTCTTTCTCTCCGCTCCCCCCACCCCCGCCCCCCAAGTGCGGACGAGTCGGGAGCCGGGCCTCCCCCACCCCTGCGCTCGCGATTGGCTCGGGGAGAAGGATGGGCTGCCGCGGCTGCAGCACCATCTCTCTGGGAGCCGCACGGGGCGCACCGTACCGGGAGCCGCGACCCTGCGCCCACGGCCGCCGTCGCCAGCCCGGCCGGAGGGGCTCCGCGGTGAGTCCCACTCAGCCCGCCCGGCCCCCCGCAAACTTGCCGGCGGCCGTGGTGGGGGTGTGCCCGCGGCGAGGGGGAAGCCATGGTGCCGGCGCCGCGTGGCTCCAGCTGGGGGTGCTTCGGAGTTTTCTCTTGGCTCGTGGCATCGTCCGCATTTGGAAAACTGCAGAGCCAGCAGACAGCAGGGCCGGGAGGGCGCGTCCAACCGCGATGCGAGAACTTTGACATGCGGGCGTTTTGCAAGGAAGCGGTGCCTGCAGTCACTGCCGGGGTGCACGAGGGTCGAGGTGCTGCGGTGGGGGCCGCGGGGTCTGAGGGGAAGGCGTGACTGACCTGCAACAAAGCGTGGCTCGGGTGGGGATGTGGCGAAACTTCCCTCGGAACTTGCGGCTGTGGAGATGCTGGGGGCAGGGGTCCCGGAGCCGGGCCTGTGGTGAGGCTGCCCCAGGAGGGGACTCTGGACTTTGGCGGCTCTCATAGCCAGGGTCAGGGTAGGGAGGGTCCCTGTGCTGGGCGTGTACAGCAGGGGCACACGTGGGTGGAGACGGGGCTGGAAGGGAGCAGCCGGTGGTCTCTGCCAGAGAGAGCGACCTCCACCTGGCTGGGGGCTGGGAGCATTCACAGCTGAAGGGCTGGACTTGGCACAGGGCCGGGCCAGCACACTGCCCTCCGTGGTCCCCTTGGAGGTGGTCCTTTTCTGTTGAGACAGGAAACTTCTTGAAAAGTGGCTGTGGTTCATTTTTGAATGGATAGAAACTCACCAGGGCTCTGGCTGGACCTCGGGTGACTCTCCTGCTCCTTGAGGCCCCCAGCTTTCCCCTGACCTCCAGACACCATCCATATGAACGCCTGGGAATGGGGGTCGGAGGGGCGATCCTAGACCTGAGCCTTGGCCACACCTCCCAGTCTCTGAGGCCTCATTTGTCAGAGGGTAGCCTGGAAACTTGGACTTCAGACACCAGGTATCATTCGAGCTTCTCTCAAGGGCGCCCTCCACCCCCGGGGGGCTTGAGGAGAAGTGGGGGCTGGAGCAACGGTCTTAGTTGTCCTTTTCTATCCTTGGTTCCCTGAGGATGACAAATGGCAAGAGCGCACAGAAGTGGGACATTGTTCCTCTGTGTCTTTCTGCCGGGTAGCGCTCTGCTTTTAGTGGGGTGCCCCTTGGAGCCCTGATCACACCCCCACCCCCATGAACTCCAGCTCTGCTGTGCCCAGAGTGGCTGCCAAGCTCAGGGACTTGAGAAATCGCTCAGATTCTTCTGCCCGATGCAGGCTCTGCAGACACGGCCCTGCCCCGGGTGGCAGCAATGCTGGAACCCTCTCTGCACCCATCCACATGGTGATGGCCAGGCTGCCCCATGGGGAAGGGCGGGCAGGGTAACCCTGGACCTTGTCTTGCTAATGAAAGGAGAATTACAAGTCCACTCAGGTCCAGGGCCTTGTCCTCAGGCAGGGATCAGTTCCTAGCCACACAGGACCTGGGCCCAATGGGCAGACTCTGTGTATCTGCACCTGGTCTGTCTCCCCACCCCAAAGGAGTGTCGAGCAGTCAGTGACACCCTCCTTCCAAGTTCTACTTTTTACCCATGGCCTTACCTGGCCACAGCGGGGCCCTGTCTCCTGCTGCTCCTCTGTCCTCCCAATGCCGGCTTGGGCTGGGGTGGCTCCCCTTCCTGCATGGGGACTGGCCCCAAGGTCCCATTACCCTGCTTCAGACCCCTGTGGTTTTCTGACTCCTGGCTTCGTGGTGGCCATGGAAGGTGGTGGGGAGGAGGGGCCTCTGCTTTCCATCACAGAGAAATTTTGAAATGCTGTGGAAAACAATATCGATACAATTAAGTATTCCAAAGTGCTTAGTTGGCCGCTTGCTAAGTTTACTTAAACCCTGTTTAACGGGTTCATTAGAAGCGGTGAGCACCGGGGAAATTCATTAACAGGAAGGCGGCCCCTGCATTTGACTGTAAATTGGTATTGATCAGGCCTGGCGGAGGCTGGGCACAGGCCACAAAGAGCCAGGTGAGGGCCGGCCACCCTGGGAGCCCGTGGGAGCCACCCGCCACCGGCACAAGCAACGGTTTAGGTGGTGATGTGCCAGGAGTTGGGGGGAGGGGAGAGAACGGGTGAAGAAGAGAGCAAGGGATGAGGGAGGGTGTCGGCGGAGGCGGCGGTCAGTGCAGGGAGGCCAAGCCGGCACCAGTCCCTCACCGGGCTGGGCGTCTGCTCTGTGGCCAGACCAAGGCACTGAGGGAGCTGGCCACGGCCTGGGCCCCATCCTAGCAGCTTCCAGCCACCCTCTGGGGACGCGAGGTCCACCTGCAACTGCCTTTCTCATGCATGTCTTCAGAGACGGGGCCCGAGCCCTGCTCTCGGGCACTGGCTCTTGGGAGGCCGAATCACCAGGGACCCGCCCAGGAAGCTGCCCAGCTGCTGCCCAGGTAAGGCCTGCCTGCTTCTTGGTCATCTGTGGCCAGGGGTGACGGCTCTATGCTGGCTCTGACTACCCTGCTACCTGGCCACCCGTGGCGGGGTCTTCCCAAGCGCTGTCCCTTCATGCAGTTCCCCCGCCACGTGCACTTGGCCAGGATGGTGGGGCTTAGGTGGAGGGGAGGTGCCGGCAGGAGGAGGGAATGGCTCATCCTTCCTGGACCAAGGGTGAGAGGTGGCATTCTGGGTCCTTTCTTGTGTCACTGATGCAAAACTAAACAGATGTGTGGTGATCAAGGGAGTCCTGAGACTTTAGAGATACATTGTCTATGTCTGCCCTTCCTGACTGTGTGTGTGTGTGTGTGTGTGACAGAGAGAGAGAGTGTGAAAGAGACAGTGGGGGAGAGAGGGGAGGGCCGGGTCAGGGGGGCCGTGGGGATGCAGGGCGGGGTGTGCTGGCTCCAGGGTCCGGGGCAGCTTCTCGGGGGGCCCTTCCTGCGCCCACAGCCATGCCCGCTGGACTACCTGCTTGGGAAACATACTTCTTTATGTGCCCATATGGACCTGCTAAGCTATGGAATGTAAAGAAGTATGTATTTCAGGTCGGGAACTCTCTCGCTGGAGGAAGGGGGCAGCGCGCCCATGGGGCCGCCCAGGGGACAGACAGACGGGCAGCTGTGGCCGGCCGGGCCTCTGTGGCAGGCTGCCTGGGCGTCAGTGGCCGGCCTGTCCCCGGCCGGTATTGTTCTGTCACTTTGCCTGTGTCAGCAGGTGGAAGCGTTCACCAGACATTAAATATTCAACGTGCTGACTGCGGCAGAGGGGAGGCGGCCTGTGGCAGGCATGGGGTCCACTGGGGGGCATGTAGGGGCTGGGGGTGCAGGGGCGCCAGTAGCTCTGGGGCATCACTTGTTGCCACCCTGGAAGGGGCCTTTGCCAGCAGAAGGGGCTGTTTGTGAGATGCAGGCATGAAACTGCTCAGAGGAGAAGCAGAGTAACCTGTTCCAGGAAGGATGGGCCAGCTGCCTAGGAGGGAAGGGGTTGGGTGGCCACGTGCGAGGGGCTTTTTCAGGGAGAGACACTCGGTCTTTGCTGTCAGGCCGTCTGCGAGGCAACGGTGAGAGCACCATGTGGCTCAGCCTCCCCAGCTCCAGGCCACACTCCCTCCTCTGAGACACCCTGGCCCAGCATTTCTGGGGCACCTGTGATGCATAAGACAGGAGACCAGGGTCTGAACCAGGCAACTCGAGCCCCTCCTGGGGCCTGGGTCCCACTCTGACCCCCAGGCCCCACGCTGCTCTCTGATTTTCAGCAACTCTGGCTGAAAGCGCTTTGCTGTTTGAAGGACGGTGGGGTCATGCTGGCCAGTGTGGTGCAGGCCAGGACCCAACCCACCTGTCCTGCACCAGCCAGGTCCCAGGCAGAACAGGGGCTGGGGTGATGTCCTCTGGGTCTCATGGCTGGACCGTGAGCGCCCAGGCACTGGGGGCATGCTGTGTCCAGTTCTGAAGGCTGTCTCTGCAGCACAGAACCTTCTCTGGCGAGGCAAAGGGCAGCAGGCTCTGGGGGCAGGTGGTGGGGCCGGGCCGCTGTGGGAGGAGGGGTGTCCCTGTCAGTATCTGGCTCTTGGAGTGGTGGCATCTGCAGCCTGCCCAGGGCACGTCCTCCACGGCCTCGGGGCTATTTTTCCAAAGCGTGCGTCACCTCTTTCCTGCCCTCCCTGGCACTGCTGCCCAGGCCCATGGCAGGTGCCCTGGCCCCTCCTGCACCCTGACCTTTGGCAGGAATTTGGCCCTTGGGTGGGGGGTGGGGTGGAGAGGAGGAGTGAGCTGGCCTCCTTCTCCAGCTGCTGTAAAGGTCTAGGGGTAGCCAGGTTCTGTAAGCCGCTAAGGCTCCTCAAGGAGCTGGGGACAAGGAGGTATGGGCAGTTCCAAGCTCACCTGTGGCCACTGCTTCCTGGGGAGCTGACTATATTTGAGGGTCCAGGGTCCCTTCCCAGTTTTCAAGTATCCTCACTCCTGACTCTGCTGGCATCCACCGTGGGAGGTGGGACTGTCCTTGGCACTGCCTTCCTTCTGGCCGCCGGGGCCAAAAGGAAGATGACCTTGCCAGAAGGGGTCAGCGCCCTGAATCCTGGGAAGGTCATCTCTGCCTACGGCTTCCAGCTCCGGCCGCAGGGAGGGAAGCAGCCGGGTGCAGCCTTCGAGGCTGGCCACAGACACGCGCTCTCTTCCCCTCCATGCGTCCCGCTGCACATTAAGCCTTTATTGCAGGATGTGGTGTTTAAATAAAAGCATTAGTGTTTTGGAATTAGGTTTGACTGAGCAGTAAAACTAGAGAGTTTGCAGGCAGAGAGAGCCTTGGCCTTCTCAGCTGTAAATCGTGGCGGGTCTCTTACCTGCCGAATTAGAAAGGGGCACCAGAGGGCCCTCCTGGCGAGAGCCCCTTGCCCAGTCCTGCTGCCCCCAGCCATGCTGATGAGGCTGTATTTTCTGTATAAGCTCCATCTCTTGGTTTTCCAGGGGAGGAGTTGGGGACGGGCCCTCAAGCGAGGCTGGCGTTCCTCTGGGTGGAGTCTTTGGGCCTTTCTCTGCGAAGGATGGGGGAGACCTGTGGGAGCAGTGCCTGTGCTCTGCCCAGAGGGTCTTTTGCTGGACAGTGCCCCCAAACCCTGACACTCTGCCATAGGGGCTCTGGGGCTCCAGTGAGGGGAGAGGAGCCTGGAGTGAGCCAAGAGGGTGAGAGCAGGACAGCTCATACTCAGGGGCTCACCCACCAACCTGGGGATCCTGACGGCCTTGCGTGGCTGAAGGGAGAAGTCCAGGTTGGGTGGGGGTGGCAAATGCCCCTTTCCCAGAGCTCAGAGAGGGCAGGTCCCCGGGGAGGCATCTGAGAATGCAGAATCTGGCCCACAGCAGTCCAATGGTAGTCCAGGTTCTGCTGGTGGAAACAGTAGGTCCAAGGATTGTAGGGCTCATCAGTTCATGAGGAAACTAGTTGAAATTTTCTATGCTACGGCTCACGAACTCTAGCCATGCTCCAGCTGAAGCTTCCACACTGGACAGAGAGCAGCTCTGAATCAGGGTCAGGTTCTGCATGGGTGTGCTCAAGTGCACTCAGGTGTGCTCAGGTGTGCTGTGCATGGAGGGCAAGTTGTCTTTCCTTTCTGGAGCCAAGGGCCACATACCTTGAGGCACGGTTTCCAAAGAGGGGCCGTGTGGCTCTGTTTGAGGGTTCATCAAAGGCAAGAAACTAGATTGCACAAGGCTTTCAAAGAGGGGCTGGGGTGGCCATGGTGAAAGCCTCTGTCAGCAGGTATCAGAGATCTCTCTTAAAACTGACAGCCCCACGTGAAAAATGTCGCCTGAAGAACAAACTGCTCGTGAGGTGATGAGACTGACCTGCAGGACAGACACTTGAGCTGCCACAGCCCCGGGTCCATGAAAGTGAACACTGCTTGAATTGCAACCCCCACCCTTAAATGTCCCAAATAAGAAATGAGGGAATCTGAGTAATCTGGGGATGAGGGCCAGGTGGGGAAGATGGCCGTGGAGCCCTTTGCTGACAGGGGAGGTGGGGCCAGCGGGTCAGTAGGTGTGGCCAGAGGCGGGGCCAGGCCGTTGCATTAATTGCTGCCACCTTAGCATAAAGGGTGACCATGGTCCTGTCTGAGCGGTGCTGACTCAGCCCAGCTCCGCTGGCTGCATGTCCAACTGCAGAGGGCCTCTCGCCTCACTGCAGCTCTGTTCCCTGCCTCTGATGCCCACTGCTCCTTAGGGTCACCAGGCTTGGAGCCCCTGGGGCTTTCTGAGGGGCCTTGGCCTTGCCCACTGTCCTCGGCCCGTCAACAGCTGGCTTGGGGATGAGAAGAGACAGATATGAATCTCGGGAAGGGAAGGGCCCCCGCATAGCCTCAGAAACTGGTGCTGTTCACTCCGGCCCACATCCAGCTCCGGCCTCTCTCAGCTGGCCCCACAAGGCCAGGTCCCAGGTGTTCACAGCTGGAGTTGCTCCGGGCTGTGTTCCTGGCTCCCCTTTTAGTGCCCAAGTACCAAGTCTCCCTGACCAGGGAGGCCCGGCCCGCCAGCAGTGAGGGCTTGGTGGGGGGAGCAGCGCACCGCTGCAGAGCTGCTCCCCAGGGCGCTGCAGTGCGGAGGCGCGGCTGCGGGCTGCATGCAGGGCCGCGCGTCTCAAGGGCAGGGACGAGAGGGCCACCACTGCAGCCGCCGCTGCTCCCTAGGTGGAGAGATGCAGGCAGCGGGTCTGACAAGGGCACCAGCTCCCTGGGCTGACCCACCTGGGTCTTCGGGAGCCCCGCTAAGTCTCAGGACCGCTCTGCTTCCTGGGCTAAGCAGGTGGTCCAACCAGGTGCCGGTGGGGGCCAGAGAGGCTGGGCTCAGAGGCACCCCCAGGCTCCCGTATCCAGCACAGGCAGAGAACAAAGGCGAGAAGGCCACTGTACAGAAGTTGCAGGAGGGTCGCTGGCTGCTTCCCTTCCAGGGGTGACACCAGAGGACCTGGTGGTTGAGAGTCTGGGGACTCCCAGGGGGTCAAGCCTCTAGTTTGGGGAGGGAACCAGTGAGGACGGCCGGGGCCAGAGGCAGGTGTGAGCATGAGCCAGTGCAGGAGGACATGTGGGATGGAGGGGGAGTGACCCAGGTATTTTTAACAGCAGGGCGGTGAGAGGGCAGCTGTCCCCAGAACCTGTCACGGGTGCCCGTGGGGACTTGGGAGGCTGAAGGACACCCAGGACAGACACGTAGCTCTGGGCCCGTCCCCCTGGCAGGCCTGCACACCGCGGGTCATGCCCACATATGGCGACCAGGCTGCGTGTTCCCCCGTCGCCCGTCCACCGTGGCCGGTATAAATAGTTAGTCCACATTCTCAGCTGTCCTGTTGGAGAGGCTGAACTTGGATGAACCCGGGGTGGCCCTCTCGCACCCCGCCCGCCAGCGGAGTGCCCGGGACCGCAGCTGCAGTGGCGACGACAGACCAGGCGGTGAGGCTCTGAGCTCTGCCCCAACCCGTATTTTGTTCCCCGCTCCCTGCCAGCCCCCTTGGTGGGCGTCAAATCCGGCGGCACCTGGAGACCTCTGCCAGCCACATCCAAGGGCTGAAGAGGGCCAGGACCCCAGCCTGGGCTGGAGCTTTGTGTCTGGGGTGAGGGGAGGTGAGAGGCTGGGGGGCTCGTCCTATAGCAGGCAGAGGCTGGTGCTGGGGTCCCCCAAGGCCCCGCACCCTGTGGTCTTTTCCTCATCATCTCCTGCCATTCCCTCCTGTGCTGGACATGGCAACATGCCCTAGAGGACTCACAGCCAGCAGCCTGTCACTCCCCTTCCCCAGGGACCTTGCCTCCCTCTATTCTAACCAAGAAGTAAATCTCTAACATTGGAATTTCACCCCTGCTACCAAGGCCGGTGGAGCAGATGACCTTGGGTGAAGGCACAGGGCCTGCTGAGTCCCCCTCAAAGCTTAGGTGCCAGTCCTGTGGCCTGGAGTGCACTTCTGTGTCTCCCGATCCTGAAGGCCTGGCCAAGCTGGAAGGAGGACGATACACACAGGCTTTGGTGTGGGCGGTGTCCCCAGCCTGTGGGTGGCCACAGTGGCCCTCCCACTAGTCTATCTGGGGGTGATGAGGCCAGTCCCATGCTCTGAGTCCTGCGGTGCTGGATCTGCCTATACAGGCGGATGGGCTGCGTGGATCCCATGGTACCCACTGCCCTTTCTTTATCTCCAGACACATCAGTCATTAATTTGCTCCGAAGCTGCCACCCCTCCCCAGACCTCAGGGCTTGCCCATCGAGTCTCAGGCTAGCAGCTCTCTCCCCTGAAATCACACCAGCTTTTATTCTGGTCCGTCTCTGAGATAACAAGACACAAAAATCTGTCCTGGAGTTTTTGCAAAGAACAGCAAAACCCTCGTTCGTCCCTTTCTGTCCCTGCCTCCCGTTGCCCTGTCCCCCTGCTCTTTGGGTCTGTTTGAGGCAAAATTTATCTCCAGGAGGGGCCATCAATTTGCTCTGCTCTTTTTGACAAGTTTATTAAAAACCCGGGCAACTCTGTATTAAACTTTTATCAGTGTTGAGAAATAATGCATTTTTTTTTGGAATAGACAGAAAAGTTATGGAGCTGGGTTGAGTGGGTCTTGGTCGGCCTCCGGCTGGGTCAGTGCTGGCGATAATGAGAAACGGGGCTGTTTTGGGGGTGTGGTTCCCTTTTATGTCTGAATCATGGGTCTCCCTTGAGACTCCCCTGCATAGTCACAGCAGCCTGAACAGAACCCCGGGAAGGCTCCTTTGGCCAGGCCACTCGAACTCCCACGACCGTCATTCTTTGCTACTGATTTTAATAATTAACCAAAATCTGGAATTAAAAATTAATTTAGTGGTGAATCCTAGTGTTAATAGGTAGTGCTGCCACTGAAGAAATATTAGGTTATTGATGTTTAAATTTTTAAAACTCCATAGTGAAAAACACAGAACGGATCCAGATACAAGTGGGTGGCACCTCCCGGGTCAGGAGGGGAGGGAAGTCGGCAGGGAGGAGCCGCCCACTGCCTGAGGGTATGAGAACGAAGCTGGAGGGGAGGGGGCTTGTTCTTGGGGTCCCTGTCTCTGTGATGACCCTAGGAGGGCACAACTTCAACCCCATGAAGCGGGCTGTGAGGGCAGCATCTTTGGTCTCAGGTAGGTCTGGGCAGTTGGTCATCCATGAGCAGAATTTGGTGCCACACCTTCACTAAGGACATTGGCCATAGTGTCCACTGTGACGTCCCTGAGGGTGTTCTCTGCCCATAGTGGACGCTGTTTGCTGAGGTCCTGGGTCAGAGATTGTGGGGCAGCATGGGTGAAGTGGTCCCTCGCTGCCCTTGAGGGGCAAGTGGCTGGGGCACCCCTGGAGCTATGACAGTGGTGACGAGGCATGAAGTGACAGTGACTAGGATCTGGCACCCCCACGTAGGGAAATGGAGGCTCAGAGGGGCCAAGGAAGCCCCGGGAGCTCCATCTTGATGTGTATGCTCCAGAGCCCAAGGTCGCTCTCTGCACCACCAAAGGTCAGACCTGGGGACTGCTGGGGGTGCTGGGCGCCGGGGTGGAATTCACTTGGTGAGGCTGTACTGAGCCTGCTTTCTCGGTCTGGGGCCTTATCCAATGCAGGGGCGCTTCCTGGATAAGGTGGTCACCACAGCTCTAGGCCTGAGGGTGTCCAGGAGCAGCAGCAGCAGCCCCACAACCTTCCGGCCCTGGTGTCAGCGTGTCACCGCCCTGCTGGGCAAGGCTGACCGGTGTGGCCCAGAGCCTGCTGCAGGCGAGCCTCAGTGCACACACGGAGTGCTGGCCTTTGTCCACACCGCTGTTTGCTCCAATTAGGACTAATTGGACACAGATAACATTTTTCATAGCATCTAATTTTCTATTGATTTTAACGGGGCTGCTGGTGTTTTCGGCAGCGGTTCCCCGCATCTCATATCAGTTGCTGCTTAAAAATGCTGAGTGTACTTCCCCATGTGGGGTGATTCCATCAGCAGATGTTTTAAAACCTATTTAATTGTTTGGTTCATAAAATGCACAAACTGTATTAGCTGCAGCCTTGTTTCTTCACACGCTGGTAAAAAGAGAGGCAGAGGGCGGGTGCAGCCCCGCTTCTCCGGCAAATGGCAAATTCACCAGAACCCAGGCCATCCCCGTGCCAGGCCATGCCCTGGGCCAGAGGCATTGCTCACACAAATGCAGAGTCTGTGACGTGACTGCAAGTCACCAAAGGACTTGGCAGTGGCCCCTCCTGCTTCCTTGGGAGGCCTCAGGGCTTAGCCCCATTGTGCTTCCTTCTAACTTTGGGGTCAGAGGCCCTGGAGCAGCAGCGTGGCCTCATGGGGAGGGGGCTGTGGTCTGCCTAAGGTCACCTGGGGGAGGCGAGTGCAGGGCCTGAGAAGAGGAGTGGGGACCTCCGAAGTAGAGGGTGGGCTTGTGGGGTATTTGGTCTCTGAGCCATGGACGTGTTTAAGAGCTTGGGGCTTGTAGTCCATTAGTATTTGGACTTTTCTAGATAGAAAAGGAAAAGTATTGCAAGGAAGGTGGGACCCCTAATGGTAGGTGGGACACCAGGATGCAGTGAAGGGGTTCAGGGATGTCTGCCAAAGTGAGTTGAAACTGCCAGCTGGGCACTCGGGGTGCAGGGGCTTCTCACAGTGGACCCTGCTGTGGGCACCACCCTGTGTGCCCTTCAGATGCACAATCAAGTGTGGTAATCACTTATTTAGCAAAGGCTTGCTGGAACATTCCCTGAACAAAGGCATGGGGGGCGCGAGGGGAGCAAGAGACTGGACATCCATGGCCCCCAGGAGAGTGGCCCTTGGGGAGGAGAGATGGGTAAGCTGTGTCTGGGAGCAGGCGATGCCACCCAAGTCCCCATGCCCTGCTCTCTAGGACCCCACTGGGTTGCAGGCGGTGGCGGCCTGGGTGCTTACACCCTGTGGGCTTCTGGGCAGCTCAGGGCAGGCTTGCTTAACCAACCCGGCCACAGGGCCATCAGCCACTGTCCAAGGTCAGGCGAGGTTCTGCAGCCAGCACCCTTGCCATGGTGACCATGGGTGCAATGCTTGCTGCACTCCTTGGTGAAAGAGAGTCTGCCAGCTCCCTGGAGGAAAGAGCTGGGGTCTGGACCAAGCCCCTGCCCTGGGTGCTGTCTTCTGCTTTGGCTTCCAAATGGCCTTGAGCAGGGAGCCAGCCAGGCTGGAGGAGGACTGAAATGTGCAAGGGGCGTGTCAGGAATAGAGCGTTTGATGCAGAAGCAAAGGCCTGTCATTTGGGGAAATTCCTCCAGCCGCAGGGATGCATGGAGAGAGATGAGGAGAAGAGGTGGGCTGCAGGGAGGTGCCAGAGCAGGTCACAGCTTGGGGGGTCACCCACCTGTGCTGATATCTGGGTTCTTGCCTAACGATGGACTGGGCATCAGTAATGGGGTACCTGGCTCTCTTTGTTGGTCCCCTCATGCCAGCCGGGGCGTGGAGCCCACAGGGCAGTTCTGTTGCTTGTTAAATCTCTGGCTTCATTAGGAATATTGACAGAGGTGATAAAGACAGCCAGGTTGCTTTGTCTGCATGGTGTTTTCACCGGGACTGGGGCTACTGTTCTGGGGAGTCTCATATCTGCCCCTATACCCCTGTGCTCCTGGAGTTTAACCAAGAAAGGGGTTTGCAGAACTGAGTCCTCTCAGCCCCGCTGCCTCCAGAGCTAAGTTCTGATAAAGGCCAACAATCTAGTCACAGGTGTGAGTCTAGGAGGGCCTGGCACCCACTCCTGGGCTTCCCCTGAACTTTGGGGAGGTGGTCTTGAGGTGAAAGGCCAGAGCGATCCACAGAGGGGTCCCAGCCAGGCTCAGCTCTCAGGAGGGGGTGCCAAGACAGGGACGGGGGAAGGTAGCAGGCTGCGTGACGGGGGCTGGGGTCTTGGGGGTCCTGGAGTGACCCTGGAGGGAGAGCATGGTGCCCTGCGGCCCATCCCCACTGCCCGAGCATCTGTGGCCATGGCGTGAGGAGACAGGGGCAGAAAGGGTCCCAGAGAAGAGCAGCAGGTGGAGCGGGGGCAGTAGGCATGTGTGGTCACATCTCCCGGACAAGCTGGTCTGTGCCCAGAGGTGGGGCCACACACAGGATGTTGCGTCCCCTGCACCCCATCCCTGCCATCGCTCCGATGGATCGACTGCTGGCAGAAAAACTAATTTTCTAAAAAGGAATCTGCTCCCTCTGAATCACCGAGGGTGATCAGGCAAATTCGGCCGGGGCTGGCCAGGGGGCCCACCCTCACACACCTGACAGGCTGCCGGTCCCCAGGTTGGGAGCCTGGGCCTTGGGGAAGGTCCTCATGTGGGTCTCTGTCTTGCTTCTCCCCCTACAGGCACACAGGCCTGGCTTCCCCGGAAATCTCGGGCCCTGGCCACCTACAGCCGGGTCAACTGGGCTCATGGTCAGCTGGGGCCCAAGGTGGGATCTGGGGCCTGTCCTGCCTCGGCTGCAGCTAAAGATGTGATGGGGGCCAATTCCCCTTCTGGCCGGCCCCCAGGATGTACACCCATGAGGGCAGGTCCTGATGGTGGTTCCTGGGCCCCAGGGCCGAGGTAGTAGTGGTGCCAAGGGCCTTGGACAAAAGGTAGGATGGCTGAAGAATCAGTGAGGGACAGTGGTGGGAGGAATGGGAGGCAGACGCTGGAGGGGTGGGCATCAGCTGCAAGAATAGGACCTTCTGGCCCCCTTCACCCCTCATCTCCACCCCTGCCTCCTCCAATCGACCCAGTGGGCGGCCAAACACCGTGTATGCATGTGTGTGTGTGTGTCCTTGAGTTTGTGAACTTATGTGTGTTTCTGAGTGTGAATGGGTGTGAATGGTGTGTAAAGATGAGTTTGTGAGTGTGTGTGTGTATGTGTCTATATCTGGGCAAGTCTGTGTCTGAGTGTGTGTGTTTTGGGGGTGTGTGTCTGTCTCTCTGTATCTACGTGTCTGTGCGCCTGTGTCTGGCGCATGCGTGTGTGTCTGGTCATGTGACTGACCCTCAGAGCCCCACCCTCGCTCCCCCATGCCTCTCCACCCCAGCCCAGCAGAGCTCGGGGGCCCCTCGGCCCAGGTGGTCTCAGGGAAGGGTGGAGGCGCGGAGTCTGGACACCCTGTGGCCCCATCTCATCCAGACGTCACCAGGAAGCCGCCTTCATCGTCGACGCCGCTGTTTCCCGCGGACCCGGGACCGAATGCTTTGCTAAAGCTGGTAAAATGGAACCAAATCAACTGTTCGATGGATTTGGTCCCCTTCAACCAGCTGTAGCTGCGCATTGATGGCGCCTCGGCCCGGCGGGAGGACACACGGCCACATGGAGGCCACTCAGGCCAGCTCGGCCAGGGGACCCAGACGCCCCTCCTTGAGGTGGGTTCCTCGGAGACACCCTCCCCTTGCGAGCAACGAGGCAGCAGAACTTGGCTGCCCCACCCCCACTGCCCTCTCCAGTTTACCGTGAAAATAAATGTCTGCTTTCACACCGTAGCATCACTGAGAGTGTGTGTCCAGGAGCTGGTCATGCCCGCTCGGCCTTGCTCTGCTTTCCCCTTCAGAGCTACCTGGGTCCAGGAGACCATTGAGGGCTGCATATTGGTTTACTTGGGGGTGCTGAGGGTGGTGATTGGGGGCAGGCCCACTGAATCCCTGCCCCCACAAGTCCTGGGCCACCCTGGGTCCTGGGATAGCTGGCTGCTGGATCAGTCGGCTCCTGACAGAGCCCATCCCAGAAACCCCCCACACTGAGGAGCCCCACTCTTGCCTCCTGCCTGCTGAAGCAGCTCTCAGTTTGGTGTGGAGTCCTGCACCCGCTGAGGACTTGGGCGCCCACCCCTCGACTTCAGGAAGGGAAAACTCTGGGCTTGCAGCCTGCCAACCCCGCCCCCCGCCACAAAGCTGGCTGTTGCCCCAGAAGCTGATCTATTAGCTTTCAATGGATTGGATCCACTTCATGTCTATCTCCCGTGGGGATTAGAGCTGCCAGAGCCCAGGAAAGGAGCACCCGCCCTCGGGAGGGGGGCTTCTCTGCAGATGCTGAGCCCAGACCAGGGGCCAGTTTGCTGGCTGGGTTCCCGTTCTGTGTGCCTGGCCAGGATAGACCTCCAGGTGAGGGCGGAGGTGCCTCCGGGGCCCTGCCCAGGAGTTGGGGATGTGCGGGCCCAGCACCGCACCTTCTAGGTTCTGGGAGAACCTGTGATCCAGGAGCTTTGGAGGCTCTTGAAGCAGGAAAGTGACACATTGGAGCCTGGACACAGCTTCACCGCTGCCCCCTACAAAGGCTTAGCTGGGATGAGGGGACTTCTCTTTCATCCTGAATCTCCAGTTCATAGAGGGGACACTGCCCCCCCACCTCCTGACTCTGTTTCTCCCACGTGGTGTCCCTCGGCTCCAGTGGATGGATGTCTGTGTTGGGTAGAGGTTTGGGTCTCAGTAGCTGAGGGCCTATAGTTTTTGGATGGAAGCCTGGTCTTCACTTTTGTTCTGGACATTTCTTTCTTACCAGGCAGCCCTGAAATGCCCCTTACATTATAGTAAAGAAAAGGAAATTCTTGTTTGAAAGAGATTCATCTTTCTCTCTCTCCTTGACGATATGGATGCTCCCCAGTAACCAGCCCCAGATGGTGGAGGATGAGAGGGGATGATGGTGGGAAAGGTAGCAGGTCCTTCCTATGAGGACGGGTGGGGTCGGGGGGCTTTGCTGAGGGTCCACAGGCTGGAAATCCCCTTCCTGTCTTTTTAACAGCCTCTGCAGAAGGAGCCTGCTTCCCGGTTTGCCTGTCAGAAGTGGGGGCTCAACCTGCTTTGTCATCTCCCTCTGCCTGCCAGTTTTGGGGAAGCCCTCTCACTTTCGAATAAACACGACAGTCGGGCCAAGTGTCAGCAGAGTCCCCATGTGCGACTTCCTGTCTCGTCTCTGGTCTGGTCACGCCCAAGGGAGCAAGGAGGGGGCAGAGAGGGTGGGAGGAAGAGAGAACCAACAGACACCCTGGCGGCTACTCGTGAACCAGGCCTGGGTCCCTTGACTGCTTGGGGGTGGTAGGAGGCCCCCCACCAGAATTGCCCAGGCTTTCCGGAGAAAAGCCAGGGAGTTGTTAGCACCATGGGAGAAGGACACAGGCAGACAGAGCCAGGCTCCTTGCACCTGGAGCTACCCTCACTGTGCTCAGGGCTGTGGGTGTGGGAGGGCTGGCCAATGGCCGGTTATCACTTCCACAGCTCAGCCGTCTAGGCGCAGTGGTGGGGGGCCCAGCCTTCTATGTATAGTGGTGGGGGGCTGTCAAGTTCTTTTCTGGGCTTTGACTTTATTTCTAAAAATAAATAAAAGTAGAAATGTTACAATGCAGATGTCAACAACAAGAAGCACATGTTTTGTAGGCTTAATATAACTGAAACCCGGATGGATACCATCCGGGCCGTTGAAGGGCTGGTTTCAGTAGATGTTTAGCGTTTTCCAGGACTGTTGTGTCCACAGTGAGAGACTCACAAGAGGACATAGACTGGTCCCCAGGGCTTGAGCCTCCCACGAGGATGGTCAAGCATCAGGAGACACAGGGCCCTTTCCAGGAGGTGGGTGGGAGTGTGGGGCCCTGACAGGCACCCAGGGTGGGAGGGGGGTTCCCGGCTTGTGGGTGAAGCCCGTCAGTAGGTTCACTGGGAGATGGCCAGGTTGTGTGCGCCCAGTCAAGATCGGAGTGAAAAGCAAATGACACCCAACAGACCCCAGGCAAAGCTGAACCGTAGTTCTCAGCTCTCCTGCCAGAAATGGCTTTCTCAGGGGAGCAGGGCTAGACCCTATGGAAGCCTCTTTTTGGCATCTTCTAGCACCAACCAGGGACACAATCACTGATGGGACTACTTGCATGTAGTCCCAGCTTTAAATGTAAGCCCAACATCGCGAGACGCCGATGACGATGTATATGAATCTGCTCATCCCTCGCTTTGGCTAAGTGCCCCAGTCCTGCATAAAAATATCAGATCAATAGCCACACATTCACTCTTCCCAAATGAACCAAATGCAGCTTCCACGACCTGCTTCTCCCTGTGTGGGCCTTCTGCTTCTCCTGACCTGCCCTTCTGTGGGTGTTGGGGGCTGGCTCAGGCGGGGTCAGCTGCAGTAACTCCCTGGAACAGCCCCTGCCCAACCCCTCTGGTGTCTCTCCAGAGGGCCCCAGGGGCTGGGCTGAAGAGGAGGTGTTCTGTGTCCCCCAGAACTTGAAAAATCCTGGAGAGCAGCTTTGGGGGCTCTGAACTTTCTGCAGTCCTCTGGGGTTGTCCCTGTCTTTGAAGGTTTTATACTGGTTCCATTTCCAAGGTAACTCTTTCCATCTGGTGTATCCCCTTCTGGCCCCCTTCCTCCTGAGCTAGGCAGAGGGGCATTGGGGGTAGGCGGGAGACCATGTTCTTCCAGCTGGTTTGCTCATCAGGGGAAGAGGAGCAAGGCTGGGGAGTCACAGCTCTGCTTGAAGACCCGCTGAGGATGGGGTGGACACTGCAGTCCACCAGGGAGGGGAGAGGGGCTCTGGCCAGCACAGAGGGGAAGGGGGCCTGGTGGGGAACCCAGGTCTGGCCCAGACCCTCCTGTGCCCCCATATTCCCCAATATACCAGAGACACAAAGGTGAGCTGAAGTCGTTGGCAGAGGTGGCAGGACCGGTGGGCGACTGGCTTCTGCTGAGAAAAACCAGGGCCAGGAACACCCAACCGTTGTCTTGAAATTGAAGGACATTGGGTCCCTGCTCGGGTTTGTCAGAGATGCTTCTCTGTTAGTGGGTCTGCTCGGGCAGCGGAGCTCAGCACTGCCTCAGAGAGTTAATTCCTGGAGCCAAGAATGAGGGAAGTTGCTGCAAGAAGTAGGTTTCCCCCATCCTCCTTACTCCATCATGACTCAGACAGATTGGAATCCTAGAATCAGGGTGAGCTTGTATAGGTGGGCCTGCCACCCCCTGCCCACCTTGCCCACTCTGGAAGCTGCAAGTAGGACCCCTGTCCATGTAGCCACTGTCTCCTCAGAGAAGAGAAGCTAGGAGGGAAGCCGGGGGTCAGCAGAGCAGGGGCAGGGGTCAAGTCCACCCGGAGGCAAGGAGAGGCCTCTTACGTGAACCTAAAGGCAGAGTTGGCCCCTTCACTGGAGGACAGCCCTATGAGCCCACTGGCCATTCTCAGGGAAGATCATGTGCTGCTCTGAAGCTGCCAGGCCCATGTGCAGAGGCCTCTGGGAAGTCCTGTTCTGGGACCTTATGGGAGATCCGCAAGCCTGCTCTCATCTAAGCCAGAGCTGCCCTGCATTCCTCTTCATGGTAAAGGCGAGGAACCAAAATGCCATGCCTGGGATTCACAGCCCACCAGGGGAACACCACCATCTACATTCCTGACCTGATGTGTGGTGTCTAGGGGCAGAGAGAGCTGGGCAGCCCATGGGATGCAGGACATGCTCCCAGGAATATCCAGAGTCTCTCACTCCAGGAGGGTGCCCTAGTCTCCTTGTGAGCCTCCCTCCTGTTTTCCTTCTATGTCAGCAGAGTCCCCCCACCAAGGCCCTCCCCCAACCCTCATCCATCCCTGTGGTCCCTCCCCCAACCCTCATCCATCCCTGTGGTCCCTCCCCCATCCACAGCACTGAACTTCTGGCCACTCTCAATGAAGGACATGTCAGCTTTGGATTTGGCACAATTTCCAGTCATTCCTGTTGTAATAATAACACAACAATAAAAATAGCACATGCACATCATGTACATTGTCACCCCCAAACAGAAGGTCCTCCCAACTGACCAGAAGTTCCCTGCTTGGGAAAAGACTATTGGGGGACCGGACAGGGCACAGAGGAAGGCTGGGGGACAGGAAGTTCCAGGACTCTCCAGTGGTTCGTGGGGGGACCTTGGGTAGTAATTTGCCTTCTTCACGTGAGGAAAACCTGCCCAGGCAGGCCAGTGGGTCAGGCAGGGGGATTTGGGCATAGTGCTTCCTTAAACAGTAGAAAAACCAGTGGAGAGCATTTTCAGGACTTGCCTGTGGACAGCTCCCTGCCAAGCTCACCGTCTGCCCCCAGGCGAGCCCTAGGCTGGTGGGCAGGGGACGTGTGGGGATGCCCGTCGGCGCACGCTGGGGAGCTGGGCTTGCAGAAGCCCAGCCCCACCCTGTGCCCTCCCCTCTGTGTGTCTCTGAGCCCGAGCTACTGATGCCAGAGGAGGAACCCTTGAGCTGGAAGACGAGAGCCATTAATCTGAGCCTCAGCAACTTAATTAAAATGCTTGCTCACTAATGGTTCCAGGCGCAACTTGGAATGAGGGTGTTAACACAGAGACTCACTATATTTGGGGACTCCCTGGCCTGAAAACAGGCCTGCCAAGCTTCTACTATACCCTCCACAGACCTAGTGCTGACACATGAATTATTCATGCGGCACTGTATTAATTGTATTGATTCATCAATAATTAATAATGACATGCTAATAACCACTTCTGTGGCTAGTCTGTGCTGCTTACTCACGCCCTTCCCATGATGTCTGCCCTGGGATGAGGAGCACACAGCTCCGGGGGAGTGGAGCCCAGCCAAAGGGCAGCGGAGAGCAGTGGGCACATTGCCTGACTATACCCCACCATGCCAGAGGGCAGTGCAGAAAAAGTGGCACCAAATGGCATGGTGACACAGGTCCCTCTCCAGGTGTGCCCAGGAGGGAGGCCAAGGGCATAGCCAGGTGTGTCCCTCAGCTGACCAGTTGCTTGTGTGTGTGTGCTAAGTCACCTCAGTCATGTCTGACTCTTGTGACCCCATGGACTATAGCCCGCCAGGCTCCTCTGTTCATGGGATTCTCCATGCAGGAATACTGAAGTGGGTTGCCATGCCCTCCTCCAGGGGATCTTCCCCACCCAGGGATGGAACCTGCATCTCTTAGGTCTCCTGCAGTGGCAGGTGTGGGTCTTTACCGGTTGCTCACGTGTTCCCAACTTTCGGCTGGAGCTCTGTGCTGCCGGGGTGGGCCCATGGGGGTCGAGCATGTGGGCTCCTCGAGCAAGGGACCTCCTGCTGGGGGAGGCTTGTTTTAAAAATAAAATGAAAACAAACCAGTGCTCTGCCACTTGTCCCTTTTGCAGGGCCGGGAGGGAATGATGTTTGGCATCTGATATTTGGAGAACCCCCATGGAGGCTGGTGCCAGGAGCCCTCCTGCCTCTGGGTTCCTGGTCCCTCTTCATGGGGGCACTTTCACCCAGATCACTGTTACTAGCCCCATTTTAAAGATTGGAAGGGACACTCTGGCAAGTTAAGGGCCTTATCCAAGGTCACAGTCCATGGAACACCTGAACTGGGCTTCAGATACAGGCAGAAGTTTCCAGAACCACAGAGTGGAGGGCCACTAGGTGCCCCTCCTCCCACCCAAGAGTTGGAGAGGTGGCCCCCGGAGCCTTGTCAACAGCCCTCCCTCACACAGTCCTGCAGCCCCTCCCCTTCTTCTCTCTGATGCTTTTTTCTCTCTTTCTCTCCCCCATGTAATAATAATGGTTCCAGGATGATTATCTGGAGGGCCCCCGAGCATAGCAAGCCTGTCCCTTATGGGGGCCTGACACACTGGGGTCTCCCAGACACACTGGGACCCCCGGCTGCTCCACACCTACCCATATGGGCTGTTGTCCTCGGCTTTTTGTGGTCTGGCTCCTTGGGGCGCATGACTCGGAGCGGAGCTGTCACAGTGAACAAAGGTCGTGGATCTTGCTTCTGTGCCCTTTTGGCAACTTATGCCAGAATAGGCCTCTCCTGAGCAGAACAGACCCTCAGCATCGTGGGGAGATACCAGCAGGGCCCACTTCCCAGTGCTCCCTGGAGGGGGCGGCAGGTCATCAAGGACGGGGGATGATGGGAGGACGTAGGATGGGGCTCCTAGTGAACCGCGAGTTCTCCTTGGAGGCTAGCTCTCATCCCTGCCGGGAAGTGGGGTTTGCCTCCGACAGGCCCACTCGGGGCAGGGCTTCTGTCCAGGGAAGGCTGCCAGGCAGTGTCCGTCCCCCCAGGGCTGGCTGTGCTAGGGCTGTGTAGGGCTGCCCTGAGCCTCAAGTCATGCTGACAACTTGGGGACACAGGCCCAGCTGGCAAGGTCCCTCTTGGGCAGAATCTCCCCACATGGCTCAGCAACCAGGCAGGGAACGGGGACTAGCAGGCAGGGTTTGCTGTGGCGGGGGGCGGGGGGGTGGGATTGGGGTCCTCAGTGCCCGTGGGTTCGGGGGCAGGAGGCCTTCCAGGAGAAGCAAAGGTGCAGAGACAGTGTGACCTGTCTGGGGGCGGCACCCCTGCTGCTGGGAGACCGCAGCCAAGTGACCACATGTCCTGACATCAGTGTCCTGGGCCAGCCGTGCACCCTCATGACCACCCAAGGGTCAAAGGGAAGACTCCTGATGGAGAGAGCCAGGTGAATAGGCAGGAGAGCCTGGCCCCTGGTGGACCCTGAACCTGGAGGCTTGTGGGTGCCTCTCAGGGGCAGCCCCTCTTCCCAAACCTCCCCCCTTTTCTGTGTGTTCCTGCCTGAATTTGGCCTTGAGGGAGGACCTCCAGGCTGGGGAGGCCCTGCAGGCTTGCATGGCGATGGGGGCCTGGTAAATAAATCTAGAGTCTTGGTGCAGTCACACCAAGGTCCCAGTAGCAGCTGCATAGATTGTGGGGGTCTTCGAGCACCAAACCCCACACCTGGGAACCTGCAGTCCCTAGAGGCTGTATGGTCCCGTTGGGAGAGGGGTTTGCTTTAAAGCAAGTTTGATCAAGAAGCTGTTCCTAAGACTTTGGAGAAACTGCTCTGCAGACAACTTGTGGGAGGGGCAAGGGGCTGGGGCGAGAGGGGCAACTGGCATTTTTCTCACCATCTGGATGTTAAACCAGTGGCAACAGCTGCTTTCACTCAAAAACGAGCATTGAAAAACTTTGGAACACAACATTCAGAGAGGAGGGCGGTGAGGACCCCAGGTCCCAAGAAACCAGGTCTGACAGCCGCCCACCTCCCCATGCACAGTCGCCTTCCTTGCAAAGCCCCCAGCAGGGTGGAGGAGTCCCAGTTCAACTCACCCCCTCCCCACTGCCCCCTCCTCTGGGAGGACATCACAAGAGCCTGTCAACCCCCACCACCCACCATCTCCTCCTCTGGGAGGACTTCACGAGGGCCTGCAGGTCTCTCACTTCACTTCTATTTGCTCCTCCCATCAGGCTGTTTAGAAAGAAAGCATTTAGCACTCCCCACACCCCCACCCTGTCCCTGAGTTTATAGCCCAGCCTAACTGTTATGTGTGAGTTTCTGTGACTGAGACCTATAGACTCAGGCTGCTCGGAATGTGTTCGTCCAGGAACCTGGGTATGTGTGTGCTAGGTGAGAGCAGGCAACCCCTTGCTGCCCAGAGGTGCTTGTCACTGCCTCTCTGGTCTGAGAGGGGAAATGGACAAACAGCAAAACCAGTAAACTGTGCCCTCCCCCCGACCAGTGGGGCCACTGCCAGGCTGGACGCCCCCGCTAGCATCTCCCACTGAAGTCCCCCACTCCGTGGGCACACTGATGGAGATGGCCTTGAGGGGAGATGTCAGTCTTTGTTCAGCTGCTTGGACAGATACCACCCACATCACAGTGGGTCACCCGCTTTCCTTGAAGTTGGCTGATTTAAGCACCTGAGCTGGTGTTTGACCAAAGAATTGGGCACCAAGGCCCAGCTGATGGAGCTGTGAAGTTACCTCCTCCCTCCCCAGTGTGAAGGGGGAGTCTTCCCAACCCCACTACCAGAAGCCCAGGAGGCCTGGTATTTCTGGGATTAAGTTACATCTTCCACCCGCTCTCCCAAAGGAGACCTATGATGCAGTGGCAAGAGTCTCGGAAGGATTCACAGCTCCTGGTTCCTGGGAGCCTGCAGGCCTGGGCACTGTCGAGCTCTGTGCTCATCTTCATCCTAACCCACTCAGGAAACACCTGAAGAGGTTCTGTGCCAGACTCAGCAGAGACCAGTGGAGGCAGGGCACGTGGGGTGGGAGGGCTCAAGGCAGTCACTCCTTACCTGCTTTGGGTGAGTGATCAGGGAGGACTTCCTGGGGGAAGGGAGATGAATCTTGAGACCCACATGATGGGTAGGAGTTCTGAGCAGGTGACTTCTCCCAGGTTTTCCCCAGACCTGCTGGCCACCTGGGCCTTGAGTGCCCTCTGGGAATGGGGATAGGTGTGCACCCGTGTTCTGAGTACCAGCAGCACGCTTCTGCAGGTTGCAGCCACACCAACTCCAGGGCTTATTCTGCAGTCACAGTGAATTCACCCCACTTTTCCTGCGCTCACCTGGACACACATGGCCGAGCTGGACACAAGACGTGTGAGCAGAAACCCCTCAGACCCAACCTGCAGTGCCAGGTCCATGTGCCCCACAGTCAGGTGTGACACGGCTGTACAAACACAGACCACATGCCCAAAACACACAGGCCACTCACACATCCCCTGCAGGTGACAGGTCACCACATAGACAAGGTGGCCGGCTCTCCCATCAGAGTTGGCTGTGGGTGTGTCTAGGTGCAGTGCACGTGACCAGCAGGCATCCAGGATATTCCTAGCCCAAGGTGGCAGCAGGTGGCCCTGCCCACAGCCATGTGTCCCTCCTGCTGGCCACACTCCTCAGCCCAGCTCAGCCGGACTTCCCACAGCTAAGTGGGTTGGAGCCTAGGGACTGAGGGCCTGTGTGACCCGGGCAAGTTGCTGCATCTGTCTGGGCCTCGGTTTCATCTGTAAAGTGTGATGACTGAGAAGCAACACATTGGGGCACATTGTGGAGGGAGAGTGCTTAGACCCAGACCCATGGGGAGAGGCACCCAAGGCTGGAAGTGCCTCAGGGACACCGCCCTGGAGCTGCCACCCAAGCAGGACTGGACACCCCCCAGGACTCATCCTGCAGCTGACACTTCCTGGGCTGCCCGGGCACTGCCTTGAGGCTACAGAAGCACAAGTGGATGACACATCACTGCCGCTCCAGGATTCCACAGATGTGTGAACTATGTGTTCCTGAGGGCGAGTGTGGAAACCTAATTTGGTGGCTTCACGCTGCTTAAACTTGCTAAGAAAAGCCACTCCAAGAGTGCGTCTGATGAGTCCCTCCCTGAGCGGAAAGCTGCCTGGAAGCACCGGTTCCAGGAGGGGGACGGACAGGTGTCTGTAGAGAGGAGGCTTTCCTGAGTGAGTTCTTCCGGGAGCACATGGCACCAATGTCAAAAGGCCCCTCCTGCCAGCCTGCAGCCCACCTCTGGGACACCATGGGACACCACCTCTCGGACACCATGGGACACCACCTCTGGGACACCATGGGACACCACCTCTGGGACACCATGAGCTGAGGCTCTGACCACATAGCTAATGTAGCAGCCATGGGACCGACAGTCCTTGGGACCCATTGTAGGAAGAGCAGCTTCTGGTAAACTTCATCCCAGGACTGGGAGACTGGCGGGCAGAAGTGGGACCCCCTCTCAAGGAACACCTGGTGGACACACTGCCCAGAGCCAGTCTCTGGTTAGGCTGCCACACTGGGGAGCACTGGCATCTTCGTCTGGGTCCCTGAAGCAGGCACTGGGCAGAGGTTTGGGGTAGGTACATAGTCTGTATGGAGGTGATGCCAGCAAAGCCTCAAGGAGCTGGGAGGAGAAACCAGGAAGAGGAGAGGCCATGAGGGCAAGCTGATGAGGGGTGACCACCTTGGGCACTGGGGCTCAGTTCCACCAAGGACCCTGAGGTTGCCCCAAGTGAAGGGCCCCAGTGTGGGACACTGAGTGTCTATTACCAGCCCCTATCCCTCGGGGATGGGGCCTCTCTCCTGGAGGCTCTCCACCTGCCCCGCACACTGTCCACTCAGGCCACAGATGTCCTCTGTGGGTGGCAGATGCCAGAACTGTCCGAGGTGGCCTCGGGACCGTCCACGGCCCCCCCACCTCCCTTTGTGAGCTTGCTTTCAGTACCAAGGAGAGCAGCTGCCAGGCCGTGCTGGCCCCACACCGAGGTCTGTGTTCTCTGGGACACTGACGCCTGGGTTGGCAGCAGGCTGAGGTCAGGTTTGTAAACCACACAAAGGCAGAATTTTACATGGTTTTCTGCTGAGGCAGAAAGTGCTGCAACTATCTAGGGTGATGGCTTCTCAGGCAGTGGTTTGTGTGGGACAAGGTTTCCTCTTTTATCTGGGACATGAATAACCAACTTCCTACCATCCTGCCTGGCCTTTTACTATTAATATTATATAAGTTTCAGGTACACGGTGCTAGAGTTCAACATCAGTGTACACTACAGAGTGGTCACCACCACAAGACCAGCTGCAACCCACCCCTAAAGCCCTCCCTTCTGGTAATCTGCTCCCTGTATCTATCAGTCTGTTTTTGTTTCATTTTGTATTTTTAGATTCCGCATGTGAGTGAAATCATATGGCATTTGTCTTTCTCTGTCTGACGTATTTCACTTAGCGTAATACCTTCAAGGTCCATCTGTGTTGTCACAAATAGCAGGGTTTCATTCTTTTTATGGCTGAGTAATATTCCTTTGTGCTTGTACCATATCTTCTTTATCCATTCATCCATTGATGGATCCTTACATTGCTTCCATGTCTTGGGAGTTCCCTATCCATCCATCCATCCATCCATCCATCTGCACATCTCCTTGCCTACTGGGTTAGACAGGGCTGACACAGGCCTGCAGGTGCATGGGGCCCTTATCTCAGCAGAGCTGGTGTGAAAGTCTTACAGGGACCCAGATATTGGGAGGTGATTCTGGTTAAGCCAGCAGGAAATGGCAGTGCTAAGCCCTGAAACCAAATCTGGGGTGCTCAGGCTGACCAGGCCTGGACGCACAGGCCCTAAACTCCAAATCCTGCATGGCCAGGGCCTTTGCACATGTGTGCATGTGCGCAAGTATGCACGCATGTGCACAAAGGTCAGAGAGCAATGGAAGCTGTGTTGAATACAAAGTGTTGCATACATGACACGTGTGAGCACGTCATACACTCACACATGTGTGTACACACATGTACAACCCAAAGCACACCCACAGCCACCCTTTCTGTGCCCCTGGGAAGCACTTTTAGAGATAACAGGTGAAAATGCGCAGTCCCAGCCCTGGGAGACTTGGAGCCCGTTTTTGTCCCGAGTCTTTGCCTGGTTAGTGGTGAAGAGTGGGGCTTGGTGACTGGTTGGAGCCTGTGTTTGCAGCGCTGGGCCTGGCATGGTGAATGTGCCAGGCAGGCAGCTGAGCGAGGGCTCAGGCCAGCGCGGGGCCAGGTCACAAAGATGGGCTGCGGGAAAGGGAGGGATGGGCCAGGCTGTGGCAGCTGCAGGGGAGGCGCCTCTGCTGCAGGTCCATTAGCAGCATGGATGGAGGCTCCGGGCTGGAGCCAGAGATGACTTAAGAGAGCACCAGAGGAATGGGACGTGGTCCAGGAGAACACAGCCCCATGCCAGGTGAATAATTCAGCAGGCCGGCTGAGACAGGAGGCAGGCAAGGCTGCTCCGAGCAGCCAGTGAAGGGCAGGCAGGACGAGGGCTGGCAGTGGGTTCCGGGTCATCCCCACACCCATGGAGAGAATGGTGGGGAAGCAGAGGTAAGGAGGGCTCCCCACCCAGCCCTCAACTTGTGCCTGAGCTGATGCTTGGCCTCACCAGGGAGAGGGTTGCCAGAGGGCACTGCCTGGGCACTGCCTGACCACACGGGGCTCAGGACACTTGCTGGACCTCCCACTGAAGAGCAGGAATCCACGGTCAAGACAAGGTCAGGGGAAAGGTCTGGAACGTGGGTGTCAATTTGGGGTCATCAATATCTGGGTGACCTTGAAGCCTTGGAACTGGCTGAGGTCACTGGGACTGTGGACAGCGGGGAGAGGAAGCCTGAGTCCTGCAGCCTCAGGAAGGGGAGAAAAGAGGGGAGGCTGGGATGGGGAGTGTGAGAGAGAAGTTGGGGGATGCAGTGTGTGCAGTCTGGCCAAGCACACCATAAGTGCTCAATAAACATGAAGTCCTTGGTGGCTCAGACAGTAAAGAATCCGCCTGTAATGCAGGAGACCTGGTTTCGATACCTGGGTTGGGAAGACCCCCTGGAGAAGAAAATGGCTACCCACTCCAGTATTCTTGCCTAGAGAATTCCAAGCACAGAGGAGCCTGGTGGGCTGCAGTCAGTGGGGTTGCAAAGAGTCGGACACGACTGAGCGACTAACACTTACACTCTTTTCAGTAAGTTATTGGCTCAAAGCTCCCTGGTCAAGAGACTGTGGGACTCACCTGCCTGAGTCCAGACGAACAGATAGCAAGCTGGTCCCCAGTGTCAGTGTGGTGTCCCTTCGGCCACGTGCCCACGTTGCTATGGTTCCCCTCCTCCGCTTCCTGGTGTGAGGCTCGGGTCACACAAGCTTCTAGGAGTGTGGGGGCTATGCCAGACCCAAGCAAACCATTACCCACCTCCTGCATCCTCTTCCATCAAAGGTGAGGAAGGGCCTCCCGTGGACGTCCACTCAGAGCCATATTCACCGTGACTAGAGGGCAGATGTTGCAGGCCCATTGTTCAGGAAAGAATACTGAGGCCCCCACAGGTGGAGTCCCAGTGCACAGTAGGACAAGGCCCTGCCCTGATGGCTCCCAGTGCCCCATTCTGATGGAGATGAGCCTCTGAAGTCACCGCCGTAAGACAAGGACAATGATTCTCCAACCACCAAGAGGGGAGACAGGTCAGGACAAGTGGCTGTCCTGGGACACAGATCAGCTGCATCTAGCTGGGGACACCATTCCCCATGAGCCCCCTGTGGCCTGGGGAAGGAAGGGTTGGCTGTGGGGGGTGCTCTGCTCACGTCATCATGACCACAACTGCTGGGGGCTCTGGCTATGTCAGCCTGGGTACTGGTCAGGCCTGGGTATTAGAGGGTGTGCTGGGCCTCGCTTGGACAGCCTCAGGGGAGGCCAGGCCTCATGAACATCAAGGCTGCCTTAGCCAGCTCAGACTGCTGCAGCAAAATACCACACACTGGGTAGTTTAAACAACAGAAATTCACTTTCTCAGGGGTCTGGAGGCTGGGAGTCCGAGATCAGGGCGAGCACAGTTTGGTTCTTGGCTCCCTCTCTGGCTGGTGGACAGCTGCCTTCCTGCCAAGTCCTCACAGGGCCTGCTCTTGGTGTGCATGTGGACAGAGTACTCACCTTATGGGGCCATGAGGGCCATATCCTCATGACCTAATGTAACCCTGATTGCCTCCCAAAGCCCCAGCTCCAAACACCATCACATTGGAGGCAAGGCTTTAACACATGCATTTGGGGGAATTTTAGGAGGATGCACACTCAGTCCAGGACATGCAGAAATCCTCAACAGATACTGAGAAATCAAATGCAGCAAGAGTAATAAATATGTCATAAGTAAGTAAATGTCAGCTGAGGCTGAAGCTCCAATATCTGGGCCACCTGATGTGAAGAGCCGACTCATTGGAAAAGACCCTGATGCTGGGAAAGATCGAGGGTTGGAGAAGAAAAGGGTGACAGAGGATGAGATGGTTGGATGGCATCACTGACCCAATGGACATGAGCTTGAGCAAACTCCGGGAGATAATGAGGGACAGGAAAGTCTGGAGTACTGCTGTCCATGGGGCCTCAAAGAATCGGACACAACTGAGCAACTGAACAACAGCAACAACAAAGTGGACTTAGCCCTGCAGTGTGTGGCTGGCTCGGTGCTCAGTACAACTCAGGGAGTGGTGAGGACCAGGCCTGAGCTGCCCTATGCCTGGTGGGGGAGGCAGAGTGCAGCCGGAAGCTGGGTCAGGTGGGCAGTGGCGTCAGCACATTGATGCAACATATTCCTTTTCAACATCAAAGTCTGACCAACATCTTCATCACCAGCATCAGCTGCCCACCCTCCCGCCTCCACCACGGGGAAAGGGGGGCAGGGCTGGACTCAGTCTGAGCTGGGGGCCACCAGTCCACACATGGAGTTAGGAGCAGAGGGCTGGAGCCCATTCTGACCCCTACCCCCCATTCTCTGGGCCACTCTGGCTGCTTGGGACGGCAGAGACTTAGTCAGACCCAAGTTTCCCACCCCACACACCAACTCCAAGGGGTGAATAATTGATGGCAGAGCCGATGAGCTCAGAGCTGGCGGCGGGGGCGGTCTGGCCGGATGGCAGTGACTCAGCTGGAAGGAGGAGATGGGAAGCAGGCGTATCTCATGCACACCCAGCCCCGCGGTCACAGGCAGGAAGGGGGACGTGAGACATATGGGCCTTGACAGCTTAATGGCCTTTGGTTAAAGCAGCCGCCCCTGAACAAGTTAGTTTGGGGAAGCTCTATGCAGTCTCAACTGCTCCATCAGCTGGGCTGGGAGGGTGAGGACAGGCGGGGTTCTCAGCCCTGCTGGGGTCTGAGGACAAGGCCTCTACACCCCCTCCCACTGTGCTCACTCCCCTCGAGCTGTGGAGCTGCGGAGCTGTGCGGGCGGGGAGGCAGCGGGAGCAGCAGCAGCAGCAGCAGCGTGGCCAGGTAGGAGGGGCAGAGGCCAAGTAGGAGGGGCCCTGAGTGGGAAGGTGGGGCCACTCGGGCCAGCCCTCAGCCCCAGCCCTCAGCTCCAGCCCTCCAGCAACTCCCATCGAGCCCCCAACTGGGACCCCTTTTGGGGCGTGGTGCCGCCCTCCCCTGCCCCTCCTGTGAGAGCTGGCTTCTTGGAGATGGCCAGCCATTCTCCCAGAGCTGCCTGCAACAGGGACAGTGGGAGGAGGGTGCCCTGCAGCCCACCCGTCCTCCAGGAGCCAACTGAGGGATGGCTCACAGCAGTGTCAGGATCGAGCCGCAGGCTGGGAACCCAGCATCGGCCGCTGCTGGCCAGGTGAACAGGCCACCGTTGGAGACGTGCTGGCCACTGGGAATCACGTGACCTGTATCTGTCATAAACACTTCTCTGAGTCACTCTGTGGCTTGATGCACAGTTGGGCTGGGCAGCCTGGAACATTTAAATTTTTCACCCTCTGGAATTGCAAGGGAAGTCCCCTCCGAAGTTCTCCCTCACACCCTTCTGAGCCACTTTATAACATTCAAGTTGCTGCTCATGCCTCTTGGGCACAATTTCATTAACAAGGAATAGAGCGCTTGTGGGTGACGCCCTCCTCTACCTGTGAGGACCGAGCTGCTTGACTTTCACGGAAGTAGGCGGCAGCATCTGAGATTCTGAAAGGAGAGAAAGATGCTGCTGGTCGGAGAGACAGACAGGTGGGAGGTTCTGATGAAGAAAAACCCCTCGCTGGAGAACAAAGGGTAAAAATAGCAGCCCAGCTAAATGGACCCCACTCCCAGCCAGCGATGCTGGCACTTCCTGCTCCCTGCTCTCTGAGGACCCATGCACTGACCCTGCGCCGGGAAGCTCTGGGCTGGGGGCCAATGGAGCACTCTCAGAGCTGAGAGAGGCCCAGATTTAACTGGTGTTATTCATTAGCTGTTTTACTCAACTGGCTGGCCGGGCCCCAACACAGCCCCGGCTGCCTCCAGGGTTGTAGAGATGTGGGACTCTGGGCGAACATCCCCCAGGGCTGGGCAGTGTACACCTCACCACCCCCCAACAGCATCCTTCTCCTTACACTTTGGGGACATGTCCCAGAGACCCCATACTCCCAGAGCTCACCACCCCTCCCCAGGCCCCACCCAAGGAAGCTGGCTGTCAGCTCTCACTTTCTGAGAATTTGGAACCCAGACAGATGGATGAGAGGCAGATAAGGAATATTTGTTATAGCTTCAAATGTCAAAAATCCCTGTGCATAAATTGCGGGCCCAGGTGTGTCCCCCACTGTGGGTGACTGAGGCTTTGGTCTGGGGAACCTCTCAACTACACACCTGTCACAAGCAGATTCTCTGAGCTGTGGGACAGCTGGAACCTCAGTTCATTCCAGCTCAATGGTCACACATGGAGGAGTGTGAGGGCCACTGTGTGTCCACCTAATTTTAGGTTATTTGGTTTCCTCTTTAAATAGCAACCAAAGTGACTAGCAATGTGCATGCGTGCTTCGCTGCTTCAGTCATTCTGACTCTCGGTGACCCTATGGACTGTAGCGCGCCAGGCTCCTCTGTCCATGGGATTCTCCAGGCAAGAATGCTTGAGTGGGTAGTCATGCTCTCCTCCAGGGGATCTTCCCAACCCAAGAATCAAACCCACATCTCCAACCCACGTCTCCTATGGCTCCTGCATTGCAGACGGGTTCTTTACCCACTGAGCCACCTGGGAAGCCTGCCCTTCTCCACACTAGGAGCATAAGCCATTTTAAAAGTCTCCTCCTCCAGGTATGTCCAGTGGTGGCACAAGCCCGTGCCAAAGAAGGAAGAAATACAGGTGAGGGCAGCTGGAGGGGGCAGAGGAGTGAGTGGCTTCCAGCCCAGAGGCCTCAACTTTCCCCCCAAGGGGTCATCCAAGGACCAGGATTTTTAGGAGTGGAGCGCCTGCCCTCCACACCCCTTGTCTGGCCAGGCAGCAACATTACAGTCATCGGCTGCAAGGATGCTAAACATAAAACGATTGCTTTCCGGGAAAACTGCTGACGCGTGGGACTCTCTGGCAGAGAGAGAGCTTGAGGGAGTCGGGCCTCCTGGATCCGCTTGACACGTGATGGCTTAGACCGTGATCAATTTTCAGTCCCTGGAACGAAAATAGTCTTGATTTATGAAATTCCACAAGTCAGTTCTTCTCTATGTCGCCCGGCATTAGAAGCAGTGGCGTTCTCCCAGGCAGGCCCGTCAGGCAGAGGGGTGACCTCAGACAGGTCCATCTGAGACCTTCCCAGCACCCACTGTGCCCCAGTGCCTCACACCTCCAGATACAGCAGAAGCAACTCAAGTGTTTACACCTCCCAAGGAGCCCAACCATACCCACACGGGCCGTGTCTGCAGGATCCTGTTTCTGTGTTTCCATGGCTTTCACAGGCTCCCCTCTCTGAGACCTTGTTTGCGCTTGCTGGGGTCAGCAGTGGTTCTGAAACTGACTCTGACCTCAGGGGTCACCACCCGGAAGATGAAAGATGATGAATTAAGGGAAGACAACCCTCTCCAAGTCCACCCACCAGAAACACTTTGTGTTCAGAGGGGTTGATGAAGATCTATCAACTTCAACCCATTTAAAAACCATATAATTATATTCTGTCTGCAATTTCTGGTCACTAATGCAAGACCCTCAGCTAATTAGGTAAGTAAAGTATTTGAAGCATCGTTTAGAATCGTTGAGTCACCACATACCCCAGTCTGCCAGACAGCTAAAGTAGTGGGCACACAGATGAATCATTTTATTATTCTGGGATGATGAAACAAGCACCACCGAGGAAAAGACTGATGTATTTGACCACTTGAAAATTTAAAATGCCTGTATGGTTATAGATACCATAACTGAAATTAAAAGCAAACGGCAAACCAAGAATAAGTGTTTCAATCCATGTTACAGATGGACAGTCAACAGTGTTCTGAAAATGAAGTACTTAAGTACTGAAGCACTGACACATCCACAGAAAATGAACAGAAGACTTGAACAGGCATTTCACCAACTACACCGAGCAACTCACGACAAATGCCTGACTGTGCCTGAATCAAAGATACACAGTGAAAGAGCCAATGACATTCAATTCATCATCTGCCAAACTGGCAAATGATGATTTACATTGTAAAGCCAATTCTGGCCAAAGGAGAGAGAAAAGGCATTCTTATGCTCCGCCAGGAGAAGTAGACATGGGTGTGTCGTTTTCGGAGGGTGCAAAGACAGACCAAAACCCCAGTAAAATTCGTGGAAATGTGTCCATAGGAAAAAAGTTTCCACCAGAAGGTTTTCATGCAAGGATAGTCATCCTACATAATCCCCAAAGCTGGAAACAGTCCGTGTAAGTTAGATAAATTATGGTGGAACAGGATGTAGCCACCAAGAAAGCTATAGATGAATATTTACGGGCACAGAATGGTATCCATTGTACACTGTGAAGTGGAGTGAAGGGGCTGAGAAAACCGGGTGGTAACATGTGTGCACTATCTTATAAGAAAGGAATGAGTAAATAAGTAGACGGTGAAGGGCATGTTGACCCTGGTCACTGCTCTCAGGTGACCAAGCGACTGTTGGGAACTTTCTCACTACAAACCAGAAGAAATGACAAGACGATGGGTTTCTTAGCTCCACTGCTGACTAATCAGCTTTCTGTTCCCATCGATTTTGTTCTATAAATCACTTCCAATTGAATTATCTGGAATCATAATGCAAAGAGGCACGCACTTGAATGAGACCAGCAAACACAGACGAGACGAGGACGACGGGCCCCTCCTTTCAACCGATTCAGTGCGTCGATTACTGTAATAACAGGGGAGGAAGCGGCAGGGCGGCCGGGGCAGGCCCACTGTCATAATATTTTCCTTGCAATTAAAACAGAATTTTTAAAAGGTAACGTGAGTGGTGAAGAGGAAAAATCAGTGCCTGCCTTTCAGAGGTGAATAAAGGCGGACCGTGGGAAACAGGACCTGCATTCCAGCTCTCCGCTCACCAGCAGTGGCACCCGGGCAAGCTGCTTAACCTCAAGGCTTTATCTTGACCTGTAACATCGGGGGTGGGGGGATGAGCCTGTCTGCCCTGCAGAGGGGTTGTCACGGGGTTAGAATCCTCTTCAGAAGTGTGTGGCTATTGTCAGGTATGTTAAGGTATGTCAGGTATTTAAGCATGACAGACTCCTTTCCATTGGAATTTTGATTGGATAAAACTTACAGAAATCCAGTTAAGGCTCATGCATACCCTAAACCCATCAGCTCTGCACAGACTCCCCAGGCAGTACCATTCACGACAGCCCCAAGCTGGAGACAGCCCAGTGTCTATGTGCCATTTAAAGAAGATATTTTCATTTATTTATCTGGCTGCCCTGGATCCTAGTTATGGCATGCAGGACCTTAGTTGTGGTATGTGGGATCTAGTTCCCCGACCAGGGATCAAACCTGGGCAGCCTGCCCTGGGAACTCAGAGTCCCAGCCACTGGATCACCAGGGAAGTCCCTCTATGTGCCGTTTACTGGATAAATTGTTGTGTGTTCGTACAACGGCACACAACACAGCAACGCAAAGAAAGAGGCTGCCACTGTCTGAGACAACCAGGATGAGTCTTGCAAACATAATTTACATGAAAGAAGCCAGCCACACGCACACATACTGAATGATTCCACCAAAGGTAAAAGACAGGAAAGTTGGAAAAGAGGACGCAGCCTCTCAAAAAAGTGAACCTAGAATTGTCATCTGACCCAGCATCTCCGCCTCTGGCTATTTACTGGAAGGAATAAAAGCAGGATCTTGAGGAGATGTTCACACAGAGTTCTTCGTAACAGCATCACCAAAAGGTAGAAACAACCCAGGGCCAGTGACACCCTCTGCCTTCTATTTGGGGGGACGTCAAGCCCAGGCCTGGAGGAGCCGAGGCCTTGATGATTTGAGGCAAGGCTCAGATTGGCTCACCCGGCAGCTGAGTCCAGAGGACACAGTCAAGGACACCCCCTCCCGAGAGGATCCGAGGGGACACCTGAGGCCCTTCAGGTTCCTGGAGACACAGGGATGGGAGAAGCGAGCCTGCTGAGGGATCCTGTAACTTCCTTTTCTGCTGCAGTGAAGACGGGGACTCCCGGGCATGGAAGAACCATACCTGCCTGGACACACAGCCAAGAGCGAGAATCTGGCCCAGAGGCAGTGCTCCCAAAGTCACCAGCAAGGTAACCTTCCTCCATGAAGCTGATTCACTCCCCTCCCTCCTGGGAAAGCTGAGTCCCTCATGCACCCCAGGTTCTCACTCAGCAGGACCGGCAGCCAGCCAGCCGTCCCTCCACTCCTGCCTGCAGACACCGGCAGAGATACCCGCTGTCCTGCGGCTGCTAGAGTTGAGGTAGCCGGGCAGACCCAGGCCCGGAGACCCAGGGCTGCTGATGTGCTCTGAGCCCAGAGCACAGAGAAGCCGGCTCCTGTCCCTCATGTCCACCTGTTCCTTCCGCATGGAGGCCCTCCTCCAAGAGTAGGTTTCCTGCACAGCCACAGCTGTCTAGGGACCCGAAAAGAGGGCAGGAGAGGATGGTGACCGGACACCCCTGCCAGCCTGCCTGTGTTCCTGGTGGCTCCAAGGTCCCAAAGCAGCCGGCTGACTAATCACCTTCTGGGCGTCATCACCTTCCTGGACATGCATCCCAGGGAGGCGCTGCCCAAAGGCTGTATCAAAACACAGAGGAAGAACAGGTAGGAAACACAGGTGAGAGGTGGAGACCAGGGTGGCATCCAGGTCTGTGTGACCGGTAAGCAGCCACCCTCCGTGCCCACAGGGTTTTCACTGCGTCTGCTGCCCAAGGGAGGTGCCGGGAGAGCGGGTGTCAGACCGCCCTGCTTCTCGTCTATCTTCTAGTGCTGTTGCTCACCCGCAATGGCTGGAGAAGGCTGCCAGCACCTCACAGCTTGCACAAGGTGATGACCTCAAGGGACACAGGACAGCATCGCTGGGATAAAGCCACAGCCACCTCAGCAGACCCAGGGCTGGAGGACCAATGTCCCATCATGGACCCCTCACTGTGGCCCCAGCTCTGGAGGGTTCCATGGCCCCACCCTGCTCACCACTGGGCTCCCTGCTTCTCGTCTCAGGCTGGCTTTGCTGGCTTTCTCAGTTCTGGCCCTGACCAGAACACTGAGAAAGCAGAACTCTAGGTGTGCAGGTTCCCTACTGGTGCCCAGTGGATCAGGCTGCCATGTACCTCCCCCCACATACACATTCACCGCCAGGGCCACCAGACTCCTGCCCCTACCCGAGTCAATCTCACCACCAGCCCCACAGCCACCCAGGAGCCCAAGAGTTTGGTGGGCCAGGCTCAGGTCGGCTCCCCACTGGCCCTGCCAGGGGTCTCCAGCCCACTGTCCCCTGGCCTGCCTGGAGAACTCATGGTCCCTCAAAGACTGGAGAGTTTCCCAAAGAAAGAGTCACTACTTGTCAAATGTCCCCACTGCAGCTGCTGATGGCAGGTACCCCCCATGTGACCTCCACTTCTTGAGCACAGGGTGGGGTGGGGGCTGAATGAGTCTGGGACACAGTAACCCAGGAAGTGACTCTGATGGAAGGGTGAGGAGGCCACTGTCTGTGAGCAGTTAGTAACCAGTGGAGCAGAGTCCCTCTCTGGAAATGCCCCCTGCTGGAAACACCCCAGGAGAAGTCTGCTGCCTTGCAGGGGGATCATCTGTCACCCAGATTGGCCCTCCTGCCCAAGCCCTCCAGGATCTGCCTCCTCTGACAGGCTGTGGGTGGGGGCCAGGACACCCTCCAGGCCCCAAGAGCCTCTGCATGGTCCAGCCAATGGCAAGAGGGAGAGGAAGCTCCTGGTTGGAACACCCTTCTGGGAGCCCAGGGCAGGGCCTTGTTTCTGGTTGGAGACCAGCCTCTCCCTTGGGCCCCAGCTGGTAAGCTGAGCCCCCTCTGCAAAGAAGGGGTCAGTGGGACATCCACTCTAACCACTATGCTGGGGACTGCGCCCCAGACTGACCCTCCTGTGGCAGAGACCATGGGCTTCACACCACTCTGTAGTCAGCACTGTGCCCACCACCACACCCACCTCACGTAGACACACACAAACACAGAGACACAGACACACACATATAGACATAGACACACACACAGAGACACACGCAAACATGCATAGACATAGACACACCAGAGAGACACAGACACACACCCACAGAGACACATAGACATAGACACACACATACACAGAGACACAGACACACACATATAGACATAGACACACACAGACACACGCAAACATGCATAGACATAGACACACCAGAGAGACACAGACACACACCCACAGAGACACATAGACATAGACACACACATACATAGAGACACAGACACACACATATAGACGTAGACACACACAGACACACGCAAACATGCATAGACATAGACACACCAGAGAGATACAGACACACACCCACAGAGACACATAGACATAGACATAGATATACACAGAGACAAAGACACACACAGAGACACACAAATATACAGACAAACATAAACACACATAGACACACACAGACACGTATAGATACACACACGGAGACAGACACATAGATACAGACACACACAGTTACATATAGACACACACACAGACACGCATAGACACTCACAGACACATATAGATACACACACAGACATACAGGCACATACACAGGCACACACAGACACACATAGACACATACACAGACACACACAGAGACACAGACACACACACAGACACACATACACAGAGACATATAGACACACACAGACACATATAGATGCACACACATATAGACACATACACACACATGGACATACACACTCTTCTGCCACCCACAGAGACACTCACAGCCTCCAGAGTCACTCACCACTAGGTGGCACATTAAACCTTCAGGTTTTGATTGTTAAACTCCTGCGTCTAGATTATCATGGTGGAATAAAAATATAATAGAGCCTCATATGTAATTTTACATGAAACAGTTAAAATTAATTTTAATACATCTTTGATTTACCCTGAAATAGCCCCCAAATTATCATTTCAACATATAATGAACATCAGGGATTATTAATGAAGTATTTTACTTTCTTTTTTTCTGCTGAGTCTTCAAAGTTCCCAGGTATGTTTTATGCTTACAGTGCATCTAAGTTCAGAACCTAAATCTTTATCAGAAATCATTGCTTATACTTAAATTTCAAAAGATCTATAGTCAAAAAAGATACTCATTTACCTGAGTTGTCTTAAACATACTTAAAAGCTTTCAAAAACTGCACAAGTATCAGTTTAAGTTTTTAAAGGTAACTTAAAATCAGATTAATGTGCTGGGTGGCTGGGACTGGGTTTCAGAGGCCGTGTCTCCAGCCCCCACCTTCAGGTAGCCCACCTGGGTTAACAGCCGTGAGATGACGTTACCGGGGTTCTAAAGGACATGCAAGGTGGGGCAGGAGCAGATGCATGCCCTGCTGGCATAGAACCAATAGCAGAAAAGTCTCAGTGACCAGGCACTAGCTGGGTGACCTGGGCGGCCAACCCCACCCCTGCAGAGAGATGCCAGCTCAGATCCCAGGCCAAGGGATTGAAAGCCCTTGGAGTAGGCACAAAGAGGAGAAAGGACAGCAAGGGGACCTGGGGAGGGAGGGTGCCTGAATAGCAGCTGAGACGCCGGGTTGTGGGCGGAGAGTAGTCCCTAACAATACCTCCATCCTAACCCTGAATCTGCGAACCTTGCTTGGCAAAGGGGTATGAGCTGTGAGATGGGAGATGAGCCTGGTAGTCTCCGGGGTTTAGAGCACCCTGCCTGGAGGCTCAGAGCCAGAGGAGACGTGTGATGCAAGCAGAGGCGGGAGCGGTGTGGGGAAAGGGCCATGAGCCGTGGGGTGTGGTGCATTTGAAAGCCGGAAGCTTTTTCCGGATGGCGGGAAAAGCCTCTGGGAGGATCTCCATCCTGCAGACACCGGAGGCAGGGAGACCAGGACTCTGGCCCCAGAGCTGTAAGGTGCTGGCCGTGTGCTGCTCTTGGTCAGCTCAGGGACGGGTCATAGTAGCCAAGGCTTGCCACCTCCCCGGGAGGAGCTGGGTGCTGCCAGCACCATGAAGTTGCGAGAAGCCATGGCTGCTTTCAAAGGTTTGATCCGTGCTTCTTAAATATTAGTGTGTGATGGAACAGTGACCCCAAGGCCACACCCTTCTGGGAAGCGTGTGGTCTTGTCGCCTGAGCTCTCCTACACCCCCACTTACTCCCCCACTGCACATATGGACAGACTGAGGCCCATGGCGCAACCCACGTGCCAGCCTGGTGGGCATGGACCACGGAGAAGTCCAGATGGGGCAATGTTGTAACATGCCTAGGGTTAGGGTCAGGCTGGTCAGGTCTGTCCTTGGTTCCCTGGACAGACCTACTGTGCTGTGTAAAACTTCCCAGGGTTTCCCTCCTGGAGCATTTAGGAGTCTCCGTGGGATGACGGGGTTCACCTGTGTGTGCTGGAGTGACACCCACTCACGGGGACAGATGTCCCAGTCAGAGACAGAGGGAGCTGAGACAGGAGCCACGTTGCTTCCTCAACCAGAGAAGAGGAAGAGGGTGGCATGAATATTCAGATCAGTGATGTCTATGAACCTGAATAGCATCACTTGTGTCAGCAGGGCGGTGCAGGGGGCACTCAGAGAGCTCTGGACCTGACCCCACCCTGGGGGACTTCCAGCCTTACGCAAGCTGACCGTCAACTATTTTTTCTGCTCTAAAGATTCGATTGCTACTGAACCCACTTTTGGTGTTTACCTGACTTCCAGGTGCTTACCCTGGGAGGTGGGGGAGGGCCTGGCTCCTGTGCACCTCTCAGTCATTCCAGGCAGTTGTAGGGGTTTGCTGTGCTTTCTGGAAAGAGTCCATATGCCTGAACTCACAGTTTCACCCTGCACTTGTCACACAGGGCCGAGCCGCTTCTCTGACACACTGGCTCGTGTCCACAAGGACAGTCTGTGACACAGCGGTCCCACTGCCAGAGGGTCAGGAGAGGGTGCTATCAGAGGTTGCCAGGAGCCAGGCAGTCGGGAAAATTCTTTCTCAAACTGCCCCAGGGCAGAAACTTGCCTCCCTTTCTGGCCTGGTAATTTTCCAGAACTGAAATTTTCCTCTCAAGGGGCAGGAAGGACATGAAGCCACTGGCAGCTCAACCAGAAACATTTCCGACTGACCAGAAGTCATAACTGCCCAGAGAGGAGCCAGGACGTGACTCAGCAGAACAAGGGGGTGGGGGCAGGGGCGGAGGCAGCCTAGGGACCGCAGGGCACCCCCAGGTCTATGGAAGCTGGGGGGCCTGGCCACCCCCTACTTTTCAAACCATGTGCTCTCTGGCCATACGTTAGGGGCCCTGATGGGTGCAGAACAGTCTGGAGAAGGTGGTTCAAGTGAGCAAAGACCCAGGACGGGGCCAAAGGCAGGAGAGGGGCTGAGGAGGTCACTACTCCTGTTCCCATCTCCAGCTCCCACCGTGGGAGCATCTGGGGGCAACAGGAGGATACGCCGGTGAAGGCTTCTCCCACTTGCCATGCGGGTGGACGGCTCTGTGTGCTGAGCTCTGCACAGCTCCCCCTAGATGACCCCTGAACCAGACCCAAGCAGAAGGGAAGTCACGTGTCAGGCTGAGCCTGTGTCCGGGAATCCTGCTCTGTCCTCAGGGCATGGGGTAGGATGGGGATGGAGGGCCCCCCGGAAGGTGACGTTCCGGTGGGCACCCTCAGGACTCAGCAGGTACAAGGGTCACACTGCCCCTCCTTCCCTGACCATCTGGGCCCCTGCACTGCCCCCTCCAAGGCCACTTGGGATGGAGCTCCCAGACCTTGGGCCTGCTGGTCATGGCAGCATAACCGTGTTGACTGATGTACTACTTTTGACCTGAGCTCAGCCCCAGAAGTGCTGGGAACAGACCCTCCCCACTTCTAGGCAACTTCTGCAATTCTGTATTTGGATATCTCTACGGGAAGCTCTTTGTTATTATCTATGTAATCACTATCCAAAAAGGGAAATACCCATTCAAACCACACTTTGCCAGTTTCACCAGAAAGACCAGATAAAGCCGGAACTTGCATGAAAGGATGGAGCGAGGCTTCCTTCAAGACAGAGGAAGTGGGCATCACATCCTCCGGTGTCCAGAGGGGCCATACTGTCCCCACTCTCTAGCATCAGCAAGGAACAAGTGGGGATGACACAGACTGTGTCCCCAAGTCCCCCAGTCCCTGTGGCCACCGGGAGTTTCAGGTTGGCCTGAACAGAAGCCAAAGCCAATCAAGTCCACGCAGGTCAGCGGAGCCCTGGGTGTGCTCCCAGAATCCCCTGTGGGGAGGCCCCCTTTCACTTTCTTCCCCAGAAATGAGGGCGAAGAAAACGTAAATGCAAATCCCTGTTTCACTAACTCAGTTATCATAATAAACCATCTCCCTCCCTGGTGGCTCAGATGGTAAAGAATCTGCCTGCAATGCAGGAGACCCAGGTTCGATCCCTGGGTTGGGAAGATCCCCTGGAGAAGGGAATAGCAACCCACTCTAGTCTCCTTGCCTGGAGAATCCCCTGGACAAAGGAATCTGGTGGGCTACAGTCCATGGGGTTGCAAAGAATTAGACACAACTGTGCAATTAACACTTCTTTTCCATGTCCAGGCAGCTGCCTATGAGTTAGAAGAGAAGCTGAGAAAGTGCCTTAAGAGGAGGATCCTCAGCCTGGGGTCACAGTCTGGGGTGGACACTGGAAGCTCGTGCAGGGGCAGCAGCTGGGCCCCGAGAGCGAGCGCTCTCCTTGACTGTCGCCCTCGGAAGAACTCTGCTCCATGGGCCTGCAGGCTGAAATTTCCACTGTTTTCCATCCTTCGGTTAATATGTTGCCCTGAACAAGACAGAACAAGTAGGACAAGGAAAAGCCCTCCCTGAGGCCGCCTTCCTGCCCTGTAGGACTGCAGCTGCTGGGATCCATTTCCTGCTCGAGAGAGCAGTGCCAAGGATAGGAGTGGGGGTGGCTGCCCACAGGCCGGCTCAAAGGCCACCCAGGGTCAGAAGACAGACAGGTCGTTCTCCGTGAAATGGGAGCAACCTCACCTGAAGGAGGTGGTGGAGCTTCACTGGCAGTACCTTGCTGCCCCCCCGGGCCAGTTCCGCACAGCCCACACTTCATACCCCCAGGGCTTTGCACAATGAGGCAGCTCATGTGCCAGGGCGGGGGCTGGGGCCGGGGTGGCGGGGCACGGGTACAGCTCAGAGCTGGATCCAGGGTGTGGGATGAGGAGCCCAGGGGAAGATGGGATGGCAGGTGACTTAGCAAGCAGTAGGCAGCCCTGCTCCCTGCAGCCTGGCCTTTTCTGGGTGCCCTCCTCTCCTTGGTCAAGACAGCTCGGGGCCCACTGAGGCCTCAGACCAGGAGCAGGGTTCTCTGGGTAGAAGGACACCTGGGGAGAGGTCAGAGGCCTTCACATGGGGTTCTCTGTGCCCCCTCCTCCTCTGTGCCCCTCTCTTCTGTTGGCAGCTCCCTCCCGGGCCCCTCCCAGCCGAGGGGCCCAGGGGGCCCAGGCCCCACATATGCGCCACCTAATTTCCACAGATGAGGGCCCATTTCTCATATCCAGGCTTCACTGTCCCTGAAACTCAGAGCACCACCAACACCACCATTGACCACACATCACTCACTACAGTTTGCCAGAGCTAGGGGGGAGTCTCCTTAGAAGTGGGACCCAGAAGGCAAGGATACCCCCAAGACAGTGCTCCTGTCACTGTGAGCAGAGCCTGGACAGAAGGCAATTAACACCTCCCAGGCCATGTAGAGACATAATTAATGAAGGTTATGAGGAAAATATTTATTGAACACTTGGTTTTTTCCAGTTCCCTGATTTGAGGCAACTGGCTATGAGTCACTTGTCATCCAGAGTTGAGTTAATCAGACTGGGCAGCCCCCACCTCGCTCAGCCAACTGTGGAGCCTGCCCTCTGGGGCCCCGGCCTGCACAGATGTCCCACAGCGGCTCCATCCTACGGACAGGCATGGTTGTCTATGCTTCACCCACTGATGAACACTTCAGTTGCTTCCATCTCTTGGCCGTTGTGAATAGTGCTGCTGTGAATGTGAGTGTGCAAATATCTTCTCAAATCTCTGCTTTCAATTCTCTCGGGGATAGTATCCCCGAGAGAATTGCAGGATCATATGGCAATTCTGTTTTAAGAGGGGTTTTTTTTGCACAATTGCCAGCCTGTTTTCCACAGCGACTGCACCATTTTACATTCTCACCAGCAATGCATGCCAGCGGGCTTTTTGAAAAGCCCCCAGAGGGTAGAGAAGGGGGCGGGTGTGCTCTTGAGAAATGCTGACATGAATTCCCTGGAAATGCTGCCCTGGTGCCTCCCCCTGCGGCCCCGACCCACATGGGAGCCCAGGACCCGAGTCACTTGCAAACATGCAGGGGACAGGAGCAGAAAACAGTCTGAACCAAAGTGGGCCCAGCTCTGAGGAGGTTCAAGGCTGATGGTGGGGCTGGGGGGCTTCCAGGGGCAGAGAACAGCTTGGCCTACTGGTGGGGGAGGAGGGCTGCCTCAGGGCTGGATCCTCAAAGCAGCCCAGGCACCCTCAGCCCAGCACAGGGGAGCAGCCGGAAAAAGGGTCCTGATCGAGCAAGGGAGGGATGGGGAGGTGGGGGAGAGGGGCTGTGGGTTTGAGGACCAAGGGCTGGAAGGAGTCCAGCCCCTACCTCAGTGGGTGGTGTGTGGACTGACTGCGCCCACAGCTGGATCTCGCCTGTGACTGGGGCCTGGATGGGAGGAGAGGGGCCATCCAGGGAGCTGGCACAGCCTTGGGGAGACACCCCCACCTCGAAAACATGGTGTCTGGGGACTGGGCGAAGCCCTCCTGCACTGACTCCTTTCCCTTGTGGCTTCCCGTGTGCTGAGCTGGGGGTGCCTGGGCCCCCTCTGAGAACCCAGCACACCCAGTGACGAGGGTGGGGGTGTCTGGGAATTCAGCACCCCTTGCCCCCACTACCCAGGGCTGACAGTGGGTGCCCTTCCCTACCTTTTGCTAAAACAGGTGCCAGGCCATAGGGGTGCAGCCACCAGGTACCTCACTCTGCTGCATCTGGGCAGCATGGACATCATCTGGTGACAAGGACCTCGCTCCCCATGTGACACTGGAAGTGGCCGTCACCAATCAGGACTGGAGAGACCATGGGTGCAGGAACACAGCCACCATGCTCAAGCCAAGAGTGAATGGTTCTCCTCTAAAATATTCTGTAATAGGGCTTCCCTATTCAATGGTTCAATGTTTAAGAGTCACCTTGCAACGCAGAGGACACCGGTTCAGCCCCTGGTCTGGGCACACGCGGCAGAGCAGCTAAGCCTGCGAGATGCAACTCCTGAAGCCTGTGTGCCCTAAGAGCCCGCGCTCTGCAACAAGAGAAGCCACCGCTGAGAGGCCTGTGCACCACAACTAGAGAAAAGCCCGTGCGAAGCAACAAAGATCCACCACAGCCAATAAATACATGTCTTAAACATCCTTTAATATTGTTATGATGTCGATCTTGCAATAAATAAAATTCCTGTGACAAACAGAGGAGGCAGAGGGAGCGATAGACACAGAGACCCAGAGAGCCGTGGTGAGGATAAAGCCTGGCGGGGGCGGGGGCAGAAAGTCAGTGAGGCTGGGGAGGGAGCAAAAGGAGTTGGGCCTCAGGAGGGACGTGGGACATCCTGGCCCAGGGTCTGGGGTCCCTGGGAGCCCTGGCAGTTGGACGCTGGGAAGGACAGGGCAGGACAATGCATAGGGTGTAGACAGCGAGCAGAAGGGGTAGATAATCTTGATGAAGTGCAGGGGCCCATGTGCACTGGCGCCCCGCACTGCCCCTGAGCTGGCACTGCACGAAGACACACAGAGCTGGCCCAGGGACCCATGGGGATAGCGGCAGAGATGACGGGCCAGGTGCAGAACAGGGAACAGGAAGAGTGAATGACTCAAGAGATGGTTCCAAGAAGTGGGTGTGGGCAGAGGGGCTCAGCTCTCTTGAGCAGATTCACTGAGATGAGGACTAGGGGAGGGAGCAGGTGAGGGCCACAGGAGGGGGTCCTGGGCCGTGACCCTGTCTGGGGAGCAACGGGAGAGGCTGAAGAGGACACCTCCTGGGACCACAGGGCTCGTGGGGAGAAGCTGGAGGAAGCCTGGTGGGGAAACGGGACTGGAGCACAGGGACAGAGGGAAGCAGCCCTGGATCACAGCAGCGCCAGGGCCTGAGGCAGAGAGGTATGACAGAGGACACCCAGTGGTGAGGCTTTGGACGGCGGGGGATGCATTCCCCAGAGATGCTGCTGCAGGGGCCTCGGCTGAACTAGGTGAGTGGTTGGGGACTGGGGGGCTGGACGGAGCTGAGGGCAGCAGGGGCAGTGTGGGGGAGGGGTCTGCACAAGAGGAGGATGGGGTGACCCGGCCACAGTCGCCGAGGTGCTCGGGTTCAGAGGTGACCTCATTAGCCCAGCCAGGAGCAGCTGGAAGGGTTTGGGGGGTTGAGAGGCATGGCCGCAGAGGGGGGTCCGGCAGGCCTGGCCCCCACCTGAGTGGAGGGGGAGGCTGCAGGGGGGAAGACAGGTGGGAGGCAAGGGTGCCTCTGCCGGCCTTGCTGAGCCCGGAGGAGACCCATAGGGCCTGCACACATGGGAACCCCTGGGGCCCCCAGAGCCACAAGTCGCCCCACTTCCTGCTGTGGATCAGGACATCTGGGATCCAGAAATTGACCAGGCTCTTCAAATCCCCTCAGGGGCTCCGTGTTCCTGGGGTTTAATAGAACATTCAGGCCTCTCAGCGAGCCAGAAAATCGCATGTGTACCCTGGAATGAGAAAATGTTCTCCTAGGTGGGAGAGGGCCAGCTCCTCTGCAGGGCACTGGCCATGGGCCACATGGCTGCAGAGGGTTTGGACAGACCTTCTCACCGCTAAGGGGCTTTAGATGTCGTTCACTCTCCCTGAGAACTCACTTGAACCCGCCCGCCCACTGGATGGGCTGTTCAGATCAGAGCAAGTCGGTACAAGCTGAACAGGGTCCAGGTGGCTGCCAGGCTTCCTGGGCTCCACAGACGGCAGACACCTCCCCAGAAGGAAGCGCAGGACCTGGAGACAGCCCCCTTATATGCCCTGGGCACTGTCTCCTGATTCCGCACCCCCCAGTAGCCCTTTCAGTAGCCTCAGCCTGACCCCAGGAGCTTGGAGAGGGCCAGGTTGGTCACTCTACCCCCAAGCGAAGCTCCTCAGGGACCCCACACACCTCAGGCAGACCCAAGTCTCAGCTGGTCGCCAGGAGGGTCACCCACAGGCCCAAGGGTCTCCTCCCTGATGGCAGTCCCTGCTTTCCTAACGCAGGTCCTTCTCTGCTCCAATGCAGTGGCTCTGTCTCCTCACAAACTTCACCCCTCCGAGGAGTCAGACCCCACCAGGGCCTGGCAGACCTGCCGTGGCATCCACAGCACCCGCCTGGCTCTCCATCTCCACCGGCAGACTCATCTGCCCCTGCTGGCCCAGAGCCACGGTTGGCCCTCCTTTCTGGCTGATGCAGAGCCATGTCATATCCTCTTTAAGGCCACAACCCACGGACTTGTCAGGACCCTGGAGGCAATCGTCCCAGAGGGGGCATCTCCCACCCAGCAACCCCCCAGCACCCTGAGAATGGCTGCAGGGCAGTGGCTGCTGCACTGTCTCAGCTCCATTGCTGAGCTGGAGCCCCAGATGGTGGGCTTCTCAGGGGGGAGTCTGTCTCTCTTCTGGTGATGGGAGGGGTGACTATCAGGCCTTGGCACCTATCAGTCAGATGCAGCAGGGCAGTCTAGGATGTCTAGCTGCAGCTGATCCTCTGATAGTTGGAAAGGTCCTAGATGGGGGAGGAAGATGTATCAAGGGCTCAGGCCACTATTTGCCCTGGCTTGGCCAGTCCTGGTGACTCAGTGAGCAGTAGGCAGGAAGGGGCCATCTCTGGTCATAGTTCTGGGACTCTGATAAGACCATCCTGAGCAGAGGAGACACTGGGGACCTCATAATGGAACCCAGAAATACGTCAGCTTCCAGGAGTGAAGAAGAGGGAAGACAGGAGGTGTGGTCCTGGAGGACTTCCTGGAGGAGGTGAGATAGAGATTTGCATAGTCAACAAAGAAGGAAATTTCAAGAACATTACAAGGGGAGAGGAACGAGGGTTGAGGAACAGCTCATGAGGCGTTTGTGGCATGAGCAGTGGACACGATGGGGAGAGCCCTGGAAGCGTGAATCAGCAGGCAGGTGGGACAGGGAGCCAAGAGCAGGCAGGACCATGGGGGACAGAAGACAAGGCCACTGGACAAGAGAAGGATGGGGAAGGAAAGGCACAGGGGAATCCAGAGGCCCAGAGCAGGATGACACACCCTGATCCACTGAAAAAGCAGAGGCTCCAGTCCCTTGGTGGCCCAACTCTGTCCCTCCATTCCTGGGCCATCGCTCCTTTTTTTGGTGGTCATGAGTGGCAGGACATTTGCTCCCAGGAGGTAGTGGCTTGGCGCTGGAGATGCCAAGGGCAGGGTCTCACAGCAAGGAGAGCTCCCAGCCCCTCAGTTTGCTGAGATTCTCAACCAGATGCAACGGGAAGAGAGGCCCAGGCACACTGCAGAGAGTGGTTAGTAACTGAATGTCTGCATTTCACGTCTTTAACACAAAACCTCCTCCGTGCAACATACTCTTCCTAGTCACCAGGCAGTTACAGGATTGAAGACTAACACCGGGCATCACAGGTGGGCGGGCTGGCATGCAAGCCAGGCGGGAGGCTTGGCGGGTGTCTCTCCGCGTGTCGGTGGACCCTGCGGTGTGGGCATAGCTGTGGTTGAAGCCGACGTAATAACTCACCTGAAGCAAGGGTCTTCAGGAACACGAGGTCTCCGCCAAGTGGACCTCCTGACCCCTCATCCACCCCCAGACTGGCAGGCAGGCACTGGGCAGGCCCAGGCGGCTCCCATGCCCTCCGCCTGGCAAGACATTTGCCTCTTTATGGAGGCGGATGCAGAAAGATCGCACACGTGGGTCCAAAATGAAATTCAAATGGTTTTTACAGGGAGATGCCAGGCAGCCGAGGCCCAGAGTCTGGACAACACAGGGCTCTGCTGGCGCCGGGGCCTGGCATGTCTCTTCCTGAGCTTCCAGCAGCACCTGTGCCCTGGAGCTGCTGGCATGGAGGTAGTGTCTCCCCATTTTGCTGCTGGCCTTCCCTAGAACGGAGGGTGCTCCGGATTTCCTCAGCTGTCAGGGCTCAAAGGGAGGGCAGGAAGTCCAGACTCCATCTTCTTCTGCCCAAAACCTAAACTTTCACCCAGGTTCTCTGAGCTATATCCAGCTGGTGGCTTCTAAAGAGAACTGGACACCATGGCATCTGCCAGCCCAGAAGCCTGACTATCACCAGCGGAATAAGCCAGACCCAAGAAAATGCTTGTGAACAGGGATCTCTGTTCCCATCGCCACTGCCAGAAGGGCCAACACATTCCTCCGTGTGATTTATCTGCGCATTCATAAGCCCAGGGAGAGCCTCCCCCATCCGCCAACATTTTGGGAGAATGCCCAGGACCTGCGCAAGGAAATCAGATTCCCTAGTAACTGCTTTCCAAGGCCACAGATACTCTAAAAAAGACAGATGGAACTGAAACTCGGACTTGGGAGAGTCACCTTGCTGGGGACTCACAAAGAGCGAGGAAGAGCAGGGGTGTTGTGGCCCCGAGTCAGCCCTTCTCAATTTGTCCGTACCAGCCAGCAGGCACCTGCACTGAGCTGGACAGTGGCCCAGCCCAGCAAGGCTGACATCTCAGTTCACATCAGAGGTCAGCAAAGCAGGGCGACTGGAACATAGAGATCCTGCCATGATGATGGCAGCTCACTCGGAGGGCCTGGGCATGCCCCGCAGGCTCTGAGCCCTGTGAGGGGGATAGGAGGCTGACAAAGGGCTCCGGGAGAGGTCAGCAAGTGGCCACGCAGACTCCAAAGCCATCTTCTCTGTTCCAAAGGTGTTCTCCCTGCCTAAGCTGAAATAACAACTTTGAGGAGACAAAACACTTTTTACCATCCACGGACTCTTGCTACCAAAGATCCTTCCAAAGACCCGTGCCCTCCCCTCACCAGAGAAACTTAATCCCCATGAAGCTCTGCCTTCCAGGATGTTTGGACAACTCCGGGTTGACTCTTTTCCCGGGACCATGCTGACCACATGATCGTCTTCTTGGGTATGCCAGGTACCCACTGTCGGCCCACACCTGGACCACACTGAATAATAACCCTCACCTGGACGCAACATCTAACAGATCACAGCTCATGCAGGCTTGCTCTGTCACATAGCCAATGCCCTTAACCTTCAGCAAAACTCTGTTATTCATGGAACACAGTTAAATCAGCCCACTTTGTTCCAGCATGTTCTCGTCATTTCTGAGACATGGTGTCAATTGTCACTAGATGGAAATGAACAACTTAGGAATCAAAAAAAGGAAGAACAAAAGACAGTTTCTAAAGATTCAAATAATATATATGCAAAGATCCCCCAAACAGAAGTGACCACAAAACACTCCACTAATGTAGGATTTTGTGTTCTGCAAATAAAGCATGCTAGCTGCGCCAGCTCATTTTTGAGTACCACGCCTAGTGTTCCCTTTTCCAGGCCAGAACCCCCAATGCCAAGCCGCTTGGAGCGGGGCCGGGGGAGGGGGGTGCTTCCTGTTTGGCCATGAACCCACTCCATGACCCGGAGAAAATTTCTGTCTTCTCTTCCGATAGCAGGAGGAGACATCCTTCCCCGAAGTGAGATGTCCAGCTGAAGTCAGCTAAAGTCCATAGAGAGAGGGGGGTGTCCACACCAGCACCCCAATTTCAGTTCGTTGTCAAGGGGCAGTGCTCCAAACACAATGCCAGAGGACAATGATTGACCATAAAAATGTGAAGATCTGGGCAGTTCCTAGAGCTGCCCAGATAGCAGTGGAACCTGGTTTGTGCTTTCTTTCCATTTTAATGACTTCCTCTGCAAAGTGCCCAAGTTCAGAAAGTTCTAGGGCACTCTACCAGGCTACCCTCATTCTCAAAAGTTGCTGTGCTCTGTGGGTGACCTCTTGGGCTTCCTCTGGCCCCTCCTAATTCTTCCAGGGGAAGATAGGGTCACCTGACCCCACAGTGCTGGTGGCCAGGATCTGAGCTAGATCTTGGACCCCTTGACACCCCGGGCTGCTGCTGCCCTGTGGCAGGCTGCATGGCACAGGGTCCCAGGACAAGCAGGGGCTCCCCAGGGCCTTTGGGGGTGCCTAAGCTCAGGCTAACCTTGTCCTTCACCATCTCCCTGACTTCAATCAAACTCATGTCCATCGAGTCAGTGAGGCCATCCAACCATCTCATCCTCTGTCATCCCCTTTTCCTCCTGCCCTCAATCTTTCCTAGCATCAGGGTCTTTTCCAAAGAGTTGGCTCTGTGGCCCAAGTATTGGAATTTCAATATCAGTCCTTCCAATGAATATTCAGGGTTGATTTACTTAGGATTGACTGGTTTGATCTCCTTGTTGTCCAAGGAGCTGTCAGGAGTCTTCCCTAGCACCACAGTTCGAAAGCATCAATTCTTCGTCGCTCAGCCTTCTTCATGGCCCAAATCTCACATCCGTACATGACTCCTGGCCATGATCTAATACCGCTTTCTCTCTTTATCTATTTTTTTTATGGTAACGTCTTTATGGTAATGACACAGACTTATTTTTTAAAAATAAATTCACTCTTTTAGTAAAATACATGTCTTGTTCAAAGGAAAAAAATGTGTAAATAATGGTTTCAAGGAATAAAATCTACAATGAAGTTTGGAAACACTGAGTCTGATCCTGCCTCTGACATCTGAAAGGCCTTCATAGCATCCCCATCAGAAGAGGGGCTAGTCCTGCTCACACACCTCCCATGATGGGTAGCTCACTACATACAAAAGGCAGGCAGCCCTATTTAGCTTTCCAGGGCCATGCTGAGCCCAGGTCTACAGGGCAACTCGACTCTCCAACCTCACGGGGACATCTCTGTATGGTGGGCACCCGTTCACACCTGCCAGCCTGCTCTGCCAGGTAAAACAGCCAACTGGGCAGCAATTCCACTTCCTCTTGGAGGGAGTCTCGCCACCCAGGAACAACAGTTGGTGGTTTTTTCTCTTAAAGAGCAGCACCAGGAGTGGAGGCCAGTGTTCCAGGAGGAACTTGACCTTTCCCGGCTTCCAGGAGCAGAGGCTTGGAGGCAGCCACTAGCCCTGGGGACATCACCAGGGATTCCCAGGCCCACAAGAGAGTGGGTAAAAGCTGGGCTCTGAAGGAAGAGCATTTCACAAATAACTGTGTGAACGGGGCCTTCCCCTATAAGCCCCAGCACCTCTTCCTCTGACTCGGACTGGCCCCCTCCGCCTCCCTCACAGGAAGAGGCCAGCCTCTCTTACTCCTTTGTGGTTCCGTGGGCTTTACAACCCTAGGGTCACATTTTGGTCATTATTCTGTTACCCAACTTATCTCAGGATTCAAACACAGACACATGCATGGTTCACTTTTATAAGTTTCTTTTCAAAATAGATGTAAAGCAAAATAAAAAGGGAAAATTGTGGAGTGTTATTGTGATCAGCTACTGATATGTCACTTCCTGGCAACTCTTATGAGTAGTACATGGGCCAACTTCTTGCCCTGTTTTATTTTATTCAGTGTTTTCAACAGCCCTTTAAGGAAGCTTCATCATCGCTCTTCGGTATGCTGTTTCATTCAACTGTGCTAAAACAACATCATAACTGAAAGGGTTTCCCCAGTGGCTCAGTGGTAAAAAAAAAAAAATTTCCTGCAATGGAGGAGAGGCAAGCAGGAGATGCGGTTTAGACGAGGGTTCGACCCCTGGGTAGGGAAAACCCCTTGGAGGAGGAAATGGCAATCCACTCCAGTATTCTTGCCTGGGAAAATCCCAATCCATGGGGTCCCAAAACAGTTGGACATGACTGGCCAACTAAATTTGTCATCACTCCTGCTTTACTGATGATGAAACTAAGGCTCTGAGAGACTAAGCACTGTGTTCAAGGTTAGGAACATGGGAGGATCTGAAGACTCCCTCATGCTGAGGGCAAAGGGTCTAGTGCTCTGCCCACGCCTGACATCTACTGACGTCAAAAAAAGGATCCTTTTACTGAAAAGGCAACATGCTGAAAACAGTGGAGTCCCCAAGGGAGGTGCCGGCCTCACCATACCGGCACGACCTGGCCCACGTCCTGGGCACGTCCCCAAACACGCAATCCCTAACTCTCAGGGGCGCAAGGCGCACCCGAAGGGCCATGCACTGGTGGACGTCCCAACCTGGACCAAGGCCAGACCGAGGCCGGCAGTGGCCGCGGTACCCGGAGCCTCCGCCCCGGCCCCCACCTACCACAGGAGGCCTTTCCGAAGCGGTAGGGCGGAAAACTCACTCCCTCCTACGTCCTGTCCCACCGTCTCCGTCCCACCAGCCCCGGTTCAGTTCCGAGTCAGATTGAAACTGAGTCGCAGCGTGACCTGGGCAGCAGACTTCACAGCTTGACTCTCGGTTTCTGGCCTGTGGCTCCGAGATGAGGGTCTCCTGGAGTTGGGACGGATTAGTCAGCGAAGGCGCCCAGCCAGAGCCGGCTCCAAGAGCAGTTGGGCTCTGGTGCGGCGGCGACCTAGGGGTTGGAAAGGCGCCAGGGCCCCGCCCCTCTGCCCGCGCTCATTGCCTCCCGGGATCTCGCGCCCCCTCCTCCCTGCTCCAGCCCCGGGCTCCTCCCCTCGCCTCTCCAGCCCCGCCCGCTCCGCGGCTGCAGCGAGCTAGGCCAGCTGTCACCTCAGTGGGAGGGCCCGGGGGCGCGAGGGGCCGGGCCCAGCCTACTCGGCGCTGCCATTGGCCAGAGTAGGTGAGGCCTCCGCGGGGGGCGGGCCCGGAGAGGATGAATGAAGCAGGAGTGGGCGCCGAGCTGCAGCCAGAGCGTGGTGAGCAGCGTAGCGGCCCGGACCTCTGGACGGTAAGTGCGCGGGGCAGCGAGGGCCGCGGAGGCTCAGGGCGCCTTCATGGGCGCGCCGCCTAGGTGCGCCGGGCCGCGACCTGCTGACGTCAGGGGCGCGGCAGGTGCCCGCAGACACTGGGCGGGGGCTAGGGGATCGAGGTGGCGCCGGCGCTGGCGCGGGTGGAATGCCAGGCAGCGCGGGACGCTGGGCCCCGGCAGTGCTCCCCGCCGCCCGCCTATCCCTTGGGACCGGCTTCAAAACTGACCCCCTCTCGCTTCTAGTTCCCCGGGCAGGGCACCTCCGCGGAGGCGCGCGGAAGGGAAGGGGACGGGTGTTGGTTGGGGCTCGGGCGGGAATGGAGGGAGGGCCTGGGGTGGTTGCCGGGGCAGGTGGCCCGGCGCGCACGCAGCTCAGGCCACGCGGATCGCGCCAGTACAAACGCTCCTCTCGGAGCGGCTGGGCCCCCACCTGCGGCGGATGCCGCCACTGCTGAGTCAAGGAGGAAATCGTCATGAACAGAAGTTTCTCGCGGGTGGCCTCGCTTTGTTCGCGCCACCGCGCTCCAGACACCTCGTGGAGGGGAGCGCGGGTGGAGCCGGCTCCGCGGGCTTGGGCGGGGTGGGTGCGAGGGACTGGTCCCAGCCTGTGCGATGCCGGGCGCTCCGCTGTCCCCGCCCCGCCACGGCGAGGTCCCCCGAGCCCTGCACAGAGCCGGGGCTTGGGTACAGGGGTCCGGGAGCTGAGGGAGGATGGACGAGGGTACAGCCCATGCTCTGCGCCCAACGGGCAGCTTGGCCAGAGACCTGGAAACCATGGCAGAGGCTGGGATTCCAAGCCCGAGGAGCAAGCCTGGGCATTACCGAACCTGGTAGGGAGAACCCAGCCAGGTACTGGGGTCTGGCCTCCGGGGAAGAGGCCCGTGGTTCCCCCTCCCCTCCCGCCACGTGCCGGGCTGGGGTCTCCCTCTGCTGGGTCAGACTTCGTGTGGGGCCTGTTTCTCTCAGGACCACAGGAGTTTTCCACAGTGAAGTAACCAAGTTCCTAGTGACCGCTTTTCATGGTGCTTTTGGGAACTTGGGTTTGTTCTGTCTGATCAGAAACAGGTTCCAAGGAGGAGGTGGGTGAACCGTGATCACGGTGGTGCCATTTGGTTTTCTTTGTGTAGCCTGGAGCGTGTGGACTTCAGGGGAGACCCTGGGTTCAGCCAGGTCGGAGGAGCTCTAATACCAGCAGCAGTCTAACAGGCTGAGCTCTTGGGTCACTGAGCGCTTAGCACAGCAGGCCTTGTGCTGCAGGCTTTGAGTATCAACACATGGAAACCTCCCTCCACTCACATGGGAGCTACTGTTGCTCCCACTTCCCAGATGAGTAAACCCAGGCACTGAGCTGCAAGATGACTTGCCCAAAGTCACACTGGAGAATGTGGTAGAGAGGTTTGAGTCCATGTTTGTGTGATTCCAGACATTCTACAGCTCTGTACCTGGGGAAGAAGGAAACCCAGGAGAGCCAGGCCTGACAAAGGGCAAGGTCCCCAAAGGTGGGCAGCACCTTAGGGGACAGGAGAATTTGGCTGGACAGCCCAGGCCCATGGGGGCAGGGAGGAGGCTTCTCCAGGTGCTGCCGGAGGGCAGGGAGGGAGAGGCATCCTGGTGGGACCCCCACCTGCACCCTGACCATCTTGCATCAGGACTCATCCCTCGGTCCTGCTGGGCAGGGTTGGCAGCCACTGCCTGGACATTTTTCACAGGGCTGCTACCTACCCAAATGGCTATGACCTAACCCTGGTTCCCTGGGCATGGCCCCTGTGGCAGGTGTCCCAACCAAGTCCCTCCCCACTGCCATGGTGAGGCGGCTGGGAGATGCGAAGTCAGACAGGACAGCCGTGTGAGGGAGGTCTTGGGGCTGGTGTCTAGTCCTGGACTCCAGTCTGGTTTGAGTGCCCAACTCCCAAGGACTCAGCTTGGAGAGCCTGACCCTCGCTGGGTCGTGATGGACCTTGGACTGGCTGTGGCTTGGGCTCTGGGTTATGTCTGGCTTCCAAACAGTTAAGTTCTCCCCTGCTTGCTGCGAAATCCAAGTTAACTCAAGGGCTCAGCACTGTCTCCTCCATGCCCTCCATCTACTCGTCTCCATGAGTGCAAATCCAGCCCAGGTCAGCACTGCTAAGCTGTACAAATTCGCAGCTTCATACACTTTTGCTCTGGAGTGAGTTTCTGCTACTTGTCAATTTGAGCCTCCCCACAGGCTACGGGGAGGTGCTGGCACAGACCCAGGTGCTTGCCATCCTGATGGCACAGTAGGCCCAGTGGGGGGCCCAGAGGACTCGCCCTGGCCCAGTTCCCGCTTCCTCTATTGCTTCCTCTGACTGGAGTGTGGACAGAGACCATGAACATATTCCCCCCGCCATCCCGAGCCTTCTGCCTTCAGGCGCAGCAGAGAGCCCACTTCCCGCCTCGGAGGGGTGTATATGATAGTCATCGGGACACTCAGCCACTTTTGTTCCTGGACATTCAGCTGCTGTGTGGCCTTGGCATGGTCATGGTGAGCATGGGTGCCCACATCTGGGCAGGACCCCCGTCTTCACCATGGACAGGCCTGCTGGGACCCTGCCCCAAGACAAGGCCCACCAGCTTGGACCTCTGATGACCTGGGCTCACAGAGATTCAGTGGAGTCAGGTCCTGCTGTCGGGAAGGGGGGCCATCCTAGCTACGGACGCGCTGGATCCAGGATGTGTCTCCCATGGGCTAGTCATGGGGACCCTTCCTCTGCTGGCCCAGGTCAGCCCTCAGCCCGCTGATGTCCATGACGACCATAGCACAGCCCCCTTCCCACCAGAATTAGCCTCTTGGACCACATCTCTGGGGGCGGAGGACGCACTCACAAACCACGTGCCTCTTACAAAAACTGCTCAGTCACGTACAGCCAGTGAGGCTGCCTCAGGTCCAAGTACCAGGCTGGCCTGGCTCTGCTTGTCAGTGTCCAGAGTCACAGGCTCCCGGACTGTGGGCTACCAACATGTCCTCTCCTCCCATGTGGCCGGGAACCACATGAACATCCTCACCACGGGGCTGCCTTTCCCCAGTGGCTTTTTTACCCAGCAAGCCTTGGGGATACCTGAGGAATCCCCCCTCCACCCAGAAGACAGGGGTCTTGGGATCACTGGGCTGAGGGTGGCGCTCCCTTCCCACCCGGGCTTGCTCAGGGCCCAACCTCTCGGCAGATGCATGGGGCTGGTACTTGGACCCATAGGCCCAAGAGGCCACCTGGGAGTGGCAGTGTCTGGCCTGTGCCAAGGCAGGCCCATCATGTGGACAGAACCTGCTCCCAGCACCCCCAGAGCCGTGAGAGCCTCTGCAGTTCTGTTCACCCAACCCTCCCACAGCCCGGGCTTGGGCTGTGGATTCAGGGTGGGAGCAGGAATGTCTACGCTGAGACAGCAGGACACTCCCTGCTGGACAGGTCCTCCCAGGTCTCCTTCAGACAGTCCTTCATTGTCGGCCTCCATGCAAAGCAGCCGGCTCCCTGCCCACTCACCTGTGTGTGGTCACCAGGTTTGCAAATTAGGGTGTGCCGATGCTGCGGTGGCTGCCCCAGGTCCAGCCACCCGGGAGTCTGCTCTGCAAATAGCTTTGAGATGTGAAAGTCCCTCCTCTTCCCCACCCAGTCAGAGGAGGAGAGAGCAGGAGGAGTTTAGGAGGCGAGGGGAGAAGGCTGCCTGCAGAGCCCCCAGGGTCATGGGGAATGGAAGGAGCAGGATGGGGAGGCCGGGAGACAGCCAACGGGGCAATGGTACAGGAGCTCCATGGGGCTGCTGTGTCGGTGTGGGGCAGTCACCGCTGTGTGGTCATGGCTGATGGCCTTGGAGCAGTCAGGTCAGGATGTCTGCTGGCTGGAGCATGAGGAGGAAGGAGAAATGAAACCTGCGATTCTTCCCTGGCTGCCAAGTTCTCAGTGGCATCAGGATGGAGCCTAGAAGCACCTCACACGTGTGGACAGGCCTCACCTGCCCACTCCAGCCTCAGGTCTCCCTGGGGCATTTGCTCCAGCTGCGGCCAGACTATCCCATGGGGAGCCAGGCTGAGGAGCCTCAGGGGCCCAGGCACCACCACCTGAGGCGTAACATATTACTCTGGGTAATCCTGCATCCTTCCTACCTGCTGGGCTTTGCAGACAGAGTTCAACTGGGAGTAGTAAATGCCTGGGGCAGGCCTGAGGAAGAAGTGGGCAGGGCCAAGCAGGTGAATGTGAAAACCACTGAGGTCAGTCCTTTACTGACCCCAGCTTCTCAGTTCTTATAGGCAGGGCCACAGTGAGCCACCCACGTGGAGCTGCAGGCAACTGTGAAGATGCAGGAGGATGGGGGAGAAGGAGCCAGGAGGGGACCCGGAGTCCTTGGCACAGGCACCTCGGTATGCAGCTGATGTCCAGGTGTTGGAAGAAACCTTATCTGCTAAGATAGCCATACGTGAACACACAAGTACTCATACACGCATGCACCTGAGTGCACTCTCTCACTTGTCTCTCAGAAGCCCCAGGTGCGGAGCTGATGGCTGGAGGCCCCAGGGAGCATGTTGTTCTGCTAATCCTCCTGCCTAATCCTTCGGGCTCTGACTCCCCCCAGGGAACAGGGAAAGAGAGGCTCTGGCAAGAGAGGAGACTCCCCCCACCCCATCCCCTCCTCCTGCTTCCGACCTGCTGCTGCCTGGCCAAGAGCAAGCTGGGGTGGGACAAGGAGCAGGCGTGGGTGGGACAAGATTCCCCTGCAAGATCAGGCTCCCCAGGGAGAGCTGTGTGCCCTGCACGGCTGAGGATGACAGTCGCTCTCTTCCCTGCACATGGAGGGGATTCTCTGTGCATCTAGGGCCAGGAGGGTGGTCAAAACCTTCATCAGAGTTGTTCCCAGCCTCAGACATCTTTCCATGAGAACCAGGGCAGTAGAGCAGCAGAGTGGGCCTGGCTGGGTGGTTAGCAGGTGCCCCAGGGCCGCCAGTCCCCTGCTGCCCCCTGCTTTGGGGTCACATGGCTGGAGTACTCTGGAGACTTTGTCCTGGGGCAGTGGTCCAGCACAGGGCTCAGAGGAGCCCTCCTGACTCGGGGGAGAGAGTTACATCTCTAACATGGGGGCGCCCATGGCAGGGATTTCACATGAGCAGGAGACAGCTCCATGTGCCAGACCCAGGGGACAGGCATGGATGAAGGTGGTGGCAGTGACCTGTCAGGTGCCCCTTCCCCGCAGCCGCACTCCCAGGCCTCTGTCAGCTCCAAGCCGTGAGTCTCTCAGCAGCCTGTGCTGTTTGGATTTGCAGCTGGGACAGTTTGCTACTGGTTCTTAAGTGGTGGCCTGGAGTGTGGGGGACTGTGAACTCTTGTGGATGGGATGGTGTCCTGGGGATCCCCACCCCAACTGCCCAGCACAGACCTTGCACAGCAGGTGTTGACTCAGGATTACCTGCTGCGTGAGTCAGGGTTCTCCGGAGAAGCCCAGATGATAGGAGACAGGTCGCTACAAAAAGAGACTAATTAGAAGAGTTCAGCCCACATGATTTTGTAAGCCAAGACTCGGCAGAAATAAAGTCATGATTCCATCTGAAAGCCACAGTCTGGAGACCCAGAAAGAGCGATGAAGTGAAGTGAAGTGAAGGCAGGAAAATGCCCACGTCCCAGTTCAAAGGTGGCCCTGCCAGCCAGAGAAGGCAAGGGTCAGCCTTTCTGTTCTGTTCAGTCGTTCAACTCACTGGATGAGGCCCACTGTCCTGAATCTACTGATTCAGATGCTCACTGATTACAGAAATGCCCTCACAGCCACACCTGTAATGTTTGTCCAGTGTCTGGGGGGTGCGCCCCAGGACCCACCAGACTGACAGGTAGAATCTGCCATCACGCTGCTCTTGGCTCTGAGATCATGGACAAGGTGCCAGATTTAGTTGCAGGCTCAGCAGAAGGAGGGGTGGGGCGAGATGCCTGGAGTTAGATGGCTGCAGTCTCTCAGGTGAGGGTACCTTTGCCCTGGACCTGGGGTACTGGCCGGAGCAGGCCCGGCCCTCCTGTGGTTCAGTCTCCACCCATTGTCCCCTTCATGTCCCCCACCTCCCATCTCCTGCTTGAGTCTTCCTCTACCATCCAGCTGCAGTCACCCAGCCCCTCAACCATCAGCCAAGCCTGAAAGTTCAGGTTCCGGCAGAGACGCCACATGGTAGGTCAGGCCTCAGTGGCAGGTGGGAAGCAGATATGCTTTTCTGCTAAAACGATTTCCAAGTAGATGGAAACCTAGGCCACATGCACAGGGCCCAGGAGAGGAATCGGAGGGGTGGCCCAACATCCTCCCCGAGCCCTGTGGCATTGTCCAGTCCTCGGGGGACCCAGCTGGTCCCTAAGTGGTGCCGCCACTGGACTCTGCCACCCTGCCACCTGCTTTTTGGCCTGAGACAGAGAAATAAAAGACAATAGTCTTGGGGCTCAGCCTAGCTTTCAAGGGAGTTGGCCAACCTTATGGAGAACAGCTGTGAAGTCATCTTCTCCTAGCTGAGCTTCGAGTGGTCGGCGGAGGGGGGTGGGGGGCAGGGGTCACCTCTGACCATTGCAGAATCGGGTCCAGGAAGGAAATCTCCCTGAGTGGCCTGGGCTGCACCCCCAGGCCCTAGCAGTGTTGTCTCGAGGGAGCTGATGACCAGGAACCTGAGACAAAGGGGCTGGCCATGCCCACCGCCCCCCGCCCATACCCGAGTCTGTGTCCTGGACTCTCTGCGGTGCCTGAAACGCCCTTGTGCCAGTGCTGGCAGCTCCTGCAGGCCCGATTCTCAGCAAACCTGTGGGTGAGATCAAGTCCTTGAGCTGCGCACATAGCAAAGTGTCCTTTAAGCCCAGGGCAGGCATCCGCATGACCGTCTGTGTTCACTTCCGGAGCCAGCTCCTAACACCACACACACCCAGCACATGTCACCTGGGACCTTGGTACAAACTCAGGCATCTCCTGAGGACCTGGGAACACTGGGCCCTCCTCAAGGCTGAGATCCCCGTGTCACGGGATCCACATGCCTGCCAACGGAGGGGATACCAGGCACCACTGGCTTCACATCATGGGTGTCTCTGTCTGCCCCCCCACCCCCCACACACAGACACCACAGCGCCTATGTCACCCAAGGGCCCACCCACCCGATTTCTGATCCAAACACCGCTGATGAGGGTGGATGTCTCCAACTGGCGCACAGCACGCGGAGCAGACTCGGGGCTCAGTTACAGCTTGGGTGGATGCCGTCACAGGCTGCCTCAATGGAGGGGGTGGCGTCGAGGTCTGCACGCAGGCTTTTGTGTCCTGGCCATCACAGCCACTCCTGACAGACCTGGCCGGGAGGCACCAGGGCTGTGTAATTAGTGGTGCTGTGGTCCCGTTTACTTCTCAGGCCATACGGGTGGTGACCACTTCCGGTCACCTGGTTAAATGTCTAAAATGGGATTTTCCGTCTGCAAATTGAGGAGCAAGCGATATGCCTGATAGTAGACTGACTTCCTGTGTTTGTGTCAGAGACCAGAGCTGATGGCTCAGATCAATGTCATGCTGACCTGGAACTGTCTGTACCACCCACACTGGCCTTCCAGTCTTGTTAAATGGGTTCTGTTTTCAAATAGGAAGGACTCTATTTCTTAGTGACCATTGCTAGTCATGAAAGCTTAGCGGCCTGGCTGCCTCCTAAACCCTGCTGGGGCCTGATCCTTCCTGTCCTGGACCCTGCATTTCTCCTGCTGGGGAGTCAGCGGGAGAGTGAAACAAACTGGGGAAGGGGTAAACAAGTCTGCGATTTTGCAGTTCCTTGTGGGAACACCCACCCACTGATGATAACTCCTTGGTCCGGTACTGCCCTCCATCCCCACAGGTGACTGGACCAAGCCTCTCCGAGCAGCCAATCCCTTCGGCCTGCTTGGGGCAACTCACTTTGGGTCTATCCCAGCCCAGGCTGGGGTCCAGGGCCCTGTTGATGATGTGCGTGCATTCATGTGTTTGAGCGTGAAAAGTGCAGACAGTGGTATGTGCTCAGGTGCACACACAGATGTGTTGTGTGTGTGTACCTACCTGTGTAGGCACATTGAGACAAAACACTGGAGGGACGAGCTGCACAGGACCAGCAGCACACGGTGGCCTCTGGGCAATGATGAGCCTGTTCTGTTTTTCTCTGAGTTTCTGCATCAGGAGAGTGTTGGAGCCACGGGCTGGGGGGTGGGAAAGGCAGAGCTGTCCTGTCCCAGGGCTCACGCTTGTCACCAGCCACGCTCTTCCACAGGGGCCTGGGCTCCATATGAACTGTGGACACAGCTGCTTCGGGAGCTGGTCTGTGGGTGCAGATATATTGATTTCTGTCCCCTAGGAGCCTTGACGATCCTTCCCCTTCTGCAGACACCTTCCTTGTAGCTTTCATGACTGAACCTGGCATGCCAGGGTGCATAGCTCTATAAATATAGCTCTGGGTGTCGTCACGGCCCCGGGAACGACTGAGGGGGAATTTTTTCTGTCCACACTCGGCCTCAAGATCTGGCTGCTGATTTCCTGGCAGTGCCAGTTTGCAAAATAAACAGTGGACTCTGTGGGTCGATGACACACAGTTGGTCACGGTTCTTTGAATGAAATGTCGGCAAGAACACCTGTGACTCCTGCACGTGGTCTCATCCTAACCAGCCCCAACTGGCTGTGTGACCTCAAGGAAATTGCTGACCTCTCTGGGTCCACTCCCCTTTCCTGGAAGATGGGCTGTGGCCAGGTGTGCACCAACGACAGGGACACAACCTGGGTGTGGAGCTCAGACACCAGAAAGTGGGATGTTGCCATTTCGTGTCCATGGCCTGGCCCCAAGGGAGGATGGAGAGGAGGCCAGGGTGAGGCTAAAATTAGCCAACATGGAGCCTCTAAGGAGCAGGCTGAGGTCTGTAGGAAAGACGGGGTGCACCAGCCTCAACGCACCTGCAAGGGGCTCATGGGAGGTGTTGCTCCCAGACCCCTCCCAATGCAGAACTGCCTCTTGGCCCGGGGTGTGGTCCCACCACAGCCACTTCCCTAACCCTGGGCTGCTTCCCAGTTTGCAAGATTAACACAAGATAAGCCATTCTTTTGTTTAAAAACAGGCAGTCCTGGGAATTCCCTTGTGGTCCTGTGGTTGTTGGTGGTTTTGTTGCTATGTAATATCTGACTCTTCTGACCCCATGGACTATAGCTTTGCCAGGCTCTTCTGTCTGTGGGATTCTCCGGGCAAGAATACTGAAGTATTTCCATTTCCTCTGAGATTCCACACTACAGGGGGCCCAGGTTCAATCCCTGCTTGGGGAACTAAGATCCTGTAAACCAGGCAGCTCTCATGGCCAAAAACCAGCCCACGGACACCCCAAAGCTGCTGTTCCAAGGGCTGAAGGGTCTGTTTTTGGCCACTGTGGCTGAAAAGCTCTCTTTGCTCTCGAGCAGCAGGGCCCAGGCAAGGCGCAGCTCCCCTGAGGCACTCCTGGTGCCCCTCCCTGACCCCACAGCCTGAGAGTGTCAGTGGGAACAGCCCTCTGCCCTTACCACAGGGCCTACATCCTGTTCTGAGTGCCTTTGGCCTCCTGGAAGCCAGGACCCCTTGGGGGCTGCGTGAGGGTCTTATAACAGAGGACCACCAACCAGAGACTTAAAAGGACAGAACTTTGCTCCCCCAGGTCTGGAGGCCAGAGTCTGAGTGTGGGCAGGGCTGCCTTCCGTTGGAGGCTCCGGGGAGGGGCCTTCTCACCTCTTCCGGCTCCTGGTCCCCCCCACCCCCACTGGCGTCCTGGGCTTGTGGCTGCATCACTGTACCTCTGCCTCCTTGTCGATGGCGTCTCTCCTGAGGACACAGTCTCAGGATTTGGGGCCATCCCCAAACCAGGTTGTGCGTGCGTGCCCAGTTATGTGTGACTCTTTGTGACCTCAGGGACTGTAGCCCACCAGGCTCCTTTGCCCAGGGGATTTCCCAAGCAAAAATACTGAAGCGGGTTGCTGTGCCCTCCTCCAGGAGATCTTCCTGACCCAGGAATCAAACCTGTGTCTCCTGAATTACAGGCAGATTTCAGGATGGCCGCATCTCAAATCAAAGATCACGTCTGCAAAGATGCTTTTTCCAAATAAGGTCACACTCGGGGTTGAGGGGCGGGGGGGGGGGAACATTCCTTTTCTGGGGGACCACCATTCTCCCTCCCATGTCCCTGGCAGAGCAGCTCCATCACTAGATGCCTGAAAGACTCGGTCCACAGATCTGAGTCTGGGGCAGCCTTAGGCCTCCAGGCAGCGGCCCCTCCCTTGGCATTTTCATGGGTGGCAGGGGTGTAGGTACAAGTGAGGCAGGAAAATCAGCTTCTTTCCTCTTAAGATGCAGAGTGCTTGTTGCCGCCTGGGTTCCCAGGCAACCTTGGGGCAGACAGAGGGCCTGTTGACCTGGCATAGGGACCACCCTCTCTCAAAGTTTGGCAGTGTTGGGGTGCACAGGAGCCCCTGGGAGCCTCAAGATGCAGTGATTTCATGGCTCTGACTGAGCTCCTTTTGGTCAGGTGCCAGGGGTCAGAGTGAGGCCCAGAGATGGCAGGCTGGGAGTTTGCAGAAAGATGCAGTGTTGGCATGACCTCCCTTAAACTACCTGCGGGGCTGCAGACCTCGGTGGTTTCTGGGGCACCCGCCCTTATCCCTTGCTCACTTCCCACACTCTCCATACTCTGGTCTTGGATGGTTTTCCCTTTTGTGAGAGAGTGCGAAGCCAGCCGGGTGTGAGTTCAGAGTAGGGGGCAGTCAGCTGTCCCAGGCGGAACACACAGCTCAAGCTGGTGAGCCAAGGCCACGGGGAAGGTGCGGGTTGGGGAGACTCAGGTGTTCACACAGCATCCGACTCGGTCCTGCTGGGTCTCAGCTCTGCTCTCTGCTCTGTGGCCTTGTTCAGGCCAGGGGTGCCCTGAGTGTATGGGTCTGGATCCCAGGAGGGGGCTGGTCAGGGAGGCCACCCCCACCACGCTGGACACTGGGTAGGCAGAGTGCAAGGCCTGGGGGAGGGTTCTCCTGGAGCTGGAGACGCTAACCAACAATTCTTCCTGCAGATCGAACCAGCTGCTGGAATCCCGCGTGTCCGTTCCCATTGCTGTCACTGCCTCAGCGGAGATGCCCCAGCACTCGATGGGGGACAAGCCCTTCGTCTCGATGCCGCAGCTGGTCTTCCCCGGCCCACCCCCGGGCACCAACAGCGAGTGTGAACACACCCCCCCCAGCAAGCGGGTGTCCCTCAGTGCACCACTGAGCCAGCCGCTGTGCCAACCCGAGAAGTGTGGGCCCCGGGCGGCCCAGGAGGTGTGCTACGTAGCAGCTGGACAGCCGGGGGAGGCTTGTGGCTGGCGGGCCTTTGCCCCCGCGTGCCTGCAGGCCTTCAACACGCCTCGGGGCTTCCTGCTGTTCCTGTGCGTGGCCTCCTTCCTACAGGGCATGACAGTGAACGGCTTCATCAACACCGTCATCACATCCATCGAGCGGCGCTACGACCTTCACAGCTACCAGAGCGGCCTCATCGCCAGCTCCTACGATGTGGCCGCCTGCCTCTGCCTCACCTTCGTCAGCTACTTCGGAGGCCACGGCCACAAGCCCCGCTGGTTGGGCTGGGGCGTGCTGGTCATGGGCGCCGGCTCGCTGATCTTTGCGCTGCCACACTTCACTGCCGGCCGCTATGAGGTGCAGGTGGATGAGGTCGTGGGGACCTGCGGGGCCAACCGCAGCTCAACGTGCAGGGATGGCGCCTCCAGCCTGTCCAGCTACCGGCTGGTCTTCATGCTGGGCCAGTTCCTGCACGGCATGGGTGCCACACCTCTCTACACGCTGGGCGTCACCTACCTGGATGAGAACGTCAAGTCCAGCTACTCACCCGTCTACATCGGTGAGTGGGCGGGCGTGCTGGCAGTAAAGTCCACTGGGCGTCTGCTCGAAGCCCAGCCCCGTCCAAACCCCTTATGTGCATTTCCTCATTGGCCACATGTGGTCACACCTGGCCTCAGGGGCTCCTAGGTGAGGTGGCAGGTAAGCATGGGCCTGAATTTCACCTGACGCCTCAGGTGATGGAGGTGGTGCCGGCCGAGCTCAGCCTGATCCCCATACATCTTGCGGGTTCCAAAGTGCGTGGGCTCTGGTGGTCCAGTGGTTAGTACTCTGTACCTTCACTGCAGGGGACCCAGTTTTGATCCCTGTTTGGGAAACTAAGATCCCGTAAGTTGGACTCAGCTAGTGACCGGGCTACAGAGCTGGGCACTGCCATGCCTCCTGTGGGGGATGGCCTCAAGCCTCATGCTGCCCCCGAGACCCTCTTGTTTATTTGGGTGAGATTTCTGAGCTCTCAGCCTTAATGCCGCCTACTTCTCTGTGTCCATCCTACGTGGCCCACTCTTCCAGGGCAGGGCCGGGGTCAGTGGAGAGCCCTGCTCCAGCCTGGCCAGGCTCACTCACTGTCCCGCTTCCTACATCCACCATCATGTGGCAGTTGCCGTTCTGAGGACTGGGGTGGGGGGGCATTTGGGACCCAGGTGAGCCCACAGCCCCGCACAGGTGCCACCCTCAACTTGCAAAATGAGGGTCTTGGGATCTTTTGAGGGAGAAAAAGCCCAGGGGGTGTCTGTGAGGCTTTGAGAGGAATGTTTTAAAATCACCTTGAAAGGTTGACACTGGCCAATATCAGACACAGTGGAGACTGTACAAGGAACACTCGAGTTAAAGGGGTTCCCGCCTAGGGCTGGGGTAGAGGGCAGCGATGCAGGGGCTTCTCCCAGGTGGGCAAGTGGGGCGGTGGGTCCTGACGGTTCTGCTCCTTTCCAGCCACCTTCTACACCGCGGCCATCCTCGGCCCCGCAGCGGGTTACCTGGTGGGCGGCGCCCTGCTGAACATTTACACCGATATCAGCCAACAGTGAGTGACCTGGGCCCTACGGCTGTGATCTAGTCCACAGGGAAAGCGCTGCTGTTGGTGCAGGGGGATGGTGGCCCTGCTCTGATGGACCAGGGAGTCTGGGGGCCACTTGGAGAGTGTGGCCTGGGGGAGGGGACAGTGTAGATGGACGGCCTCCCAGAGCTGGGAGAGACCAGCCGCAACTGCTCCCATGCTCTTTGCTGAGGCCAGGGCATCAGCCACGGCCCCTCTGCACTGCTTCGGGAGGGGGATGTGCCTTGCCCTGCTCTTGCTGGGAGAGCCTGGCCCCCCACCAGCCCCCAGTCCCCATGGCCTTGTCGGGAGGCAGCCTGGCAGGCCCCAGAGGAAGGGATGGACCTGAGCAGGCTGCACAGCATCTGCCAGCTGGTTACCATGGTGCATCCCCACCCTACATCTTTCCTGCTGCCCTCGTCCACTGCTGGTCCAGACCTGGGGTGGGGGGAGGCATCAGGGCAGAGCCTTTGGCCTCTGCCTCTTGCTGACCAGCAGACAGAAGGGTGCCTGGTGTGTGTGCTCTGGGTGCTGTGAGCACAACACCGACCCCAAGCATCTCTTGCCACAGGACGGAGCTGACCACCGAGAGCCCACTGTGGGTGGGCGCCTGGTGGGTCGGCTTCCTGGGTGCCGGGGCCGCTGCCTTCCTCATCGCGATCCCCATCCTTGGCTACCCACGGCAGCTGCCAGGTGGGTGCTTCCTGCCCCAGGTGAGTGGGAGACAGGACACCCTGTGCCCTGCTCCCCCTCCTCCCTTCATCCCCTGGGTGATGCCGCCTTCCTGCAGGGTGGCCTGACCCGTGTGCTCCCTCTACGCCTGCCACCTCTACCCGCTCAGGGACCCAAGGGAGAGGCTTGTTTCAAGGGGGAGGTGCGCCCGTTTCAATTCCTTCCCTCTGGAGAAGGAGAGCCCGCAGACTCTCTCCCACCCCCTTTCTCTGCCAGTCTGTCACCTCAGTGCATCTACTGTCTGTCCAGGAGCCTTGTCCACCAGCTGGTCCCACACCCAGGAGAAGCGCTGGGGCCTTTGGTCTCTGCCATTCACCAATACCCATCCTTTCAGGCTCCCAGCGCTATGTGGTCATGAGAGCATCTGAAACATACCAGCTGAAGGACAGTAGCCACGAGGTGACCAGCAACCCTGACTTCGGGAAAACCATCAGAGACCTGCCTCTGTAAGGACCTTGGGGGCCTCTCGTCTGTGCCTGTGTGTCCTGCAGACCCTTTAGGGTCCTCCACATGCTGGGTCTTCACCCTCAGCTAGGAGAGGCCTGTGACCCCTCCAGGGCCACGTGGGAAGCCCACACCCCCTATACATCCTGTGACCCAGCAACCTTCAGGTCTTGGCTCCAAAACTTGGGCAAAGAGATTAAGAAGCAGCAGACAGAACCTCCTGGCATGGGGCCACCGAGGGCCAGTTCTGACACCCCACAGTGCCTGCCCCCCACTGCCCAGGCCTGTGGACCCAGGGACCCGCACACAGGGGCCTGTTCATACTCCCGCATGGCAGGTTCTGGGGGCCGTGCCTGGCACCTCCTCATGGTCACTAAGTGAACCCCTGATGCTAGGGTGAGTTGCCCTGCAGACAATGAGCCCACAGTCCTCAGGGAAGCTACTGACCCCCCCACCCCAGGAGTCACCCCTCCACCTGTCCTCTGATCGTTTCACTGGGAGTCACCTTCATGTGCCCTCGGGGCTCCGTGGAAGGAACCATCCAGCCTCTACCTCCTCTTGGGCAGTGATGTCCTGTTTATGTCATGTGTGACCCGGCCTCATTTGCTGACGTCACCGTGTCGGGACAGAGCCAAGGCTGCTGGGATCTCAGAGGGACCATGTTGGGAGGGGGCTCCTGGTGGGCCAGGGCCCCTCATCACGGCATTCTGTGAGGGGCTCTCCTAGGCAGGGGAAGGAGGCCCTCAAATCACCTGCCTGAGTTCAGCCTCACTGAGTGCCCACCTGCCCCACAGCTTCCTGAGCCCATAAATGTCCCCCTGGGGGGGTGGGTGCTGTCAGTGGTGGGAATGAGCCCCTGATGTCTGTCTTCAACACAGGGAGGATGACATGGGGTCATGGAAGCCCTGGGCTTCTTGCTGCCTGGTTAGACCCCCCAGAAGAGCCACCCACCCAGGAGTTGCCCCTGAGACTGGCAGAGCTGGCCCAGGGCTGCCCTGGCTGGGGACACGCTTGTCCTGTCTCCCAACAGCACAGTGGAGCTGGGTGCAGGGCCACCCACTCCCTCAGAGCAACGCCAGCACCAAGGGTGTTAACAGCCTGGTCCCCATAGCCCCAGGGACAAAGTGCAGAGATAAGGAGATTTCTGCTCAGGCTTGGCTCCCTGAACTGGCTGTTGCTGATAAAAGGAATCCAGGAACATGGCCCACTGTCAAGGTTGTGACTAGTTCTCTGAGCCAAAGTTCAATACAAGAATTTCAGTTGAGGAACCTACAGACAGGGATTAAGAAATGAGGAAGTTCACATATTTCTGGGACAAGTCACCTGGCCTGAGCCTTGCTGAGCATCCCCATAGCCTGAGCAGGTCTGGGCAGGTCCGGGAAGGGACTAGCCGCACCCAGGGCTTCCCCACTGCCACACACACAAACACACACACACACACACAGGCACACATACAGACACACATACACACATAGGCACACACGCACGCACACAGGCACACACACACATGTACACAGGCACACGCACACACACAGGCTAGTCCCAGACAGCCTTACCAAGACGGCATTTCCTCTGCATCTTATTTCCTCCATGTACGTGGGACTCAGACTGTTGACCAGAAAGAAGCCTGGTCATAAGTCCTCTAGTCTGGAAGTCAGTTCTAAAATGGAATCAGGTCCCTGTTTGCATCAGGAGGGGGACAGAGGCTGCTCTGAGGTTAACCTGAGCAGCTGCGGGGTTGGGGTGACTTCATTAGTGTCGATCCCCTCCCCCGGGGGTTATGGCCTCACTGCAAGCTCCTACTAGTCAGGATCCAATTTAACGCTGGCCTGTGTCCTCAAAATGAAGAGCGTTTTGGTGTCAGGGTGTCAGCACTGCTTTGACAGATGCGCTGACGGCTGGGATGGGCAGGGTTTCCCTCCTGGGAGGGTCACACTCATGTCTGAGGGACTGGTTCTCCGGGCGGGTCTCCCTCCTAGGAGTGTGACCCACAGTGTCTCAGGGTGTGGGACTTTCCTCCTGGGAGGGTGACCCACAATGTCTGAGGGGCTGGCTCTGCAGGCAGGAGGCTTATGAGGCCTCAGCTGCAGACACAGAGAATATGAGAAAAGACGGCCGTCCTCAGCCGCTGTGACAGGCTCTGTCAACACATTTGTCACCAGACTTTGCCTGCTCGTGGGCACCTGAGAACACCCATGGCTCCAAAAGAAACTGCCCCCAGCCCACATCGCTTTCTCAAGCCCCTGGTGTTACCCCACTAGCCACTGTCCCCCAAGTGCCCACAGAGAGGAGTTGAGAGCCAATCAAGCCCACCAGGGGCTCCTTGGAGGGGTCTCTGGCTCCAAACCTCAGGTCTTCCCATCACCCCCTTTCACTGGTGGTGCTTGAGTCAGCCCCCCTGCAGGCCCTGATCCCCTCTCCTGGTGGCCACCCAGTCCTGGATGATGACAGCTGCCTGTCCCCTCCCTCTGCTCCTGTCCCAGACCCCTCTGCTGGTCCTCCCAGCTGCCCCCGGGGCTGATTCAGTAGCATCACGATCCCTCGGGGTCTCTCCCAACACTGGAGCCAGACTCTGTGACCCCCGCCTTTCACAGCAAGCCACGGGCTCCAGATCCCGGCACCAGTGCTTACCTGCCCCACGCATGGTTTCTCTGGGGGTAAATGTGGGATGTCCCCTGCTCTCCTGCACCCCACCCACTCCTCCCTCAGAACCAGGGCTCTTTGTGTTCAGGTGGGAAGGGCTCTGTCTCTGGCCCACTCTGACCCTCGGTCTCTTCTGTCTGGTCTCCATTCCCCTCCCCTGCAGCTCCATTTGGCTCCTCCTGAAGAACCCCACGTTCATCCTGCTCTGCCTGGCCGGGGCCACCGAGGCCACGCTCATCGCCGGCATGTCCACATTCGGGCCCAAGTTCCTCGAGTCGCAGTTCAGCCTCAGCGCCTCGGAAGCTGCCACCTTGTTTGGTGAGAACACTCCTTGAGTCTTAGGGGAACGGGTCCTCTGCTTTTTCATCAGTTTTCAGAGGGGCCTTTGATAATCTCTTCTAGAAAACCCCAGGCAGTGCCACCCACACAGGCCACACATCCTGGTTGCGTGATCCTGCCCAGGCAGGGGCCCAGAGCAGGCATCCAGGCTCCTACAGGAGAGCTCTGATCACACTTACAAAGCCCCACTCCCAGATGGGGAGAAAGGTCCTTCCTGGAGGCTGACCAGTCTCTCTGTGGGGCCTGGGGAGCCTGGGCCTTTGTGTCCCTGGTCGTGGTGGAAGGGGTTTGGGTGGCAGATACCACTAGACTCCCTTGGGCCTGGCCATCCCTGGGAGCCAGGCGATCAGTGTCCTGGGATCTCCCTGAGTCTGGAGCCCTGGGCCAGCTTGGCTGAAGGCATACTGTGGCCAGAGGTGGTTGGCCTTCCCAGGAGAGTGAGGGTCCTCCTCAGGACCCTCCTCCCAGCCCTGTTCACGGCGTAGCCCTGTGTTTGGGGGCAACCATGGCCTCACAGAGAGCATGCCGGGCATGAGGTATGTGGGGTCCATCCTGGCCAGGCCCCACCCACAGGGCTCCCTTCCCTGCATAGGTGGATGATGTCAGATTGGGGCCCTACCCCCCAACTAGTGCCCCTAGACATCCCTCCTTGCTGGCCTCATGGCTGAGCCCGTCTGCCCATATCCCCACCCAAACAACTGTCTCCCCTTCCCCAAAGCAGCCGATAATCCCTTCTTAGAACAGCATATCCCTAGGGTCCCCAGAGCTGGTCTCAATCTGGGGAGAGGGGCTCACTGAGCCCAGGGACTTTGAGGTCTCCTCCACCCCCTCCCCTCTGCACCCCGTCTCTGGGTGACCTGGAAGCCACATGCAGATGAAGCCATGCATGCCATGTGCTCGGTCACCTCAGTTGTGTCCCCCTCTCTGTGACCCTATGGACTGCAGCCCACCAGGCTCCCAGGGATTGAACCCAGGTCTCCCACATTGCCGGCGGATTCTTTACCATCTGAGCCACCAGGGAAGCCCTACTTCATACCAAATGGCAGCAGCCACCAGCTTCTCCAAATACTTGTGGTCAGACTCTGACTGCATGGGCCCAGTAGTGTGTTTGTCCTGTGGCCTCCCCAGCGGGTGGGGCTGGGGGCCAGTGACCTGTCCTCTTCCCTGTCCTGTTCTTCCCCTGCCTCCCTGGGCCTCTGAGTGGCTGACCTGGTGGCCTCCCCAGGCCACAGGGTCCCTGAGAGCAGTGGTCAGGGCCCCCATGTGAGGCGCAGAGCCCAGCGCTGCCATGAGAATGGGGCCCCATGACTGTGCACCTCCATCTCCCCATCTGTAAAGTGGAGATGAGACCCAGCTGGCCCCACCCCCAAGGCCCCCAGGATGGCCCTGAACCCTTCCCTCTCCTCAGGGTACCTGGTGGTGCCAGCAGGAGGTGGAGGCACATTCCTGGGTGGATTCTTTGTGAACAAGTTCAAGCTCCGAGGCTCCAGCATCATCAAGTTCTGCCTGCTCTGCACCCTGATCAGCCTGCTGGCCTCCTTCATCTTCCTCATGCACTGCCCCGGGGTGCCCATGGCAGGCGTGACCACTGGCTACAATGGGAGGTAAGGGCCAGGCAGCACCGGGGTGAGGGGAGACCCCTGCGTGTGCTGGGGGGGGACCAGGGGTCCCTGGAATGGAGGTGGGGTCTGGCACTTGGGGTGCAGCCTCTGGAGGTGGTTATAACAGCAAGGGGACTTCCCAGGTGGCGCTAGTGGTAAAGAATCCACCCGCCAATGTAGGAGACATAAGAGATATGGGTTTGATCCCTGGGTCATGAAAATTCCCCTGGAGAAGGGAATGGCAACCCTCTCTAGTATTCTTGCCTGGAGGATCCCTCAGACAGAGGAGCCTGGCGAGCTATGGTCCATGGGGTTGCAAAGAGTTGGACATGACTGAAGTGACTTAGCAAATACGCAAGCGTAACAGCAAGGATGATGACCTCAATGGGGCCCGGTGGCCGGTCCCTGAGCCTCTGTCTATAAAATGGGACAGTGGCAGCCCCAGCTGTGGAGCACTCTCAGCAAGTTCAGAACCCCTCAGATGTGGGCCGGTGAGGACCAGACCCCAGACTGGCCTCCACCCCACCGTCCCTGTCTTCTGCCCGCAGCCTCCTGCCTGAAGGCCACCTGGAGCTGATGGCTGCCTGCAACCTTCACTGCGGCTGCCAGCCGGAGCATTACAGCCCCGTGTGCGGCTCCGACGGCCTCATGTACTACTCGCCGTGCTATGCGGGTTGCTTGGAGGTGGCCATGCCCGGCCCGGGCGGCCAGAAGGTAAGAGTGGCCCCTGAACGCGTGGTCGGCGCCCGGTCGCGGGGCGGGGGTTGGGGCCCTGCCGCTTCCTCCTGTAATCAGCGCTGTTGTTGCGCTCCTCAGGTGTACCGAGACTGTAGCTGTGTCCCTCAGAATTTTTCCTCTGGTTTTGGCCATGCTACCGCAGGGAAATGCACTTCAACTTGTCAGAGAAAGCCCCTCCTTCTGGTTTTCATATTCGTTGTAATTGTCTTTACCTTCCTCAGCAGCATTCCTGCACTAACAGCAACTTTACGGTAAGCCCGGGGTGGGGTTCGCTCTGGTCCAGAACCTTCCCTTTGCAGCTAAGCTGGAGCTCTGAGGATCCCTGAAGGGTGTGTGCCGGGCCCCGAAGAGCTCTGGCAGGAAAGAGCTGACTGCCTCTTGTGGTGCTCGCCACCAGGGAGGCAGTGATGCAGCCCGGGGCTCGGCCAGGACCCAGAGCCGCCGTGGGGGTGTTATGTGTCAGGCAACCAAGCTTCCCCAGGCATTGACTGGTATTGGTTTTCCATTGCAGGTGCGTCTGTGATCAGCAGAGATCCTTTGCACTGGGAATCCAGTGGATCGTGGTTAGAACTCTAGGTACTGTGCTGTGTAAGGAAGCCAAGCACAATTGTGTGGTGTGTTCACTGCACAAGAACCCAGCCAGGCTGACGAGCCTCCCAGCAGGAGGCTATGTCGCCCCAGGGAAGGATGCTATTCCCTAACAGTCCACTAGAGGGACCCCTGGCCATTTATTTGCCCTGAGGGTGCCTTTGTTCAGTCACTTAATTTTGTCAGACTCTTTGCAACCTCGTGGACTGCAGCACGCCAGGCTTCCCTGTCCTTCACTATCCCCCAGAGTTTGCCCAAACTCATGTCCATTGAGTGGGTGATGCCATCCAACCGTCTCTTCCTCCAATGCCCTCTTCTCCTCCTGCCCTCAATCTTTCCTAGCATCAGGGTGTTTTCTAAACAGCCCAGAGTGTGCCCTTTCCTCAGTAACACACAGGCTCTACCAGAGCCAAAGATCATGGGGCATCTTGGTTGCAGAGGCAAATCCCCAGAGAAAGGAGCACTTAAGTTCCCTTTGCACCCCCTGAGAACACCTTCCCGAGGGTCCATGTTGTGTGGGTCACTGGCACTGTACCCCCGCCCCTGCTCCCCGGATGTGTCCAGTCCCTGAGTGTACCTCTCTTCACAGGCAGCATCCCGGGGCCCATTGCCTTTGGCTGGGTGATCGACAAGGCCTGTCTGCTCTGGCAAGACCAGTGTGGCCAGCAGGGCTCCTGCTTTGTGTACCAGAATTCGGCCATGAGCTGGTACCTGCTCATCGCAGGGCTGGGGTACAAGGTGAGCAGGGCAACGTCCCTCCAGGAGTGCTTTGGGGGAGGGGTGGGAGCCCTAGAGCCCACTCCAAAGAGCCAAGAGTCTTCTCCCATTAGTCAGGGGGTCTGGGCAGCCCCTGGGTTCTTCCAACAGCTTCATCCCCCACTGGAAGGGGTGCCCTGGGTATCACCCCTGCATCTGGTTGTCAGAAGGGGATCCTTCCCTGTTCTGAGCGGTCACTATTGGGTCATGATGACCTGATGCCAGTGGAGGCAATGGCAGGACAGCAAGTCCAGGGCTTATGTCCAGGCCACCCCCATCCCCCTGCCCTCTAGAGCCCTCACCACCCCCCACCCACCTACCCCACCCACCGTGACTTGCCCTGGGGCTCTGGTCAGCTGAGGCTTTGAAGAAATCAAAAACCACTCCCCTGAGCAAAAGCCAGGTAGGCCTGCCCACTTTGGGCTGGTGGGCTGGGAGGGTCCACAAGCTGAGTTTCTCCCTCTGCCTCTCTGGTGGGCCTTGAGTTAACGTCCCACTTTTCAGCCTGACCCTCTGCTTTCAACTCTTAAAAGAACCTTTCTGCTGTATCTCTCCATACAAGATCTGCAGGGAGAAACTTAGTATTTTTATTTTGAATTTACCCCCATTAGAGGAAAAGATGCAAGACTTCCCAAATAAAGCAGAAGCCTAGGGCCAGTCTATAAGAATGTCTTGGTTTTCTTCTTCGGGTGGAGGGTAGACTCGGGACGTCGTACTGGCAGAACCGCCTCTTTGGGGAGAGCCACAAAGACAGGATTCTCAGCCACCTTTGGGTTTATCTCCCCGAAGATTAGCTTAAAAATAGCCACGTGTGAGAAGGGATTTGTGGGGCCCGGACAAGTGGGTCAATTCAAAGAGTCGTGCCTACACAGGGAGCTGGCCCTTGCTTTCCTTTTTCCCTGTGTTGTGTGATCCCTCAGCCAGAGCAGCTGGCTGGTACCTGGACCACTGTCTGCCCAGATAGCACCCCCACAACCTCGGCACTGGGGTTGGATCGGCTCCCAAAGTCAGTGCTAATTTTAGTGGGGACGGGGGAGTGGCCAGGTGCTCCCATTGGGTCACAAGGTCACTAGAGGAAATAGCCTCTTGTCACTGCAGTTTCAGGTCCATCCACCCAGGCAGTGCCCCTGTGAAAACCCAGCTTTCACACCTTAAACACACATACACAGACAGAGGCCAGCATGCCTGCCCATAGTGTTGTCTTCCCGATGGCCTGTGACTCCAGCATCAGCAGTGGGTGATCTGGGCAGTGCCTGCAGTGAAGTGACCACCAACACTGACCACCTCTTTCTTAGGTTCAGGGGCAGCTATGACAAAACACCCCACACTGGGGCTTAGACAGAAATTAATTCTTTCCTGTTCTGGAAGGCAAGTGTCCAAAATCAAGGTGTCTGTAGTGTTTCTGAGGGGTTCTGTCAGCTGTCTCCCCCTCCCTCCTTCCCCTTCCCAGTGGCTCCTCCACCCTTGGGTCTCCTAGGCTTCTGGGGGCAGCACCCCATCTCTACCTCCATCTTGGCTGCTCCCTGAGTGTCTGTGTCAGCCCCCCTTCTCTATGCAGACACCAGTCACTGGACCTCATGCAGAATGACTGCAACACCCCTAACTTAATTTTGCCCACAAAGATCCTATTTTCAGATCGAGTCCTGCTCACAGGTTCTGGGAGTCAGGACATATCTTTTGGGGTACACTGTTCAGCCCACAGCAAGCACTCCCCACTTCCCCAATGCCCTTGTTTTCAAGTCAAATTTAATTTTTCATTCCCCCACTAAAAGTACTGGTATCCAAGCTGGGCCTGGCTGTGCAGGACAGATGGGTCCTCTGGCCAGAGCATGACCTGGCTCTCCAGGATGCTGTGAGGAACCCAGGGCCAGGCCAGGGGCTCAGAAGCGGGAGCACCGGGGACCTCTGGGCGGGCAGCTTGGCCAAGGTCCAGTGGCTCCTTTCTCCCCAGGTCCTGGGCTCCATCTTCTTCGCCATTGCCTACTTTCTGTACAAGAGCCCATTGGGGTCTTCTGATGGCCTGGAGGCTTCTCTGCCCAGCCAGTCCTCAGCCTCTGACAACCCCTCAGACCTTCAGGAAGCCCCCTCAGCTCTCCGTATCCAGAGTAACATCTGATGGCCCACCTGCCCATCCAGAGGCACAAACTTGCCATGCAGCACTTCCTGGAAACACTGTCTCATTGCTCCCCAGAAGCGGGGACCCCTCCCCAATTGAACCCCAGCATTGAAGACCTTGCAAAAATCTGCCGGTGCATCTTGGGGGACTGAGCTGATGACCACGTGTCGAAGCCTCAAGGGCACCTAGGAGGAAGAATGCAAGATGCATCCAAGTGGAAGCCACTGACCCAGCCCCTCTGGACCTCACCAGACGGATCAGGGTGACCAGCTCTTGGCTTGGAAGGAGCAGCCGGCTTCCCAGCCAGATGAAGTACCATCTCCCTTTGGTCCCTCACTCTCCACTCTTTCTTCGCCAGATGGCGTCCTCGGGAGCCTCAGGGTCCCTTGGAAACATGAACAGCTGTGCTTGTAAAGCCACCTGCGCCCTCCTATGTGACTGCGTCTGTCATTGCACAGAATGCGAAACCACCTGTGGACTCCAGGGAGCTGCTCCTGTGTCCCCTCTTCTCTCCTTCCAGTGGCAGATGCCTGGAATGAGTGGTGCCCAGTGGAGACGCTGAGCTCCCATCACGGTCTTAGATGTCTGGGGCTCCTCACAGTACTCACGCTGATGCTGGCCCGGTTGAGGCCACTTGGAGAAAGGGACAGGGATCCTGCACTATGGACAAGCTGGTGCCTTGGAGCTCCTGGGTGGGTCCATGGCATTTTTCAGGCAGCCTGCCTTGATGTCCCACGTTTCTCCTGATAAAGAGGAGACCCAGGGGCTGTGTCCTGGGGAACTTCTCCTTCATGTGTTGTTGTAAACCTACTGTCATCTCCTGTCCTCGGGCTCACAACCCCACAGTGGGACAGGAGCAACCTAAGAATGTAGCTAAGGACCCATATTCTGTATAAGCACTTATTTATAGAATTTGTTTTTACCTGACCGTGTGCTGAGCACTTGAGAATTCTACCCGGAGGGCACTGGGACTTGGGTGGAATGTTTATTGTCCATGTCCTCTGTTAAAACTGTATGTGTATAAATATATTTTAATATTTAAAGCATATGTTCCTGCCCAGTGTATTTTATTACCATAAATCTGCAAAGTTCAGCAGTTTTGCAAATTGTCTGAGTGGGCTTTTGTGAGTTCATGTCCTTATGGGCTGCCCTGGGGCGAGCCGTCACTTGATTGAGGTCCCTCCCACCGCTCCAAGTGGTGACTCCTTCCCCGTGTGACCTGAGTCCCCTCCCTTCAGGGCCCAGCACCCAAGTTGGGGACAAGGGGCTTGGCCCTCAGCCAGGGTCCTGCTTCCCACCACTCTCATGAAGCAGTGGGATTCGATCGGGGTGACTGGATACCGTGGCCGGCACTTGTGTGTGTGGACACGCGTATGCACACCTGTCAGACCCAGCCCAGGGTTACTCTTTCCCTAAATGCCCAAATGTGTTGGAGCAGTGACCAGGACGGGCTGTGACCCTGTCTGCTTCATCTCCTGAAGGTGAGAGGTGGCAATCACCATTCTCACTGGATGCTTCTTGGAAGAGGCAGAACAGGAGGCATCTGGTTCCCGGCTCTGCCCGTCCCGGTGCCTGCGGCTGGTGCTCTGGTGTCTCATTACACAGGGCACATCAGCCCCTCTGCCTCCTCTGGGGATCCATCAATGTGGATGGAATCACTGGTTGAATCTGGGGGTGGGGAGTCCTCAGGCGCCAGCTCTGGGTATGAGCTATGAGCTGGCCCTCAGCCCCTTTTTGCCCAGCTGGGAGCCCAGAGGATCTGCAGTTGCAACCATGGGCCCCAGAGGGCAGCACAGATGCGTCCTGGGCCGCAGGCTTCCCGGAACCCAGTCTCTCTGGCCCACTTGCCCTACTGGACCCCAGTCCTGTCCCCCGCTGGTAGCCCCTCCCCCCAAAATTCAGGGGGAAACCAAATGGGGTCTCTCCCTTCCACTCCCCTGGGAGAGGTGTCTGAGACATGAGGTGGATGCCCATCTTCTTGGAATCCTGATCCTCCATTTGCTGAGGACTTGCAGGGCCAGGGTTTAAGCAGGAAACAAAGGCTGGTACATTAACTGATCACCTGCCCCATGCCGGGCCTGGGGCACACGCCCTTGGGCAGAGGGACCCCTGGTGCCTGGCAGAGCCAATGCTTCTAGATTGTATGCCTTCTGTCTCTGTTTTTGGAGATGGGGTGTCTTGTGTGTGCACTCACTGAGCCAGTGTGTGCTTATTAAAAATCACATTTAAGAAAAAGTAGCTCTAGTTAAATATAAATGACATGCATGTAATTTGTCCATTTGAGGAGAATGGCTCAGGCAGCAGACTGGGATGTCTTGCAGAGTGCACAAGACAGTCCTCCTGGTCCACAATGCCCATCAGTGTTTAAGCGACACAAACAAGAGGAATTTGAGATGAAAGGCAGAAAAGCCCCTAGATTAGGAGTTGGAATAAAGCATCAGAACATCGAACACACCCAGGGAGCTCTGGGAATGCACTGGAGCCCATAGTAATTACATATCACATGCCGGGTCTGGCAGGCTGGGTAGCAGCGATGGACTAGGGGGAAGATATGGCCTGGGGGACAGGGGGAAAGGCAGACACGGGGCCAGGCTCTCCGACCACAGCTCCTCCGGGGACGATGATTCAGCTTGCATGGGGACCTCTCTGAAGGTGAGACCACTGCCCGCGACAGAAGCCCCCCTCCTCCAGTGACCCGAGGCTGGAAGGAGGGAGTGAATACCGTAGAGGAATAGGCACCGGAACCAGGGGGCTTTTCAGGGCAGAAGGAGCAGCCACACAGACACTCAGTCATGTCTAAAGTGAGTCCTAGGAAATGAGTTCTAAATCTGGTCCTGTAGTTAGTTGGAGCCTGGCTCTGGCGGGGAGATCTGACCTTGGGAGACTTGTGGTGACCCCACCTCAGTGATCCCACTCTAAGTAGGGCCGATATGGGGGCCCACCTCACAGGGTGAGGTGAGGATGGATCCATTCTGTGCAGAGCCCCCAGGATGCCCCTGGACACAGTGAACCATCCTGGTCACTCTAGGACCCTCAGTGCCCCTTGTGATCTGAGGCTGGGGGCCAGTGGTCCCTGAAGGACTGGCCACTTGAGGGTGGGGGTGGCAAGGCTCTTCCCCCCCGCTCCCCATGCCAGCTCCTGAGGGCACAAAGATGAGCTGAAGAGCAATTGCTCTGAATGATAATTTGCACTTAGATTTATAATCGGCAGCACATTAGCCAGGCACATGCGATAACCGTTTAATGACTGTTATATGTATAATCCATTTTATTCTCAGCTGGCTCCCACGGTAATTACATTCTGCTGTGTTTAATTCATAACTTGATCGTTTATTCCAAGTCATGCTGGGTTGGTCCACAGGCTCAAGGGAAGTGCCACTTGCTGAGGAGCTCAGCCTCTGCTCTGGCCATGCAGGAAGCTAGCGAGGCCACCGACATCTCCTCGGCTCTCGTGGGAGCTCTGGGCCAGCAGCTCCAACTCTGAGCCGGCCAGAGCCAGCAGTGGGTGGTAATGATGGTGATGCAATCAGCAAAGGCTGAAATAATATCAGACACTTTCTATTTAATGTAATAACTGCGCAAGACGTGTGCACACCTCACACCCAGCACACCCGAAAGGCAGGGGCCAACAGCTCAGTGTGAGTCTAACAGGCCTGGGAGGACCTGTGGGTTCAGTTCTGATGTCCGGAGTGTTTGACTTCACCTTTCCACACCTCAGTTTCCCCACTTTTGACACAGGGATGAGACCACAGTACCCATTTCACTGGGGCCTGTGAAGACTGGAGATCCAGAATATAGTAAATGCAGTCAAAGAGTTTTTTAAATAATTAAAGCAATTCTCATCCTTGCTGCTCAGGCAAGGAAACTAAGGTTGTCCCACAAAACAATACCGAAGTGGGTATATAAATGCATGAAGGTGGAGGCCTTCTGAGAAGCTGGCTGTCAGCCAGGGAGGCTAAGGAGTCCTACACCTACCACTCGCTGGAGGACCAGGAGGCTGGCAGTCAAGCTCATTCTCGGCCTGACAGCCTGAGAACCAGGGGAGCTGATGGGTGTGAGTCCCAGTCCCTCCATGTGAGTGCCCCGTGGCCAGTTTGGTTGACACAGAACATAAAGCATCACACACACCTGCCAGGCCTCTCTGCCTCTTCTGAGAACTCAGGTGTTCCCAGATGTCTGTCCACCATCCAAAGGGCCTTTTTCAGGCTTTCAGTCCCCGACACTTCCACCAGAGTCCTGTGGGGAACTTGCTTTTAAGGACAGAGTCCACCACCCTCGCACGCACTGGCTTAGAATCTCTGGGGAGGCTCTTCTACTACCTGCATTAAAGAGCAGGGCTGGCACCACACTCAGGCCAGCAGTGCTTGCTGGGTCCATGCCTGGCCCCACCCTCCATCCGCTATCTCACAGGCACATCCCCTTGGCATGTAGTGTTGTCCACACTGCTGGGAGTCTTTTCCCCAAGAGCAGTGTGACGTTCTCCTCAATTAATCACAGCCGCCCTTGCCCCCCGCCCCCTAGACACTGCCGCACCTGGAGGTCCCTAATTAGGAGCCTAATTAGCCCCACAGCCCATTTCTCATCACAACGGCCCATCATGAGTCTGCTTTGCAACTAATAACTGAGTCTTCATGACAAGAATGGCAATTCTTTCTGGTATTTACCTCCACCTTCCCCAGAAAAGTGCCAAGGGCAGCGTGCATAAGCCACCCAGGGGCCCGCAGCACTGTGCAGGTCAGGGCTGGCTGCTAGTTGGGCCATGGACCTGAGGGCAGGGGTCGGGTGACCACCATCCTGTCTTAGCTGGGATGGGAGGGCCTTCGGGGGGAGGGAAGCTACTGGGGGAGGGCAGGAACAGGGGAGTGTGCAGGCAGGTGGGCGTAGAATGGAAAGGGGGGCCTGGCTGCTGTGTCCTATGCCTCCCCAGCCTGGATCCTCAGGAAGAACTCCGGAGTCCACTTTGTACTTGGCCCTTCCACTCTGTCTGTGTGGCTGAGCAGGAAGTCTTTTGTCTTAAGGAGAGAGTGAATGCAGGAAGCTGTCAGAGCAGGCGTGGGCCTTACACATCGCTTGCCTTCAGCGGGAGCTTCACTGAGGCCATGGTGAATGTCCTGGCTTTTCTATGGAGGATGAACTGCCTGCTGGCCTTCTTGGGAAGGAAATGCACTGGTGTCCAATGCCCAGAGACAGAAGAGTCAAATACAGAAAATGACCAGGCAGGAAGCTGCGGCCCTCATTCCCGGAACACCAGGTGAACTCGCTTCAAAGGAAGGTTTGACAGGGAATGTGTGGATCAACCTGTACTGGTCCATGGAAGCAGCAGAGCTCAGGCTCTGGGGGTCCTGGCAGTCTAGCAGGGGAGGAGGGCTCCTTGCAGGGGAGGCTGCTCTAGGTCTCCTCCTCCCAGAAAGCCCCTCCTCTCCCCAACTCTCTGCCTTGCCCCCCAAGCTGCAGTTGTGGGTGATCCCCAGAGCAGCAGCTGGGCCTCTCTGTCCGGCCACCTTTGGTCTCTGATGACAAAACTTGCCCAGAGTGAGAAAACTGAATCAGACCAGAACCGTGTGGAGGGTGAGGCCTCCAGGCAGTGGGCTTCTCCAGGGGTCATTCCCAGAGCAGCCATCCCCGCTGAGCTGTTTCGGGGAGGCCTGAGTGTCTCAGTAGGAATTCGGCTCCCAGGCTCAGGGGGACAGAGGACGTCTGAATAGCTCTTCACTGAGATGTGTCACCTCCAGAACCAGCTCAAATGAGCCTCCTTCCCCTGCCACCCCTGCACCCCACCCCTGCAGTGGAGAAGTGCCCTAGACACACCCTCTGGTTACCAAGGACAACCCTGACTGTCTGATGACCAGGCTGAGACTGGACTTTATGAAGCTTCAAAATGAAGAAAATTCCCACCTCCAAGGGCAGAGGTTAGGGGACATGGTGCCCAGTCCACCAGCCTCGGGAAGGGGGCAGAATGAGGACTGAAAACCAAGCCCTGAGCCCCGCAGCTCAGACCCCACACACAGCCCCTGCTAGCTGCCATCACTCTGCAGTCAGATCTTTGCGGCTTTCTTTTTTCAAAAATCTATTGTGACAAGATAGAAAGGAAAAGAGGGTACATGAAGCCTTGGTAGTCACCCTTTAGTCTGAATTAGCATCAACTTCTTCACCAAAGGCGGATATGGATGGTGCAGGGGGAGGTGAGAGGGAGGTAGGACACAAAGAGCCACAGAGCAAAGGCAGATGGAGGGAGTGCCACCTGCAAGAAAAGCTCCCCAAACAGGACCAGGCATCTCTGAAGAAAAATACCTTCATTTCTGTTGTAATTTGGGCCGAGCCTGGTTCAACCTCACGATGCTCCAGATGTCATGGAGACAGCTAAAGGCCAGACAGCCACATGGGATGGTGTGCTTCCGTGCACTTGACTCTGCATTTATAATACAGACACTTTGGATTCACCACTCATTCCACATTGGGAGCAACAGGAGAGGCAGTGAGGTACCTCAATGGACTGATTCTGAGGTTTAGTCTCAGCATTGAAAGGGAAACACCCACTGATTTCCAGCTCAGTCTTTGCAAATGGAGCATCATGACTCAATACACACCTTTTTTATTTAAGCCAGACTTGGTTTTGTTAACTTTGTTGTGAGACTGCCAAACACACAGAAGCGAATCGAGAACAGTGTCCCCTGCTCCCACCTTCTGGGCCCAGAGGCACTCCAGTTTTGTCCACTGTCAATCTAGGGTCTCCACTGAATTATTGTTATTTTAACATGAATTTGACAAAGTCAAAAATCCCTCATCCATCTGTCCATCCATCAGCAGGTGAAGAATAGGGTGAAATGTTGGCTTCGGGGTAATTTCCCACGGCTTTTATTTTCACGGATATCCCACAGTAGAGCTGACACCCCCACCCCTTAAACCCGAATGACAGGGCCAGGTACCATCACCCCCATCCCCGGGTGGGAAGGAAGTGGACTTGAGCTGCTCGAGAATTTTCAGACTCAGAAGACGCTGGGTGGGGTTTCTGGATTATTTTGAAAGAAGTAGCACTGGGGCCCCGGAATTATGTTTTCTCAAAAACTTGTTTTTCATAAGTAACTGACTGTGTAGGCAAATCAGTCTGTGGCGGCGACGTGCTGGCATGAAGCTAATCATTAGCTGCCACAGGAAGGAGGCGATCATCCCCACTGGCTCCCATCAGACAGGAGCAGCCCAGGAGCTGATGTCTTCATTACCCAGCCTTGAAATTTCCAGAGAAGACGGCAATTCATGCGTGGCCTGGTTGTCATCCTCCCACTGATTTCAGAAAAATGAAACCCTGGGCTTCCTCTCGATGCTTTGTGGCCATTTCTCCATCCTCACACATAAAGGAATCAGCCATCAAGTGGATGCGGAATCCTTGCTTGATGTCTGAAGGGCCCGTGGCAGGCTCGGCGCGTACATTTTTGCTCAAGCACCCACAGTTTCAATGCTTGAATGTGGGGGGTGGATAGAAATGCAAATCAAGCCAGCCTGAGAAAAAGTGGGGTGGGTGGGTGCATTCCAGGTATGAAAGGATCAAGCGTTAGATGCCATCAGGACTCCAGGCCTCTTCCCATCCCCAGCTCTGCTGGAACCAGCCTGGCAACCGGTGACAGGGGCCTGCCTCTCCCAATGAGCAGGAAGGACTCTAAGTGTACAACTCGTGTCCCCAGGGTGGTGGGGATGGGCACTCTGATTAGCAGGAATGGAGAGGAAAGGACCAGCCCCTCCCCAAGGCCATGCAGGGTGGGCTCTCAGGAACACAGACCCCTGGGACCCAGCAGGAGGGCCAGTCTGGGGCACCGGGATGGAGCAGTGGGCACTGTGGGTCTGGATGAGCAAAGCCAACAGATGTCCCCTCCTGGGTCCATGCCCACTGTCGCCGGCAGAGCAGTGCCATTCAGCCTGTTGTGGAGAGTAACAAACGGGCAACAGATTGCCCGTGTGGAGGATGAGCCTGTTCCACCAACTTGGCATTTGAAACCAAGATAATAGAAAGCAGGCTGAGATTCCAGGGTCGTGACAGGTGTCCACAGCAAGGTTATCCACTTGGTGGCATCCAGCAGCCTTGGCCCCTTTTCAAAGAAAAATATTATACCATATTAGCTCTCTTAGCTGTCGCAGCCATGACATATGTGTGTGTATTTAATATTCGATCTATGGTTCTGTGTGTGTGTGTGTGTGTGTGTGTGTGTGTGTGCGCGCGCGCGCGCGCAGGGGGTGGGGAGGGAGGGAGCATATTCAAGGCGACGGTGCATGTGAAGCGCCTAGAACAATGCCCACAGCAGATCCCCGCTTTGATGTCGGCAGCGCGGGCAGCCTATCTGCACGGCAAGCACGTGTGTATTTATGGACCCGAGAGAGGCTGTGATTTCAGCAGATCGCGTTTGCTCTGCATGCATAATCTGATTATATTTTAACTGCTCATTTACACGAGAACACATTTCCCTCAAACGTGCTAATGCTCTTTTTTTTCCCCCTCAATGATATTTTTAAAAACCAGATTGCTGGGCGGTACAACTGCACTGAGAGAGCTTTCCGAAGTGAAAACAAGCGGCTCTCCACGTGTGGACATGATGCTGCCCGCCCCAGAATTACACTCTGAGGGGAACAGACCATGCGTCTGCAGAGCCTTCAGCCCTGCCCCAGGAAACGGCTTTCCCAGGACTGGGCCCCAGAGAAGGCCAGCCCTGGCCCTCACCCTCACCTGGTCATCCTCCCAGTGCCACGAGGACGGCCCTGAGCAGGGATGAGAGTGACGGCACATCACTGCTGCCTCTAGAGAAGGGGGCTTCACGCACACCTGCATTCACTGCAGCCCCCCAGGTTGTGCTCCTTGGTTACAGCAGCCCCTGGACCCTCATGGGGCCCACAGGGGAGCTCCTCAACTGTCCATGATTAATAGGTCCAGAGGAAGTCCCTCTGAGTCCCCCGGGCTGGGCGCTGACCAGCCTTGCCCACCCCATCCCTCACTGGTCTGCTTATCCTGTAGGAATCGGGGCCCATCCAGGGTCTCAAAGCACATCCTCGGGAGCTGCAGACTCTACCTCACCTCAGAAATGGTCTCAGGGGGCTCTTGCAGGGCAAGGGAGTTCCAGGAAGGTGAGAGGCAGGCAATGGCAGCCAGAGGAGGACCCGGGCCTGACAGAAGAGGGCGCCTCTCTCTGCCCCGCCCACCTGCAGGCCAGAACTTACTCCTAAGACACACCCACCTGCAGGGCGAAGGGGAGAGGGGATGAGCCCACTGGGGTCACTAGAGTCTCAGACGTGCCATGGGGACTGCACCCTGGAATCTACAAGCCCCCAGGCCTGCTGCTGGCGCTTCTGTGGGACTGCACCTCTCTCCAAGACTCCTGCCCCAGAGCAGGGGCCATCCAGGCAAGTGGGTCACCTGCCTTCTCTGGCAGTCATCTCGAAGCTCCGAGGCAAGAATGACTAAGGAGACTCGGGTTTTATTTTGGAACTCGTATGAAGTCATTAGGAAATGGGAGATGAGTTTTTTATTTAAGTACTTTTAGGCAACTGGAACTCCTGAGTATAGACAAAGGCCGCAGGTTTCAGGTCTCTGGAAGATGAGCTGGAACTGTCAGAAGTCGTGTTTATGCAAGCACCACCCTCCCTGGGAGATACCCCCACAGAAGGAAGGCCCATGGGGCGGGGGGCAGGGGCCCGGCAGCTGTGACCCTTTCTCTTTCAGCTTAAGTCACAAGTGTGTTCACAAGCACCCCTGGGAAAGCTAACCAGAAATTGGTAAATTTATAAGAGGCATAAACTCAGCTTCCCAGGGGGAGAGCTGACAAAACACTGCTTTTCTCTGAAAGCTGAGCAGATGGAACTGTTTGTCCTTCTGCATCGGATGCGCTGTTGTCTTTCGCCCAAGAGAAAGTCTCAAAAAGAAAATGCCTTTGTGGGAGGGGGTACTCAGGGACCCTCCTTGTAGCCTGACCCAAGTGTGGAGGGGGAGGGGGATGAAGGGGGAAGGCAGGGGACTTGGGGTGGGGGGATAACTCTATCAGTTTCAAACCTGGTCCCCAGAAGTCAGGCTGCAACTTCAAAGAAAATTCTAAAAAGCATTCTTTGTGTTGATCAGCCTGAAATGCATGCCATAACAAAGCCTTCACAGGAGTAATTTTTAGGAACCTGGGCTGCATGGAAGCTTGTTTTGGAGATCAGATTTTCTCTTTCTCCTTAGATGATCTAACATGCCCTTTTTTTTCCTCCAAAACATCATCTTTCCTGACACGTCTCTTTGCTGAAGTCTTCAACGCCCCAGGTGGAGTCCACAGTTGTCAGGCCCTTCTCGGCTGCAAGTGTTGGTGGCTATTGCTTGTACAAGTGCTCTGCTCAATAAATCTAGAAAAGTGCATGGCAAGATGGTTTAGATTGTTAGGAGAAGGGGCCGTGCTGCTGCCGGGGGGGTTAAATGACAGTTGCAACCGAGGTTTCCCCACTGCCTGAACCCCTCCCCCAGCCATCTCCCTTCCTGCTTTAGAGGGTGGAGCCCAGACCTAGCCCCCAACCTGCAGCTGGGAACTCAGCCTTCCTCATGCAACCTCCACAGGGACCCTGCCACTGACGGGAATGAAAGCCATGCCCGAACTCTCAGGGGCCCAGGAGCTCAGCCCTTCCTCTTCCTCATCTAGCCCACTGGCGATAAAGCCAGAGTTTGTGGAGCAGTCACCTCCACATGGCGTGTGGTCATGCACCTGAAACATGGTGCTCATAATGACCTGGTGACACCGGGTCCACTGAGGTTTGGTCGGTTTATAGACCTGGAGCCCACGGTCAGCAGGGTACACTCCTGGCAGCCACACCCTCCCCATCTTCTGGCTCTTCCTTGTGACCACAGCTCAAATTTCCAGAAAGCCAGACAGGGGCCAAGGGTTAAGGCACGACTGGAAACATGAAGGACAAGGATGTGAGAGCCAAGGAGGGTGCCCAGCCTCGAAGGAGACCTGCCGCTCCCGCTCCACTCACTAGCTCTCACACAAATGTTGCTCTATTTTTAACATCCTCCTTGGAATGCTCTGCATTCCGACATGTGCACTTTCCAGGCTGTGGGTGGGAAGTCAACAGCCAAACTCTACAAATTATGCATACTACATATCCTTAGCGTCTTTAGATAAATGTACACTACTCCCCACCCACCTGTAGCCTCATGGGAAACCTAATAATAACCTTAATAACAATAAAATGTTTCTTTTGCCACTAAGTCACAGAGTTTGGGGTCCTTTGTTATGCAGCAGTAGGTAAATAGATAGCTGATACAGGTATTGCTGTGAACCTTTCTTTTTTTTTTTTATTTTAGGAAGAAGCCTTCTTGTAATAAGGGTTGCCCAAGGGCCATGTGGGGGCCAGAGGAAAGACAGGATGTGACCCCAGGACTCCAAGGACTGAATTCTTGTAGCCAGGAAAGCAAAGTCCTTGTTACACCCTCTGCCCCTCATCCTGACTGCCACTCTCCTGAGATGGTTAGATAACCCTGCCCCCTCGATAGCTTCAGGCCCAGAGGTGCAACCCAGAGGGGTCTGTCTTGGGTTCCATAGCTACATCCTCTTACATTCGGAAGCCTGTTGGAAAAGACCAGGGGTGTTGCCAGTCTCGCTGTTCATCATCTAATCTCTTTCACTAGTTTATCAAAAGTCCGCTGAGCACTCACTACATCCAGGTACCTCTCAGAGCCTGGGAGAAGTTAGCAAAGCAAACAAACCAGGACCCCCCACACATACCTGCCCATGGCAGTGGTCATCCAGGCATCTTCCCTCCAGTGTCTCAGACTTGACCTTCACCCTGAAGCTCAGGTGACCACCCAGCTCAACAGCCAGGACACCACCCTGCCTACATCACACTGGGAACCCCAGGAAGCTGGAGACACCCAGTTGCTGCTGCCCTCTTGGCCGACACACCAGCTTCCCCAAGAAACTCAGACCCCTCATCAACGCATCTCAGCCCTGGCAGACTTGGACAAGCAAGCTTGTTGCAGACACACAGCATGTGGAGTGTCAGGGAGAGGCCAGCAAGGCTCAGAGGGAGTTAGGCCTGGGCAAGGGTGTGGTCCAGTCACTGATGGACACAGCAGACCAGCCCCGCCCTCTGTGAGCACCTCACCAAAGCTTTCCCTAAAGGGTCCCAGCTGTTCAGGAAGCACATGTCCAGGGAAATCATAAGCGAAAGAGGCAAACAGTTCGGACTTGGAAGGTTCCGGCTGCTGGGCCATCCAGACAGGCTCCCCACTTCACAGAAAGAGGATTTTAAGACACTGGGGACTCCAGACAAGGTCCCACCACCCATGCGGTTCAGCAAGGCAGCCCAGGTGACATTTCCTCTGTGGTTTCAAGCGAAAGCCTTGTCATAATATTTGTGCTAAGTTGCCTTTTATGATTTTTTAAGCTCCTAGGCTGGCTCGAAGAGAAATCTTCGCAAAGAAGCCCAGCTTAGCAGAAAGGTCAGGGGTGTGAAAACCAAACAGTGAGCTTAAGCAGCCAAGTGAGAGCGCATTTCCATCAGGAGCATCCTCAGTGGCAACAGCTACTGGCCGGCAAAGTGGCCACTGGCTGCTGCCTTCCTCTGGGGGGAGGGGTGGGGGTCTTAAGAGAGGTGACCGGATACCACTGTCCACGGCAAGACCCCCATGTCCCCATGGGTTCAGGATGACCTCCAGGGGCCAACACAGGCTGACACGGCACTGCTTTCTGTGGCAAGGACACTCAACTCCCAACCCCAGGACCAGTTCACTGAACCTATGGGCTCGCCTTCCAGAGAGCAAATCTGGGCTAACTTGGAGAAGTTAAAGCAACTTTTGTTTTCCCAGGTATTTCAGCTTCACACCCTCTGAAATCCTCACATGGTCTGCACAAAAGCATTCACTCCACAGGTGTCCACTGAGAGCCTGCCTTTTGCAGCGCCAACAGCATCCAGAACAACAGGGACCCGGGAACATCGATTTGAACTGTGTACCCATTTCACAGATGACTAAACAGAGGTACGGGGAAGCTAAAACACTCACCCAGATATTAAGCAGCAGGCTGAAACCACTCCTGTTGCCTCTGAGCTCACTGTGCTGGCCTCCAGCAAAAGGACATCTGTGTTTCCTGCGAGGCTACATTTTTAAGCACATATCTTATGTGCCAAGACTCCATGGTGGGAACATCAGGGTTCAGTGGAGCAGAGAAGCCCAGAGCCAGCTGGGAACTGGAGACTAAGCACTGAGCCCGAGCTTCTCCCCCAACTGGTCTGAAGTCTGGCTGCTCGGCCTCACCCCCTTTCCTCAGAGCTCCCTTTCCCTCAGCTCCCTCTGGTATCTGTTCCTGATTCCCAGGCAGCCAGGTCCCTCTACATCCTGCCAGGCTGGACCCTGAGGATGACGTCTGATGGTCCACGTGCAGGTGGTGATGACAGGCATGGACCCTATCACCTGCACCCACAGCGGCACACGCCACCCCAGGGTGCTGGGTGCAGGAGACCACCCTGCACAGAGGCAGGTGGTGCTTTATCCTCTGCTTTCTGATCACCAAGTCACCCCCTCCCCCAGTTACTTGTGCTAGAGTAAAGCCCCCTGGGAGCCCAGCTTCTGGCATCCCAGGAAGAAAGGGCATCCCCCTACCTCAGCAGGAAGCCCACTGCTTGGGCGGGCTGGAAGCGACCCGGGGGCAGTTCCCTTGGGGAAGTGGGGCATAAGAAGCTGGGGAGACCCGGGAAAGAAGCTGCCTGAGGAGGGTGCCTGGAAAGAGCCAATATTCCTGGCGCACCTCGCTGGAATCCCAATTCCCTGGGGCGCACCTTCCAGCCCAGATGGTCCCTGAGAGTGCGCGGGGGTGATCAGCCAGCCCTGCCCCCTTGCGGGGCGGGGACAGTGGCTGGGGCCGCCTTCTCTCCCCTCCAGCGCCCCCCACGGTTGGGCGCTCCCGTCGCCGCCGGCTCAGTGGAGGCGCAGAACCCGGGAGGGCGCTGGCGCGGCGGGAGGTGCCCGGAGCGAGGTGCGCGGAGAGCGCGAGCGAGAAGAGAGCGCGCTGGGCAGCCGGGCGTGCGCTCCGCTCGGCTCTACAGGCTTGCCTCGCGCAGCCCAAGCCCAAACCGGCTGGGCGCTCTCCTCGAGAACCGGTTCTGCCGCCCGGGGACCCGAGGAACCGTGGGATCGGGCATTCGGAGAAAGCCGGGAAAGCGCGGAGCCCGGAGGGACGCAGCAACCCCCGGTGAGTGCGAGCGCCGAGCGCGCCAGGCTGGCACGGACCGGGTCGGCGCTCCCCGGCTCGACGGCGCGCCCCCTCGGCCTCTCACACCCACCCCTCGGGCTCCCTCTATTCTGTCCCTGCCTGAGTCGCACCCACTCTCGCCCCGGCTTCTAGCCGCGGACCCCGGGAAGCGCAGCAGCACCCCGCCCCGCGCGTCCGACATGCGTCTCAACAGCTCGGCGTCTCCCGGTCCCTGGGTCGGCCTGACCGGCGACCCGTTCACGCAGCCGCCGTCGGTGCTGGAGGGGGCGGTCCTGGCTCCCGGCCTGGGCAATGGCTCTGGCAACCTGTCGGAGCCCGTACCAGCGGCGCCCAGCAGCGACCTGGATGTGAACACGGACATTTACTCCAAGGTGCTGGTGACCATCGTGTACCTGGCGCTCTTCGTGGTGGGCACGGTGGGCAACTCCGTGACTGCGTTCACGCTGGCGCGCAAGAAGTCGCTGCAGAACCTGCAGAGCACGGTGCACTACCACCTGGGCAGTCTGGCACTGTCCGACCTGCTCATCCTGCTGCTGGCCATGCCTGTGGAGTTGTACAACTTCATCTGGGTGCACCACCCCTGGGCCTTCGGTGACGCCGTGTGCCGCGGCTACTACTTCCTACGCGACGCCTGCACCTACGCCACTGCCCTCAACGTGGCCAGCCTGAGCGTGGAACGCTACCTGGCCATCTGCCACCCCTTCAAGGCCAAGACCCTCATGTCCCGCAGCCGCACCAAGAAGTTCATCAGCGCCGTCTGGCTGGCCTCCGGCCTCCTGGCCGTGCCTATGCTCTTCACCATGGGCCAGCAGAACCGCAGCGCCGACGGCCAGCACCCCGGAGGCCTGGTGTGCACACCCATTGTGGGCACCGCCACAGTCAAGGCCGTCATCCAGGTGAGCAGCTTCTTCGGGGGGCGGGGGCAGGAGTCAGAGGGCACCAGACCGGGATCTCCCCTGGGAGCAAGGGTCCAAGGTGGACCCTCAGGGAAGCCTCAGTGCCTCATCCCAAATGTAGTTTCCTGTCTGTGTGTCCTCTGGGTACAGGAAGTTGGAGAAAATTTCATGACCCAAAGAAATTTTATTCCTATGAAGCTGGGAAGGAGTGGGGATGGGGGAGGAGCAGGGGACTTGAGAGCAGCCTGACCCCCCGCTTCTTCTCACCTTTCGCCCCAGGGCTGCCAGGCCTCAGCCCCACTTATTTCATCCCCTCCTTTCATTAAAGGGGCTGGAACCCCAGATTACCGACCACTCTGGAGCCAAGGCTCCATGGATGGGCCTCAGCTGTCCCCAGAGTCCCTGAGATGTAAGGTAAATGTGTGTGCTGGTGTCCTCCTCTTTCCAGAGAGAGTCCCTCCCATCAGCTTCTTGAAAGGCTTTGTGCTCCCCACAGGCATGGTCCCTCTCCTCTACAGCAGAATCCCTATCCCAGACGGTTCCACCAGTGTCTCCTGGCCTGATGCTGTCTTGGGCTGGTTCCTTAGTTTAGCCTCAGTTTTCCCATCTGTGAAATGGGGGCAATCACAGCCCTGGTCTCCGAAGGTACAAGATTCAAGAGAGAAGGTGTGGGAAGCCCTTGTCTGGCTCCTGGTGGGTAGAAGCAGTCAGAGGCACTCTCACTGGTGGTGGTGGTGATGTTATTTCTGCTGGAAAATCCTAAGGTATTGGGCCTGGTGGCAGATTGGAGGGCCTGGAGTCGGGTGACCAACGCCCTCAGAGGGTCTGGGTGAAGCTTGTGGGGACCGAGGTGGGTGACCTCCCTGGGCATTGGCTCAGCCAGGCAGGGGGATTCCGACCCCAGGGAGAAGTCTTCTCAGGCAGGGCCCTGGCCTGGGAGCAGGGTGTCCACCAGAGCAAGTTAGGGCAGAGATACCACCTGGAATGGCATGGTAACCTCAGGATGTGGGTAACCATGAAAGGGCAGGGGCTCCCTCCACCTCGGAGTGGGATGGGAGAGGAGGGTCTGGACTGAGCCAGGTGGGGGTGGGTGTAGCCAGAGAGACTGGCTGTCCTGTGTGACTGTCCTTTCATGCCCAAGTCATCAACAGCTTCTCAGCAGAACCCATGCTGCTGCCTCTGAGTATGACAGGGGTGCCGGGCTCTGGGAGCTGGCGTGCTTGGGGGTGGGGAACGTGCCATCTACACATCTATTCTGGGCTGCAACTGACCCTCCACAGGCCACCACCGAGATGCAGTCAGTGGGCAGAGTTAAGCTCCAGGCTCCTCGCCTGCCCTGACTCCAGGTGGCCCCCGGCAGCCACGCGTAGCAGGAAGATGAGTCACGGGCGCTGCAGGCAGGAGCAACCAAGGCGCGTGCAGTGACAGAGTGGGAATTACCTTCCGACTTCCTCTGGGGTCTTGCAGGCTGTGCTGGGGCTGGGGAGTTGGGAGATAGCAGCCACGACATCTGGCGGTGAAGGTGGGGCAGGTCAGTCATGCCCACCTGGGAGATGCTCCCCTGAGACCCCTGCCCCCTTGGACCCCTGGGGGCTGGGCCAGGAGCAGCCGGGGCTGGATCATCAAGAAAACACAGCAGCAGAGGGAACCCCCCTTAAGCACTCTCACCCTCTGTTAGTGCCACATGCTCAGATGCCCCAGGAACTTGACTTGGCTTCCCAAAGGGCCCTGCCTGAACCTTTTGGTGGGAGGCTGCCATGCTGATGTGGCCCGGGCTGTGTTCTGGTCACTCGTCCACTAAGCAAGTGTCTGTGGAGCTCGCACTACAGAAGGACCGCATCTGTGGCTGCAGCTATAACACTGCTGAGCATTTACTCAGCACTTGCTGGCTCCGAGACCTCAGAGAGCAGAGTTTCCATTTTTCTTTGATGGCCTCAGCCATGTGCTTGGGAAAGACTGATGGGCGGGTTATTAGAGGCGCACTTCTCTCTGACGCCAACCACTCCCGCGAGGCTCCTTGGGCTCCTATGTGCTGCTCCGTGTGCCTGAAGGAACATTCCTCATGGGGAAGCTCAGCCCTGGCCTTGCCCCCTCCCACCTCATCCCTCTGCACCATCCACCATCCCAGGAGAGGTTCCCAGGGGGTTTTATGCTCCCCACGTGGGCTTCTGGGCCACTTGGCAAATCTGGGCCAATGTCTACTGTTTTAAACAGTGACATCTATGCAGAGAGGGGCTGGGCACCTATCCATGTGTCTCCCTGTCATGGGCTATGTTGGGAAGTGTGGAGAAGTGGGCCAATCAAAACGACCACTCTTTCCAAAACTGGGGCCCCCTCCCAGCCCAAGTGTCTCCCACCAGTCCTGTCGGCTGTCCACCCCTGTGAGGTTCCATCCTGGACACTTGCAAACGGAAGTGTGTTTAGAAATGAGGTGCTTTGGTGATGAGATTTCTGAGCAACTTGGAGCTGTCATTGCTGGATACAGCTGGGAGTTTTCTAAGAGGGGTTGGAGTGGACAGGGTGAGAGGAGCTCATGGTGAGGACGGGGCTTTCTGGGGCTAGCAAAGGCCCTGGATCCTGGGCCCCTGGTCAACAGGGAAGCCTGGGAGGTGGAGCCCGAGGAGCCTACCCCGTTGCCCTGGGATGGTCCAGTGCCTCCCCTGGGCCCCAGAGGGGACTGGATTCAATCCTACAGGGCAGTGGTATCTCCCTCCCCCTGCCACATCTCCATCCCCTAGTAGATCCTGTCTTCCCAAGAGAGGGGAGTAGATCTTCCCAATGCTGGGTAGGGGTGGGGGGATGTGGATGTCCCCCTCCCGGGACCTGTTGCTCTAGGAGCAGGGATGGCAGGTATCTAAGAGATGCCTCAGCTCGGAGCAGCCCCTCTGCATGCACGGTGCCCTGGCGAGGAGAATTAGGGGTCACAGGGCTTGTGTACCCTTGTTGGAGATCCACCCCCTGCCCACAAGGCCACATTAAAGCAGCCTCTCCCGGAATCACCCATCAGGCCTGCATCAACATGGGGAGGGCTCTGGGTCATCACTTCATTGTTACTGTTTTCCAGGACCTGCGGCCCTGGTGACAGCAGTGAGGCCGAGGGTGACAGAGGGTGGTAGTGGGGTACCCCTGTAATCTGCCTTCACAGATGGCCTCTTTCACATTCAGTGCTGGCAGCATTGCTCCTCACAATGGGCTGGGCCCAGCTTCAGAAGGGGCGGCTGGCCCTGGGTGTGGCTTGTGCAGGAGGGGCTCGTGTCCAGGGGCACATTGACTCTGGGCAGCCTCCTGAGCACCGAGGCCATTAAAGTCTGACGTGATCTGCGGAGGCAGAGGCCGCCGAGACCTGTCTCCACAAAGTGGAAGAAAATTGGTTCCAATAAAATCAGGCCATGGATCATTTTCTCCGTGTTTCTGTCTTGTACCACCAGCTGCGCTGTGCCCTCTCCCCCCACCCCCATCCATCCACCTGTTCGCTCCCCTTTCATCCATCGCTCTCCCATTCCTCCACCAGCAGCCAGCTCACCTCGGTGATGCTGACACTTGTGGCTGAAGTTTGGCGAGTCACGGGGCCCCAGGAGAGTGATGCTGTGTTGGGGAAACAGGCAAAAATGTGCCCCCAAGATTGGTGCCTCCTGCTGGACGCACTGCTCAGAATGGGGCTCCTCCCCAAGAAGCATCTGCCCAGCACTCACAACATGCCAGATCATGGAAATTCAGGGCAGGCCAAGGGGCTCTTCTGCATTAAGGGGATTGAAGACATGGCCCCTGAGCACCAGGCTAGGTTCCCATCAGACCCAGGTGCAGAAAGGATGCTGCTGCTGAGACAGTAGGGGTGCAGTCCTTGGTTCACTAGTGATGTCCCGGCATGCAGTGGGACTTCTTGGTTTGGCGACTGTGCTGTGGTTCTGTACAAGGACAGAGTCTGGGGCGAGTGGGGCAGGGACCCCCGTGAGCAGTCATCCCAGGAGACACCCACACGCTTGGGGACCGCAGCCCATCCCTCGTGTCCAGAGTCTCAGCTCAGGGGGACCAGGACTCTAGCCGGGAGCTTTGGTGCCAGCACGGTACGCTTGCCCATGGGCCCCAGCAGGACAATTGTGCTGGGCGGGGCAGGGCCTGTGAGGGGAGGAGGGTGTCAACCTGTTCAGGTAGTTGGAAGTCTCCATCCCACCACCAGAGAGGCAGCCAGGCTTCCGTCTGGTTATCTGAGGAATCACAAGCCTTTGTTCCTTTTTTTCTGTCCTAGTGAAACACACATAATGTGAAATTTACCACGCATCTCCAGATGGGGACTTCCCCACTGTCCCTGAGGGAGACTGTGTCCCCACTGGAGACCAGCTGCCCCTGCCTCCAGCCCCGACTGTGTGTCTAGGGTTTGGCTGCTCCAGACCCCTGTCAGATGGGATTTCCAGCCTGCCTTAGTCTCTAAGATGTGGTGGAGATGCGGTGGTCACGAGTGAATGTGCTGTGCCAAGGAAGGAAGCCAGTCTTAAAAGGCTCCAACTGTATTACTCCAGTCATGTGACTTTCTGGAAGGAAAGTGACGGGCACAGGGCAGGGAGGGGAGGGGTATTGGTGATGGGCAATGCATGTTCTGTGTCTTGTGGGTGCTGCCAGCTCTGTGATGGAGCATTATCAAAACTCACAGGACTTAGATAAAGGATGATTTTGGTGAATATACACTGTCTCCCTGAGTCCCTCAGAGGTTAAAGGCCAAGTCCATGGCTTCGCCCTGTGAAGGCAGTTTGGGTGCCAGGTCCTCTTGGGGGGTGGGGGGGTGCCTTTGGGCAGGAAAGTACCAAAGGGTCCCAGGGTCATTTCTGGGGAACTTGAATGCCCCAGGCAGCTGCTCATCCTACCCCCCCCCTCATCCCAGGAGCCAGGCAGATGCTCAGCCCTCTTGGGGGGACCATGGTACCGAGCTCAAAGCTGTGGGGGCTGCCTGCTCCCCAAGATCCCCATTCTAACCTGGCAGCACCCTGGCATTGAGCCTGGCCACCACCATCCCCCGTGACAGTGCAGCCCCTCAAAGAAAGCAGCCAAGCTCCTTGGGCCCCAAGAGAGAACCAAGGCCCAGAGAAGATTAGGGCATCCAAGCCAGGCCCACCCCTGCCTTGTCCTTCTGCTCCCACAAGGGGCCCAGATGAAGCACCCCATGTGCTATGACCCCTGCCCCCTTTAGGGATGTCACATACGGGCACCTGTGGGGGTGGCTCCATCCCCCAGGGCTGGAGCCAGAGGGGGAGAGGACCAGGGAGCCTGGTGGAGCTGGGCCAGTGCACCCAAGCTGCTAGGGAGGGGGTCTTTTGGGGTTTCTTGTCTTTGACAGTCCAGGATCCAAGGTTAAGTGCCAACTTCTCCACTGACCAGCTGCAGGGCCAGGCTAGAGATGTGACCTTCTGTGGCTCAGTTTCCTCAATTGCCAGCTGTAGGTGACATAATTGTCATGATCAAGGGCTGAGGCACCCCCACACAGCAGAGGCAGCTTCAAGAAGAGACAGGTTCTCTGATTTGTACCTTTAGGGGCAACAAGAGCCTTCTGCCCCCAAGAAGGCTTCCCTGCCCAGAGCTTGGAGCTGAACCCATGGTCACACCCAGTTCCATCTCGGGGTCTGTGTGCACATGGCAAGGTCCTGCAGGAGACCCCAGAAACCCCCAAGCCTGGCATTGTTCTCACACCTATAGGGTCAGGGACCAGACTGAGCATCTGTCCAGCTCCCCCGAAAAGCCTTCGCTGCCCGAGGGCCCCTGAGCTAGCGATCTGCAGCACCATGTGCTTGAAGAATCCCCATCTGTCTTCTGTGATGAAACCTCCGCCTTCACCCCCTTCCACACCCACTCACCCAGCACCACATGCCAAACACAGAGGGCCTTATGGGGAACCTCCCCCAAAAGGTGTGCATCCCAGCAGAGAAGACAAGACAAGTGGCAACACAATTAAGTACAAGTGAACAGGAGAGGCAGTGGGGCTGTGATCTTAGGTAAGGGCAGGTATGACAACATCTGGGGAAGAAGGTTCCAGAGTGGAAACAGCAAGTACACAGCATCTGCTGGGGTGACATGGCCAGAGCAGGGGAGCCCAGGGCAGGGCAACAAGCAACGAGTGATCATGGAAGACACAGTTCAGCTCAGTTCAGTCAGTCAGTCGTGTCCGACTCTGTGACCCCATGGACTGCAGCACACCAGGCCTCCCTGTCCATCACCAACTCCCGGAGTTTACCCAAACTCATGTCCACTGAGTCGGTGATGCCAGCCAACCATCTCATCCTCTGTCATCCCCTTCTCCTCCCGCCTTCAATCTTTCCCAGCATCAGGGTCTTTTCAAATGAGTCAGTTCTTCACATCAGGTAGCTAAAGTACTGGAGTTTCAACTTCAGCATCAGTCCTTCCAATGAATATTCTGGACTGACTCCCTTTAGGATGGACTGACTGGTTGGATCTCCTTGCAGTCCAAGGGACTCTCAAGAGTCGTCTCCAACACCACAGTTTAAAAGAATCGTTTCTTTGGCACTCAGCTTTCTTTATAGTCCAACTCTCACATCTATACATGACTACTGGAAAAACCATAGCTTTGAGGACACAGGACATCCTTTATCCTGGGAAAATGGGCCCCTTGGAGACTCTGAGCAAGAGGCCATGTGGCTTACACTTCAGACAACTGTTCTCCCTGCCTCTTTCACACAGTGGGGACTCAGGAGGATGGTTAGGAAGCCTGCGTGCATGATCAAGATGACCCAGACCAGGCTGCTTTTGGAGAAGGTGGGAAAATGATTAGATACCAGATCCATTTGTCTTCTTTCTTAGCTTAAGTTTACATCCAGGCTTCCCTGGTGACTCATATGGTAAAGAACCCACCTGCAATGCGGGAGACCTGAGTTCATTCCCTGAGTTGGGAAGATCCCCTGGAGAAGGGAATGGCAACCAATTCCAGTATTCTTGCCTGGAGAATTCCATGGACCAAGGAGCCTGGTGGGCTGCAGTCCATGGGGTTGCAAAGAGTTGGACAGGTCTGAGCAACTAACACTAAAGTTTACATCCAATAAAAATCCTTTGCCTTTGTTTACATCTATGACTTCTGACAAATGCAGAGAAGCCTGTAACCACTGCCTCCAAAGATAGAGCCCAGTCCTGTCACACAAAGGAGTCTCTGCAACCCCCTGCCCTCAACCCCCCCTCTGATGCCAGGTAAATTGATACTCTGAGCCCGGCTTTCTCAGAGCATGTAATGCCTGATTCACCCGTGCCATCGCCCGTGTCAGTAGCGTGTTCCTTTTGTGTGTGGAGGAGTGCTCTACTGTACAGATGCTCCACCACATGTTCACTGCTCATTGTTTGAAGGACATTTGGGTGGTTTCTGGTTTTGAGCGATTATAAAGAAACCTGATGCAAATATTCATGTGCAGGCCGATGTGTGAGCACATGGTTTCATTTTTCTCATGTAAACATGAGAGTCAGATTTCTGGGTCACACAGGAAGTGTGTTTAACTTCAGAGGAAGCTGCCAGACCTTCTACAGTGGATGTGCCATGTTGACCATCCACTAGCAACGTGGTAGAAAGACAGTTCTCCACGTCCCAGCCGGTACCGGGCACTGTCAGTGTCTGGTTTTTTTTTGGGTTTTTTTTTTTTTTTTGCTTTTCATTTATCCATTCTGTAGGTGTGTAGTGGTATCTTGCTGGGGTTGTAATTTGCATTTCCTTGATGACTCATGATATTAAGCATCTTTTCCGGCAGTTACGTGACATCTGTTTGTCTTCTTTGGAAAAGTGTCTGTTCCTGTAGCTTGCCTATTTTTAAAAATATATAGATATATTTATTTAGTTGACTCTGCTGACTCTTAGGCGTGGAATGCAGAATCTTTAGTTGCGGCATGTGACTCTTAGCTGTGGCATGTGGGATCTAGTTCCCTGACCAGGGATTGAACCTGGCCCCCTGCATTGGGAGCACAGAATCTTAGCCACTCGATCACCTGGGACATCCCTGCCTATTTTTAAAATTGAGTTGTTTTCTTTTTTAAGGTATTTATTTATTTATTTGGCTGCCCTGGGCCTTGGTTACGGTGTGTGGGATCTTTTGATGCGATGCTCTGGCTTAGTTGTTCCACCACGTATGGGATCTTAGTTCCCCTGCCTGGGATTGAACCTGCATCCCCCACCTTGGAAGGTGGATTCTTAACTACTGGACCACCAGGGAAGTCCTGGGTTGTTTGTTTTCTTATTGTTGACCTGTGAGAGTTTTAAAGATATATTCTGCATCTAAGTCTTTTGTGAGATGTGATTTGCAAATATTTTCTCCCCTTCTGTGGCTTGTCTTTGTATTTCCCTGAAGATGCAGGTCACAGAGCCAAAGGTTGGAATTTTGACAAAACCTAACTTGTCAAAAATTTCAGCGGCTTATGCAAGGTCACAAAGCTGTTTTTCTTTTTTCATCTTCTGGAATCTGTATGGTTCTTTGTTTTACACTTTTAGGCTTATGATCCATTTTGAGTTAATTTTTTTTATAGAATGTGAGATATAGGTAATTTTTGCATATACTTACCGAAATAATCAATACCATTTGTGAAAGGATGATCTTTTCTCCTTTGGAGTTTTCTTGTACCTTAATAAAAAATCATCTGACCTTGTGTTTGGGGCTATATCCAGACTATCATGCGTCCGTTTAATCTTTGTGCCTCTACCATCCCCAGTCCCACATTCCTGATCGCCGCAGCTTTATAGGAAGTCTTTCAAGTGGTACAAATGGCACAAGAGCAACCTTGTTCTTTTCCAAAAGTGTTTCGGCTACTCTAGTTCTCCTGCTTTTTAACATAAATTTTAGAATCAGGCCTTCAGTACCTACAAAAAAGCCTGCAGGGGTTTCAGTTGGGATTATGTTCCTCTATACTAATAGATCTATGTGGGGAGACTTGACATCTTAACACTGAGCCTTCCAATCCATATGCAACGTGCATCACTGCATTTATTTAGGTCTTTGATTTTTTTTCAATGGTAGTAGATTTCAGCATATAGATCCTACACATATTTTGTTATGTTTATATCTAATTATTCATGTTTGGGGAATTATATATATATATATATATATGTACTTTAAAATTTTTTCTATTTCTTATTCTTTTCAGCTAGTATACATACATGTGATTGATTTTTAGTTATTGGCCTTATATCTTACAACCATGATAAGTACATGTATTAATTCTAGAAATCCCTCTGTACATTCCCTGGGATTTTTTATGTCAACAGAGATGTTGTTTGTGAATAGAGGAAGTTTTATTTCATCCCTTCCAAATCTTTAATTTCCTTTTTTTGCCTTATTGGTCTGGCTACAACGTCTAGTATGATATTTAATAGGGGTAGAAGAGAAAGTTTCCACGCCTTGTTACTGATCTTAGAGAGGAAGTCTTTAGTATTTATAATTAAGTTTGAGGCCTTCCCTGGTGGCTCAGATGGTAGAGAATCCACCTGCAATGCAGCAGACCTGAGTTCAATTTCTGGGTCGGAAAGGTCCCCTGGAGAAGGGAATGGCTACCCACTCCAGTATTCTTTCCCAGAGAATTCCATGGACAGAGGAGCCTGATGGGCTACAGTCCATGCAGTTGCAGAGTCAGACACAACTAAGGGACTAATATGAGAGTTTTAGTTTAAACTTTTAATAAAATTTTTTTTTTAATCAGGTGAAGAAAGTTGCCTTCTATGCCTTGTTTGCTGAGAGTTTTATCACAAATGGCTGCTGGGTTTTGTCCAATCCTTTGCTCCATGTGTAGGCTTGGTTTACACCTCATCAGTGAAAGCCCACACCCTCCTACACTGGGAGGACTTGCGACTGGACTCAGTCTCTTCTGGGGATGTTGTCCATTTGGTTTTTGGCTTGGTTAGGGTGGGTCTAGACTCTAGGGCATGGTCCTTCTTCCTAAGGTGTGGACTTGCTGGCATCTCAGTGGGATGCTTGGTGTGTGAGGAAGACTTCTCTCTCTTCCAGCTCAGCCAGGATGCCAGCCACCCTCCCATAAGCCCATCAAGGTCACAGTGTGTGCACACAGCACAGCCGGCCCAGAACCTACAAGAGACCCCCGTGGGCTTCTGAGGACCCCACCATGCAGGTCCCCCCCCCAGCACCTGAATCTGCAGATTAAAGCCACTCCTGCAGCCCTAAGCTCTGAATTCTGCCTCCTCAGCTGGAGTAGCCAAGCTCTGCTCAGACCCCAGTTCCTAATGTCACAACGAGGAAAGTGTCCCCAAATAGAGCGCTGGGTGACAGCAGACCCCATCTTGTGACTCCTGCTCTCGGGGGCCATGGTTGCACACTGCAGTTTGTCTTGTGTCTGAAAACAATTGCCTGACAAATTGTGTACAGTTTTATAGTTGTTTATGACAGTCGAGCTTGTCCAGTGCCCCAAGTAGAAATCATCTGTGGATTTTAAACACTGCCTACTTTCAAAAATATCTGAGGCAGCTTATGATAAAAGACTTGGTTCAAAGAGATTATTAAAACAATGTAGCAAAAGAATACATAAAAAGAAACATTGTTATCCTAGAAACATAAAGTGGAAGACAGCCTCAGTGTTTGAGTAAATTTTGTACTAAGGCTTATGAAAAAGTGCAACATTATTTGGACTTAAACATTTTTAGCTCTTTGTCTGTTAAAAGGTGGGCTTATTGTAAATTTCAATAACTCTCTGTGGACACATCTAAAGGTTAAGAGCATTCTTCAGCGAGTGACTCAAAGAGAGTTCCTCTGTTTGAAGAAACACGCCACTTCCAATGTCCTGAAGTTCAGAGAGTCCTGGGGTTGTTTGCAATCATCCTTGTTCAGAAATTACTAAGTTGTGAGAGCTCATAGCAGGCTGTTGGATATTGTCACCCAGAGCATTGTTTCCTAGTTGTTTGGCAGGACCACAAACCTCCAGCTCCCAAGGGTTGGGAGGGAGTGAAAGTGCATCTGGATTGTGTCACTGGGGAGCCCTGTCTGTCCAGTCATCCAGGACATGCTGGCTTGGAGCCGATATCGAACACTTGCTCTTTTGTGACTCAGTCCACTTTGGGCTCTGTGCCCAGCAGGATGTGCACGGTCGGAAGAACTGTCCAGGGTCACTATTTATTGCCGGGGACAAGGGAGAAGCAGTTACATCTGTGCTGACCCATCTCCCAGGCTCTGCTGATCTGGACATACTGGCTGCTCCTGCTGCCGCCAGCCCCACCTGGGGACCCTTAAGAGGAAGGTGTGTCAGATGAGGGCAGAGATCTCTCTATCCCTGGGACCTACTTGGACAGGCAGTCCGGGGACCCCCCTCTGGACTGTCATCAGTGTGGGGAGCCCTGTGACATCACCCCTTTGCTCTTCCCACCCCAGGGATGGGCCTGGGGGAGGTAGGGCCAAGTTGAAGTCGAGTACCCCCTGGTGATCTCCCAGTGGCCTGCCTGTCTCCCTGGACAGTAGGTCAGGAGCTCAGGCACCAGCATCCAGGGGAGGAGGCAGGATGGAGAGCCCCATGAGCAAGGGGTCAGGCAGCTGAGCTGTGGCATGGCCCTTGCTGATGCCCTTATGGCTTTAGCTGGAGGCAGAAGGGAGTACGGCTGGCCTGAAGGCCCCTCTGTCCCCACAGGCTGCCTCAATGCCTGGGTACCAGATTCTGCCCAGCCCGACTGCCGGCTCTGCTGAGGTGGACCTGAGCACCCCCAGGGGACGACTTCTCTGCCTAGGGCTGCCCGGGGTTTGGGGAGGAGGGGCAGACGGGGGCACCTGCCGCACCCAGGCCAGGGCTCAGGGGGGCTCAAGTCTCATGGGGGCCCAGAGGACAGTGGGCTCCTGGCGCACTCAGAGGCCCAGAAGATTGGGAAAAAACACCAGCCAGCCACAGCGAGCTGGCAAGCGGACAGCGTACCCCAGCCGAGGCGAGCTGCTCTGCAACAGTAAGGCGCCTCTGAGCCCCCACCCTGTCACACTTGCCTGCAGACTCAACATGGATAATTGCAGGGCACCTAGACAGGGTTAACACCCTCTAAACTTCCTGCAATTCATTTTCCTGACAGCTTGTTTAAGAGACGCCGTCTCGTGTATTAAAAATACCTACTTTTATGTCAGAGCTGGAGAGCAGCTAAGAGGCGCTCAGAAAGCTTCCAGTTGAAACCACACAGGGCGGATCTTCATGTTTTAAAAAAGCTCTAACCCCAAACACTTTCTATGCATCTGCCTGTCACGGAAGCTGCGGGAACCCCATGGTCTCATGAGCTGATGGTCCTGGGGTTGCAGCAACAGACCACAGAAATCCATTCTCCCAGAGCTGGGAGGCTGGGCTCCCAAATCAGAGTGTCGGCAGAGCAGGTTCCCTCAGGGGCTCCCAGGGAGGGTCCTCCTGCTTCTTCCAGCTTCTGTGGTCCAGATGTCCTGGGCTCATGGCACCTCTCTGCCATCTCTGCTTTCATCTTCTCATGACTTCTCTCCTGTGTCCACATCTCTCCTCTCTGGCTCTTCCTAAGGACACTTGTCACTGGATTTAGGGCCACCCCTATCCAGGGTGATCTCATCTTGAGATCCTTAACTGCATCCATGGAGACCCTTTTTCCAGATAAGGTCCCATTCATAGGATCCAGGGGTTAGGATGGGGAGCCACGAATAACCCCACTAGACCCCACTCTCAAGGGCAGAGACAGAAAGTGGGATCAGGGCCAGCTCTCCTGGACAGAGGGCTGGCCCCTGTGTGCTGCCTGCCCGGGTCATCTCAGCTCAGGCCTGTGAGGGGCCCCGAGGTGAATGCTGGAGCAGGAAGGGCTGAACGCAGACCTCACAGGCCTCCAGTGCAAGTGCCCAGCACAGTCCCAAGACCAGCAAGGATGGGGCTTTTGGTGTCCCAGCAGAGGAGATGCTCTCTGACCTCCCTGCAAGGACGTGGTCCTGGGTGGGGTGGGGCTGGGGGAGGAAGAGGACACAGGTCAGGCAGGCCACAAATCCTCTTTCACAGATATTCTCATTTGACCCCCGTGGTGACCCTGTGCGGTTGGGACCACGAACACATGGGTTCTGTCATTGCTTTCTCCCTACACCCGCAGGCCTGGAATGGAAAGGGCCTCTGAAGGTGAGCCTCAGGATCCTCCACCAGGCTTGGCCAGTTGTTTTACCTGTTCAGTCCTTGTCCGGTGGCTCCTTGGCTGAAAACTCTTCTCATTGACTGCTGGAGCATGCTGACTTGTCCCAGCTTGGTCCTGTCTGACACTGTGATGAGCCAAAGTTGAGCTCAGGCTGACTCGATGACCATGCACGAACCTACAGTGAGGGACAGGTGCCTGTGATGGTCGAGGGGGCTAAATGTGGGGAGCCAGCCATGGCAAAGAGGTTATGGTGAGGTCTGTGGCTCCAGGGTCCATCCTTTCCACTCCAAGTGTGAAAACTTTAACACCTCTGTGGGGCCTCTGAACCTGGGTCAGAATCCATGCTGTCTCCAAGTGGCCATGTGAAGCCCGAGGGGACACATGTGCGGAACAAGCCTGGGTTTACTCCTGGGACTTGGCATCTGAGATGGCTCTGCTGTGTGGGGCGGCTGGGAGGGGCAGGTGTGGATGCTGGGACCCTGATCAGAAGGCTGTGCTGGCCCAAGGGTGAGCCAGAAAGGGGGCAGCGGCAGTGAGGCCAGACTGTGGACAGTTCCCCGACACCCTACAACCCAGTGTGTAGGCACCCTCCCTCCCCACTAGGCTCCCTGACCTGGGCACGGGGGGCTCCCAGTGGCTCTGCCTCAAGGCCCCCAACCCCAGCTCCATTCCCTGGGGCCCTAGTGGCCCCCTGAAGAGCCAAGAGCTCCCCCCCCCACCCCGTCTTGCCCCTGGGCTTGACCAGACAGGGCCTGAAAGGAGCTGCCAGACAGTGGCCCAGGGGATGGGGTCACCAGCACCCCGATGATATTTAAATCATTTGAGCCAATTCCAGTCTTTTCTCAGAGAAGGCAATGGCACCCCACTCCAGTACTCTTGCCTGGAAAATCCCATGGATGGAGGAGCCTGGCAGGCTGCAGTCCAAGGGGTCGCTACGAGTCGGATATGACTGAGTGACTTCACTTTCACTTTTCACTTTCATGCATTGGAGAAGGAAATGGCACCCCACTCCAGTGTTCTTTCCTGGAGAATCCCAGGGATGGGGGAGCCTGGTGGGCTGATGTCTATGGGGTCGCACAGAGTCGGACACGACTGAAGTGACAGCAGCAGTAGCAGCAGCCCTTTCTAGGGGTGTTAATGGAGTCCTTCCCTGACCTTTTCCACTAAATCTCAAAAGGGATGGGGCACCCCTGGGTCAGCTTCCCCCACACTCTCAGAAACTATGAGCTGGGGTCATGGTGCAGGAACTATTTAGAATCCAACACCAGCATGCCAGGACAGAAATAGATCTCCAGGGAGGCTCCGGTGTCCAGGAGCCAGTGGCTCAGGCCCCAGCTGCCTTGGGACTTCCACTGCTATTACCAATAAATTAAACTTGTTTTTGTTTCTCCTGCCCTGGAGAAATAGCCGCTGTCAGAGAGCGGAATCCAGGAGTGCAGGCTCTCAACTAAGGAATGCCCGAAGGGGCCCCATGTGACCCCCTTCTCTGCACTTCTTTCCCCTCTGAGAGATGGAGCTGGTCACCCTAGTTACCCGCATGTGGGTCCCAGGAGCTCCTGACTGTCCCATGCAGTGTGGCCCCTGGAACACAAGAACCCTCCACAGACATCATGGGGTTAGTCAGTTCATGGATCTGAGGTCAAGTGCCTGCTTATCTACAAACAGTGAGGGTTCCCACAAGCCAGGGAGTCTGCTCATCCATTGCTACCACAGGAGAGATGGGTGCTGAATGATGCTTGTGACCCTTTTCACTTTTGACAGCCTTTGGGTGTCACATTGTCACTCTAGGGTTGCTTTAGAAACCAAATGCTCTGGTGCAGCCTATCGATCCCCCGCTCCATCAACAGGATGAAGGAGTGGGTGCTGGTGTTTGTGAGGACTGACTGTCAGGAAGGAGAGGGCTTAGGGTCACCCGTGCTCATTGGTCACACAGGCGCTGCATGCTCCTGGAGTCCCAGAGAGAGACCATCTCATTCCAACCAGAAGAGTTATCTCCTGAAGCCAGGTCAGGTCATGTCAAGCCCCCACAAGAGCCCATGCAGGCCCCTTCAGCCCGGAGTCAAGTGCAGGGCCTCTGTGCACACATGTCTCCATCTCCCCAAAGACTTGTCACCTAGGGCTGTCTCTCTCTCTGCAGCTCCCTCTGCCCTCTGCCGCACCCAGCATGGCACCCGAGCCTGTGGGCACAGTCCCTGAATCTCCATGAGTCTGGAGCAGCAAGGTTGGGAGGGCAAGGGGATCACAGCCACCCCAGCCTGGAGTTTGCTGGGAACAGGTGGGTTCAGGTGCCGGAGTGCAGCGCAAACAGCTTGTCTCTGCCCCCGAACATAAACACGGCTGTCACCGCCTGGAACACAGTTTCCTTCCCTGTGATAGAGCCCATCCAGCAAGCAGGTCGGAGCCAGCTTCGTTCCACGAGCCTGCCGGCACTCAGCAAAGCAGCTCTGGGCCTTCCTGTGGACAGCCGCTGGGCAGTGGCTCTGAGCCCCTGACTAGCAACAAGGTGACTCCAGCAGGCTGCACAGATGGGGCAGCTGGACAGAATTTCTACAAGGACATGTGTCCAGGGCAGCTGGAGGGTGCACCTCAGCTGGAAGAGGTGGATCCTGGACCAGTCATCATCTCTGGTTGAAAGCTCAAATGGCCCCTGGATGTTAGGAATCCAGGCAAATCGCCTGGGCAGACCTTGGTCAGCAGGAGCTTCCTGAGGGCCAGCAGGGAACTGAGGCACTGCCCAGGGACCTGCCCTCTTTCCTCTCAGTTCCCCTGGGTCCTTCCTGGAGTCTGGGGGAAAATGTTGTCTCAGACTGGCCAGGCCTGGCTCCTGGTTGAGAGCGGGCAAAGCAGGCCACAGGACAGAGCAGCTGGGTGCCACACCCTTGGTCCCCCAGTGCTGCGACTGACTCGGGGCCAACCCTGCCCCAAGTGCCCTACACTTCTCACACTCTGTCAGAGCAGACAATGCCAGGCCAAGCAGAGTTCCAGGACTACCCAAACTCCATGGCTCATTCAGGCCCCAAACGGGGCCATTTGGGCTCTTTACAGCTCTCCCAGGACTCCCTATGAGGAAAAGGAAGAGTGACATTGACTTTCAAGCACTGTCAGCTTCCTGAAGTAGGGAGGGCTTCCTGGAGGGAGGGCTTCCTAGAGGAAGGGCCAAGAAGCTTTCAGGTCTGGGGAAGTGGGTGGTTGCTGCCCCCAGATTTTCTGAGCATCTGAGTTTTGATCCAGTAGGATGGAGGCTCGGGCTCCTTGACTGTGATGTTCTCGCCTCCCTCCACTGCTCAGCAGGGCCCCAGGGTTTTCTCCTCCATGAGGCTCTCCATCCCCTAACCTCACAGCTCTTGGGTAATGAGGGCGGAGTCCAATAAGGCAGCCCTGACTCCCCGGCATCTGGCCTGGTTGGCAAACTGCCAGCTTTCCTCTGAGGGTGGACAGACAGACGGATGCTCAAGGCAGCAGTGCGCAAAGCTTCCGTTCAACCCCAGCTTCGCTCCTGCAGGTTTTTACGTTTGGTTCTAAAAACAGCAGAGGGCTCGTTTCTCAACTTTCCCTCTGCAAAGCTGTTTCTATTTCAGTGAAAATTGAAGGCATTGGTGGTTTTAATTGCTGGCCGATCCCTGGACCCGTTTCCACTTGGGCTGGACCAGAGCTCTACAGAAGATAGGTGTGCACGGTGGAAGTTTATTTCTGTGTGAGTGTCTTGCTCACAAAGAGAAAGAAGAAAAGAACCATCCGTGAAGGGCGAGCGTGCTGACTAGAAGGCTGGGCTTTCTCTGCCGAGCAGATTGTAAGGCAGTCGTGCTTGTGAGACAAACACCTCTTCCTCATTCAGAACAGAGGCACGTCCCCCAGGCCCACCTGGACAGGCCGGCAGATGCTTGGGCCGGGCACTGGCAGCTGCACTCACATTCCCCACAGCAAAGCCTGGGGCTCAGGATGCAGATGCCTCTCAGCAGAGGACTTTGGGTAGATTTTATTCTGAGGGCACCTGGGACTGGAATTTGAGAGGGGGCTGTGTCCTCCCCTCCCAACTGCAGTCAGAGAGATGCTGTCTGGTCATCATCCTTCCATGCCTGGGAGCTCTTGGCCAGCAGGGAGTCAGTGCTGAGATGTGATGGTGCCCAGACATACTCTCCATGGCTTTTCCCAGGCTGCAGCCCATGGACTCACCCAGGCCAATTTCTCTGCTCTGCCCACAGCCCTAGGAGGGCCCAGTCAGGAAACATTAGGCCCTTGGAGACACAGGCATGGCAGGCAAGGGGCACAGGAGAAGTCCAGCCTCAGCCCCTCGCACTGGAGTCTGAGCTACCTGGAGATGGTCCTGCTGGAAGGCGGGGGCTGGGCTGTGGCCCACATAGTGGACATCTCTGAGTCAGGGGTGACTTGGGTCACATGGAGCCTGTGGCAGGGCCAGGACCTGCAGCAAGTCACCTCGGCCTTTGTGGCGCCGTCAGCCCCAGCCCCATGGAGGACACCTGTTCTGCCCCTGGGGCTTGGGACTGTGTCCAAGGTCCCCACCCAGGCACAGCCACTGGCAGTAGCATTCACTGGGTTTGTGACCCACCTCAGTGGCCAGGGTGGAGCTCAGGGTGATGAGTTTGGGGATGGCCCAGAGGACCAGGCACCCCAGCTTCCCCACCCAAAGCTCCCACTCATCCAGACCTCTGTGTCCTGGCCCCCAGTGGGCACCTGAGGGCCTCAGAACTCACCCTGGGCCTCAGCCAGGATGTTGAGCCCTCATGCCTCAGTTTCCTCAGCCTCTAATTTGTGCCCACTTTAAATGCAACTGGATGTGTCCTGAGGAAGGTGACCACAGGAGTGGGGGCACCCAAGGAAGGCAGCAGGGACTGGGGACCAAGGGGACCTGGTCACTGTTTCTAAATGTCTAAATTCTGCCCAGAAGCAGTGTGTATCTCTTACCATCTCCATGTTTCTGCCTTTTCCAGAATGTCATACAAAGAGTTGGAATCATAGTCCATAGGCTTTTCAAATCAGCTTCTTTCACTTAAAAATGCCCTTAAGTTTATTCCATGTCTTTTCATGGCTGGATAATGCCTTTGTTTTTAGTGCAGAATAATATTCCATGGTCTGGAAGCACCATGGTTTTTATTTATTCACCTGCTGAAGGATATCTTGGTTGCTTCCAAGTTTTGGCAATGTGAATACCGCTGCTATAAACCTCAGTGTGCAGGCTTTTGTGTAGATACACGTTTTCAGCTCCTTTGGGTAAATACCAAGGAGCACAATTGCTGGATTGTACGGTGAGAGTATGTTTAGTTATATAAGAAACGACAAACTCTTCCACAGTGGCTATCCCATGTGGCATCCCCACCAGCGGAATGAGAGTTTCTGCTGCTCTGTATCCTTTCCAGCTTGTGGTGTCCTCCTTTTTATTTTAGCCATTCACATTGTATCTCCATTCGCATTGTATCTCTCTTGGCATTATATCTCTAGTTCACATTGTATCTATCTCCATTCACATTGTATCTTCTTGTCTTGGTTTGTCTTTCCATAATGGCTTAGGAGGGATTCCCTGGTGGCTCAGGCGAAAGAATCCTCCTGCCAATGCAGGAGGGGAGGGTTCCAGCCCTGAGTTAGGAAGATCCCCTGGAGAAGGAAATGGCAAGGCACTCCAGTATTCTTGCGTGGAGAATCCCATGGACAAAGGAGCCTGGTGGGCTATAGCCCATGGGGTCTCAAGAGTCAGACATGACTTAACAACTAAACCCCCCCCACCACCATCAATGACGTAGGATGTTAAGCACCTTGATTTCTTATGCTTATTTTGTCATCTATGTATTTTTTGATGAAGTGCCTGTTCAGAGCTTTTGCCAATTTTTAAATTCTTACTGTTGAGTCAAGAGAGTTCTTTGTGTATTATGGAGGTTTTCTCCTGTGTTTTTATTGTGCCAGGTTGAACTGATGACATCATAGGAAATCCTGAGGCCAGTGGTCAGTCCTCCAACTTTGTTCTCTTTCAATGTTGTGTCCGCTGTTCTGGGTCTTTCACCTCTTCTCCACTTAAACCTTAGAATCAGTTCATTGATATCTACAAAATAACTTCTTGAGGTTTTGATGGTGTTGAGTTGAATCTATAGATGAAGAGAACTGAAACAGTAACAGTAGTGTCTTCGTGTCCATGAACATGGACTCTCTCCATTGATTTAGGTGTTCTCTGATTTGTAATTTTTCTTCCATAGATCCAGTACACACACAGTTAGATGTATAACTAAAGTATTTCATTTTGGGTGTTACTGGCAAGCAGGGGCTGGCCAGGGTGGCCTGCACACACATCCCCACCCACACCTGCTTACGGGGTGATGGGACCTCTCTGCCTTGGTTCCCCACCTGGACCATGGTGAGGATGCAGGGAACTGGCATCTGTGGGTCACTGGTAACTGGCGGGGAGCTCCCATGTCAGGGTTTAGAGATAAAGGCCACTTGCCGGCCCCCTGCTCTTCATGCAAATTTCCAAATTTCCTTCCATAACCAGCTTTAGCAGTTAAGACAGTTTAAAACAGGAAGTCCAGCTTGAGCCCAACCCAAACCCACTTTCCTTTGGTTCAAAAGGAGTATCTTTAACCAATGCCCACGTTGCTGGGCCTTTGACCTGCTGGGCAAATGCACCTGTTTTTACCTCACAAGCAGGAGGGTGCACAGGGCCCATCACTGGGCTGGTCAGCCATGGGCTGGCTGGGCCCTGCAGCTGCCAAAGAAGGCCTGAATGTGGACCCCAGGCTCCCTCTGACTGTCCAGCTCACAGACCAGCTGCCCCAGCCATCTGCAGTGCCTGTGGTCACAGGGGAGAGAACCTCAGAGCTCCCCATCCAGTGTCAGAGATGGACAAGGAGCCAGGAGTGCACACATCCCGGGGGAGGGCTACAGCCTTGTCCCACTCCCACCACCAGGCCAATGCCAAGGGAGCCCTGGGTCTTGGCCAGAGCCCCACGCAGCCACCTTTAATTTAGGAAAGTAGGTCAATCAACAGGGCAAGGGTGCCCCCACCCCATTCCCTGGTGCAGCATCTCTTCCCCTGCCTGTCGGGGTCACAGTGAGGTGGCTCCAGGCCTGCAGACCCTGCTGATGTCTAGGTGACAGTGACCTCTGGTGACTGTGCGGGCATCTGTCAGACTTGTCATGTCACTGTGAGAGGCCTGGGGACCCAGGCGGGCTGTGTCCTGGGAGCCACGACCTGCCTGGGTATCCAGCATCGTGAATATTCATGCAGGTAATCGACTTGCAAATCCCAAGTAATTTACATGTCATAAACACAGTGTGGATGTCTTTTCAGGATAAGATCTGTCAGGGAAAATGAATCTTGATTACCAGTTGTAACAGGGAAATAGTCTCCATGTCCGAGTCTACGTCTGAGTCCTTGTCCTCACGAGGCTGCTGGAAGGCACCTTGTGTGACCACCCTTCAAAGCCTCAGCTCTGGGGATAAACGTTAGCACAAATCTGGGGAGAAGGAGGCGGTGGGTTCCCTCATGAGCCACCCCTGACCCGCATTCCTCTCTGTGGTCCTTGAGCTCCGTCTTGGGCAGGGACCCCCCGGGGTCCCCACTGGAGTCAGTCTGTGTCCATCCCAGTGTTCTGGGTGGGGAGGACAAGTTCTAGAAAGTGTGACTGCTGTTGACCAGCTCAGGGCCTCTTACCTAGTGATGTGACAGGTGGTCCAGGCTTTGAGAGGGCGGGTCCGCCACCCTCTGATGGAGGCTCTCAACTCGGGTCTCAGGTGATGACGAAGCTTCTGAGCGGGGTAAGCAGACCTCCCACAGGGATCAGGACTGTGACAAAGCTGTGATTGGTGTGTGTCAGGCACTGTGACAGCCCAGACACGGTTGCCCCCAACTCCCCGCATCACTGATGAAGTTCTGAGAGCTGACTCGGACCCCTCCCCCACCCCACGGCCACCCTCAGGGCTGAGTGCTGTCCCCACTGTCCCAGTTTATGGAGAAAGAGACTGGGGCCAGGGGTGGGGGGAAGGGAAGCTGCTCAGTCTGCCTCTTCTCCTGGGTGCTTCCACCCTTCCCAGCACCCTGTCCTCAGGGTTTAGCTCCTTGGCATAACTCCGGTTCCTTTCTGGAGCTGGGCGGGTGATTGGGCAGGACAGCGAGATTTCCTGGGGCGCACCTTGTGGCTTTTCCCCCCTCCTTGGAAATCTTAGTGCATCTGGACACTTCCTGAGGTGTGGAGAAGGCCAAGGTCTGTTTCTGGACGCTGTGGCCCCAGACACAGTCTATCCTGGGGTCCCTGCTGCTCCTCCAGTGTCCCCCAGAGGGGCTGCCTGCCCACAGTTCCTGCTGAGTGGCTTCATCTTTTAGCACAACTTTGCTCATGACTCCCTTTAAATGAATGACTAACTTGACCTTGTGCAGGTTCTGACACATCCCATTTTAGGGGTGACCCTGGGGTTTGAAGGCTGCACTTCTCTCTCCCCTGCAGGCCAGAGGTGGGACCTGGGGAGGGGGTGCAGGCATCACGGGCTGTGGGGTGGACGTTTCTGGAAACTGCTCTGCAGGGCTTCTCATAAAAGCCTTGAGCTGCCCTTTGCAATGCAGAGTCCAGTCTGAATCCCAGGGACTTTCAGTGAAAACTACACATTTGTGACTCCAGAGAGCTCGTAGGAAGCAGAAACAACAGCACCTCACTCGTGCTTTTTATTCTGGTTGCTTGTTGAAATGGTAATATTTTGAATAAATTAAGTTAAATAAAAATCCATTAATGAAATTATTTCCACCTGTTTCTACTTTGTTAATGTAGCCACTGGAAAATTGTAAATCATTTGTGGCTGGCACAAGCCAGGCTGTTCCATTGGGCTGTTCAGCCACAGACGCTGCCACCAGCGGGGAGGAAGTGGCCTGTCCATGCATGTGGGAAACGTGTGTACTTGGGGCCATTCTCCAGAGTCTGCCCAGGCCTCCCCCACCCACTGCTACTAGAGCCCCCACCCACCCCGTGTGGAGATGGTTCATCCCTCCCCTTGCCAGCTGTTCTGGACTGAAAGTGTCCCCCCAAATTCCAATGTTGAATCACTGCCCCTAGTCATGGTTTAAGGGGTGGGGCCTTTGTGGGGTATCCCTCGTGATGGGATTAGCACCCCTATAAGAGGCCAGAGAGTCCCCGCCCTCTTTCTGCTGCAGGGGAACACGGAAGGCAGCCTCCCCCAAGCCCATCTACACTGGCACCTGGTCTCACCCTGTGGCCCCCAGAGCTGTGAGAGATTGACTCTATCATTTACAGGCCACACCGTTAGGGTGGCCGGGGCGAGAGAGGTGAAGGGGAGCATGTACTCATCTGTTCAGTGTGTGAGTGACTGGGAGCGCTGCGTTCAGTTCCTGGGCAGCCAGCTGGGGGTGGGGTGGGGGGAACAGGAACTCAGAGACACACACCATGCCCCAGGGAATAGCTCACTCTTGACCTCTCCATCCTCTGGGGCTGCGCCACTGCCCACCTGGCCTACTGGGGGCTACAGGGAGGCCTGTGCCTGCTTGGTGCTCCGCACAGACCCCGCCAACCCAGGCCAGCCCCATTCACAGTTATGCAAATTGCCATAATTGCAGGCAGGAGGTGGGGCCTCTGGAAGCCTGTCTGCTCCGTGCCAGGATGCCACAGTTCAGCTGGATCTCACTTCTGCATCAAAACCCAGTGTCAGCAGCTTGACACACCCCCAGTCTAACAAATGAACTGACTATGCCTTTGTGACAAGTGCAGGGCTGGGAGGGGGAATTTAGTTCCTCGCATGGTTGGAGAAAAGATGAAGACAAAGTGGCCCTAGGACGAGATGCCCACTGCAGGGAGAAGCGCCCCATGGGCTGTCGGCCCCCACCCTCCTCCACAGTTCGAGGATGGGATGGTGGCTGTGCCCCTGGAGCCTCCCCAGATGGCAGCCACCCTGCCCATCCCTCCCTGGAGCGGTCACCCTGGGGAACTGTCTCCATCTGCTCTGATGGACCAGACTGGAGGCTTCTACCAGACTCCAGGTACTGGGACTGACCATGTCCTTTTTTTTTTTTTTTTTTCTAATGTATTATTTTACTGAAGGATAATTGCTTTACAGAATTTTGTTGTTTTCTGTCAAACCTCAACATGAATCAGCCGTGAAGTCACTCAGTCGTGTCTGACTCTTTGCCACCACATGGACTGTAGTCTACCAGGCTCCTCTGTCCATGGAATTTTCCAGGCAAGAGTACTGGAGTGGGTTGCCATTTCCTTCTCCAGGGGATCTTCCCGACCCAGGGATTGAAGCCGGGTCTCCAGCATTGCAGGCAGATGCTTTACCATCTGAATCAGCCATAGGTATACATATATCCCCTCCCTTTTGAACCTCCCTCCCACCTCCCTCCCCATCCCACCCCTCTAGGTTGATACAGAGCCCCTATTTGAGTTTCCTGAGCCATACAGCAAATTCCCGTTGGCTATCTATTTTATATATGGTAATGTAAGTTTCCACATGTTACTCTTTCTATACATCTCATCCTCTCCTTCCCTCTCCCCGTGTCTATAAGTCCATTCTCCATATCTGTTTCTCCATTGCTGCCCTGTAAATAAATTCTTCAGAACCATTTTTTTAGATTCCATATATGTGCGTTAGAATACAATATTTATCTTTCTCTTTCTGACTCACTTCACTCTGTATAATAGGTTCTATGTTCATCCACTTCATCAGAACTGACTCAAATGCATTCCTTTTTTACAGCTGAGTAATATTCCATTGTGTATATGTACCACAACTTCTTTATCCATTCATCTGTCAATGGGCATCTAGGTTGCTTCCATGTTCTAGCTATTGTAAATAGTGCTGCAGTGAACAATGCAATACACGTGTCTTTTTCAACCCTGGTTTCCTCAGGGTATATGCCTAGGAGTGGGATTGCTGGGTCATATGGTGGTTTTATTCCTAGTTTTTTTAAGGACTCTCCATACCGTCTTCCATAGTGGCTGTATCAGCTTACATTCCCACCAACAGTGCAAGAGTGCTCCTTCTTCTCCACATCCTCTCCAGCATTTATTGTTTGTAGGCTTTTTGATGATGGCTATTCTGACCAGTGTGAGATGATATTTCACTGTGGTTTTGATTTGCATTTCTCTAATAATGAGTGATGTTGAGCATCTTTTCATGTTTTTTAGCCATCTGTATGTCTTCTTTGAAGAAATGTCTGTTTAGGTCTTTTTCCACTTTTTGATTGGGTTGTTTGTTTTCTTGGTATTGGGTTGTATGAGCTGCTTATATATTTGGAAATTAATCCTTTGTCAGTTGTTTCATTTGCTATTATTTTCTCCCATTCCAAGGTTTGTCTTTCCACCTTGCTTATAGTTTCCTTTGCTGTGCAAAAGCTTTTAAGCTTAATCAGGTTCCACTTGTTTACTTTTGTTTTTATTTCTGTTACTCTAGGAGGTGGGTCATAGAGGATCTTGCTTTGATTCATATCATTGAGTGTTCTGCCTATGTTTTTCTCTAAGAGTTTTATAGTTTCTGGTCTTACATTTAGATCTTTAATCCATTTTGAGTTTATCTTTGTGAATGGTCTTAGAAGTGTTCTAATTTCATTCTTTTACATGTAGCTGTCCAGTTTCCCCAGCACCATTTATTGAAGAGGCTGTCCTTGCCCCATTGCATATTCTTGCCTCCTCTGTCAAAAATAAGGTATCCATAGGTGCATGGGTTTATTTCTGGGTTTTCTATCTTGTTCCATTGGTCTGTATTTCTGTTTTTGTGCCAGTACCATACTCTCTTGATGACTGTAGCTTTGTAGTATAACCTGAAGTCAGGAAGGTTGATTCCTCCAGCTCCATTCTTCTTTGTCAAGATTGCTTTGGTATTTGGGGTCTTTTGTGTTTCCATATGAATTGTGAAATTTTTTGTTCTAGTTCTGTGAAAAATGCCATTGGTAATTTGATAGGGATTGCATTGAATCTATAGATTGCATTTGGTAGTATAGTCATTTTCACAATATTGATTCTTCCTACCCAGGAACATGGAATATCTCTCCATCTGTTTATGTCATCTTTGATTTCTTTCAACAGTGTTTTATGATTTTCTGTGTACAGTTCTTTTGTCTCCTTAAGTAAGTTTATTCCTAGATATTTAATTCTTTTTGTTGCAATGGTGAATGGGATTGATTCCTTAATTTCTCTTTCTGATTTCTCATTGTTAGTAAATAGAAATGCAAGTGATTTCTGTGTGTTGATTTTTTATCCTGCAACTTTGCTAAATTCACTGATTAGCTTCAGTAATTTTCTGATACCATCTTTAGGGTTTTCTAGGTACAGTATCATGTCATCTGCAAACAGTGAGAGCTTTACTTCTTCTTTTCTGATCTGGATTCCTTTTATTCCTTTTTCTTCTCTTCTTGTTGTAACTAGGACTTCCAGAACTATGTTGAATAATAGTGGTGAAAGTGGACACCCTTGTCTTGTTCCTAATCTTAGGGGCAATGCTTTCAGTTTCTCACCATTGAGAATAAATGTTTGCTGTAGGCTTATCATAGATGGCCTTTACTATGTTGAGGTAGATTCCTTCTATGCCCATTTTTTGAAGAGTTTTAATTATAAATGGGTGATGAAAAATTTTGTCAAAGGTTTTACTGCATATTGAGATTATCATATGGTTTTTATCTTTCAATTTGTTAATATGGTATACCACATTGATTGATTTGTGTATATTGAAGAATCCTTGCATTCCTGGAATAAACCCAACTTGATCGTGGTGTATGAGCATTTTGATGTGGTGCTGAATTCTGTTTTTGTTGAGGATTTTTGCATCTATGTTCTTCAGTGATATTGGCCGGTAGTTTTCTTTTTTTGTGTGTTGTCTTTGTCTGTTTTTGGTATCAGGGCAATGGTGGCCTCGTAGAATGAGTTTGGAAGTGTTCTCCTCTGCAATTTTTTGAAAGAGTTTTAGAAGGATAGGCATTAGCTCTTTCTAAATGTTTGATAGAATTCTCCTGTGAAGCTGTCTGGTCCTGGCTTTCATTTTTGGGGAGATTTTTGATCACAGCTTCAATTTCAGTGCTTGCAGCTGGGTTGTTCATAATTTCTATTTCTTCCTGGTTCAGTCTTGGAAGATTGAACTTTTCTAAAAGTCTGTCCATTTCTTCCAGGTTATCCATTTTATTGCCATATAGTTGTTCATAATAGTCTCTTGCAATTCTTTATATTTCTGCATTGTCTATTGTAACCTCTCCTTTTTCATTCCTAATTTTGTTGATTTGGTTCTTCTCTCCTTTTTCCTTGATGAGTCTGGCTAAAGGTTTGTCAATTTTGTTTATCATCTCAAAGAACCAGTTTTTAGTTTCATTAATCTTTACTGTTGTTTCTTTCATTTCTTTTTCATTTATTTATGCTCAGATCTTCATGATTTCTTTCCTTCTACTAATTTTGGGGTTTTTTTTGTTGTTGTTCTTCTTCTTTTTCCAGTAGTTTTAGGTGTAAACTTAGGCTGTCTATTCGATGTTTTTCTTGTTTCTTGAGGTAGGATTGTATTGCTATAAACTTCCCTCTTAGAAATGCTTTTGCTGCATCCCATAGGTTTTAAGTTGTCATGTTTTCATTGTCATTTGTTTCTAGAAATTTTTTTATTTCCCTTTTGATTTATTCAGTAACCTATTGGTTATTTAGAAACATGTTATTTAATTTCCATGTGTTTGTGTTTCTTACAGTTTTTTTCTTGTAATTGATATCTAGTCTCATAGCATTGTGGTCAGAGAAGATGCTTGATACAATGTCAATTTTCTTAAATTTACTGAGATTTGATTTGTGACCCAAGATGTGGTCTATCCTGGAGAATGTTCCATGTGCACTTGAGAAGAAGGTATATTTTTCTGCATTTGGATGGAATGCCCTGAAGATATCAATGAGATCCATCTCATCTAATGTATCATTTAAGACTTGTATTTCCTTATTAATTTTCTGTTTTAATGATCTGTTCATTGATGTGAGTGGGATGTTAAAGTCTCCTACTACTATTGTGTTACTATCAATTTCTCCTTTTATGTCTGTTAGTGTTTGTCTTATGTATTGAGGCGCTCCTATGTTGGGTGCATAGATATTTACAGTTGTTATGTCTTCCTCTTGGACTGATCCCTTGATCATTATGTAGTGTCCTTCCTTATCTCTTGTAATCTTCTTTACTTTAAGGTTTATTTTGTCTGATATGAGTACTGCTACTCCAGCTTTCTTTTGCTTCCCATTTGTGTGGAATATATTTTTCCATCCTTTCACTTTCAGTCTATGCAAGTCTTAAGGTTTCAAGTGGGTTTCTTGCAGACAACATATATATAGGTCTTGTTTTTGTATCCATTCAGTTTGTGTCTTTTCGTTGGAGCATTTAATCCATTTACATTTAAAGTTATTGTTGATATATATGTTCCTATTGCCATTTTCTTAATTGTTTGGTGTTGATTTTATAGATCTTTTTTCCTCTCCTGTATTTCTTGACTGTATAAGTCTATTTAACATTTGTTGTAAAGCTGGTTTGGTGGTATTGAATTCTCTTAACTTTTGCTTGTCTGAAAAGCTTTTGATTTCTCCGTCAATTTTGAATGAGATCCTTTCTGGGTACAGTAATCTTGATTGTAGATTTTTCCCTTTCAGTACTTTAAATATATCCTGCCATTCCCTTCTGGCCTGCAGAGTTTCTGGTGAAAGATCAGCTGTTAAGCCTATGGGATTTCCCTTGTATGTTACTTGTTGCTTCTCCCTTGCTGCTTTTAACATTCTTTCCTTGTGTTTATTCTTTGTTAGTTTGATTAGTATGTGTCTTGGCATGTTTTTCCTTGGGTTTATCCTGTATGGGACTCTTTGTGTCTCTTGGACTTGATTGATTATTTCTGTTTCCATGTTGGGGAAATTTTCAACTATAATCTCTTCAAAAATTTTCTCATACCATTTCTTTTTCTCTTCTTCTTCTGGGACCTCTATTATTGGAATGCTGGTGTGCTTGATGTTGTCTGAGAGGTTTCTGAAACTATCCTGTTTTTTTCATTCTTTTTACTTTATTCTGCTCTTCAGAAGTTTTTTCCACCATTTTATCTTCCAGCTCACTGACTCGTTCTTCTGCTTCAGATATTCTGCTATTGATTCCTTCTAGAGTATTTTTAATTTAAGTAATTATGCTGTTTGTCTCTTATGTTTATTCTTTAATTCTTCTAGGCTTTTGTTAATTGATTCTTGTATTTTCTCCATGTTGCTTTCAAGGTTTTTTTTTTTATCATCTTTACTATCATTATTCTGAATTCTTTTTCAAGTAGTTTGCCTATTTCCTCTTCATTTATTCAGACTTATGTGTTTCTAATTTTTTCCTTTATTTGTGTAGTATTTCTCTGCCTTTTCATTTTTCTTTTTTTTTTTTTAACTTATTGTGTTTGAGATCTCCTTTTCCCAGGCTTCAAGGTTGAATTCTTTCTTCCTTTGGTTTCTCCACTCTAAGTTTGGTCCAGTGGTTTGTGTAAGCTTCATATAGGGTGAAATTTGTGCTGAGTTTTTGTTTGTTTGTTTGTTTGTTTTTCCTCTGATGGGCAAGGCTGAGTGAGGTGGTAATCCTATCTGCTGATGACTGGGTTTGTATTTTTATTTTGCTTGTTGTTCAGATGAGGCATCCTGCACAGGGTGCTATCGTGGCTGGGTGATGCCTGGTCTTGTATTACAGTGATTTCCTTTGTGTGAGTTCTCACTATTTGATACCCCTTAGGGTTAGTTCTCTGGTAGTCTAGGGTCTTAGAGTCAGTGCTCCCACTCCAAAGGCTCAGGGCTTGATCTCTCATCAGGAACAAAGATTCAACAAGTGGTTTGTTATGGCAGTAAGTGAGATTAAAGCAGATATGCAAAAACAAGAAACCAAAGATGAACCCCAGACAAATGCAGTTACAAAATCAGGCAAATAGTCATTAAAATAATGGAATATACACATATACATATACACCCATGAGCAAAGTCAAAACAGTCCAATAAAAATAAAGTACAATAGATTGACCCAGCAAACAAAGGAAATCAAAAATTATATTTACCAGTTAAGAACAAAACTAACTAAAGCACAAACTGGAAAACAAAACTAAAGCAAGGTGCCAAGTGGGGAATAAAGCAATGAAAACAAAACTAACAAATATGTTGAGAGGAAAGGAAAGAAAGAAAAGAAAGAAAGAATAGATATGCAAAGTTAAATAGAGGTAGATAAAGAAGATTTATATACATTGAAGATTAACTGCAAGGGGAAAAGAATAGTAGGAAAGGCAAACAAAGGAATAAATATAGAAAAATATATACTAAGTTTAAGAAAATTAAAATTTTAAAATAGTGAAAAGGAAAAAAGGGGAAGAAGGAGAAAAGGAAAAAAAGGATCATGTCCTTTTGCTGTCTTCACTGGGTGGGAGGGCAGGGTCTCCCTGGGGCCTCTAAGCCCATCATGGGGCTCCACCCTCATGACCTCATCAACTCCCGGAGGTCCCAACTCCCAACATATCGCCTTGGGGGCTGGGATTCAGCGGGTGGATTGGGGGACACACGTTCAGCCCAGAGCAGTCACCCCTCTGTGTAGGGCTGTGTAGGGCTGCAACCTGGGGGTGGGAGGTGGTGTGGGTGCTCTGAGGCACTGCGCGAGGACTCCGGGCCTGGTCTCTGCCCTCCAGTGTTTGTAATTTTGTGAGGGACAGAGAGTGAAATGGTTAAACAATGACAAGAAAGTGAGACTGGACACAAGTCTGTCTGGGAGGGGAGGCTCTCCCCAACCTACCCACAAACAGGTGCAAGGCGCCGATGGGGAGCACATGGCCTGGCCCGGCCCCTGACCCCCTGCAGCCCAGGGTCCTCATGCCAAGACAACGCCTCTGCTGCCCCCTTCAAGTCTGTCGTCCCATGCACACTTTAATTAATGTGAGGCTGAACTGAGGGTAAAAGACATAAAATAAATGAATGCACAGGCAAGAGAGCACTGTTTACCCCATCGTGGCCCATGAGGCTGAGGCTGCAGAACCAAATCCCGCCTGGGGGACAGGGGGCATGTGTCCAGGGAGCCAAGGCTCTGGTCAAACCCCATTTCTGGCTCAGAGCTTTCTTCAGCTTTCTTCAAAGGTATCTGGTCTAAACACTAAATTTGGACTCCATGTTCAACAGCCCTCTTGATCAGAGTCTAATTTTTAGAGCCTGCTATCAGCCAGATCTGCTTGTTCTCCTCCCTCCACAGAGGGAGACCCATGTCGGCTGAGCGGAAGTTTGTTTAGAAACATGTCCCCTTGGTGGTGACACAGATTGGGGGGCATGGGGTCTGCTCAGGATCTGAGGCACAGCAGCTGGACAGCTGGAACCTGATGGCCTTCTCAGAGGCCACTTGAGGGGGAGGCCAAGGCCTCAGTCATGAAGCATTTCTGTCACTGAAGTCACCATCTGGGTCTTCGTGAGCCAATGTCACCAAACCACATTGGTCCCCTCGCCCACATACAGTAAAGCCAGTCCAGTGACAAGGAAAGTGCAGGGTTTACTGTTGGTACCAAACCCAGTGTCCAGGGCAGCTGGTGCTGAAAAATCCTGAACTCCCTGATGGATTTCAGGGGAGCATTTTAAAGGCTGGCTGAGAGAAGGGGTGGGCGTCGCAGGGTGTGTGATCAGCTCCTGCACAATTCTCTGATTGGTTGTGGGGAGGTGCCGGAGCGGGGTCACTGGGATTCAGATTATCAGTCCTCCAGCTCCAGGAGGCTTGGGGGCTACGAGCGTGAGGTCCTCAAGTAGTTGCCATCTTCATCTGGTTTCAGCATCTGTGCCACAACTTGGGAATGTGCATCAGATACTGTTATCTGGTGCTTCAGAGATGAGCTAAAGCAGAGGATGTGAGGGGTTTGCCTCAGGAAGGTGTCCCTGGTGGCTCAGTGGTAAAGAATCCACCTGCCAATGCAGGAGATGAGGGTTTGCTCACAGCATAGGAAAGATCCCCTGGAAGAGGAAATGGCAACCCACTCCAGTATTCTTGCCTGGAGAATCCCATGGACAGAGGAACCTGGCAGGCTACAGTCCATGGGGTCACAAAGAGTCGGACATGACTGAGCAACTAACCCTTTCAGGAAGACCTCAGAGTGTCCCGCTTGGTTGCAACAAAGGGCTGAACAGGACTAGACATGGAAGACAGCTGTGCACACATGCAGCTCACACACACACTCACATAGGCACGCATAGACACACAGACACACATGCACAATACACCCACTGAAGTATGACTGGCGTCTGGGGGCTCGAGGGAGGACCACTCAGACCCCGTCACAGCACGGACCCCTTGCAGGACACCTGGTGCTCATCTCGACCTGAGCTCAGCTGCATGGGCCCCTGTTGCGGTCCCCTCTCACGGTTGATTTCACAGTCACTTAAGCTCATTCAGCAGCCAGCTCTCCTCTATCAAGCTTTAATTACATGCTGCTGGTTTTTCAAGTCAGACCCACAGTTTAGATTTGTTGGTTCATAGGAAATACAAGCAAAAGGCCCCCACCCTCCCACCCACCCCCCTTTCTGTGTAGTGTGACTGGAAGGGTGGGACATCACAGGTAGTATCCATTTCATTTGTAAAACCAGTCCCCTCCTGGCCAGCCAGCTGCTGGCAACCTTTTCCTAGGACCAGAGTCTATGAAGAAATTTAAAAAACAGTCCCCAAGTTCTGGGGTCAGACAGCCCAGTCAAATGACACAAATGACCCCTGTCCAGCATTCCCACCATTTCCCCCTGTCTTCACAGGACTTCTTGTCAGTGCTGGGGGGTAGAAAGAAAGTGAAGTCGCTCAGTCGTGTCTGACTCTTTGTGACCCAGTGGACTGTAGCCCACCAGGCTCCTCCATCCATGGGATTTTCCAGGCAAGAGTACTGGAGTGGGTTACCATTCCCTTCTCCAAAATATTCTGTGGAGCCCCCTTTTTTTGAGGGGGTGGGGGTGGGCAAGAACACCGGAGTGGGTTGCCATTCCCTTCTCCAGGAGATCTTCCTGACCCAAGGATCGAACCCAGGTCTCCTGCACTGTAGGCAGACGCTTTACCATCTGAGCCACCAGGGAAGTCTTGCTTAGGGAGTGAGGGCCCGTGAAAGGTTGAGGAGAGGAACTGCAGGTAAACAAAGGAGGGTGCTGGAACATTCCAGAAGAGACACAAAGCCTGTCCCTGCTCCTCCATCCATGGCCCCCGGGCTGGGAGGGGGCCAGCTGCCCAGGGCACATCTCCAGGTAATAGCCTGAGTCACAGCCACCTCAAGTTCCTGCGAGGAAAGAAAGGGCTGATGAGCCTTGAGTGGGGCATCAGTAAGCCTCTCACAGTCCCTGTGAGCTCCTGGCCTGGCTCTCAAGAGAGCGAAGCTCCCCTGGGCACCAATCAGCATCCACCCCGGCCCCGGCCCTCAGGCTCAGACTGTCAACAGTGCTCCAGGCACCCAGGGCCTGGGTCATGCAGGGTCCTTCTGCAGCTGGGGACCAGCCTGGTCTGCTTCCATCCCCTGATCTTCCAGGTGGACCAGCCACCCTGTGTTTACAGGCAGGAGGCAGGTCCGGTCTGAGAAGGGCATGTGCTTGGGTGGCTCTGATCTTCACTCTGCTTCTAGAAACAGGAATCACCCTTCAGGATCCCCCCAATACACATGCAAAGGGCGGGGAGCCACGCGTGCCTGGGCCACCCACAACACGCAAAAGCCAAGCCTGCTCCCTATTGCAGAGGGCCCTGCATCGCCATAAGGAGGACAGCACAGTGGACCCCATGTGGTCATGCAGCCAGGGGTCTCTTGGGGGGTGGGGGAAGAGTGGTCTTCAGATACGGGTGTGGGGGAATGAACTTTGGGATGCCGGCCAGCCCCCCCGGCTATTCTCTCTCACTTCACTGATGTGAGGCAGCCAGGCCCACCTGCACGGGTGGGGGCTGAGTGGGGTGGGAGTGCAGGACCCCACCATCTCTTCTAAGGCACCCTCCCTCCTCATCACAGCCATCCAGGTGGAAGCCCCAGGAGGCCTGGCTGAGGGGACCCCTGTGTCATTTCCCAGGGCCAAGCCCAGAGCACAGGGTGCCCCCCATGCCCAGGGGGTGGTCAGCTTGGGAGAAAACTAGAGCCAAACGCTGGTTGAGTGGGGTCTCGGGGGACGTGGATGGCCGCTCTCAGGCCCCCTCCCTGACACCGGCCACTCGGCTCCGAGTCCACCGTAATCAGATTGCCCTAAGCAAGGACAGAGCTCTAATTCTATTGAGAGCAGCCGAGACTCAGAGTTCAGAGCCTGATGTCCACAAGGAGCGCAGTGACCACACGTCAGTGGGTGGTAATTTGAAATTGGAAATGAACAGGATATTTGCTGAGCTGCCCACACAATTACATGGCCAGAAAACACTAAAAATTGTGGGGCTGGAGAATCAGCTGCCAATGAACTCAAGGTAGGGCCACTCTCACCACCCCTGGAGGTGGAGGACTAGGTGAGGGACAGTTGCCCTGCAGCAGGGACACCACTCCTTCCTAGGAATCCCTTTCTGGAATACACTGACACCAGCTTGGACCCCGGTCCCAACAGCACAGCGGTGCCTGGTGCTACAGGACTCACTCTCCAGCATAGCTGGGGAATTTGCTCAATTCCCCAGAAATCCACTCCCCATGTCCACTGGCCCTAGAGGCTCTCAATTAAGACCAGGCCCCCAGGTTTTCCTGGCCTGGAGCCAAGAGTGTTCTCTGATGGCTAAGTTCCTTCAAGGCGCACATGGAGCCTCCAAAACATGTGTAGCATTGGCACCACTGGTAATCCTGAATCAAGCTGTGGTCCCACACAGCAGGAAAGCTCAAACAGGAGGCTTGGCAATGACCACAGGGGCTTGTGTGTGGATAGTGGGGAAACAGCAGCCAGTTCTTACTGTCTGGGAGCAGCCCTGCAAGGCAGACTTTGTTGCCATTGTGGTGTGAGGTGTGGGTGGGGACAAGAGCCATGATTCCATGTAGATGCCCAGGTGACCACCAAGGTACCTTCCTGCCCACATGCACAGAGGTGGGGGCCAGGCCCGGGATTAGACCTCCACCCCCTGCCCTGTGCCCATCCTGGTCAAGGACTTTTACAGCCCTGTTGGTGGTTAATCAGCAGACATCCCACTGGTCTGAATATTCTTGTGGGCTTTTTAGCCAAGAGGTGTTTGAAAACATGGCAAACAGGCATCCAGCCCACAGATGGTTTTGAAGCAGTTTTGAGAGGGGCTGGAATCACTGGAATGTGACTTGCCACCCCAGCTTCCACACCCAGAGTGATGAATGAGCCCCCACCAGCTCACAGCCAAGTCCAGGCCCCAGGATCTGGCCTGTGTGCTGCTGAGGGCAGGGGTCCCCTCCTCTCCCCTCGAGGATGAGCACGGCTGACCCAGCAGGGGTGGAGGGGCAGGGGTGGTGAGAGGCCATTTCCCTAATCCAATTGAGGGTCTCCTGGAGCCGGGCTGGTGCCATCATTACAGCACAGCCAGGAGCAGACAGGATGTGACTACCCGGAAGGGGGATGGGGGAGGTAGCATGTCTCTGTGGCTCCAGCGCTCAAGAGGGGAAAGACACACAGACAGAGCTGCTGCCTGCATAGGCAGCAGGGCACTTGGTGAGGCTCCTGTAGAGGTTACAGGCTGCTCATCTGCCCCTCATCAGAGGCCACAAAGAGTTTAGGAGCAGTGAGGACAGTGTGGAGTGTTCCTGATGGCCCCTGCCCCCAGCTGGCCCTATTCCCCCCACCCAGGCCCTCCCCACCCCAATCTCTCCAGTCTCTCTCCCCACCAGGCCAGTGGTCAACGGGCACTGTCCGTGGTGCTGAACCCCGAGGCTCTCTGGGGCTCAAGCATTCTGTCCACTCTGAGTCGCTGGTGACCCTGGTCCACCCTTTCCCAGAAATTCTAAGCCAGAAGACATGCATGAGAGGCAGGGTGGAGTAAAGGGCAGGCCAAAGAAAGAGAGTGATGGATGGAGGTGCAGTCCTGGAAGGAGTCATGGCCTTTGCACTAGAAGGTGTGCTCAAATTTCTGCAGTTACCCAAAGTGTCCCCTCTGGGAATCTGGGTTGGGGCATGTCCCCCCCTGAGGCTTTGTGGATGAGGATGAAGTCCCTCCACTTGCCCACCACCAGTGGGTGCTCCATTCACTTATTCTCTGCTCACAGACCAGCCCCACCATGCAGGTGAGCGCCGGGATGCAGGTCAGATTGGGTCTGGGCTTTGTCTTCTGTAAAATGAGAATAGCAGTAGTTTCTCCATGCATACTCCATGTGCACAGTGCTAAGCATGGGTCTGGCTGGTGGAAAGCATCTGTCAAGCGTTATGATATGTATCATCTAGAAAGTGGAAGTTAGAGGGACTTAGAATGTCCTCTTTTATATTGAGCCAAGTTCTGTTACTGGAACCACCTAACAGTGAGGGACTGCACTGTGAGAAGCAAGACCAGTGGCTGAGCAGTCAAGTTAAGCCCAAGGTGCACCCAATCCATGGAGCCCACTCCCCAAAGTGCCCTTTTAGGAACTAAGATGACTAACTTGGTGCCTCAGCAGCACAGGCAATTCTGGGGGAGGCTCAGATGTTCTGCTCTGCGGTCAGCACTGACTTGACCCACGGGGCAGCAGGCTTCAATGTTGGTCTGTCTTCTCTCCCAGACTTGTCTGCTGTGGACTGTGCACCCTCTTGGAGGGGTCCCAGCAATATCTGGAGTATCTGGGAGCCACTGAGATGAGGGATGATGGAGGGCAGTCACCCTAGATGGTGTCAGCCCCAGAAGATTATGGGTTGTGTCACCTGAAAGGACCTTTCTGCCATCCCAGACCCAGTGTCCTGCCCCTGAAGTGAGAGTGGATGTGCTGAAATCTGGTCCCCTCCACCTACAATATCCTGCCCCAGGGAGGCAAGAGGGGTGTGTGGTTGGCGTGTCACCATGGGTGCAGGACCTGGGCAGTGGTCACAGGATACACGTTCATTCCATTCATTAATTTCATTTAAGGCCAAGAGGACATGCCTGGAGCCCCCAGCACCCAGTCCTCTCCCTAGGTCGGCCTCTGTTAGGCTTCTCTCCAGGGAGCCACCTGGTGTAGAGCTGGCATCTTACCCCACAGATGCCAGCTGCTCTGTTCTTGCTCTCCTCACTACACCATGACCTTGGCCCTCCCTGTCGGTCACTCTGTATTGACAGCGCCCTGTGGTGTGGATACATCATAACATCAAGAAGCCCAGGCAGTGGGTGTTGAAGATGTTCTGGGTTCTTGCTTTCTGAGCAAGGCTGTGCTGAGTGATGGTGACACACAGGGACCCTGGGTGACTTACATCACTGTTCTGCCTTTGGCAGCGGCTGAGGGGAGGGGAGGGCTTCCCAGGTGGTGCTGATGGTAAAGAATCTTCCTGCAATGCAGAAGACATGGGTTTGACCCATGAGTTGGAAAGATCCCCTGAAGGAAGGCAAAGCAACCCACCCCAATATTCTTGCCTGGAGAATCCCATGGACAGAGGAGCCTGGTGGACTGCCATCCATAGGGTCACACAAGTAGGATACAACTAAAGCAACTTAACAAGGATGCACACACATGGGGGAGGGACTTTCAGCATTTGCTGGGTGAGGAGGGTTCGTTCCCCAAGGTTAGAAGGAGGTGGTCCCTAAACCCTGGGCCTGGCTGAGCTGGTCGCCTGCTGGGAGTGACCTCTGCCAAGCCAAAGAGGCCATCCCAGCGGCTCCACAGTGGAAGTTCAGACAGGAAATCCCTTCTCTCCTCCTCCCCCACCCCCCGCAGCCTCAGAAGCTGCTGCACAAGCTGCTGGGTTTTGCCAACACCCTGAGCAGTGTTTTGCACCTTCCCACTCACCACGGGCTGCTTGCTGAGCTGTGAAGCTTGGGAGTCCAGAGGCTGGCTCTTTACTAAACACAGTGGGATCAGTTAGGGGGAGACAGGTGGCATAAAACCAGCTATGGCTCCTCAGAGAAAGAGTGCACAGGACAACAGCCTTGAAGGGGGCAGCAGAGGAGTTGTCTTGATGTGAGGACCCTGGGCTCTGGGGGGCCAGAGGCCGGGCCAGGCCATGTGCTTCCCATTGGCACTTTGTACCTGTTTGTGGGCAGGTCAGGGAGAGCCTCCCCTCCCAGATAAGACTTGTGTCCTGTTCCACTTTCTTGTTATTGTTTAACCATTTCACTCTCTGTCCCTCACAAAATTGCAAATGCTGGAGGGCAGAGACCAGGTCCAGAGTCCTCGGGCAGTGCCTCAGAGCACCCACTCCACCCCCTCTCGCCCCAGGCTGCAGCCCTAGTCCTGGGTAACCCAGCGTGAATTCTGCTTCTGGTCCTGAGCCTGGCACTGTCATTGTCTCTGTTGGTGATGAGAACGCTGAAGCCAACATGCCCCTCTGGGACCACCTGAGGTCAAAGCTAACCAGTGGACAGGTCAGGGGTCCTGCAGCTTCCTGGTGGTCCTGCCCGACTCAGGAGTTTTCAGCTCAGGGATGCAGACCCCAGAGGAGGAGTGGGGCAAGGAATCATCTCAACATGTCACTCAGAAGACCATCCACCCCCAAGCAGGTTGCCCGGTGTGGTTGGAGCTTGCCCAGTGGTCATTCATGATGTGGCAGAGTGTGCCTGGCCACCATCTCAGAAAAGACAGGCTCTGGGGTGGCCCTGCACCAGGACCCGGCCCTCCAGCTCTGCAGACTGTGTCCTCCTGGCTCCCTGGGGCGGGGATCTGGTCCCTGTTCTCCACACCCTACCGTCTGAAGTGAGAGAGGCAGGAGGCCAGGGCCATAGTTGTAGGAGTGTTTGGAGGGTATGGTGGGACCGGAATTTCTCCTGGGACTGAGAGAATTTTTTTTCCACCACTTAACTTTTATAGCAGAATTTTCCAGCTGTGCCTAAACTACTTTTTTTTTTTTAATTCCAACAGTATATCATGATAGTTAAAATTTCATAATTTCTCCTAGCAGACTTGTAGCTTTTATTTCTGTGTTCTAATCTTTGCTTGATCTTGATTTTGTGTGTGTGTGTGTGTGTGTGTGTGAGATCTCTGTGAGTCAGGGTACACGTTCCAGGAACTCATTCGGATTGTCTTAAGGGGAATAAAGGAATATTTATTTTGCACAAGAAGGACTCAAATTCTGGGAAGAATGACTACAGGCAGAGCTGGATCCAGGAGCTCAGTGTCCCCAGGGTGCTTTCCTTTCCCCTGTTGTGGGGGTTTCACGGTTAGTCAGGTCCTTCCCTCACAGGTGAGAAAATAGCACCAAGGGCCACAAAAGCAGTTTCCTACTCAGCAGCCTCCCACCCTCAACAAGAGATGAGATCTCTTTCCTGAACATCAGGTCTGGGGCTGATCTTCAGAGGACAAGCATGATTGGTGCAGAGGCGAGCACGCACCCTGCATTTGTCCAAAGAGGACACAACTGGGCCTTACGGAATGTGCCCATTGGTCAGAAATCCAGAGGGGTGGGGGGTTCCTGGGCAGCAGAAGGAGGTCCCAGGAAAGGGCAGTAGATGCAGCAGGCCCTGAGTGCCCACCCCCAGCTCTGCAGCCTGTCACCATCTTCCCCCACCACTTGGACGCCACCTCCACCATCTACCATGTTTGCCTCCTTGGGAACATTTCGGGCCTCTCTTGCCCCCATGAATTATTTGCACCAAGCAAATCTTGTACCGTCTCTGTTAGTGATCTCCTATAGTGAGTAAGGCCTCCTGCCCCTGCTGACCTACCATCCTTCCCTCCAGAACTGTCCTGGCCACTATTATATTGTTTTTTCCAGTTGAATTTTAGAGTCTGCCTCTCTGTCCCCACATGGTCTCATGTGTCATTGGGACAAACGCACAGATGAGGCTGAGGTTGAGCCCTCCACACCCAGGCATCTCTGTCTGGAAGGAAAGGCCCGGCTGCTCCTCCTTCCCCCTCTGTCTCTCCTGTGGATGCACTTCCAGTGTTTCCTGGATGGTTTGCACAGGGCAGAGCAGACTCACTCCTCTTTGTTTGTAGCTGGGAGTGGGCTGCTCCCCTGTTCCCAGAAGTGGGGTGTAGAGTGCAGAACTGGGTGAAGCCTGAGCCCCAATCTGTGCTGGAAAACCTGGCAAAACGAGGCAGACCCCTGGACCCCCACAGTCCAGGCTGGAGGGGCAAGGGAAGCCTAGGCAAGGCACCCACTCTGGAAGCCCCTGCTGGCCGAGCCTCATCCTCAAACCTCTACTGGGGGGCTGCAGTGGTGGGGCCCTCACCCCACCCTGGAATGTCAGGGTCAGTGCCTGGACTTCTTCCAACTCAGGGATCTGCTGGGGCCTCAGGCTAGACCCCACAACCCACCAGCCTGGGCCCTGGTCCACCGCTCGCATCCCCCATATGTGGCTGTTTCACTGTCTGTGCTCAGCGAGGTGTGGTATTTCAAATGTTTTGACATTTAAAATCTGTGTTGGGTACATTCATTTTGTTTAAATTATACCCGGCTGTGGTGACTCATGGGAATTGATTTGTCTCCTGGGCCTGCACCCCTACCCAGCCCCCAGCCCAGAGCTGCCCCTCGGCTTCACCAGCCCCTCGTTGTCTAAGTCTCCAGACCTGTCCCCCAAACTCGGTGGGGCTGAGCACTCAAAAGACAGAGCCATGTGTGATTTTACACCAGAGTGTATTTCTCCTGACTTCCCTTATGGCTCAGAAGGTAAAGAATCTGCCTGCAATGCAAGAGACCCGAGTTTGATTCCTGGGCTGGGAAGATCCTCTGGAGAAGGAAATGGCAACCCACTCCAGTGTTCTTGCCTGGAGAATCCCATGGACAGAGGAGCCTGGCAGGCTACAGTCCATGGGATCACCAAGAGTTGGACACGACTGAGCAACTAAACTACCACCACCACTGGAGGTGATGGCGGATTCAGGACCGTGGGAGACCTGTTCCCCATCACTGGTCAGGGTCACACACATCCACTGGAGGTTTGTGTCCCTATTGGGAACAACAGTACTTTCTCAGAGAGGCCACAGCCTCTCGGGCTGAGCAGGTGCCTGCGAAGGTGGGTCTCAGCCTAGTATCACTAAAGGGCCAGGCCCTAGCTCAAGTTCCCATCTGAGCCGGTGATTTTAGCAAGACCCTCGGCACCTGGAGACTCGGTCTCCCCAGAGGCTGAGAGACGCCGAAGATGGAGGTGCCAACAGGAAGTGCTCTTCAATGCACTGAGAGGCAGTAGGGGGTGGGGCAGTAGGGAGGGTCCTTGCTTTGTGTCCTAATGTGAGCTGTCCATGTGCAGGATGAGGGACACTGGGTGGGCCGTGCTGAAGAGAGGTCAGGTGGGGCCGCATCCTTGTCCAGACCTGGAAATGCAGAGCCTAGACCCTCACCACAGCCGGGACGCCCCAGACTGGGCCCTGTGCTGGGGGCTCCCTGAGGTGGCAGAGAGTCCGTGAACCCTCAAGCCAGCAGACGGAGCTGGCCTGGAGATGGGCAGATCCAGCGACTCCCACATCCAGCCGCTGAACCTGGGCCAGTGGGTGGGCGAGCACCAGGGCACATCCCCGCTTGGGGCTCAGGGACACCCTCCTCTGTCTCTCTGAGGGCCAGCAGACAGGTGGGCCCCAGGGCGCATCCCCACCCAGGTCTCAGAGCCACCCTCCTCCCTCTCTCACAGATCAACACCTTCATGTCCTTCGTGTTCCCCATGGTTCTCATCTCCATCCTGAACACCGTCATCGCCAACAAGCTGACCGTGATGGTCCGCCAAGCCGCTGAGCCGGGCCAGGTGTGCACCGTCGGGGACCAGCACAGCTCCTTCAACATGTCCATCGAGCCCGGCCGGGTCCAGGCCCTGCGCCACGGCGTCCGGGTCTTACGTACGTAACTTCTGGGCCCTGGGGTGGGTGTGGGGGCAAGCTCGGTACCACGAACAGGGAGATCTAGAGACCTGGGGAACCAAGCATGTCAGGCTGAGGCTTGGAGTGCCAGTTCCTCTGGGGATCGGGCTGCTCTTCATTTACTCACTCGTCCACCCACTCACCAATTAACAAGCCTCCGTCATGGCTCTAAATCAGTTTGCTCACAAAGCCGGGGCTGCAGAGTTGGGGTCCCCGTGCATGCCAGGCAGTCGAGTGCCAGCTAGAAAGGCCAGAGGTTCCGTCCCCCCTCACAGCTTCTAACAGGGCATCCTGAAGTCCTGAAGGGTCACATGGAGTGGACCCTTTGTTTCTGTGGGTTGTGAGGGTCCAGCCTCCATCCATCTGTTCCCTGGCCTGGTCTGGGCCTGCAGGTGGCATCATAAGGAAGGGTCTTCAAAACCACCTACCCCTCCCCACTCTCCTGAGGCAGCCCCGGTCCACTCAGCCCCCCAGAGCACCCACCCCCACCTTCCGCCAGCCCCAGCAGCCACCCTCCCATCTCCTGCTCTGCCCCAGGCTGCTGGCCCCTCACCGTCTGCAGCCACTGGTCGTAAGAGGAAAAGGTCCCAGCAGCTCTACCCAACAGGAACATGATGCCTGCAGGCCCCATATGAGATATTAAATGGTCCAATAATCATGTTTTTAAACAGTAAAAAGAAACAGGTAAAATTCATTTTGTTTGTTTATTACTCCAATATTTCCCACATATGATCTTCTCTGCCTCCATCTGTGTCCTGTAACTGATGGGTGAGGCGCTTCGGGCGTGTTTAGCCCTTGGCCTGACTCGGCTCCCTGCAACCTGGTTTCAGGTGACCAGCAGGCAGTGTCCAGCAGGCAAGACCACAGCATCTGTATCTGCTGTGTGTGGGCAGGCTTTCTGGAACTCCTGGTGCCTCCAACCCCTGTTTTCTGCTGCTTCCAGCAGGCGGCTCCCTTGACAGGGCCTCCCCACTCCAGGCCTGCGGTCTCCGGAGACCCCCCAGTGAGGGTCTCCAGGGCCTATGGGGTCAGGACAGCAGCCAGGGTGTGGGCCCCAAACCCAAGACCCCCACAGATGCCTCTACAACCCCAAGACAATGACACTACCTCAGGGACCACACTTTTCTCTTCCCCAAGACAGCACAGTCAGCCCCAAGCTTTCCCAAGCAGTTGACTTTTTATTGCTCTCTTTTTCATTCTTGTAAAATATACCCAGCATAAAACTTACCATTTTGACCATTTTTAAGTGCACAGTTTGGCACCTGTATAGACACTGTATCACTATGGGGCCATCACCACCATCCCTTCCTGCCTTGTAAAACTGCAACTCTTCCCATTAATAGCAAGCCCTCACCACTCCTCCATCCCCTGACAACCACCTTCTACTTTCAGTCTCTATGAATTTGACTCCTCTAGGGAACTCATATAAGTGGAATCATACAGTATTTGTGGGTTTTGTGACTGGTTGGTTTATTCACGTGATGTAATAGCCTCAGGGTTCATCCACCTTGTAGCCTGTGTCAGAATTTCCTTCCTTTTTAAGGCTGAATAATATTCCACTGGATGCAAGGGCCACATGTTTATCCATCCTCCACTGATTTCAGCTCCTGTGAATAGTGCTATGAGGTGCTGGTATCTGAGTTCCTGCTTTCAGTTCTTTGGATATATATATGTGTGTATATACCCTGGAGTAGAATTGCTAAATCACATGGTCATGTCTGGGTTGGGAAGATCCGCTGGAGAAGGGATATTCTACCCACTCCAGTATTCTTGGGCTTCCCTTGTGGCTCAGCTGGTAAAGAATCCACCTGTAATGCTGGAGACCTGGGTTTGATCCCTGGGTTGGGAAGATCCCCTGGAGAAGGGAACAGCTACCCACTCCAGTATTCTGGCCTGGAGAATTCCATGGACTGTATAGTCCATCGGGTTGCAAAGAGTCGGACACAACTGAGCTACTTTCACTTTCATAGTACTTTCACAGGGTCATTGCACGTTTAAGTTTTTGAATTAAGAAATACTTTTAAACAGCCATACTATTTTCTAAAGTGGCTGCACCATTTTACATTCCCACCAACAGTGCACAAAAGTTCCAGTTTCTCCATATCCTCCCCCAAATTACTATGTTCTGGTGTTTTACTGTTTTTTATAATAGTCATCCTATTGGATATGAGGTGGTATCTTATTGTAGTTTTGATTTGCTTTTCCTGGGTGATCAGTGGTGTTGAGCATCTTTTCATGTGCTTATTGCATATTTGCGTCTCTTCTTTGGAGAAATGTCTGTTCAAATCTTCTGCCCACTTGTGAACTGGGTTGCTTGAGTTTTGTTATTGAGTTTCCCATATATCCAGGATATTAATCCCTATCAGGTGTGAAGCAAACATTTTCTCCCATCTGTAGGTTGTCTTTTCACTCTGTCAATTGTATCCTTTAATACACAGTTTTAAAATTTTTATCCAAATTATTTATTTTTTCCCTTTGTTGTCTTTGGTGCCATCACCAAGAAATGATTTTCAAGTCCATTGTTGTGAAAATTTTGTTCTATATTTTCTTCTAGGAATTTTATACTCATAGCTCTTATGTTTAGATCTCTGATACACTGTGAATTAATTTTTGTGGATGGTGTGAGATTAGGGTCCAGCTTCATTTTTTACATGTGGGGATCCAGTTTTCCCAGAGCATTTGTTGAAAAGAGTCCTTCCCACCTTGATCTTGGTACCTAATAGAAAATCATTTGAGCGTTTCTGGGAGGGCTTATTTCTGGACCCTCCATTCTGACCCATGGGTCTATATGTCTGTCCTTGTAACCGTACCACTCCATTTGGATGACTGTAGCTTTGTCGGGGGGGAACTGAAGTCAGGAAGGACAAGTCCTCCTGCGTTGTTCTTTCTCAAGACTGTCTTGGCTATTCAGCATCCATTGAAATTCCCAATGAGTTTTTCTACTTCTACAAAAAATGTCATCAGGACTTACCCAGAAATTGCACTGAATCTGTAGATCTGTTGGGTAGCACAGTCATCTTAACAGTATTAGGTCTTTCAATCCGTGGGCACAGGACCTCTCCCTCCAGTTCTCTGAGGTCAGTGTCTCCATGTCTCAGGGGCCGTGGTCATCGCCTTCGTGGTCTGCTGGCTGCCCTACCACGTGCGACGCCTCATGTTCTGCTACATTTCGGACAAACAGTGGACCCCGTGAGTACAGGAGGCAGGGGCCGAGGGGGTGAGGCTCAGGACGGGGGCATGCTCCCCAAAACAGGTGGGGGTGGGGCACTGAGAGGGGCAGCTCAGGGTAGGGGTGAGAGTCAGTGTCCCCCAGCAGGCTGTGATGGGACAGAAACCCCTGGAAGCTGCTTCAGAAAAGGAAAGCAGGTCCTAAGATGGTCAGCAGGTTTGGGGGAGTCTGGAGAGCGAAAGGAAGGGCTGGCCCTGCTGGCTGTGGGTGGAGAGACAGCAACCATCAGGGCCCCTGGACCACCCCCACCCCCAGCCTGGAGGAGTCATCCACCAGGAGGACCTGGGGCTCCAAGAACATCACACCCACACTGTGACATTTGGGCACAGGCCTTCCCACGATGGCAGTCTGAACCCTGCTGGGTGAGCTCCTCTGCACAGCGGGCTCCAGGTCAAGGGTCATGGGCTCTTCCAAGTGACAGGGAGCCTCTGGGGAGGGCACAGCTAGGCTGAATGAGGAGAAGGTGCAGGGCGTGGAACATAGCCCCAAACACAGGGTTTCTGAGACTCAGGGCTGCCAGGTGAGGGAGTGAGGTCCCTGTGCATGCAGGCAAGCAAGTCAAGGTGAGGTGCACAACTGTCTGAACTGTGTGGAGGGGCTTCTACCCTGGCTGTTCCATTGAGGCCAAGCCCCAGCTGAGCCTGGCAGCCCTGGGGAGACTGGGATCTTGCAGAGGAAGGGCACGCCCACGGGGCAGCAGGGAAAGGTGGAGACTGTGGCCCAAGTAAGCTGAACACCCTGCTTGGGAGGGTGGCCGCAGCTCAGCTCAGCAGCTCAGCTGACCGGTGCTGGGCAGGAGTGTATACAGAACAACCTCTCAAGAGAAACCAGAGTCCTGGAGGTTATTATGAAATATCCCCACATTGGCCAGGGCCACCCTGTGTGTCTGGGCCCACAGACCTGAGCGTCCTCTCCCCCCAGGTTCCTCTACGACTTCTACCACTACTTCTACATGCTGACCAACGCCCTCTTCTACGTCAGCTCCACCATCAACCCCATCCTCTACAACCTCGTCTCCGCCAACTTCCGCCAGATCTTCCTGTCCACCCTGGTCTGTCTCTGTCCCCTGGCGGGGCGCAGGAGGAGGGGGCCAGCCTTCTCAAGGAAGGCCAACAGCGTGTCCAGCAACCACACCTTCTCCAGCAACGTCACCCGGGAGACATTGTACTAGCGCCGGGCAGGCTGGGAGGGAGCTGGGAGGGGACCAGGATGGGGTCACTCAGCCTCCACCCCCATCCACCCAGCACCTGCGAGCTAGAGGGAGTCATTCCAGGGCCTGCTCCCTGGTATCCAAGGTCCAGGACCCGGCACCCATATCCCAGAGGCCCCATTTCTTTTCAGCTTCTCCTCTCTCCCCACCCCCCCCCCCTCCTCTCCTCTTTGAAAGCAAGAGAGATTGCTCTCCTCCCAGATCCAAAAATGGCCTTTAATGAGGAGAAATTCATGTTGGGTGATAGGCAGTCTTCTTTGTTCTCAAACTAATGGATGTTTAGGGAGAAAAAAATGAAAGGGGCAGATCAAGGCAGGCCATTGGGCAGCCCAGTTGACATTGGAGGGCAATGACCCCAAGAGCTGGCGCTGAAAAGAGCCTGGCCGGCAGGACCACCACTGGCCTGGTGCCGCCGAGGGCCTCTGTCACACCTCCAGTCAGCTCAAGACCAAGTTAGCCCCTTCTGCAGCAGGCATTCGACACCCCCTCCAAGGTGGTGTCACAGGAAGCTTTGATGCCACCAGAGGGCTGAGGTCAGCCTGCCATTGCCCAGCCCTGGGCCTCTCCCTCCTCGCCTGTCCTCCCCCGGCCAAGGTGGCAAAGCCCTGCAGGGACACCTTGGGAGGCTTGGCCTCCCAGTTCTCCATCCTGGCTCTGCGGAAGCAAGACCAGGGCCGCGGGGTCCTGGCGGCCCAGGCCAGGACAGGGGCATTGCCATGCACCCTCATTTCTGCTGTCCAATTGAGTTCCTGCAGCCTGGCTCCGAGCTGCTTCAGGGTGGACACCCGAGGTGGAGGAGGGTCGGCTGGGTCTCCAAGAGATGCCAGCCCTGGGGCCGCAGGTGAGGAGGAAGAACCACGGGTACAGGCCACCTGCTGGCCAGCAGCCAGGCAGAGACTGAGACTCGTCCATCATGCGGGAAGACGGGCCTGGCCCAGCTCAGATGCCCAGGATGGCAAGCGCCTCCTTGGTCTCTGGGAGCCGGTCCCAGACAGGACGGCCCAGCCCCAGGAAAGCGCCCTGAGCCAGAGGAAGGCAGCCCCGGGAGAGTTACTCTGGACCAGCTGGACTATGAGTGGCCAAGAGACCAGAAGTGAAACATAGACCTTTAAAAGCAAGTCCTCCCTGGGCCTGGAATACATCGGCCCAGAAGGGAGACAGTCAGACCGATGGTCAGACAGGCTGACGACTACATGGGTGGCACTGACTCGGGATCTGAGAGTCACTCCTGGTCTGGTCTCAGCCTCCGTCCACAGAAACAGCCAGTTAGATGCTGCAGTGTCCACGGGCATGTCAGATCTGCGCTCTGCTATGGATCAGGGGTCACGTGACCCTCCCCCAAGCTGTTCAGCAAGAACCAGGCCAGGAGAGTCAGCCCACAGCTGGTCCCCATACCAGGCAGCCACGCCGTGACACAGCGGCCATGGGCGCAGAGGACAAGGCCAGCCCAGAACTCCCACACAGGCGCCTGTTCTGGACAGGGAGAGGGGAGCTCCCCGCCCTGCTCAGTGAGTGGGCATCAGAGTTCAGCAAAGACTGAGTCTGGTCCCAGGTGCTGGCTTCAGGCGGAGGACCTGGACTCTTTCTGACAGACCCTCAGACCCTTCTGGCCTCCTTGGACCATGCGCACACTGCAATTCCCCGAGCCCCGGTTTCCCTGCCTGAGGAGTGGGCGTGGTGACTCCACCCACTCGGCCAGAGCTGGACGTGTCGGCTCTGGAGGACCCAGCCTGGATGATGGAAGGACGGTTCCCTGAGGTAGGGGCGGAGAGGACGTGGAATGAGATGAGACCTTCCTGGGGGCACACCTTACTGTCTGCCCACTTCACGTCAGTGGGGACCCGGGTCTGTGTGCTGTCAGACACCCTCCTGAACCACCCCAGCTGCTGGTCAGGTCACCGTGGAATGCCAGAGGCCAGCTCTGTGTGCTGTCCATGTCCCATCTCAGGGCCCAGTGCCCATGAGCCTGGTCACCAGTGATGGCGAAACCCCATGGTATGCACTGCCCAACCGCCCTAATGTCCCGCAGTGACATGGGGGACATGACCCCCTCAATAAAGAAGTAAAGGAGCCTGCGGGCCTGTGATGCACCCCCACATGGGAGAGGGGCCCCACAGGCCTGCCAGCAGCCGTTCATTCACTCATCAGACAGTGACTGTGTCGGTGACAGCCTTCTGCTGGGCCCTTTTACCAAAAAAACCATGTGCTTTGGTCCCGTTTCCCAGAGCTGGGGGACTGGGGGCCAGGACCCCCAGCTCAGGTCCCGTCTGCCCCCAGAGCTTTCAGCAGCAGCCTGTGAGGGGCCCCTCCTGAGCACGAGGTCACACGGGGCCTGAATGTGGAGACCTGGGTCCACATTGGCTGTGTAGCGACACCTGCCACCCAGTGTCCTGATATGGGGGCTGGGCACAGGCAAGGCCTATCCAAGGGGGTGCGGGGCCCTGTGACTGTTTGACCCTCGTCTCCATGGCCCCTCTAACCAGCCTGGCTCCTCCCTGGGGGCCAGCAGGTGGGGGCCGGGCCAGGGAGGGGCACTCGTCTGTCCTTGGACATAGCCAAGGCCATCCTCCAACAGAAGGGCTCCTGCCCTCTCCTCTTCCCCTGCTCTGCCTTCATCTCACAGCAGCAGCAGAGTCCCTGGGGACCCCAACCTGGTAGGGGGTGGGCAACATGGAAAGCCTCTCTCCACATTGCCAGCCTCTGTCTTTCCCTTCTGTCTCCTTGGCCAGCAGTCTTCCCCACCTTCCCCACACTCCCCTTCATTCATTCATTCACTTGCCAACTGCCCCTCTGAGCCTGGTTTCCTCAAAGCCTCCCCATCTTAATGGACACAGGGCTGAGGTGTGAGCTTCAAGTCCTCTGTGCTTATGAGCCATCCACCCCATCAGCAGGGAAGTCTCAGGATGCCCACTCTCACTGGCAAGCTCCAATAGGTATGTTGACATTTTACAAGAATAGCCAGAGGAATAAAACTCTAACAGTAGAATTTCAGGCCAGTCATGAGGAGAGAAATTTGAGGTCAGTGGCAGCAGGCCCAAACCCTCAATGCCACTCTCGCATAGGGCCAGAGCTCTGGTCAAGCCCCTCCCTGCCTCCTGCAGGTTTTCTGAGCTGCGGTCCCTGTTCCAGCACAGGGAAGGGGGAGGAATCCACTCTCCTACAGGAAGGCACCTCTGGCCCCATCACTGTCACTAGGCAACAGGAGGAGGGCCTGGGAGAGAATTCCATACATTTTGAAATATATTTGAAGAAAGAAAAAAGCATCCAGTGGCTGGCTGCTTGAGCACAAGGGAAACTCTTCCCCACCCCCGCCCCGGACTCCTCCCCACCCTCTTCCTCCTCCCTCCCTCTCCCTCCTCCCATCCCCTCCCTCCTCCCACATGCCCCCCACCACTTCCCACAATTATGATTTGAATTCCAATTTCTATCAGAACACCATGGAAACCATGTCCAGGATGAATTGATGAAGGAGAGACTGGGAGAAGGGGAAGGTGGGGGGCTGGTCAGGGAAGAAGGAGAGGCAGAGTGAGGGGCTGGGAAAGGACTGCACTCCACCTGGGAGGGCCCCCCACCACACATGTGCACCCCCACCATTCACATGCACGTGCTCGCACATGCACCCAGCCAGCACCAGCCTCTGCCTCCCAGGCCTCATTTGTCGGCTGAGGTTGCCAGTTCTCAGCCTGCAGTCTGGCTCTGGCCAGGGGTGGGGGCCAGCACCCGGACACTGCTTTCCTGACCACCACCTGGGCCCCTCAGTCTCACCTCCCCTCCCCTCTTTGGAATGAAGAGAGACACGGGGGCCCTCATTCTGCTCTCAGCACCCTCAGAGATCCCCAGAAAAGCTACAAAGAAACCAAGGGAGCTGCCTGCCACAGCCAAGAATGCTCCGGGTGAGGGTGGGGATGGGGGTGGGGGTGGGAGTGTGCGGGCAGCTGCACTGGGTCCAGCTGGGCCCTGACTCTATATGGTCCCCCACCCTACCTCCCTTCACTCCTCAAGGAATGTGAGCTCAGCTCTCTGGGGAGAGAAGTGGACCCTGGATGGAGTAGGAGGGAGGTCTGCAGAGGGCATCTGAACCTGCTCCCCAACAGGAGCCCTTCCCACTCCATCTAGCTTGCTGTGTACACACTAACTTTCAAGATGCAAAACCTTTATCTTTTATTATAAAAGCTATTCACTCTTTCGTGAAAAATTGAAATAATATGAAAAAATACAAAGTATAGAGTGAAGCCTCAGCTTTGTCCCACCTGGAGGTGACCACAGTTGGCAGATGGGTAAGAACACCGCCCAGGGCACCACCATGTGCAACCACATAAACACATTGGTACTTGAAGAGAACGCACACCACCACGCACATGACACACACACATGCACTTACATACACACATGCAAACATATGCACATGTGCACCCTCACATAACACACATATACAGACATACATGCATATACACACATGCAAACATATGCATGTCCTCGCATATACACATACATGCACACATGCACATACATGCTGTGCTCATATGCATATACTCATATACACACATACCTGCACACCACACATCCATGTGTGTACACTCACATATATACACATGTGCATATATACACTCATGCCAACATATACACATGCACACTCTCATACACACATATACACGCATACATAGACATGCACATACATACTGTGCATACATGGAGGTACTCATGCACACATAGTTGCACATGCATGCACACATGTGCACACTCACATACATATATACATGTGCATACATATATGCATGCAAGTGTACACTCATGCACACCCTCATACACACATATACACATACATGCACACATCCTTACACTTGCACACTTGCACATAAATGCACATATACACATGTGCATGTGTGCATGCATGCAAACATATATGCATGCACATGCTCATACACACATGTGCACACATGCATGTGCGTGCATACACATGCACATACATACACACATGACCACAGCCATGTCAGTGCACACAGCACTCCCTCTTTCTTTTCTATTTAATCTATTTAAAAAATTTTTTTAACTTTTTATTTTATATTGAAGTATAGCTAATTAACAGTGTTGTGATATTTCAGGTGCATCGCAAAAGGACTCTGCCATACATATACATGTATCCATTCTCCCCCAAACTCCCCTCCCATTCAAGCTGCCACATAAAATTGAGCAGGGTTTCCTGTGCTATATAGCAGGTCCTTGTTGGTTATCAATTTTCTTTTCTTTTTTATTAAATTTATTTATTTTTAATTGAAGGATAATTGCTTTACAGTATTGCATTGGTTTCTACCAAGCATCAACATGAATCAGTCATAGGTTTACCCATGTCCCCTCCTACTTGAACATCCCTCTCACCTCCCTCTCCATCTCACCCCTCTAGGTTGTTACCTCCAGGCTTTTTCAACACAAAGTTAAAATAAATTTCTGACATTCAGATGTTTCTAAAAGCAACCCTCCTGTGCAGGTAATAAGTCCCCAAGAGTCCAAGCATAGGACATGCTGTGTCTCAACAGAGTTCAACTGACCCCTTGGGAGCTCAGAGATGGGACAGCCCTTCAGGGGTGTCCTGCAGGGCTGGGATGGGAGGCCAGCAGAGAGCTGGGCCAGCAAGGTGGCAAGCACTGCAGGCTGTCCATCCTCATCAGTCACTTCTCTCAGCCCACATTACCCTTCATCACTGATCCTTCCTCCCAGCAGCCAGGCTCCTCTGAGCAGCCTGGCCATATGTCTACATTAGAAAGGGGCACTCCTGCAGGGCTAGGGGGCAGCTCTGTGACTCCTGCCTGATGGCCTAGACCCCTGACCCTAGGTGACCTCGGGGCTGAAGAGACCCAGTGCCACCCACACAGACCCCCCACAGCTGAGAATGGTCCCCAAGGCCGAGACGCCAGTCTGAACCTGTCTCCATCACTCAACACATTTAATAAGCACCTACTGTGTGCACCTGGCCCGGAGGGAGCTGCTGGTCAGGGGTTCAGGGTGGAGGCCAGCTTGTCCTCAGCCCAGTCCCCTCCCATGCAGCCCCAACACCACTAACAAGCTGTCTCTCTGGTCCTTCAACCCCCTGCATTAGGGCTCCAGGAGGGGGCCTGGGATGCAGCACTTACCCAGCATTTCTCAGGCCTGCTTGGCATGGACTAGCCACTGCTGAATGTCCCAGTAGGGCCAAGAAATGCCCCCTCACTGGTCCTAGTTTACTGGTGGGAGAGGGGCCTGGAGTCCCCCAGACACCATCAGGTACGGGAATCCAATCTCAGTGTATAAGGGGGTGAATTTTAAGGCCCGCTTTCCACCCTGGGGTCCCTGGGATTGCGAGTCTCCTTCCCCCACCCCAACCCTAGCCAGAATACCCCGGCCTCAGCCTTCAGGGCCCCAAGAAGCTAAAGAGGCAGATTCTTCCACAGCAAGATGGCATCTGTGACCAGGAGGGTGACCACAAAGGATCCTGACCATCTCCCACCCACCTTTAGGGGTCCCAGCCTGGCCTAGGACACCCCATTCCTACTGCTCACTTGCTGCTAAAACTTGCCGGCACCCCCCCACCCCAACCACTCCTCCTCTGAGCAGCAGGCTATCTGCTGCCCCCATGTGCCCCACTTCCTCCTCAAGTGCATCCTAGGCCCATTCATGACCACAGAATCTTCCGTGCACCTGTGGATTCACCCCAGCTGCACCCCCAAGGAAAGAACTGTCAGCACAGCCATTTCACAGGCGCCGAGTCTGTGCAGAGCTGGGGCTGGGGGGCGGGGGGGGGGGGCGGTGGTCTGGCTGGAGTAGAGGCAGGCTGGGGTCCCCCAGACACCATCTGGTGTCCTGACGAGAGTCAGGACCTCTGGTGCCTTGAGCACCCCCATGATCTCAGCATGGCCCATGGGTGCTGCAGAGGGCCAGCCGGACACCTTCATGCTGGCCCCTATGTGGGTGAATAGCCACTGAAAAAGAAAACAGAAATTCCCTGATGCAAACAGGGAAAAAGTGCCCCCACTCCTTCTTCAAGTGTTTATTTTAGAAAGCTTGATATCATGCTTCCCTTTGAGAGGAACAAGCCTCTCTTTAAAAGCAGAATAAGCCTCTTGCCAGCTCCCAGCCCAGTCTGTGTTCCTCAGGGGCTTAGAGCGATCTCTGTCTTGGATGCAGTCACGAAGTACAATGGCGCCCCTCTCCCAGCCCCTGTGGAGGCAGGAACCTGGCCCCAAACTACCTCCTGCTATAGAGATGCTAGAGGTGTCTTTTTCCTTTTGGAAAAAGCCAATTAGTTAACACAGACAGTCACCCCCATTACCAAGTAGATTTAGGATGAACTATATGTGACAAGGGTTTCCCACATGGCACAGTGGTAAAGAATCCGATACAGGAGATGTAGGAGAAGTGAGTTTGATCCCTAGATGAGGAAGATGCCCTGGAGAAGGAAATGGCAACCCATTCCAGTAATTCTTGCCTGGGAAATCCCATGAATAAAGGAGTCTGACAAACTACAGTCGATGAGGTTGCAGAAGAGTCAGACATGAATTTTTAAAACACACCTTTTTCATACATATATGAACAATTTTTCTAATAGGTGGTACATGCACACCATGCAGCAGGAAAGAGGTGCAAAACTGATGAAGAGACACCACGTCGTGGCCCTTCCCTTCTTCCCCTCTGGTTCTCCCTGGAGGCAGCCCCCACAGGGACATGAGTGACCGGCTGGCCCTTCTGTGAGCACCCAGCCCTCTGCCTCTCTCTGCAGCTCAGGTCCCTCCATGACAGGCTTGCTTCCTGGAGCCAGGTCCCAGGCGGAGACACTTGGCAGGTGAGGTTAAGGTGAGGGGAGCCTCCTGGACTCCCAAGTGGGTCCAGCGTGGCCTCAGGAGCCCAGCCTGGATGAAGGGCATTGGCTTCTTCCCAGAGACTCCCGTGTGGAGCCCAGCGGGCAACCCTGTGATTTTAGCCTGTAGGACCAAGCAGAGGGACCGTCTGCCTCGCAAAACACGAGGTGGTAAATAATGCTATTTGGTGCTGCCATGTCACGGTCATCATTATGGCTGCTGGGGAATCAGGGAATTGATACACAGCCTGCTGTGTGCTTCACTACAGCTCCTGCATACCCACGTTCTTTTCCGTTTCTTTGCTGTTATAGAAACTTTTGCAATGTGTCCCTGCACCCTGTGTGGTGAGCCTGCTGTGCAGGTCAGCCTGCTCGTGAGCCCTGAGTTAACCCTCTCCTGTGAGCCTGCAGGGGCTGCGTCTCCACAAGGCCACCAGCCACGGATGGGGCGCTGACTCAGCCACCCCAGGACTCTCCCCGCAGGGACCGCTGACTGATTCTGGGTGCTGATCTGCTGTCACCTGCTTTGTCCTGAGCTGGTGGCATCCTGAATCTGGATTGGGGGCTACCAGGGACATGGGACAGTGTCTCTGGCTCCCTATCTGCAGGGAGGGGACACCTCTGAGCTCCCAAACCAGTAAGGCCCTGCTCTCCACCACACTCCCGAGGATGATGGCTGGAGGGCAGGGCAGGCCTGAGTCAGCACAGTCAGCAGTGAGGGGGCAGCAGGGGAAGACGTGGCCATGTACACACACTCCTGCTAGTTCCAGGATGCAGCTGGAGAAAAGGGTGCCAGGTGTCTTTGGGGGTGAGCCCGGAGCAGGTCGGGGGGGAGTGAGTACATCTGTGGGTCCTGGGGGCTCCACCAAGGACCCCTCGGAGATGGTGCTGGAATGCCAATAGTTCCTATCTAGGGGTGGGGGAGCAGGGGCTTGCACCAAGGACCCAAGCAGCAGCAAAATCTGCTCCAGCTGTTAGCATTCATGGTGTACAGAGCAAGCCTGGGGCAGGACAGCTGCACATCTGGGGTGTTCCTCACTCAGACACCCAAGCAGAGGGACCCAGTCCACCCCTGGCCTCTCCAGGTAGGAGCCGACCTGGCCCATCACCGGCATTCAGCAAATATTTGCCAAATGAGGCAAATCTATATGGGCTGAAATGGAGCCTATTTATGATCAATGGTTGTGTTAAAAGTAAGTGAAGGGTCAGCAGCAGACAGAGTGGGCTTCCATTTGGGCTTTTTTTTTTCTTTAACTAGGGGAATTACAGATGGAAAACCAAGCTTCCAGGCAGAGGGAATGGGTGGTTTCTCCACATGGACTTTTGTAGCCAGAATGTTCTTCGCCATGTAGTGATTACTTGTTTTTGTTTTTATAAAAATCATCTTCATCAGCATAGAAACACTATTTATATTCTCCAGTTCTTTATGATGAAAAATGTCAAACATATAGAAAGGCTGAGAGAGGTACAGTGGGAACCTGGATGCACACCAGCTGGATTCAACCATCATGAATAAAAAAATTCTGCATTTTCTTTTAAGTCTGCTGGGAGGTCAGAGATCAGGACACAGCAGGAGGGAAAGCTGGGCTGGGGGGTACGTAAGTGCTGGCAGGGGATGGGGGACAGGGAGGTGCTGATGCAGTGGGAGAGGAATGGGGGGGATGGGGGGTGGGACAGGGTGACTGAGCGCCCCCAGCATCCTGGCCCAAGGACCAGGTGAGGAGGCAGGAGAGAGGGGCAGCTCCACGTCCACTGCGGCCATCCCCAGGTCTGGGGGCTCCCCCTTGTGGTTGCTTCTCTGGGGAAGCTCCCGACCAGGAAACAGAGGCACCTCCCCCACAGCCCCCAGTGGGGCCTCAGGGAAGGCTGTATCTATTGAGGACTTCGTGAGTCAGTTGTGATGTGTCAGGTTCTTGGGAAAACATGACAAGTGCTGAAATCTCCCCCAGAGGAGTCACAGTATCGCTACTCACTGTCTCAGGCTGGGCAGGCTGATGTGCCAGGAATTTCAGGAACTGGGAGGAACCACAGTGCACCAGAGCACCAAGGCCATGGGGGCAGCTGGCCAGGGATGGGCTTCTTCCTTGAGCCCCTCCTCCACCTGGTACACCCAGGGAACTGGGCTTCTGTGTCCAGGCTCAGACCACGGGGACCCCACCTTCCCCCAGCCTCCCCAGGATGACAGATCCAACAGCTTCCCTGAGGCCTCTGAAGACAGCAATACCTGTCTTTCTCCTCCAGCTCCATGACCGGAAAGTAGATTCTCCTTAATTACTTGGAGATTTCAGACAAAGGCAAAGCCCAACTTCCTGCATCCCTGGCGAGGACAGTCATCACAGCGAGGGAGGCTGGGGCCAGACAGACTCCCGCACCCCACAGACAGGAAGCAGCCCATGTTGCCGTGGAGGGGACAGGCACACAGCCCACCACCCTGCCTGGGACCGGGGGACTGCTTTCCACTTCCCAGACCCCAAGCCTCAGATGGAGGAGCCAAAGGGTCTGTAATGGGGCACCGCCTGGCTTGGACAGACTGACGCCAGGAGATGCTGGGCTCTGAGCCCGGCATTCACCTCGATCCCGGGAAGGCCTGACACTGCCATTTGTTCTGACTTAACCAGCTCTGCACGAACGGCCGCCCTGCCCCAACCTCACACAAACCTGAGATCAAGGAGGGCGTGTGTGGGTGCCCTTGACAAGGAAGGGCAGGGGCCCTGGGACCCAGTTATAGAACTGGAGCCCTGGCAATGGGGGGTTCTCAGAAGAGAGCTGCATAGGGACCCTTCCTGGAAGTAGCTCAGCCCTCCCACCCACTCCCCAGGGGGCAGCCGTCCCACCTGCTGAGGCTGATCCAGCTAGTGACAGTCAGTGTGACCCCCCCTCCCAGCATGGGGGCCTGGACTGGAGGGACAGAGGTGGAGAGCAGGGGACCCCACCTACCCCAGCACCCCTGCTCCCTGTCAGTTTTGGGAGCCCTGACACCTGAGCCAGCTAGGGTCCTTTCTGCTGCCCCCCAACACACAAATGAAGGAGAAGATGCAGGACGGAAGAAAGGCCTCCAGCCGGGATGGGCATGAGCTCTCTCATGGAGTTTTCAAAGCCTCAATGCTGTCTTTGAGAATGTATGTGGAAACCTGCCCGCTGGGGCCATCCCAGCCATCCTGCATTGCGCCTCCTCGGATGTGCCAGGAGCTGCCCTGACTGATGCTGGCAGGAGCTGAGTGCCCAGAGGCAGGCAGGAGTCCTAACCAGGACCCCAGATAAGGCGGGTAACATGGGGCTATTTGAGGACAGCCCCCACCTTACGCTCCATCCTGGGACCAACCACACTCACAGCCTGCACTGTCCTGGCTCCAGGTGGGCAGGGACTGCCCAGGATCACAGAGTGGGTTCCACTGCTGCCAGGAGCCCTGGGGAGCCCAGGCTGAGGCTCGGGGGTCCTCCCCCTCCTGTATAAGATGGAGGGACAGGTGGGTCTTCATGACCTCGTTTCTCCAAACAATGTTGGAAGCTTCCGGAAGCACCAGGACCTATCTCTACATGAGTTCCCAGAATCCCAGAGTGGCCCCCACCCCAACAGTCCCCCCACCCCATCTCTGGGGCTATGTGGCCCTTTCAGAGTTCCCCCAGTGCTCCCAGGAGACCCCTGGTGACCCCATGAGATCCTCTGAGGGGTCAGCCCTGACAGTCCTCTCATTTTCCCTCTGCCTTCCCCCTGCCACATGCTGACCGCCTCCATCTGTGAAATGGAAATAATTTTCTTTCGCAAAGCAGGTTTGGGAAATTAGTTTAATCAGAAAGGCTTGCTCTGAAGTACTAGAAAGTCCAGGATTTAGGAATCGATCATGTATGAAATTACACAATGCTGTTTTTTAAAATGAAACAAAGCCTACTGCTGGTAGGTTTCCTTCACTTATCTTTTCCCCCCTTCCATCTCTCTATATTTTTAAATTTCAAATAATTCCAAACTAAAGTTGCATGATTCACATGAGTGTTTTGCCCAACCCCACCCCCACCTCCAGACCCACGAGGTTGCTGTGTCTGCCCACATTTGCTTTTCAGCTTCTGTCTCTCTAAGGATCCTCTCCTGGACTGTCTGAGATCACTGCCTTCATGGACTTGAATTATTCAATAAAAGTAAAAAGCAAGTTCAGACAGCACAGCAGGTACAGAGGGGAGGATCACGTGGTGACGCCCTCTTCCGGTGGCATCTGGCTGAGCACTGCATTCTCACTGCTGTCTGGGACACTGCTGGGCCAGGTCGTCCTCAGATTCCTCCTGTTACCCCCCGTACCCACTGAGGGCTCTGTCTCAGGGTGTCCTCCTAGGTTTTCCAGGTCCCGATGGTCTGTTAGTGAACATGTGCCTGCTAAGTCACTTCAGTTGTGTCTGCCTCTTTACAACCCCCTGGACTGTAACCCACCAGGTTCGTCTGTCCCTGGGATTCTCCAGGCAAAAATACTGGAGTGGGTTGCCATGCCCTCCTCCAGGAGATCTTCCCAACCCAGGGATCGAACCCACATCTCTTACATCTCCTGTATTGGCAAGCAGGTTCTTTACCACTCGCGCCACCTGGGAAGACCTGTGGTCTGTTAGTGTCCCCCCAAAATTCATGTGTTGAAACCCTAACCCACAAGGTGACATGTTAGGAAGTGGGGCCTTTGGGTGTTATAAGGTCATGAGGATGGATGCTGGAGTCCAGCCCCAGCGGGTCCAGGAATACCCGAGGGATGAGTGGCGTCGGTGAAAAGTGCAGGGACTCTGGTTGCAATGCAAGAACTCTCTCTTTTTATTAACAGCTCAGATTATATAGAATTGTTTTTCTTGCCTCCCCCTTACCATCACCCCATGTTACATCAGATATTTGTTTCATACTTCCATCAACATTTTCGCTCGTATCTTTTCCAATGACTTCATCTGGAACAATCTCGATTACAGGGTTTTTTCCTTGAATGTCCCGTACATAGTCTTCTTGCCTCAATGGCCTAACATTTTCACTCTGTCAAAGACAATGTTCCATAGATTCCAGATATAGTATGAATTCTTTGGACAATAAAACAATACATGGGAAGGGTTACAAAGACATGTTTGACATTTCTGAGAATAGTACATATGAAACCCCTGATATTTTTCTTTACCTGAAACCACAAAACCTCAATCTACAATGATTAACTATGAAGCAGGAAAACACCTCTAAAGCAGCAAAATACCTCTGTTAATAGTGAGGTAATGGCAGTGAGGCTGGTTAATATAAATCTTTTATACTATTGAAATCCTATGTTACTTACACATTTTCTAATTCTACAAAAATACCCATAATAGTCTATGTTTGTTAAGGGAATGGAAACAGTGGACAAATAGCAGCACTGAAATAGCAACAATGAAAACCCTCTTGACCAAAGAGCAAGTAAACTGAAGCAGTACATCTACTTCTGAATATAAATGTCTCTACTCTTTTTTAATCTAGAATATTATAATCTTCTAAGCAAGCAGCCAAACTATGCCTGTGGCCTTTTCCTTATTTCTGCCCATAGCCATACCCTCGGCTTGGGCTATTCCAGGGAGGCCTGATTACTACATATTACATTTCCAAGATTTAGTAGAAAGCACAACAACAGTAAGACAGAAAGAGAAAGGGGACAAACTGGGTCCCCAGGCGACCCCAAGGGGAAGAGCTGCCTTGCAGGTTCCTCTCTCGTCCCGTGACCTTGTCACGGTCTGGGCACTTCCAGGCGGCTCCCGACAGATGGAGCCCCACGATGACATTAGTGCCTTTGTAACATGGACCCCAGAGTGCTCCATCACCCCCTCCACCTCTTGAGGATGCCAGGAGAACATTCTTGTGTACAGCTGGGAAGAGGCATCACCAGAACCCACCTGTGCCGGCCCCCTGATCTCAGGCCCCCAGGCTCCAGGGTTGTGAGAAATAAACATCAGTTGTGGATAAGACCCCAAGAGTGTAGGGTGCATTACCATGGCCCAAGCTAAGACACAAGGTGACCATGAGAACCTCAAATCTGCTGACATCTTTATTTCATGATTTTTCAATATTGCACACGTTCTCAACAATGGTAGACTTGCGGCAGATGCTTCTTCCTGACACCCCCAACCCCATTTCCCTTGGTCAGAGTGTCACTTTTCATCCTGTATGGGATGCCTTTGAACTTTCTTTTTTTTTTTTTTCTTTTTCTTCCCAGGCAAGAATGCTGGAGTGGGTTGCTATTTCCTTCTCCAGGGAATCTCCCCCATCTAGGGATCTCCCCCATCTACGGATTGAATGCGCGGCTCTTGCCATTGGTAGGCAGATTCTTTACTGCTGAATCACCAGGGAAGCCCCGTTACCAAACATACATGTCACAAAAAGAATTAACTCAAAACCTAAGCTCCTGGGGCTTTTTTGTAGTTTACACAAGTGTGATGCTCTAAATAATCTTGAAAGCTAGAAGGGTAAAGTATTAGTGACAGAATTTTGCAGGAGAATTAACAAGCTCAGAGAAGTCAACTGGTTTGTAAGTAGTACTCAACCGAATGTGAATGAGTTGAGGTCCCCCTTCCGGACAACTAAACATTCTAATAGGCACAAAACCTTTTCCTGCTAAAGAACAGTAGACCTACAGCTTTTTATTCATTATCTCAAGTCTGTAAACAAACACTTTGTACATAATTCCAACAGCCCAGCAATTACCCAACAAACTGAAGTTACTAAATAGTTATTTATAGCATCACCAACTCAATGGACAGGAGTTTGAGTAAACCCCAGAGATGGTGAAAGACAGGGAAGCCTGATGTGCTGCAATCCACGGGGGTCCCAAAGGATCAGACAAGCCTGAGCGACTGAACAACAGCAGCAGCAAATAAGAGACGAGGAAATCTCTGGTCTCTTTGTGCATAGGTGCCTGTCTTGCACTTTAGCCCCCATGAGAAAAGAAATGACTGATTAGGGGTACGAAATTAACCGCTTTGGGTTGCCTCTTCTCAAACATCCTTAGCCAAAGGCTAAGACCCCCACCCTCCCACAATGGAAGCGAGACTACATTATTTCCCATTGGGGGGGGCGGTACAACTAGAGAAAAGAACCCACTCCACGGAAGGCTATGTGTAGCTAGCCTCCTTGGGTGACGGGCAAAGGAGGACACTGACGCCGGTGTCATTCCCATCCCTACTCGATCACTCTTTCCTGGGCCCCCCTCTTCCGCACCCACTCCCCGGCAGCTCTCATTCATCCCGAGGCGAGCGTGCAGCTGGTCCAGAGCAGGGCAAAGGGAGTTCTCCAACTCGAGACAGGAGGAAAGGCCAGGAACCACAAAAAACATACCTAGTTGTGTGTATAAAAAGGAAGCCCCCTCTAAAGCGGCTCCAGGGCGCTCCCGACACTGCCGGGTCACCTTTGAACTTTCAAGAGCACAGTGGAGCCTGGAGACCTTCTGCCCACCCCTGCCACTAGTCACCACATCCCGTCACATATTTGATCCAGGATTTTTGCCTTCTGCTCCATGACACAGTCAAGACTTCCTCTTTGGTCAACAGAGATTCTAACCAGGTAATGCTGATCCACAGCACCTAAAGGTTATGATGATGGAGACATTATTTTCCGAGAAGCCTGGTGTTGTGTTGGGCCTGGGACAGGGATGCAAGTCCATTGCTACCCCCCACCAAGCACCTGCGCCTGCTCTCACCTCAGGGGTCACATCTGGCTTGTGCACCCCACATGGCCTCCTTCCAGAAGCTGTTGTGCCCAGGGAGGCCCTGAGCTGGCAGCACCTGGTCCCCAAGCTTGAAGAACACACAGGCTGGCTGGCTCCAGTTTAGCATCAGTATCCTTGTGAACATCAATGGTCAGAGGTGGCCATCACTCTGGCTCTGAGTCTCTAGGGGCCTATGCCTCTTCTTAAACTCCTATCTTTTGTCCTTGTCCCTGGGTCCCAAGATGTCACCAGGAGAGGCCTTTTGCATCAGTCCTGCCGGGTATCCATGAACCCAGTGGTCACCTCTTTGTTGCCCTGCACTGTGTCCATATTTGAGCTGCAGTTCATACCCACCCAGGGCCCATGCTCATGACCTGACCCTCAAAGTCCATGTCCTCCCTTCTCAAAGTGGACAGAAACCAGGCTGAGACCCAGATGTTGTGGAACCCAGGTCCATAAAAAGTGTGGAGCAGAAGGGATCTTAATGCAGAGTGACTTCTTGCTGTTGAAGAATCACTCCTTTACAAAGACAACATTAGCCATTCTCCACGTTGACTCAAAGAATCACTTTCTTCTGTTTGTGCACAAGGAAGCAGAGCTGGCCTCTGGAAACTGAATTAATGGGGAAAGATGCCATCTTTCTAAATATATTCTGGCCTGGCCAGTGCCACTGAAACTGACTTGAGAGCCGAAATGACTGATCACCCCAGCGCAGCCTCCACAGCATCTTGCGATCATCACATCACCATCCCGCGGTGAGTCTGAAGTCATAATTGTACCTGGGCTCCAGCAGATCCAAGCAGATGAGAAAAACTGTGGAAAATGATGCTTGACTCACCATCAGCCATGGGAAACCCTCATTTAAAAGAACAGAACAGAGTGTGAGGGGATTGGGAGGGCCTCTGGGGGGGTAGACGCAGTGCTGAAGTGGCTCTGAGTCATCTTGGGGACAGGGGTCTTCATAGCTGACTTCAGTGAAATGCCAGCCTCTAGAGATCAAGGAGGTCTGCTCCTTGCCCACCCTCCCGGGGTAGGACTACATAACAGGAAAAGCTAAGAATGAAGCCTGTTGTCAGCAGTCACACCCAGCTGTTTTCCCTTCTGCACCTGGCAGGCCCCCTCCCCGCACCTCGAACCCCGCAACCCTCAGCCATGATCCCCTCCCCAGAAGACACTCCTGCAAAGGGGTCCCTGGGACCACAGGAGGAAGGGGGAGGGGAAGGGAAAATGAGTGCTGTCCCAGGGGCTGCACCCTTAGAGAGGTAAGAGGTGGGGGTGGGTGCTCTCCTGTCACAGAAATAGAGCACACCGCCTGGCCCCTTACCTGGAATACCCAGCCCGTCTCGTTTCCCCATAGCAAAGGGATGGGGACAGCCACTGCCCGGGAAACCCTCCCTCCACTTCCTGTCTGCTTAGTCCCTGCTGTCATAGGTGAGGCGACCAGTTCTCACAGCCGTGACACATCCGCTGGACAAAGACCATTCCAGCAGGGCCGGGCTCTGATGACAGCCGGCTGTGACCCCGGGCTGTGACGGGCACACATCCCACAACAGGCAGGAGGTGTGCGGTCGCTTCTCCCAAGAGACCAGAAAACAGAGATGGTAAGAAGCAGCTCAGTTCATTCTCCACTTCGCTGGAAGGAGCGATGGAGGCAGTCAGGTGGCATCTCCCACCAAGGTCCCCTCCGAGACCTCTGGAGGGGGAGCTGTGTGTACGTGCATGTGTGTGCGTGCGCACGTGTGTGCACACGTGTGTGCATGCATATGCACGTGGAGGCAGAGCCTGCACTGCTGACAAGTCCCAGGTGAGGCCAAGGCTGCTGGCGAGAGGCCGATTGAGCAGCCCAGGTCCATCAGAACTTGCACACCCTCCCACAGGCCCAGGGACTCGAGGAGCACATGTGGACAGGCTTCCAGGTGACTTTTCCTGGCACAAACAAGCTGAGAATCCATCCCTCGAGAAGGATGGCTTGCACTCTTCCTGGGGCCCTGGGCCCCTACAGTAAAAGGGCCCGGCAGCCAGGGCCTGGCTCCCCGTGGCTTTCCTTAGTCCCTTTACACATCCTAATGAGCCCCCCATGGTGCCAGGGCCACCCTGTCCCTCACTCTACAGTCACTTCAGTGGGAGGCCAATGGAGCACCATGGACCTGGCAGCTGCAGACTGGAAGATGACTCAGTCAAAGGCAGCCGGATCATCAGATAAAATATGGGATGCCTGGTTAAGCTTGAACTTTACACAAACAGTGGATAATTTGGGGTATAAGTCTATCCTGTGCAATGTTTGGGGCATTTGTATACTGCAAAGTTATCCATTGTTTATCTGAAATTCAGATTTGACTGAGCATCCTCTGTTCTTACAAGTTGAATCTGGCAACGCCCCCAAATGAAGCCAACCTCCCAGTCAGGAGTGACCAGCAACTGAGCCTTGGGCCCCGTGGGTGGCCTGGTGGGGACTGTACGAGGGAAGGGTGCTGACCATGGAAGCTGGCCCAGAGGGCAGGACAGCCATCCCCAGGGTCATCACAGTGATTCCTTGTGTCCCCGGTCTGAGGAATTGGACTTCCTTTTCAAAGCACCCTAACTGGCACCCGTGGGTGGGCCAGTTCCCAGAGAACAGGAAACACCTTCATTGGGTCCCTGCCTGCAGGAGCCCAGGTTTGGGTCTAAACAGTGGGTGGGAAGCACCCCCTAGAGGCATAATGTGGGGATGCAGGAGCCTGCCCTTGCAGGCTCCTCAGCCCAGGGACCAGGGTGACAACTGTCCTCCAGGTCCAGATTTCAGGATGAGGCCGGAGGACTGCTGTGGTTGAGCAGATTGATGTGGGCAAGCAGGAACCCCAGCAACCCCCCAGATCCTCCTCCCAAGTCTTGGCCTGGGGACCAGAGGGAGGCCCCTGGGGTGGCAACCTGGGACCTGAGAGTTGAAGTCCGGGCAGGAGACAGACAGGCAAAGGTGGGGGGCATTTGTGGCCCCTGGGGCTGAAGGGGAGGGGAGGGCACAGGAGGAGCAGAACAGGCCTGCCTGGTGAGCTAGGAGGAAGGGGTCACAGGAGGGTGGCTTCTGGAGCTCAGATCCTATCCTTGACTAGGGAACTGTGGCAAGGTTGCTGATGATGGATAGATGGAAAGGTAGGTAGATTGTAGCTTTATTTCTCTTCAAAGTTTGCTTTTAATACAAAGTGCCTTTTGCTCTTTATCCATTCTCTGTGGGTTCTATTCCTTTTTCTTGGGGCTTATTTCCACAAGGCCTCCTCCTCACCACACACTCACTCACAACCCCACCACCCACTTCGTGTCAGCTTCCCCTCTCCCCACAAGCCTCTCCCAGAGCTTCCTCCCTCAGCCCATCTGCAGCCCCCAAGGGTGTGCCCACATACCTCCCACCTTACACAGGAAGGCAGGGAAGCCACATAGCTCCTCACACACACAGGGTGCAACGACTTTGTCACATCTGTCACATGACTCTACTTGCTCTCTCACTGTCAAATGGGGAGGAAGCTCAACGTCATTTTCCTTTAATTAATTTTTACTGAAGTATAGTTGATGTACAATATTATATGTTATAGGTGTACAATATGTGTTTAATCACTCAGTCATGTCTGACTCTTTGTGACCCCATGAACAGTTGCCCACCAGGCTCCTCTGTTCATGGAATTCTCCAGGCAAGAATACTGGAGTGGTTTGCCATTTCCTTCTTCAAGGTGTACAATATAGTTGTTTATAATTTTTTAAGTTTATGCTCCATTTATAGTTTTTATAAAATATTGGCTATATTCCCTGTGTTGAATAATATGTTTGTGTAACTTATTTTATACTTAGTGGTTGGTCCCTCTGCCCCTGTAGTGCCTCTCCCCACTTCCTTCTCCCCATTGGTAACTGCTAGTTTATTCTCTATATCTGGATCTGCTTCTTTTTTGTTACATTCACTAGTTTGTTTCATTTTTTAGATTCCACATATAAGTGATAACATACAGTGTATCCTTCTCTGTCAGACTTAGTTTCTTTCACTTGGCGTAATATCCTCCAGGTCCATCCATGTGGCTGCAAATGGCAAAATTTCATTATTTTTTATGGCTAAGTAGTATACCATTATATATATATATATACAAGTGCAGTCTGTTCAGTTCAGTCACTCAGTCATGTCTGACTCTTTGCGACCCCACGGACTGCAGCACGCCAGGCTTCCCTGTCCATCACCAACTCCCAAAGCTTGCTCAAACTCATGTCCATCAAGTTGCTGATGCCATCCAACCACCTTATCCTTTTATCTTATCCCCTTCTTCTCCTGCCTCCAATCTTTCCCAGGATCGGGGTCTTTTCCAATGAGTCAGTTTTTTGCATCAGGCGGCCAAAGTATGGGAGTTTCAGCTTCAGCATCAGTCCTTCCAATGAATATTCAGGATTTCCTTTAGGATGGACCGGCTGGATCTCCTTGCAGTTCAAGGGACTCTCAAGAGTCTTCTCCAACACCACAGTTCAAAAGCATCAATTCTTTGGTGCTCAGCTTTCTTTATAGTCCAACTCTCACATCCATACATGACTACCGGAAAAACCATAGCTTTGACTAGATGAACCTTTGTTGGCAAAGTAATGTTTCTGCTTTTTAATATGCTGTCTAGGTTGGTCATAACTTTTCTTCCAAGGAGCAAGTGCTTTTTAATTTCATGGATGCAGTCACCATCTGCAGTGATTTTGGAGCCCCCTACAAATAAAGTCTGTCACCGTTTCCATTGTTTCCCCATCTATATGCCATGAAGTGATGGGACCAGATGCCATGATCTTAGTTTTCTGAATGTTGAGTTTTAAGCCAAATTTTTCATTCTCTTATTTCACTTTCATCAAGAAGCTCTTTAGTTCTTCTTCACTTTCTGCCATAAGGGTGGTGTCATCTGCATATCTGAGGTTATTGATATTTCTCCCGGCAATCTTGATTCCAGTTTGTGCTTCATCCAGCCCAGCGTTTCTCATGATGTACTCTGCATATAAGTTAAATAAGCAGGGTGACAATATACAGCCTTAACATATTCCTTTCCCTATTTGGAGCCAGTCTGTTGTTCCATGTCCAGTTCTAACTGTTGCTTCCTGACCTGCATACAAATTTCTCAAGAGGCAAGTCAGGTGGTCTGGTATTCCCATCTCTTTCAGAATTTTCCAGTTTGCTGTGATTCACACAGTCAAAAACTTTGGAGTAGCCAATAAAGCAGAAGTAGATGTTTTTCTGGAACTCTCTTGCTTTTTCGATGATCCAGTGGATGTTGGCAATTTGATCTCTGGTTTTTCTGCCATCTGGAAGTTCATGGTTCACATACTGTTGAAGCCTTGCTTGAAGAATTTTGAGCATTACTTTGCTAGCGTGTGAGATGGGTGCAATTGTGTGGTAATTTGAGCATTTTTTGGCATTGCCTTTCTTTGAGATTGGAATGAAAACTGACCTTTTCCTGTCCTGTGGACACTGCTGAGTTTTCCAAATTTGCTGGCATATTGAGTGCAGCACTTTCACAGCATCATCTTTTAGGATTTGAAATAGCTCAGCTGGCATTCCATCACCTCCACTAGCTCTGTTCGTAGTGATGCTTTCTAAGGCCCACTTGACTTCACATTCCAGGATGTCTGGCTCTAGGTGAGTGATCACACCATCGTGATTATCTGGGTCATGAAGATCTTTTTTCTATAGTTCTGCTGTGTATTCTTGCCACCTCTTCTTAATATCTTCTGCTTCTGTTAGGTCCATACCATTTCTGTCCTTTACTGTTGCCCATCTTTGCATGAAATGTTCCCTTGGTATCTCTAATTTTCTTGAAGAGATCTCTAGTCTTTCCCATTCTATTGTTTTCCTGTTTCTTTGCATTGTTCACTGAGGAAGGCTTTCTTATCTCTTCTTGCTATTCTTTGGAACTCTGCATTCAAATGGGTATATTTTTCCTTTTCTCCTTTGCCTTTTGCTTCTCTTCTTTTCACAGCTATTTGTAAGGCCTCCTCAGACAACTACTTTGCCTTTTTGTATTTCTTTTCTTGGGGACGGTCTTGATTCCTGCCTCCTATACAATGTCATGAACCTCTGTCCATAGATCCTCAGGCATTCTATCAGATCTAATCCCTTGAATCTATTTCTCACTTACACTGTATAATCATATGGAATTTGATTTAGGTCATACCTGAATGGTCTAGTGGTTTTCCCTATTTTCTTCAATTTAAGTCTGAATTTGGCATAAGGAGTTCATGACCTGAGCCACAGTCAGCTCAGTCTTGTTTTTGCTGGCTGTATAGAGTTTCTCCATCTTTGGCTGCAAAGACTGTAATCAATCTGATTTTGTTATTGACCATTTGGTGATATCCATGTGTAGAGTCTTGTGTTGTTGGAAGAGGGTATTTGCTATGACCAGTGCGTTCTCTTGGCAAAACTCTATTAGCCTTTGCCTTGCTTCATTCTGTACTCCAAGGCCAAATTTGCCTGTTACTCCAGGTATTTCTTAACTTCCTACTTTTGCATTCCAGTCCCCTATAAGGAAAAGGATATCTTTTGGGGGTGTTAGTTCTAGAAGGTCTTGTAGGGCTTTATAGAACCATTCCGCTTCATCAGCATTACTGGTCAGGGCATAGACTTCGATTACTGTGATACTGAATGGTTTGCCTTGGAAATGAACAGAGATCATTCTGTTGTTATTTGTGTTTTTTTCAATGACAGCCATTCTGACAGGTGTGGGTAATATCATGTTTTGACTTGCATTTCCCTGATGGTCGGCAAACGTGAGCATCTTTCCATGTGTCTGTTGGCTATCTGCATTTTTTCTTTAGAAAAATGTCTATTCAGTTTTTCTTGCCTTTTTAAAATCAGGTTGTTTGTTTCTGATGCTAAATTGTGTGAGCTGTTTTTGTATGTTGGATATTAACTCCTTATCAGTCATGTCATTTACAAATACTTTCTCCCATTCAGTAGATTGTCTTTTTGTTTGGTCAATGGTTCCCTTTGCTGTGCAAAAGCTGTTAAGTTTAATTAAGTCTGACTTGTTTATTTTTGCCTTTATTTCCTTTTCTTTAGGAGACTGATTCCCCCCTCCCCCCCAAAAAATCACTATGATTTATGCCAAATAGACTTCTTCTTATGTTTTCCTCTAGGATTTTTATGATTTCTGGTCTTATATTTAGGTCTTCAACCCATTTTGAGTTTATTTTTTTATGTGGTGTGAGAAAATTTTATAAACACATTCTATTTACCCATAGCTGTCCATTTTCATAGCACCACTTATTGAAGAGACCTATCTTTTCTCCATTGTATATTCTTGCCTCTATTGTTATAAATTGATCATAATTGTGCGGGTTTATGTCTTCACCTTCTAGCCAGTTCTGTTGATCCATGTGTCTGTTTTGTGGCAATAACCTATTGCTTTGATGACTGTAGCTTCATAGTATAGTCTAATGTCAGGACACATGATTCCTCCAGATCCATTCTTCTTTCTCAAGATTATTTTGGCTATTCGGGGTCTTCATGTTTCAGTACAAATTTTTAAATTATTCTAGTTCTGTGAAAAGTAACAGTTGGTATTTTGATCCAATGTCTTCTTTACTGGGGGAAGAGCTGCCCATCTTCCACCCCTCCCAGGGCTCTGGAGGTCTAGGTGCCCAGAACTTTTGGTGCAAGCCCTTGGTCTTAGCTGATCCCTGCAGTACATGTCCAGAGTGGGTCCAAGAGTGGTATCTGAGCCATGTCAGGATCAGGGACCTTTGTGCACTGAGATCAGGAGTGAGGGGCTCACAGTCAGGCTCCCATTGCACCTGTGGCCTCTTTCTGAAGTCCTGCCACCCAGGGCTGTCCTCATCCCCAGAGAAGCTCCCTTCTCTTCCTCTCCTTCACATAACATCTTACATCTTCTTCAGTGTGATCCTCCAACTGTGGGCTCCCAGCAGACAGGGCCCCCACCCAGGCCCTCCCCACACCCCTGTGCCAAGCACTCAGGAGGCAGTTATTGATCAGTGATCACCTGGTGACCGCCTCCTTCCCCAAAAGCTGTTTCATCCCTAACAACACCTGCCCCTTGCCTTTGTAACCAGGTGGGAAGAAACTGACCATAACAGAGTTTTCACAGCAGCTCTCTACTCACAGATTAAAGGGGCTTCCTTCAGCTCAGATTCTCATGATCATCCCAGAAGGATACACAGGGGGCCCACACACATCTCTCTACCCAGTTGCACTTCACTTTTGAACACTTTTTCTTCTGTATGTTATTTTGAGGAGGCTTACCCTAAATAGGGCTTCCCAGGTGGCACTAGTGGTAAATAACCCACCTGTCAATGCAGGAGACATAAGAGACACAGGCTCAATCCCTGGGTTGGGCAGATCCCCTGGAGGAGGGCATGGCAACCCACTCCAGTATTTTTGCCTAGAGAATTCCTTGGACGAGGAACCTGGTGGGCTAAAGTCCATGGGTTGCAAAGAGTCAGGCACGATGGAAGCAACTAAGCATGCACCCACATCCTAAATATGGGGAAGGCAACGGCAACCCACCCCAGTACTCTTGCCTGGAAAATCCCATGGACAGAGGAGCCTGGTAGGCTGCAGTCCATGGGGTTGCTAATGGTCGGACACAACTGAGAGACTTCGCTTTCACTTTTCACTTTCATGCATTTGAGGAGGAAATGGCAACCCACTCCAGTGTTCTTGCCTGGAGAATCCCAGGAAAGGGGGAGCTTGGTGGGCTGCCGTCTATGGGGTTGCACAGAGTCAGACATGACTAAAGCAATTTAGCAGCAACAGCACATCCTAAATAAGTCCCAGGTGGCCCAGTGGCCCACACTGGATCACCAATGCAGTGATCTGAAGCCCGACTTCTGATTCACCACAATGCAGAGGCTGAAGGTGCAGGCACAATGTTCAGATTCCTGAATCCTGCCTCAGTCTGGCTCCAGTTGTGCTCACGTCTGTGGGACACAAAGAAATGAGCCAAATCACTGGGATTAAGCAAAGTCCTGGCAGCTGAGTGTGGCATTTAGCTCCACCCTGACACTGGGCACAGAGGTAGGCTCGATACTCATGGGTAGAGACGGTCCCACACAAACCTGGTGAAGCAGACAAATGGGTAGTACCCAGGAGGCTTCATGTAAGAAGGATGTGGAGAAGGCAGTTTCCTTTCGCCCAAATCATCCAACCTGTCTTTCTGCATCGAGTCTGATTGCAGATACACATTCCAGGATCTGCCTGGAATGAAAGGAACCAGGTGTCTGTGGACCACAGCCACTGGTTGAGCACAGCTCAGCTATTGCGGCCACCAGAGAGGACCAAAACACAGCCCAGCACCCAGGTGACCCCAGGCAGGAGGAAGAGATTGCATGAGAGGCACAGATAGGCTGAGGCTGTCTTGTGGGCATCGGGGGTAGCTTCCTAGAGGAGGAAGCTCTCCAGATTGAAGAAGGCAGGAATTGGGTGGGGATAGAATGAGCAGAGGGTGGACCTGGTGGAGGAGCAGGGACCCCGAAGTGTCCGGCAAGTGCAGGGAGATTAATGATGAGGGCCACTGTCTGTTAGCACTTTCTGTGTGACAGAGCCCGTGTGAAGTGGCTTTGGGCTGTGCTTCATTCCACCTCACAGCAAACTCTGAGGGGAGCCCCACTTGTGGGTCAGAGAGAGGAAAGGAGGAAAGGAAAGAGGAAAGGAGTCACAATGTCCCTCCACATCGTGGCTCCAGGACAGCCGGTGGCACTGGGTCACTGTGAAATCCCCTCTGGGCCACGTGTCCCCACGCTGTTGGGGACTGGCATCACCAGCAGCGCTCTTCACATGAGGGAGGCCAAGACTCTGAGTCCCCGCTGTTCCGAGAGTGAGGCTGGCCAGAGCAGTTCCGAATGCCCGCTAAGAAGCGCGAGCGTGTGCCCAGGGCACGCCGGGATAAGGCGCCGTCGTTAGTTGCACTTCACTGAGGACACTGAGGCCTGGAGAGGCTCAGCGTCTTGCCTGGCTCACACGGCTGGCAAGCCGCAGAGCCGGAAAGGGACCCGGAAGGCCGACCCGGCGTCTACACCCGGGGGAGAGACGAAGAGCAAGAGCGCTCCCCGACTTGGGTATTCTCCCCGGGCACCGCGTGGGCGCGGCCTGACGGAGAAGGGGCGGGGAGAAGCCCTCGGGGGCGCGGGTGGGGCGGGGCGGGGCGGAGCCGGCGGTCTTGATTGGGCGCAGCTTTGAGCTTGTCACCTGACTGCCCAGGCGGGCCGCCCCAATTGGCCCCGCCCCTCCCGGCCAGGGTTAACCCGCAAGGCCCAATGCTGGTCACCCTGGAGGCCTGGGGCGGGAAGGCTGTACCCTGACGTCCCTGCCCCGGTGTGCAGGAGCCTCTCTGTGCAGCGCTCAGGCCAAGGGTCAGCTAGAGGCAGTGGAAGCCCTTGGAGCCCCCACTCGCAGGAACTGTAGGTTGCCTGTTCTTTTTCTTCTTTGCTTCTTACTGAGGTGCAGCTTGCAATCCCGCCATCGTAAGCGCAGAGTTCAGCGGGGTTTACCCCGAGCTGTGCAGCCACCGGCACAATCTAATTTAGGGCATTTCCCTCTGTCTACGCAAACCCACTCCTTCGCCTGATCCGCCGGCTCTGCCCGCGCTGCGCCGCGGGACCGGGCCGCCTGGGGGCGCGGCGACCCAGCGCTCAGCTGCGCCTGCGCCTGCGCCGCGCGAGAGCCCGAGAGCGAGCCCGTCGAGCGCGCGCCCACGCCGCGAGTGCGCCTGCGCGGAGCTCGTGGCCGCGCCCGCTCCCGCCCGGGGCTCCTCGCTGGCCGGCGGGGCCATGGGGGAGGCCGAGGTGGGCGGCGGCGGTGCGGCTGGCGACAAGGGGCCGGGGGAGGCTGCCACCAGCCCGGCCGAGGAGACGGTGGTGTGGAGCCCCGAGGTGGAGGTGTGCCTCTTCCACGCCATGCTGGGCCACAAGCCCGTCGGTGAGCAAAGCGCCGCGCCGGGGCGGCCCACCCGCGTGGGGGCGGGGCGGCCGGCAACGGTCGGGGACGCGCGCTGGGCGCGCGGGGCGGGGCCTCCTGCGCCTGCACCCCCGCCGACCCTGCCCCCACCTGCGCACCCTACCCATGCTTCCTCCAGCAGTCCCCCACTCCTGCCCTCGCTGTCCCCTTCTATACCCTACCCCCACCCGACTCCCCTCTTCCTGTGCCCAGCCACCCATCCCGGCTGACTTCAGCCCTCACGTGCACCCCCACCCCTGTCCCCTCGTTACACCTCCGCTGCAGACCCCTGCTTTTTCCTCTCCCACCTCTCCCCCCCCCCCCGCACCTCCTACCTCCTGCACCCTCCACCTTTGCCTCCCTACACCCTTGCAATCACTGCCCGCTCTCTCCCCCTTGCCCCCTACCTCTCTTCTCCACCCTACCAGCTGGCCTACCCCTCCCCCACAAGCCGACCCCTTCCTTCTGCAGGTGTGAATCGGCACTTCCACATGATCTGCATCCGAGACAAGTTCAGCCAAAACATCGGTCGGCAGGTCCCATCCAAGGTCATCTGGGACCACCTGAGCACCATGTATGACATGCAAGCACTGGTGAGCTGGACCCCCGCAGCCAGAGCCACTGGCAGAGAGCCCCCTCCACACCGCCTCCCCCCGCCCCCACCAGGTCCTGGCCTCAGGGACCTTGACATCCAGGATGTCCCACAGGTGACCAGTTGTTAAACGAGATAGCTCTGGGTAGTTTTATGAAAACACAAGCCTGGTGACAGTAGCTAGTTATTGCACTGAACCTACCTTAGATTTGGGGGGGGAGAGGAGGTCCAGTTAAGATCTTTCCAGGAGATAACTAGGGAGCTGAGGCCTGTGTGGGAGGGGGCTCTTAGGTTGTCAGTCCTGTGGAAAACTCCCGAGTGCTATAGGTAGGAAGGTGACTAGGTCTGAGTCACATTGAGATGAACATGGTGGCTTCTGTGAGAACCAGGGCGACCAGAAGGCCTCCCTCAGGGAACCCCCAGATGCCAGGTCTGAGGGAGAGCAGGTCAACTCAGTAACCAGGACAGCAGAAAAGACAGGTGGGTGTTCCCTGCAGAGGAACAGCAGGAGTCAGGGCCCTGTGGCAGCAGGCAGCAGGACTCGGGGCTGTACCGCCACCGAACCCTCCTCCCACTGAGACCTGTTGCTTGTCATGAGGCAGACAGTGAAGCTCAGACCCGCTTGTGTCCCTAACCCTCACCGCCACAAGTTCCCTGTTGGGCTTGCGCAAGTCGTTTGCACCTCCTTGTCACAAGGCAGAGACGGGAGAGAAATGACAGCACCTCTCTGACCCCCAGCCCTCACTTAGCACCCGGAAACTCGCGGTCAAGCTGCTGAACTGAAGCAGGCCCCCCAAAGGGCTGTGCCCACCAGTTGGGGCCCCACTTCCCCAGAATTCCCGGGTCCTGTGAGGACCCCCATGCTTGTCATGTTGGGGTGTCACCTGGCCCCCAGACACTTCCTGCATCTCCACTCCAGACTGGGGCCCAGAGCTGGACACAGAGACAAGTACGGCAGGGCCCGTGTTCTGGGGGGCCTTTGGTGCGGTAGACAGGACAGATGGCTCTCAAGTGCAGATGCTGGCTCAGAGGGTGCTGAGGCCATGATGCCCAGCACAGGGTCCCCGTGATACTCAGCTGTGGGGGCCTCCAAGGGGGCTCTCAGTCCAGGACAGGTGGCCCTTCCTTCCTCAGTTCCTTGGACCCCAGTACCGCTATGGAGCTGATGCCATGGTCACCTGGGACCTTGTAAATATGGGTCTGTGGATCCCACCCCACGGGATGACCATGGGCCCGGGAGCTCTCAGGGTTTGTGAAGCTCCCAGCTGGCGGTTGGCACACTTACTCGCTGACCACCTAGCTTGTCAGCTCAGCTCCCAAGTTGGGGACTAGAAGCCCTGTCTCCTGAATCCCCTCCCAACCCAGAGACCCTTCCCGCCAGCTCACCTTTCCCTTTGTCTGGTGGTGGTGTTTCTGGCTCTCTGTCCCTCTGGGCCTATGTGATCTGGGGAACAAGTGGAGCCTGATGAGCATTCCTGGTGCCTCCTCCATTTTGCTTTGTTTGCCTGGTTTCCACGAGAGAGAACAAAGGCCTCAGGCCCCATGCCTGCCCACTGCAGCCCCCTAGGACAGTCATCTGTGCTCATTGGTCACTCCTGAGTTGGCTCTTACATCTCTGGTCACCTTTTCTTTAAAATGTGATAATTTAAAATCATATTTTTTTCTTTGCTTCTAAAAAAAAAAAAACCCTTATTTGTCATTAGCACGAGTCTGAGATTCTTCCGTTCCCAAATCCAGAGAGGAATTTTGTCCTTCCAGAAGAAATCATTCAAGAAGTCCGAGAAGGTATGACTTGGGCAAGGGCAGATTTGGGAATGGGAAAAGGTGGCGATGTCAGGGTGAAGGTCACGAGCCTCAGAGAGTGAGGGTCACTGTCTGGGTGGTATTCACCCTCCAGGATGGGGCGGTCTGGGGGCCTCCAGAACAGGGGAAGACACCTCCCAAGTCGGGAGCAGCCCCTGGCCTGAGCCACCGTGGTCAGGCGGGGCCACGGCGCTCACCACTGCAGGCTCCAGGTCATCATCGGCCATCTCCCCACAGGAAAAGTGATCATCGAGGAGGAAATGAAAGAGGAAATGAAGGAAGATGTGGACCCCCACAACGGGGCTGATGATGGTAAGTGTGGAGCTTGCCCTCCCACCCTAGGGCCCCAGGGGCATGGACCCCAGCCTGACAAGGCCTCCCCATCATGGGCAGTGGAGTCATTCATCTGTCTGAGCAGCTAAGGCAGCTTCTGTCTGCTCGGGGAGAGCCTCCCACACAGGGGAGTCACTCTCGGGGCCAACCTAGGGGGGTGGGGGTGCCAGAGGGTGCCCGACTGAAGTAAAATGGGTGGCGGCCTTCTCAGTGCAGGGTGAACCCCGAGAAGCAAAGATGGGCACAGCCATGCAGGCACCCCCAGCTAGGGAGGAGCCTTTTGGGGTCGATGTCCTGTACATAGGTATAGATTTTTGTAACTGAACAGGAAGATGAAATAAAATTTTGGATATTCTGTTTTCAGCCAAATGATTTTGTCTCCCAGTTTTTTCATCTTCAGGAAGCTTGGGGAAAGCAACAGAAAAGTCCAGCAAAGACAAAGAAAAGAACAACTCGGACTTGGGGTCCAAAGAGGGGTCAGACAAGCGGAAGCGCAGCCGGGTCACTGACAAAGTCCTGACCGCCAACAGCAACCCCTCCAGCCCCAGTGCAGCCAAGCGGCGCCGGACGTAGACACTTGCAGCAGGCGGGTGCTGTGGTCTCCAGGCAGTCGGCGGGTCAAATGCCACCAGCCCTGCTGCCTGCCCTCGGGTGCCAGAGGCTCCTGAGGTGTCACTCAGACCATCTGGGCTCGGATGGCCCCCAACGCCCAGGACGGGTCCCGCTCAGATGCTGAGACCCAGGATGTGTGAGCCCAGGCCGCGTCCTCTCTGGACACTCGTGGGTCCCATCGCATTGGCTCAGCTGCACCTGGGGCCAAGCGTTGGCATGGGCCTGAGGACCAGGCTGCGTGGGCAGAGAGCGGGCACAGCAAGCAATAAAACATGGACTGCCTCTCTGCTCTGAGGGGCTCGGGTCTTCCCGTTTGTCCGTCTGTCCACCAGTCAAAGGCTCGCTCTCAACTGACTGCAGCCTCAGGGAAGCGTCAGGCCGCAGGCGCCGGCCCTTCCACCACCAGGGAGACTGAGAACTGGGTACTTTGCCTCATTCACCTGTACTGTAATGATGTATATAATTTGGTTGGTATTTCACTATTTAATTTTTAAGAAGCCTATTTTACTAGGGTTTTATATGAAAAAAGTACTGCAGAAGTTGAACCTGTGTTGTATTTTTTCCTGAGATGTTTTGTTTTAAGGTAACAGACTACTGAGATACTTTTCACTCAGTTTTTATATGCCAGATACAAAGAATTTGTAGCGGTTATTTTTGTATTCTCGAGTCACTGCACTGGCAAACAGACCAAATGAATGAGCAGAGGGAGGCAGGCTGAGGGAGGATGCAGCCTGGGCACCAGGCTGACCCAGACACACTTACTTTTGACTGAGGGACATTAAAGCACAAAAAAGCAACTGGAGTTGTGTGATTGTGATACCAAAGTTAACTTTTCTTATAGTAGGAGGTTGTCTTTTTCAAGATTTATAACTGAAGCTAGGCTTTGATGTACTTGGATCACTTGATACAATGAATATACAAACTAGTAACAGGTCTAGAGTGGCTACTTTGTTGCATGTGAGCATCCCTTCAAATAAAAAACGGTCAAGAGAGGCACCCAGTCGGAGTGGTGCCTGGTGGGAGTAGTGCTTACTTCCCACCAGCATGCGAACTGGGGCGGAGCTCAGACCTCCCAAGTGAGAGAGGAGGTGCTCACCCTCATCCTGACAAACCAGGAGGACATTGGTGCCATCCATCCCCCCAATATCAGCCACAGGTGGTTGGAAATCCCTGAGCCCATGGGGCTCCGTGGGCTGAGAGGTGGCCCGGTGGGGGTTGGAGGCCGGCACCTGCTGCCCCAATAGGGCCCACAGTGCCTGGCATGGAGTGTCTCGTGTCAGGTCTACTGACCCTGAGCAGCCCTGGCCTTCTGTCCTGACTGCCCCGTGCAGGAAGCTGAAGCAGAAGCTTACACCCCACAGTCAGACCTGGTGCCTAAGGGCCCCGTGACGTGAGATTCCAGGAGAAGATCACACTTTCAGAGGGGCCTCCTACCACAGGGAAGGGCATCTAGACAGCACCCTGGTGCAGTCGAGTGTGGCTGGCACTTGTAAAGCAGAAGCTGGGCCCCATCTGAGAACAAGTCATGTGTGTGGCAGGAGGCGGTGTGGGAGGCTGTGCTCTGAGTACCGCAGCCTGTAGCTACGGCCCTGTGTCCTCCAGTCCATGCTTATCTGTTTTCTGGTAGAGGTGGGGGAGCCTGCCCACCCACCCAAGTGCTCTCAGAGCGCCCAGCACCCAGCAGTGCCTCATCAGAGGGCCCCATCCCTCCAGAAGTCACAGCCAGGGTCTAGTCACAGCCAACTGCAAGTCAGCTAAGGAGAAGTCCAGGCCTGTGGCTACAGTCTGCAATAGGCCAACTCCGAACAATGCCTGACAGCCTGCCTCTCTGTTGCCTGCTCCTTGGGACACCTACCCTGGCCATCAGTGGCAGAAGCTTTGCAGAAATGCCCAGAACTCCACACTTTTGGGGGAGTCACCACTGTCCTAGAAGGTTGTCCAGGCGAGATGGTACCCAGAGAGGTAATGGAGGTTGGTAAGCCTGCAAGGAGTTGGCACCAGTATGAAGAAGGGTCTTCAGCCGTGCCCATGGCCAAGACTGGCAGGTTCTGTCCAGCTCCGAGCTGTCCCCAGATGCACAGCTCAAGGACTGTCACATCCTTGGGCATACCAACCTGAGGCCTGGCAGCCTGCAGGACTGAGCAGGGCCTCAGTCTCTGTTGACCAGCCCTGAGGGTGACCCTGGGTCATTCCTGCCTCCAGGTGTCTGGGTCTTTACCTGGTGCCTCCAAGTCAGTGATGGCAGCACCTGTGCTGTCTTACAACCATTACCTGCAGCAAAGGGGACAGCAGGTTAGGCCCACGAGGACACTGCACTATGGGACTGTCAGGACTGGAGAGAGACCCTCCTAGTGGCCTTGAAAAGGCAGACCACCTGGGTGTGAACCTTTGGAGGGGACATGGGGATCTCCATTCCTACTGTCCAGCAAGAGGAGTTCTGCTGTTCACCTGAAGCATCCTGAAAGCAAGTCACTCCTCAGAGGACATCTGATGAAAGTGCTGCCCCAGCCCACACCTGGGGGACACCCGGGGGTCTCCTAAGGGAGGCGTCCTGGGGGAACACCTGGGGGACAACTTGGGGGTATTCTCCTAGGGGCACACTTGTGGAGGGACATCTGCTACAGACAAGCTCCAGGGGGGCCACCCTTCAAGGGGACATCCTCCCTTAGGTCATCCTTAGGGGGATCATGGTGGAGAGAGGTGCCCTGCAGGGGAGGGTGTTCGGAGGGGAAGGGACGTTCTAGGGGTGCTCTGGGGGACCTCCTCAGGGGGCGGGCTTCCTGTCTACATTTTTCTGAGGAGAACATGGGGGCGGGGCAGTGGTTCTGGTCCTCCAGGGTGGAGGAGGCCATTCTCCAGGGGAAAGGGGACCTGGAAGGATTCTGAGAGGGTACCCTGGGGAGCACTCCCCAAGGGTCCTCTCCAGGGAGAAATCCATACCTAGGTGGGCATGGAGGGGTGCAACCTCGGGGGTGAGGGGAGCGTCCTCCGGAGAGGCTTTCTCGGTGTGGGGGGGACAGGCCTCCTCCAGAGGGACATCCTTGGAGGGTACATCCTGGAGACGGTCCTCCTCAGGACTGGGCGGGCCGAGACGACAGCCCCGGGCCCGCCTCCGACCCGCCCCCCGGCCCGCCTCCGGCCCGCCCCCGCGCTTCCTCCCTGTTTCATTTTCGCTTCCGCCGGAGCCGGTCCCGCCGCCACCTGAGCATGGAGGACCCGGACTGCGACTCGACCTGGGACGAGGATGAGGAGGAGGACGGCGAGGGCCCGCGGGCGGAGGCCGGCGAGGATGGCGAGACCGGCGCTCCGGGGAACGCGGAGGCCGAGGAGGACGCGCGGCCCAGCGCGCTCCAGGTGCCGCCCCCGCGCCCTGGGAACCCGGCGCCCCTGGGGAGGCCGCGGCGGCAAAGAGGGCAAAGTCCTGCTGCTGGCAAGCCGTTCCCCGCCCCGCCGCGGGGCCAGGTGTGCGGGCACCTCCCAGAGACCCGGCTTGGGGCCCGGCTCCCCATCTCCAGCGGTTGCCCCTTTCCCGCCCTGTCCTGGTCCCCAGGACACGCTGAGGTCCTCCCCAACCCTCTCCCCCGCGCGCTCCCCTACCAGGGCACCTTGCAGGGAATCCAGGGCCACCCTCAGACCCTGGTCCCCAGGGCCAGATCCGAGCGGTGACACTTCCTCCAGAGGATCGCCCCAGCACATCCTTGACTCCCCTGTCACATCGCAGCCTTAGGCCCTTGGCTCTGTCCTCTAGACAGACCCAGTCCTCAGCTCTGGCCTTCTTCACCGCCTCTCCTGGAGCTGCTGCCTCCACCCTTCCCCAGGCCCCAGAGCCCCCAGCCTGCCCCACCCGGTTGACCCTCACTAGGTGCAGCACCTACCCGCTCTGACCGGGGTTCACCTCATGTCGTCTGGAGGTGGCCTTGGAGGCTACATGTGTGTGGCTTGCCTGAGCCAGAGCAGCTGGTGTGCCCACCAGCTCCTCGTTGTCACCACTGGTTACTTGTCATAACCATGGTTATTCAACATTACGGGCAGTTACTTGCTGGTACTCACCGGGTGTCACAATCCCTGAGTGGATGCCATTGCTCCAGCTGGGGTTCCAGGTGAGAGGGAGGGCTCCAAGTGATAGTAGTCACCACGTGTCCCCCTCCCTCTGGGACCAGGGTATCTTGGCACCGTGTCTGGGGAAGCTTGAGTTTCAGGCTTAGTGGTCTCAGTGATGGATTATCAGTACTGCAGATGAGCACTCTGGTGTTCAAGTTTCTCTCTGGGTCTTGGAGTGGTCAGTCAGCAAGAGGAACCCCAAGGGGCTCTTGGGCCTGCCGAGAAGGCCGGCGACCTTGGCACATTTCCAGTGTTTCAGGCGGGCACGAGTTCCTAGGGTAGGTAGTCTGGGCAGTGGTCAGGGTCACAGGGCAGGAATCCACCTCTTCCCCCAAGCAGATGCCCCTAAGCTGGACGTGGTGCAGCTTAGATAGGAAGACGCCATCCTCACTGTAGCTCCGTGGGCCACACTCCTAAAGCAGTGCTTCGGCACGTGGACCTTCCTGTGAGATGCCCATGGTCCTGTGACCTCTTCCCTGTCCCTCTGCTATGGCTTCTCTCCTTCTACAGAGTCCCAATCTCCTCTCCAGTCCCCCATGGGTCCTTCCTGGCCGCCCCACACTGGGTCCCGGTGTGGCTTTTTGGTGCTTCCTCCTGGACGCTCATTTGTGCACCTATGGCACTGGCCCTGCTCTGAGCTGTGCACGTGACCAGCATTGGTCAGGACCTGCCCTCTGGACCAACCCAGGGAGGCTGAGAAATGGATGCTGATGGGGGGCGGGGCAGTTTCTGCTGAGTTTCATTTCCACGCACTGTCCATTGACCTAACTGGCATCTGGCTAAGAAACCCCTTTCAGAAGCATCTGGGGCTCTTGGTGGCAAGGCCATTGCCCTTGGGTATACAGCCCCTTAGGTGTCAGTTTAGAGCACAGGGCAAGGAGGAAGTGTTGGGGGAGTCGGGGTTCCCAGAGGAGGTCCTGGACTGTGATGCCAGCAAACATGGGAGGAGAAAATGATGCTGGAGTCACGGGGCACCCCAAGAATGTACATTGGCCTGGAGTCTGGAGGGCTCACTCCAGCTGCTCTGGCCCCTCTGACATTGCTGGCAGCTAGGCCCAGTCCTTGCTGCCCTCACCAGGGTGGGGCCTCCCTGGAATGGGTCCTGCTTGCTGGCTGCCTTGAGGAATGGGGAGGGTCTCCCCACTGGGATCTGATCCATTCTCTCTCCGCAGCTCAAGGTGACAGGGTCCCGAAACTGGCGAGCTGCACGGGACACACGCCGGTACCGGCACCACTACCCGGTAGGTATCTGTGCACAGACCCGCCCCCCATACCCACCCCTGCAGCCCACCAGGACTGAATCCTTCCTATAATCACGGGGTGAGAGCACCACGCCCTAATTCCCACCACAGCACCCTCACCTTTCACACCGTGACAGCACCAGCTGCCAGCTCATCCACAGGAGGCCCCACCAGCCCATCTCATGGCTTCTGTTGTCCTCAGTCCCTGCCCTCTGCACCTGAGTCTCAGGGAACTGGTGGACTGTCTCTGGGGTGCAGATGAAGGGGACCTCCCAGCCCTGGCCCACGTTGTTGAGAGGGGGATGGTTATCACTGGTGGTCAGAGTGGTCGTCACTGGTGGTGGCTGCTATCTCCTAAGTATGAAGGCTGGTCCTCCCCTGTGGGGTGGGGGACCCAGGCTTGGCACTTGGGGTCTTCACCAACCCTCAGGATGTCTGGAGGTTCATGGGCCAAGAGCCAACACCTCCCTCCCACCCGCCTCAGAAATGCTTCAGTATGAGGGGTCCTTGGAGGCAGCCTGTTTGGATGACATCTTATCACCTTTATCTGACGCCGTAGGATCTGGTAGAAGGAGATGACAATGGCGACATGCTCAACCTGAGTTTCTACAAAAATGAGATTCGGTTCCTGCCTAATGGTGTGTATCTGCCCAGCTGCCGGCAGCTCCATTCTGGGGGTGTTCCTCTCTGCCTGTCTGGTCTGCTGTGACATGGTTTGAACCTGTGGCTTTCAGATATAGCCCCACAGTGCACCCCCACCCCCACCCCAAAGCTGCTGAGGGACTCCCAGGGCCCCAGCCCTTGGCCTGGACACAGTGGCCACCATGGTCCAAAGGGTCAGGTGATGAATGCTGGTGGCTTTGCAGGCCCACAGTCTCTGTCATGACTGCTCGCCTACCTCCATAGTGAGGAAGCTGCATGCATAAACTAATAGGAAGGAATGGTTTTTACCTTTTAAACAGTTGGGAAAGTTTTATGGTACAATAACATTTATGACATGCGAAAATCATATGAGATTCAAATTCCAGTGTCCAGGGTGAGGTTTTATCAGAACCCATCCGCATACTTGTTGTCCATGGCTCCTTTGCTGCACACATCAGGGGCCACACAGCCTCAAATATTTCCCTCCAGGCTCTTTGCAGAAAGTGGCGGTTGCCCTGCAGAGACCAAGCTGCAGCATGGGGCTTGGTGGCAGGCTCTGTGTGAGGGCAGAACTCTAGCTAGCAGCCTGTGGTTTGTGGGGTGCAGCAAGGTCCCCCTTCTGCAAAGACAGGTGCAGGTGTGGGACCACTCGCTCTTCCCCATTGGGGCCTCCTGGGTCCTCTGGCCCACAGTGCCCAGCATGGCCTGCCCGCTCCGGTCTGCCCTCTATCAGCCATAAGGGTTCACCTTCCAGATTGCAGAGTGGTGGTCGGCCTAAATTGGGTTAACATCACAGGCGGTGTGCACAACCTGAAGCTGCCAAGCCCCAAGGTCCTCATGAAAGGGGTGGGGGGAGGGGCTTTCGGCAGTCCCCCTGACTTGTCTCTGTGGGGCTCCCAGGCTGTTTCATTGAGGACATTCTTCAGAACTGGAAGGAAGACTATGAACTCCTGGAGGACAATCACTCCTACATCCAGTGGTGAGTGGGCGGGGCTTCTGAGAAGGGGCTTGAGACCCTGCCCAGACTGGATCCTGGCTCCGCCTCTTCCAGGCTCCGCGCTTACTGAGCAGGCGCACTGCCCTCCGTGCCAGGTGCCTGGCTCTGCAGGCGAGGGCCAGCTAAGGGGAGACCGCGTCTGGGTTCTCCAGCTAGGAACAGCCTCTGCTGCTGGGGTTTGACGCTGGCTTTGGGGAACAACAAGAGCAGTCAACCAGCTGGCTCGCTGGAGGCCCCCTGAGGCTGTCCTGAATCTGTCCGCAGAGCCCCTCTGCCGCAAGGGTGGGTTCTAATGGTGCCTAGGTGCCCCCCGGAGGCTGGCCTGCAAATGCAATGTCCTTTAAGGACGGCTTGCAGGAGACCGACTCAGAGCACAGGATATCCCTGAGAATAATTCTGCAGCATTAATGGTGGGCGGCAAAGAAGAACATGAGAATGAAAGGGAATGGTAGGGAGGGGGGTCGCTGTCTGGCAGGTGCCCTGCTGATGTGCAGGCAGGCGGGACTCCTGTGGCTGGGCTGTCCTGGGCCCTTATCCTGGGCACTCCCCCTGGAGCTCTCCCATCCTCACCCTTTTGACTTTATTGACTGGGGAGAGACCACAGCATGTGTAGCAGGTGAGGTCCAGCCAACCCTGCCGGAGTTGAGCAGAGAGCCCCGGGGGCCATGTATGCCGCTTACCGGGCCTGTGCCATCCCTTCCCTCACAGGCTGTTTCCACTGAGGGAGCCGGGGGTGAACTGGCATGCCAAGCCCCTCACACTCCGGGAGATCGAGGTGAGCTCTGGAGGTCGAGGTATGGGTCACGGCTAGCCGCAGGTGTTCACGGGTCCATTGGGGAACAGGAACTGTAGGACTCCTCTGCCCACAGTTTTATCTTCCCTCATAAGTGGTCCTTGCTTCTGGCCCTCAGTGCTCCTTGCAGGCTTCCAGAGAAATCTGACTGCGAGGGTTGCTCATGTCCAGGGGTCTAGGGAAGGGGCCACGAGCAGTCAGAGTGACCAGGCTTTGCCTTAGTCAGCCCTGGTTTGGGCTGGATCAATGATGCCTGGAGAGTGGGGAGGGGGTTCCAGGAGCCGGGGAGGCCGAGCAGGTGTGCCCAAGAGAGGATGGGCGCTTGCAGTCCCATGTCCAGCCCTGGGGTCCCTGAGGTCTTTCCGCAGGTCAGGGAGTTCCTCTCAAGGCTACAGCACATGCCTCAGGCTGGGGAGATCTGGTGCCAGTTCAGAGTCAAGTGAGCAGCCCTGGGCTCCTGTGCCCTGGCCCTTCACCCTGAGGGTCTGAGCCAAGGCTGCAGGTGAATTTGGGCCTGAGGAAGGTATCCAGCTCTTGGCTGTGTTGCACTGACACTGAGCTCTCTGCCACCCTTGGGGGCTTTTCCAGGCATTTAAGAAGTCCGAGGAGGTCAGGGAGCGGCTGGTCCAGGCCTATGAGCTCATGCTGGGCTTCTTTGGGATCCAGCTAGAGGACCGAGATACCGGCCGGGTGTGCCGAGCACACAACTACCAGAAACGCTTCCAGAACCTCAACTGGTGAGCAGGCCGGGAGCTTAGGGGTCTGCACAGCTGGTCTCTGATTGCAGAGGAACATCTCTGAGGAGGGGGCCTGCAAGGTGGGGCCTGAGACTCCCAGCATCCTCTGAGCTTGTGGAGGTGGGGCAATGGCGGGGTGGGGGCAAGAACAAGGGGTGAGGATGGGACCAGGTGGGGCAGGACTGGGGAGGGAGCAGGGGGAGTGGGGTGAGTGCCACCTGATTCAGCTGTGGGCTTCTTGACTGTGGCCTGCCACCCATGTAGGCATGGGTTGGGTTGCCAGGGGCTCCGTCACTTTCACTACATCCCTGATTACCCCACCTGGGGGGTGTGGGAGACATCCTCCCCTCGCTCCCCTGGGAGGCACTGGGTGGAGGGGAGGGGCAGCTCAGGGCACGTGGGTAACACCCCTGCCTCTAGAGGGTCCCCATCTGGTTCATCTCCAGCTGTGCTGGGGGTGGGTGTTCCATGGGACCAAGGGGACAGTCACCCTTCTAGGGAATGCATCACAGTCCTTCACCAAACATGATCCAGGTCCACAGGCCATCTTCTCAGGGACCTGAGGACAGGGTGGGAATGGGGGCTGACCTGTGGGCCGGAGTGTCTACTGGTGGACACCAGCCTCTTGGGGGAGTGGGGGCGGGGTGGAGAAGGGCAGTCTTTGGCTGAGCACTGCCCACCATGTGCAGCCCCACCAGCACCTCCTGTCCCCACCAGGCACAGCCACAACAACCTCCGCATCACCCGCATCCTCAAGTCTCTGGGGGAGCTGGGGCTGGCGCACTACCAGGCACCCCTGGCCCACTTCTTCCTGGAGGAGACGCTGGTGCGGAGGCAGCTGCCGGGCTTGCGGCACAGTGCCCTGGACTACTTCGTGTTCACTGTGCGCTGCCGGCACCAGCGCCGCGAGCTGCTGCACTTCGCCTGGGAGCACTTCCGGCCCCGCTGCAGGTTCGTCTGGGGGCCCGAGGACAAATTGCAGAAGTTCAAGCCATGCTCGCCACCCTGCTCACCACGGCTGGCCTGCCCCAGAGAGGCGAAGGAGGAGGAGACCCCTGGGGAACCCACCCTTGAAGTCGGCACCCAGAGGCACATCTGTGGGCTTGGGAAGGATGAGGAGGCAGGCCCACTGGCTGAGGGTCCCCAGCTGCCTGGCACAGAGTCTCAGGAGGTCAGAGCCCTGGAGAGGGACCAGGGAGATGAGACCAGTGAGGAGCAGGGACCAGAGTCACCAAACCCCAAGGAGAGCAAGAAGAGGAAGCTGGAGGCAAATCTGCGGGAGCGGGCCCTGGGGGAGCCAGGAGCCAGCGCCTCTGAGGTGGAGAAGATAGCCCTGAACCTGGAGGGCTGCGCCCTCAGCCAGGGCAGCCTCAGGGCAGAGACCCAGGAAGTGGTCAGCCAGGCCCCAGAGGAGGCCAAGCAGCTCTGCCCCCAGCCTCCGGGGGCCAAGGTGGCCGATGAGGTGAGGAAGCGAAGGAAGATGGACCAAGGTGCCAGTGATCACCCAGAGGCAGCAGCCAATGGTGGCACCCTGACACTGGCCACCACTAAGCCCCCTGAGCCATCCGAGCGCTCAGAGGCTGAAGAGGGCACAAATGGGGTCAAAGAGGAAGCAGAAGGCCAGGCAGGGCTGGAGCAGAGTGCCCCTGGGAGCCCAGCCACTGCAGGACCGGAGGTGGAGGAGAGGGCAGAGCCCGCAGAGGAGGGACCTCGTGTCCATCCCGGAGAGCCTTAGGGAAGGGGACACCCGTGGGCCTCCTGGCCCTGCCCTGCCACAGGCCTGGGAGCCACGTTGTCAGCTGTTCTCAGCATCCAGCTCTGTTGGCCTGTCCCTGGTGGTCACTCCAGCTGCGAGGAGGCCAGGCCCGGCCCTCCGGGAGGCTGAGGCTTCACCCGCCTTCCTTCCACCTCACTTCCCACCTCCTCCCTCCTCTGTGCCGCCATCCCCCTCCCCACCTTTGTAACTTGGCCTTTTAGGGTCTGGAGGAGTGGGAGGGGGTGCTCATTTTCTTACTCTGGTGCAGAGGCCTTTTCTGAATAAACTCATTTGACTTTGAGTGTTTCCGGTATGGATGGCAGCTCGTGGATGGCCAGGGCAGGGGAGGGGCTGGTTTCATGAGTAACTCTGGCTGGACTCGTGGTTGCATGTGGCCCAGCTGTGTCACCACTTTGCTGTGGAAGTGCCTGGCGTGCGACCCTGGTGCGGCCCTCCTGAGCATGTGTGCCCCCCAGCATACACCCCCCAAAATGCACCCTGATCGCACGGCCACCCAGAGCCTCTGGGGCTGGGCATTGGGTCCCTAGGCTGCCTTTTGTCACCGATTAAAGGATGTGGAGCAGTGTCGGGTGTGCCCTGACTGGGGTTCTGTGATGCACCTCGGAGCACAAGCTCTGTGGTGGTTCCCTGGCTCTGTCCCCTCTGCCCCTGCCCTAGCAGCCATAGCCGCCTCTCAGCCCATGGGTCCTCCACACAGGGACCCTGGGCCCTCCAACCTGGCATGGGAACAGAGTGCCTCCTTCCTTCAGCAGCCCCCAACCCACAGGGCATGCTGCCCTCAGCCTGGCTTTGTCCCGTGGCCGGGGCTGACCTCTCCCCTCCCGACAGGTGGAAGTGATGGAGCTCACACCTGGGGGTGGGGGCATGGGGAGGGAGCCTAGTTCATTCTGTGGGTTGGGAGCTGGGACCTGCTTCCCGCTAACATGCTCCCCCGACAGCTCCCGTCCTGTGTGTGGGGGCGGGGGGAGATAGACAAACTTAAAGTCACTTGTTGGGGCTAGTGTGGGCCATACAGTGACCCCAGGGGTCAGGGTCCTTATCCAGACCATTATCAGGCTCAGGTTCAGATGGAAAAGCTTGAAGCCTGGAGGGAGAAGACCCCTTTAGAGCAACCCTGGGGGAGGGGAGTATCTGTGCCCAGCAGCGGGACCTGGGGATAGGCTGGCAGGCCGCTCAGACCCACTTGACCTGCAAGCTTCAGGGAGAGTGATGGCCCAAGACAGGTGGGCAGTGACCCCGGACACTGGCTGGTAGGTGTGAAGCCGGCCCCCTGGCCTCTCCCCAGGCCACTGTGGCTATTGGGGCTTCAAGACAGGGGCTGCTCTCCAAGGGAGGGTGTTTCCTGGCAGCAGGTGGGACAGTCTGCATAGGGCTAGGATGGGGGAATGGGATTCCGGGCACTCGGTCTCTCCTTGACTTCACAGCAAGGCTTCCCCAAGTCTGGTCCAGCAGGAGCCCTCTGGCGCCCCTGCCATGTCAGGCATGGAAGTACAGGAGGAAGGGGGGGTTGGGCGAAAGGCCGTGTCAGTGGGGGTGGGATGGAGTGGCTTGCCCCGCCTCCAGCCCCACAGCCCCACCCTGCATCTGTGAGGATGTCCTAGGATGACTCCTGAAAGTGAAGTCGCTCAGTCGTGTCTGACTCTCTGCGACCTCATGGACTGTAACATACCAGACTCTTCTGTCCATAGGATTTTCCAGGCAAGAATACTGGAGTAGGTTGCCATTTCCTTCTCCAGGAGATATTCTCAACCCAGGGATTGAACTTGGGTCTCCCACATTGCAGGCAGATGCTTTATCATCTGAGCCACTCTAGAAGGCAGGAATTTTGTAGATTCTCTTGTCCCTTCCTGATATAATTCTCCCTCCCTTTAGAGGCAAAAAGAGAAGGGGGAGGCAGAGGATGAGATGGTTAGATAGCATCACCAACTCAATGGACATGAATTGGAGCAAACTCCAGGAGATAGTGGAGGACAGAGGAGCCTGGTTGGCTACAGTCCATGGGTCACAAAGGGTTGCACATAACTTAGCGACTGAACAAAGATTGGAGGGTGTGGCCAAGCCTGATGAGCGGCTCACAGCTGAACCCAGTGAGGAAGGGAAGAGAGGTTCTTAACTGCGAGGTCTGCCTCCACGCACCTCCTCCATCGACTCAGAAGCTCTGAGTTGCCTTCTGCAGAAATTCTGAAGCCTCATTTCCTAGGGAATTCTAAAGACTCTGATGCCAGGTGGCGGGGAGCTGGGGATTCTGAGCAATCTGGGCTCTGTAGGTGACCTGGATGTTTGAGTGTCCCCCTGGGGGACATTGAGTGCCCCTGGCCTCAGGTGCTGCCCCTCACCCTTCTGTCCCCATGTGTTTCCAGGTGAAGCACAGCTCGCCCAGCTTGTGAGAAAGGAGCAGCCAGCCCCTGTCCACTGTGTTTCTCTCAAGCCCGGGATCACTGGGGCACTTCCTTTCTCTGTGGGGCCCCCACTTTCCTCTTGGGGTGGCAGTGCTGGGTGACAGTCCGGCCTTTGCCAGTGCTGGTTCAGGTGCATGGACCACTCAGTATAGTTAAAGTTTGGGGTGAGGGCCCCGGTGAGGGGGGGGGGTCCCAGCCTGGCAGGCATGGCCCTGGACTTCTGCTCACGGCAGGGACCGGGGTCCTTGGTGGGCCCTGTCTGGTCCCTGGCACAGATGTGTTCACTCTCTCTGAAGGACTTCCTGGGCCTTGGGCAGCGGGGTCCCTCTCAGGACCCCAGGGAGGAGAATGTGACTTGGTCAGCCCCTTGACAGGACCACGACTGCCCCTTCTTCAAAGGAGCCTTCAGCGTGGGGCTCTCCCTCCACACCCTGGTCCAGGACCAAGTGAGAAAAGAGCCTCTTTCTCTTTTGCTGAAAGGTGTGTGTGTGTAACTCACCGGTCCCAGGATAATTTTAACTCAGAGGCTGGCCCCAAAAATGCCACTGGGTTTCTTTTTTCCCTGGCTGGCTCAGCAGGGAGTGGGGCGATGCAGAAGCCCCCGCCCACCCAGGTGGGCTGGCTGAATGGGGGGCTTGTGCGAGGGCCGGCGGGGCGGGAACTGGCGTCTGGCCGGCCCACCACCAGCCCCGCCCGCCGAGCACAGCTCGAGGCCCCTGCCTCCGCCCGCCAGCTCCTCTCAGAGTGCGAGTGCAGCCATGGCCGGAGCCCCCACCCTGGCCCTGCTGCTGCTGGGGCAGCTGCTGGCCGCCACTGTAACCTTGACCGAGGCACAGGTGAGCGTGGGACCCGGGGCGCGTAGGGCTCACCGTTGAATGCAGCTAGGGTGGGGGTCCGTGGCTCTGCCGTCACCTGTTGAGCAGCGCAGCCAGAGAATAAGCTCCCCACTTGCCCCCTGTAGCCAGTCTCTCTGAGTCAGTGAGGGAGCCAGGAATTCCGGGGCACTTGGGGATGGTGGGCACAGTCTTGTCACTGCAAAGTTTCTGTACCACCTGGGCACAGGCTCGCCCTCGCCCAGCTGAGCCCCCAAGGAAACCCTGGGGATGAGTTCAGGGACTGCCCTGTCCTCACCCAGTGGGGGTGGTGCCAGAGCTGCATCTCCACCAGAGGCACACAATGTGGCCTTTGTTCCTCGTGGGCCTCGGACGTGGTCCCTCTTGGCCCAGTGAGGTGGCAGGGGACGCTGGAGGTCTGAAGGGGAGTGGGGAGGGGGGTGGTGCAGGCCCCTGCACAGGCCCGAGCTCTTCTCTGGACTGAGAGGAGGGTGTACTCTGTCAGGCTAACCCCAGGGCCAACTAGGGGGGCCCGCAGTGGGAGAGCATGGGGTGCTGCCACCTGATGATGTTTCTGCATTTCAGAAAGTGGGACCTCGAGGCCCGCCCGGTCCCCAAGGGCCACCTGGGAAGCCAGGCAAGGATGGCATTGATGTGAGTTTGGGGGGATGATAGGGAAGTCTCTGTGGGGTTCTCATTCTGGCCCCAAACTCCCTGAGCCCCAGGCCTGATGGAGAGAAAACGAAGTCCACCTCCCAGAGCTGGGGTGATGTTGGGGGTGATGAGCACCCCTGTGGGATGTGAAATGGGACAAATGATCCTTGCTCCTTCTGGGAGTGGACCCCTCAGGGATTGTCTCCCAAGAACAGGTGGGGGTGGCTGTGAAGTGCTCTTTGGGTTGGAAGTGTGGGCCCTGAGGCGTGTGTCTCTGGGTCCCTGGAGGGCCCACACTCCTCTTTTCTGTAGGTAAAGGCCCAGGCATGGGGCCTGTCCCCCTAGCAGGGTCTCCGTGGCTACTAGAGGTTGGAGCCAGCCTTGAAGGGGCTGGGGGGCTGTCATCTTCAAGGTGCCCCAGCCTAAGTGTGGCCCTGGCCATGTGGAAGCAGATGAGACCCCACAGCCTGCTCCCAGATCCAGGTGGGGTGAGAGCTCTGGACCCAGAGAGGCCCAGCCAGGCCATGAAAGTTAGGGCCCTCCGGGCTTCTCCTCACCAGTGCTGGTTCCCGGTGGAGCCACCCTTGACCAGTCCTCAGCTCTTTGAGTCCCAGGGGCCTGCCCGGCTCTTGACGGCCCGAGTCTCCCTCCTCCCACCCCCTCTGAAGGGCCATTGCCGAGTGCAGCCATGTTGGGCCCTGGACCCAGGCAGCCTCCCCTCCTGGTGGGGCTGGGCCCCTTGCACCCCAAGGCTCCGCAGCCAATAGAAGCCAGGCCCCATTGTTCCCTCTAGGGACGTTTCCATGTAATACCTGGCCTGGAAGCTTTGGGTGGTCATCAGAGGGGAGGGTGCTGGGGTGCCTTCCTCTGTAAGTGGGGGCTGCCACCTCTGACTAGGTTTCAGGCAGGTGGAGGGGTGGGCTTCATGATACCTCCCATCATTTCTGGGGTGTTCCTGTGCCCTCAAAGTGGGCTCAAAAGCCCCAATCTGTCCAGCTAACCCCTCTCCCCACCACCTGCCCTCTCCCCACCACCCACTGCTGTGCCTGCCCCTGGAAGGGAGAGGCCCACCGGTGTGGACGACAGGATGAGAGGCTCCATCTTGTCTTCTGGAGCCTCCTCTGGCCCAGCTCTGCTCCCTGGGGATGCTTGGTCACATGACATGTCCTCTCTGCAGGGAGAAGTTGGTCCTCCTGGTCTGCCTGGGCCCGCGGTGAGTGTCCTGGCTGCGGTGTGAGCTGTGTGTGTGTGTGTGTGTGGCTGGGGGGGATGGCCTCCTTCTATTCTGGAGGGGAGGGATGGGCCTATAACAGAGGGGTCATTGACATCCCTTCCCATCACCCTGGGCCCTGGGTCACCAAAGGGGAGGCCTGGGAGGAGGGGCAGAGCAGAAAGGGGTGGGAGGGGAGTAGGTGGGACTTGACTCCTCTCAGGGCAGGGTCTGGCTTTTGAAGCTTGTTAAGGCCAGGGGAGGGATCAACACAACCCTGCACATCCAGCTCATCAGAGGTCCCACAAGTGACCCTCCTGGAGCTGTTCAGGCCAGGAATTAAGGGCTCTAGGCTCACAGAGGGTACCCTGGCCCTTCACTGGGAAGGTTGAAGCATCCAGGTGAGTATCATACAAATGTGGTCAAAGAAGGGTAGGGGACTGCTGGAGGAGGCGCCAGCAAAGGTGGGCAGCTGGGCCAGGGTCTGTGGGCAGCACGGAGGTGGGGCTCTGGTGGAGAGACCCTCCTCGGGCCCTACTGGAGGACATCTGTCTTCTTGGTGAAGGCCATTCTCTGGCTCAGCTTCTGTCACGCCTCTGCCCTTTCCCCCCACAGGGACCAAAAGGGGCCCCAGGGAAGCCGGGGAAACCAGGAGAGACTGGGCTGCCTGGACTGCCTGGAGTGGATGTGAGTGTGCCCGCTCCTCCCCTCCCTTCCCTCTCCCCTCCTCTCCTCATGCGAGCCCCCACCCCCTCCTGCCTGGAGGGGCTCCATCCCAGCACCCAGGAGTCAGGTTTAATTGCTGTTCTCCAGCTGGGCCAGCTCAAACAGGAGAGCCTGGCCCAAGAGGATCTCCAGAGGTCCCCCAGCGGGGTCCCTTGGCCTCCGTCCCAGACCCGTCAGTGTCTGGCCCTGTCCGCCAGACGACAGCGCCAGCACACAGGAGGGGCGAAAGTCCCGCCAGCTCTCGCTTCTCTGGGAACAAAGGCCCATTATCCAGGCCCCTCCGAGCCCCTGGCGGCTGCATCAGGGGTCCTCAGGAGCTTAAGGCGGGGCCCCAGGACGGGGGCTTTGTGAGCACTGGAGGGGGTCCAAGTGGGGAACTCTCCTGCTCCCTGGGCTTGTCCACTCCAGCAGGGGCTCCAGCTACTGGCTTCCCACCGGCTGCCCCCTCCCCCCAGCACAGCACACCAGGTGGATGGTGGGTGGGGCCAGTGGGGGGAGGTACCAGTCCAGTCTTTGTGACCTCTCTGGACTGGCTTTAGTCAGAGAAGGGCCCATGGCTGGCTCTTTCCCCCAGAGGGGCACATCCTTCCTGTGCGACCCCTCCAGTCCTCCTTCCATCTGCTCCCCAGGGTCTGAATGGGCAGGATGGACCTCCTGGACCCAAGGGCGCTCCTGGAGAACGGGTAAGGCAGGCACCAGGTCCAGTGGCTTCAGCTTGGGGTTGAGGTCCTGGCCAGGGGCAGTCTGGCTGAGCACCACCTGTCCACAGGGTGGGGGTCCTGAGGGCAGCTGCCGTGACTGGACTGGCTGGGCCCCGCCCCTGATGTGGGGTGGAGGGGGCAGGAGGGCAGGTGGACCCAGGGTGGCACGTTCCCTGTTCCCACCCCATCTGGGCAGAGCTGCCCCAGCCCTCAGACTGGTGGCTGACATGGTGGGGGGCATGGCTGGCCCTCCTCCTCCCGTGGTGAACCAGTGCCTCTCTCTCTGTGCCCACCCGAGGGGCCATGGTCACCCAGCCTGTCCCCTGAGTCTGACCAGTGTCCACCAAAGCCTCTTTCTGGTTGACTAACTTCTCTTGTGGTGCTGAGAGCAAAGCTGAACCCAACACTCCCTCTCCTTCCCCGCTTTAAGGAATGACTGTTTCCCAGCCCTGGAGTATAGAGGACAGGGGGCTGGGTGTGGGGGGACCCAGGGCACAGCACTGCCTTTGGGAACTGGGCTACGGAGCTTTCTGAGTAGCAACAAGGAAGAGAGTGGCTGCCTGCAGGAGGGCAGGTGCTTTGGTGATGCCGAGGAGGGTGTGGGAGATGGAGGAGGGTGGGAGAAAGTGGGTTAGCTCCAGGCTTTTCTGCTGGGAGCCTGGGACACAGGAGGGGAGGGGCCTCCAGTACAAGGACCTCGAAGTTGGGATACAGGCAGGAGGAGGGCCAGGAGGGTGCTGACAGGCAGGTGGCTGCTGGAGCTTTGGGGCTCTCTACTGTGGGCCAAGGTCGGAGGGCTTCCTGGAGGAACTGGCCATGGAGCTCCTCTGTGTGGAGGAGTCACATGGGTCACACCTGGTGGTCCATCCTGCCTGCAGCAGCACTCCCAGGAAGGTGGGACTGGTTCTGGTTTTTCCTCTGCAGGATTGTTGGTAAAGGGCTGGACCCAGACCCCTGGGACATCAGAGGTGCCCCCCACTCACTGCCTGTTGTCAGTTTTCTGTGAAACAGGAACCCCTCCTCAGGGGAGATGAACTTGGGAGGGAGGGGAACGGGTTTGCACACACAGGCATGATGCCTCTGCCAGCCCCTCTGAAACCCCATTTCCTCCTGCAGGGAAGTCTGGGACCCCCAGGGCCACCTGGGCTGGGGGTGAGTACTGGCGTCTCCTCCTGGTGGGAGCTTGAGGGCCCCAAAGCTCCCCAAGTGCAGCCCCTCTGCAGCTTCTCCTGAGATCCTGGGTGCCATCCTGGCTGTATCCTCTCATCCCCAATGACCACCTACCAGCTCAGGGTGATGGGGTGGGTGGTGGGCAACCCCTTCCCATCCCCAGCAAGCCCTGATCGCATTCTTGGCATTGCAGGGCAAAGGCCTCCCTGGACCCCCTGTGAGTATTTACAACCCTCGTGCCTGCTCCCTCGCCCCAAACATGCCCACCACACTCAGAGCCAACATGGTCACCAGGTCCCAAGCCAGGGTGAGGGTGGGGCTTGGTGGGGCGACAGAGTCCCTGTCCCTAAAGAGAGCTGGCCAGCCCTGTGAGGGGATACAGGACAGAGTCTGAACTGCCCTGGGTCCTCAGAGCTCCTTGGGTGCAGAGCCCCCTCTCTCACTTTTTACCTCCCCAGGGAGAGGCAGGGGTGAGCGGCCTACCAGGTGGAATTGGCCTCCGGGGCCCCCCGGTGAGTGGCTGCCAGGACTCCCCAAAGGCAACTATGGGGGTCTTTCCCTCCCTTTTCCCTCCCCTCTTCACCTGCTCCCTGCACCCCTCCTCTCCCTCCCCTCTTCTTTGGTGGGCCTCAGTGGCTGAAGTCCAGAGACAGAGTGGATCTCAGGATGCAGAAGGTGGGGGAGGGACGAGCAGGTGGGCGGCACCATAACTGCATGGTCCTGGGTAGGGGGGCTGCTCCTCTCCAGAGGTGGCTGGCCGCCTCACCCATGGTGGGGGCTGCTCCTGCTCTTTCTAAGTCATAACCCCTCCCACAGGGACCCTCAGGACTCCCAGGCCTCCCTGGCCCCCCGGGACCTCCTGGCCCCCCTGTGAGTACTGGGCAGAGGCTCTCAAGCTCTCGGGCGAGTCTCAGGCATGGGTAACTGCTTGGTGGGTGGGACTCCCTTGTCCCCAGGGTGCCCATCCTCAGGCCCCCGGGCTGCCAGCCCCAGGACCCATGTCTTCAGGGAGAGTCCCGGCCACACCCCAGACAGGGGCTAGGGCCAGGCTGGAGCAGGTGCGTCAGCTGACCTGGACTAGTGGGGCTCAGGTCTGGGGCCACCCCATCCCAAGGGCAGATGGTTTTTGTCATTGTCACACACCCTGCAGAGGGGGCCAGCAGTAACTGGCACTGGCCACTGGGGGATGAAGAGCCCGAGTGCCATGGTGGTCTCGAGTGGTGGGTTGTAGGCAGGGAGGGTGGAGGGCTGTGTCGAAGCTGGCATCTCTGTGTTTCAGGGTCACCCAGGGGTCCTTCCCGAAGGTGCTACTGATCTTCAGGTGGGCACATGCAGCCTTTTCAAAGCCTTTTGTGGGGGTGCCTGTCTTGGTGGGAGGGGGGGCCCATCTGGAGAGCACAGGAAGGCAGGGATGGGGGCTCCCTAGGAACAGGCTCAGTGCAGGCAGCACCAGTTCTGGGTGTAGCATCTCCCCTGCGCTGCCCTCTCCCCACCCCACAGTCTAGCCTTGCACTATCGCATCTCCTTGGCATGCACGGTAGCGCAAACGGAAGTTAATTTAAGCAAAATCACATGTTGACCAATTCCACTCCTCCTTGGCACAGCCAGGCTTTGCGTGTGAAGGCCAGGTTTTAGCCACGCAGGGCAAGCTTGACCACCTTGGCAGGGTAGACAGAAATTTTCAGGCTAGTCTAGTATTTGAGCTTTGCCTCTCATGTAAGAACAGCAACTCTGGAGGCCCGGGGTTCGTGGGCCAACACCCAGCCTCCTGGAAGGATTGGTTGTAAGTTATTATACAGAGGGCCTGGCCTGGCCCAGCTAGCCCACTTGTGCCCCTGCCGGCCCCTCTTGCCCCCACCTGTGTCCTGAGGGCTTGACATTGGTGTCCCTGGGGAGGCTTCAGGGGTCTTCTGGAAAGAGGAGAATGGCTGGGCCCCTGATGCTGAGGGAGCAACTGGAGGGTGACATCACTGGCTCTACCAGATGAGCTGTGGAATGATCCAGAAGCCCCCACACCAGACCCTGGGGATGCCCGAGGGTCACACACGCCTCCCTCTGGCACCTCCGTGCACCATGGGGACCCTGAGCAGGGCTGGCTGCCGAGCTGTGTGATGAAGGCCCCTTTGTGAAGCCAGCAGCCACCGTGCTGAATAGCTACTTTGAACCTGTGCTGGGCTGAGACATCGGAGCCGGGTGTGTGGAGGCGGCCTCGAGGGGCTGGTGGCTGCGGCCTGGCTCTACAATGCCTCACTGCACCCCGCGGCGGCCCTGAATAAGGCCCTGTCTCAGCCCCCGTGTGGTCCAAGGTCCCCTTCACCTGTGCCAAATGGCCCATCTCAGGGCCTCCATGTTCTGACCTCAGCGCCTGCTCCTATTCTGTCTGACCACTCTGTTTCCCCACAGTGCCCAGCCATTTGCCCACCAGGCCCCCCAGGGCCCCCAGGAATGCCAGGGTTCAAGGTGAGCAGCCACTGAGGGTTGACACAGACCCCAACCCACCTCTACACTCCCTAGGAGGTGACGGGGCCCCCACATGGGCCAAGGTCAGGGGGTGGTGGGGTCACAGGGCTGTTGCAGGAAGCAAGGGGGGCTGGGGTCCCACCCTGCCAGGATTCCTTGCTGTGTCCCTGTCCCCTCAACACTGGTGACCCGCCGGGATGGGGGGCATCGAGAGACAGTGCGGGGAAAGCTGGTCTCAGACCCCCACCCCCATCCTGGTCCAGCACTGCTCCTCCCACCAGGGCCTTGGTTTCCCCAGCTGGCTGGTGGGCTGGGCAGGCCTAATTATTTAGGGCTGCTTAGGGGTGGGGCCGTGACTGTCTGCCCACCTCTGTCTTTCAGGGACCCACCGGCTACAAAGGGGAGCCCGGAGAAGTCGGCAAGGATGGCGAAAAGGTGGAGGCTGGCCAAGGGGTGGAACCCGGCAGGGGGTGGGGAGGAACAGGTGCTGGGATGGGGTTGCGGTGAGGGGTTGGGGTGAGTGAGGAAGTGCTGGCTGCTTCTCAGGCAGGCAGATGGGGGCACCCTGACTGAGCGACTTCTGTGAATCCCCCATCCCCCCATTCTGGGCTTGCCTGCCAGCGCCCAGTGGTTTGGGGCAGGGTCTCTGCACAGACCCCCACCACCTGGCCTCACAAAAAGGTTCCCTGAGCCTGGGCAGGCCCGCTGCCCCGCCCCACTCCCTCATGGCCACTGCCCTGGAGGACGTGTGTCTGTCCTTACCCGCAGACTAGGGCTCCTCTAGCGTGATGGGAGTGGCCAGACTGCCACGTGAGCAGCTGACCCCCACTGGGAGGAGGTGTCTGGGGAGGGCTGGGTGCTTGCTAGGAGGGAGGACAGCGTGCAACCTCTCTGGAAGACAGCCAGCGCCCCCTTGGCCTTGGAGGCACAGCTGTGAGGTCAGGGCAATGTCCCCCACTACTAGGGCTTGAGCAGTGGGTAGAGGGTAGAGGGCAAGGAGGAGAGCTGGGGCTGACCCCACCCACCACCACTTTCTGCGCCTCTCTTGCAGGGTGACCCCGGCCCCCCTGGACCCCCTGGTATCCCGGGCACCGTGGGGTTGCAGGTGAGCAGGGAGAGGGGTTGGATGGGTGAGGATGTGGGGTGAACAGCTCAGGGATGCAAGTGGTCCACCAACCCCCAGGACGGGACTGGGTGGGGGTCCTGAGACCAGGGGCTTCTAGGGGAGACCAGGGTCTCCGTGGCTCCTGGGGGGTGTGCACTCCTAGGGGACTTCTGGCCCGGGCCCTACAGCTCCAGCTCTCTCCCTGCAGGGTCCACGGGGCCTACGAGGACTTCCAGGGCCACTCGGACCCCCCGGGGACCGGGTAAGTCTACAAGCCTCCCCGCCTCCCTGGCCCTTGAGGGGCTGTGGGCCAGCCTGAGGTCAAGAGGCATTGGGGGCCACCTCCAGAGGTCAGGTGGGCCCTGTGAGTGTGGGTCCTCACCCGTAGCCATGGCAGGGCTGTCTCTGGACTCCACTCACTGGATGGTTCCCCAAACCAGAGCCTGTGAAGGCTTTTGTGGGTCTAGAGGGATGGCAGGCATCGGGTGAGGAGGCCTTGGCAAATGTGGGGAGGGGGAGAGGCCTGGGGACCCTAATGGGGTGCTGATGTGGGCATTGCTGGGGAGCTCCTGGGAGGGCCTCTCCAGATGGACTTGGGTGCCTTGGGGATGCCCCCAGGCCTCTGATGAGAGGCTCAGGGTCTTTCTCCTCCACAGGGTCCCATCGGGTTCCGAGGGCCCCCCGGGATCCCAGGAGCCCCTGGGAAAGCGGTATGTGTGTGTCTGAGGGGGGGTGGGGCGGGCCCTGCAGGCCCGGCTCCGTTCTCGCCTCTCTTCCTCACTGTCGCCTTCCCCAGGCCCACTGGGCTGCCCCAGCCCTTCCCGGGGCTTCACTGTCCCATGGGCTCCCCTGGGGGACACGTGTCACACCTGGGCGCATGCCTGAGAGGAATGACCGGGAACACTGGGCGCAGGGGTGTTTCCCAGAGTCAGCCCGGCCCTCATGGGAGATCTGCACCCTGCTTTCCAGACATGAAGTGAGGTGGAGGTGTGGTTGGGGTCCCTCTGGCCTCTGCGACCCTCGGCAGGGTCACCCGTCCCCCCACCTTGTTAACTCTTTCCTGTCCCCCCTTGTCACTGCAGGGCGACAGAGGAGAGAGGGGCCCAGAGGGGTTCCGCGGCCCCAAGGGCGACCTTGTAAGTGAGAGAACCTGGGTTCTCTGGGTCCTTCCTGGGCAGAACCTGGTCCATGGGGGTGGGAGAGGCACACAGACAGCAAGTCCAGGGGCCTGGGGCTGCTGCCCTCTCCTCGGGGTAGGGGGAGCCCCTGGCCTTGTTCCCCCTGTGGCTCCTTGAAGCTACTGTCACCTAACAAGCTCCTCTCGGGAGTGGCCGGGCAGGGGCCAGAGGACCACTGACGTCCATCAAGAGGCCCTGGGCTGTGAGGCCTGACCTTGTGCCAGGACTGCCCAGCTAAGATGGAGCAACAGAAAACACGACTCTTGGGTTAAGTGACCCTGAGATAATCAGGCATCTCCCAAAACGAACTGAAGTGACCGTCTCCAAACCCATCTCGTCTTCCCCCGGCTTGAAAGGCACCCCCAAGACCCTAAGATACTCCTACTTGATAGGCCTTTTTCCCTAGGGGTTGGGCCTGGCCCCCACAGCTGTCCCCCAGCCAATCCTGAGTCTAGCAAGTGGTGGGCAAGGCCCCTGTCCCCCTCCCAGGACCCAGTGACACATCTGGGAGAGCAGTCCCCAAGGCCTGACTGTGGTCCCTCCGTGTCCCCTAGGGCAGGCCTGGTCCTAAAGGCGTCCCCGGCATGTCTGGGCCTGGTGGAGAGCCGGTGAGTGTCTGCGGCTGCCAGTGCATGGTGGGGGGGCGGGGTGGGTGACCTGTGTGGCTCTCCTGGCCCTGTGCCCACGTTCAGCCCAGACCCGCACTTCCTCCTGGCCCCTTGGCTCCTTCCCCACCCGAGCCTGAGAGGACAGGGCAGCACAGCTGGTGGTGGGGAGGCAGAGCTAAAGGAGGTGGGGGGAGGGACAGACCCTGGCTGTCCTCCTGCCGCCCTCCCAGTACATGACTGTGTTTGTGATCCCCAAATTGGTCGAGCCTGTGGAACTAGGCAGGTCAGATCCTGGCTCCCAGGCCTCAGTCTCCTGGTCTGTAAAGTGGGCACAGCAGACTTTCCCTGGAGTGTTGTGAAGAGTCTTGGTGCATTAGGGGCAGAGTGTGGTCTGGGTGCATCCTCCCTGCCTTCACCTCACGATCAGAGGGCAGCACAGGTCACCACCTGCCTGAGTCCAGGAGGGTAGACCCACGGCACGGCAGTGGGGAAGGGCAGGGCCTGGAGGGCGTGCCTGGGAGGGCGTGGCCTGGAGGGGGCCCACGGCTCACGCGGCCTAACACCATCCTGTCCCCAGGGCATGCCAGGCAAGGATGGCAGGGATGGCCTGCCAGGACTCGATGGCGAAAAGGTTGGTCCTGGCTGGGGGTCTGCAGAGAGGAGGAGGGTGTGCGGGGCATTCAGCCTGAAGGACCTCAGCACATGTCCCTCAAACTCCACAGGGAGAAGCTGGTCGCCATGGCGCCCCTGGAGAGAAGGGGCCCAACGGGCTGCCGGTGAGTGCATGCGGCTACTGGGTGGTCATCTACCCCAAGCAGGGGTGCGTGTGGGGTCTCTGCATCAAGGCCAGGGAGGCTGTGGGAGGCCCTCACTTTCAGGGTGTTCTGCCTCTCACCTTGTGTGCTGACCTCTGACCTACAGGGTCTCCCCGGACGAGCAGGGTCCAAGGGTGAGAAAGGAGAACTGGTACGTGGTTGCTTTCTCCTGGGGAGAGGGGGAGGGGAAGGCGCAGCCACAGTCTGGGTCCTGGGGGCAGAGGACTCCCCCCACCCCCCACAGGCAGGCACTCAGGGTTCACCCCTCCCCTGCAGGGTAGACCTGGAGAGCTGGGCGAGGCCGGCCCCTCAGGAGAGCCTGGTGTCCCTGTGAGTATCTGCAGCCCTTGCCCCCTACTCATGTGTACATGGAGCCCGCTGACACCCTCTGTCCCTTCCCGAGTATAGGGAGATGTTGGCATGCCCGGCGAGCGTGGAGAGGCTGGACACAGGGGCTCAGCGGTGAGTTGGGGAAATGAAGTCTCAGGGGGCAATGGGCTTGGGACCCATTTCTCTGCGGGCTGGGGTGGCATCTTAGAGGTATGAAAGGGCTGAATCTGTGAAAGTTGGGACATGGTGGTGGCTGGGCCCCAGCTGTCCTGTCCTTCAGACTCTGTGCTGAGGGCACAGAAGCCCGGCACCCGGCACCTGGCCAAGGGAGCAGCCCCGCCTCGGGCCCCTCCACGGACCCAGCAGTGACACCACCAGCCTCAGTGCCCAGGGCAGCAGGGGAATCGGTGCCTGGTGCCAAGTCCAGCTAATGCACAGGGTCCCAGGGCCTAACCTCTGCCACCCCAGCTGCCCCCAGGATGCCCTCCCCCCAGCAACTGGGCCAGATGGCTTGGGGTCCAGTCCTTTGCCTGCTCAGCCCCCAAGGGGAGGTGGAGCTGGACTAACGCTCTCCCTCTGTCTTTCAGGGGGCTCTGGGCCCACAAGGCCCCCCTGGGGCCCCTGGCGTCCGTGGCTTCCAGGTAGGTGAGGTTTGGGGCCAGAGAGCCCAGGTGGGCCAGTTAGGCTTGGGGAGAGGTCAACACTGGGCTCCTCTGTGGGGCTGACGAGCTGGGCACTTGTCTGTAGGGCCGGAAGGGCAGCATAGGAGACCCTGGCCTGCCGGGCCCCCAAGGCCTCCGAGGTGGCGTCGGCGACCGGGTAAGTGCTGTCCCAGCGGGAATCCCTGCACCCCCAGGTCCCTCATCCCACCTCCCACAGTTCATAGCACACACACAGGCAGTGTCGGTGTCTAGTAGTCAGCACTGGGGGGCCCCGTTGTCCCTGATACTCGGGGGCTGGGGGCATCAGGGAGGAGGCTGGGGGCTAGGCTCCCATCACGCTCAGAGGCCAGGATGCCAAGTGTCCGGGAGGGGCCCTTGTGTGCTGAGCTGGTCCTGGCGCCACAGTGGAGGAAGGGCACTGGCCCCCTCCCTCGCCCCGCTGCGATCCTCTAACGCTCACCCCTTTCTGACCAGGGCCCGGGAGGAGCTGCCGGCCCCAAGGGTGACCAGGTGAGACATCGGTGGTCAGGTCAGCTGGGGGGCTGCCACTGTCTTCAGGGCTGGGGGCACCTCCTTCTCTCCCTCCCTCATTCCAGCTTTGTCGCTGCCCCCCACTCCTGGCTTCCCAGGCTGACGACTCAGAGCAACCATCCAGACCAGGGTCAGTTGGCTCCTGGGTACAACAGAGGCTGCCTGTGGCCTGGGGGGCTTCTCAGGGACCTTCAGAGTAGGCATGCTCCCCGCTGACTGTCTGGGTCCCAGGAGCAGCACCTTTTCTCTGGAGGGCCCAGGGTGGGAGAGGGGCCCACAGCTCTGCTGCTGACTGCCCCCCCACCCCCGGAGCACCAGGAGGACCTAAAACAGCCCAAACCCACCTGAGGCTCTGCTCGCTGTCAGCCTGGCACCCAGGCCCGGGTCTCGGGCACGGCTCCCACCAAGAATGGGGGTCGGCAGCTCAGCACTGTGTCGTTTCAGGGCATCGCGGGTGCTGACGGCCTTCCTGGGGATAAAGGAGAACTGGTGAGTGTGACAGGCGGCCTCTCGCCACGTTTGTGGTCGGGGGGAGGGTGCGGGGAGGGCAGCATCTGCAGGTCTGTGGGGTGGGGCTGGGGCCAAGTCGAGGCCCGAGGCAGAGGGTGGGACCTGTGCTGTCCCCTGTGGTGGGCGGCCCCAGGCCCGGTGGTGGGGTCTTCTGTCCCCCACCCCCTCTCCACACTCCCTCTGTGACTTTTCAGTATGAATTAGCCAGAGCTGAGACTGAGCTACAGAAAACGCTGTTTCCACCGAGCTGATAGAACAAAAGGCTGATAGAACTGACAGACAGTCACACTTCAGAAGGTGACTGATAGGGAACAGTCAGGGTGTCTGGAGACAGGGACCTTCGTGGCCCCATGTGGCAAAGGTCTCTGGCTCTGTGACCAAGCCTTTCTTTAAGTCTGGAAACGGCTCAGTCCAGGACCCTCGTCTCCAGCAGAACCTTGTAGCCCAGAGCCAACCTTTCCGGCTGGGGTGCTGGGCACCGTCTGTGGCTGGAGCGGAGCTGGCGTCGGGCTCTCACCAGACAGCGGCCCAGGTGGAGGAGGGGTCCTGGGCCATCTGGCTGCTGGCTGGTGCCCCCCAGTCCCTGTCCACATCCTGCCAGGCAGATTCCCGGGTTCACAACTGGAGAAGGGGGGGCCTCAGCCACGGAGACCCTCAGCTCCACCTTGTGTGTAACAGTAAAATGAGTGAGAACAAAATAAACATGGGTGAGAAGAAGTACACTGCTGCTAATAACACTGCTGAGGGAAAATGAGGTGGCTTCCCTGCCTATGGCTCAGACGGTAAAGCGTCTAGCTGCAATGCAGGAGACCCAGGTTCGATCCCTGGGTCGGGAAGATCCCCCAGAGAAGGAAATGGCAACTCACTCCAGTATTCTGGCCTGGAAAATCCCATGGATGGAGGAGCCTGGTAGATTACAGCTCATGGGCTCGCAAAGAGTTGGACACGACTGAGCAACTTCACTTCAGGGAAAATAAGTTTAAAAACATCAGTAGCTACAATACAATCTCAGCAATATAAAAATATAAAAAGAATATACAATATTTATGAACATAAAAGAAACATACCTAGAGTAAGAAGGAGTAACCCCTGTGGATGCTGTCGTGTAATCAGACAGCAGCTTCACGGGTGACTTGCTTTCTCTTCATCCCCATCTAATAACGGGCAAGGCTGGCTCCTGGGGAACTAGTTCCCACAGCCAACAACACGCAAGTAACTGAAGTGCACAACTTCCCTTCTGCTCTTTTCCAGGGTCCCAGCGGCCCTGTTGGCCCCAAAGGAGAGGTGAGTGCCTGGCAGACACTGGCTCCCCAGCCCCCTTGGGGCCCCAGGCTGGCTCTGGGGCACTGATGGCCGTGTGGGTCAGAAGTGCGAAGCTGCCAGCTCCGAGGGAGAAGCCCCTGTAGGTGGCTCGGCCATGACCCCTGCCCTGCTTCTGTTTCCCTCCAGTCCGGCAGTCGCGGGGAGCTGGGCCCTAAGGGCATCCAGGGCCCCAATGGCACCAGCGGCGTAGATGGCGTCCCTGGCCCCCCTGGCCCCGTGGGCCTCCAGGGCGTGCGAGGCGTGCCCGGCATCACTGGAAAACCTGGGGTCCCGGTACGTTTCCCCCGGGAGCCAGTGCTCCTGCATGTTGGGCTCTTCCTGGACCCAGATGAAGTCCTTTCCAGACAATCAGGGTTCCTGGTGTTAGTGGGGGTGCCCCAAAGAAATGCAAGTGGGCCCCCCAATATGATGATGGATTTGGGGGTGAATTTCAGGGGAAAGAAGCCAGCGAGCAACACATCAGGGAGCTGTGTGGGTGGCTGGTCAGCGGTGAGTGTCCTCCATCCCGCCCCACCCTGCCTGGTCCACGGTGCCTGCAGCCTCACCCACCCCCAGACCAGGTCCCATCTTCACCCCCAGCCTCACTCTCACTCCATCCCCACCCCACCCCCCACCACCACCCCCAGCCTCACCCCCACCCCACCCTCATCCCCACCCTCCATCACCTTCCAGCCAAGCCCACTGCAGTGTCCCTGGGGTCTGCACTGGGTGGGTGCCTTCCCCTCAGCGTTCCTTAGGGCTGTGATTTGCTCTTCAGTATTTCTCACGGACAGCATACTGACACCATTTCTCACGGACCTAAAGCAATTACAGCCCTTTGCAGTCAATGAACAAGCTTTATTTGAAGGGCACTATGTTCACACTTCACGTAACACACTTCTGATGAATACACGTCTGATCTTTGTTTTCCAAAAGAGCAAATCGCGCAGCTAGCCGCACACCTGAGGAAGCCCCTAGCACCGGGCTCCATCGGGCGACCAGGTCCTGCTGGTCCCCCAGGCCCCCCGGGCCCCCCAGGCTCCATTGGTCACCCCGGGGCTCGAGGGCCCCCTGGATACCGAGGTCCCACAGGAGAACTTGGAGACCCTGGACCCAGAGGTGAGTGCAGCCCACCCCACCATGCAGCCACACACTAGAGCCCCCCACCGGTGTCTCCACGCAGAGTCTCCACACGGAGATGCTCCCTTATGGGGACAGGGTGGGGAAGAGGCCCAGAGGGGAAACTGACATGAGGCCTCGGGGGCCCCACCTTTCCCCTCTGCTCTCCTCCCATCCCCTGCCCACGGGCTCCTCTAGAAAAGCCCCAGAGGTTAATTGATTACTAGAGATGTCTGGGGTACAGCCCTTCATGCTCTGGGGCCCAGCTCCTTATTAAACCCAAGGGTATGACAACATTTTCCAAAATGTGATGTTCTTCTCAAGTTTCATTAGAACAACATTTGGGGGAGGACTGAGAAGAATGTGAGGAATGAACCAACAGGAGCCCCATTTATACGTAAGAACAGTTCCTGTAATGAAAACTGGCATGTGTGAACATTTCTGTGGCAAAAGGCAAAAGTTATGAAATTGAGAAATGCATCTTAAGAACTAGGAGAGGTAATTTAGAAACGAGGCGGAAACCTTGACCCCCTGCCATGGTGCCATCGAGGGAAGCTCAGTGCCCACACAGTAACACGGCTGTGGGAGCTGCTGGCCATTAACCTCTTCTAAAAAAGGCCTTGAACACTTGGTTCATTATACATCGTCTGCCACCACAGTCTGACTGTCTCAGGTCAGCCAGCCTCCCAGCCCAAATTTAGGATTTAGAGCTCCTCATTGCTGCTAGTTCTTTCCAAACTTATTAAAAAAATAATTTTCTATTTCTGAGAAACAGCTTAAGAAAAACAAAACTTACTTCTGTGAGTTCCTTTCTTCATCTGTGACGTTAAGTTTAAATACTTCAGTAGATGAAACTGCTTCTGTAATTGGTGGTATCGTTTCGTTACTGTAAAGACATTGAGAATATTTTCAGCACTAGAGGGCAAACGCTGTCAGATGCCCTTCTCTTCCCTGGCCAGCCGAAGTTCACTGTCAGACAGCTTCCTGTTGTCTTGGAGACGTCACTGTCTGCAGCGGGGGGATGGTTCCCCCCAAAGACAGACCAACAAGGTTTTATCCAAATAGGGATCTGAATGCCGTAAAGACTGTTGAAAATAAAATTCAAAAACAGCATTCATTCTCAGAAAAAACAGCGTGGCAGGAGTCAGTGGAGGCAGCCACTCGGCTACAGGGTCATTGTGCTCCCTGGGGTGCCTGCCTCGGGCTGGGGACGCCTGAGGGTTACTGTTTGAGTTAAAAGAGAACATATTCTGTAGGTCCTCAGACAGATGCCACTGTCACTGCTGGACGTCCATCTCCCCAGGACAAAACGGGTCAGGGAGCTGTAGAGGCCGAGGAAAGCCCAGGACCCATGGGAGGCTCTGACTGCCCGGCCCTGGGACTCCTAGTCCTTTGCAGAAGGTGTGCTACCTTCTGTGATGGGAAAAATGACAAACACCAATTGAAAGGAAACTGGTGTCACTGCTTTTAGCATCAGGCAGGACAGATGCCCCCAGCCCAGCTGTCTGCCTCAAGCAGCATCACTATGTGGACAAGAGGCTCAGTTTCCCTGGAACATCCCCAGGTCCTGCAGCCAGCATCACACAGGCACAGGCGGCCAGCGGGCGCTCGCAGCGGGCCTTAGCGCACCTTCCAGACACCAGGGCCACAGAGACCAAAAGCAGCCAGGAGTGAGGGAGCAGAGAACACAGTTCAGGGGGTGTTTGAAAACACCTTAAATAACTGTCAAAACTCATGTTGAACATAGGAATACAGGGCAAACGCTCAGATTGAACAAGCTACTAGTCCAAGAGTGATGCTCTGATACTGGGGAGTCACACAAGTGGGTGACATTGAGCCCGACACTTTGCTGCGTGTCCTTTTCTAAATGTGTTTTTTTTTCTAAATGTGTTTTGATTCAGTAAAAAGCTTAGAAAGCGGGCACCCTGCTTGTAAGAAGGCGGATCACCACTCACCGCAGCCAGTCTGTCTTTGAACTTGAATCAGGGCTGCTAAGCATATGATTATGTCACTTACTCTTGACAGGAAACCAGGGTGACAGAGGAGACAAAGGCTCGGCTGGCGAGGGCCTGGATGGGCCTGATGGAGACCAAGGGCTGCAAGGTACGAGACCACTGTCACTAACGTCACACGGGCACATCTGGGGGACGGGTACACTTAGTCGCCTTCTAATGGAACAACTTCTTTCTCTTGGCAAACCATTCTTAGAGGCGGGGTCAGGAGCTCTTTCAGTAACCACTTTTATATGGAAAAGCTGAATCAATGAACTGATCACCCTGTGTTAAAGTAGATTCAGTTAGATTCTATTCAACTAAAGCCATCAGGCATTTCAGTTCAGTTCTAACAGAATTTTCTCTTAATTGACCCACGTGTACCCTGGGTGTTGGCATTTTTCATGTCAAATATAAATGCTCTGCCAAGAGGGAGGAGGGCAGCCCCAGCCGTGTTCCCTTCTGTGCCTTCTGGTGGGGGGGGGGTACATGCTGAGGCCACCTCAATACACACCCGTCAGCACCCCCAGCTCCTGCTTTCTCCTCTGCTCCCACCTGCAGTCCACCTCCTCAGGTGCCCCCACACAGTCCACCCCTGTGGCTACCACCCTCATCGACAGCACCCCCATCCCTCACCCAAGACCCATTCCTCACTCGGCGCCGATTGACTCAGGTCCACGCTGCCCAGCTTAGGACAGAACCCCAACTCCCGCACCCTGGGCCCGTCCTCCCCTGCGAGGCCTCTGCCCTCGCTGCCCTCCAGCCTGAGCGCACCTCCCCTGGGCCCCTCCTAGAATTAAGAAACGAGCTAGAGAAACACAAGAGTTGGGTTGGCTTAATGGACACTCCACTGATGTCCCCTTTCTGTGTCTCCACTCACCTTTCTGGTGGCTCTCAAGGACCGCAAGGTGTACCCGGCGTCGGCAAAGACGGCCGAGATGGAGCTCACGGCGAGCCTGGGCTCCCCGGTGATCCTGGCCTTCCTGGTGCCGTTGGCGCTCAGGGGCCTCCTGGCATCTGCGATACCTCCGCCTGCCAAGGAGCCGTGATGGCAGCTGTTGGGGAGAAGTCAGGTCCCCGGAGCTCCTAAAACACAACTTCAGGAAAAGTGAGAAAGCGGTGCTGACTGAACAGCGGGCTCTGGAAGGATTGCGGGGACCAGTGGCGTCCTGGTATCAATGGGGAATGCCGCCCAGCAAGCCATCCAGCAAGGCCACCCCTCCTCGTCCTCAGCAGTGACGACTGGACACTTGGTCCCCGAGAGCATGCTTCAGTGAGCTGCTGTCAGAAGTGTTCCGTCTCCACGTGAATTTACAACGGTCCCTTCGGCTATAACGTCATACCTCAGATACAGGCCAACATTTCAGAGGGATTGAGGGTATACACACAGAAGGTTCCGTACAACTCCACGAGAGAAAGAACAGTCAGCAACTTATTTACATGGCATTTGTGTAAAGACTAAGATATCACTTCAATAAAATGACACATGAAATCTTCAGATTAATGACTGGCCACAGTATTACAAAAAAAAAATAAAGAATTTAATGTACGGTATCCCTTCCATACAAAGGTCTTGTCTGATTTACCTGCTTCTTTTGTGCACAAACTTTTAACTATCTCCGTTGACAGTATTTATTTGAAAGTGACTGTATTGCACTAAAGCCTATTGGGATTATCTGTTGTAACAAATAAAGCCACTCATTTGAAAAACTCAGTTCCAAACATTACAGTTTATTACACAGAAAGTAATGACTCTCACTATGAAAATGAGGGCACTGAAGCAATACTACTGTGACAATATTTCATTTATGGACAAAAGTACCTTTAAAAGAGGTCTCTGGAAAGTTTCCAGCAAAAAAGTTTGAAAGAGGACTGCATTTTGCAATACCGTTTGGTGCAGCTGGAAATCATTACAAGGGGAAGTGATAAACAAAAGAAATAAAATTTCCAAACTACTTACAGTTAAGAACAATTTAACTCGTTCTAGTTGCTAACGGGGCATATTTAAAATGTAAATAAAATAAGTAAAAAGCAATGTACCTTTTAAGACTAAAGAAATTACAAAGGATGTTAATTTTTTTAAGTTATCATGTTAAGAAAACATGATGGAATCAGACAGATAATTGAAAAATTACTTACTAATTGTCAAGATGTCTTCATCCCCAAAAGGTCTAAGAGGACATTAATGGGTAAGTATTTTGTTCTAGATAAATATTTCTACAAAATGGGCTTTCAAAGTCCACATTAGAGTCCCACGAGCTGAGACACGTCCCTCTCAAGTTAGACTATCAAAGCGGAAGTCCAGGGTCCGAGGTAATGTTTGCGTGTCACAAAGGAGCGGCCGTCTACTGCCCAGGAACCAGTGTTCACATCCAGTCACTTGATCTCCATAGCTGGGCTGCTCTGTAGACTCTCCTGTGCAGGACACGTCACCAAGGAGTCTGGTCTGGTCAGCTTTAGCCTTCTGCCAGTTTTACCGCAAAATACACTCTCAAATTCCTAAAATCGAGACATGACCATCAATGTACTGTATGCACAGACATGAAAACTGCTATTTTCAAAAACACAAAAGGTTGACATTAAGAACTAAACTACATCAAAACATATAGTTAAGGTGTCACAAACATATGTCACATCTTGTAAGGGGATAAAGATGGGGATTCAAACACTTTCCTCGGTTACCTTTATTTTTATTTCATTTTCCAATAGATTCTCAAAAGGTCAGACCATATTGTAAACCCTTCTGATATTCAAAAATGCATCTGTAATTTTATATTTTCATTGTGGGAACGCAGACATAAACTCTACTGTTTTAACCATTTGTAAGTGTGCAATTCAGTAGCATTAAATATGTTCACACTCTTGTGCAAACCATCACCACTCTCCATTTCCAGAACTTTCCACCACCCCACACAGATCCCGTGTACCATTACGCACCCCTCCCGCCAGGGGCATTTACAGTCCCCACCCCCCCTGTTGCTATGTGCTCAGTACTGGGTATGGCGATGGCCAGACTGAGGTGACTCCCCAGTACACTGGCTGTGGGTCAAGTTAATGCAGCTCTACCTCTAAACGCTTTAGAAAAGGCCTCAGTCTCAAGAAAAGGCTATATCAGTCTCAAGCTCACAAAAGGAGAAGGCAGGTGCAGTCAGACAACTCGAGGCTCATAGGCCTCCAGGAGACAAAAGATACAGGTCTGTGAGGTGCAGAAGGCGGAAAGTCCCGCAGGCCACAGCTTGGGCCCGCTCACCAACATGCAGCTTTGCATGTCGTGAGAACTTAACACTGTGACAACTTCAGCAGAGAATTTTTTCCATATAAAGTTTTTTATGTAATGTACAATACTGAATAATCTTAATTGGTTTAATATTTCTTCCTGAGATGCCTCAGGAGTCTTCTGGAAAACAGTCAGTTAGAGAAGGAAACTTATTACAACCTGTTATCAATAACAGCTCAATATTCCAGGAAAACTTTGCTCCCTTAACAGAGAGAGAAAGCCCACATCGAGTCTTGCACCACCTTACTTTTAATAGCAAACTTCATTTACTTAATTCAATTCAGTCTAATCTGAGCCCATCTTGACCACATGTAAAACACTTTCCTTAAGGTTCCTTTTCCACAAACGTTCCATCACTTTCTGTATCCATGTTAGTTTGTCCTTTATTTTTGCCCATTCAGAAACAACAAGCTCTGGGACAAAACTATTCTCCCTTTACCCCCTGAACAAAGATATTTCCATTCTTTATATCTTCCTCTCACTGAGAGTGAATATCCTACTTTCTTTACATATCAAAATGCTTCCCTTATTACTTTTAGTAGCTTAATTGCATATGTATTACAATTTTAACCCTTAAAAATTTTAATCTCTAGTGAAAACCAAGAAGCAAGTAATTGAACTGTTCTTTACATCAGCATGGTTTGATTGGCAAACTTAAGAACACATTCTGTAACCTCTAAAAGCATATATTTTTCCTATGATACAATTTTTCGATTTAATGTGGTACAGGACATGTGTCTAATAAGCCCAAATAACTTTTTTATTTTTTCTCTCAGGAGACAAAAGGTGAACTTAGACTTGTCTAGCAATCAATGTTCCAGTATTTTGTCTTGATGAAAAATGACTTAGACCTTTAATGAATTTCTGTCACACAACTTAGTTTAGCAAAACTAGTTTCAAGTTATCAAAAATCTGGAAAAACTAATAGATAATTATTCCTAAAGAGTTCATCTGAAAGCTTTTAACCCATTTATCTCTATTTTATTATTTATGATAATATTATACAGACATTATCCATCCAGAGATCACATAGCTTGTCTTTCAATACAAAATTTATCAGTTTATAACTATTATTCCATTTTCTATCTCTATTATAAAACTCCCCTAAGCTGTATAATAGTAGCAAAACTTAGGTATCCATTAGCAAGCCATCTTTTCCCTAAATCTACAGAGAATTATGGCCAGGCCATATTACAAAAGAAAATCATTTTTTGTACATTTTATTGGTTTGTGACTAAAAGCAGTCCAATTCTGGAGAATGTACCCCAAAAGGCTGCATTTGAGAAATGAGCTTGAGTTCCCATGGCTGGTACCCTTACACACAAGACAAATGCAGACACACATACATATAGAACAAGATTCCCGCAGGACAAAAGCAAAAGGTGGAGTCCAAGAATTCCTTAAAGTTCCCAATGGCTTCCTGTTTTAACAACAAACAAAATGCAAATAAAAAGATAGGAAATCGTGACCACCAGTGTCATGGCAACTCACCCAGCAAACATAAAACTTTGTAACAGTTGGGATAAGCTGAATTTACTTGATTTTAAAAAGGCTCTTTCTCTCTTCCCCCTGTGATTTGTAGTTCTACTAATTAACCCACAACTAAAGTCATAGGCAATGTGAGTTGTGTCTGCATTTCAAGAACATGATAAGAGTTATAACTTCAGGGTTTCTCGTAGGAATATTTTGATCTCTGAGGGTCATGATACTGAGAAAATATCTAAGCCAGTTTTCTCTGATAAGCAAAAAAGAACTAGTTTTAGAATTTCAAAAGTTTCATCTTAACCAATTTTCTCTAGATTTTGAATGAAGAATGTTGTAGCCATGTGGTGTTTAAAAAAAAATCACTTTTTATAGAAGCATAGTTGAACACCTACCAGTTTTGTAAAATACACCCTAGACTACAAGATAGAACAGAGCAGTGATCACTCATACTTAATTATTCATGGCCAGTGTTGTCAAATACCAAGCAAACAAACAAGTCAAGGCAAACCTGTCTCTCAAGGTTCAAGTTCCCTAGTCTCAAAAGAGGGCGTTCCTAGCCAGTGGCCATCAGAGACAAAGCCACATGACCAAGCCTTACTTAGTCCAAAAGGGAAAATCCCAATCAATGCTCCACTGCAGCTGAAGTCAACATGACAGGGAAGAATACTCTGGTGTCACCACACATCAGTTCCATTACTTACCAAAGATGTCTCAACCCACCAATGTGAGCACCTTGTTTTCCTCTACCAGGAAAACCAGTGCCATGGGCCAAGGACGCCTGGTCGGTGGCAAGGGCCTGGAGCTGCCCGAGACAAAGGTGCTCAGGCATCTGCTGGATAGGATCCATCTGGGTCACCGAAACTGTCACTGAACCAAATCTGGGTCCACTCGCCTATGCACAGTAAAACCAATTTACTGACACCAGGGTGTGGTGAAGGAAAGTGTGGTGTCTGTTGCAGGTACCAAACAAGGAGTTCAGATCTTCTAAGCATTAACACTGATCACTGGACAAGCCTAAGTTCACCTTCTTTCATCTTCTTTGAGAAAAAAAAACTAAAGATGTTCGGGCTTATTAGACACATGTCCTGTAGCACATTGAATTGAAAAGTTGTAGGAAAATGAATGCTTTTAGAGGTTACAGAATGTGTTTGTATGTTTGCCAATCAAAACATGGTGATGTAAGTGAAGTGCAAGTTGCTCAGTCATGTCCGACTCTTTGTGATCCCCATGGACTATACATACTGTCCGTGGAATTCTCCAGGCCAGAATACTGGAGTGGGTAGCCTTTCCCTTCTCCAGGGGATTTTCCCAACCCAGGGATCAAACCCAGGTCTCCCGCACTGCAGGCAGATTCTTTACCAGCTGAGCCACGAGGGAAGCCCAGGAATCCTGGAGTGGGTAGCCTATCCCTTCTCCAGGGGATCTTCCCAACCCAGGGATCAAACCGGCGTCTCCTGCATTGCAGGCAGATTCTTTACCAACAGAGCTATCAGGGAAGCCCATGCTGATGTAAAGAACAGTTCAATTACTTGCTTCTTGGTTTTCACTAGAGATTAAAGTTTTTAAGGGTTAAAATTGTAATACATATGCAATTAAGCTACTAAAAGTAGTAAGGGAAGGATTTCAATATGTAAAGCAAGTAGGATATACACTGTTGGTGAGAGAAGATATAAAAAATGGAAAAACCTTTGTTCAGGGGGTAAAGGGAGAATAGTTTTGTCCCAGGGCTTGTGGTCTCTGGATGGGAAAAAATAAAGGACAAACTAACATGGATACAGAACGTGATGGAAGGTTTGTGGAAAAGGAATCTTAAGGAAAGAGTTTTGCATGTGGTCAAGATGGGCTCAGATTAGACTGAAACGAATTAAGTAAATGAAGTTTGCTATTAAAAGTAAGCTGGTGCAAGACTTGGTGTGCTCTGTTAAGGGAGCAGTTTTCCTGGAATATTGAGCTGCTTTTGATAACAGGTTGTAAGTTTCCTTCTCTAGCTGACTCTGAGTTTTCCAGAAAACTCCTGAGGCATCTCAGGGAAGAAATATTAAACTAATTGACATTATTTAGTATGTTAAATTACATGAAAAACATTACACGGAAAAAATTCTCTGATGTCACAGAGTATAACTAATCATGACATGTAATACTGCACATATGTGAGCAGACCCAAGTTTGGTTTGTTAACAATTTTTGGTGACCCAGATGGGATTTCCATTGCATCTGGGTGCCAAAATCTGTTACTAAACAGAATTTGGGTCCACTCGCCTGCACACAGTAAAGCCAATCTACTGACACCGGTTGTGGTGAAGGGAAGTGCAGCATTTATTGCAGGCGCCACAACAAGAAATTCAGGTCATTTGAGCATAAGCCACCCAGATGCCTTGTTTGGCACCTGCAATAAACGCTGCACCTTTCTTTCACCACAACCGGTGTCAGTAGATTGGCTTTACTATGTGTGGGCAAGTGGACCCAAATTCCGTTCAGTGACTTTCAACATCATCAACTAAAAAACAGTAAGGAAAATAGGAAAGGGAGCCATTGCATATTAAAAGATATTTAAGAGCTATGAACCAAACACAATGTTTGGATACTGACTCAAATAAGTCAACTGTAAAACAACAGTTGTGAGCCAGAGAAATCTGGACAGGGATTGAGATTAAGGAAGATGATGATGATGCGGTTGTGCTTTTAAGCAGCACTTTCCTTTTTAGAGATACATTTGCGAATGAAGTGATGTGACGTCTGGAAACACTTTAAAATAATTTGGTGAGGTTGGGAGGATGGGGATGAATCTGTGAAACAAAGTTATGCCTGAGGCTGCGCTGAGGGACACAGGAGTTCATTATTTCAGGCTCTCCATTTTTGTGCGTGTATGCATTTCTTTTTTCTTTTTTTTTTTAAGAACAGCATTCTTACACAATTAAGTCTAGGTTTATATACTTTTATTGTGGTAAAATATATATAACATAAAACTTGCCATTTTTACCATTCCAAAGTGTAAATTCAGTGGTTTAAGTACACTCAGAAACTTGTGTAACCATTGTCACTATTTCCAGAACTTTCTCATCTTTCCAAACTGAAACTCTGTCCCCATTAAATACTAACTCCCCATCTACCTCCCCCAGCCTCTGGCACCATTCTACGTTTTGACTCTATGAATCGGATGACTTCATTAAGTGGAATCATACAGTATTTGTATTTTTGTGTCTGTCTTTTCTCACTCAGCATCCTATTTCTGAAGTCCATTCATGTTGTGAGGCATGTGTCAGAACTTCATTCCTTTTCGTGGCTGAATAGTATTCCATCGGCTGTTTTTCCATTCGCCTGTTGACTGGATTATCTCCACCACTCGGATTGTTTCCATCTTCTGGTGATGGTGAATAATGTGGCTATGAACACCGGTATTACAAGTACCTGTTCAAGTCCCTGCTTTTCTACTCTCATGGGTATCTACAATACCCAGAAGTGGTACTGCTGGATTATATGGTAATTCTATGTTTAACTTTTTGAAGAACCACCAGCTGTACCATTTTACATTCTCACCAGCAATCCCAAAGTTTTCTATTTCTCCACATCCTCACAAACACTTGTTATTTTGTTTTGTAATAGCCACACCTAATGGGTGGCAAAGACCCAGATGCTGGGAAAGATTGAAGGCAGGAGGAGAAGGGGACAACAGAGGACAAGATGGTTGGATGGCGTCACCAACTCAATGGACATGAGTTTGAGCAAGCTCCAGGAGATAGTGAAGGACAGGGAAGCCTGGCATGCTGCAGTCAATGGGGTTGCAAAGAGTTGGACACGACTAAGCAACTGAACACCACCACCACCACTTAATGGGTGTGAACTAGTATCTCATATCCATTAAAGTGCTTTTGATCTGCATTTCCCTGATCATTAGTGATGCTGAGCATCTTTTCATCTATTTACTGGCCATTTGCTCATCTTCCTTGGAGAAATGTCTATTCAGGTCCTTTGCCCATTTTTGAATCGTGTCGTCTTTTTGCTGCTGGACTACAGTAGATTTAAACTTAATTCATGACCATGAAGGGAAGTGTAAGCACTGTGTCTGCTGCCACTGCGATACCTTCTAGGTCATCTGGAGCTGCTGGAGTGCCCCACCTGACCAAGTGGTGACCAAGATGGCCAGCCCGACCAAGGCCATCTGCCATCTGCAACCACCACCTACGCTCAGAGGCTATATCTGTACATAAACATACTCTAATTTTCTTCCCAATATTTAAAATATTTTCAGTGGATCTTAATATAAAATGAAACATGGTTTGATTATTTTCTGTATTCTGACACCCCTAGCCCAACTATAAAATATTTGTCTATATTTGAGAAGGTAGAGTTTACCTTTGAGAATAACTAAACCGAAGTCATCATTTCTCAGATGTAAGAAAAGTTCTTCAAGAGATTTTCTAAACAACCTTCACACAATGAGCAGACTACCTCTGGGCAGCCATCTTTATTTTCAATAGTTCTGCCGGAAGTAGAGTTCAGGTGTAGCTCAATCCAGACTCTCACACAGCCCCTGGGACTTGACTCGTGGGGACTTGGAGGGACAGTGAGACAGGGAGACAGGTGGACATCTGCCCTCGAGTGCACCAAAGGTAAACTACCACTCTGGCTGGCTCAGTCAGCATCTATTTCAACAAAGCCTGATTGAAACAACTGAGTTCTAAGGGGTTTTTACAACTCATCAGACTCCTTGAAATGATATCTGGGCAGACTTGATATTCACATTACATTTGTAAGTAGGAGAATGCCAATGATAAAATCTGTTATTTTTAGTAGGAAAAAGAAAGATTGTTACAGTTACACGTCAAGAAATTTTATCAGGAAGTTAGGAAGAGGAAGAAAACTGGTGTCATCCATACAGAGAGAGGAGAGACTTAAAGGCAAAAGGTTAATGAAATCAAGAGGGGTGACAAACCCCAGGGCCCAGGTGGGAGGGGGTGCCCCAACACTCAGCTGCATGAGAGCCCCAAAGAGACAGGACAGGTGCATCACAGTGGGAAATGCCACGCAGGCTCTCGGAACAACAGGTATGACAGACAAGAGAGGACAAAAAAGGCCTGAACCATATTTTGTAACCTTGACCTAATACACATACAGAATTCACCAAACAGAGAATGCTTGTATTTTCCAAATAAACACAGAATTTTAAAAAAATTTTACTACATATGCGGTCACAATGGAAGTCTCAGCAAGCTGTTAAAAACTGCCATCTTTACAGATCAGAATGTGAGAAATAGGAGCAATAGATAAAATACTCTTCTTAAAAAGCAGAGTCTTGGACTTCCCTGGTGATCCAGAAAGGACTGTGGGATGAGATGTATACTGAAATAATCGTGGCAAATTACTTAAGACTTTTATGTATTTTACCTTTAGGAACAAAAATGTTCATGTAAGTGGGAGGAGGGATGTCACTAAGGAAACAGTAACAACACAAAGGTTTAGGATTTTCCAGTCTAATTCTCCCCAAAATTGCTACTGGTATCACTTCAGCCTGTTTTTTGATGGTTCCTGTAATCCCACCCAGAAACAATTTACAAACTCAATGTAACTAAATTTCAGAAATATTCAGGAAAAAAAAGAAATATTCAGGAAACCTAATACACACAAAAATTAATACGTTTTAATCTATTTAATCTTTGAGTATAGAGACAGTTAAGTTCTTTTAATTGTTGTAAACACCATCATCATATTTGAATCCATCATATGAATAATAATTCACCACTTACAAGGTACACAGAGCCAACCATTAAGTTCATTTTTTAAATATAAAAGCTTTATTTTATTACAATAAACCAAGTATATTGCTAAAAAATAATGTTAAAAAATAACCAGAATAACCACATTATAAATAACCATAAATGATCCAATTAGCACAAATCTAACAAAGGTATGGCTTTAAAAGGCAATTAAAAATATACAATGAAAATAAGGAACTTGATGAAATTACAAAACTCCCAAGATGGAAACGCACATGGAAAAGAAATGGAGAAACGCACAGGAAAGGAACTGTAGAAGACAAACTCTCAGCACTCAGCCTGAGAGGCTGGCTGTGGGGGGGTCATGCTCAGGCCCCCAGGATCTAGACACAGGAGGCTCTTTCTAAAATGGTTCTAAAATGGCTCCCTGCTTATTACACCAATGCCAGTTCAGTTCTCTAATTAGACTTATGCTCGGTCAACAGCAGGACAACAGCTGGGACCAGGAGCAAAACCAGGGCACTCTCCACTAACTACGTGCCCCCACCTCAAGTTCTGAGGGTACCTGGACCCAAGGCCCCCAAGGCAGAGCACAGGAGCCACTGCCGGGCACATTCTCTCATCTGAAACCCCAAGGAAGGGGGTCCCACCGGGAGCCCTCAGGGTTATCAGTGGCTCCTCAGCCCAGACAGACAGGGTCAAAGTTGAGGTACTTGCTCTACCAAGAAACTGAGATGCTTGCCGCAGGCCCCCACATAGTCCTCCATCACCCAGGCCGAAGGGTCTCTCTGCTCTGCCTTCTCAACACGTTTGATAACCAGATTGTTTGATTATTTTTGACACTGAATTGCCTCTTTTTGTTTCTATTTGTGCTTTATCCCTTTCACAACAATTTCTGAGGGCAAAAATTCACACCCTACAGGCCAGTCTTTGAAACCCCACTGAGCCCCCAAACAATTCACTGTACAGAGCAGGTGTCTCCCTACTAGCTGACCACTGACAATGCAGGCTTACGCTCTGAGGTTAGTGGACAAACCCAGGCTGTGCTTTGTACTTTGATAAAAGATGATGCCATCATTAACAAGCAGGGCGCATTACTCACACTGGACTCAGTATCTGATATTAAAGTCCAGGAAACAAAGGACAGTTTGGGACATCTTCGACGAAAAGGATAAATAGCAATACTGATCCATTTACGGGATTGAAAGTCTCCCGGCCTAGATACTAACCTTTTTAAGAGAATCTCCGTGCCTCTCCTGAATGTATTTCAGGAATGCTGTGGTCCACTGCAGAGTCGTGGCCTTATCAGTCTCGGCGTTGCAAAATGGGACTAAAAGGTTCAACTCGTCACAGCAAATGCGGATTCTGCGCCTATGGTCAAAACACAAATTAATCACATTGAAAAGCTGATGCAGAACAAGGGAATAAAGTGTGTGCCTGTGTTCCTCAAGGAATTAGCTCCCAGCTTGGCCGTTGAGAACTAAGAGCAGCTTCTCCCCAACCAGGCTCCCCTCTGCAGCACCAGGTCCCCTTGGGGTCCAACTCAGCCTTGTCGTTCTCCCTGGAGAGTCTCCCCTCTTTACTTCTGGGGTACATGCAAGGGCCAGCTCCAAGCCTCTAGAGCAAGGATGGACCCAAAGCCCCAAAACCAGAAGCAAAACTGTGTATGTGCTTCTTCTGGGCAGAATGTTCTTTCACTCAACAGGCATTCACCTGCCTGCTAGGTGCCAAGGAGCTCACACAAGCTAGGATTCACAGCACTCATTCTTCAAGAGGTCCCAGTTCATTTAGGACACAGACTACCAGCCAGTTAATGTCCCCAAACCTGGTCTTTTTAGAGATGATTTACATAACTGGAGCCTTACTCTTAGACCATTTTTAACTTTCATGTATTACATTCAGTGCTACACGAGCTGATGTGGAACACCTTATACAATATGGCCCTTGTTGCTCATCTTCCCGTGTGTACACTCAAAATTTAAGGGAAACTTTGTAAGGTAGTCACAGTGGGAATTCACTAGATGCTCTGTAACCGCAGGCACCAGGCCCAACATCTCAGCTTGTTTGATGCTGGCGTCCTACTTCAAACACCTATTACATACACGAGGAACTTAGGAGGAGGAGACGAGAACAAGAAGAAGGTTGTTAAACTAGGAAATGGCAGAGGAAGAAGTCAAACCTTCACTGTCAACAGGCAGTAGTAAGTAAAAGGCTTTTTGTCAGATGGTAGGTACTCAGTAAATGTTTATTAAATACATGTCAGAGTGGGAACAATGCCCATTATAATTCACAGTGAGTTATGTGTGGACACAAATTTGGGGAAGGTGTCTAGCTGCCTAGCTTTAATATTTCTCTTTAAAAAGAAATAAACTGCCTTAGTCCAACACTGCAGGTTCAGAGATGAATATATGTCTTGCTCAGTGTTCTAGTTCCTGAGCCTAAAACAGAAACTGGTACAGTACTCAACAAATGACTAAGTTATATAACTATATGTGAGGGAATCATCATGTAAAAACCCAGTTGCAATGGAAAATTGCAAAAACCACCTTTGGATCTATGCAGAACAGCACAAATAAAATCAACAGATAAAACAACTCACATAAGCTGTAACCTCCTCCTTCTCCAACATTCTTAGAAGAACCCAGCAAACTGAGTGACTCAGTGACCAGTGACCCTGGCCGGCACCTTGAAACTCAGATTTGGGGGATCCCACCACCACCAGTCACCACTCTGTGACTAAGCCGGGGGTGCAAACAACACGGCTTGTTTGCACCAAGCCGTGGCATGTCAAATACTAGCTTTCCTGCTGGGGGTCTGGGATCTGGCTGTGGCCAATAAGGGAGGCCCCCCACAATCAGCCCCCTACTAGTAGGATCCCAGGGCCCCGAGTCTCTCAATAGCTCTCCTGGCTGGGGACACACTCCCATGGCTGGGGGCTGACAGGCATCCTGAGTGGCTCCACTGGGAGGGGTTCCTGGGAGCTGGTGCCTGGTCCCCCGGCCATCCCCCCACATGCCAGTGCTGGCTCTGCTGGGTTCTTTGTTCAAAATAGACCAGAGCCACGAGTGTTCCCAGTGAATCATCAAGCCTGGGGGTCGTAGTGAGTACTCTCAACTCACAAAACACAGTGGCTGCTGACTCCTGCTGGCTCTCTCTCCCTTTGAATACAGAAATGGCTACACCACCGTTTTCTACAAAAGGCTGCCTGCCACCAGCACTGCCCGCCACCTGCTTGGCATCTCAGAGAACCCTATGCTGCCGATGTTCAGGCCTTACCTTCGGTCTCTTTCCATGCGGTTGTGCCTCTCCCTGCGTTGGGACCGGCCCCCCTGTGGCCCGCTCTGGGTCTGCTCACCGAGGGTGGCCTGGGAAGACTCTGCTGACTGCCAAGCACCCTGTGTCGCCGTGGAGCCTTCGCCCACGTTCTGAATCTCTCCAAGGGCTCTTCGTTCTACGTTTGTGTCCAACTGACGTATCCTACTCCGATTCCTCTTATTTATGGCTTGTTTACATAGCGCTTCTTCTTTGCAAAAGAAGGAAAAAGTGGTACTTTAGTTTTTCAGTTCTTCTTAACTTACCCTCGTAAACGCTGAATATATTTTTCAGTATTTTCAATCCAAGATGTAAACATGAATGGGTAAGGAGCACACAGAACCGAACAGGAAGCCTCAGAAATTCCACAGGGGCAGCTGGCACAGAGCTCCAGGTTTCAAACTATAAAACCGAACATAAACTAAATTAAAACACACTGAATATTATGTGATCAACAGAGCTTGTCAAAGGTCTCTCTTTTAAATCAAGAGGCATTTGTCATCTCTGAATAGAGAAACCAAGAAGCTGTTTGACTTTCCTGATATTCAGGATGGAATCTGGGTTTTTTTTTAAACCCAGAAATATTTTCTCCAAAGGATTTTCTTGATATGCAATTATTCTAAAATGACAACTGATACTATAACTGCAATGCCCAGAAGAGGACAAAACCTAAGTGGTTTAGGGTTAAACATGCCCTCACCTTACAAATGAGATTCCCTCCCCCTACAAAACCAGTAATCACATCATAGCTGTGACTTGTGCTACGGAAACATGTCAATTTCCCATCAAACAGGGGTCTAACTAATACAAGTGGTGATGAGCATTCCCAAGGTGCCATACAAAGCCAAATCTTCTACAGTGACAGAATTGCCGAACACAAATTTCAGAACGGGGATAACTTTTTAAAGACATAGAGGGGAATTCACAAGTATTGGTGATGTTTTGTTTCTTAAGCTGAACAGTCAGTACAGGAATTATTTTAATATTAACCTTTGTACCTTACAAATGTTAACGTATACTTTCACATACAACGTCACAATGACCAGGAAAAATTAATCACTGATGTGGGAGAAAGCAGGAGCACTCCATCACTATCCTGTCTCCATCAGCTCTCAGAAAGCACATTGTGTGAGCTGTATTATTGTTGGATAACTTGAAAAAGAATGTTTCCCAGGAAAAATGGATTGAGAGTTAACATCAGAGGTAAGCAAAATTTGTCTTCAGCAGTTTCTTTATGTCTAAAATTTTCTGAATCACCTTATGGCCTCTTGCTCCCAACTCAATCCTTTGCCCATCTGCAGACTGTCCCCACCAGGGCTTCCCAGGTGGTGCTACTGGTAAAGTATCCGCCTGCAATGCAGGAGACGTGGGTTCGATCCCTGGGTCAGGAAGATCCCCTAGAGAAGGAAATGGCAACCTGCTCCAGTATTCTTGTCTGGGAAATCCCATGGACAAAGGAGCCTGATGGACTACAGTCCATGGAATCGTAAAGAGTCGGACACAACTGAACGACTAAACCACCACCAGACTGTCCCCTAAAATCTCTGAGTGGATTTCAGATTCATGCCTCATTCATGAAGTATGAAATAAAAAAATAAAAACTTTACATCTGTCAGCAACTTGAAGGTAACGAAAAATGTACATAAGTCTATCATTTTTCTGTTTAAAGAGGTTACTGTTAAGAAAAACCAGCCTCTAAACTGAATATTTCCAGGCCAAGTATAAACTCGATATTCAAAACTGGTATGAATGTTCAAAGTGAGGTGACTAAAGCAGAGGGAGGGAAGGCTTCCTAAAATGCAAGCAGACTTCCAAGATTATTTCGTATGTTTATAAACCACCTCCCCTTCTCCTACCCATGGCCAAAAAAACCCACCCAACATCAAGGGCAAAGCTCAGGCAGGTAGAGAAAGCATCTGCCAGCTTCTGCCTTATCACTTACCTCCTACTTTAATCCAAACCTGCTCAGGCAAAGCTTTGTTTCTACTACCCAAAGTCTGCTTAGTGGATTCAATTTCTTGCTGATAGCAGAAAGAAAATGCTCTTGGCAATCCAATATCCTGATGCTTGGCAGTTTCAAGTATAGAACATGAGTTACTAGAACTCTGGAGAAAATGAAGCAATAAGAAGTTTATCAACATGCAACAATCTCCTCTCTACGCACAAATAAAATGCACTTTAACAGAAATAACACCAAAACTATTCATATGAACTTGAAGAACTTTTAAGGATTTTTAAATATCCCCGAACCACATAAACACTCTTGATTTTAAAATGTTATTGTGCTTAATGAAAGGGAAAAAAAAAATCCTTGGGACCTAACTAAAATACAATTTATCCTTTTAATACAAAAGAGCAAAGCTTTACAAATTATTTTCCCTACCTGTGTTTGTGAAATATTAGAATTTCCATTAGTAGAGCAAGCATTTGTAGTAAACAGAGGGTATGTAAATTGCAAAGCAGTAGTTGCAGCAGCAGTTTTATTTTTCACTAATGTTGTACATTTGTTTTGTTGTTGATGAAGAGGAACATTCATTAGTTCGGATGGATGGCGAATAAGAGTTACCAAACTGCCAAGACAAAAGAAACCCAGAAACACGTAAAGTGTGTGTGGCGGGTAAGTTTCCTGAAACACCACAATCACTTACTATCACACTCCCGTGGTTAACATTAGATTTTCTAGATAACAGATCGAATCTGTTACCATGAAAGGCCCTTCATCATGGAAATCTCTATAAAACAATTATCCACTAGTGTTGTAGGGGACAAGTTCAAACTGTCTTCCTCACAATGCAAGGTGAAGCTGTGTGTCATCTTTCGGTTACAACTCCCTTCCCATGCCACTTCTGCCACCAATCTCTGGTGGTGATTATTATTATTATTATTTTTGCCATCCTCCAAAATCTGAAGACTATGGGCAAAATGGGGGGAAAACTACAGGGTGGGGAGAGTCAGAAAACTGAGAAGACACTCCAGCAGATAGGCTATTCCCCTCCAGTAGTCGCTGGGAGAGTGCCTGTGAGCTGGCCGTCTGGCTGCAGGATGAAGCTGCTTTTCACTCAAAGCCTCACAACATGACCTCTCTCCTTCCACAGGCTGTATCTGCACAGCGTGAGGTCAGCCTGAGCCTGAGTCAATGCAAGGGGAAGCGGAAGCCTTTCCTGACATTTAGGTAGGCGATCTGGGGAAAAGCCTTGATCCTCAGGAGCATCAGTGCACTTAACTCATCTCTCTTCCACGTGCAGACGCAGACAGAGTGCACACGGAAAGGAAATGCTGTGGGGCGTGAACGCAACACCTGCTCACTCTGCCTGCACAGCGCACACAATGTCTCAGGTCGGCCCCAGGCCCTCCGAGGCCTGCTCCCCGTTATGCTGCAAGCTGCACGGGGGCCGCTGGCCTCTCACGGGACCCTGTCTACACCCAGACGGAGGCTGATGCTTCTCTGCACCGGACCCTGGTCTACACCCGCACCCGACCGGGCCCGCTCCCTGGGGGATGCACCCACTTGTTGAGCGCCACGCCGGGCTCCGGGGGCTCCGCGCCACGCGGGGCGGGCGGGGTCTCGGCAGGGATGCTGTTGAAGCGGTCCTCCAGGCGGACGCGCACCGCCGACTTGGCCCGCGCCTCGGGCGCGCCCTCCGCGTTCTCCTTGCCGGCGCCGTCGGGCGCCTTGGGCCGGGGTGCGCCCGGGCCCGGGCCGTCGGCGCCCGGAGTCTTCTCGGCGGCGGGAGCCGCGCCCGCCTCGCTCAGCAGCATCATGCGCAGCTCCTGGAAGTCGATGTGGCCCAGGCACTGGTTGGCGCCTGCGAAGCCGCCGTCGGCCAGCGCGGGCGGGCACAGCACCGGGTACACGGGCGGCGCGCCCCCCGCCGCCGCCGCTGCCGCGCCCCCCGCCGCCGCGAAGCTTCCCGCCGTCGCGCCGGGCGCCGCCGCCGCCAGGAAGGCCGAGTTGAGGCGCGTCTCGAGCTCGCCGTCGGCCGCCGCCGCCTCCATGTGCGAGTAGAGAATGTGCTGCAGTTGCGTGTACTCGATCTCCGTCATCTCCACCAGGCTCAGGTCGGTGGTCGTGAAGCTCAGCCCCGCCTCGCCCAGCGTAGCGTCCGCGCCCTCGGGGCCCGCCGGCCCGCCCGCCTGCGGCGGCTCCCGCGGCCCGGGGCCCGACATGCCGGCGCCAACGGCGTGGGGCGCGCGGGCGGGCCGGCGGGGCCAGGCCGGGCGGGCGGGGGCGCGGAAACCGCCGGCCTCAGCGCGCCTGCGCCGCCAGCCCGCAACGGCAGCCCCTCCCGGGCGCGGCCCCGCCCCGGCCCCGCGGACCCGCCCCGCGGCCAGGCCGCGCCAACCGCCCGCCCCGCCCTGCCCCCGCCGCGGCTCCACCCCCCGGGCTGCGCGCGCAGGTAGAGGGCGCGAAGGGGGCGGGGCGGAGCCGCCTGGGTCCAGAGTCCGCGGGGCCGGGCCGCCTGGGTCTGCACCGCCTGGGTCTGCACCGCCTGGGTCCGCGTGTCCGCGAGTCGAGACCACTGTAGTCCAGTGTCGCGGGAGCAGACTGCCCGGGGCCTGGCCGGGTATCGGGGCGCAGGTGCCTCTCGAAGCAACGCACCTCCTTGAGTTCACGGATCCACGGGGTGCTGTGCAGGTAGCCCCTTCTCGGGACACGAGGGTTCCGTGCGTCCGAACAGCAAACACGTGAGACAGCGGCCCAAAGTACAGATGTGACGAGGCAGTCTGTGCCTAGTTGAAAGTTAGGCACACGCGGTGCCCGGTTTCGCCCTAGAACAGGCAGCGCTCCTGTAATCAATGCATGCCGCGAATGCTGGCCAGTGGTGAGTGTGGTGCACATGCCACATAGGTTCATCCTTTTAAAGTGTGCCCTTGGGAGGCAGTGTATTCACATCCCATCACCACCATCCCATCACCACATCCCATCACCACCACCATCACATCCCAACATCACCATGTTCTAGGTTCAGAACATTTTCACCCCAGAGAACCCCATACCCATTAGCACTCCCTACCCACTAACCTCCTTTCTGTCCTTGTGGGTTTGCTAACCCCGGGCCTGTCTTTTAAGGTGTAGGTGCTGTGTCCACCTCTCACCCCCACCTCACTCAGTGGTTGTTTTCTGTAGGGGAACCAGGTAGTTCAAGGACAGGCCTGTGCCTGAGCACAGTTTTCTTCCACCAGGCTGTCAATCTTGTGCTCATTCCATCAGAGCTCAGATGGCTGTCTTTGGAGTGCCATTCATTTCTTCTGTAGTATCTCTTCTTTGGACAATATAAGATCGTCCTATGCATTTGTTGTGATAGTTTGCTTTTTTTTCCCCCACTTAGTATGTCCCCAGTAGGGAAATGGACTCAATAAAAGATATCAGGACATTTGATTAATCATATAGAGAAAAAATTAGAACGCTTTCCCCCACACCGGCATAATAATTAGTTTCAGATCATTGAAATACAAAATTATACAACCAATAAGTATACAGGATGATATCAATAAAATATTTGAGACAATTCTAAGCATGACACCAACACAGACCGTAATGTGCACAGACTTGCCCTGCCGATCTTGTTTAAAAGCAGATTCTAATTCAGCAGGCCTGGGTAGGTCCCAGAATGCCCCCTTTCTAGGGAGCCTCCAGCTGATGTGTGTGCCTCTGATCAGTGGACCCCACTCTGAGTAGCAGAATCACAGAGTACGCTGAAATTTACAGTGTTTAAAAGAGAAAATAAAGATTATATTCAACTTGGCTTTTCATTTACCAGAAATAAAGATCACTGGCACCTACAGTGTTTTTTGTGTTTCTTGATTTGCATGGATTCCTTGAAAATAGCAGTTTCTGAGCCTTCTTTTATTTAGACATGAAACATGAGAATGATCTGGCTTTAGTGAAGCTTATTTTATAAATCAAATGTGAAGAAAATATCAAACATGCTTTCTTCAGACTCTAAATGTGGCTCCCAACAGTTCTGGTCTAGCCCTTCAGGGCAGCCCTCCTTAGCCAGGGAGTCAGGCAGAGCCGGGGGAAGCAGGTCAGGGTAGGACAAAGCCCACCCCCAACACTTGGCTTCCCTGAGCCAAAAGTAGGCCCCTGTCCCAAATATGCCAAAAAAAAAAAAAGTAAACAGCATCATGGAGTGATGCCAAAGGCTGCCTTTTGAGGCCAGGAGGGGCCGCCCTGTGGCCAGGCTATCCTGTGGGGGAGACCTGCGGCAGCCGGCTGGGCTGCGTTTCTAGCAGCCCCTCTCCTGTGTGTTCGAGGTCGGGGGGTCAGCAGAGACAGTTCTGCATAAGATCTGGAGGCCGGAAGAGGAGCTACAGCCTCACAGATTTTTCTACTCAGAGGTCACGCCCTGGGGTCACACATGTGAAGATCCCCCTCTTGGGGACAGCAGCTCCACCCGCTGTTCCACCTCCTATGGGCCCACTCAGCCTCTCTCGAGCCCAGTGTGCCTCTAAGCCTTACAACACAGTGCCCAGCTTCTCAGGCCGGACCATCAAGGCTGGGGGTGCAGAGAAACGTAGGAGAGAGGCCAGTTCTTCCTCAGGGAACCTGACCTGTCCTCACCCCATTCTCCACACCCTTCCCTCAGCCGGTCCTGTCTACCCAGCTCCCACAGCCAAGCTAAGCCTGTAGACCAAGCCCTGATGTGTCTCCCTGTCCCTGTCTCTCTGTCTTTCCCGCTCTGCCTCCCTGTCTCCCCCTGACCCAGATAACGAAGTGACAGTGAAACCCACAGCTCCAAGTCTGCATGTTGTGTGCCGTGCATCTTGTTGCTGTGACTTGTGGGTTTCATTCACTCCTTAAGGAGTAAGATGATCGGAGAAATCTTTGTTAGAGACGTGATTTTAATCAGCTGCTTAGGAGAATTTGCAGAGTCTGACAGGACTGAGCAACTAGTACTGAGTAATATTTGTTGTCACATGACCTGGGCCTGTGATGTGTGTTCCTTGAAGCAACTTGGGAGAAATTGATTAAATATTTTTTTGACTGATTACTAAATATTTGCAAAAATTAATTGTTAAGTATTTAATTTTGTGTTTAAGTGTTTGATACTATCTTTAAATATTTCTAAAAATACTGTTTAATAGATTGATAGGAGTAAGGAATAGGACAATGTAACAAAATACAAGTTTCCCTCTGCTTTCTCAAAGGTTCCTCATCTGTTAAAGTATCAATAAACTACACACACAAGGAAAGACAAACCAAAGGAAAATTTAAAGCCACTAACTTGGACTTCCAAGGAAATGAATGTGTCAGCCTGCCAGGTGAAAAGACCAACAGTTCCATGACAATGGGCAGGTGGCCTGCAGGAGTCAGACCAGCAGAGGCAGTGAGAGGGCTGAGGCTATAGTTAAAAAGTAAAGTGAAGTCACTCAGTCGTGTCTGACTCTGTGACCCCATGGACTGTAGCCTACCAGGCTCCTCTGGCCATGGGATTTTCCAGGCAAGAGCACTGGAGTGGGTTGCCATTTCCTTCTCCAGGGGATCTTCCCAACCCAGGGATCGAACCCAGGTCTCCTGCATTGCAGGCAGACGCTTTACCATCTGAGCCACCAGGGAAGTCAAGAGGCAAGCCACCAGGGAGGCTATAGTTAAAAACTGCAAAATCACAACACATTAAAAGCAGCCCGAGGTGGATCCACGCTGGAGAGCATTGGCCCCAAGTGTCCAGGGCTCGGTGGAGAGATCTCAGGACTGGTCTGGAAAAGGTTCAATGGAGTAGGATACCAGAGCCCTGGCCATGCTGGGGTTTCCTGACCCAGTCGATCACATGGTGAAGAGAAGGAAGCAGCAAAGGGACCCAAGGCTTCTCTCCCTTGCTCCCACCCCCTCCTCCTTCCCCGCTCTGTGTTCTTTAAACAAAAGGAAAGTGTTCCTTTACTACTTACATGATGACAGATGTCTATGGGGAGCCAGTCCATCATCACAGATGAAAGGATGCTCGTGGTCCAGGGGAGAGGTGTGACCTTCTCAGCCGAGCTGCCTTTCAGGCTTGAGCTGCTTTCTTTTTGTTCCTGACATGCAATGTGTGTGTGTGTGTGTGTGTGTGTGTGTGTGTGTGTGTGTCCATGTGCATGTGTGTACAGGCAGGAGCTAGGTCTCACCCAGCAGTGGCCAGCCCAGCACAGTCTTCCTGTGGGTCTGGGTGTCACTCACAGTCAAGGTCATGTGAGCAAACAGCCTCCAGAGCTGCCATGGGACAGGACCCCCTGTCCCCCGAATGCCTCCGCCCCGTTGCCATGCCCACCACCCTGCCGTGTCTGCCTCCTGTCCCCTCCGGCGTGTCCTAAGCAGAGTCCTGCAGCTGATGGCCTTGGCCTGGGGCCATGCTCTCACTGGACGCACGTGGCTCCCCCTGGCAGCTGGGCCTCAATCCACCCCTATGTTGGCTAAACGGCACCTGGGTGGTTTGCTGGTTTGGGCGATCGTGAATGTGTATCACTAAAAATATTCAGGTTCTCGCACTCTTGGGGTGCCATTGCCCCCCTGGGAGCACATGCTTTGGGGTGAATGTAGAGGGACATGGCTGGTTTGCATGGACTTCAGTGACAAGCCACTGATTGGAAACTGGCAGCTCTTCTCTGGGGGTGCTGCCTTCCCTCTACACTGTCCTGCATCCTCGTCAGCACTTGCCACCATCAGCTTTCTGACTCACGCCGTGTAACTTTCCTGGAGTGGTGTCCATGGTGGCTGAATTCCTCTTCTTTTTACTGATACCCTGATTGCTCTGTTGCAGCCAGGGCTGGCTGTGTGCCCACCTGGCCAACGAGGTCAAACCAGACATTTTAAAGGGGGGGACACTGGCTTCCTCCTACAATAGTGAAGGGATGATGTGATGGTTCCAAAGGCAGCCTTCTTGCAAACAAGAGGACAAGTCATGAGCAGAGGATGGCAGCTCGGGGGACCCTCAGTGACATCATAAGTCAGTCCACCTGCTGGGGCTGCCTGTTCCCCACCTTCATGTGTTGCTTGAAGATGCAAAAACCTCTGTACCTCCTTGGTGATCCCCGCCTGAGCACCAGCAACACGGGTACAGGAAAAGGCCAGAGACACTGCAAGGAACACGTGCCTCTGGACGGCGGCACCTGGGGAATCTTGGTTTCCCTGGGACACCTCTTGTTGCCCCCATTCCATGAACATGTGGGACACCACACATCTCCAGGGAGCACACATTCTCTGGGAAGGAGAAGCTTGAAATCTTCTGAACAATTTGAAAAATGAAAATGAGGCTTTCGATGAATACTTGATGTCTTTGGGAATCACCCAGGTTATAAGAAGTGAAAAAAGATACAAGAATGTATACAATCGCGATGGTGTAAAAGAAAAATCGAGGGAAAAGAGATTAAGGGAAAAGGCACACAACCAGTGACCTGTTGGGTGGGAAGATGTGGGTGGTCTCAGTGGGTCTCCCCTTTCTTAAGGTCTGACAGGAAGCAGGCTTCACAATGATTCGAAACCTGGAGTTCTGATCCCCATCTTGAGCGACCCAGGTTGCGGTTGAGGATCGTACCCCGGGGCACCTGCTTCCCCCAGCCCTGCCCAGCATCTGACCTGCAGCACTTGGGCTCCTCTCTCTGGCAGGACTCGCCGAGGTCAGGCTAGGGCCATGGGTTCTCCACAGATGAGCGGCCTCCTTCGTGGGCCATTGTGTGTCAGCGGGCCTGATGCGTTTCCAAGATGGCAGTGGTGGCGGTGGCCCCAGGCTGGGGCCCCTGCACTCACCCCTGGTTTCTCGTGTGTTCAGCTGGTCAGTAACCGATGGTCAGTTACTGACTCTTCAGCCCACGGGGTGGAGTCTGTCCTGCCCAAGGGACGTTTTCTGGGTGTCTTGATTCACAGCAGGATGATGGGTGCACAAGCCTTGTTAAGAAGCCAAATGCTGGTGCCAGGGTCACCAGGTTGGGGCCAGTCATGCAGCTCAAGTTCAAGGGCAAGACCCACAGCTTCGTCATCTCCTCCCAGTGGAGGCTGTTTTCCTGACTTGAAAGCATCGCATGTCCCTCCCTCCCACTTCACCACTCCCCGCCATTTATTCCACCCTGCATGGCGCCTGGCCCACCTGCTTTGCCTCACCACATGCTCCTTACCAACCTGCCAGCCAGCCCGATGCACCTTTAAGCCCCAAGTCAGCAACTAGGACTCTGGGTGCCTGCCGATCCTGCAAGGGACCCGCATCGACGGCCTGTCCCCAGACCCCATGTCCCTGTCATCCCTGATCGTGCGTCTCTGTCTTTCCCTTTGTGGCCTCAGACTTCCTGCTGGATGTGGGGACCCGCACTGGAACTGTGCCCTAATGGGGGTGCATCTGGGAGGGGTCTTCAGGCCAAAGGCACCCCCTGCCCACAACACACTCACCCACAGGAAGTAGGGAGCCGAGATGTCCTGTCCAAACCTGACTTTCCAACGTAATGCCACATAAGACAGAAAAACTTTCTGTAGATGTTTATTCTACTTCATGTAACAAAGCTATGAAGTTCCATGTTTAAATGTACAGTGATATAATACTTTGCAATATAAAATACAATTTACAGAAATTTCTATCAAGTAAACCTAAAGAAACACACTTGATTTTTTAATTTGGTTGTATTTAAATTAGAAAATTTTTGTTTTACATGTAAAAAAAAAAAAAAACCTTCACATCACATTAGATGTTGGAACTCGTCACCACTTTAATGTAACTTAACCTACTGACAGGGTCTGTCAACACCCACAAATCACCCCAAACTGCTAAGTTCTCAATGTTCTCGCAGCTTAAATGTTTGTGCTAGAAAGGGAAGAATCTGTAGTGATGTACAATGGAATAGACTCCAAAGAACAAAGGAAATTCTCTAACTTTACGTTTGCAAAATTAAGTTTATGAAAATATAAAAAAATTATGAAAGTGTATTTTATACAGTCAAATAAATTAGCAAGTTTTCCTCTACTTTCCACTTCAGAAGTACTTGGAAACACAGGACGAGAAGCAGCTTACTGTGCTTCATGGTGAAAAGCATTCTAATTTGCAGTTTTTGAGCTAATAGCACTATTTTCACCTCAGGCTTTATACAAATATTGTTCCATTTCAACAACAAATGCTGAGATTTATCACCTGACAAGGACAGCAGTGTGGAGCTAGTGCACTTTTCCTGGGACATAAAAAAGAACTGCTCAGGTGGTAAAGTTCAACCAAAACACTGTTCCTGATTATTCAAGTCAAAGAACGCCCCCCCACCCCACCCTACCCCACCCCACCTTTTAAATTACACTTAATTGATTTATTTCCTTTCTTTAGACTGGTAAAATTTAAATCTTTTAAACTAAATGTTATTTAAAATTCAACAGTTTCTATTCAGATGTTGCTTTTAATCATGTTTTTTGGGAAAGAAAAAGTGTAAGACAATACATAAAAACTGAGCAAAACTAAGAAATGTTTTGTTTCCTGGTTGAAATTTGTAATTCAAATTTCTTTGTGACGAGAGAAAGATGCATCTGTTAACTCTGGCATTTCTCAACCATCCACAGGTTAGCTGACAGCTATACGCAGAAACCCATGGCCACCAGGTCAGAACCCTGTAAAAACAGACTCTGGAAACAGCCACACCTCTGGAAACAGACACACAGGTGAGATGTCAGGAAAGGTATGGCCCTAACAGCCACTAAACTCCCTCAGAATTTACAACAGTCAAGTTATTAGAAAAGATAACTTTATAATCTGAAAAAGCAATATGCTTTTGTAGGTACGTTCCCATTTCAGTACATTTAAATGGAAATGTTAAGAGTTCTTAGTTTTTTGTTTCTAAAAAAGCATCGGAATTGTAAAGGTGTGAAATTTTGTAAGAAACCATTATACACAAAATTACAGTAATATTTCAAGTCCATAAGGTTCTATTTGAGCATGAGCCCGCAGTTCTTTCCAAGCCCATCTGCTCAGCAGGGAGTGCCGCTCCCGCGGGGCCCTAGGTCTGGGCAGTGGGGGCGGCAGCCCGAGGGGTCTCCGTCTTGGGGTCCCGGGGCCGCTCAGGGCTCCGGCTGCGGTCCCTGCGGCGCTCCCGCTCGCGGGCCTTGTCGCGGTCGCGGTCCCTGCTGCGAGACCTCTCCCTGTCGCGCCTGCGGTCGCGGTCCCGGTTGCGGCTCCGCTCTCTGCCACGGTCCCACTCACGCCCCTTGTCCCTGCCCCCATTCCGCTCGCGGCTCCTGTCCCAGTCGCGGCCAGCGTCCTTGTCACGGTGGCGGTCCCAGTCCCGACCGCGGTCCCAGTCCCGCTCACGGCTCCAGGTCCGGCCACGCTCCCGCTCCCAGGGCTTCCCACGCTCCCTCTCGCGCCGCCGGTCGTCGAGGGCCCGGCCCGAGCGGCTGTCAGGCAGCGGGGCCTCAGGCTCCTCTGGGGCCTTGTCGCGGGGCCGCCCCTCGAAGGCCGGGCCTCTGTACTCGTGGCCCCGGCCCCCCTCGCGGAAGTCGGCCTCTGGGCCCTGGGCCTGCGCGGAGGACGGTGCAGGAGGGTGGCTGGGCAGCTCCAGCAGCGGCCTGGGTGCCGGCTTGGGGCCAGGGGCAGCTGGGCCCTGGAAGTGAAAGCGGGGGGGCACCGGCTCACTCTTCTCCGGGAATGGGGCAGCCCCCCGGGGCCCCCCAAAGGGCAGGGGTGCAGGTGCCCTCTGGCCGGAGAACCGGGGCGGCGAGTGGACCCGCTGCTCTTCAAACTGCTGAGGCTGCATCCCCCTGGGTCCGGGCACGAAGCTGGGCGCTTGGCCTCTGGGGCCTTCGAACTGCCCAGGGTGCGGCCCCCTTGGGCCCACGAAGTGGCCGGGTGGGGGTCCTCGCTGACCTCCGAACTGAGAGGGAGGAGGGCCGCCTCGGGGTCCCTTAAACTGCGACAGCAGAGGCCTCCTCTGGCCTCCAAACTGGAACGGCGTGGCACCCCGGCCTCCTGGGAATGGGGCCTGCTCAGGTCCCTCGCACTGGGCAGGGCCACCTGAGGCCTCGCCGTACAGGGCGTCCGGGTACTCTCTTTTCTCCCCGTGGGCGTCCTTGCGCTCTTCCAACGGAGGCGGCCCTGCTCCCCTGGGTCCGCCCAGGTGGGATGGGGAGGGGCCCCTGCCATCCCCATAGGGAGGTGGCCCATGTGGCCCTGAGAACAGGGAAGGGATGGGCCCCTTCTGAGGCCCGAATCTGGCCGGCGGAGGCCCTCCTCTTGGCCCATCGTTATTAGCATTCTCTTCTGGGAACGGAGGAACTGGCCCCCGAGGAGCTGGGAAACTGGGGCCATGAAGGCCTGACATCCCAAAAGCACGCGGTGTGGGCTCCCTCTGGCCCTGAAACTGGGGTGGAGGTCCCCCTTTCTGTGCCAAGGGGGGAAACACACTGGCTCCCTCGCCTGGCCTGGCCTGGGGCTCTCTGTCTCCTTCAGTGTCAGTGGCCAGGGCGTCACTTTTCTCGGCAAACTGAGCATTTCTCGGGTCATCGTACTGGGAGGAGCCCATCGGGTTCTCCTGAGACGCATACATGGGCCCCGAGAAACCAGGAGGGGGGAAGGCCTGGCCCTCGCTCTGCGGAGGGTAGAGAGGCTGGAAGGAGGCGCCCGGTGGTGTGGGCAATAGTACCTTCCGGGCAGGTCTGGCCACAGCGTCCAGGCTGGCCATGCTCTCTGGCCCGAGGCTTTCTGAGGGCTCACGCGGGGGACCATCCTGTTTGGCCGGCAGTGGGGCCTCTTCACCCGGAGCCCAAGGCAGAGGGGCCGACTCAGTTTCCTCCTGGGCTGGCAGCATCCCCGGGCCAGCAGGGGCCCCTCCAGATGCTTCTCTGGCCGTTGGGGCCCTCAGTGCAGCCTCACTCTCATTGCTCTCCACGGCCAACCGCCGGGCCTGCCGGGGATCCCGGCTCAGGCGCGCCTCGGCGCTTGGGCCAGGGGCCTGGCTGGTGGCGGAGGCGGCAGCCGGCTTGACCACAGCCTGCGGTTCCTGCGGGAACAGCTCAGTCTTGGGCAGCGTGGCCTTCGGAGGTGGTGACATGAGTGCATCTGACACGGAGAAGTGGGCCATGGAGGCCCCGACGGCGGCCCGCTGCTGCCTGAGTGCCTCTTCCTGCTCCTCCACCTGCCGCTTCTGCTCCTCAATCTGCTTGTTGAGCTCTTCAATCATCTTCTGCTGCTCCACCAAGGAGGGGGCAGAGAGGCCAGGCCCGCCACGTGTGTCGACACACATTCTGTTGGGCAGGTCATCGATGGTCACTTTGGCTTCCTCTAAGATCGTCTCGTCCTCGGGGTCGTAGGCCACCTCCTCCCGCTCAGCTGCCTCGGGGGCCTCTTCTGCGTCCTGGTGCCTGGCCCGGTCACTGGGCGGAGTGTCCACGGCTCTCTCGGGACCGTACTCTTCCTCAGGGTCATACGGCCTATCGTCCTCCTCCTCCTCCAGGGCTCTGTCTTTGGAAAGTTGACCGAACTGCTGGACGATGGGGTCCAGCAGGGGTGCTGCCGTCAGCCCCCCATCAGTCTTGGCTTTGGAGTCCTGGTGGGGGGCTGGGGCCAACTCCACAGGCTCTTTGGAGAGGGGGTCAAACGACTTCTTCTTCCCAAAGAGAGTCTGCAGGATGTGTTCCAGGGGCGAGGCGGTCTTTGAAGTTGAAGAGACAGAGGAAGCCGCTGCTGGAGCTGCTGCCGCTGTCCCAGATGGTGCTGTGGCTCCTGGTTTGAGGGACGACAGTATTTTCACCACGGAAGACGAGCCTGGCGCCCCAGGTGCTTCTGGAGGAGGGGGTGGGGGTGGGGGAGAGCCCGGGGGCGTGGCGCTAACAGCCGTGTCCCCTGGGCAGAGCTGGTACTTGGGGGGCCTCTTCTCTGGCGGCAGGGCAGCAGGCACTTTGGGATGGACAGGCTCCACTTCATCCTGTGTCAGCAGGCGAGCCCGCTTCTCCTCCGCCTTGTCTAGCTCCCCAACGCCTGAGGGCCGCTTTGTTTTCTGACAGATCACTAACCCAAGGATTATGTTTGGACGCGGTGACTCGAGACCTAAAAAACAAGAGTTGTGAGAATGTGAGAATCGAAATCACCTTTGTCCTTGAGAGGTAAGCTTTATTACAGGCAGGGAGGGGGAGGAGATTCTGTGGCAAGATAAAATCAAGAGTTTGGAGAGTTACTATGACAGACGCAGACTGCACCGGGACCGCGCTGCACACTTGCCCGGCCTGACGCCCCACAACCCATGAACAGAGGGCCTGATTCACAGACACGTTCATCCCAGTGGCTGGAATTCTACAGGTTTCCGGTTACACACAATGCTGAGACAGAAGCACCCGCCCCTGACCGTAAATATACTAGGAATGAAGCCTGTATGGACCACAATGTTTTCTAAAATTCTGAGCTCTGTTCTTTTGTCTCTTGCTACAAGTCAGGAGGGTAGCACCCTCTTTTGACTTTAACTTATGAGCTGCAATATATAAATTAAGCTATTTTATATTAATGTTAAAGATTCAATTAGGGACCAATTCTACAACTCAATTACAATGATCAATATAGCACACAGCATTCCATTAAGTTCATCACTTACTTGTGTCAAAAATTACAATAGGAAAAATGACGCTGACTGAAAGGGCTAAAATAAACATTCTTTCAGGTTTAGAAAGAAATTCAATGACCAGTAACTTATCAAGAGCTACGTAATGCTCAGGTCTTTGTCAACAGAGGACATGAGCCTTAAAGCGCACAGGTGTTCAGGACAGGAGCAGTGATGGACAGGCCACATGGAAAACATGCTGAGAATTTCAGAAAAAGCATAGTTCTTAAAAATGACTATTTCTTCAATAAGGCTGAATTGTAGTATTCTACATCAGAAATGTTACTGTTTCAGGAATGCCCACTCCCCGCCCCCCAGCACTCATAATAAACCCAGAATACTGACAGGGGAACAGAAAAACCCAAGTCACAAATCAGTGATTTAGGAAGAAATGATCAACACAGGAGAAAAATTGCTGCCACAGCAGAAAATAGTTAAAATTAATCAAATTGTATGATTTCAATTTATAGATAAATCACCACTATTTATAGATATTCACACTACATATTTCCTGTTTACTCACTAAGAAGAAAATCAGGACTGCTTTTCCTGTTCTTTCTGTGATTTTAAGTTGCTCACAAATCAGTTGCCCCTGGACACCATCATGTGGTTCCAAGTATTTCTGTCGCCCTTCCTAAATGCCAGCAGAGCAGAGAGGGCCAGGCCAGCATCCACATGGGTAACCTCCACACGAAGCACCTCCAGCCCCTCCCCACATGGCTTCTGGGCCTCCTGTTCACAGGTTGACGTTCAATGGCCAAGGACCCATGAAGAACCCCACTAGTGAGAGGAGAGGCTTCCAGAATGTCCTCCGTCTGACCTGACACAGCTGTGAATGGGGGGAGGAGCTGGACACAGGGGGTCATGGGGACATGGGCACAGGAGGGCCAGGCCCACTGCGCCAAGCATCGTATCCAAATAGCTCTGCTCAGATGTCAAAGGTAACCAATCAAGTTCACTTTCTAATCAAAATGCACTACTCTTAGTATGCCTCTCACTCTAACAGCCTTCTACTGAGTATTTATAGCTCACGAAAACTCAGACTGGGGTAGTCAGTTGCTCAGCTGGCTCTCAAGGCCCTTCTGGGCTGTCACCGACACAGCCCCAGAGCTGGCAGAACAGGTCCCCGTGCTGAGCACAAGCTGGAGCCTCGGCAGCCCTGTGAGCAGATTGATGTGCTTGGCGATGGCAGGTAGGGCGGGCAGGAGCCCTGGCCAGGGCCATCCTTTCAGGGCAGGGCCCATGACAGTTCTCACCATGGACAGGCTGTGCCACCTCTGAAGAGCTATACCTCTGAAGGGCCAATACTAGGGCCTGCCTGGGGTGTGAACCGAGCTCGGGCCAGAGTGGCCGTGTGTGGACCACGGTCACCACGTCAGCTCCAGGGTCAGCCTCCTGTCCTCAGTCAGCACTGCTCCCACCATGGCTCTCACCAGCTCCAGATGCTTCCTAACCAACAAAGTGTACCTCAGACTCGGCAAGACACTTCAGACTCTGCGTTTGTGGTCACAGCCATCACACGTAAGGTTTATGATGGAACTGCTTCACATCTACATTTGCTCTGAAAACACTAAGCTCCCTGGCATCTCCTGAGCAGGTCTGTGGTTAAATGCTTTCTGGTCTCAGCTACCCCATCTGCACACGCCTCGTCAAGTTCCGGAGTTGGAGGAGTGTTAGTTTTGGACTTCCCTACTAATCTTCTCCAGGATCTTACATTTAAACTGGGTTGTCTCACAATGCACGCCCCTATCTGGAAGCAGTCAGATCTCATCCGAGTCATACAATCAGCTCATGGAGCATGAAGACCTGAAATGTCGCCAGCACCTTGGAATGGACTTGCTTATGGGAGACCTACAATTCCCTGCACTACACTGGAGCCTTAGCAGTGACCCTCATGGAGACGATAGCATGTCCACTGCACCCGCTCTGCACTCTCACACGTGGGCGTCTGGCAAGGCTGCCACTGGGGTGGTGGTGGGACAATTGTCCCCGAAGACGTCCACTGGGGCCAATGTGGCCATGACCACTGCTGAGTGTGAGTCCTGGAAGAGAGGCATCCTGAGAAGGGTGTGCAGAGACAGGGGCTTCAGAGAGGGCATGGGGCACCCCCAGCACCAGCAGGGGTGACCAGCCAGGGTGCTGATGTACCCATCTCCCTTTGAGGGTGGCTGTGAGGCTTATGAGAAAGTAGATGAGAAGTAGGTGCGGGGGACACTGAACTACTGATTCCAGACAAGGGGTGTTGACCAGGCTGAGCACCAGTGTGTTGGCACCCCCACTTGACTCTCCAAACTGTGAGAGCAAATGGTTCACAATGGTCCAAGGGGGTGAAACAAGTCTTTCAGCTTCGCGCAGCCCCAGATCCCCATGGTGGGAGGGCCAGTCCCAGACTGGCCATACAGAATTGGACTCACTGAAAAGGTGTGTGATTATTTCCTGAGCCAAGGTCCAAACAAGGGCCTGTGTCTGAGTGTGTCAGCAACAGGGTGGCCAGGGAAAGTGATGAGAAGCAGCATCCCCCTCCGCGGGGTGGGAGGTGCCCCCAGATACCTCAGATGTGGTGCTTGGAGGGTGAGGTTTAGCTTTAATTAGTAAACCAGCTGAGAGCTGACTCCTTAACCCCATCATCATGATGCTCCTACCCCTAAGTCTACCTGGCATGCTCCACTATTCATTATTTAAAGTGAAAACCTTCTTATGGCCTGAGTCCGACAAGACAAAATGTTCACACCTGCGGGAACAGAAATTGTGTTGGTGTTAACAGCTACCGCCCTCAGTGTCTGGGCAGAGAAGCCCTGCCTGCCCCCGCACACTCACTCCCCGGCAGACCTCCCACGCTGGGTCCCTAAGACCTGTGGTCCCAGTGAGCAGAGTGCTGTCCGTCCGCAACCAGGAGCATGTGCAGTGCTGCCCGCAGAGCCGGAAGCTCGTGGTGTCGGCTTAGGCAAAGCAGGCAGAGATAGTCCTCGGTCACGGTGCACCTAGACAGGTACCAAGACCTACCAAACGGTTCAAACTCAGACAAACAATGACCAGTTTCCATGAAATATTTTTTATTGATTTCAAAGGAGAGAGAAACGCATTCTGCATGGCATGACTGTGACTCTGATAACAGTATCTCTGCACAGCTATGGAAGCACGCAAGTAGGCGCGTGCGCACACACACACACACGCAGACACTCGAGACATGCTTACCTGACAACATTGCAAGTCACGGACATTTTCAGCTAATTCAGGGAGACAATTAGGAGTGAAGACAGAAGACACCACGGATTGACCCCATCTGCTAAGAGAACAGCCTTCTCCTTGCCACACCTTAGAAGGTATGACCCTGTCCTCTGCTCAATGTGGTTGGGGAGCCCTGGCTGAGACCCCGCGTCCCAGCAGTGGAGCCTTGTCCCAGTGTGAGGGGCGCCGAGCTGGGCTACTTTTCACCATAGAGAGTACTGTTCAGCTGGGTCAGAGGGACACAGGCCTCCCAGCTGTCCCTCGAAATAACATGCAGGGCAGCATGTGACATGACGGCGGCCTGGCCTCTCTGGGACAAGTCTGGGAGCACACAGGACAGAAGGTCCTGGAGGCGGAGCAGGCTTGGGCTGTGCTTGGACGCCGTGCAGGGGGCTGGGCTGTGGGCTCTGCGTGGAGACCCCTCCAGGTCCACCATCCACAGTGCGGGGTGGAGAGGACGATGAGAGAAGGCAGGGGGTGCAGGCCTCCCCAGCTCTGGACACGGGTTCAAAGCCTTGTCTCCACCTGCTTCTTGGGTGTGAGCCACACAGTGAAAACCCACTGGCTCCTAAGTTCAGCAGTGAGGGGCACTGGTAACTTTTCCAGCAAACGAGTCGTGCTGAGTAGGTCACTCTCCACCTCCAGCCCCGGCAGCCGGCCTACGGACTGCTCAAAGCCCCATGCCCCAGAGAGGCCTCAGGATGGAGGCAGGGCCAGGGAAGACCCTGGCTCCACATTCCCTGGCCCGGTGACTTCAGGCAGCAACACCCCCAGGCAGTGTGGGTGCTCAGCCGGGCTGGCTGCTGTGAGGGACATGACGCCCCTCAGGCTGGGCCTGTGCCATCAACACGGTGCAGAGACAGCAGAGCACCCTGCCCACCTGGCAGACACTGCACACACCACAAGCCTGTGACCTGCCCACGAGCACTTGCACCGCATCATGATTTAAGTGTGTGAAGCGGCTCAGGGAGGAGTGTGGCCCAGGGTCTGGGCGTCTGGCCGATGTGCAAGTGGACAGAAGACACACAGATACCACTGGCAGATGAACATCCCAGGAGAATTAAAAACACATATACCAAGTTAAACGAGCTGAGACTTAGAAGCCTTTCAATCAAAGTCTTGAAACGTCTTCTCCTACTGTGGGTGAAAACCTGCCACAGGAGCTGTGGGGCACCCCTCAGCAGTCAGCCTCGGGAGTGTGGGGGTAGGAGTGAGTCCACCCTGTTAAGTCACCCAGCGTGGTCACCTGGTGGTTGAGCAAAGCACTCCCACCCAGGCCTCCCTGTGGCCGTGTCACCCGGAGTGCCCACTGCGGCCCCCACCCAGCACGGCACCGTGTGTCAGCTCCTGTCTGGGCTTCACTGGGGAAGTCTCCTTGGTGGCCCCCGACCACTGCCTCCCTCCTCCATCCCCACTCCTGACTCATCCGCCCCTGCTCTCCCGGGGACTGTCCCATGGCCCCAAGCCTGGCTAGTCCCCGGCTCACGTGACAAGATGCCCTGGGACAGAGCCACGAAGTCTGCAGGTGGAACTACAAGAGGGGCTCCGATGAGGCTGGAACGGTCTCCCTGCCCCACTGGACAAGCACTCTGTGCGTGCCCATCCCCGTCTATGCTTGAGCTAGGCCCCACGAAGGCTGCCGCCCTCAGGACTGACCAGAGGCTCCTCACGGTGTCGGGTAGCTGGCTTCACGACCATCACTGCAGCATCAGGAACACGGTGTCCAGGGACTGGCCAGAGCCTCAGGAGCTGCCTGCCAAGAACTTTGGCCACAGCCCTCCCAGCCATCTGTCAGGCAGCACCACTTTGGCACGAGGAAGGGGGACAGCCCCCCAAAGCACTTGGCTTCTGACACGTGTTTGGCATTGAGACAGTCTGTGTGTGGTGCTAGGAGCACAAACCTGTGGTTATGGGGACTGACAGGACTTTGGCGGCACAGCTGCAGAGCCCACCAGGGGCGAGCCCCCTGCAGGGACCCAGCCAGCACAGGTGGGCACATGTGTGCATGTGGCTGTGGCAGGAGCATGGCCATGGACACGGAGATGCCAGGTGCAGCGGGCCCCTAAAAATGCCAGGTGCAGCCACCACCCCTGAAGTAAAGTACTTCAAGAGCCCCGAACACGTGGTGGACTCGGCATCTCTGAGGGGCCATCAGTCGTGAGGGCATCATGGCCAAGGGGACGCTCCCACATTGGCATCTTTCTGTGAAACTTAAGTCACATCAACGTCTCAGGGTTTAGAGGGCCCTCAGAGACCACGTCCCCCTTGGAACCACCGTGGCCCCTCCACAAGAGATCAGTGTGTAAGTCACGCTTTGACACAGCATTTTGTAAGGAAGGAGCAAGCAGAAAGAGGCCCACTGAAGGTAAAACTCGAGCAGCAGGTTTCAAAGTGCCTATTTCTAGAGCCATTTCCTATCTCACTGCCATTTCCTGCATCTCCTCGAAATGAATCCCCAAGACGAGGAGGAAGAGCCCGGCCGACGTCCAGAGGGAGGCAGGACCGAAACGCCAGACCTCAGCCCACCCTGCACTGCCCCAGCTCCTGCGCGTCAACACCTGCTTACCTGGCGCCAGGCAGGCTCTAGGTGGACACTGCAGGCTTGGCCCTCTGCACAGAACTCTTTAAGACAATTTACGCCTTGACAAGGTACCTCCACAGTGCCCCTCCTCTACCCTGGAAGTTCTGCAGCCCAACCTGCTTCAGCCCTGCTCCAAGTTCCACTGCCGAGGCAGGTCTAGGGGAGGCTTGGCGTCAGCAGGAGGGGATGCTTGGGGTCTGAAGGCTGGTGCTTACCTGGCCCCTCAAAGGGCAGCAGTTTGGAGGGGATGGGGTCAGTGGCGCTGAGTGGGATCAGGTAGAGGTCCTTGACGTGCCGGCTGTTGTTGGCCACGACGCCAAAGCGGTCACGGCTGCTGAAGTAGGAGTAGAGTGAGATATAGGCCACCTCCTCCTCCTCAGTCGCGGGGTGGAAGCGGATCAGACAGAGCTCCTGGACAGACAGGATGGGACCATGGGTCTGTGGCTGCTCGGAAAAGCTGCTGAGCCTCAGAAGCAGCTGCGAGGGAAGCAGTGCCCAGTCCTGCTGCCCAACACATGAGAAAAACAGGGCGGTGAAGGAGCACAGGCCCCACACTCAAGACTGCTGGGTTCCATCTTGGTCTCGGAGGAGTCTCTTTAAAATTATTTCTATTTATAGTCCCAGGGGATCTCGACACAGATCCCACCTCATGGGGCTCTTGAACCGAAGGGCTCATCTGCGTGTAGGGCCAGCATCTGACACAGAGCTAAGAGACCATGAAGCATGTGATGAGCTGTCTGCAGCTCTGAAACCCAAGGGCTGAACTGGACCAGGGTCGTCACCCTCTGTGACCCCAACAAAAACCAGAGCCCCTCCAACAAAGAGCAGCACACATGCAGACAGACACATGGCTGGGTCCACATCTCCGCTGGCCGCCCCGCCGCTGCCAACGCTACTCCAGCAGCTCAACAGTAAGGAAGCCAAGCGCCCGTGTTTCTGACCGACTCAGCAGCACACCCATCACAAAGCTCCCACCGCCATGCTCCCCAAACACACCCTCACAGGGTGGCCAGCTGTCAGCTGGATGTGAAACATTCACCTGGAAACACCTCACAAACTGAGACATTTCGAGTGCTAACAAACCCCTCCTTCCTCGGGCGCAGCGACCAGGCCGCGGGCAGGTACCTTGGACACTGAGGATTTGAGCTTGCCGATGTAATCCCACACGGTCTTTGGAGCAATCCTCCCGCCAATGTGAATCGTGTCGGGCAGGTCCTAAACGGAACAGACTCTGATGAGTGGCCAGTAAAACCCTGGCGGTCGCAGAGAGATCCCAGACGCCAGATCCACAAGAAAACGACAACTGTTCCAAACAAAGTAGCGATCACGCAGTCAAACGCTGCTCCATTAACTAACATCCAGGCCATGAATGACCAAACCCAAGGATGGTACGAGGACAACCGGCTGCTAACTAGGGTGACGGCAAAGCATTTTAACGTTCTCTTTTAAGAACAAACATACAGAGTAACAATCAGGTATGATTCAGAAGTGCCTGAGCACTCTTGGCTGAGTCTGAAATGCTAGTGCTGTTTCATTAATTCTGAAAAACAACGGTGCTGTGTGTGTGCCCCTGCACACAGGCAGCTGGGCACACGCACACCCACCCAGGTCCTGTACAAGCTCTAGTGGAGCAGAGGGAGGAGGAAGATGAGCTTCAGCTTTTTCAGGGAAGATGAAGGGTCTGAATTCTCACCACTGTGCGAACTGCATAATCTCCGACTTAGCCCAGCACAAACAACCCCTATTTTGCCTTTAGAGGAGCTTGTGAATCCAGACACTCAAGAGGAAGACGGTCACACTTCTGACTCCAGTACAGGATCAGAGTGCCTTGGAAAACAGGTATGCTCGCGCGCGCGCACACACACACACTTCTCTCTTGGTTCACATTTGACTCCAGTCACACACACACACACACACACACACACACACACACATAAACTTCTCTCTTGGTTCACATTTGACTCCAGTCACACACACACACACACACACACACTTCTCTCTTGGTTCACATTTGACTCCAGTCACACACACACACACACACAAACTTCTCTCTTGGTTCACATTTGACTCCAGTCACACACACACACACACACACACACACACACACACACACACACATAAACTTCTCTCTTGGTTCACATTTGACTCCAGTGAGGAATCAGAGTTCCTTGGGAAACAGATGTGTTCACACACACACACACACTTCTCTCTTGGTTCACATTTGACTCCAGTGAGGAATCAGAGTTCCTTGGGAAACAGATGTGTTCACACACACACACACACACACACACACTTCTCTCTTGGTTCACATTTGACTCCAGTGAGGAATCAGAGTTCCTTGGAAAACAGGTGTGTTCATGCGCGCGTGCACACATACACACTCTCACACTTCTCTCGGTTCTAACCTCACTGAGATAATCAAAACATCCAGAGACAGGATACGCCTTAGTGACAAACTTGGCTACGCTTTGCATGTTAATAAATCCTTTCCAAATGGTGCTGAGTCGAGACAAGAAGAGAGTTGTGTCTCCTTCAGGAGGGGACCGGGACTCTGAGATGCTGCAAAACAAAACCACAGAAAGTAAGTGAACCTTCTCTCTCTGCCCAAAGAATTGCCAGTATTTACTTAAATTGTGTGAAAGTCATGTCTGACTCTTTGCGACCCCATGGAACCCCATTAGGCTCCTCTGTCCGTGGAATTTTCCAGGTAGGAATACTGGAGTGGGTTGCCATTCCAGGCAACCTTTCCTTCTCCAGGGGATCTTCCCCATCAGGCATCGAACCCAAGTTTCCCGCATTGCAGCAGACTCTTTACTATCTGAGCCACCAGGGAAGCCAGACTCTTTACCATCTGAGACACCAAATACATCCTGGTCAAAGAAATATATACTGCATAGGCAACAAAAGCAGATGGCTCTAAATTTAGTTTTTAAGATCTATATCTCTAAGAGGATAACTAGTCACCCTAAAACCGAAGCTTCAAAATACGCCTTTCTATGAAACAGAAAACTGAAGAGAGCTGCACTTCTGGGTGATTTCAGAGCTGAATGACTGTCACTCATCACTGCTCTCCCTGTTCATCAGAAAGGAAGGACGCAGAAGCCGCACCTGATGCTTGGGGACGGCGGCACAGACAGGAGATATCTAGGCTCAGGGGACGCGGATGGCTTGGCCAGGATGGACTTGGGCACCGTCACGGAGGGTGGCACTGGCTTTGGTATGTCTTGTCGGGGCTCTGCTGGGGTGGTGCCCTCCGGGTGGGTTGTTGCAGGAGTTGTGGCCGTGCTCGGCCCGCCCAATGCAGTCCTGGGGTCCCGACCGGACATCGTGACCGTGGTGAGCACGCTGCCACCACCAGGGGTGGGGCAGGGTGGACCTTCCAGGGCGGGGGCCTCAGGCTGGCTATCCTCCAGAGGCGCTGGGAGGTACTTCCCCTCTAAGTGGGTTCGAGCTGCACTTTCCAGGTCTGGCTCCGAGGCATTTTCAGGCGGGGTTTCAGGCGCCACATCATCTGCCTCGCTGAGAACCGGCTCAGGTGGGGGGCTGTCGCGCTTGGACTTGGACTCTTCCTTCTTGACAGAAGTTGACAACTTCTGTTTTTTCGGAGCTGGCTCCTCTTCCGAGGATGGAACCTGACCTGGAGAACAAGAGGAAGGCCTGCATGAGAAATCCCACATGGTGGAGGGCGAACTCTAGCCCCTGACCATCTGACTTGACTTGAGCCCAAGGTCAGGAAGAGGTTCTCCAGTGTCCCCAGGCCCGCTCACCCGTGCAGATCTTGCAGTTCAGGTCAAAGAGGTGCGCCCGGTGCTGGCTGGTCGTGTCCTGCAGCATGCTGCTGAAGACACCCGGCAGCGGCGCTGCACTCCGCTCGGGGGCTGCCCGCACCGACTCTTGCTGCTCCTAACACACATCAAGCGGCAGAGGGATCACTTCTTTTCCAACCCATCCCCAAATGAACAGCACCCATAAGAAAGCACCCCACATGACTAAGGATCACTGAAGAAAGAAAACAGGACCACTGGACACAAGAACTTGAGGAGCAGCAGAACTCCACACACTTGCTTAAGGTCAGTGTCCTCCCAATAACTCAAGCACCCCGCAATAATCTGGAAACCCCAAAGGCGCAGGTGCTTACATCAGAGTCTGACACTGGTGGAGAGTCTTCCATGTCGGGTACGGCTTCCTGTTTAATGGCAGGCTTCTTAGTCTCATTGTGCAATTTCGTTCTGGACTCCATCACCTAAAATGAGAAAGACATAAAGCCTTAGCCCTTCTTACCCAAGAGGACTCGCCTGCACCAACAGGCTATTAGTTCACTTCTAGGGGGTAGGGGGTGGGGGGTAGGAGGCTTCTGGGCCTCCAGTCGCCGCTCCTGCCAGTACTCACGGGCTTTGTCGTTCGCTCTCTCCACACGGAGAGCTCTTTGGAGACCAGTTCTTCTGGCTTCATTCTCACCAGTTTCGCCAATGAGATTTCTTCACGCAGAACTCGATGGAAAAGTCCCTATAAACAAACAGGTCTCATTCATGCCTTCAAAATCTCTGCAGGTCTGATTCTAAGACACTAGAAAGGATGTGGAGACCACAGCAAGGTGAGTTCCTTCCCGGAGGCCCCACAGCCAGTTGAGGGCCCAGACAACAGGGGCCCCGAGGTGGGCAGCCGATTTGTTGGCCTGCTGCACCAACCCTGCTAGAGATCACCTCACAGAAAAGTCGAATGAAGAAGGTACAGAGTTAAGAGGTAGTGCAGGCAGGCAGGAGCCTGGCCAGGTGAGTGCCTGGCTCCATGAGGACAGTGCACCGCTCACCCATAGCCGCTGCGGGGAACAAGTGCCCTGACTGCAGGCCTGGGCAGCACCTGGCCAGGGCTGTCCCACTCCTAAGGGTCAGGCACACACCTGGTTTTTGGGGTCCTTGAGGTTGAACATGAGGCTGCGGTACTTGCTCTTGTACCGATTGTCCGTGACTCGGAACAAGTTAAACATCTCCTTCTCGATGAGCAGCGCGATTTTCCCTACTTCATTTTCTGTCATGATTAAGTCATCACTGTCATTGACTCTAGAAGGAATGAAAAAAGCTCCCCATCAACTGCTGCACTTATAAGTGACTTTATTTTCTGGGCTGCGCCACGTGCCATTCGGGATCTTAGTTTCCCAATCAGGGATTGAACCCAAACTCTTCTGAAGAAGCGAGGAATCTTAACCACTGGACCACCAGGGGAGTCCCTCGTGTGACTTTTTCAACAGTGGGGCCACCATGAAACTGCCACCTTTTATGGGGAAAACCATCCACTCTAACAGACAAGAAACAGTGAAACAGCGTACCTTTTCCACAAGATCTCCTTCAAGGAGCGTCTTATGTTCTGCCGAATCTGTGAATTTGGCTGTGATGAAGCGGGGCTCACGGGGCCCAAGCGTCCCGGGGCTGGAGAGGCCAGGGGAACTGAGGTATTCCCAGGCTTCCTGACAGCTCCCACAGAAGCAGCAGAGCTGGGGAACTTTCTGGAAGCAGATGAGGCGGCAGCAGCCACCAGCCCTGCCTGTTTGGCAGGGGGAGCACTGCCTGAGGGGGCGGTGGTGGCCGAGAGCCACGGCCTCTTGGGGATGGTGCCCTTGAAGCCGGAGGGCGACTTTCTGACAGTGGGCTTGGCCACTGCTGTGTTTGCAAAAGGGGACTTCTTTGGAAGGAGATTTCTGCCTGGGGGTTGTCTGCCGGCCCCTGAGGACCCTGGAGGAGCCAACTTCTTCGCCACCACCACAGCCGTCTTCTCCTCCATGCGTCTGTCCTCCTTCACAGCTGCAGAGGAGAGAGACCCGCTTAGTGAGGTGGAGGTGTGGGGGCCCCACACAGCATGTGCACCAGAAACCAGCAGAGTTAACCAGGCATCACTCTGTGAGACAGACTTAAAGAGAACTTTTAAAGTAACTGTTAAATTCACAAAAGGAGTGTAAAAAGGACTACCAGCAATAATTCTGATAGCGACTATATACTTCGAGGACAAATGCTTTATTATTAATTAAAACTTTTCCTTCAACCAATAAGCCCAGTAAGCTGTTAAAGGCTAAATTTAAGCAGCTAACATACGTTGAAGATTGAAGGGCAAATTTCATTTTATCAAGAAAAGGTATAATTTCAAAGACCACTCTCATAGAGAACTCCAGTGCAATTTTTGGTAAACATGAACTTAGAAAACCTTTCCAGGATGCAGCATACTCTTTAATGCATACTCACTGCCCCCACCCCCAAAGGCTCTGGAAGTACTAGCAACTGTCCATCCCGGGGGTAAGGGGCTCACAGGTGTTCATCATTCTTTCGGAAAGTCAATTGGACACGGTAACATTAATGAGACACACGATTCTGGCAGAAGACTGCAACATGGGGAGGCCAGCTACTTTTAAACCAGGAGCCGGGTGGCAAGACCAAAACACATTCCCATCCACATGCCTCCAGCTGCAGCTTGTTACTGGGTAAGACAGTAGGTTTGGGCTTTTAACCCAGACAGGGATGTGGTCAAAATCTAAAACAGAAATCTTTATGCCAGTACTTCATGCTGACAGAGTATACCTAACCCTGTATCAGACCAAGAGAGCTGCACCTGCAGGTAAGCAAGGCAGGTCATTCTCAGAACCAGCCTGTCAGGATTAAAATCCAGACCTAAAACCAGCCCAGTCACTTGATTTTTTTTTTTTTTACAAACAGTCCCTTGGTACTGGGTTCTGTGGCCCACTCCCAGACAGCCCCGCTCCAGTCCACTGCCCAGAATGGTTGGACCCAGACGGGCGGAATGGGGGGAACAGGCAGGCCCAGGGTGCGAGCTGGACAGCATGGGGACACAACCTGGGGCAGCTGGTCATCTCACATGGGACCAGTGGAGAGGCCGCCTGCCCAGGTGCAGATTTCTCAAATACCCACGGCATGGTGGGCCCCCAGCACCTAAATGGGAGACTTCAAGATGTTCCAGCAACCTTCCCACTTTACCCAGAGATTAGAGTCACCAATTTGTCACCCGCTGGTGCTTCTTGCAACTGTCCTAGGGAGACCCAGGGAGAAAGTCCAGTGAGGGAGGTGAGACCCTATCTGCAACTAAGGCTTGACTCCACAACAGCCCCAAGGCATTCACAGCCAACACCCCGCAGGGCCATCCTGGCACAGGGTCAGAGCACTGCCCTCCAGGACTGCCCTGCCTCCAACACTGGCAATGCCAGGGCAGAGAGGGTGCTAAAAGCCCAGGGACTGCAAGTTTTTTCCACTTCATAGTTTAAGTGAAATTACTTTCTAACCAAGTTTGAAACAGTGTTACTATGCACACCCAGCACTTTTTAAGAGTCGGGTTAGAGACAGTTCACTGTCATCAAGCAACAATCTTGACTTCCAGTCTCCCACTTTCATCTCACAAAACCTGATTCATGCCCCTCATCCACGGTGTCCCAACCACTAGTCCTGTGTCTGCTGGCACCCCCCCGTGATGCTGTCTAGGCCTTCCCAAGACCACCCGCTCCCCGTGGAGGGCCCACTCATGCTCTACATCTGCCCTGCTGGCCAATACCCACATCCCATCAGCAAATCAGTTAATACAGTAAAACCCGGGGACCTCACAGCAACTAAAATGAAAAATTACATTTCTGTGCGTATTATTTCATCAGCTCAAGTTCATGTCCCTAAGGGAGTTGCCACACCTCAGTACATGGAAACTCTTCACCAGCTCAGACTTGGCTAAGAGGGCCTGCAGCACCTAATGTACAGACTGCTAGAGTTTAGGTTAAATGAGACCGGTGGAGGCCCTCTTCTTGGGGAAACGGAGCAGAGTGCAGCAGGATGCGGTCCCAGATGTGACCACCAGCAGGGGATGAAGGAACCAGCCCATCAGGATTAAGATCCAGACCTAAAACCAGCCCAGTCACTGATGGTTTTTTACAGGCTTCACTGAGATTATTTTTAACTGCATTTTAAAGTAATTCCAAAAAGGTAGCCTAAAGTGCTTCCAGAATCCTCAAATGAGGCACCTGTGATAGGGTCTCAAATCCTGCCATTGTGGCATCTACATTGTTTCAGGTGACAATTCCTATTAACTTCACATCCTTCACTCTTTAAGACCCACGCTTGTGCTATCTCACCAGTGTGCTCTCACTCAGGGAAACAGAAGTCAGAGGCTTATTTCTGGGCCATTCCCAGTCCAGGTGACTGAAGTGAGTGACCTGCTGTCCAGGAGCAAGTGCAGTAAGTGAACATCACCTGAGAACTAGGGGACAGCTTTCCCGAACCAGCCTTCAGCTCTCTTGGAAAACTAGTTGCCTCTGGCTTTTTTAAAGTCACCTTTCATCCTGCCTTCCCTGCCTCTCAGAGTATGTAGGTAGATGTAACTAGTGTAAATTAGTAAATATGTGGACACTGGTGAACCTTAACAGCTAGTTGTCTCTGTCCCCCTTGTCCATCTGGCCCCACTGTCAGAGACGTGGGCTGGTTGCTGCTGGAATGGCAGCGACACCACACAGCACTGGAGTGTGGCAGTGACAAACTTATTTCTGTGTACAGCTTAAATTGCACCTGCCAACTCTTCACCCAAATTCCTCCTAGCTGTTACTGTGTGTGCACCGTCAAAGAAGGGAAGGAAAGCAGCAGCCCCAGGGCATCGTGGCTCCAGGGACGGCAGACCCCCACAGTGCTGTCAGGAAGCAGGGGGGACTATCAGTTTGCAAGTTGGAAGAATAAAGCCCCCTCCCCCAGGAGTGTGCGCCCAGTCTGGGTCATCCTGGGGTCCTGCCTGCAACAAAGAGTGGCCGGAGTTCCAGGCAAGGCATTTCCTTGGGGAGCAGCTACAGGAGGGAAAAGCTGCCCGGTGGCCTGGTCACTGCCCCAGATGACGTCGTTTCTGCTGGGTCCGGCCATTGGTTTGTACTGGAAATGAGTTGTTTGTGGTGAAGCCCGGTAGGAACCAGGCAGGCCGGGTTCATTCAGGGACCAGCAACATTCTAATTGGCTAATTTCCCAATCAGCATGAAACCGGAGGCCTTGTCACTCGGCGAGGCGGCTGTGGCGCTACGGCTTCGCTGGCCACTGGGTGGCACTGGTGGGCCTTGGTGGGGACGGGAGGACACAGGCACGGAGGGCCGCCCTCCTTGGGCAGACAGTGCCGTGCAGCTGCAGCAGGACGAGGCAGCAGCGCTGGGGTGCCCGCGCCCAGTCAAGGCTGTTGCAGGGTGGCTCCTCACAGGGCCCGGCAAGAAACCCTGAGCGACGGCCATGGCTTTATGCCTCTTGTCCTGCCCAGACGAGGTGCCAGTTTACCCTAAAAGCCCCTAGATATGAGGCTTAGTGTCACAATGAAAGCGGGGTACAGAGGAAGCACAGGCGGGGGGCACTTCTCAGGAAGCATGGGCTGTAAACGTCAAAGGAATTAGGGCTTCTGGTGTGACCAGGCACCAAGCAAGACTCACCACATGGTATGAGCAGAGGACCCCCTCCCTTTCCCCCCTTGCCCATTCCCACGTGGCCACAAACCTGCCCAGACAAGGCAGCTACTGCCCAAGGATCAGGTAAGGGGACCAACCAGGACTTAGAGGCCATAGTAGACCTGGCGTATGGACTCCGCACACTGTATCAGCAGCTCTATTTTCAGCTCAGCTTGGCCATGTATGAGGATGCCTCTCATTTTAACTTTTTGACTCCTCCTGGTGTGAAAAACACCATTTTGCTTTTGTACCTTTGCTTAATTAAGTATTCTTCAGTGAATCTCTCCTGTAGTAGTTGTAATGCTTACATGGGGGGGGGGGGGGCGTGGGGGTACAGAGAAAACTCGGGAGGCCTGAGCTCTGGCCCTGCACTCTCACAGCAGGGGTCTGTCTGTATGTGGATGCATAGCCTAACTGTCCTCCTTTGGGGCCAAAGTTTGTCCAGGTGGACTTTTTTCTCACTGATATCCAGTATTTGAGCGACTTACACCTTGAGAGGTGCATAGAACTATCCATATAAAATTTGCAAAAAACCAAGTACACTTCCAGAGGCAAACAACCCTTCCTTGTTTTAATAGTTTCACATACAGTATTTTGAAAATAAAATACTGAATGATTCACAATGGGTTGGTAATGTATGAAAAAAACAGTCAAAGTCACCCCTTCAACAGGAATCACTAGGATGACATGGGACGGAGGCCATGGGATGCAGTGTTCCCGTGTCCTGTCTGCATGGCTAGTGGTGGTGGTGACCCCCTCCCCAAGACCCCACCAGGAGCAGAGCTGCTGTGTATCCTGAGCTCCGACCCTGCCAACAGGCACTCCTACCACTTTAATGAGGTTGTTTTCACTCGTCTGTGCCTAAATCACCTACAGCTTTAAGAACCATGATGGGGCCAGGGGCAGGTTGGACGCTTACTGCCCCCACCCTGAAGACCCCTAGTCCCCAAGGGTGGTGCTCAGTGGAGCCTGTGGCCCAAGGCACCTGCTGACCCCAAGGGTTAAGCGGCAGTTACCTTGGTGTTTGTCCTGTTGATGCCTCCCGGTGCACGGCAACGCCCCAAGCTTCGTTTACATAAATTTAAAGTGGAAAACTTTCTTATCGATCTTCTTAGCTTAACTTCTTTAACTTTCAGAAGGAAGACTATAACTATGTGCACAGTAATGTGCAACAAACAAACATCAAGGACGTTAACTGTTCAACTTCAAGTACACCCGAACCTCGTGTACCACAGGGGAGGATTTACAGCTGCATCTTCAAAGAGGCCCGTGGACTCGATGCCACCTCAGGACTCTGCCTCGGGCTCGTCTGCATGTGTCACAGGAGACGCAGAGCCCCACAGGCCACATGCTGCAGGCCACAGAAGAGCAGGCATGGTGAGCAAGACCAGTCCTGCTGGAAGCTTCTACCCCATCCCCTGGTGAAACATCAGAACTACGGGGGGCAGCCTGGGCACACCTGAGGGTCTGTCAGAGAAAACATCTGTGCATGCGAAACCTTCCCTGCACTAACTTTCTGAATAGCTGACTATTAAAAAATCAAACACTTGGAAGAAGTAAAATATTTAAAAAATACCAAAGAATGTCAATGACATCCAAAAACATTCCAACTGTATAGGTGACAAAAAACAGCCATCTTGGTGAACCCTGTATGAGAACAGGTTCTGACTCTCAAAGTGGGGGGAAAAATGCAGATGTGCAAAGCTAGTTTGTCACCAAACACATTTTTGCCACTATCCTGGAAGAGACGGATAAAAATGGCTCATGCAGCTGATAAAATATGTCTCTCTGAGTGGGCCATCGCTACTGACTACTCTGCTTTGGGAAGCTCATCTTCTCTCACAGTCTGTGACAGGTGTCACCCCTGTGAAACCAATCCCTGGGTCCTGGAGCCCACGGAGCCGCCACAACTTGGGAGACTGGACACGTGGCTCACGCGGGCCACGCTTGTGTCCCAGCAGGCTGCTCAGCATCACTGGACCTGGTGCACAGGTTCTGCCAGGGGTTCCCATTTTAATTCTCAAAGCTAAAGGAAACTGCAGAAATCTCATTTTTCATTCAAAATTTTGTTCAAATCCCGTGTTTGTTCAAATCACTTCGGGGCCATGGAAGAAGCCTAAAACATGGGGAAATGTTCTGAGTCTGTCAGAGTTCCACTTTCAAATTCTAACAAACCAGGGACACTTCAGAAAAAACACTTCAGCCCTCTCTGTGCCTGGATAGTACTGAGAAGTAAAGAGGAGGAAATGGAGAGGAAAACTTGAGTTGCAGAACTATGAAAACATGAAGAAACATAATTTGGGGGAGAAATAAAAAGACAATTGTTTCCCTAAGGAAAACTGTACAGAAACTCTGAAAAACAACATAAATACCAGAGAGCAAGTACATGTTACTCCCATCACCCCGAGGATGTGAAGGGCTCTACGTCCATGGGGGCAGTAGGTCAGAGCCCTCATGAACAGAATGGGCTGCCCCTCACCCACAACCCCAGGCCGGGACCAGCCTGGGAGAGGAGGTTCCAGAGCACAGCCGGGGCAGCACGCTGACCACCCAACTGCTACCCAAGACCTGACCTGGACCCAGAGCCATGTGGACAACGCCCTCTCCTGATGACTGTCCTGGCATCACCTGCACCCAGAGAAAAGTCACAGCCGAGGCTCAGGTGGAAGGTGAGGGTCCTGCTGAGTGTGTGTGCAGGGCCCTGGGGAAGGTCCGCAGCCCCCGCCCTGTCAGGGGGTGGTTTGGGGAAGAGGCAGAGGCACAGCTGCTACTCACCGAGGCGAAGTCGGGTGTTTACCAGCGCCCTTTTACGCTCCTCCCAATCATCTTTTGGGAAGATGACATTTCTGGGATAACAAAAAATCATCAGAAGCAACTAGCCCAACTAGCTCAAAAACTAGCCTTATGTAGGCTTGAAATTGTGGCTATGCATCCACGTGGTTCTGAGCCATAAATGTGCTGGGAAAGTCAGTGAGGAGCTGATGCGCAGAAAGAAAAGGCAGGGCAGAGGGGAGAGAAAACCCCGCCTGTGAGCAGTCACTGCCTCCTCGTGGGCCGGTCTCCCCACCTCCCCACCCCTCCACCTCAGTCTTCCACCAAAAACCCAGAAGAAAGAGTTGGGGGACAAGTGCCCACCCCTCCTGTCTGTCAACTTTCCTTACTTGTGGAGCGCCCTACAGCTGACTCCTAGCTCAGAGCCTGGCGGATTCTGGTTGATAGAGAAGGAAGTTGGAGAGAAATCAATCACCCAAGTTTGTGGCTACACCCCGGTCTATCTTTTATTCTGTCACATGCCTAAGAACCAACCAAGAGCAGTTAGCACAGGATCTGAGAGAGGCTGTTCCTCGCCCGCTCACAGCTGGGCAATGGTTACAGTTAGGTCCAATCCTAAGCCCTGTAAAGTGCTACTGTGTAGAGGTATACCTCTACTGTGTTGAGGTGCTATAATTTGATGGAAATTTGACATGTTGTTAGCATGAAGTTCTTAGTTCAAACAACCTGAGGTGTATTGAAACTCATTTTAATACAGCAACTGGTTAATATTTAACCACTCACTCCTAATATCCGAAAATAAATAAATATATAAAAATATATATACATACACATAGTTATCATCTTGCAGTTTACTTGCAAATTCATTTCTTAGGTCTTGGGTCATTTACATTCTCAAAATGCATCTAGTAATGCAGTTTTCCAGCCACATTATATCCAGGAGGTCCCCCTTTGGGGGAAAAGGCCCAAGACTGGGCTGAAGGGAGGCAGCACTCGCCTGTAATCTGCAAACTTAGGACCACTTAACCTTTTGGTGCTTTCAAAAAAGTTGCAAGAGTTTAAGAGCATAAATTAAAACTGAGCACAAAATAATCTCAATCACAGAATACAATGTGCCCTGGAGCAATTTAAGCATCCAAAATTTAATTTTGGAGAATGAGGTTGAGAAACAAGAACAGAGGAGAGTCAAGCTGCATGATCTCCTCTGGGACTGCATGAGTCTGTCTGACCCATCCAACCCCGCTCCCAGGAAGCAGGGGAGGAGGGCAGGGCGGGACTCCTGGTCTGGGTGCTGCTCCGCGCAGAGACGTCGTGCTCACTTACCTTCCAGCACAGGAAGCGGGCCAACGGCCTTCAGGACTGGCGTGTGTATTTGTGTCGTGTGTAGTATGTGAATTGGACGTGAAAAAAATTCCAGTTTGGTCAAAAATAATTTAACTCCCGAAAATCTTACTTCAGCTGAAAATCAGCTACAACACTACTGTGCAGTAAGAGATTCCCACAACATACAGAGAAGAGAGGGTCACGTGTGTAGGGAGCAGACTGCATGGCACAGCCCCACGTGGAGAGCTCCCGGCGGTGGTGGCACCATGGCAGACTCCGGCGGACCTTGGGGGCGGGCTGAGTGCCCCACCATCAGGTTCTGCTGAAGACACTATACATACTTACCAGAGCCTAATAATAAAGAAAGCGATTAAAGACATCAATGGTCAGAGGTGAACATTCAGCCATGAGCTGGTACAGCTTTTTGGAAATACTGACAGGAAGTCCCGACAGACTAAGGAAGGGTGCGCCAGGCTCAGGAGGCCTCCTGGCCTCGGGCAAGGGCTCCGATCTCTGCAGGTACAGCACCACACATGGCTAGAACTCCTAGCTCTGAACAGGCCCAAGTGCACGGCTGTCCAGAAAGACCAGGAAGGGTCCAGAGTTCCCCCTGGGTGATACATACATTTATACAACAGTGGCGGCCAGGGGGCAGCAGTCTGTTCTGGCTTTACTGCATTGTAATTGTGGTCGCTGGCCCAGGATGGAGTGCTGCTCTCACAGGCTGGCTCCTTAGTGAGGACCTCGTTCCTGGGAGGGGCCACTGCCGCCTTCTTCACTGCGTTTTCCTTCTTGTCTGAAGCCAGTCTCTTGTGCACAGAAGAGATTTTAATGCCTGCCTGGATAATCAGTAAAGCCCCAATCACTAGGGAGATCAGAAGTTAGCCTGCGCTCATTTTACTCGGCGGTGCAGGCCGGGACACACTCAGCTCCTGGGTCACCCCAGCCCATGACCTGCATGGGCCACTGCCCTAGCATCCTGCTGAGGGGCCAGGCTGCCAGGGTAACAAGGGGCTTTGGGGCGAAGCAGTGAAAGAAGTGCGAGCACAGCAGGCAGCGCCCCCGTGTGACACCGCCCAGACAGGGGCTGTGTGCACAACAGCACGTGGAGAGGACAAGCGCACCAGTGACACCCCCTGCACCTCCCCCACACACTCAGTGTGGGTACCCTCAGGGCCCGCTTCCCAACCCCGCTGCCTACACAGACTCCAACAGGGAACACTCGCTCCCAGGAGGGCTGATCTGCAGGGGGAGGTACTCTATGCAGCCACTGGCTTCTGTGTTTCTGTTAGTCCCTCAGCTAGAGGCAGAGGAAGAAAACATGACAACACGTGCCTCTTCGTAATTCTGACCAGAACACTGGTGGGAAAGGCAAAGGGTGCATGCAGGTGTCTGGGCCTCTCTGGGCCTGTGTACCTTCCTCTCCCTCAATCAACCTACCAAGCCTGGCACCTCCAGGCACTTTTGGTTTCAACTATGCAAATGGCTGGTCTTGGTCAACTTACTTGAACGCTACATTTTTGAAGAACGATTTTTTCTGGCTTTGTCTTGAGCTTTTCTTTTGCTTTGGGTTTCTGCTCCTTCCCTGCACTCAGGAAGCGCATGGTGGCTGCGGCATGCTTCAGGATGCAGTCGTTGCTGCAGTAGACCGAGTCGGGCTGCGCCACGCTTGAGCACCCAGGGCCGATGCACTTGGCAGCACCAGGCGCCTCCACGACCTGCAGGACCAGACACGGGTTCAATGTACTCACCCACTGGGCAGGCACCATGCTTTGTAAGGTTACTATTTACGGGGTACCGAGATTAACGCCTTTAATCATGTATGAATGATTATGCATAAAAATGTATCTGTTTATTCAAAACACATAAACCCACCTCTCCCCTGAGAAAGGGGTCAACCACCCTTCAAGCCCTGCACGGTGGGCAGAACTTTCAGAGGACTTCTGCTGCACACTTCTCAACACAGCGGGATTTCACACCAGAATTAGGTTCTGTCATTGAGCGAATGGGCATGGATTTTGCCAGTTCAATTAAGATACCAGGCAAGAGACTTTTGAGTTAGTCCAAAAGGTTTGACTAATCAGGTAAAAACCCTCAAAAGAGGAACTGAGCCTCCAAAAGAGGGAACACTCCACTGCTGGCTCTGCTGGGAAGGTGCCCAGGCCTGGGCTCTGCAGTCAAGGACCTCAAGCAATAGTCAGGACACCCAACCACACATGGATCTCAGAAACAACAGGTCCAATATCAGTATGCCACAATTGCCAGGAACATACTTTATATGCTAAGTTACGTGAAAGCAGACTGATGAGACCCCAGCCCCACTGACACATGGAGATCAGCCTTGTAAGACCGAGGACCCGGCTCAGCTAGGCCTGGGTTTCTGGGGTAATGGACGTTTATTGTCTAAGTCACTAAGTTTTGGTCACCTGTTATGCAGCAGGAATCTGGAAAATGACAAGGGCTGAACACAGCTGCTTGTGGCCATGATTACTAAAGCACATTTTAATGGTCAAAACTAATAATGTATGTGACATATACATCAAATGTACTTGAGCAAAATCTTTTTCCTCAAATAATGTACTTAACTGACTTCCCTCCACAGAATTCAAGTTCGACCCAGAAAAACACACTTAAGCTTATGTGCAGTCTCAAACACAGTAGTAAGATGATGCTCCCTGCTGACTTCCATTTCTATTATTTTTTTCTTAATTACCAGTTATTCTCATATTTCCACTCAGTGCCTCCTCACACCCCCAGGACAGGGTCCAGCCCTCAAAGCTAACTCACTGCAAGGGGGTGATGGCAAGGGTGCTGACATGGCCACCGCCAGGCCCCCTGCATGTACAACACCTTATAAGAGATGGGCCATGATGGTGGGGTGGGGCCCCAATTCAAGGAAGGCTTGGGGTGAAAACACACTCTGAGTACAACACTCGTGAGAGCCTGAGACAGTTCTCAAGATGCACAGAAACCATGGCCCCTGGACAAGACATGTGTGAAAAGAGCTGAGAAAGGAGAAAAAAAGAGCTGCAAAACACTGGTGAGTAGGGGACACCATCACAGAGGGCATATCAGGCACAGTCATCTTGTCACCCTGAGGAGCTGTGCGGCCACCATGGCTGGCCTTGGCATCTTGCCTTGAAGTGGGGACAAGACTACTGGTTTTCTCAACACAGGGCAGGCGATACAGGTGCACACGTGCTTCTGTGACTCGAAAGTAATTTTCTTAATACATGCACTTTAAGCTCAAGATGCAGGTCATGAGACCACTGAAGACTAATTTTTTAAAAAAATTATGAAATACATTAAATCAGTAATGACAGCACAGGAGACAGACACAGTTAACAACAACAACAGAAAATAGAATAGGCTATACTGGCCCTGAGCAGGTGCATGGCCCCAAGAGCCCACAGAGCCCAGCCCTATGCCAATCATTATAGGAAAAACCTAACTTTATCTCAGAAGACAGACTCTTTCAATCTTGATGTTTCTGCCCAAGGCAGTTGAGGGCTTACAGTCACCTCTACCATCAGCCTCAGGAAATAAGTACTTACGGGCTGGAATATCTTGAGTTTCTTCTTGCCACTTGGGTTTGTAGCTTTTTCAATTCTACCCTTAATTCCCTGGTCTTCACTTGACTTCTGCTCCACGGTTCCTATACTGGTGAAGTCTGTGCTGTCGGCACCCAGGGGTCCTGACCTCGTGTCCTGCATGTCTGTGGCTTCTGAGCTGGCCTCGTCCTGCACCTGCAGGATCGTGCAGTTGGGGCAGATGTAGTCTTCCCCATTCCTCTCCAAGAGCCGCCCTCGAGCCTCAGAAATGCCCACACAGTCACCATGAAACCATTCTTCACATCGATCACAGCAAATCATAAACCTGAAAGAAAACAACGGTCAAAGTGTTAAGTCGCTCAGTTGTATCCAACTCTTTGCGACCCCATGGACTGCAGTCTGCCAAGCTCCTCTGTCCATGGGATTTCCTAGGCAAGGATATTAGAGTGGGTTGCCATTCCCTCCTCCAGGGGATCTTCCCAACCCAGGGACTGAACCCAGGTTTCCCACATTGCAGGCGAACTCTTTACTGCTTGAGCCACCAGGGAAGCCAATGGTATCAGGAATGAAAAGGCAGAGACAAACTCAACTTTAAACTTATCAATAAGTCAAATTCCAAAACTCTTTAAAAAAAAAATTACAGAAACATGGAGCATAAAGAATGTTAGTGTGCCCTTCTCTCAGTTCTATTACCATTATACATTACCAAATGTACATCATCCTTTTCTTCGAAGGCACCCTGCCCTGAACCTCAAATGCCTGTCCACAGAATGGCAGCCACGCCTTTACGCCTGCCTAACTACCCAATGTCCACACTGTGCTCCAGTCACAGCCAGTCCAAGCAGTGTCCTGAGGGCTCTCTTGGATGGCAGACCCACTCTGGTGCAAGCCATCTCACCCATTCACTGCCATGGCTGGTGTGACCAGGCAGCCAACATACCACACCAGCCACCTCCTGCCAAGGGCATGGTTCTGGGTAGTGCCCGCCCACTCCACTGGTTTCTTTCTGACAACGACTTGCTCATCTTTCCCAACGAACAAGTCGCTCATTCAGGCCAGCTTAAGGCTCTCTTAAGAGAACAGCGAAGTCTCTGGCAGTTTCCCTGGCTCTGCCCCCCAACCCTCCCCCACGACCCACCTGTTGTTGTGAGGCTGGCGGCACAGGCAGTATAGGGCGCTGGGGTCGTACACCTCACACTCCGGCTTGTGCCGGACCGAGTCTGCAGCTTCCTCAGCTCTCCCTCCCGGGGCCACTCTCCCATCCGGTCGGCCCTCTCTGTCCTCTTTCGCTGCCTGGGCTGCAGCCCCCAGGTCGCCCTCAGGCTCCCGTGAGGAGGGCAGCGAGCCCTCCATTGCATCACCCGCCTGGACGTCCACGGTCTCAGCCGGGTCCTCCTCCCGCCGCTTCCTCCGCAGGCGGTTCTGGATGCCCCTTGTGGGCCGGTCTGTAGGCTCCTGCTCACGCTTCTTCCGCAGGCGGTTCTGGAGTTCCTTCAAGGTCAGTCCGTCACTGTCGCTGTCGGACGTGTCATCCTCGTCCTCACCCTCTCTGGCCTTCGCCGAGGAGGCCTGCCGCTGCTTAGCACCCGTGGAGCTGGACCTGGGCCCGCTCTTCCCGTCTGAGGCGCTCTCCACACTGCCCTCAGAGGCGGTCTCCGCATCTGTCGCCGGACAGGACGCTGGCTCCCCGGAGTCCTCCAGGGACGCGGGGGCGCTCCGACGGCCGCGGCGCCGCACGGTGGTCAGAAACTCCTCCACCCGCTCCGTGCGCTTTGGCTGCCGCCCACTGCGCCGCAGAGACGGGCTCTGCTGCTGCCGGGGCGACGGCTCCAGGGTGTCCGCCTCCGCATCCCCGGCACCCTCGCGCTTGGCGATGGTGGTCCTCCGGAAGCCCCACGTCTTCCGGAACTCCTTGCTGGTAGGCTTGATGGCTTTGGGCGCCTCCTCACCACTTGGGTCACCCTTCTCATCCATACCTGACAAAGAAACACAACCAGGCCACGTCAGGCATCAGCCAGGGCTGCGGTCCGGGCCTGACACCCATCAGCTACGAGCAAGCAAAGGGGGCACTCCCTCACACATGAGGAAACCCTCCCTACAGAAAGCAAAAATGATTCTACAGTGCAGGAGGATTCAGTTACGAACCCCATGCTCATGAGGAAAACCCAGCGAGCAAACTACATCTGTGAACATGTCCCTGACTGCTGAGGACAAGCATGTATACCGGAAGTCGAAGAGAACGAGGAATTGGGCAGTGGTGCTGCCAGGATGGGCCAGGATAAGGCAGCAGGGGTTCTCTGGCTCCCCGCAGGGAGACATGGGCCCACCTCCCACCTGGCTGGCTCCGGGCCCAGAACTCTGGAGCCCCAGGTAGTGTGAGACATCCATCACCCAACAGGGGAAGGGTGGAGATGGGATTGTCGGCACCCTGAACACTCAGCCCTGCTGAATCTGCCCAGATTCTAGAGCCGAGACTGTGTCGACACAACAGGGGTCACCAAGCTCTGCGCTCAGGTCCGCAGCAAGGACACTGAGCCAGATGGCACCTTGTGTCTCTATTTCTTCTCTCTTCTAAAAGGTTATTAAAGGCTCCGGTTTGTGAAAACTTCATTCTTATTTCAAATGAAAAAAGCCTGAAAACATACAGTATATACCTTAAGAATTTTTTCCCCAAGCTGTACAGGCTTCAGTTACATTTAAATGCTAATGACAACTCAGATTTTATGCCACGTTCCATCCCAGGGGAAGGACTCGTACAGAATGAAAACCTTCAAACAGAAAACACACAAAATTCAAAGTCACACACCATGGAACTCTCTGTTTGGTTCCCACCAAGTGGTGTCACCTCCCATCCCCCATCCAGGCCTGCAGCCTCCCACTCTGGGCCTGGGCTCACACTCTGTGACATCAGCACCCGTTCTGTGACACTGCGCCCTCAAGGGCCACGCCACTGTCCTGGTCACCCAAGGCTTTCTGCAGGAAGGACTCTCCTCTACAAGATACAGCCCTCACCATCAAGAATACACGTCACTAAACTAAAGGAACATTCAATCTAATGATTGATTAGACACTCTTGGGCTAAAGTTTAGAATATTTCAAACAAATATTAATGGTACACCAGTTTTTATACATATATAATGCCACTTCTGAAATAAAAACATGACATCAAAACTTAAAATTGTGTTGTTGGCATTTAACATACTATCAACTGTGGGAGTTTTGCAAAAACAAACACCTGTGGTTGACAATTTGTTATGTAAGTGAATACTGAAACGTCTCTGGTAAATAACATTTGGATGACAAAAGACGCATCAGTACATCTCTGGTCAGTAAGCTCTCAACACTACTGCCATTGTTACCTGCCCCACACAGAAGCATGGGCACTTCTCCCAACTTCCTAAACCCAGCACAAACAGGGCCGTTACAACCTCGTGGCACAAGGAAAGCGCCAGGCCCCCAATGCTGTTGTCGTCAGCCACTGTTCACAGATCACAAGGCAAGTTATCTTGAGACTGTGTCCACGGAGTAAGCTCCTAAAACAAACAAACAAACAAAAAAAAACAAGTTTAAAGATCTAAAGCAACCAGAACTAAAATCACATTTAAGGAAAAAAAGGCACAAAACTTTCCAAGCAATCTCGTAAGTCTACATGATGTGACCTACAAAGACATTTGTCAAGTCCACAAACATGGCCCCCTCCTCTAAGGACTTTTTTTAAAAAGGGAAGATGTATACTTTGACTACACGATGAAAGCAGGGGCTGGGACAGGCCATAGTTGGCACCCTGGTGGAGAGGGAGCTGGTGGTCAAGTGCAGAGGCCTCAGTGGGCGGGAGGATTTCAAAATCAGTCATTGGTATCAGCTGCTTCCCAATTACAACCCTACTTCTGATGGACCCAGGCCAATAAAAACCAGAGGGAGAAACAGGAACAAAACATGAAAAGATGAACAAGAAAATTATACATGAAAGCAATTATTTAGAAATTCTTAACACTGTAGCTCTGTTGTCATTTTAGTTAAAAATCTAATAAAAAGATTTCAGAAGATTAATGTTATAATTATTGGACATCCCTGTGGTAGCTTATTCTTTGTGTATTTATGCATTTAAAGAACATTTCTCCTCCAGTCTCCTCAATCAATCATCATACCTAAATGCTCCACAAACACGTTTTTGTTTCTAGGTAAATCCTCAGTATTAACATTTTTTAACACATTTCACATTCTATACCCAAGACCAGTGCCTGCACCTCGCCTCGCCTCTTCCTGGCTTCCTCGCCTCCCTCCAACTGCCTCCCCTGTAACTGTGGTCTCCTTAGTGACCTCAAGACAAACATTCCATTCCCTCCTTTTAAAGGGACAGGGTCCATCTCACTCTGGCCACCCCCCATTGCCAACACCATGGCCACTGCATCTCTTTTAAGTGGTAAACCCATTTCAAAATGAGAAACTTCTCAGAAGGTACTGGAAATAATTCTTTTATATTTCACAACAATGAAAAAAGTAAAGAAATTAGGATGTTCTCAGGAAAAAAGTTTTTAAAATTTATGCTAATCTAAAAAAATCATGCCTTTGGATTTCAGTTCTGAAAAATCAGAAAAGGAAAATCCAGTTACTTCTGTTAAGTGGAATGAAATACTTAACTCAGAAAAGAAAATATAATTTTAGACAATTTGATTCATTTTTCTTGATTTTATACTTGCAAAATCAATTTCATGATTTCTTCACAAATTCAAACATAAAATTTCAGGTCATGAAACAAAAAAGTCTATCAAGACAAAAGAAAAACAAAACCTCTAAGATCAAGGCAAGTTTAAAAAAAAATTGTTACGTTCCTAACACAACTTAAAGTAGGTCCACATACAACAGCAGGTCACCAAACAGTGGTCACACTGTACCAGCAACAACTACTCCAGAGAGGAAAAGGACGGTAGGCACTCCTAAAACTGGGAAAGAGAAACCCAGAGGCGAACACTGGATACACTAAAATGTACAATCTTAAAGTTTCTAAGTGCAAATGTCCTCTCAGTTGAAAACGGTTCCATTTCCTACTAACTAGACAAGCAAATACCAGTGAGAAACCATGGGTTCTGCAGGACCTCCTGGACATCAGCACCCAAGGACAAGTGGAAGCCCACTTCCCAGGCAGCTCTCCACTCCAACTTTTTGTTGTCGAGGCCCCGTGATATCCCTAAAACTTGAGGACCCCAAAGAGCATCTGCTCATGTGGGAATGTATATTTCCAAAATTAAACCCAAGACAGACTTTCAGAATTGCGGACATTCCCTCATACCACAGTAAACCTTGACAAATTGCACTTCCACAAAAAGCAGTTGTGACAGAAACCTGAAGCCACATCTGTGAACTCTGCACACCTTCCTAGGCTTACAGCCTAGCCATATAAAACTGTAAGGCACTCAGTGCATCTTGTGCCCATGTGCACACATGCAGAGCCCACAGACTGGCACATGTCATTAGCCAGTATGAGACACATCTGCTAATGCCAGCGTTCATCTCCTGAAACATTTTTCCTTACTGGGAAGCCATCAAGCTCATGGTGGCAGATAAAAATTTTTCAAAATTCTAATTTTCACTTAAGCTGGCATTTTTTCATCAGTAACAAATACTGTCAGTTGCTTTCTTCAAGACTCACACTGTGTATCTTTGAGAAAACACCTGCCACATTCCCGGAAAATGCAGTCCAGCAGCGATGCTCTGCGGGCACCTCTGTCCCCTTGGGGGGCATGCTGCCAGGAACCTCTATGCCAGTGGCACATGCCCACTGGTGGGACCTGCTCACAAGGCTGTGACCCTGGACAGGGTTTCCGAGCCTACCCTCCAGAAGGGTTTTGAAACATACCACGAACATCTGTAACATGACATTTCTAGTTGCTTAAGGACACGCTGGATCCATGTCAAGCAGTAACATGTATTCACACTTTAGGGTCAGAAAGGAACAAACATTTCCTTCCACAAAACTGGTCTAAAACCACCACTTAATTTTCCCTTCAGATTGTCCAACCCTTGAAAAATGAGCCGCCAGAAATGATTTTCTTAAGAACAAAAAACATGCTCTCAAACAACATGGGTGACACTGGACTCTACAACCAGGTACATCTGAAGGCTCAGCTTCTACAAACTTACAACATGCAAATAACCACACCTTGGTCATTTAAAGATGTTCAGGTCTATGGACTGAGAGTTCATTTCCGAGACACTTTAAGTTATAATATATAACTGCAATGAAGCACCTACTTTCACAGTACAACGACCAAACAGCTATGTTTCTCAAGAAGGTAACAGGCAAGCACACATCTGCCCTGCCCTACATGGCAGCAAAACAGGCTGGTCCTCGAAACCTCACAACAGCGAAGTATTTCCAACTACAGCATTACCTCATTACTCTGGGCTGTGCTAACTTACTTTATGGTTCTGCCAGGTGAGGCCAAGGTTCACAGCTACTGAGATTTCATGTTAAGTGTCTTCCGTCTCTGACTAATTCTGTGCTGTGGATGAAGAGGGACTGAGAAGATGCTGAAAGTTCTTTAAACTACCTACCAGGAAAAAAAGGCAAGCTTTCCCAATTAATGCCCCTTTCACTATTCTGTTTTTATTAACAGGGCAGTCACTACTGATGGCCTGCCCAGGGATTTCAGATGAGAAACACCCTGAAGGGTGGGTGTCCTCTGACCGTGGGTGACCCCATGCTCATCTTGACTCGAATGTACAGATGGCACTTCAGTCCTTCAGGAGCCCCGTCAGGATAACCCTGAGGTTACTAAAACTACCCTGAAGCAAAGGTGCCCGCAGCACGGTAAGCTTCTCAAGAGGTAACCACAGAGAGACATCTAGGAACAACCCTGCTGTTTAATATTTCTGAGGTGTTTTTGCTTTATAGGTAGGTATGTGGAGAAAAAAACAAAACTTTTTGCTTTTTTTAAAACCTCGCTGGGATCGACGTCTCCCTAGGCCAAGCTCCATGAGGTCAGGCCCCCAGCTCCCTGTGTGCAGGGGGGCAGTGGCCACTCCAGTGTCTCTCCCCAGTTTCTAGTGAAGACACAGGCTTGTGACCAGATAAGCCACCTGAACACATTGAGGTCACAGAGGAAACGAGGCTCCCCGTTCTCCACAGGGCCCTGCCACCGTGGACAAACTCCTGTGGTGGTCTGCACATCTGCACCCCCTGAGCCCTCACAGATGGGGTCACTGCCCTGGCAAGAGGCCCCAGAGCTCACCCATGGCCCTGCCACCAGGATCGAACTGCCCCAGCACCCTGACCCCAGGCCCCCTGCCCCTGGAGCTGCAGAAAATCAAGTCTACTGTGTAAAACCCCCTGGACAGCACTGGGATGGAGTGCCAAATGGGCGCCACGCCTCCCCTTCCCCAACCAAGACAGAGGGCAACAGTGACTGTGTGGTCACAGCTGGGACCTGGGCACGGAGTACCTCCCAGAACAGCCATCCATGCAGGCACCCCAGCAGCTGCTTCCCCTGCATCTCCAGGTCCCATGGCTGTTAACACAGAACCTTGACCCTCCAGCTCCCCACTGCCTGCCTATTGCTTTTGTATCTACAACGGTCCATCTGGATCCCAAGTGCATCTGGGTTGGCTAATCCCATGGCAGGGGCAAGATCCCACATCACCCACAGTGCCCAGTGCAGGCCCTGACTCTGTCTCACGGTGGAGGAGCTACTAGTTAGGGTCCAGTGGGAGGCTGTGGGTGAGGAGAGAACGTCGCACAGTAAAGGCAAAACACCCTCAGGTCAAAAGACCCGAGACCTCTTCACCCAGTAGGCACCTTGTCCGCACTCCAAGTCTCTCATTCCAGGCGGTCCACTGTGAGGGAGACGTGTGCACTGAACCCTCCTCACTGGGGATGGCAAACTGGCCGTATTCCACTCTTCCCCCAAAGCAAGGGAAGGGTTGAGACCCCCGCATTGTAAGACACTGCCTATCTTCTTAGCAGTAATCCATTCCCCAGCTGTTAAAGTTGAGACAACTGTCTTTTTCAATTCTCATTTCTCAACAAGAGCATTTCTAATCATGATCTGGGCAGAGGTTCTCAAAGTGTGGCCCCCCCGGACCTTCCAGCAGGCCTCCAAGGTCAAACGATTTGTACAACACTACTTAGCAAAGTGACTAAACAATAACACGAACGTGTTCTGTGACTTTTCAGGGGCAGGGTAGTTTTTCAGAAGCTAAATGATGTTGGCGTGATGATAGCTGGAATGTAGAAGCAGGCAGGAGAATCCAGCTACTGTTCCCTTGCTTAAGTCAGACATTTAAAACCCCAAGCCACCTTTCTCATTGTTTCTTATCTTGGAACATAGTTTCTACAGACTGTTATGTTATGTTATGTATAGTTATGTTAATATGCAGGTGTTTAATAGTATTTCTAAGTGAGGAAGTAAACTTAATGTCTCATTTTTAATGCCAACCATGAGAAGTATCAATAGACAAAACAGAAACAAAAGCCCTTGGGGTCCTTGTTAATTTCAGGTGTAAAGGGGTCAGTCTGAGAACTGACAGCATATACTTGACATGAAGGGTGATGTCAGATGGCTGTAAGACTGCAGGGCCGTGATGTGAGCCTCAGGACACCACCTTTCCAGGATTATGGAGAAGCACTGATCATGAAACTGCAGCATTCAGAGGGACTGCCGCCCACGTCCAAAGAGCAAGTGGTTGGGGAGAAACAAAGCATGCTCTCTCACAAGCATCTGCTTCCCGAGTGCAGCTGCAACTCATGCCACAAGCCATGGGGCAAGCACGATGCTTGGAGACCACGGACACGCAAAGTCCAGATCCACACTGTACGCTTCAGCTGGAATTGTCCTCTTTCTCTGAGATTAGCAGAGGCCAATGTCTAGGTCTGGGGTGGGGGAGGGGGAGGTGGTGGGCAGTGGGGCAGGTTCGAGCTTAAACAAAACAGTTATAACAACAGGACTGTCCTACTAATTTTTACAGATCCACACAGAACTTAACTTGATGCAACTCCCCGCCACTGCCACTGCTGCCCGGATGGGGACGTGCTGAGAAGACCACTTTACTACTAGAACACCTTGTGAAAGGGCCAACTCTTTTTAAATTACAACCTAAAGAGTCAATGGGTAGCGCAGTACTAACCTGTCTCGATGGGGCATCTCAGGGGGACCACTCCCCCTGGTGCAGCTGAGCATCCCGGGTTCTGACCAAGGGAGTCAGCAGTGTCCACCCTCAGTGACTACAGCATGACCCTCCCAGGTTAATGCCTAAGTCCCAGGGTGTCCCAGACTTCAATCCCAGCTGCAAACCTAACAGCTAGGCATTCTGCCCAGGCATATATAGACAACTATGACCTCAGTTTCCTAACAGGATACCTGAAACGACACAGCATCAAGTACCAGTCAGTGTAGGATAAATGGCAAGTTTATGAAAATGACAATGTCTGCTTGTCAGTGGTTGGGAAAACAGGCCCTCGTGAATAGTCTGTGAATATTTATTTATCAAGGGCCCCCCAGTGCTCAGCACAGAGCAGGCAGCATCTCTGTTCCCCACAGGGGTGGCTGCTTCATTGCGACCTGGCAGAGAGAACTAGGCAAGAGCAGGTGTGTGTGTTTATGAGGGTGCTCCCAGCATGGACACAAACCTATGACCATCACCAGGAGACCTGTTTGAAAGAAATCCGGAAACATTCACGTGATGGTGTTCTCTACTAAGACTGTAATGAGAACAGGATGAACCCCAGAGCCCCTGCCATGGAAAGAGCCCCACGCCCGTAAGTGGAACAGGAGGTTACATCCAGTTCCCAGACATACTGCCTACCCCCCCCCCACCCCCCAAAACCAAGCTCACAAACATGTCCACAGCCGTAACTGGGCTTCCAGAGGCTGCTACTTTCTGGGGTCTCTGCTTTCTTTATATTCTTGTATATTGTCTTGTTTTCTATGTATAAATTTATCTTTGCAACCCAAACACATTACAGCTGGCTTTATACTGGGGGAGGCCCCATTTACCTTCCTGTTGTAAAGGTATATTAATTATCACTTACACGTCTGCATCAGCATATGAAAAACAAAACCACAGCACCGAAGTATCAGCACCCAAGTCTGATACCCGTGTGAGAGAAACAGCTGCTTTACAAACTGGGCTCCCCATCTGCCCACAGCTGATAACCAACATATAACTTATGTTTGGCCTCTGTGTATGCAGACTGTGCTGTACCATATAGTACTTACTACTTAAAAGCAGGCCCTGTGCAAGTGGACCTGGATAGGTCAAACCTGTGTTGTTCAAGGATCAATTATATGACTCAAAAAGAGGAAAAAAACTAAAAAGACAGTCGCCATACTGTGCTGTGTGCTTAGTTGCTCAGTCGTGTCCAAGTCTTTACGACCCCATGGACTGTAGCCATACAAAACAGTGATCCACTCCTGGACATATATCTGGAGAAAACTCTAATTCAAAAAGATACATGCACCCCAACATTCACTGCAACACTATTTACAATAGCTGAGACACAGAAACAACCTAAATATCCACTAACAGATGAATAGATAATGCAGATGTGGTGTCTGTATGCAACAGAATATTACTCAGCCATAAAAAAAGAATAATGCCATTTATAGCAACACGGATGGACCCAGAGATTATCTTATTAAGTCAGAAAAACTACTTACAAAACGGCAATAAACTCAGACATAGAAAACAAAGTTATGGTTACCAGATGGAAGTGCATGCTTGGGTAGGAGGATAAATTAGAAGTTAAGGGGAAAAAAAAGGCCTGAGCAAGAGACTCCAGGAGGTGTGAGCACGTCACATCAAGTGAGGACTGTTTGGCCCGTCCCTTCCCAATTAGTATGTGCCCATTAACTGTTAATCGTGGAGATTCTGCAATGGAATTAACACACATTAGTGGATGCAGGCCATAAACAGGGTCATGTTAGGTATCCATTGTTAAAGACGCCACCCATCTAAGTAAGAAGTGCACAAAGGACTGTTTAAGGAAAGTTTTCTTAAAGGTTTCCCAAGGCCACCAAGTATGTGAGAAATCAGTCTGCTATTGGAAACAGTGCCATTTCAGGGACCAAGGATGAGTGAGTCGGCCTGTGAAAAACTCAACCCTGGTTCTCAGGAGCCAAGTGGAAGGAAGTCACCAGGGATCTTGGGACAAGTGTGTAAAAAAGGAAAAACACGTCCTGTTAACAGGAATATAAAACCACCAGAACCTGGAACATCTGCAAAACACATACGAAAGAGACCCAGTCTGTGGGCTGCCTGGGAAGGGGGTCAGCACCTCTGAGGCCTCTATGGTCATAGAAAGGCTTACAGTGTCAACAGCAGGTCCCACAACTCCACAGTAATAAAGAAGATGGGATCCCAAATTGCCACTCCAATCCATCCCCTCCTCAACACGAAGACAAATTCCACCTCACGAAGGCCCACCCAAAGTACTGGGCACCATGACACACTTCCTCACCAAGCCATTGTGAGGTTCACACAGGCATGTGTGCTGTGAGGGGCATGGCTGGCCAGAAAGCAAAGGTCACTGTGGGAACTAGCAGACAGTAAGGAGAGCGGCCAACTGCACAACTTTTAATTTGTGCCCTTTCTTATCAGAGCATAATTCACTTCACTTGAAACAACCTGAATAATCAAATACTAATAAAGGATAGTTCTTGGTGGGAAATCAGAACTAAGTTAAAGATACACCTTATTCCTAAACTCATTACTAAAATAAGTCTGCAAGAACACAACCAACTAGGAAACAGAATGCTTAGGAAGTGCGTTAGGCAAGGAGTTTCACAACAGGGTTGGGGCTGGGTCTTCGCAGGTAGCCCTTGACAGATCTATGCCATGTTAAAAGCTGGGAAAAAATGGGCCAGTCATACAGACAGTTATATCTATTCGCCAACCCCAAGTGCCAAAAAGGGCCCCAGGCTCCAGGTTACATGGCTGGTAACCGTCCTAGTTCCCTGTTGCAAGTCTCCAGGCCTGTGAAGGCCACCCTTCTGGTCTCTGCTACAGCCAGGGTGCTTGGCACACAGGATGCAATAAATATTTGCTGAATACAATGAGAAGTCTTCCTAAAGGTCACAGATCTTATTTCTTTAAAGTCTCCAGCTAAAGCACCTTCCTTGGAAGCACGTTGAAACCAAACTACATAGCTCTGAGAAAATCGAAGAACCTTTGTCTGGGGTTGGCCCAAAGGCTCAGTTAGAACCCAGGTATTCCATCTTGGGCAAGCCCAGCTTCTTGGAGGTTAGAACACAGAACAGGTACAGAAGCATCGTAGTCACTGAAACGAATGAGCACACATGAACTGCTCAGAACAGGGTCAGCCTGGGTGGACTGCCCACTGCGAACTGTTGCCAAATGGAGGCTCAACCTCCCCCATACCAACCAACAGATACAATGAGGTATGTGAACATATAAACACATTGAAAAGATCTTAACATCTGCCTTTCCCTCCTGCAAAATGCCCAAGATCATGAGGCTCAAATCTCATTCCATCAAGCGTACAAATTACACGGATGTTACCTAAGACCAACACACAAATTAAACAGTATCTTAAATTTCACTCACATGCTGTTGTTGTAAGGTCTCATCTCTGAGCTCATTGATTGGGGTGCTGGATTCAGAGCAGAAAACCTGCCCTGACCTCCAGGGTCTCCCAAGAAAGAACAGAGAGAAAGCAAGAGGGTGTGGGATCAGGACCCACAGGCCTGAGCCAGAAACGGGATGGCGGGGCACATCTCCCGAGGAAGATGAAAGTTATCCCTTTCTACTGTGAGGTCGACCAAAGGATAAAATACAACATAAATTTGAATCTTATATCAAATCGACAAGTGGCGCAATAAAAGCTACATATCTGCATTTTACGGCTAGGCACATACTCTTTCAAAAAATGAAACCCGATTTTCTGAATCTTTTTTGTTGTTCTTTGCTTCACATAGCATCAAATACCACACAACTGTCCTAATGTTATCCTTTACAAGGATAGTCGACTAGAAACAAGCGAAACAAAAGCGACAAAAACCACACGTTACGGTGGGGAAAAAAAAAAGACCGGCAGGGAAACTTCACCTCCCTTAAAATGTCTAGAGAAACTACCCTGGTTTAAAAAAAGAAAGGGTGGGGTGGGGTGGAAATTCAACCCTAGGCAGAATCATTTCCTCGGACCAGCAGCTAGACCAGGAACTTCTAGGAAAAAGCATCGCCCCGCTCTAGGGTCACCCCGCTGTGGGTCACCGGGCGGCGTCCTGCTGGCGCACTTCAATCCGTTCCGACCACGACCCGGCCCCTCGGACACGCCCGCAGCGAGTGGACCGAGCCCGGCCCCTTGGAGTGGACCCTGCCCAGCAGGCCGGCGCCCTCCGCCCCCCTCCAGCCCACGGCCCGCGCGGCCCTCCCTTCCCCCTCCCCGCAGCCGCCGCCATCTTCTCCGCTTGGCAGAGCGCGGCCGGGCGCGGGCCCTCCGGGGCCAGGCTGGCTGGCCCCTCAGGGCCCGCCATCCCCGCCCGTCCCACGCGGTCCCGCGGGCGGCAGCCCCTACACCCGGCGCCACGGCCGCCACTCACCGTGGGCCGCAAGTCTCCAGGGTTTCGCAGCCATTTCCTCAGAGCGCCGCAGAGTGGGCGGGCGGGGTTGGCGCCAGCCACCGAGATGCGTGAGGTAGAGGGGCCGCCCGCGCTCCCAGTGGAGGGAAGACGCCGGCCACCGAGACGCCGGGGGGTAGAGGGGCCAGTCATTGCCCGAGCAGCGCCCCAGCGCGGCGGGCGGAAGGAGGAGCCCGGCCCAGGCCCCGCCCCTGCCCTGCGCCGCACGGTGGCCGAGTCCAAGGCACAAGGCTGGCAGCTTAGGCGGCGCGGCTCCCGTCGGCCACCCTGGGCCCAGCTTGTGGCAGAAAAGGCAGGGACCCGGACGGAGGAGCAAGGCGCCGCGCTCCTTTCCCGCCGGACTGCGTTCCCAGATTCTCTGGAACTCGAGCCCGCTCCCTACCGGGCCAAACAGCTCAGCGCCGGGGCAGTTCCAGCCTCAGAGCACACAACCGGGCACACCTGCCTAGGGGGGATGCAAGGAAAGGGATCTGACAAATGATAACCCTCCACCTGGATTTTCTTCACTCAGTGCTAATATCAATTAACACCCCAGCACCTGTGCGTGCTTACTCGCGTTGGACTCTGCAACCTCATGGACTGCAGCCCACTAGGCTCTTCTGTTCATGGGGATTCTCTAGTCAAGAATACTGGAGTCAGTTGCCATGCTCCTCCTCCAGGGGCTCTTCCCAACCCAGGGATCAAACCCTGAACTCCAGCATTGCGGGCAGATTCTTTACCGTCTGAGCCACCACGGAAGCCCCCCAGCACCTGCCCCTCCCCAAATACTCAACAAACAGACCTCAGAGGGGAAACAGCTGCTACCTTGGAACGCTGGCCTCAGGACAGTAACTCCTTGGCTGAAGGCCTTTTGTCTCTATCACTGCCTCTACAGCTCCCTGCTTCCACATTCCTTACAAGCAGGAACCCCTTGGCAAAAAGTGCCCTGTGTGTAGTAAAGCTGTACCCAAGACCCTACAGAGGCCTGCCAGGTGCTTCCATAGGGGAGTACTAGGGGCCTGGGAGCAGGTGTGCTTCTAAATAAACATCTGGAAAGACCACACTGCCTGCCAGGCTCTCAGAGAATGCCCCTTTTCTTCAAAGAATTCCAACACAGCTTGTTTCTGTTGGTGTGATTCCATTAGGACCACTTCCATGGAATCTTGCACAGACTAACTTCACACTCCAACATCTTGACCGTCTTCAGGTTTGTCCCAGACGAGTGTAGTGAGTTCAGAAACATGACAGATTGAGTTGAAACTGGCTTGAACCAGCAGTATGATCTTGGGCAAGCTGTCTGTTGAATGGGACTCATGCTGGGGTACAGGGGAAGCTCCCTGCAAAAGGCTCCCTAAATGGGAGCTGGAATGGGGAAACCCCACCCAGCATCTTTGGCTGAAAATCTTTACAAGAAGCAAACCCAGCAGCAATGTCTTTCTACAAGGTGGGATTTTTTTTTTTTCCAATCTGTGTTGTCTTTTCACTTTTTTTTTAAATTATTTTAATTGGAGGCTAATTACTTTACAATATTGTAGTGGTTTTTGCCATACACTGACATGAATCAGCCATGGATGTACATGCGTTCCCCACCCTGAACCCCCTCCTACCTCCCTCCCCATCCCATCCCTTAGGGTCATCCCAGTGCACCAGCCCTGAGCACCCTGTCTCATGCATCGAATCTGGACTGGTGATCTATTTCACATATGATAATATACATGTTTCAATGCTATTCTCTCAAATCATCCCACCCTCGCCTTCTCCCAGAGTCCAAAAGTCTGTTCTTTACATCTGTGTCTCTTTTTAACTTGTGTGCAGCTTCAGGTGGGCACTGGGTCCTGTGAATGACACCGAGGATCGGGCTACCGATGGAACAGGAGGAAGCTCTGGGCAGAAAGCTCAGAGGACAGAAAGGAGACCCCAACAGGAAGCCCCACCTGTGCCACTACAGTACTTGGGTTGGGGGTGGCAGCTCAGGTGGGCGCTTGGGCAGCAGAGGAAAGGAAACTGCACATCCCCACCTACCCCTGCAACTGGCCTCCCTTTCTAATCTCCCAGCAGGAGCTGGCCGTGACCATGGGCTACAGGGTTCAGAGGCATCTGCCACCTGTGGGAGGAGTCAGGCCCTTGTCCTTCTACAGCCTCTTCAGGTAATTCAGTTCACCTGCTGTCACTCCTCACAGGAGCTGCTCTTCCCTGGTGAAAAAGGCATTTCTAGAACTGCAGTACTTTTAGTTGAAGTCTACTAGCTAAGAAGGGGCTTCCCTGGTGACTCAGATGGTAAGGAATCTGCCTGACATACAGATCTGGGTTTGATCCCTAGGTCGGGAAGATCCCCTGGTGAAGGGAATGGCAACCTACTTCAGCATTCTCATCTGGAGAATCCCATGGACAGAGGAGCCTGGCAGGCTACAGTCCACAGGGCTGCAAACACACGAATGAGCAACTAACACTTTCATTTTCAGCTAAGGAATACCTTCTCCTAACAAACTTACTTTAATAGCTAAACCCTGAGGAACAAATAGGTTTAAAAGGAGTCTCCAATTGTCTCAAATACCCCAAATACACAAATAAAAATCCTGAAGTTCAGGAAACTGACAACAACAGTGGTTCAGAGGTTAGGAAGCTAAGCAACCTTCCAGGCCTCAACGGGTTTCAGTCTTTGAGGAAAAGTATGGGAAAAGTACGATTGATGCATCCTCATCATGTGTGGACACCAGGTCCTGCCACCAACACCCATGAACAATTCTGAGAAAATTTATGAAGGCAGAAAAGCACAACTGGAAAAGTCAGCAATCCTTTTTAGAAGACCGTTTCCTGGTGTTCGGCCTCCTCTCACCCCTGAGTTAAAGCCCAGTGGAAAGCAGGGTCCTGAGCAAAGCACCCCTCTCTCCTCGTGGTCAAGTGCAACCCTGAGAGACAAGGTAGAATGTGTCAAGACCCTCTCCAAGGACAATTTACAACCAGATGAGGCAGCAGCCAAGTTGCTTTATTGTTACTCTTGTTCAGAATTCAAGGGTGAACAGGCTAGCACCCACCCTGCAGGCAGGCCAAGAAGGGGTCAGGAAGTTGGGGTCAATGGTGGGGCCCACTGCCTGGCCCTGGGGCAAGGTCCCCAGTGAATCTGGACCCAAACTCAGATGCAGTTCTGGGCTGGAGGGGAGATGTCTGGGAGAAGAGAGGAAACCAAGGGCCAAAGTCATGGTCCCCTTAGCTCCTCCTCCCTGGCCTTGGTCAGCGTTGGGTGTTTCTGAATAGCTAACGCATGTGCCCTCTAACCCCAGGGGCCATGGGCTCCAGGGCGCAGACTTCAGAACAACGCTGGTTACTCCTACCTTTCAGGATGGCTCCTGATACTGAGACTACTGAAATATTTTAATAAGTATGAGGCATAAGAACTGTATTTCCTTGCTGGCTAGTTTCATCTTGAGTCTCTGAAAGAACACACCAAATAAAAAAAGACAAAAAAATCAACTCCTTTCACAGAAGAGCGGTTTTGACAGAAAAGCAGTTTAAGAGTAGAGCAGACACAGCACGTGGGGTGCTGCCTCCACCACACTGTGCCTAGATCCAGCATTTCCTCACAAGCTCGTCCATCACACCAGAAGAGCAGGTGACAAAGGAGAAAGGCGAAACAGGCCCACAGATCTGAACCGAATTCCGAACGTGGCTGGTGAGCAGGAACAGGAGCCTCCCTCCACAGGGTGGGAGGGGATGGTCAACTGAGACAGGAAGGTCCCAGAGCAGGGCCGCAGCCGCCAGTCCTCAGACACAAGAACGCATTGACAAATAACTGTTGTTGTTTAGTCTCTAAGTCGCGTCGGACACGACTCCATAGACTGTAGACCGTCAGGCTCCTCTGTCCACGCGATTTTCCAGGCAAGAATACTGGACCTGGTTGCCATTTCCTTCTCCAGGGGATTTTCCTGACCCAGGGATTGAACTGGTCTTCTGCACTGCAGGTAGATTCTTTACCATTGAGTTATCAGGGAAGCCCTAAGTAACTGTACTGGCTAAATTTTAAGAGATTATTTTTTCCAAAATTAAAATACTTGAAAAGTGAAAGATTCACGAAAGTCAGATCTAACAGTGGCTTTTGGGATTTGTCCAAAAGAGAGAGAAAAAAAAAACATGTAATTTCCTGTGCTTGCCTGGATCACAGAAACTAAATGGTGAAAGTGAGAAAAGTGTATTTCAAGGAAATCTCAACAAGAATAACACAAGTCGAGCTATTAGGAAATTTCAAAAAGATACCCAAAAGGTTTTATTCTTAAATTTCAACAAATCAATATAGGAAACCAAGAATGTTGTCTTTTACAACTATACATAAAAATGAAAAATCTTGGGATTCTGTCCGGCATACAAAAGTTCCTCTCATTCCGATGGAAAGTAAAAGCATTTAAAAGAGTAAACATAAGAGGATTTTAAAGTCATAAAAAGAAAAAAAAAACAAAATTTGGCAAGTGTTTTTAAAAAGGAACACATGGTTATCAATTGAAACAATGGCTCATCTTTATTCAGTGTTCTATCTCCCATATCAGACATCTGATCAGAACTGGGCTCATGCAAAAACAAACCAACCAAAACCAAACAAAAACAAGAAACCCCTTAAAGCATATACAGATAAATTTTCAATAGCTGTGCACATATATATTATAGGTGTTTATATACACACGTGCATGTGTCTGTATCTATACCAATGTAATTATCAAAGCCCTCTCCAGGCAGGAGGGAAGGAAATGGAGAGTTTCAGCAGAGATGGTCTGCAAACAGCCCACTGACTGGACAGGGTAGGTAACTGCCACTCGAGCTTGCTGCCTGTGCCCCACTGTCCAGCCCAGCCTTCAACCCACCCCATGTGTTTTAGGTAGCACCAATGCTGGACACAGTTTATGTTACATCCTCTGCAGGAATTAAAAACGCAAGAAAAATATTACTCTAAAATATTACTTTACCCATCGAAAGCAACTGATGACATAACCAGTGCTTGCTGGTTTAGTCATATAATCCAGAAAGGGAAATACAGTCCAGCAGGGAGCGGGAGGGCGACCATCTCAGACCCCATGACACATGCTTCACAGGGTCTTCATTCAGCTAATTCATCTGGATACATGCAGCGGAACTAAAGAGTAAAAACAGTCTTCCTTACTCCTTTCAACAGTTTCAGGATGAACCTGAGAACAAGACCCTGAGTAAAGTCAAAGCTATGGCACTTGACCTTTTGGAGTTTACTGCCCACTAGTGGTAAGGACATCTAGCCATTACTGATTAGACAGCATCACCAACTCAAAGGACAGGAATTTAGGAAAACTTTGGGAGATAGCGGAGAACAGAGGAGCCTGGTGTGCTGCAGTCCATGAGGTCAGTAAGTGTCGGACATGATTTAGCAACTCAACAACAAGAACCGATAACAATTCTGAGCAGCAATGTCCAATCAGCTTATGCCTTACTCTGAAGAAGCAGGTTTGATTTACCAAATTCCCTGGAAAGCAGGGCTCCAGCATTCAGGGGTTTGACTTCATGCTTTGATGGTTTGAGAGTAAGACAGAAACACCCTCCAAAACACTGTGGTTCTGTAAAATGTGCCTGACACCTGGTCGTTGAATAGTCCAGGATTTGATTAAAGGAGGCAAGGTGTATTTTATTCTCAAAACACATTTCACTTTAAAATAATTCTTGCATGCTCCTTTAAAACTAATAAACCTTAACAACTCTCCTTAAAGAACTGCTCAACTTCCCTGGTAGTCCAGAGGCTAAGAATCTGCCTGTCAATGCAGGGGACGCCAATTTGATCCCTGATCTGGGAAGATCCCTCATGTCTCAGGGCAACTAAGCCTGTGCACTACAGAGCCCACACTCTGCAAGAGAAGCCACTGAAATGAAAACCCTGCACACCTCAACTAGGGAAAACCCTCAAGAAGCCAGAAACTAATAAATTTTTTTTTAACAAGGGACTGCTGATCTGTGATTCAGCGCCATTCTCAACTTCTTCCGCTCTCATTCCACCCGGACTGCTGCTTCCCGTCCTTTGTCCATTTCCGCTGAGACAGCTTTTAGCGAAGGTCTTCACCCTCACTCACTCATCTGTTCCTCCACATTCTCAACAAGTATCTACGGAACCCCTGCCACACACTAGTAAGTTTCAGCTCTTGTGAGGGTCACATGTTGGTGGAGAACTGTGACACTATCAGGCATCAATGACGTAGAATGGTGTGCTGAAGGCAACGAAGGGATTGTTCAGGGACCAGGGGAACACAAAGCGGTGGAAGACACTCTGCTTGTCCGGATGGTGTTCCCACTCCTAGGCGCCTAGGAGTGCTGCACACAGACCCATCTTCTGAGAGCCCAGAGGAAGTGCAGGGTGCTGAGGATTTCAGCTGCGCTCAGTCTGCACAGGCAACTGGGGGAGTCACTGATGGGTGTGAAGAGGGGGCCAAGGACAAGAGAGATGACCCTGCCTGCGGTATGGGTTTCAATAGGAAGCCAGTATCTGGACAGAATTAAAGCGGAGCAAGACCACTTCTGGGGGTGTGGGGCCATTAACCTATGACCCGCAGAGAAGGCGCAGCTGAACCTTCTTTAGACTGGAACACCCTAGCTCTTTAGGGCACCAATTTATGCTTGTGCACCCTTGAAAAGAATTTTAAAAATCTGCACCCCTCACCCACTGTAAAGCTGGTGTGTAAAGTTGTTCAGAGGATTAAGTGCCTGAAAAGTATGTAATTGCAGACACACTGTATTTGCATTTTAAATAGATTAGGGCCAAAGCTTTGGACTTGCAGATTTAGCTCAGTTCACTGACGGTAAATTTCCACAATTAGTCGTCTTTGTCTAATCTGTTTACCAAATTGCACTTACTTTCTGCAACAAGTCCCACTGCATTTCCACGCAATCACACGAAACCATCTAACCCTGACTTTTAACAGGAAGACACTGGAGTTCATCGGATGGAATAAAGGGCTGTCCCTTAATTTCCTTCCCGAAGGATTCTAAAATCTTTTAACTTGACTCTCCAGCAACTGGAAAATGGGGACGACAGAGGATGAGATGGTTGGATGGCACCACCGACTCGACGGACAGGAGTTTGAGCAAGCTCCGGGAGTTGGTGATGGACAGGGATGTCTGGCGTGCTGCAGTCCACGGGGTCGCAAAGAGTTGGATACGACTGCGCGACACAACTGAACTGACCTGGAAAATGAGACCCTGCTCTGACGTAATCTGTCCTTTTCTCCCGTGGACGCACAATAATAACCGAATAAAAGCGTGAATGTCTTCCTGCGCCTCCGCGACCCCGGCCGCAGGGCAGGAAGATCCCCCCGCTCCTCGAGCAGCGGCCGCAGCACCTCGAAGCCCCAGTTGCACGGGCCTGCGGTCCCCGCCCAACCTGAGCGCGGATTCTGAACCACGGGCGGGAAAGACCGCCGGGCCCCTGGGAGATTCCCCGAGGGCAGGTCTGGCCCTGTAGACTTGTTCTGGAGCGAGCTGGTGTGCGCTTCCCGCCGCGGTCGCGTGCCCCGGAGCCCACCCCAACCGTCGGAACTGAGAGCTCCCGCCGTCCGCACTCGGGCGGCTCCTCCCGGGCCTGCGCGAAGGCAGGCACCGGGTCGGGAGGGTCCCCTCCTCGGGGCTGCGCGGAGCACCGGCGCCTGTACCCCCTCCCCGCCCCATGCCCTCGGGCTTACACAAACGACGGGAAGGACGCTGGGACCTTAGCCTCAGTCTAGATGTCGCCGTCCCGGCGCGAAGTTCCCCTACAACGACGCCTCCACGGCGGCCATCTTAGCCAGAGGCAGCCGATGCCTTTTGACTCTCGCGCCAATCCGTAGAGCGAAGGCGCCGTGAAGAGAGTTCTGCGCAAGGACGGAAGCTGGAGTTCCGCGTTTCCGGGCGGCCGCCGCACCCCGCCCCCTCGTGAAAGCACTTGATTGGCTCCCGGCTCGCGACCTCGCGATCTCGCGGGAAGTGGCTGAGGGGGCGGCCGCCGGTGCGTCTGCCCTCCCGTTCCCCGCCCCCGCCTCCGCCTCCGCCGCGGCCCCCGCCTCCGCCTCCCAGACCCCGGAGCCGCCACCTCCCCCTCCCCGCCTGGCCCCGCCGGGCCCTTCGAGCGGCCGCGGAGACCGCGCAGCGCGGCAGGCGGGATCCGCACGGTAAGATGGCCGCGGCGAGACCAGGCGGCCGGGCCTAGCGTCCCCGCCGGAGTGCGGCGGCCGGGAGGCGGAGGGCCGGGCTGGGGTGGGGGCCAGGGAGGGATCGAGGCGGGCCGGTGAGGAGGCTAACCGGGCTGCGGGGTTGCTCCTGCCGGCCGACCGTGCAGGGTGCCTGCCGGTTTCGGACGTACGAGCAGGTGTCTTCGGGCCGCGTTCTCGGGGGAGGCGGCGCCCTCAAGAGTTTCCAGGTCCAACTGTCTCCTCTTCCTAAGGCGGCGGAGTCCGGGCGTGGACTCAGTGTTTGTTGATGGAGCGTGTTTTGAGGGGCGGCGACGCCTGCTGGGAGGTGATAGTTCTTCACCAGTCGCACAGGTCTGCGGCGGGAACTGTTTGCACCAGGACCGCGTTCGAGCAGACACTGAGCTGCCAAGACAGGACGTTGCTCGTGGGGCGAAGGGTTCCTCGCTGTCCGTACTGTTTGTGGGGTGTCTAGGTGCTCAGTTTTTCCTACACAAAACAGAATGGGCCGGTTCTTCAAAGTTGTTAACTTTCCAGTACTGCTCTGTCGCCCATGAGTGAGAGTTTGCGGTGAGTTGCGCTAGTGGCCGCAGCTTAGAGAAATGACCTTGTGTGAGGGGACGGCCCCTCACACAAAACTTGTCTGTTTTGTCTCAGACAAGTTCTCTTCTGCGGATCAGAGTTGGGCATGGGATCCCCCAACGACCGAGGACTTTCTCTTGCTCCCCGCTTCCCCACCGACACTGTCTCCCTGGGCGATCTCTGGTGAACGCTTGGCTTTCAGTCACTTTGTGGTGGACATTGCCCTAATTAATGTTTCCATCGCCCAACTGGGACCTGTAATCCAAGTGCCTGCTTGACTTCTCCTACTGTGGGTCTGATAGTCACCCCAAACTCGCCCGACTCCTCAAACCTGTTCTTCTCCCAGTCTTTCCTCATCTGGGACTCCATTCTCCAAGGTCTCAAGCTTGACGCCTCTCCATGGTCAATGAATCTTCTTTTATCTTTTACCGGTGGGTCCAGCAGCAAGGCCCGTTGGCTCAGTCCACAGTCTTGTGGGCTGTGCTCTTGGTTCTCCCTCTGCTGTCCTCCTGTTTGGGTGGCTCCTCACTGGTCTTCCTGCTCAGCTCTCACCACCCCACAGCCATCCCATGTCCACCGGGAAACCAGAGCCATCTTTTAAATTGCTTTTATTTATTGAGGTAATTGAGCATGTGCTTTGCTTTACGTAAAGTAATATCCACAAAACCTATGTCAGTTACAAAGGATAAAACTGAAGTGGACAGTGGGTGGGCTCACCACCCATCCTGACACCCCTGCTGGGGCTCCCAGGGCCCCCCTTCCCCTGGTAACCACCTCCTGAGTTTCAAGGTTCACGCTCTTACTTGAAAAATAGCAAATGGTTTTTGCTATGAATGTATTTACTACTAAGTAAAAATTGTATAACTTTTCTTGTTTTTGTTCTTTAAAAACTGCTGCTCTTGGGTCTGTGCTGCAACTTGCTCTCTTCATGCAGCTGGTTTCTAAGTCCCCTGTGTGGGCCTGTTCATGTATTTTAACTGCTTTGGTAAATTTTGTTTCATTGCTACAGTCAGTGGTCCTAAAATCCACAAAACTTTGAAAACCAAAAGTTTTTAGTCTTGTTTTTAATTGATTTCATGGCAGAACCCAACCCCGCAAAAGCTGTTTAGTAACTTCTGTTCCACTCGGTGTGATCCTCATGGGTTTCACTGAAGCAGTCATGTTTGATCGTGGGGTGCTGCCACAGACCCCAGGGAGGATGTCTTGTGATACATGTACCAAATAGTCTTTGTTCTGAAGTCAGAAACTGGTCTGCCCCAGGGCTTTGGTCCTTTGGGACTGCAGTCCTATGAACCATCGTTTGCTTGTCCCTGCTGCTGTTGACTAAATCCTGGGTGGGTAGTCTCCATAGTGTTGCCATCCTGAACAGTGACTCTGCGCACAGGCTTGTCTGTGTCTGGGACACAGTAGGCTGTTTTTCGGGGTCCCAGCTAGCAGAAGAGCCATTGGTGAGGAGCGGAGCGCACATGCACAACCTTGCAGAGTGGTGCTGAGTGTGTTGCTGTGCAGTCCGTTCTCACCATAGGGTAAGGGGGCTCAAGAGACCACGCACATGTCTGTGTAAGCACTTGGTGTTGTCAGGCTGCTTCATTTTTGTCAGCCTGGAGGGTGTGCGAGATGGCTTGTCTTGAGCACACACATCATAGCAGGTGAATCTTCAGCTTGTACCTCTCTATGCCACCCTGTGCTCTTTAGAGGAGCATCCATCTATTAATAGATTGCCGCGGGGCCTGGAGGGCCTTCATCTGACCCAGACTGACCTCTTGACCTCCTGGTCCTCAGGCTCCTGGCTCTTCCTCATGTTCATCCTGCCTTCTGAACCCCCCAAGCGTTTCTCTGGTCCCTGAGCCTGTGTTTGAGTCTCAGGCCCTCTGCATGTGCTGTTTTCTACATTTTAAGTGTCTTCCCTCTCTCTCCCCTTTGGTTCCTGGTCACTGTTAATATCTGAAATGATCACAATTGTGGGAATTCTTCACCAATTCTTAAAATATTACTTTTATTCCCTGTAGAAATAAATCAGAATGAGTTACACAGAAAAACCCGATGAAATCACAAAGGATGAGTGGATGGAAAAGCTCAATAACTTACATGTCCAACGAGCAGACATGAACCGTCTCATCATGAACTACTTGGTCACAGGTGAGGGCTCTGCTATGGGTACTGCCTCTTGGGCACCATTCTCCCTTTCTGGGCTCACAAGCAGGACTTTACCACTGGAGGGTCCTGAAAGTTAGGTTGCGTTCAGGCATCATGGAAACTGCAGTGCTCTTGTAACAAACTTGTAACTACCATTTTAAAAAGATGTCCTCTTCTGGAGATGAAATCATGATTCCAGGTCTCTGAGATCTAAAGAAAAAACGTATTCCTTGGCCTTTGACATTTTTGCAGCTGATCTACATCGTTAACAATGTGCAAAAGTACATTTAAAGTCCAAGTAATTAATCTCTTCTGGCCAGTCTGGTAAATGATACTGGACTGTTCCTAGAAGGTGTGTCCAAGTCAAAAGAAGAAAGGGGGAGGGGCCTGTGGAAGGAAATGCAAGTGCTCTGTGATAACACCCCATCCTCCTGACCCTGTGGGGGAGAGGGTCGCTCTGCAGAAGTAAGAAGACCCACATGTCTCCAGAAAGTGAGTCTCCTTCCTGGAGTTCCCAGTGACCTCGGCCCCCATCAGTCTCTGAGATTGAAGAAACTGTGTACTCATTCACAGTGGGAGGGCACCGTGCTGCCCCTGGAGCAGGTTGGCAGCTTCTCCACATAGGCCTGGACCCTAGTTCGGGGGCCTCAACACCCATCCTCCCCTGACTGGAAGTTAGAGTTGGGTGGGGCAGGGGAAAGGAAGTATAGCTGGTAAGTCACAGAGGTGTGACTCCCACATCCCAAGAAAGTGCAGTTCTTACTAGAGGTTTTCACTCACAGAGGGTGGGATAAAAAGCCCTGGTGTTGGCATCTTGCTGATTTTCTGAGCAGTGAAGGTAGTTTTCTTTTCCAGAGGGCTTTAAGGAGGCAGCAGAGAAGTTTCGAATGGAATCTGGGATTGAACCCAGTGTTGATCTAGAAACACTTGACGAGCGAATCAAAATCCGTGAGATGATACTGAAAGGCCAGATTCAGGAGGCCATTGCGCTCATCAACAGCCTCCACCCAGAGCTGCTGGACACAAACCGTTATCTCTACTTCCATCTGCAAGTGAGTTGTTTGCAGACACTTGATGAATTAAGGTTCTTCATGTTAGCCATCCCCAACTTCCGGGCCACAGACCTGTTGGGTCAGCGGCAACATTACATTAGAAATAAAGGACACAATAGACATAACGTGTTTGAGTGATCCCAAACCATCCCCGCCCTACTCCAGTCCAGGGGAAAAATTGTCTTCCACAAAACAGGTCTTAGGTGCCAGAAAGCTTGGCAAGTGAACGTGTTAGTCACTCGGTTATGTCCAACTCTTTGCGACCCTGTGGACTGTAGACCGCCAGGCTCCTCTGTCCATGGAATTACCTAGGCAAGAATACTGGAGTGGGTAGCCAATCCCTTTTCCAGAAAGCTTGGGGACAGATGCTTTCTGTTACTGAGAGATAACGAGGCTAATTTCGTTAGAATATTGCTGTAATTGACAAGGGAAGGGGTTTAAGTTAGCTGCTCTGTCATGTATCTCAGAAGCTGTTTCTTGCTTGGAAAATGCAAATTCAGGAGCTTGGAGTACTCAACAATTCTGTCCTTTGAGAGGCCCTTTTCATAAGAAGCAGGCGCAGCCCTAGGGTGGGTGGGTGTCGCTGGCTGGGCGCAAGGTGTTCACCCCTGTCTGCCTGGCCCCCAACCAGCAACAACACCTGATCGAGCTGATCCGCCAGCGGGAGACAGAGGCAGCGCTGGAGTTTGCACAGACCCAGCTGGCTGAGCAGGGTGAGGAAAGCCGCGAGTGTCTGACCGAGATGGAACGCACACTGGCCCTGCTGGCCTTTGACAACCCCGAGGACTCCCCCTTTGGAGACCTGCTCAACATGATGCAGAGGCAGAAGGTGGGCTCCAGAGGGCTTCTGTCCACATCCTCTGTGGATATTCAGGGCAGGATTTCCAAGGAAACGGGGTGGTGTATGTGGTGTGACCGGGACACTGCTGGGAGGGCCCCACACTTTACTTGTGTCATACGAGGAGCCTAGGGTGTAGAGACCCTTAAATGATAGTTAAGCCTCTTTGCCTGTTTTTTTCTTTAATCTGAGCTGGCTTACTGTGTGGAGACTCTTAGGAACAGATGTTCCAAGTATCTTTTGATGAAAATCCCACACTTGGTTTGGATACTTTTGCACTCTGTCATGGCCTCTGTGTTCCCACCAACAGGGCAGCTCCCTGACCGCACTGCCCTGAAAACAGGATGTCTTTGGGGTCTACATCAGGTGTCCTCCTAGGGCTTGTTGGGTGGAACTGGTCCCTCCTCTCTGCCAGTCCCCTCATGCCCAGCCAGATGTGACATCTGCTGACCATACCGTGTGCCCCTCTGGGCAAGGAGTGTGTTTTACATCCCCAGAGTGCCCGACGATCACAGGCTTCATGTTTGTTTAAATAAGTAGCCAGCCTCTCGTGTAAAAATGGTTTTGAAGACGTATAAGATGCATCTTATAATGGATCCTTTTTGCAGGTGCTCTGTGTGTGAGGTGGTTTTTATTGGCTGTCCATTTTATAGGTGTGGAGTGAAGTGAACCAAGCTGTCCTGGATTATGAGAATCGTGAGTCAACACCCAAGCTGGCAAAGTTGCTGAAACTACTCCTCTGGGCTCAGAATGAGCTGGACCAGAAGAAAGTAAAATACCCTAAAATGACAGACCTCAGCAAAGGCGTGATCGAGGAGCCCAAGTAGTCTGTGTGGGGCCCCGCTGCATGGCCCTGGGCCCGCGGGCGCCACCTGGGACTGAAGATTTTTACGGCAGCAGAGGACTCTCTTCTCCCTTCTTTTACTGTTTGTGTTTTTGTTTTTTGTTTTTTTTTTTTTTGACCCAGCATCATTTTGAAAGGGAAACTGGCCCTTTTAAGCACTGGAAAACTCCCAGTGCAAGATACCGTCTCTTCTGGAAGGCCGGCAAGGACTGCCCCATGGCGTGTGCTCAGCGTTCTGGGCACTTCAGCTCCTGAAGGCGCCTCATCTTAGGGCCGCTGGTCCACCCGAGGCCCCGCTCAGAGCACCAGGCAGCACTGATGACCATCTTGTTCTGTCAGCATCCAGGAGGACAGCGTGTCCTCCTCCCCCCCATCACGGCCGGCCTTCGTGTAGAAGTGTTTTCTTTCCCTCTTTGGTTTTTGGTTTGTTTTTGTTTTTTCATAGGAAAGACTATATGAATTTGTAAACCCCAATTCAAAGACTTCTTTTGTGCGAGGGCACTCAGTTTGGTTGTCTTCCTGTTTGGTCTGGGTCATGTGGCTTTGGGGGAGATGGGTGTGTGTGTGTGTGTATGCGGGGTGGGCTGTGTGTTTTTTAATTTTTTAAATATATATTTTGGTGCTGTAAGTGGTGAGAGACTCTTTCCTAGTGGATCAATGAACCATCTCTCCTGGGCACTTTTGTTGAAAATAAAGGTTTCTCCTTAATTTCAAGAATGACCACAATGGTCTCTCAGAAGTGTTCATCATCTCGAGCACAACTTTTGCTTTTAGGGTGGCTTCCCCGGGGTGACCGTGGTGACACTATCTGGTACCTACAGCCAGAAGGGGGCAGCTCCTGGTAACACGTGATGGTGCCAGGCGTGCGCTACGGTGCTGTGGGCTCTGTGACCCACACTTCTGCCTCTCCCTCGTCAGCCAGTATGGCAGACGTCCAGCTCCTATTCCCTCACGTCTGTCCCCTGCCCAGTGCCCACTGCTGTCAAGAGTCCTGAGTGCAGGCTCAGGTGTTGGGGTTTGGGGCAGGTGGCCCAGGGTGCCAGTGCAGAGCTGCCGGCCCTCAGTGAGGCCGGTGGAGATGGAGGGGCCCTGGCGTGTAGAGCTCCTGGGGCTGGTGACCCCCACACATCCTCTGATGGGAGCACCTGCGTGGCTGGGATTCAGTTCTCACCTGATCCCTCCCGCATGGTGGGCTGTGCTGGCACCTGGGCTCCACAGAGACACACATCAGCAGCAGACGAATCTGGAGAGTCCGTTGGCCTTAGTGCTCGGCTGGGCAGGTCTTTGGGGAGGTCAGGTCTGCTCTGGCTGTGGGGTGTCTCAGTCACATCCCCACACACTCAGTGTTTGTCCCGCAAGGTCTCTGGCTTCAGCTCCTCTCCCCACTCATTTCCAGCTGCGCTTGAAGGCTGCAGGTCACTGGTTTTCAGTGGGTACAGCTTCAGGCAGAGTTTTCCCTCCCCAGTCACAGAGCAAAGGCAAAAGCGCTGAGGTCTTCATAGATCATCAGGAGACCATCAGGCCCTGGGACGGGTCCTTTGCTCACCCCCTGGAAGTGATGAGCTTCATCTCTGTCTCAGTCATCAACTCAGATGTGACCTTTCTGTATGATCATTTCCTCCTAAGATTTGGGAATAAATGTAGGGAGAAAGGGGCCTTTAATTTTCAGGTGATAAATACAGCAGAAGCTGAAGAAAAATATTAGGGAAGTAGAGGTAAAATTAAACTTTTCGAAAAGCACGAAGTAATTCAGCATATTCCTATCCTTTATTATTAGTGTATATAAGCTAATTTATGTGCATCATTAACATACAATCAATCTGACATTTTTCAAAATAGCGGGTTTGAGATGTATATTACTGGGTAAGAATCATCCATAAACTATAGGGACCTGAGGAGGGCCTGTCACGTGTAGGAAGTGTTGCCAAATGCTTAAGAGAAGTACTGCTGGCTTGTTCACCATTTAGTCAGTGAGGGGCTTGACCAGTCAGTGCAAAGACCCATGTGAGCTGGGTGCCAGCGAGATGTGGAGAACTCAGATGGTGCTGTTAGGTTCTTTTCCTTTGTATAAAGAGCGTGGTTCCTTTCCCATGGGCTGGAAATCTTTAAAGGGGCGACTTTGCAGACTTTTCTGTTTCCTCCTTTTGCAGTCTGTTTTTTTTTTTTCCAGCAAGCATTTCAAGATAATGAACATTAAGTATGTCGATTTTTCTACTTCATCTCATTTGAATCTCGCTGTCATGTTTGTTAAAATGTGATGTTTTGCCAGGGTAGTTTATTTCTTCTTTTTTACACTTTCTGGTGGAAAGTGCCTTGAAATAAATAAAACGTGACAATATTTTGGTGCTCTGTGTTCCTGATATTGTGAAGTCACATGAGGAATGACCCCTAGTTTGAATTCTTTCAAAGCATAGGGATTATTGCAAGGCACATGAGAAATACTGTATTTTGTTATTTGAATTAAGGTTTCCAGCTTCTAGAAAAGGCAGCTGTTGGTTGGGATGGGTCCTGGCGCAGACTGAAATGCCAGGGGTGAGCCTGGTGGCTGCAAGGCTGGCTCTACCGTCCAGCCAGGATGCCCCCTGAAGACCGACATGCAGAGCAAGCATGTGGTGGGCAGCTTTCCTAAAGCAGCGTGACGTCTGTGCTTTCCCCAAATGCTGACTGGGCTACACAGGGGCCAGAGGTGGCGAGGACCCCAGGAACACCCAGGCCATGGTCCAGCGGGGCTGCACTTGGCCAGAAGTGCCAGATGTAGCAGCCCATCTGTGCTGCGCAGTAGGTACGGGTCTGGAGGCTGAGGAAGGTGAGGTCACAACATAGCAGTGAGGCCTTTGTGGTGTGTCTAGGCAGCAAAACTGGAAGTAAAACTCAGGCAAGGTGCACAGGCCCCAAACGAGTAAGAGCCAAGGCCCCAACACCAGTGGGCACGGCCGGAACAGCTGTCACCAGCACTGGGGGCCAGGGCTAGTCTCTACACGACCCACTGATCACTCTGCACCTTGAAACTCAGGAACAGTGGGTTGGCTGGATATGAGGTCCCTCACAGAGGTTACTGGAAGCTGGAGGCGTGTCCAGCTGCTGCCAACGTGAGCGTGGCTTCCTCTCGGGTTGGGACATGTGGTCTAGTAGCCCTAGCTGACGCCCAGATTTTCTGCCTCATGGAGGATGACCCTGCCCAGCTCAGAGGCTCAGGAAGGGGTCAGATGCTCACCCCTGGCCCTCCATTGGCCTCTGTGCATTCCGAGCAACCCTCCACCTCTTGTTCCCCACTAGCCAAAGCCTCCTCACTTTGGGCCTGGAGTATTGCAGTGGCCTGTCCTTCCTTGCCTCTGCCCTGGCCACCCTGAGTGGTCCTCACAGCAGCCAGAGTGATCCTGTGACCCTCTAGGGCTTTCAGTGTCAGAGCCCTGGCTGGACTCTACCTGACCACCAAGACCCATGAGCCTGCCCTTCCCCACTGCTTTGTCCCCCTTCCTGTCCCCTTACTCACCCACCAGGCTCCTTGTGGTCCTGGAGCTACCCTGGGCCTCTGCCCACCCCACCCTCATGCCCTGCTCATTGCTCTCAGACTTGAAGCGTAGGTCTTTTCAGGGACACTTCCCAGCCAATCCCATGGCAGAAGCCACCCTTCCCTGCCCTCTTGGTTTCCTTTCTGTGTTTTGCTCATGCACAGCTCCAGGAGCAGAGGGGCTTTGGGTAAGCAAATGACAAATGTCCCCCATGGTGCGGCTCTGGGTTTTCATATAAAATCACCATGAGGGACTACCCTGGTGGTCCAGTAGTTAAGAATCCACCTTCCAATGCAGGGAACACAGGTTTGATCCCTGGCCAGGGAACTAAGATCCCACAGGCTGTGGGGGGAGTAGTAAGTCCATGTGCTGCAACTGCTGAGCCTGCATGCCACAACTAGAGAGAAGTCCGCACACTGCATTGTATGTATGAGAAATCCTGCATACCACAACTAAGACCCAGTGCAGGGCTTCCCTGGGGACTCAGTGGTTCAAAATCCACCTGCCTATGCAGGAGACACAGGTTGGATCCCCGATCCGGGAAGATCCCACATGCCACGGAGCAACTAAGTGAGTGCACCTCAACTATTGAGCCTGTGCTCCAGAGCCTGGGAACCGCAACTGCTGAGCCCAAGCACCACAACTACTGAAGCCTGTGCTTCACAAGAGACGCCACCGCAGTGAGAAGTCCATGCACCACAACGATGAGTAACCCCCACTCATCACAGCTAGAGAAAAGCCTGTGTAGCAACGAAGACCCAGCACAGCCTAAAGTAAACAAATAGATTAAAAAAAAAAAAGACCCAATGCAGCCAAAAATAAATTTTTTAAATCATCATCAAAGCACCTGGGGCAGTGGGTGGCAGTGAACTGCCAGGTAGAATTTAGCAAGGATTCTCACACTTTCCTCAGTTCTGGGTTATTTGGGGGAGCACCCCTCTCTCCATACCATCTTTCTGTCCCATTGAGCATCGTATGGGTAGAAGAAGTGCCGCCTGTTCCGCTAGCGTGTGTGGAGCAGGGTGAGCCAGGCCTGCGGTGGGCACCACTGCACAGAAGGAGCTGGGGGAGGGGGAAGGCCAAGGCCAAGGGGTAGGGCATTTTAGGTTTTGTTCAGAGGGCTTTCTCCTGGTGTGACCCGGCCAGGTTCACCATGCTGCCATGTGAAGGATGAACCCAGGGGAGTGGGGTGGAGGTGGGGTTGTGGGTGTGAAGAGGCAGCAGCTAGGAGAAGCGAAATTGCCCAGAAGTCCACTTGCTGCCTCTCTGTGGCTGTGCCCACCACCCCTGGGCGTCAAGGCTTCTGAAGTCACGAGAATCCCCCCAAGAGCGAGGATCCAGGGATTCGAGGGCGGGGCCTGGCACCTGCCAGGAGTCAGAACTCTCGGTCCCCTCCGTGGGCTCTGGATCGCCAGGCTTCCCCCTACTGCTCCAGGGTCCCGGGGCCAGAGCCCACCTTCAAAGACCCATTTTGAAACTGGTTCCTTTCCAGTCTTGCTCCCCTTGCAGTGGGTGAGACCAACCCCAACTCTCACCTGAGGTGTGCACAGCCCTGCGAGGTGAGGAGCCCCCCCATGTGTGGACGGCATGCAGGCTGCCCGCCAGGGTCACCGCCGGCTCAGCCCCTCCAGAGCCCCATCCTTCCGGCCAGCTGCAGGGGAAGCGCCCGCGCCGTCCCGGACGTCCGCGGCGGCCGCGAGAATGCCCTGGGGCGCGCAGGGGTCTGCCCAGACCGCGGGAGCGCCAGGCCCGGCCTCCCCGACGGATGTGAGTGGGGCGTGTACCGAGTTGCGAGCCCCGCCCTGCCCGCCCGCCCCCCGCGGTGGCCGTCCGGGGGCGACACGTCCTGGGAGCGCGCCGGACGGAAGCGCCGCTGGGACTGACACGTGGACTTGGGCGGCGCTGCCCGGTGGCTCGGCCGGGCGGGAGCGGCCCCGGACACGCTGCGCCCGCGCCGTCTGCGCCCGATGCAGCCGCCCCCGGACGAGACCCGCAGGGACGCGGCCGAGGACACCCAGTGGTCCAGGTAGGGCCGCGCGCGTCGGGGGATGGTCAGGGGAGGGTGCGGGCGTCCTGGGCGGAGACAGCTCCCGCTGGCGGCACCTTTGCTCCGCCTAGGGGCCACGTACCACCCGGCCGCCTCCCTTCCATCCAGGGCCCGGTTCCCCACAGCGCCGTCAGCTCTCTGCAGGCTAGGTCGGGTCTTGGGGGGATGGGAGGGCTGGGGGCAGGGCCTCCGAGCTCAGGACCACACACGTTGACAGGCCCCAGCCCCCACCTGTGACCACCCACCGGAGGGCCACCTGTAGGTGCCCAGTCAGTGGGCTGGGGGCAGGGGGCTACGCTGGAGCCTGCAGCAGACTCTGACCCCTGCCATCCTGGGCCAGCTGTGTGATGCACACAAGGTCCCCCCGCCCCGGGGCTGGGGGTTCACCATACAGGGAGACCTTGGGCAGGTCATGCCCCTGGGCTGGGGGCTCTCCCCCCAGCGTGCCTCACACAGTGACCAGGAGCAAGAGAACCCCCTCCGGTTCTGGGGGGACTGAGGTCCCCAAGTCAGTGAACATTAGGCCCTGCCGCCCCTGACATTCCCCTGCCTCCCCTGAACTGGCCCTGTTTCCAGGGCTGGTTCATCACCTCTGCCTTCCCCTCCCCCAGCATCCCAGAGCCAGTCACAGGAAGACCTTGGAAGCCAGGGGCTCCCTGGGGACAGGGCCCAAGGACAGGGGAGCTCTAGAGCCCAAATCACCCACCAGGTGCCAGGTGCCAGGAGGGCTGCACACTGGGTGTAACTGCCTCCCATTCACCTGCTCCCTCCCCACCCTGCTGGTTGTTTAGGCGAGGCCTCCTCCCTCGAGCTGACCCAGGAGCCAACCCAAGTGATAGGAGCTCTGCAGGCGGCTGGGCAGAGGGCTGGAGCTTCTAGAGAGTCCTGTTGCTTTGTAGCAGTCTGGTTTTGCCTTCACCACCTCCCTCCCTCCCTGCCTGGTTTAGAAAGGAGCACCTTACAGGCAGGCAGCAGGGTCCTGGGTGGAGTGGTTCACACCCTGTGTGGATAAAGGTGATGAGAACTGTGACAAAGGGTTGTGGCGACCGTGTGCAGCTGCTGACTGCTGTGTGGACCACCCAGAGGCAGGGCCATTCCCCAGGGACATATCTGACAGGGCCGCCAGCAGCCTCAGCCCCGCTCCTCTCTGGCCCTTGCCCTCTGTCCCCAGCAGCAGGCACAGTTCCCTTTTCTGAATCGAGGGTCCACGTGACCTCGTGTTTGCTCAACCATGGGTGCTTCTCAGGCATGGGGGCCTTTGGCAGGAAACAGAAGTTTCTAGAAAAGTTGGGGGCATGGACAAGACTCAGGACTGGGCAGAATGAGGGGACGAAGGTCTTCGGGACTTTTCATGGCTGATCCTGTCATGACCTTACGTGTTCCCAGTAAGCCCTTCCGGAGATCAGGATTCTGGGTCTGGCGTTCTGATCAGCCGCCATATCTGGGTCACCTGCACCAGCAGACTTGCTGGTTCGGTGTCCCCAGCACCCATGGAGGATGTCCCTTCGCCCGGCCAGCGGCACTGCCTGCCAGCTCAGGGACAGGGCTGCGGGTCCTCCAGGGCCCTGGGAGGAAGCCCATAGCACCTGGCCCCCCAACTCCTGTGGGGGTCCCCATTCTGGTGCCTCAAGCTCAGGGCCAACTGGTGGTCTGGAAGCTGATGCCTTTCCTGACCTCTAGGTGCCCTGCCAGCCTTCCAGAGTAGGCCAGTCTCAGCCGGCTTTCCCCGGTTTCCAACTGGACTTCCCACCCAGAGAGCAAACAGAACCAGGCTCCTGGGGCGCTGGCAAATTGCTCCAAAGGAGGGGCAGGTGTGCTAGGGGCGCGGTCCCATCTATGCAGGTGACCCTTCATAACTTTGGCCACAGAAAGGAACAAAGCTTCCTTTTTAAAGGCACCTTCCAGCTGTGGCTGTTCATGGATGTTGGAAGCTCTGCTCCCCTGCGCCTGGGCTCGCAGGGCTCACCTGCAGGCTGTGGAGGTCACCCTGCGCCAGCCTCTGAGGCTCATGGACCTGCACTCACCAGTCCTCTGCCCGCTCCTGCCGGCTGGCCTGCCGTGCCAGGCTGGAAAAGTGGGGGCAAGAGGGGGGACTGGAGACGTCATTTCCACGGTCAGAGCCCCAGAGGAGACAGGCCCTGAGCTCCTCTGGGGGTCGCTGAGCCAGTGCCTCCTGTGGCCTCCTTGGCCTTCCTGATGCCCCTCCCCTGTCCTACCCCCAGACCCCACTCACAGTCTGGTTCTGTAAAGAAAATTAGCATTTGAGGCCACCAGGCCCCAGGAGAGTCCTCCACCTGCCCTATGGGGTTCTGCCCCCGCTTCACCTCTCGAGAGGGGCAGCCCCCAGACCTGCCTCATCAGCCACTGCGCTGCTATCCCCACTTCTGAGTCATTCCAGTCACAGTTTGCCAAACAGGAAGGAAGGTGGGGGCACGATGGCCTCTCCCTGGTCACTCAGGGTCACTAGGCAGCTTCCAAGGGGGCATCTGCCCCCAACCAGTCAAGCAGATGGCTCCTGGGACTGCAGAACGGCGGGCCTTCCAACATGGGACACTTTCCCATTGGACTCATAGGAAGCTCTAACATAAAATGCAAATTGTCACAGAGTACTGCCCAGGAGCCCTGTCCTTGTCCCTCCTTAGGGCACCCAGAGACCAGAGACGCAGCATGAAATCTGTGGTCCAGTGCACCTGGGGAAACTGAGGGCCAGGGAAAGGGGGGCTCCCCCAGTCAGGCTGGGGCCCAGAGTAGCACCCAAGTGTCTCCTTGGGAGAGTTGCTCATCACATCAGACCATTCCCTTCGTCCAGAGCTAATAGCACTTTGGACAGTAATTCCCAGACTCCTAACTGGCAAACACGACCCTCTGGGGAAGCAGGCTGGGCTTATGCCCCCCAAGTCCCCTCAAGTGGAGGTCTGTCTCCACTGCTGGGATTGCAGGACCCCACAGCCTCCAGGGGGCAGCAGCTGGATGATGTGGCCCTGAGCCTCTCCCCACCCAGGGCCTCTGCAAGCCTGAGACATAGGAAGGCTGCCCATCTCATTTCCTGGCCTGTGGGAAAGTGCACTGAGTTGCTAGGGGGAGCGGAACGGGGTTGGGGGGGAAATGCTGGCAGGAGGTAGACGCTCTTGCCAAGCCTCCCCCGGCCCCACCCCCCAAGTCAACAGCTCCTTGTTGGGGCTTCGGGTGCTGGCAGTCACCTTGCTAGTCACTGACGTGTGAAGGAGACAGGCGTCAGGGGAATGAGCCCATCTTCACCGAGGAAACTGAAGCTCAGGAGGCCTGGTGGCAGGGCCCATGTCCGCCCCCCCATATGGCTGCACTTACCCCAGGTGGCAGTGGCCATGACCTGGAGATAATGGACATGGCCCATCATGCCCATTTACCAGTCTCCTGGTGCGCGTGATGCCCACTGGCTCAGGGCACGAAGTTACACTCAGGGCCTCTGAGGTCTCTTACTCCTGGGAGGCATCCAGACAAGGGCTCTGGCTCTCCCAGGGCTGGTCCTGGCCTCACCCTGGACTGTCCCCCAAGGCGGCCTCAGCCTGGGGGGATGCCACAGGGAGGGGATATGCCTCCGTGCCCACAGATGGAGTCCAAGCTTCTGCCGCCCTTGGCCCCTCTCGCTGTTTTCAGGCCAATGCCCAGCAAGGCAGCCAAGGGAGCCCCCGCCAGGTCCAGACAGGGGTTCAAAAGTTTGAATGGGCTTGGGGCGCAAGGGTGAGACTCCAGGGTTCTGGCTCATCTGCCAGGTTTGAGGTCCCTGCCCTCCTCTGTTCCTTTTTTTTTTTGGCGACACCACTGCATGCCTTGTGAGATCTTAGTTTCCCGACCAGGGATTGAAACCCACCTCCCACCCCCACCCCCTACCCCCTGCCCCAGAGTCCTAATCACTGGATCACAGGGGAATTCCCTCTCTTGGACATGGGTTTGGGTAGACTCCGGCAGTTGGTGATGGACAGGGAGGCCTGGCATGCTGCGGTTCATGGGGTTGCAAAGAGTCGGACACGACTGAGCGACTGAACTAAACTGAACTGTTCTGAGAACTGCCCATGCACTCCTGCCGACCTTGCCTGCCCAGTGGCCTGTCCAAAGCCTTACAGCACTGATGCCTTGGCCCCTTTCCACCAGGCCTGGGGATGGGGGGGGGGGGGGCAGACTTGAAGCCTCTGCCCTGTCTCCTCCCCACAACCCGAGCAGCATCTCACTCCCCTGCCCCCCGACCTCACCCCTGCCCTAGGAGAACCCTTGCGCATTTAGGCAGGTGAGCCCAGGTGTAAACAGGATGCCCGAGACACCCCCACAAGGCTGCCTCAAGGCCTCCCCACTCTCTTGACCCCCCCTCCACCTCACCCCTGCCCCAGGAGAACCCTTGCCCCATTTAGGCAGGTGAGCCCAGGTGTAAACAGGATGCCCGAGACACCCCCTCAAGGCTGCCTCAAGGCCTCCCCACTCTCCTGACCCCGCCCCCACCTCACCCCTGCCCCAGGAGAACCCTTGCCCCAGTTAGGCAGGTGAGCCCAGGTGTATGCAGTATCCCCAAGGCACCCCAAGGCTGCCTCAAGGCCTCCCCCCTCCTGAACTCCCCAATGCTGTGACCCCTGCAGGGGATGTCCCCACATTGCACAAAGACATCACAAGTCACTAGTGGTGCCCTCTCCCAGGCCATTCCCCATCCTCCCCCCACAGAAAGGGCACTGAGGCGCTTCTCTCTCTCATTCAAAAATCCCACCACCCCCATCTCATCTTTAAGAACAGTTGTAGATTGGATCAGGAAGATCCCCCGGAGGAGGGCCTGGCAACCCTCTCCAGTATTCTTGCCTGGAGAATCCCATGGACAGAGGAGCCTGGCGGGTTACAGTCCCAAAGTAGAGTCTCAAACAGTTGGACATGACTAAAGAGACTTAATATGCACACACAGATTTACAGAGCTACCGCGAAGCTGGTAAAGACTTCTCTGTGCCCCATACTAGAGTCCCCCTTTCACATCCCAGATCAGTGTCCATTTGTCACTGTCCGTGGACTGCCGTGGACAGTACTGCCACCAAGCCACACTGTGCTTGGGTCCTGCACTTCCCCCTGATGTCCTGGGATGCCTCTTCCCACCCTCCTTGGACCAGGGTCCCATAGGTGCTGAGCCCCTGGGCTCTTGTCTCAGGCTTCTCCTGATTTGGTGACTGATAATTAAGGAGTGCTGGCCAGGAGTTTGGAAGACAGTCCCGGTATGGATATTGTCTGGCAACCTTCCTAGAAGATCGGGGCTGCCTCCCTGCTGCCCAGGCTCCTCTAAGGGGCCTCTGGCCCCCACGGCCACCTCACACCACTTTCCCCTGGGTTCCCTGCTGAGCAGACCCAGCTTTCCTGGGGGCCTTGCAGGGGCCACAGCACAGCTCCTACCTCCCCTTTGCCTCAACTGGGGTCCTCTTGCCAGCCCATTGCCCCCTTGGTGGGTTACCCTTGGTCTGTGGAAACTGACTGCCTATGTCCTGGAGCACTGGATCTCCCCCACTGCAGCTTATTAACCTGCCCTTGCTGGCCACCGTGTGCTCCACCTCCGCTGTTTCAGGGGACCTCAGGCGTCATTTCTAGCATCTGCCTGTTCCTCCCAGGAGTCACCAGACGTGGGCAGGTGGGCATTCGAGAAGTGGCCGAGCTGTCCCTCACATCAGCCTCTCTCTCCCCAGGCCCGAGTGCCAGGTATGGACAGGGACGCTGCTGTTGGGCACATGCCTGCTCTACTGTGCCCGTGTCAGCATGCCTGTCTGCGCCGCCTCCATGAGCCAGGACTTCGGCTGGAACAAGAAAGAGGCCGGCGTCGTGCTCAGCAGCTTCTTCTGGGGCTACTGCCTGACTCAGGTGGTGGGCGGCCACCTGGGGGATCGGTAATCCCTGCCCCCCCAGGCCAGGCTGGGAGAGGGGGCTCCTAGGAACAGAATGTGGGGACTGGAAGACCCGAGGTCTGAGCTGGGGTGGGCTTGGCCAGCACTCAGCTGTCTCGGGGTGCTTGGCTCCTTGGGGACCCCATCCCCTCCTCAGCAGGATCTCCTGGTCCAGCCCATCCTGGCAGCCTGGCCGCATAGCTCCGCATGGCCTCCCTCTTGTCCCCCTTGCAGGATCGGCGGCGAGAAGGTCATCCTGCTCTCGGCTTCTGCCTGGGGCTTCATCACCGTGGCCACTCCACTGCTCGCGCACCTCGGCAGCGCCCACCTGGCCTTCATGACCTTCTCTCGCATCCTCACAGGCTTGCTCCAAGGTGGGGGCCCAAGCACAGCAGAGCAAGGGATTGTGTGCACACGTGTGTGTGCATGTGTACCTGTGCGTATGGGTGCATGTTCAGGCAGGTGCTCCTGAGCATGCATACGTGTCCTCGTGTGGGGGCCTGTGTATGATATGCCTCAAACTCTGCCTCAGATCACAGTGGGTGCATTAGCACCCAAGGCTGTTGCTGGTGAGGCCGCGCCTGGTGGGGCAGGTGGTCAGCGGAGGACCCTTCCCACTAGTGGGCAGCCAGCTCTCAGTCTCACATCCCTGCACCGGTGTTTGTCTGTGCTCTGGTGCCTTGGCACCCGAACACTTTGTTTTCTAGAGTCACTTCACAGGCTGGCTGGCACGTTCTAATGTCACTTGTCCTCCTGCCACAAAGTCTGCTCCAGGGATGGTGGCCACCAGGCTGCCTCGTGGTGCTGTCAGCTCCACCACGGAGATGTGCCCAGTTGCAGGCCACATCCCATGCTGGCTGGGCCAGCGGGCAGAGGGATGCCAGCTTTCCCAAGACCTCTGGGTCTCATGCTTTGGGGACGTTACGCTTCTGGAGAGAGGGCTCCTCAAAGGCCCCCAGGGGGCGGGGGGAGTTGGTGGCAGGGTCTCACGCCCTCCCTCCGGGGGTGGGATGACCTTCTGAGCTCCTGCCCTACCCCAGCCTGGCATCTGACAGGATACACCCTGTTCCTTACCATATCTCCTGCTTCCCAGAGCCTGGGCTGGGGGTGGGCTTGCCTCCAGCCCACACCCCCAGGATCCCAGACATCCTGGACTGGGCCTCTCCCTGATTCCTGATCAGCCCCATCAGCCCAGCCTAGGGGTGGTCCTGGTGCTCTAGGCAGTCCAGCACCTGCACTCCTTCCAACTCACCCCACGTGACCATGTCTAGTACTGTCTGTCCTGCGGCTGAGGCAGGACTGAGCTGTGTGACATCTGGCTGGTGGCTGCCCCCTGGGCACCCGGCTGTTTCTCCCCACCCTCCTAGGAGGCGGAAGGACTTCTCTTTGTGGCCTGTTACAGTGAACAGACCAGGGGTCCAGGGGCAATTCTCACCCTGGGTGACCAGCGCTTGGTGTGGGCAGTGCTGGGTTCCAAAGGGAAGGTGGGGGCCATGTCCCTTCCCAGTGCCCCTGCCTCTGAGCCTCTCCTGGGTGCTTTTGGAGAAAAACCCAGTGTAACAGGCAAGAGTTGCAGGCCCCCAGTACAGTTTTGTTTTTTTCAAAACTAGATTTTGAAATAATTATAGCTTCACAGGAAGTTGCAATCAAGGCTGCAGGGAGGCCCCAAGCTGCTCCCCCCTGCCCCCCCTCCACCTCCCTGCAGCGACATATTCCACAGCTACAGGGCAATGTCACAGCCAGGACCCGGCACTGTGGTCCCTCAAGGCCTTGCAGGTCTCACCCAACATTCGTGCACCGTGTGTGTTAGTGTGTGCACTTGTCACGTGTGTGCATGATCCTCTGTGTCAGTGCCAGGACTCTGGAGCCCTGTGGCCTTGAGAGCCGGCATAAGCCCCCCTCCGCACCACCCCCAACTGCCCTAGCTGAATGTCTTCTTAGCCAAGTGTCAGGAAAAGCCCAGATCTACTGTCCTGGGGGTGATGCAAGGAGGAAGGAGACCTGGGCTTGGACAATCACCCAGGGCCCCTGGTACTTCCAGCCCATCTCTCATGCCTCGACCTGCTGCCCTGGTGGGCCTCGTGGGCCAGCTGGCTTGGGACACAGCTCCACATGGCCCCTTCTTTCTCTACCTGCTCCAGGGGTTTACTTCCCTGCGCTGACCAGCCTGCTGTCCCAGAAGGTGCGGGAGAGTGAGCGAGCCTTCACCTATAGCACCGTGGGGGCCGGCTCCCAGTTCGGGTGAGTCCCAGCCTGGGGCTGACGGGGACAGGCCACTCGTGCGAATGCCACAGGGCCACACACGTTCAGTGATGGTGACGCATGGAGAGTCTGCTCCTGGAGGCACTTGCTGCCCACCTCCCCCCCCCCATCACTGTGTTTGTTCTGCCTCCCTGGGGCCAGTGGCAGATGAAATGGGCTTTGGGGCTCTTGCCCACTTATGTTCCCTTCCATCTGCACTGACAGAACTGGATGGGGGCCTTCCCCATGGGGGAGGTGGCCTGCGTTTGCTTTAGAGGGCACCTATAGTGGTCCAGTCATGACAGATCTGATCCTGTGTCCCTCTCCAGTGCATGTCCCCCAGAGCACCAGACCCTCCGTGGGGTGTCTTGCTGTCCTAATGGGGCTTTACAACCCCTGGGTTCAGGGCCTCACTTCACTGCTGCCATGTTCCAGGCAAGAATGCAGAGGGGCCAGGGGTGCCTGTGGGGGTGCTGGGAGCTGCCCAAATGGAAGCCCTGGGTGCCCAGTGAAACATGAATTTCAGAGAAGCAATATGAGACGAATCACACCAAGAAAGGTTCACAGTGCATCTGAAATCCCATCTCACTGGGTGACCTGGACCTGTTGGGTGGGAGCAGGTAGAGGGGAGGCACAGGGAGAGACCGTGCCCACCCCCCTCCCTTCAGATGGGGAAATGGAGGCTCAGAGCAGAAGGCAGCCTCCATGGGCCTTGGTGGGAAGCTTTTTCCTTTTTTAACCATCTCCTGGTCGAGCCTCAGCAGATGGGGGGCAGTGGGGAGAAGCTCCTGGGCAGACAGGCCAGCCTGTGGCGGGGAGGCCCCCACAAGGGGGACACAAGGAGGCAGTGGGGTTTGGAGGTTGTTTCTGCATTTAGAAGTCTTTTTGAAATTTCATCCTCTCTGATAACGAGGAGCTGAAAACAGCGTGGTGGTTTTATGTCAGCGAATTCTTGTCATCACTGTCTTCTCGTTGCCTTTTTTTATTTTAAAAAGATTCATGTGCAAGTGTAGGGCAACTGAAGGCCTAGTAGAGAGATCCTAGAGCAAAGCAGGGCCCCTGTGCCACATCATGGCTGCGTGGCTATGCCTGAGTCCCACGCCGGCCCGTGGCATCAGAATGCCCTGCCAGCTCGCACCCCTAGCATCCCGCACAGAGCCTGCCCTCCTGGGCAGCTGCTCCACAGATGACAGGGTGCCCTGTTTTCCAGGGACTCAGCTCACACAAGGTGGGGTCCCAGAGGCAGCTCTGGCCCCTGTGAAGTGAGGGTCCTGGCCACGCCCACTGTCTTTGCAGGACGCTGGTGACTGGGGCTGTGGGCTCCCTGCTTCTGGACTGGTACGGCTGGCCGAGCGTCTTCTACTTCTCGGGCGGGCTCACCCTGCTGTGGGTGGGTTATGTGTACAGGTGTCTCCTGAATGAGAGAGGTACGTGCCGCTCCCTGGGGAGGTTGGGAGGCCTGGTGCCCTCCTGGTGCATCGTCCCCTCCAGGGAGGGGCCACTGAACCCTGAGAGCAGGTGGGCCCGGGGACCCGGGGCTGTGGCTCTGCCCTCCAGAGAAGGATGCCCCAAATAGAGAGGATGCCTGCTCCCTGAGTCTCATCCGGGCTACAGTCAAGTCTGGGAGCTGTTGGATGAATGCAGACGTGCAGGGGCTGCTCGGCCGGCACAGGCAGTTTGCAGGGGAAGTGGTGGCCTCCAGTGACAGGAATGGGGCCTGGGAGGTTTGAGGGCTCAGGGGACAGATAGTCAGCACTAATGTCCACCCCCAAAGGCAAGTGCTGCTGACCCCAGAGGCTGGCAGAGAGGGTGTACAGCCCCCACGCACAGCCAGGGGCCCACAAGCTGCCCCCAGCCTCTGGTCTCTGGGAGCAGGTCCATCCTCCCCTGGATGGCTTTCAGGTGGACCTGCCTCCCCCCTCAGATCTCATCCTGGCCCTGGGCATCCTGGCGCAGGGCCTGCCCGTGTCCAGACACACCAAGGTGCCCTGGAGACAGCTCTTCCGAAAGCCTTCTGTCTGGTGAGCGGGCTGTCGTGGGGATGGGGTTTGGGGGCCTGGGTCCACCACCACAGGGGAGCGGCCGGCATGGAGGCAGCTCCACTCGGCTCCCCGCTCTCAGCCCCTGGCCATCCTGGTGTGGGGAGGGGCTCCAGGTGTGGATGCTGAGCCTGGCACCCGCCCCCCAGGGCAGCCATCATCTCCCAGCTCTCGGCGGCCTGCTCCTTCTTCATCCTCCTCTCCTGGCTGCCGACCTTCTTTAAGGAGACCTTCCCCAGCTCCAAGGTGGGTTGGCCACCAGGCAGCTCGCAGGGTGGGGGGCACCGCAAGGCGTGTGCAGAGAGCTGGGTTCCTTCTGCCCAGGCTCTGGCAGTTCTGACACCCTGTGGCTCAGCGCCGGCGCCTGGGTGCACACAGGAGAGGCCCAGCTGCTGCCCTGTCTGCCCACCCAACTGTGGACAGTCCTTCCTGGGGTTGGGGGGCATGCAGGCTTCCTGATGTGGGCACAGATGTGCTGCAGTCAGCCTGGCTGGCTTCACTCCAGCCGCCCAGCCACCAGACCCCCCGGTCTGGTGACCAGGAACGTCGGGTCACACACTCTGGGCAGGATGCAATCCCCAGCTCTGCCCCCACCCTGTGGGGAGCCACGAGGGAGGTCCTGCTCACAGGGGAGACATCACCAGTGGGCCCAGCGCTCGGTCCGTGTCGGGGATGGATTAGGGGCTGGGAGGCCTAGCCTGTGGGCAGAAGAGAGACTTACTGCACAGTGGTCATGGGTAGCAGCCACCCCACTCCTTTGTCCTCTCCGGGTGGCCAGGTGCCCACTCTGGATGCCTCTTACATCCCTCCACTCCCTCCCTCCAGGGCTGGATCTTCAACGTGGTGCCCTGGCTGGTGGCCATTCCTGCCAGTCTGCTCAGCGGGCTTCTCTCTGACCATCTCATCAATCAGGGTGAGCCCTGGGGGAGGGGAGGGAGGCATCCCTCCTGGGTGCCACTGTAGGAAGGAGGAGGCCTCACCCCTGAGGACTAGCCATGATGTGGGTCCCCGGTCCAGAGAGCCAGCCCTGGGGGCTCCTGCCTGGCTCCCAGCCCGACAGCCAATGGCTGCCTCCAGCCTGCCTCCTCCCTAGCCTGTTCCCCGTGAAGGGGACATATTCACCATGTAGCAGTAGATTCTCCCACCTGGGTGCTAGACACAGCCCCCCTGGTGGGGTCAGAGCACAGACCTGCACACCCATGCACACCCGAGGATGATCATCTCACAGGCACGCTCCCCACAACCCTGCCCTACATGGCCTTAAATATCAGTCTTGTCCTTGTTACCAAAGGAACCACCCACTCACTGAGGGAAAAGTAGAAAATTTGCAGAAACACAAAGAAAACATTTTGTAATCATTGAGCGCCTTGCTTTGCTTGGCCTCTAAGTGCACACACACACTCATACACATGTGCACATGGCTCAGATGATGCAGGCTGTCCCCCGCGAGCCTGGCCCGGCCCTCCTCTCCCTGCAGCCCTGCCAGGTGGGACCCCTCCAGATGCTGTCAGGGGTGGGGCGGCACAGATGGCCAGCGGGACTCTCTGGTCTTCCCCTGTCCAGGTTACAGAACCATCACCGTTCGGAAGTTCATGCAGGTAGGAAGGTCCTGAGACCGCTCTCTCCTGACTTTCCCACTCTGACCCTGTTTTGCTCCCAGGGCCCCTGACCTAGAAGGTGGCTAGTGTGGTGCAGCGGCTGGAGGACTCCCTGGGTCAGCTCTGGGGACTGGCCTGGCTAGCTGAGGCCCTTCCCTGAGCCCCGGTACCCATTTTTGGGCCTGAGTCTGCACTCGTCGACTGGGGCTTCTCTGGCTGCAACTAGCACGGCCAGCTGGTTAGCGTAGCCTTGTCCCATGTCCTCCGGGCATGAGAGGGAGCCCCACCCACCCTCATTCAGGGCACCCCGGGCAGCCCAGGAAGGCCCAAGGCTCCCACCGCGTCCCCACTTGTCTCTCCTGCAGGTGATGGGCCTCGGCCTGTCCAGTGTTTTTGCCCTGTGTCTGGGCCACACGTCAAGCTTTTGTAACTCTGTGGTCTTCGCATCAGCCTCCATCGGCCTCCAGACCTTCAACCACAGGTGAGGGCCAGGTGACTCATCCACCAGATCCCCCCGCGCCGCCTTTGGGCTCCCGGGTCTTGGGTACGGGGGAGGAGCCATGTGTCTCAGCATGCGCATGGAGGGTGGGTGGTGACAGGTCCCCATGAGTGAACCATGAGGCAAAGAGAAATGGAGCCGGCGAGGACCAGGGCTTTTTGGGAAAATGAAGCGGTGTTTGGGGGGCGGCTGGCAGAGGAGATGCTGATCTCTGAGCAGCATCCTTTGAGCCGAAGGTGGGGATCGAGCCTCATGTCCCACAACCTGCTCTACAGGCCCCTAACCTGCGCTACAGCTCAGGGTTTAATCAGGAAAACAGCTCTGAATTGTTCTGAGTTGGAACTTGATGTCATTTTCCAAATTATTGGGCAGCAAAGTTGAGCATGCACTCAAGCAAGCTTGCCTCTCGTCTTATTTCATTCTGGGAGTGGGTCCCGCGCCATCACTACTGCTGAGCTGGGGCTGACCTCCTGGTGTGGTGGACAGGCCTGGCTGGCCTCTGGGATCCAGGTGATCAAAAGAGCTACAGCTGGCATGGTGGGTGGCAGCCATCCTATGATCACTCGACCCCGTTCTCTCCTCTTTCCCGCAGCGGCATTTCCGTTAATATCCAGGATCTGGCCCCTTCCTGTGCCGGCTTTCTGTTTGGTAAGGACCACAGGCCCTCTTTGAATAGGGAGTAGCTGCCCCTTCCTGCTCAGGGCCCCTAGGGCCTACCCCCTGGCATGTGGGCTGTGGGAGGGTTCCAGTGGGCTTCCACTGACCAATCCTCATTCTCCCTGTCCTATTCCAGGCGTGGCCAACACAGCCGGGGCCTTGGCAGGTGAGAGGTGGGCTGGGGTCCCCTGCCTGCGGGTTTCAAGCTGCCCCACCCCTGTGTCCTCCCACCCTCTGCCTCAGCCCTCAGGATGCGGCATGGTGCCCCTTGGGGGTCCCATAGTGTTAGAGCAGTTGGGGGGAGCTCAGACCCTGGAGCTGGCTGTGGGGCGAGAATAGAGCTGCCCTTCGTGGTGTTCACGCTCACAATGATGTGGAGCCCCTGCACATGTGCGGGTCCTCAGAGGCTGAGGACTGGATTGCAGTGACAGACCTGGTGCCCTCAGGGCCCCTAGCTTCTCTCTGCACTGTCCTCGCAGGGGCTGGACAGCCTGTCCTCAAGCCGGCCTGTCTGTCCCCCAACCAGCCTGTCCCCTCTTGCGGTACAGGTGTAGTGGGCGTGTGCCTGGGCGGCTACCTCATCGAGACCACGGGCTCCTGGACATCTGTGTTCAACCTGGTGGCCGCCATCAGCAGCCTGGGGCTGTGCACCTTCCTTGTGTTTGGGAAGGCCCAGCGGGTGGACCTGAGTCCCGCCCATGAGGACCTCTAGCCGCCCTGACCTACATCCCTGAGGACCTTGGGCCATCAGCAGGGAAATGGGCCCTGCTTAGGGGCCCCTTTGCTCCTGGCCCTAAAGGGAGGGAGCCTCAGCCCAGGGGGGCTGCGGCCTGCTTCCTCCGCCCATGGGGGTCTCACCCTTCTTCCAGTTGGTGAAACTTCGGTGTGGATGGATTAGTATCTTTAGTAGCAGCAGCTTCATGACAGACACGGTCTGTTCTGTGTAGATTCATACGAGCCCCACGCAGTCATCCCTCCCTGTGGTCAGGGAGGTGGTCGACTGGAGTCTCCCCCCAGAACCTGCTTGGCTTTGTGTTTCGACACTGGGGGCCAGATCATGCTCTGGAGGGGGCCATCCTATGCACTTTAGGGTCTTTAGCACTATCCTTGGCCCCCACCCACCAGACAGGCCCCTAGTCCCAACAGCCAGCCCTGCCCCCTGACATGACCAAGTGTCCCCAGGGGACCTGTCCCTGGTGCCCCCTCCTGTGAATCCCTGGGCACTGCTGATGGACCTGCTCCCCTAGTGCCTCTTGAGGGTGCATGGGCACCCCTCCTGGCCAGGACACACCCTGAACCAGTGAAACCCCTGTCCTTGTTTTTCTCCCTCCCTGTTTACACTAGAGGGGCCAGTCGTCTTACAGATTAATAATAGACTCTGCAAGATGTATATGTAGAAAAAAGAAACTATGAGAATATGGAAAATCACACCAAAGCCTTATTTAAATGATGACTATTAAACTATTTAAAAAGAAGACCATTATGTCATTTAACACTCTATTTATAAAAAGAATAAACACATGTTAAAGATTTATTTCATTCACTTGAGGAAACCAGCAAAGCGTTACAAACAGTTCAAGGAAAACATCACGAACAGACAGACACACTGATCCACGTGGGTGCTGACATGAATGCGCAAGCACCACTGAGATGGGCCTTCCTTGCTCCACCCCAGACAGACCCTGTCTGTGCGTCTGTGTCAGAGCCTCTTGGCAGTGCTGTCCTCTGTGCAGATTCTAGAATCAGACAAATTCTAATTTTCCATGTGAGCAAAGATTTCCCCCGACAGCCCCTCACCCCCACTTTTGATCAGGAAGAATCAGAAAGAAAGATTCTCGATTACAAAGTGAGTCTGGCCTCTCTAGGTTTGGCCTGATTGTTTACAGAGACGCAGCAAGAATATGAATTTACCATGAAGGCCTTTCTCTTTGCTCGGCTGGGGTTTTTCACGAGAAACCTCAGGTGGAATTCCAGGCTGTGCTGACCTGAGCTGGGAACCCAGCCCAGAAAGTTCCCCCATAGTAGGGTGTCCTCCTTAGGACACGGGACGCGGGCCAGCCATGGGCTTGTGGCTGTTTATGAGTGCCGCTGTACGTTCACCTTGTTGGGCAAGCGTCACCCCCATCTCCGCCATGACTTTCTTCCAGAATGAGAACTGTCCCCTCCCTGCCAGCCCCTGGCATCCACCATCTGTGTTCTGTCTCTATGACGCTGACCCCTCGAGGCCCTCATGGGAACCCATCCTACAGTAGTTGTCCTTTCATGATGGCTCGTTTCGCTAAACATGATGTCCTCACTGTGCATCCATGCTGAATCATGTACCAGGATCACCTTCCTTTTAAGTCCATGTAATATTCCATCGTGTGGATGGACCACGTCTTGTTTATCTCTTCATCCGTCAGGGGAACACGGGCTGCTTCCACCTCTTGGCCACTGTGAATTCACTGCTGTGAGCCTGGGTGTAAGAATAACACTTTTGTCTCTTGTTGTTCAGTCACTGGTCATCTGCTAAGCTTTGCAACTTCATGGGCTGCAGCACACTAGGCTCCCCTGTCCTTCACTATCTCCCAGAATTTGCTCAAACTCATGTCCGTTGAGTTGATGATGCCATCCAACCATCTCATCTTCTTTCATCCTCTTCTCCTTTGTCTTTAACCCACAGCGAACTGTAAACTCTTGGAGAGACTGAGAGAGACGGCCCAGCCTGTGGGAACACAGCTATCCCATTTGGTATCTCTGTGCCTGAGTCCTGAGGGATGGGGGCCCAGGGCACTCGTGTAAATTGGGATCCCAGGCCTCGGTTGGACTTCTGTCACGGCCTCGCAGTCACCACCTCAGAGGGCAGGAGAAGGAGGAGCCGGGGTGGGGGCACTGGGCCTGCTGTGAGCAGCTGGGCCTTCTCCTCCCATCACTGCTGTTCCTGGTCCTGAGCGTCTTCTGGGAGCTGGGTACAGCTCCACCCCTTCCCAAGGCCAATGCTGGGCCCTGGAATGGGCTCCTTGGATTCTAGGTGAAAGCGTTTGCTGGTGGGCAGACAAGTGCTGTTAGCAGAGACAGGGCGGGCAGGAAGCCATGTGTTATCTGGTGCAGGCAGGCCCAGACACGGCCTCACCCCTGGGTGGCCCTGGCAGGATCCCAGAGCCAACACTGACCCTGAGTGCAGTGGCGGGAAGCCGGGGTCAGGCAGGGGGCGGGCAGGCTTCTGCAGGGTCACTAGACCCTGGGCACCAAACCTGCTGTGCCTTCACTCCCGAGAGGAGGGGCTCTGGCTGCCCAGGGCCATGAGTGTGCATTTGTGCGCGGTGTTTGTGTGTGTGTGCGCGCGCGCGCGGGCGCGCGTGCCTCCTGTCTATGCCTGCATCACCCGCGGCCAGAAGTGCATTGGGAGGACCAGGCTGTTGTTGCCCCGCAGCCGGCCGACAGAGGGCGCCGCCCGACAGGGCTTTGTCCTGGCCCCCCAGCAGCAGACCTGGCTCTTCCCTGGGACGCCAGGTTGGGGGCTGAGGGATCCGGTTGGCCACCAGTGCACCGGCGCTCGGGCCCCTCGGTTCTGTAGGAAGGAATAGGTTGGAAGGATGTTCCAGGAATGAGGATGCACATGACTGGAGCCCGAAGCAGGAGGGGGACCCAGGAGTGGCCGGGCCTGGGAGTGCGCACGTGGGGCGACTTCCGGGGACGGGGGCCCTCTCTCACCACCCCTCCCCCAGTCTGAGTACCTCCCACTGGCCGTCAGGCCTCCTGCACACGCGGGGTTTCTGTGTCCACTTCTAATAAGAAGATGACATGCCAGCAGGACTTAATGGTTGGAGGCCCCGAGGTCCGTTCCCCCCACCCTCTCCTCTCCCCAGGGCGCAGGTGTCCTCAGGGGCAGGACTGTCCCCCCACCCCATTCGGGACTGCGGAAGTCTGGCCTCAGGTGGGGCTGGGGTCCCTCCGGTGCTCAGGATTGAAGGGCTCAGGGCCGGTTGAAGTCCCCCCAGGTCCTGTCCTAGACCCCAAAAGCCGCACACAGGCCTCACTAGGTGCCCCACCCCCCAAACCCCTCTGCCCCCACCCCCACCCCTACCCCCACAGGTAAGGTGTCCCCTCAGTAAGTGACTCTTTTCTGTCTTTTCTTTAAAATAGGATCTTTAACGGCCACTTAATATTTGTAATTAGCACGCTAATTAGACCCACCCCTCTGGGCTCCCCACCCCCATTTCTTGGCTTTGTCTTTCAGCCCTAGGAGGCAAGGCCCTGTGGGTCACCACTTGCCCCTGGGGACCCCTTGCTCACCTTTCCCTGGGTGGGAGGTACGGGGGGCCACCCTGGGCAGTTGGACCACCCCCAACCCTGGGGACCACGGCTGAGTTCTTTCCCGTGTGCAGTGGAGCCACTATCCCCCTCCGCAGCAGAGGGAGCTGAGCTGCACGTAGAAACACACTTTTAGGGAATTTGCTTTATCATGTTTAATTGAAGGCCGTTGAGGCCATGGCATGAATATTCAGCGAGGTGGCAGGAGCCTCTTCAGACTGCAAGACTGCAGGACGCACCCAGCACACGGCCTGTCAAAGGGGGAGCGAGGTGGGAAAGCTATTAATTGAAATAGCTTCATTAATTAGTAATTAACAGCAGAGAAATGACTGTGTCACACGTCGTATTTCAGTGGATGCCCTTCATGTGTTATGGGGACTTTAATTAAAGGATGTGCATTTTAATTAAAGGCAAGCTTGGCCCTTTGACCTTTGGAAGACAAAAGAGGATCTGAATTTTCAAAGAAACTGGCCAGGAGGCTGGTGCAGGCCTCAGGGGACTGGCGTCCTCCGGCTTCGGGACCCTCCGCCTTCCAGCCCCTCTGAGGCCAAGGGCCCCAGCTGTTCCTCCCTGAGCCCAGAGGCGGTGGCCATGTGAGGTCCTGTGGGGTCACAGGTCAGCGCAGAAGGGGTCCCGGGCAGGAGGGCCCAGAGAGTGATGTATTCGCAGCCCTGCGGGCTAGTGTCCTGTGAGTGGGGGCTCAAAGCAGTGCCCTGACACCTTGGGGCAGGACGGAAGACCCCTGGGCCAGTTGGCTGAGCCCTCCTCCCACTCCTGGGCTCCGAGTCTCTGTTCTGTTCTGATGGGTGTGGATGCGTTTTGTGACCAGAACAAGGCACATGCACAGGGTGAAGCCCAGCTCTCCCCTGCGGTCTGGAGGTGGTAGTGTCCTGGGGCTGCAGGATCAAGCTCTCAGCCCCGGGGCTGGGACAGCAGACCTCTCACAGGCCTGGAGGCTGGAAGTCTGGGGTCGAGGTTCCAGCAGAGGTCCCTCCTCTCTTATGCATGTGGATGGTGACCCCCCCACCCCTACCCCGCCCCGTGTCCTCATGGGCTTGTCCCTTCTCTATGTCTTTGTCCTAATCTCTTCTTATCAGGACAAACAGATCAGATCAGGGCCACCCTAGGGATCTTGGTTTAAAGTTATCCCCACCCTGGAAAGGCCTTATTTCCAAACACAGTCACGTTCTGAGATCCTGGGGGTTCAGGACGTCAACATATGAATTTTGGGGACCTCGTTCAGCTCATAACAGTGTGGCTCCCCCACTTCTACCTGTCTGGAGCCCAGAGCCATAGGAACCAGGAGAAGCTGCCCTGGAGACCTAGTGGGTGCTGTGGGCCACTCAGACCCCCTTATGGATGGGGTGGGGTTGCTAGCGGCTCACAGCTGAGTCTCCTTCCTGGGGTTGACCCCTCTCCAGCATGGAGGGACAGAGGCCCTGCCCTTGGCCTCAGCTGGGACAACCCTAAAGAGTATCAGGTTTCAGAGCTCCCATGGGGTGGTGGAGCCTTCGGTTGTAGCAGCAAAGCATCCCAATTCCTCCCCTGCTCCCCCCTGCTCCCCTCAAACCACTGGTGCTGAGACTACCCCCATGACCTCCTGCTGCAAATCTCCACCTCAGCCTCATCTGCAGGCAGGCCCTGCATCCCAGGCTGGGGGCTTCCAGAACCCCTCCCAACTTGGGAGGGACACACAGCTCCTGCATCTGAGACTCTCCATCCGTTAGACTAGAAGATGCCACACGGATGAACTGCCCTCCAGGCCCCAGGCGATCAGTAAGTGACAGCCCAGCCTGATCCTGCTCCCAGAGGAGGTGGGGACCAACACCCTGCAGCCCGGCCCTCGTCTGAGGGACGGTGGAGCTGGGCTTAGGCAGCACTTTTTCTCTCTTTGGCTAAGGACAAGCTTGGTCAGGTTGGGGCTCGGGGGTGGGAGACACTCACAGTGCTGCAGCACCTCAGAGTCCAGGGTCCTAAGGACCCTCAGCACCATAGTTTCCCGGAGTTCTCCCCATAGGCTGGCGAGACTTCAGGAGGTTTCTCTGTCTTCTCACTCTCCAGTATTTTTGCCCCAAGTGGATGAACTGAACACGGACAGGTCCAAGGAGCCAGGTGATGAAGGTCCCAGAGCTACACCCCCTCCCAACTGTCTCCCCACTGCTGGGCTTTTCCTATTCATCAGTCATCTGTCCTTTGGACCACTCACATTTTTATCATTTCTATTTCCATGCTTCCTTTTCTGAAGTGAAAATCACCAAGGTCAATTCTTTCTTTCTTCTTGGCTGCACTATGCAGCATATGGGATCTTAGTTTCCCGACCAGAGATTGAATCCATGCCCCCTGCAGTGGAAGTGCAGAGTCTTAACCACTGGACTACCAGGGAATTCCCAGGGTTAATTTTTTTTTAACATTTATTTTAATTTATTTGTTTGGCTCTTCCAGGGAGAAGGAAATGGCAACCCACTCCAGTATTCTTGCTTGGAGAATCCTGTGGACCGAGGAGCCTGGAGGGCTGCTGTCCATAGGGTCGCACAGAGTCGGACACGACTGAAGTGACTTAGCATGCATGCATGCGTTGGAGAAGGAAATGGCAACCCACTCCAGTATTCTTGCCTGGAGAATCCCAGGGACAGAGGAGCCTGGTGGGCTGCCATCTATGGGGTCACACAGAGTCGGACACGACTAAAGTGACTTAGCAGCAGCTTCCAAGTCTTAGTTGCAGCATACGGTATCTTCAAACTTTGTTGCGGCAGGCAAACTCTTAGTTGTAGCCTGTGGGATCTAGTTCCCTGACCAGGGATCGAACCCGGGTCCCATGCATTGGTTGTGAGGCGTCTTAGCCACTGGACCATCAGGGAAGTCCCCTGGTTAATCCTTTTACGTGAAAAACATACAAGGCTCGGCTACTTGGTCTATGTCAAAATTGACCAGTTATAAAGTCCAGTCTCTGAGGCCTATATCCACCTATGCTCTCGTCCTGGGCATCTACCCTCTCGTCCTGGGCACATCTGTGATTCAGAAGCAGCAGGATATGGTCTCAGCCTTCTGGCAGGAGACCCTCAGGGCTGGCCTGGCCCTGCTGTAACTCCTGGATTAACCCCTGCCCCAGGTCCTGCCTGCTGCTTGGACCCCATCCTGGGCCTGGGCCAGTGGGTTCCCATCATGGACTTGTCTCCAGAGTTGGCCTAATGGGCAGCTCTGGGCAAATGGGAGTGGGGCGCCGGTAACTGCCTCCTCGTAGGTGGAGGGCCAGCTCATCTGCGGTCAGCGCGGGGTGGGCAGGAGGCTTGGGTGGCCCTGGTGGGTGCCTTTCCTTCCACACTCTGTTCTGTCGCTATGGCCACCCCGGGGCCTCGCCTGCCTGTTTACACACTCATGTCTTTGTTGAATTAGAGACAGTCCTGTCTCTGGCTCACCAGCAAGATTCAAAGGGGTTTGAAGAATAAATGTTTTCCTAAGTTTTAGCTGACATTCAATTTTAATGACTTTTTAAACAAAGTAACTGTTAAACGTGTGTGTTTTACAGCCTCCTGATGTCTGACAGGTGTTTTTGCCCATGTGGGAAACAGATGCTGACTGCGCCTCCCTAATAGCTCATAAATAACCAGCCCTGGGCGTCCTCCTTTGTATGTGGCTCTGCCAATGGCCAATTTGTTCTTCAGAAGTGGCCACGCTGGCCTGTCAATCAGCTCTTGCCGTAGGCACTTTTTGGTGATTAGAAGCCCCTTGGAGAGCGAGAACTCCAAATTAGTTTTAAATAAAAAATAAGAATATTCATGCTGTTGAACATCTAAAGGTAAGAGAAACAACAGAATCCAAACCGGCTGGCTTGGGTCCCCGTGTTGCTGGTGGAGGGGGCTGCAGGCCCAGACCCACCAGGGATCGGGTGCAGGACAGAAGCAGGGGATCATCGGGGGATGGATGTGACCAGGGTCAGCCTGAGACACAGGCCACCGGAGCATGGGATCCACAGACCGTTTCCCGTCCACTCTGGGCCTTTGTGGGACATAAAAGCTCACCCAAGGACGGGGGCTGGGGAGCTGGTCTCCTTGAGAGGAGGACAAGTTCCCCTTGGAAGAAGTGAGAAGGACACAGAGTCTCCGATGAGGCTGCATGGGCATGCCAACTTCTGTGTGCTGCCCGCTCTCCCCTCCCCCTCCCCATCCCCGGCCTCTGCTGCCTCTCCCCTGCCAGGTCGAGCAGGTCCAGTGCCTGCTGCTGTGTCACGTCTGCTGTCCTCTTCTCTGGGAGTCAGGGTGACAGCCTTGTGAAGTCTTTCTGGTGTCCTTGCTGGGCTTCAGCCCCCAGGCCCTGTCCAAGGTGCTGACCAGGCTCAGAGAAAGGCTTGGTGTCAGGCACATGAGCTGCCCTGGACTCACCTTCTTCCTACAGTGGTGTCCACTGCTGTGGGGACGCTCCCGCCATTGGTCCTGTACTCCTCACCTCTGCTCAGCGGGGACCCTAGCCCTGCCCTCCCAACCTCTTACCTCTCCATCAAGTTCATCCTTCCCTCATCCCTTAGGGCCCCACTGCTGCCCTGGGGCCTCTGTACCTGCTATTCCTCTGCCTGGCTTGCTCACCCCATCCTCCCAAGCTCAGCCCAAGGTCACCTCCTCCAGGAAGCCTTCCTTCATCTCAGGTTAACTTATCTGATTACTGTCCATGCTAGTTCTCAACGGTGGGTTCTGCCAGGGTTCACCTGTTCTTGCTCACAATTTGTCTTCAGCAGACAGCTATGCCTGGCACATGGAGACGCTTGATCATTAACAATCTTTGAGTAGGTTAGTCAGTTAATTGGTCAGGGTTAGGTCATTACGATTGATACCAACATCATCTCATCGTGGTGACTGTCTTTTTCAAATTTACCACTTTCACTGGTTTTAATGTTGTACAGTCAACACCTCTATCAAGTTTCAGAACCTTTTCACCACCCCAAAAGGATATTTTGTACCCATTAGTAGTCACCACAACACTCTTTTACTCCAGCTCCTAACAACTAATAATCTACTTCTGTCTTCCTGGATTTGCCTCTTCTGGGCATTTTGTACAAGTGGAATCACACACTGTGGGGTCTCCTGTGTCTGGCTTTTCTCACTGATGGTGATATCCTCTGGGTTCATCAGGGTATAGCTGAGTAATAGATGAGCCCCTTCTGTTGGTTACTCCTCAGCTGGTGGGCATTTGGTTGGTTCTGGTTTAGGCTCCTTTTCAGTACTCAGCAGCAAGAGGAGCATGTTGAGGGGCTGCAGAGACACAGGCGTCCAAAGTCCCGCGTCCCTGTTCTCAACTGTGACCGTCCTGGGAGCCCATGACCCTCCCTTGGCCATCAGCCACTCCCAATTTCAAGAGGGACAAAGTGCTCCCTTCCCAAATGAAGTGAATTCTAACCTCTCAACCAGGGAGGACTGTGCCAGCCAGGACAGTGTCTGCTATCGCTGCTGCCCAGGCCTGTGCCTAGCGGCCCCGTAGTTCTCTGCTGGAGTGGCTGACGTCCACATATGCCTGGCAGCACAAGTCCCCTGTGAAACCCCTGAAATATAAAAATCTTAAATATTTTAGCAAATAAAAAAATTTTAAACTGTTCGGCCAGATGTCCAAGTTGACAAAGTGCTTAAGGCGTTTGACTGATAAAAAGCTGGAGCCCCCAGTAAGTGGGATTTAGAACAAGCCCCGAGGCAAGTGTGTGATACTAGAAACGTCCCGGCCCTCAGCGCGGTGCTCGGGCTCGGGCACGGGGGTTTGAAGGCAAGCGTCCATCTGTCGCGCCGTGCGTCCCGACACTCAACAAAGGCACATGGATCTCAGCGCGGCCGCGGCTCTGCTCTGCGGCAGGCCCAGGTGGGACGTGTCACAGAGGAAGGGCCATCAATATTCATGGTTGGCCGGCACCTCTCCTCTCTCCTCTCTCTGCAGTATGTCAGCTCTCTGCTTGGGCTGCAAATAGCACTCTGCCTTCAGAGTCTGCAGAAGCATCTGAGACACAGAGGGACCTGGGAGGCCATGGTCCTCACCTGGGAGATGGAAGATCACCCTAGGCGCCTGTGAGGGCAGAGGGCAGAGCCCTCCCCAGACTGAGAGGAAGAGAGGGAGAAAGGGGAGCCCTGAGGGGTGGGGTGCAGGGAGGGATGGGGCCCCGAGAGGAGCATAGACAGCTGAGAACTATTTAATCAGCAGAAAGCCTGAACTCAGTTGGCTGATTTTTAAATCCAGGGGTTAATATCTAGCACTGCTCTCCAAGTGTAGCACATGTAGCTCAGGAAGAACTAACCATGGGGTCTAGGAAGGTGGGGACTGTTGGCCTTGCCAATGGAGGGAGAGGGGAAAGAGCTGGGTCTTCCAAGTGTGGATGGTCTGGTCTCATTTGCACCCCTGAGTTGCTGGTTCTGACTGTGCTGGTGACAGTGGTTTTGGCCTGGAGCTCCCACCACCTGAGCCCAGTTGGGCCCCCTGAAAGGCCTGGTCCAGGCCTCTTGGGGGAGGGCCTCTGGTTCCGATCCACCCTCTTTGGCATTTGAGAAGCCCTCTGCCCACGTGGCCTCCCCATGTCTGCACGGAGTCAATCAGCACAGTTAGCCCCAGAGTCTGGCAACCAAGAATGAGTCCCGGGAGCTGATCCACGTGGGAGACTTAAGGGTCTTGTCCTGGAGAACAGCATGATTATCAGGAGAGTCACACACAAGCTGGGTCTGTGCTCGACCCTTTACACAATGTCAGGGGACCCAGGCGAGACTTTTGTTTGAGGGCACTGCCCATCTGGGTGTCTGTTGGTCCCATGGGCACCTCCCAGCCCAGCAGAGACTTAACCCATTTTACACACCAGGACACTGAGGCTCCAGGTGGCCAGTGGCCGATCCAGGCCTTGGGTCCTGCCTGGTCAGGGGCGCCCCATCTGCTGCTCACAGCCGGCCCCTGTCCAGCTAGACCATAACATCTGCAGTGGGAAATGTCCTGTGGGCTGTTCCAGTCCCGGGACTCCTTCCATGCCCAGAAGGGCACCTCTTCCAGAACATTCTAGCACAATCCACATTGCAAAAAAATAGAGATGAAATGAAAAGACCACAGAGGAAGTTTTATTACTGTAGCTTTTATATCAGACTCTGAATGGCCACTCCTATGATACAAAATCATTATCACAATTAAACTCATTCCATTAAATAGCACAGGCATTTATTGCTGCCAATGAAGGACAACATCAGGGCACTGATGGAGCCAGTATCTCGGGCTCTCTGCCTCCTGAGCACCTGGGCCTGACGTCCGGACTTGGGGGACTTACTGGAGAGGATTGGGGCCCCATTGGGGTCCAGGGTCACATGTCACATCTCCTCATTGAGTGCCTCCTATTTCTGAGCATGACCCAGGGGCTGAGGGGACAGTCAGCAGAGACCCAGAGAGAGAGGACAGCAGTTTGCTCTTGGAAAGGATTGACAAGGAGTTTCCTCGCACGTGACCCCTTGTTGAGACAGTCGCATCCAACTTTAGAACTTGGGGACTAGATGCTTAAAGAAATGAACACCTAAAAGTTGCAATCAGACTCTGTGATTGTGGGAACATTTTTACATGCCAGACAGGGTATCTTTTGGTGACTTTCTTTCCACCCCTTCAAGTGACCTATTCTAGCATGATGGTTTTAAAATACACCTCCAGATTATTTGACAGTCCTCACCACAGGAGAAGGCTTAATTCCCTCTTCTTGAGTGTGGCCTGGGCATAACTATGTGCTTCTAATGAATAAAAAGTGGTGGGAGGGGTGACTGTGATTTCTAAGCCGATGTCACCCATCATTGTTTGCCTCAGGGACTAGCTGCCCCGTGGCCATCGTGACTCAAGACAGCCTTCCACCTGCTTCACTGTCTCCCACCTGTGAGATGTGAGGGTGGTTTTCCCAGAACGACTAACACCTTGGGGTCCCCAGAGGGTCCAGTAGGCATGCCCAGCTCGTGACTGTGTCAGGGTCCACGTGACCCTCCCACAACTCTGCGACACGGCTCCTAGTGATGCAGAGGTTGTGGGTCCATCTAGGCAGCTCTGTGCTGTTTCTGACGACCCATGGACTGACCTGCAAAGAGGATGGTGGTGCTGTGAGCACCCCAGGGGCTGTGTGCACACAGTCGGCCAGGGGGCCTGGAGCAGCCACCATGGGCCCTTCCCTGCCCCCCTGAACCTCTGGGAGGATAAAGCCATGGAGGAGCCCTGGACAGCCCATGAAGGAGAGGTAGTGCCATGAGGGTTGGTGGGGTCCTTGTATCCTCCAGGGTGGGCTTGGCCATGGCTTCTGCAGCTGCCATGGAAGTGCCCACAGACCTGGGCTCAACAGTAGAAACTTGCTTTTATGCAGTCTGGGGGCCAGAGGTCCTAAGTCAGTGTGGGCAGGGCCACAGTCTCTGGAGACTCCAGGGAGCATCACCCTTGCCTGTGGCCACTCTGGCGGGAGCTGTCCCTCTGTGGCTCTTGTCACTGAGCTCCCTCCACCTTCTCTCATGCGGACAGATGTAACAGCACTCAGAGCCCACCCAGATGAGTCAGGTAGCTGCCTCTTCTCAGGATCCTTAATCATGCCTATTGTCGTGTCAACCAAAATTTCTGAAATGGAGACCTGATTAAAATGCTAGTGCTTACTTGGGGTTTATTAGGACTGAAGCCTGGGAGAAACAGATTCAAGAAGCACCTGAATTGTGTTCTGTCAGATCTCAGCATGGGGGGAGCTCATAAATGCAGAACCTGCAAGGTTACAGTCAGTTATGCAGAGAGGGGGACACAACCAAGCCAGACCTGTCACCATGCCTGTAAATGGGCAGTATGTGCATGCATGTACACACATGTGAGCATGTGTGCAAATGCGAACATGTGTCTGGATACATGTATGCATGTGTGCAAATGTGAACATGTGTCTCAATACATGTGTGCATGCTTGTGTGTGAGCATGTGGAGGCAAGCTTCTTTGCATTCCTCCTCCCCCAGCAGGGCTGGCTTTGCAGGAGGCAGCCTGACCTGAACAGTGTGCCAGGAGCCCAGCACTGTAATTCTGTAATTTCCATCCTGTAATTCTTAATCACTTTGGAGCCAGGGCCCCATAGTTTCATTTTGCACTGGGACTGCTATTCTGTAGCTCATCTGGCCCCCAGGAAACCCATGGAGTCGTAGGAGGCAGGGCTGCCAGGGGGTCTGCAGCCACATGAGTGACCCGGTCAATGGGTTTCGGGGAGGCTCAGGGCTAAGCGTGCGGGGGCCAGGACAGTGGCCAGAGCAGCAAATACCAACACAGGACACCTGCTGCAATCTGAATTCAGATGATCAGGAAATGTGTCTTCAGTATTAAGTACGAACCGTGCAGTTACTTCAGGCAGAGGCTTACTAAAATGACTTCCTGCTCTTCACCTGGGAAGCCAGCTGTGTGTCTGGCCAGGAGGATGCGGACACTGCCGGTCTCCAGGAGGCATCTGTCAGTGGGCACCCCCCAGCCCCGGCTCCTGGGCAGCTTTGCTTCTGTGTGGGGTGGGCAGGCGGGAGCAGCAACAGAGGAGTCTCAGGAGAGTAGCGGGGACAGTGCCACCCTGGAATTTTGGCTGCATTTAATATGTGTAATGGGAGGAAGCGGGCCAAGGCCTGAGATTAGCACCCATCACAGATCCAGGGCAGCAGCCGTCCATCTGGATGCACTCAGGTGGGTCCAGTCCGTGGCTCAGCCCATAGGCCTCACCCACCAATGTCTGCTGGTCTTCATCTAATGAGTGATTCTGGATTAAAATGGGGCCAGCAACAGGGCACTGATTTATATTAAATCTCCATAAAATGAAAATTGCAGAAACCTACTCAGGGTCATTCGTTATGCAAGGAAATTTAATCACAGTCCCATCCGAACATCCCCGTGCCACCCAATGGATAATGGAGCTGCCACGCGGGGATTAGGAACGCCTCCTGTTTGCTAGGACAGTTTCCCCTGATGTCTGTGCCTTGGGCCCCCACAGCCACCCCCCAGGACAAGGAAGGGTGTGTTGGGGCACTCAGGTCACCCCAGCAGCAGTAATTCACCCCGACCACAGCCCATGACACTCACTTTGCTCTCTAGAACCTTCTCCATATTTTTCTCTATCAAAAAAGTACAACAGGAGGAAAACCTGAGACAAAATTCAAGCACAAAACCCTGGGCTACATTCCCACTTTGTGGAGACAGTGGTTGAGATATGGCCTCTCGTCTCCCCGCACTGGATCATCTCCCCACCAGCACATCATCACACCTCCCAGGCAGGGCCCTGCCCACTATGCAAGCTTTTCCTGTTCCCTCAGGAGAGTCTGAGGCTTCTGGCTGCCCTTCTGTGGTTCCCAGGAAGGGGCCTGGTGTCTCCAGGTTAACGCTAACTGACAAGCAGCTTAGCAGCAGCCCTGGGCACTGGACTCATGGAAAAGTGATATCATGAGCCACGTGCCCGCCTGGCCCTCCTGGGGCCCCTCCCTGACCACTGCTGTCAGCCCCATTTACTCAGACGCACTGGCCCGGCCCCTCACAAGGACATGTATGGACACCAGGCAGCTCAGGGGCCGGACGTGACCACTCTCCCTCACCTTTCCTGGGCCTGGACCACCTCACTGCCCCCACCTTGTCAGGGAAGCCAAACCCAGGTGTCCCTGGAGAGGACATGTCTTTGGAAGGAAGAGTAAATGCAGGAGACAGAGGACTCCAGAGGGTGATTGGCATGGACGGAGTGGTAGATGCTGGACCTCCTTTATGGGGTGCCCCAGATGGCCAGCAGGGTCATCTTCAGAAACAGCTCCATAAAGAGCAAAGTGGGGTGCTTGAGTCCCCCCAGAGCCTCTTCCACAACACGGCGGCTCATGCAAGGCTCTGCAACAATCAGGGTGGCCCCTGACTTTCAGAGATCAGTGCCCATGTTGGAGCAATAGGAGACACCACCACCCAGCTCCCATATCTCCAGCACCATTGAGTTCACCACCCACATAGCAGATGGTAACCTCTACAAGCTCCAGACTCCCTGGGCCGAGTGACAGAGGCCAGGCCCCAAACCCCACGCCCTAAGAATCCATTTAGGAGACATTCCTGAGAAACTCACTGTAGGGCCAGACAGCAGGCCCGTGGTTTCAGGGCAGGTGAGCACAAGAGGGCTTTTGGGGTAATGGCTAGAGTGTGTATCTTGCTCTGCTGTGTCTCAGGTTGTATGCATTTACCCACATCCAATGAACTGCATCTAAGGGGTGCATTTTACTGGGTGCAAATTGCACCTCAATAAACCTAACTTGAAAAAATCAAATTCTAGGTGTTAACAGAGCTCTCTGGAAATAGACTGGCGGGGAGGTGGTGGTTGCATGACCTTGTGAATGTTCTTAGTGCCAACAAATCATACATTCAAAAAGGGGTTAAACAGTGTTTTATGTAAGTATGTTTCACCACAATAAAAAGATACTGTAAAGGACTTCACTGGTGGTCCAGAGGTTAAGAATCCACCTGCCAGTGCAGGGGACCTGGGTTCCATCCCTGGTCCAGGAAGATTCCACACATCTCAGGGTAACAAAGACCACTCCCCCAACTACTGAGCCCAAGAACTCTGGAGCCTGTACTTCACAAGGAAAAGGAGTCCCCACTCCTGACAGCTAGAGAAAGCCCTCTCGCAGCAACAAAGACCCAGTGCAGCCAAAAAAAAAAAAAAAGATACAGGAAGCAGTAACCCCTTGAAGAATGAAGGGACTGCCCCTCTGGAGTAGTGGTGCCCAGTTGCCCTCTCATCTTTTCCTGCAGGCTCTGCAGGGGGCCTAAGGGGGTGGGGGTGGGATCTTCAGCAAAGGGTCACCGAGTACGTGATCCCAGACGCTGGCTGTGACCTCCCCTGGCCGGGAGCACAGTTGGCACTGATGAAGCCTTGACAGGGTGGGAGCGGTGGAAGCTGCTTCTCAGGACCCCCACTCAATTCTCCTGTGGCACAGGGTCCCTGGACAGAGGGGAAAACGGGTGCTGGGCTCTGCATCCTTGCCTGGGTGCTGGGCTGATGCTCACTGGGTCTCAATCGTGTCTGCTCATTTGTAGTTATTTTGGAAACACTGTTCTTTCCCAGACGCGGTGGGCGGAGGAGCAGTTGAAAGCCAAGGGCCTTGTTTCAAAAACGTCTTTAGCAGGTCTGCGGCTGTAATGAGCCGGTTTAATGAAGTCAGTATCCTTGAAAGTTCATCTGCATCCCTCATCCGTCAGCATGGCCACTTCACAGCACGACATTAATTAGCCGCGGCGTTCCCTGCAGTGCAGAGAGAGGTGAGAACGACAGGTGTGGGCACCCATGGCCCTTCAAAAGCACTGTTTAACCAGCGTGTTAAACAGAAAACAAGAGCAAACCTGCCGACAACGTGCTGATTAGTAGGTGCTGACCCTTGCCCAACGTTCCTGCAGCTCCAGCGGCGGCCAAGGCCTCCTCCCTCTCGGCCAGCTCCCCTCTGCCTCTGTTGAAATCGGGCTGGGCTACAGGTTAAGTGCGGAGGGTCGGGTGCTGGGGCCGGCCAGTCTGGGGGACTCAGGACATGACCGCAGCTCGGGGAACACTGCCCTCACCCCCGTCTCTGCAGAGTCCCTTCGACAGTGGCCACATTCGGCCATCCAGGCTCCTTCATGGTGAGGCTGTCCCCTCTCGGGTCCTGCCCGCTGACCTACAGAGCTGTCTCACCCACCTCCCCAACAGCCCCCTCCCACCCCTGAAGGGCACCATGTGGCCCTGGCAGAGAGGAAACCGTCTACAGTGTGTCTTGCCTGTACATGCACTCGTGGACGTGAGCGTGCTCACCTGAATGTGAGTTCAGGTGATGCTTGGGCAGACAGCATGGTTGCCCCAGGCTGTGTCCACCCGGCTCCAGGCTGGACTGAAAGGGGATGGTCAGCTGTTCTGGATCAGGTGTTCCCTTTCCAGACCAGCCAGGTCTTCCCAAAGCAGAGGCAACCAGCATTGCATTAGGGGCAGTGAGCAGGGTCATGAGACCCTAAACCTGCAATATTTGAAGGAATGTGTTTGTTAGGGGAGGAGGGCTTGCCAAAGGGAAGGGAGGGTTATAGTCTCTTCTCCCCAGAAGTAGCTGCAGCAGAGAGAAGGACAGGGAGAAACAGAGAAAGAGAGAGCAAGAGAGAAAGGGAGGAGATGAGCCAGGCTGTATGTGCAGGGGACCTAGAGGCAGCTTCTGTTCCCTGGAAGCAGCCCTGGGACATTTGAGGACAGCGCTTTCATCCCATCTGGCAGCCCCAGGTCCCTGAGGTGGGGCGAGGGGGGGATAGCTCATGGAAAGCTCTGGAACATCACTGCTGACCCTGAACCCAGAAGGGCTCAGGGTGGATGAAGAGTAGTGTTTTCACGTCCAGGAAGCAGGTTACAGACTTCACATTAATTTGGGAAACCCAGATGCCTGCATGGAAAACAAACACCTTCCCATGAGTCTGTGATGCGTCAAAGGAAGCCCTGCCGTCTTAGGCCTTCAGTGGTTCAAGGGTGGCTGAGGGCCGGCTCAGGGAGGTGCTGGAAGGACAAAGGGTCTTAATGCCCAGAGGCTTGAGACCCAGCTCCTCCCACCCACAGTCTGGGCGCCATGGGCCAGAGAGCAACTTATGAACAGTGGGGTTTCTGTGCCCCTGTTACCAAGCCCCATGGACGTGTCCACTCCTGAGTGGTGAGCTGGCCCCTATCAAGCTTTCGGTCAGCATCCAGGCTGCTCTACCCAAACCATCCTGGAACCTGGAGTGACTTTGGCAGGGGGGACCTGACTTCCCGCCTGCTCGGTGATGACTCGGGGCTGCATCACGTGAGCCTGTCTCTGGACCCCCGGCAGGTGCAGGCTGGGCCCAACCCAGACCTGTCACCCCACATGCACGAGGCACTCAGACCGGCCACTCATTCCCATGGATCTTGTAACTTGGGTGCCGTCTGTGGTCAAAGGCAAGGATGCAAGCTGGTGCCCCGAGCTAGTGGCTGCGGAGTGAGAAAGGCGACAAAACGCATCCTGGCAGATGCCTCGAGGCCGTCCAAGAGCCCCGCGCTTCCCTACGGCATCTCGGGACTGGAAGCCAGGTTCCCAGGCTGGCCTTGGCCTCATTAGGGCAGCGAGAGCTGTCCACGCGGAACTGGGGAGACTGTGCTGCCATCAGGCTGAATCAGGGCCCCCAGGAGAGCAACTGACTGTGGACTCATCACTTTAGACAAAATGGAGCTTGGAGGCAAAGCCAGGCCTCTGGGAAGGTTGGGCTGCTTCCAACATGCAGGCAAGCTTCTCTCGCAAGTACCTCCCTCACTGCCATCCCCGGTGGCAGCATAGCACCTTGCTGGGCTGGCACCCCAGGAGGCCTTGTGGGTCGTGGGGGACAAGGCCACATGGGTCTCTGTGGTGCATTCAGGGGGCTGTGCCCCCAGGAAGTGCGGACCCAGACACGGGGGCCACAGAGCATCTTCCCTTTGTGTCCCTACCGGGCACCAGCCGGGAGTCCTGCAGAGCCCAGACAGCGAAACATCCTCATTTACAAACTCGACCCCCTGATGTTAACCTCCAGAAAAACTCTGGCCGCCTTCCCACTCAGAGCCACACTGAAAAAACAGCTTTTATACTGTGATATGAACGCATATGCCTCAGGCACTTCGGGCTGGGAAGAAAATGGCACAAGTCACTTTTTTAAATGGGGTAAACCCTGGATCAAAGGTTACTTTGCTAATTATTTCAGCTATCCTGCATTTATGGTAATGTGGGTTTTGCTCCTTTGGGGTTAAATGTACAAATGTGTATTAACTCTCTGATTTTATGAACAGACTTGGGGAGTTGGAACATCGAGTTGCAAGCCCAAAGAGGCAATTGAGGGAGAAATTATTTAATCCATCATAAATCCTTCTATCCCATCCCTTCAAATGGGATGCCCAAAGGGATTAAAGACTAAAAACATATCCCAGGCAAATTCACATGATAAAATTGCTGTAATCACTCTCTGCTGGATTAAGCAGGGCCCGGAGCCTCTGCGGAGCAGAGGGAGAGGCAGGCTGGCTGGGCCAGGCAGAGTGATGGTTGATGCATTTCCCCATCAATTCAGGAAAACATGTATCTGTCCTTTGTGAGGCAGAACTTCTTTTAATGCCCCCAGACTGCAAAGAGACAGACAGGCATACTTGACAAAGCAAGCATCTGCACTAGGACGCTCCTCAGCTTACTCGTAAGGGAAAACGAGGTTCCCGGAGGTTTCCATGACCTCTGCAGATGTGAAAAGGAAACCTCACCTTTGGGATGAAGTCAACAAAATGAAACAATGGAAGCATGCGTGTGGTGCTCGGGGGTCCACCCCTGAGCTAGTGGGGGCTGGATGCCTTCTGTGTGGTCCACGCTCCTGGTCTCTGGGGGTAGAGCCTGGTGTAGGTAGAGTTCTGCCCTCGGAGTCTGAGCGCCCTTACCTATTACTGGAAACTGGGATGCTGCTTTAGGTACGTGAACTTCCTACCAAGAAAAGAATGATCTTTGGGCATAAAGTGTGTTGGGCACCATCAGAACCGAAAGTGCTGGAGCCACACCCGTCATGTCAGTCAGTAAATGAAAATGAGGTGCAGGACTGTGATCAAGTAATTTGCCTCTTCTGACCCTGGCCAGAGTCACCATGGAGCCACTGGGCTTGAGAAGCCTGCCCCAAGCTGCCAGGAGCCGGGGTTCTTGGGCTCGTAACCTGAGTGTGAAGGAGTCTCGGTCCGAGAGTGACTCACGCAAGCAGCCAGTGCGGTCGAGCCCTTCATCTGTGGGGCAGTAGAGGAAGGCCCCGCTGAATCAAGACAACCCCTTGGCCAGAGCGGGGAGGACCCCAGGGTCACTCCACTGACTCCCCAGGAGTCAGTGTGGTTGGACTGTGTGAGGCTGATGTACAGCAGAAACCAACACATTGGAAAGCAATTATTTTCCAATTAAAAATAAAGACTTAAAAAATGCACTTTGAATGCTTTGCACTTTTATCATCTCGAGCTGCTATCTCCACCGGGACGTGGACACTGGGCACTTGAAATGGGCTGTTCCGAACTGACATGGGCTCTGTCAATGTCAGACACAATTGATTGAATTGTGAATTGTGAATTGATTGTGTGAATTGCACAATTGAATGCAAGACACACTGGATTCTGAAGACTCAGGACAAAAAAGAAAAAATGTAAAATATTTCCCTAGTAATTTATATTTTCCTAATAATTAAAAAATACTGATTACATGTTAAAATGATAATAGTTGGGCTATGGTGGAATAAATAAGTCATTAAAGCTAATTTCATCTACTTCTATTTTCTTTACATAGCCACCAGAAAATGTAAGATTCCACACACGGCCAGCACTATCTGTGTTGGGCAGCCGGTTTTAAAAGGCTTGCCTTAAAAAAAAAAAAAAAAAGGCTTGCCTTAGTATCTTGCTCCTCCAAGAATCAACCCTGAATATTTACTAGAAGGACTGATGCTGATGGGAAGCTCCAATACTTTGGCCACCTGATGTGAAGAGTCGACTCATTGGAAAAGACTGATTTCCCATTGGTGTTGGGAAAGATGGAGGGTAAGAGGAGAAGGGGGTGGCAAAGGATGAGATGGCTGGATGGCATCACTGACTCAATTGACGTGCGTCTAAGCAAATTCCAGGAGATAGTGAAGGACAGGGAAGCCTGGCATGCTGCAGTCCATGGGGTCTCAGAGAGTCGGACACGACTGAGTGACTAAACAACATCCTTTGAAAATAAGCTCTGTCAAACCTGAGCTACAAAAAGCTCTTTCCCACTGAATTCCTCCCCTGCCTCCGCCCCCGCCTGTCCCCTGTTCAGGAGGCGAGCTCTGGGTTAGGCGCCAGGTGATGAGTTTTCTCAAGTTCATTCACAGCAACTCATGCCACCCCTGCAGGAAAATGAGCCTTAGGGGAAGACACCAGAAACCCCATCAGAAGCTCCCAGAGTTTCGGGCTCACAAACAGGCACCTCTGGCTGGTTATACTGGGGACACACAGGCCATGGAGTGGTCAGACCCTTCCTGTTGGGAATGTTCTTCCAATGTCTAGGTTGTCTTAGAATGAGGAGTTTTGTCGTATAAACTTGGGAGAAGCCAAACAAGCATTCATTTTAATATTTCAGATTGCGTGATTAGCGGCTGCTGTTGAGAAACCCACCTAATTTCACTTTATAAAACTCCTTCACTCAATCCCAGGGAACAGCATGGCTACCATTTTGGGAGGACATGGATAAACAGGTTTGCAGCTTTTAAAAATATTTAAATTTAACTTTTACTTAAACGAAATTATTGGAAGAATTCACTTTAATGGTTCTTTTTAAAATTTGTTATTTTTCACCTAGAGGGGCAGAGAAATTTTTTTCTTCCCCTTTTTCTTATTGTGTGTGTGTGTTAGTTCCTCAGTTGTGTCTGACTCTTTGCGATCCCATGGACTGTAGCCTGTCAGGCTCCTCTGTCCATGGAATTCTCCAGGCAAGAATACTGGAATGGCTTGCCATTTCCTACTCCAAGGGATCTTCCCAACCCAGGGATTGAACCCGGGTGTCCTGCATCTGCATCGGCAGGCAGATTCTTCACCATCTGAGCCACCAGGGAAGCTCTTTTTCTTATTATTTGGTGTATTTGCTGAGTGGCTGCTTACGGATCAGTTGCCTGTGTCTTAGAGACTTCTTAGACTGATTTAGAAGCATGTGGCCCAAACTGACACAACTCTCAGAATGCTGAAATTATGAGTTCTGTCACAAATGAGCACTATTTAATTTGATAATAAAATTTCACCATATTATTTTAAAAAATCAGTGGAAATCAAATACTTTATTCTGAATATAAATGATGTGCTAAACATTTCTGACTTTAGAATAAGCAGCTCTGTTTCAGATTATAAGTAATTTGTAAAGTTGATTCAGAGTCACTTTGAAATGACCCTAGAAATTGATGACACTCAGTATGCAGTTATCTAAAAGGCATGTGAAACACACTTTCCAACATTCAGCTTTTAGAACGTGCAAAACTGATAAACTAGTCTGTTTCGGAGGGGGGGGGGGGAAACAATAAGAAATAAATATGGAAATTAGCAAAAACCAGTATTAAACATATGTCTTTATGAATAAGACTTAATCACACACTTCATTTTGCAAATACAAAAGGGCCTTTTGAAATGTATTAATTAAAGTTAACCGCTGTAGACAGGCCGCTTTGTAGGGCCGCAGTCCTGCCCCTATTAGCACAGCATTAAGGACAGCCGAGGAAATTGGGTTAATAAAGCCGGGTATTGTGGCAGAACCGCTCCAGCGCAAACCGGCGAGCACAGCTCGGTCCCTCTGGGAGGCCCAGGCTGTGCGCGGCGCGTGGACCCCGGCTGGCGGCAGAGTTCTGAGTTGAGAACTGCCTTTAAAAGAGATCCCGTCACCGTGCACATCGGCCGGGGCGTGCCCCGAGCAGCGTGTACTCACCGTGGCCGGGTCACCTCTCCCAGAATTGTGCGGGGTCGGTGGAGAGGGGCCTTGGCCTGTTACCAGGGCTAAACTAGGCCCTCCCCTGACACCCCAGGAGCCCTCCTCCAAGCAGCCGCCTTTAAGCAGAGGGCGCATCTCCATACAGCTTCACCAGGGCCGCGCCAGGTCGGTGGTGGCCGGAGAGTCCAGGGGCTGCTTAGGGACAATGGGAAGCAGCCGGCGTCAACGTCCGCTCACCCAGAGGTCAGCATCTCCAGGCAGGCTAGAAAAGAAACGTAACAAACGGGAAAGGCGAAAAGCTACCAACCGGGGTCTTCTTGTGTCCGCGGTCTAGCTCCCTTGCAACCACAGTTGCGGGACCGGGTTGGGGCGCATCCCGCAATTCCGCTCCTGAGGCGCGGGGCGGAGGGGTGGGGGGCGGTCATGGAGCGGGCAGACGCGGAACACGTCCACCCAGAGCGCGGCCTTGCGGCTGGCAAGACTGCCGACGGAGGCCAAACACGCGCCCCGAGAGGACCGGGACCCGGGCTACCCTGCGTCCCTGCGCTCTGCGAGCCCCCAGGTGGCTCTGGGGAGGACCACCCGCGCGGCGATCGCGCCAACCCCTGTTCCCGCTGCGACCCCGGGTTTCTTTTTGAGGCTGAGCGGTGGCGCCCAGACAAACACGGTTGGTCAGCCCGGTCCTGTCTCCAGGGTCGATGGCTGGCGGCGTCCGGAGAGTGCCCAGGGGCGCTGCAGGCTCTAGGACCTGGATTCCAGCACCCCGTTGTCCGGTTCAGTCCCACTCCCGTCTGGGCTTTGCCCTTCTGTTCCGCCGGCCCAACTGCTCAGAGCACAGGGGCTGGAAGCGAGGTGCGGCCGTCTTCTCCCCGAGAGCGGAGTCCAGTGGGGGAGGCTGGCAGTTATGGGGGCAAGGTAAAATGAAGGACGCGTGCTGAAGGAGGGACCGCCCAGGGCCCTTAGGGCTTCTCGTTACAGTGTTTGCAAAGCGCCGAGGGCGTCCCGGAGAAGGCGGCGCACTTGTCTGGACAGGGCAGCGCGGCGCTGGCAGAGAAGGGGTACACTGCAGCCTGGCCGAAGGGCGTCAAGGGCGCGGCGGCCACCGGCGCGGCCAAGCCCTGGCCGTGGTTGAGGTAGGCCACCAGGCGCCGCATCTCGTCCAGGGCCTGCGCCTGCATGAGGATGTAGTTCTTGGCGAGCAGCAGCGTGGCGATCTTGGAGAGCTTGCGCACCGACGGGCTGTGCGCGTAGGGGATCACCGCGCGCAAGCCGTCCAGCGCGTCGTTCAGGTCGTGCATCCGCCGGCGCTCCCGGGCGTTGATGCTCAGCCGCAGCGACCGCTGCTCCCGCGGCCGCCGCCGCCCGTCCGCCGCGCTCCCGGGCCCGCGCCGCCGCCTCCGCCGCTCGAAGGCGTCGTCCTCGTCCCCGCTCTGCTCGCCGCTGCTCTCGGCCGCCGCGGCCGGGGCTCTGGGCGCGGACGCCGCGGGGAGGTCACCTCCCGTGCCCGGCATGCCGTAGCCGCGGGCCGCCTCGGGCCCCCGGGCCGCCCCGTAGGCGAGGCCCGCCGCCGCGTAGCCGTGGCTCAGCTCCAGGTACGCGTCCCCCGACAGCGACTTGAGCTCTGCCATGGCTGCGCCTCTGGGCCCGAGGGCCCGCCGGGAGGGCAGGTGCTCCTACGGCCCAGGCCGTGCCGCCCCAGGGTCCGCGCGCGCGCTGGCCGCCAGCGCCGCCTCGGTGCCGCTCTCGGCTAGCGCTTCCGTCCGGCAGTCGGTCAGTCCCCGAGCCTCCCAGCATCTCGGCCCCGCCTCCTGGTCGCCTCCCCCTCCCCTTTCTCCCCTCCCCCTCCTATTCCATCTCTTTCTCTCCTACCGCCCCCCCCACCCCCACCCACCACCTCTCGTCGCAGCGCGCAGGGCTGGGCTGGGGAGCGCTTACCTCCCACTCTCGCCGCCACTCCCCCTTTAAGGTGCGGAGGCGCCCGCTGGAACTTCGCGGCCGTCCAATCAGAGGGGACCTGGTGACCGCCTCTTTCCGGAGCCCGGCCGCTTCGGCGGCGCAGACCGACAGCCGAGGGTGGGGGAGCCACCGGGATGAGCGAGCCGGGGGTCTGGTTGGAGACAGTGGTGGACGCGGTGGGGCCTAGAAGCGCTGTTCCCGCGTCTCCGCGTCTCAGCGCTGCTTTCTGCCGCCCCCGGGGGTGCAGCCGCTGTACGCTCCTGTCCCTCGTGGGCACCCGCCTCAGTCCGGCTCCTTCTCTTCTTCTGTGCCGTTTGCAGGAGCCACGTCCGGCGTCGCGCAGGCAGGGATCAGAGCAGGGAGCGCGCAGAATACCGCGGAGCCCGACCAGCCGAGTCCGGATCAGGTGCTGGGCGCACGCCTGGGGCGTTCCTCCCCAATGGGTGTCCTAGTAGTACCGCACAGCCAGGTAACCCGAGGGGCAAACTGGGCGCTCCCAGCGCTCCTTCCAGGGCCTGCTGGCTCTCCAGGACTTCGGTACTGGATGGGAGTGTTCGAGTAGACAGCGCAAACACGTGGATCATCTATCGTGGGAACATTAGAGACCGGCGCTCTGGCCCCGGAATGAGGGGAGCGGAACCTGGGGCAGATGCTTAGGAGAGCAGGTCTCACCTACCTGCGTGTCCGGCTGGGAATGAAGGACCAGGAGGGTCTGGGGGAGGCCTTTTCCAAGGAGCCCCTGCACTGCTTCCTGGGCCAAGGTCTGGAGAGCGATGGGGGAGGCCCAGCCGCTGGAGTGGGGAAGCACACTGAGGGGCAGGGGGCATCCAGGCTGTTGGAGGGGCAGCAGAGGGCGGGGGTGGGAGTGGGCGCAGAGGCCCGCGTGGCTGGTCCTGGTCGGGAGTTTGGTCTTTGCTGGGAGGCCAGAGGCCACCCAGAAGGAGCTCAGGGGAAGGCTTTCTGCAGACCACTGCACCGCAGCCCTCAGGGGATTGGGGGCGCTTCCTCCTGGGCGTCCCTCCCGGCCTGGCAGAGCTGTTCCGGGTGAAAGGGGTTGTAAGCAGAGGTGGGCCATCTCCACTGATGCCCCCGGGCCCTTGCAAGTGGTAGGGTCTGATGGGAGCTGAGGGCCTCCTGCCTCTGGGCCTCAGGGCTGGGGGTGGGGTTGAGGGGGAGGGTATGCTCAGTGGACAAACTGAGGATGGGGGCGTTTGAACCAACCAAGGGGTGTCTGGCAGGCACTTGTGGGGTCGTGGGAATGTCATCAGAATATGTACTCATTGAAACCACAGGCACCCAGGAGATCGACTTTCAAAACAGGGGCTGGAGCGGAGCTCCCGCTGTGGCTGCAGGTCAGCATCGCTGGGAGGTTCAGTTAAATCCGACGTCAGCCCGGCCCCCCACCCCCCCACGGGTTCTGACAGAGGCAGTAGAAGCAATCTCCGTGGCTGAGAGTCCCGAATATGCCTGGACAGGCGTGGTTTTTGGGCAGACGCTGCCACCTGCTGGCCTCCTGGGAGATTGCACTCCACCTGCGGGCCCTGCTGTTTAATGCGCGTTCTCAGGCCCTCCCGTCCCCATTAGCCTCACTTCCTGGCACAGCCAGGCACAGTGAGGCACCCTTGACACCTTGGCAAGTCTCCCCTCTCTGCTTTTGGAGGCCTTTGGCAGCTCCAAAGGCCAGTGCTTCACTAGAATTGGGTAAAACACAAGGCACCCAGGTGCAGCTGCTACCCCAAACCTGGCCGCTGCCCCAGACCTGGCCGGCTTCTTCGGAAGCCATGCCAGCCCTGGGGAAGAATCTGCCTTCCAGGGTGGGCACAAGAACCCCGCCTGCTCCACCACCTGCTCAGAGGGTGTTCCTTGTTCCTTATGTCACTTCTGATGTCTCAGCAGTTTCTTTCCAAACGTCATTGATGGGCAGTTGTTTAATTGTTTACACTAAGAGGCATTCCATGGCCAATCCTGGAACATGGCTGAAAGAGGCCCAAAGAACATTGATTTCAAACCTCTTCATGTTTTTATTGGTTTTGTGTTGCATGCCCACACTTGCTTTTGGGTTGTGATTTTTTTTTTCTGGGCTATTTCCTAAGTGCAGAAGGTTAAATGCGGTCAGCTCTTTGCTGTTTGGTGTGGGCGGTTCCTCTGGGGTGAGGTCCCCGTGGGTAGGCTGAGGGCAGCAGGTTGGGACAGCCAGTAAGTGTCAGGCCCTGCCAAGCAGGGAAGAGGTTAGCAGCTGCTTTGGGGCAACACTGGTCCTGCATTTGGGGCTCTCCGGTGATGGAGGGCCTGGGCCGAGGTTCACTTTAGGGGTGTGTGTTCCCTGTACCTCTCGCCAAGTACCTCTGGGTAATGCTTGGTAATTGCCCTTCAAGTCCCCTAAGTAGAGTGGCAGAGCCTCCAGGTGGCAGCTTTGGCCTCTGACTGTCCACCATCTCTGTGTCCCGTGGGGGGAAGGCAAAGAAAGATGCTCCCAGCCCTCTTACCAGAACCTGTTTGTTAAGGTTGTTAGAAGCCCCACAGGAGCACCACCTCCTGCACGTGGACAGGACTTGACAGCTTATGAAGCCCTCCCTTCCCCCTCCCTCTCTCCCTCCACTCCACTAGTGTGCACCATGCTGGGTGAGTCCAGGGTGATGAGAAGAATTTTAAAAAAAAGCGTTATCAAGATATAATTCAAGTACTACACAGTTTACCCATTCAAAGTGTATAAGTCAAGGTTTTTAGATTATTCACAGTATCACGTGTCCATCACAACAATCTGTTCCAGGGCACGTTTGTCACCCCAAAAAGACCCACATACGTTAGACCCACATCCCTCCCGTTCCTCCTTTCGCAAAGCCCATGGCAACCAGCATCTGCCTTCTGTCTCCATGGATTTGCCTGCTCTGGATGTTTCACGTAAATGGACTCACACACTGTGTGGCTTTTTGTGACTGGCTTCTCTCACTGCACATGTTCCCAAGTTTATCCATGTTGCAGGAGAGGAGGTATTAATGCTATATGAGCTGCTGGTTTGTGGCCTCTGGGTGAGGTATGTAGGAGACAGTCCCCTGGTTCTGACCATCTCCCGAATGTTGCTCATGACTGCCACATCACATTCCACCCACTGGACCTTTGGGTCCCCCTGCAGAGGTGGTCCCTGCTGTGTGTTTAGGTGGCATGCATGGAATGCATCAACATGAATATGTCTCCCCAAATGACTCCTTGGTTAGCGGCAAAACTGTTGCCCCTGAGTAATAACGAGAGAGCTCCTGAGTCCACAGGAAACTCGAGGCAGTGGGGCCTCCCAGGGTTCTGGCGCTGGTGGCTTCAGCTCTGATTTTCTTGCATCTTCTCTGCCCCTCCTTCTCCATCAGCACAGATTCCTGGCTGACCTCATCTCCTTCCACTTAAGATTCCTGGTAGGTCCCGGTCACCTGTGGGATAGAGTCCCTGCTCCTTGGGGCGTTCCAGGTCTTTACACCTGCCCAGCCCTGCTCCAGAGCCATGTCACAGCTCGCCCTCAGCACTGGCAGGATGGACTGCACTGCCCCAGTGATGTGCATGTTTCTGGTTTCTGTGCTTTGGGTTTGGCTCTCTGCCCACCTGGCACACCCTGCCCATCCCACTGGCCTGAATGCACCTCCTCCTCCAGGAAGCACTCCTGACATCCTCCCCCAGCCATACAAGATGTCCACCCACTGTGGCTCATTAAGAGTGATAAGCTTGGCCAAAAGCTTGTAACATTAGATCAAGACTCATCATTTCCCTCTGAGATTACTGCCTGCTTCCCCAGGTTTAGGCCCAGAGTCTTTAAGTTTCTCTGTAACAGTGTTAGAAGATTTCCTCATAGGAAAGCTAGTCTAAATAAATATTGGGTGAAACACCCAAATTTACAAATACCTTTGGGGTTTTCCTTTCTTGTTGATTTCTAGTTTCATCACATTGCAGTTCATATATATGATGGTTCATATATATGATGGGGATTTTATTGGACATAGTTGAAATTATATATATATATATATATGTCTTCAATCAAGTGTGCTGTGTTGTTCAAATCCTTTATATTCTTACTTGAGTATTTGTCTGATAGGTGCTGAAACAGATGTGAGAACGTCTTTTACCATATTATTGAATATATCAGACAAAAATTGACAGATGGTGAGAAAAAATCAACAACAGTCCATTAAGCTCTTATATTGGGTATGTTAAGATTCATCTGAAAAATTTGTTCCCTAAGGAAATGAATGTGGTTGCTTATTTTCTTTGTTGAAACTTGGTTTAGACTCAGCATTATGGGCATTAAAAAATTTTATACACTTATTTTAAAGAACAGTTTCAAAGTTTACAGATAAATGGATGGGAAAGTACAGAGTTCCCACACACCCTGTTTCCCCACCCCACCCTTATTATTAACATCCTGCACTGGTGTGCTACTTTTGTTACAACCAATGCACCAATATCGACACATTATTTTTTAAAAATATTTATTTGATGGAGAAGGCAATGGCACCCCACTCCAGTACTCTTGCCTGGAAAATCCCAAGGACAGAGGAGCCCAATAGGCTGCAGTCCATGCGGTCGCTAAGAGTCGGACACGACTGAGCGACTTCACTTTCATTTTTCACTTTCATGCATTGGAGAAGGAAATGGCAACCTACTCCAGTATTCTTGCCTGGAGAATCCCAGGGACGGGGGAGCATGGTGGGCTGCCGTCTATGGGGTCACACAGAGTCGGACACGACTGACGTGACTTAGCAGCAGCAGCAGCATACCTGCTGTTATCCGGGAGTTTGTACCTGGAACTAGTTACCTTCCCAAATCACGAACGACACCGAACCCACTCCTTTTCAAAACAAAACTGCCCGCTCAGGTCAGGGCTTGGAAGGGTGCTCCGCCGAGCTCAGGGTAGCTTCCGCGTCTGCTCTTACCTGAGAGAAAGCTGTTCCAGACGGGCGAGAAAAAAATATATATATATTTATTTGGCTGCACTGGATCTTTGTTGCCACACACAGGCTTTCTCTACTGCACCAAGTGGGGGCTGCTCTCTAGTTCCGGTGCCCAGGCTTCTCACTGTGGTGACTCTCTTGATGCGGAGGAGACGCTAGGGCACAAAGGCTCAGTAACTGCTGCACTTGGGCTCCCGAGCGTGGAATCAGTAGTTGTGGGGCAGAGGCTTAGTTGCTCCGTGGCATATGGGATCAAACCTGTGTCCCCTGCATTGGTAGATGGATTCTTAACTACTGGACCACCAGGGAAGCCCTTGATACATTATCATTATCCATAGTTTAGGTTCACACCTTGTGTTGTACATTCCATGGGTTTTTACAAAGGTATAATGACATGTATTGGAGAAGGGAATGACAATCCACTCCAGTATTCTTGCCTGGAGAATCCCATGGACAGAGGAGGCTGGCAGGCCACAGTTCGTGGGGTCACAAAGAGTCAGACAGGACTTAGTGACTGAACAACAAGGAATGAGATGTATTCACCACACAGAGCAGTTTCATGGCCCTAGAAGTCCCCTGTGTGCCACCCATCCGTCCCTCCCTCTCCCCCAGCCTCTAGGACTATCTCATCTGCTCAATTTGTGTAAACTTTTTTGAGGGGATGCAGTGTCCTTTATAAATTAATTTGATCAAATATATTGATCATATTGTTTAAAATGTCCAGATACTTACAAATATCTATTTCTTCTGTTAGTTGTTGGCAATTGTGAATAAAGTTGCTACAAATATGCATGTGCTTTATGACTGATACCGCAGAAACACAGAATATCATGAGAGATGTCCATGAACGGGACACTATAAGTTGGACAAACCTGAAGAAATAGGGAATTCCAAGGAACAGACAGCCTAGTGAGACTGAATCATGAAAAACGAAAAATCTCAGCAGACAGTCAGCAGTAAGGAGATTGAATCAATGACTAAAAACCTCCCAACAAAGAGGAGCCCAGGACCACGTTTTCATGGATGAATTCTACCAAACATTTCGAGAGGAAAGAACAGCAGTTCTCAAAATCTACCAGAAACCTAAAGAGGAGGGAACATTTCAAAATTCATTTTTTCAGGCCAGCGTTGCCCTGATACCAAAGCCAGACAAGGACAGGAGAGAAGAGCCTTACAGACCAGCATCCGTGATAAGAAATAAGAGGCAGAGTCTCCTGCTGGGATCGGTCCCCTGACCAGGGTGCAGAGGAGGGAGTGGCCACTTAGGGGCGGTTCTCCTTCTGGCCTCCAGGGGGCAGCAAGCCCCTCTTTGTGTGGCCAGTGGCCCATCCCAGGGGAGGGAGTTTTGGGGGCAGCAGGAGCCTGGTGTCCGAGTGTGGCCTTGGCTGCCCTTGGGCCAGACCCCTTGGACCCTCTGGAGTAACCGGGATGCAGCCAGGAGGGCAGTCAGTGTTGGGCTCTACACAGGAGTCCAGAAGGAGGATGGGTGCCTGCAGGGGATGGGTGCTTCCAGGGGTGGTGGGTAGGGGCGCACTGTCCACATCTCTGGCCCCCAGCTTCCACACCCCCCGCCCCGAGTCCTGCTCAGGGTGCAGCAGTCCTGCCCTCCTAAAGCTTTGGGTCAGGGTGAACTCCAGAGGGGGCTGCAGACACCGGCAGAGGTCTTCACCTGGGGGGTGGGAGTGTGGTGGCGGCGGGCAGCGGGGGCAGCGATTGTGCGATGACTGCCTGGGGCCAGAAGGGAGCAGGTCCGGCTGCAAGGACGGGCCAAGGGAGCATCAGGCACAGATGGACAGTGCTCAGGGCTCAGACGCTGAGGCCAGGCTGCTGTTCCCTTTACAGCCTATCTGGGCCGCCATCTCATCTGTGAGACGGGTACAAGGCCCAGGCATGGCTGCTGTGTGCTCATATGCATCCGGGGACAGTCCTGTGTGAGCTGTCCACCCTGCGTGCTCTGACAGGTCAGGCCTGCCTGGATGACTGCGGCATGGACCCGCCATCCGGGATGGCCTTGCTCTTCCATGGGCCTCCTGAACAGGAGGCTGGCTATTTCCTTGCCCGCAAAATGGAGCGGCGAGGCCAAGATTCCTTGGAGAGACCGTAGGGTCAGTCTCCCACCCTGGGTGATGCCTCTCCTTGGTCCCTCAGCCTGGACACATCACCTGGGACTTTGGTCTGAGCCCTGACGCCATGACACGTGTCCAAGTGAGGGGACTGGACACAGGCTGGTGGTTGTGACGGTCCTGGGGCGTCTACACCTTGGCTGCACATGTTCTTGGGCCCTGTCCTAGCATTGGAGGGACTGCTGCTGAGACCCTTGGTCCTGGGAGATGTCGCCCCACTTTCTGCCTGATTAGGGGGCGGGGCAGCAGGGAGGAAATGAGGGTCATGTGCCCCCGAGGCAGCCGGAACCTTCCAACGTGTGTCAACAGCAGGCCGCTGGCTATTGTGGGTACTGACCTGGAGGAGTTGCAGCCGGATACCCCCAGCCTGGCTGGGACCAGCCCAGCCACTTGAGGGCTTCCATGAGCTTGGCTCCAGGAGGCTCAGTGCGGTGGCGCCACCTGGTGGGGGTGTGAGACAGTTGCAGCCGACCCAGCCCCACGTTCTGAAATTGGGCAAATGTGAGCGACTTTCAAAAACAGGGTGGAAGCTCAGAATTATCTCACATTTTCCATATAAGGTCAGAATCTAGAACAATGCAAAAGTTAGACAGTGAAGCATAAAGATGTTAACTGGTGAAAACTGCCAGCACACTCTGCACACACAGAGCATCCCCCACAAGACAGAAATGGCTCTGGGTCCGTTGCTGTGGGATCGCTTGCTGGTCCTCGGAAATCACCCCGTGACCTGGGCTGTGGCTCTCGTGTCCCCAGCTGCAGCGGCGTCTCGTGTCCCTGGCACCCAGCCCTGCAGTGAGCAGAGATTGTGTGACTTTGTGCTCACCTCCCTCTCCTTTTAGCAGAGAGAAAGGGGTGGGTGGCTGATTCACTGCATGGAGACGGATGGAGTTAATCCGATGCCCTTGAATCTGGCTTATCGTCAGTAGAGGGCGCTGGCCTGGCTGGGGCGGGGGAGGCGCACACGGTCAGCTGGTGTCCAGCCACTGGCACAGGCAGCCACCCTCAGGGGCTCCACTGGCCAGGTTGCCCGACATGCTGGCAATGAAGGTGTGGTCTTACCAACTGCAGGACTCCCGTTTATCTCCTCCCTCTTATGTGCTGGGTCCTCTGATGGAGGGGTGGGGTGGGGTTGGGCACTTCGCCCTCCTGGAACTGAGAGTCATCCTCTGTTTCCCACAGTGGGTGGTAGTGTCCACTGGGTCCCTCCCTTGTTTTTTCCCCAAACAGGACCTACTCCCCGCCCCGCCCTGAACAGCTCCTGGAGCCGGCATGCCCTCCTTTCAGAAATGATTTCTGCATTTTTAAGACTCTCAGGATAAACGGGGAAGTGGGTCCACAGAAGCAGCTGTCCTACTTATAGCGGGCAGCGCCACAGGCAGGATTCTGCTCTTCCTGGGGCGGGGAGATCCAGACGCTTCAGACTCCCCAGCCCTTTCCTGTCTTCTCTCAGTGTTCAAGCTCACAGACGCCTGAATGCCCCATCCCACTGGCTGGATGGCCAGGCCACAAGGTGCATTTGATGCTCCATGCCGCTGGACGCGGCGTCCCCAGAGGCAGAGTCGGCGGCTCCTTGTGCTTGGCTCCCCCTTCCTTCCTGGCTCCTCTGGACAGGGGACGGTGATGGGGGGGCGTGGCTCTCCGCAGAAGCCCCGCCTGGGTTCCACTGGATCGTTCCCCCCATGTGGTCCACGCCCTCCTGTGAGAGTGGACAGTTTTCTTTCTGGCTCTGTGGGGAACAGGTCTGAGGCTGTTTGAGTGCACAGGCGCAAAAGGGAAAACAAATGTTTCATGTTCTGGACCAGAGAGGGGAGGAAATAAATAGCTACATCCTCAGTTAAGTGCAGGCTCCCCGCCAAAGGGGTGGCAGGTCTCACCTCCAGATTATTTGCTTTCATCATCCTTTTAGGACAAAATTGCAAACCACCAGCTACAGCCATGCTGGGGACAGAGAACCAGGTCTCCTGGACTCTGGGGGGTGCTGTTTGTGGCAGGCGGAGGGGGTGCTGGGCTGGAGGCTGGGTCAGGGAGGGTGTCAAGTGCCACCTTGGGATCCCTGATGCCGTGTTCCTGCTGGGGTCTGGAAGCTGAGAAACGTTCGCCAACGTTTAATGCTCAGGCAGTGGGGGCTCCCACCAGCAGTGCCCTGAGCAGGTGACACAGGCCCTTTGAGCACACAGGGCATGTGGGCTCAGGCTCAGCCTGGCTGAACCTCCAGCCTCAGGCCACACAACTGCTGGCTGACTGGTCATGTGATTGTATCCAAGAGGAAGAATCTTCTGGAATGTTCAGGCAGAGCCACTGCTCCCTGTCAAGTTACTAAGGGCATGTGTTTGTCTGGCAGAGTCACCTGGCACCTGCCCTCTCCTGCGTCTCCAGAGTCACAGCGCCCAGAAGTCAGCAGGAATTCTACAGCCAGTGGCACGTTGGCAGCGTGACCAATGCCGGGAAGAAAGCCGGCAGCTGGGCAGGTGGGGCCTGACTGATCAGGAGGCCACGGGCTCCACCATTCATCAGGGGGCTCTGCGATGGGCAGCCCTGATGGGCAGGGTCTGGCCGGCACTCTGCATCAGGCAGGAGGAAAGTGTCCTTTCAGGACCAGGGTTCTGCAACTAGCCCAGCAGAGGCAGCCCCCGGGGCGCCTTCAGCCTTGGCCTCGAGTCACCTTCTCCTTGCATTGCCGCCTCCAATGGTATCTGTGGGCACAGCTTCACCCGCAGTTAGTGAATAATGATCCTGCCCCCTCCCCTCCACCAACGACTCCAAAGGCAGAAGTGTCCTGGGCAGATCACAGCTCACTGAGCAGGCCCCCAGGCTGCCGGCCCGGTCGCCTGCAGTGGACTGGGCGTGGGTGCAGCTTCCGGGGGCTCAGGGCCTCGTGGAAGTGGGCCCATCCCGGGAGGACCGTGTTATGGTTCACTCGGGATGTGTGTAACTGATCAGGTTCAAGGAGCATGCCTGCAGCCCCCTCGGGTCCTGCCCACACTCAGACCGGCTGCAGGCTCTCGCCCCCTCAAATGTGGGCTGACTGATGCACTATCACAACAAGGGAGCCGGTGTAAAAACCATGGCTTCTCCTGGAGCCTGGAGCTTGGTCATGAACAGTGTCTCAGGTCCATGGGCACCACACTGGCCCGGAGTCTGACCCCTGGAAACGTGAGGAAACAGAAGACTCAGAGCTGACATCTAACCCTGACGGGGATTCACCTGGGGAAAAAAACGAGGCCATAGACGTGTCAACACTCCATAAATACTGCTTTCTTGAACGTCTCGGAACTAAAGGTGCCACATTAACCTAGAGACTGAATGTCCCCTCAGATAGCTGCACTTTCCGGAACACAACTGCCTCCCTGTCTGTAAGGGGCACCTTCTCGGGGATGCTGGGAGGAGGGCAGGAATAGGGCTCAGGTCTGGGGACGGCAGAGTGGCCATGGGTTCACCTCTTCTCAAATCCAAACTGCTCTTTGATTGTGCTCCCACCCTGAGCCTCCCCAGGGACACAAGTGCTTGGTTTGCTGCATGGACGGCTCTGTAGGCCTCTGTCCACCCTAAACCCGAAGCCATAGTGCCCTCCAGCAGCGATGCTTCCAGAAGAGAGGGGGACGCCTGAAGGCAGAGGTCATGCCAGGCTCTGCTCCTTCCATACCGAGCACCCAGAGGCTACCAGGCCCTGGCCTGAGAGGCACGCCCTGGTACCCTTTGGGAAGGCGGAAGCCGGCCTGATGTCGGGACCAACACCCAGCGCCGGCTCCGGCTCTGTGCATGCTGCTACCTGAGGCAATTTCTACCACGGTGAAACTGGGCGTCAGGGGGCCAGATGAGTTGTTCGCTAGCTTGTCATCTTACAACTAATTATTTAATTACCCTAATTTAAAGTTTTACCAAATTTAGCTTCAAAACAAAACTCTGTGATTGCGGCGTCAAAAAGTAATAACATAATTAGCTTATTTAGGGGTAACATATTAACTCCATTGATTGCAAGGCATGATCCTGGAGGGAACCTGTGCTTGGGATGTGTGTGAGGGTGGTGACAGGGGCCCCGGGGCCCGGCAGTGGGCAGGTGGCCACCCCCTACCCAGGAACAAGATGCAGGCTCGGGTTTCTCCCAACTGTGAGCTCTCAGAATGCCAGGGTTTGATTCCGATCTCATTTGCAACCTTAATTCCCACCTGTCCCCGTTTTTTGTCTCCATCTGCCTGAGAAGGAGCTCCCTTCCCTTCTCCCCACCACAGGCCCCTGAGGATTAGTCTGGGTGGAACAGGGGTCCGGGAGCTGGCCTCTTGTCCAGGAGGGTCTTGGCTGGGCTGTGGGGAGCTCGTCTGCCAGGGTCCTGCCCTCCTGACTGTGGGAAGCTGCAGGAAGCCCTCTCACCCTCCAGAGCAGTGGCCTCAGTGGGCATGAGCCTCGTGGCCTCAGGAAGTTTGTGCCCGAGATCTGGAGTGCCCTGACTGGTGATGAAACCCTCATTGAACTGGAGCTCCGTTTCTCAGATGCTGGGGTGCTGTGCAGACAGCTCCCTCATCCAGGCTGGGGAAGGGGCGCATGAGGGCCGTTGTCTGGGCAGCCTCAGCAGCCACTGTGTGTCTTTCCAGCAGCTGCTGTAGGCCTGGAGCGTCTTCAAGGCTGCCGGGCCCCTGGGCGGGGAGTCACTATCACCACCACCTCTCCTGACCCATGTGCAGGACGCGGGGCCTGGTCCTCACAGATGTCCCGCTTCACCCTCTGCTGTGTCTCCAGTGTCTGAAGGCCGATGGATACACCGCGGGGGCTGGGAGCACATTTGTGACACAGACAGTTCACCAGCAAGTGACAAAACCAGCTGGACCCCACCAGGAGACAGGCCTCGGCCAGAACACTGGGGAGCCGTGTGGAAAGGGGGCCGGGGGAACCCAGGGAAGTGTGAGGCTGCCAGTGCCCATGGATGCAGGGCAGAACCCTTGGGGGGCCATGGGCTTCTGGGTCCCCGGCCCTCGGGAGAGGCACAATCTACAGCAGACACGAAAGGAGGGATGGAAGCAGACACCCACTTCCACTTCCTCCTCCTGTTGGGCCCTCTTGGCTAAACCCACCCAGAAGCCAGAGCGCAGGCACTGTATTGTCCATGGAGACCAGCCCCCAGGCCCTCGACCCCTGGGACCTGACCCCTGGGTCCCCGACCTCCCGGGTGCTGCTGTGGCCCCTATTCCAGGCTCATCAGGGCAGTGTGTCCATCTGCACAGACTCTCTCTGTGCCCTGGACCCTGAGATGTGAGGGGGCCAGAAGGCGCAGGGGAGTCTCTCTTGAGGGGTGGCGCTGACCCCCCACCTCCCCATGGAATCCAGGGATGCCTGCCCGGGGAGGCTCTGATTCTGCTGCCACGTGCTGCCTTTTAACATGTCAGTGATGCTTGAGACTGGGCCTAATTAATTAGAGGTTCTGAAAACAGCCAGGGTTCCCTGAGGGTGTCCCCTTACACGGTCGTGGATGATGCGAAGACCAGGTGGGCTGGGAGCCAAAGCCGTGAAGAGACACTCGTGTCCCCCGAGCATTGGGAAAATTAGGACATTTGGTGCCAGACTGGCCGCCTAATTAGATTCCCACCAGCTCCAGCAAGCGGGGAGGGGACCGGCTGAGGCCATCCTGGGAGAGGCTCAGGTGCCCTCTGACCTCCAGGGGGCCCGTCTGCCTGTTGTCCACCTGCCCATGTTCCCTGTGTCCGGACGTGGCTGTGCTGGTCGTGCTGGATGCAGGCCCAAGGGCCCCTCTCTTGTCTGGCGCCCTGCCGTGTTTGTTACTGCCCGTACAGCCTCAGGGGCCACAGACGAGCCTGGCACTCAGCAGGCTTGAGGCAGGAAGACAGAAGTGGGGGCCGGGGGTTCCTTGAGGGTGGGCACTGTGCGCTAAGCGCCCCCCACCAGCCCGTCTGCCTGCGCTTGGCCGGCTGTCTCTGCTCTGCAGCCCAAAACCAGGCTCCAGGCCGGCTCCTGAGACCCTTCCCAGTGCTACGAAGGGGGATCTACTTTGTTTGTAAAAAGCTGATTATCATAGATAAATGTATCTAATTAGTCTCATTTGCTGACACAGCCTTTAATTGTGAGTTGAATAATTAGACATATTTGCATATGCAAATGAGCAGTTATACCAGTGTCAGTCTTTAACATGATTCCTCCAGAGACGAATAATTCTATTTCAGAAGAGAATATGATGCATTAATTCCCACAGACAGACAACTTTATTTAGAACCAGTGACTCTCCTGTTTGTTTACATGAAGTAATAACTGGAGAACCAGGAGACATCTCATGTTGAAGAAACATCTGGGGGATGTTGATGCTGGGGGTGGTTCCTGAGCCTCCCCTTGGGTGGTGTCCCCAGTGAGGGCTCCCTTGGTGCCCCCCTCCCTCTGAGCACAGCCGCTCACCCCCTGCTAGGTGAAGAGTGTAGGACGGTTGGGGCTGCCCCAAGGCTGCAATCTGGCCCAGGGCATTCTGGAGGGGATCCCTCCCCAGGGCTGTGAGCTGCATGCTAATGGGGCTGCTGGCTGTGGGCCTGAGGTCTCGACTTCAAACAGCTCTGCCATTTACCCCCATCTAAGCCGCAGCAGCTTCCACCCTCCCGGAGGGATGGGCTTGTGCACAGAGGCCTCGGTAGAGCTGGGGGTCCCCGCTCCATGTCAGGCCTCCCTGGCTTCTGCTTTTGGCTGAGCCCCCCAGCACAGCAAGGGGGGATCCAGGTGACCATCCCAGGTGACCACCCTCAGGCGCCCTCCAGGTCCATCAGGAGGGGCATGTCTCTGCAGAGCCTTCAGGGCAGTGGCTAGTGAGGAGGAAGGAATAGTCCCACCTACAGCATCCCAAGCAGAGCCAGGCCCCTCCCCATGCCCCTTCTCCATCCCCAATCCCCAGGCTGGGCAGTCACATGGGCTTCCTGGGAGAGGCTGAGCGCGTGGAATTTGGCTCCGGCAAAGGAGGACGACTTCCCCACTTTCCAGAAGGTCCGCGCAGCAGCCCCTCCCCCATCCCCCTGTTACCATGGCAACCGGCTCGTTGACGCTGACTGGAGCTGACACCGTCCCAATTTGCGGCGGTCCCCTCCCTCTCCCTCTCCAGGCCGGGGTGCAGTGGGCCAGTGTGGCCAGCAGAGGGCAGTGGCAGGCCAGCCACTTGGCGGGGCAGGGGTAGGGAGCTAGGGTGGAGGAGTAGGTTGCGGGGAAGGTGTACAGGGCAAGACGTAGACCCTGACTTTCACGGTCTTGTCTTCTCAAAAGTGAAAGCCTCGCACCACTAGCGGCAGGTCCACAGGACATGTCCACGTGGCATGTCCATCTCTACACCCGTATGGCCCTTAACCTTGCTGGTGACTGGTTTTTGGTGGAGCTGGAAGAATGGGTGTCGGGACCACTCCCAGCCCAATACCTGGGGTGCTGCGCTGCCCAGAGCGCTGGGGAAACCCAGGTGGTCATGGCCCCGCAAGGGGCGGAGAAGCTGGGGCTGCAGCGTGGTCTGGGAGGAAGGTCCTGCAAGGCTTTGCAAAGCTCTTGAAAACCCCTCTGAGGCTCTGGGCTAGGGGAGATGGGTTAACTGTCCTCCTTCCCATGGGGGCTGTAGCTCAGAGACCCCCCTCCAGCCCTTTCCACGGGCATCTGGTGGGCCAGGGGGAGACCCATGTGTATATAGCTTCAGAAAGAGGGGTTCTGCCAGAGGAGAAAAGGGTCTGCAACCCCAAGGAGGTGGCCGCTGCCCAAAGCCTGCTGTGTGCTCTACTTGAGAGGTGTGTGTACGTGTGTGTGCAGGTTCTCCCATGTATGGATGCACGCATGTGCACTTGTGAGTTTTCTGCATTGGGTGTACACACACATGAGTGCCTGCGGTTTCTCTGTACAGGTGTGCGTATCTGTGAATGTACACACATGTTCACAAGTTATCACACACTGCATGAGTAGTTGTACATGTGGGAATGTGCACACCTGTGGTTTGTGTGTACCTGCATGTGCACGCCTGCAGGTGTATATGTGTGTGTGTATCTGTGAGTGTACACGTGTTCATGTTATCACACTCTGCATGAGAGGTTGCATGTATGGGAGTGTGTATACCTGTGGTCATGAGTGCCTGCAGGTGCATGTGTGTATGGGTGTGACCTGGGGCCTGTTACCCCCCCCACAGTGCTCCTGGTCACATCCTCAGCATCTCCCTGAGTGTGCAGGTCAATGGTGCCCCTGGTTGTTTAGTTGCAGATGCCTCCATGTTCCTCCTCCTTGGGGCCACCACACAGGTGACCCTCCTCCTGGGCAACGGGCCCCGCAGACTGGACCTTCCAGTGGTGTCGGGCCCCTCAGAGGTGGAGGCACGAGGCTGCCTCACCACCTGCCCCTGGTTCTGCTCCTTTTCCTGTTAAAGGGGACGCACATGAGCCTCTTCTGTGTTGCTGGGGTCAGGGGGACCCACTGGGCATTGCACTGTGGTCATTATGGTTGCGCTCTGGGTGGGAAGCTTCTGGAAGCAACAGAGGGTGGGGCTGGCTTTGGGGGCTGCGCCTGCCCCACCTCAGGGGAGACCAGCACCTTCCAGGGAATTCTTGCTCTTGCCTGCTGTATCGGCTTAAACCCATGCGGCTTCCCCCAAGACGGACAGGAATCCCCAGCAGCCCGTACGGTCCTACTAAGAAAATGCTCACATCACATCTACTGTGTGGATCTCCTGCCACCGAGGGGCTGACGACACCATCCGTATGTGCTTGTCTTGTCAAAACTTGCTCGCCCTCAGCTCCTGTTTTGACTTTGCTAATGGCGATTATGAGAAATGGTTTTAAATAGTCACTTTCGCGCAGTTTCCCCAAATGTGGGGCTGCCTCGTGGTGGAGCTGGAGGCATCTCCCCGCCAGTTGCCATTTGGAAAGTACTTCCAGGTCAGGTTTGGTTTAAAGACATGGACCCATGGCCTCCGCTCTCTACTCCAGGGTCTGTGGCATCCACCTATCAAGCTGGACCACAGGTCCAGCAGTCAACAGGGGAGGTGCAAGCACCTTGCAGCTTAGGACATCCCTTCAGAAAGAACGTTTCAAGGGCAGCTATTTCGGTGGAAAATTAACCTGCAAGAGAGATGGAGTCTGAATCAGCCCCCAGAGGCGAAGGGCCTGTGGAAGGAGGAACGGCTCCTTGCTTGCTCCAGGCTCAGCGAGGCCACGGGGCTGGCGAAGGAGGCAGCTTGGGAGCCTGAGCCAGCTTTTGGTCCATCTCTGGCATAGAGGAGGCCCCTTCCTGCCGTCTGGAGGTGTGTCCACCCACGGCCGCCTGTTTGCTGCTCGTCAGGGTGCTGCCCCGCCACCCGTGCATGCGCACTTCTCAGCTCAGGGAGGTGACCCTGCTCCGGCCCGACTCCAGCCTCTGAGAGCCGTGGGTGTCTCCAGGGAGCCATCTGATTGTCTCCGTGGTCCAGGATCGGCTGAGGCTGGCATCAGTTCGAGGCGAAGACAGGAAAATGAGAATCTTTGTATATTCTGCCAAGGCGTTAATTCTTACCCAAACTGTCAGGGCAGAAATAATTTTAGAAGCTATTGTTCATCACAAGCTTCTGTTTCTCGTGGTTAAAAACAAGCCCTAAACAGTCGTCAGAGGATGCAAAATTAACATGCCAACCAGGAGGACAGTCGGGGAATGGACAGAAATAGAGACCTCAGGAGGAAGCAAGTGCAGGGTGTCAACGACGGCCCCTACCACCCTCCCCTCCCTGTGCCCCCACCCCAGCAGCTGTTCCAATCACAACTGTGCAGGCTTGGTGTTCAGTCTGGGGCCTGGTGGACAGGGATGCGTGCAAAGCACTGGGCTGCTGGGCTGTGGGCTTGGCTGCCCTCATCCTGAGCACCCACAAGGTTGGATACAGGGTCCCGCGTGACTGCTGGCCAGACCTGGCTGCTTCCTGCTCCCATCCTCCACGTCCGAGGCTTCTTTTTATGGTCGGGTGTTGTCCAGGCTGCAAGTACGCCATGCGACTCTGGAATTAAGGTAGGATGGTGCCCCCAGACTTCAGGCTCCATCACAGGCTGTGACAGGGGTTGGGGTTATCACCATCTGCCTTGTCAGGGGAGCCACCCACTAGTAGACACACAGCACCCACAGCCTTCTCCTCACCCCTGTGATGGATGCCAGAGATGGATCGCTTTCCTAAAAAAGTCCCTCGCTTCCCTTCCTGACTGGGTAATAATACATTTTGGGGGAATCTCACGAGATTACAGTGGTTTTGCTCCTGCGTGCTGGGCTGGGGAGATTTCTCCCTGGGAGGCAAAGCACCGTAACCGGTATGAGGATCAGCCAACCCACACGGCTGCCCCCAGGAACTTGGCCACGGGCAGCTCCTGGATGTGGCTGGTCTTGGACCTCAGACCTCAGGGTGCGGGTGGGCAAGATGACCACCATCTCACTGGCTTTCTGTTGCTGGTGGGTGGTTGGTTCTCCAGAGAAGGGGCTCCAGTCCAGACCTTGTTGAGGCCCGAGTCCCACCTCCCCGGGGCTGTAAGACTCCCAGCCTTTAGGGAAACAGGCCTCCTGGGGACCATGTGTGATGAGGCACACAGGCCACGGAACACTGGGGGATGGGAGCAGCTGCCTTCCTGGGTGCCACTCTGTCATCTCGGGTAGAAACTTGCTGGCTCAGCGTTGAGGCCATTTTCAATTAAATTTGTTCTCAGATTGGATAACATGAAACGCTGTATTTTAAGTGTCGGATCGGGGTGGAATCATAACACCTGTCATGCTCTGAACCACTCTCCCAGGTTATGTGCTGTTTCTCCTGCTTGCTCACCTGGCAGAACCTGGCCCAGGCCTCCCTCTCTCTGGTTCCAGAGCACAAGGGCCCTGCATGCTCTTTAAGGGACTGATGGCTTTGACCTGGTGGTGCTGAGACTTTGGGGCAAAATGTGGTCACAAAATTAAGAATTTAAGTTTTCCAGGGTTTGTTTAAGACATAAGTAAACAGCAGTTTGGTTTTGCCACCTGGAAGGCCCTGTAGAAGGGAATCGACGAGTCCTATGTTCTGAGGCTCATCCTTGGGGGCGGGGCCATCAAAAGGTGACGGAAACTGACCTTGAATGAGCAGGCCTGCTCTCCACCTGCCCTGACCCCCATCCGCCTGTCAGACACGCTGTGAACAAGTGGCCACTTCCAGGAGCACGGGCCCAGTCAGAGCCCAAGGCCATCTCTCTGCTCAGGTCCCGTCAAACCAAGACTCCCATCTGAAGAAGTCACCATGAGGGACAGGGTCCCCCCTCCTCTCCAAACTTGGAAATTCTCACCAGCTCTCCCTCCTCTGCAGCCCCCTGCCCTCACCTCCCTCAGATGCTAAGCAGGGGCAGGTGCGGGGGAACCCACAGCAGCCAGGACAGAGGCAGACGCAGCTCCTGGGGTCTGGGCCCCAGGCCTCACCGGCTGAAACCATCTGTTTTCCTGGAGCCCAGAGACACCTAGGCCTCCTGGGGCAGGCAGCACAGGAAGGAAGGCATCCTTCCTTCTGTGAACATGTCCCTGGAATAGCTGGCCAGGGCATGGCAGAAGCGCTGTATCCTTAACCCTATCCACCTCAAAAGTGTCCTCACACCCTTTCCCTCCTGGGAAGCTTAAGGGACTTTTCCAGGGAAAGGGGAGTTTTTAGAGGTCAGGAAGCAGGGACCACCGTCCTGGGGTAGGGAGAGGTGGGACCCTGGAGAGCCAGCGCTCATGCTTCTGAGGGTAGACCAAGGGAGGGAAGGACAGCCAAGTGCGTGCCAGAGCCCCATGGAGGACAGCCAGCTCAGGGGAGGACAAGATGTGTCCTTGCCCGGTTGTTGGCAGAGCGACGGCAGTCGCCCTGCCTTACTTCCATTGGAGAGGGCCAGGCCCTGTGCCCACCAGTCCCTGGGGTACCAGCGCGTCTGGATGGCTTTCCGCAGAGCTGGGACCCAGCCAAGTCTGTGCGCTGGGCCTGGCGTCACTCTCCAAGGTGCTGAAGACAGACATTCCAGCCTCCAAGAGCTTCAAGTGGCTCTGACAAATACAGCCCACTGGGCCTTGCTGCCACACATCGTGAGTTATGGTTCTGCCTGTGCATCTTGGGAGCAGAAGTCTTTTTGTTGAACTTGGTCAGACACTGATCCTTCATGCCACAGTCCTGATCCAATCCCTCCTTCCCTTCCTCTCCCCCTCCTTTCTTCCTCCCTCCCCACAGCAATTCCCCCAAAGGAGAGAGAGGGACCCTTCCTCTGCTTGGTCCCCTGGGAAGATGACTTGGAAATGTCCAGGTTTCTCCCAACCTTGAGAGTTCTGTTCAGGCAGGTGGGCAGGGCAGATGTGCCCCAGCACCCCACGGTGTAAAGCAGGCCTGTTTGTTGGTCCTGACCCTGAATTAATGCCAAGATTTTGGGGTCCAGGAGGCAGGGCCACCCCTTCATTCCCCACCATCTTAGTGTCACAGGATGTTCAGATGAATAATCAGGTGCACATTCTCTAAAACCTGCTCAAGGCCCTCTGCATTGCCTGGAACCTCTCCTGCCAGGAAGCAAAGACCCCAGCCCATGTTAGTTAGTTAGAATGCTGTGATCCAGCATTCAGGGCTCCATCTGATGAGCACGTGCCCAGTACATTCACGGCCTTCCTTCCTGGTCCTTGTCACTGAGAGGGGAAGTTGCCAGGTGGAGAGGTGGGCTGCAGGCTGCCTAGTCTGAGCATTGGCTGGGGCATAAACCAACCCTAAGTGTCACATGGCTGGATGCAGGGGCTGACAGCCAGAGGAGGAGACAGGGAGGAGGGGCCAGCCCAGAGTGGCCAGCACAGTGTGGGCCTGGACTCTTCCCATCTGAGGCGGTGCTGGGTCTGCCACTGAGGGTGTGACCCTGGAGGACCGGGAAGACTGCATGATTTGTTTCTGAACCGTCATTCATTTCTCAGTTTCCCCATCTGTAAAATGGCCATGTTGTCAGAGGCCCGTTGCTGCAAGCTGGTCCCTGGGCCAGAGCTCCTGGCCCACCTCAGTGGTCAGTGTGGTCAGGGGCCCAGTGATGCCTGGTGCTGGAAAGAGGCCCTGAGTCCCCGACTGCCAACCCCACTCCCCGGATAGCAACTAGTGACACTGTCCTCCCTTCTCTGCAGCCCAGCCCTGGGTTCCTACCACAGGAATCTCAGCCAGTGTCGTCTCCAGGTCTCCCTTAGCCCCTCCCCTGAGCAGCTCAAGTGTGTGGGAGTGGAACTGGAGCTCCCTTCTTGGAGGAGGGGCAACATTCCATCAGAAAAACAGAGGCAAAAAAGAAAGAGAAAATCAGAGGCACTGACTCTGATTCCCCGTGCCTCGGTGTGTGTATGTGTTGGAGGTGGGGGGTTGGGGGCTGACACGGTGGCAGGAGGGACCTGTGGTGGGGTGGGGGGCTGATGAGGCCCGCAGTAAATATGAGGCTGGTTTAGGGAAACAGTGTGTTTCCTGGTCATCCACACTGCTCAGTGCTGGGGGGTGCAAAGGCTGGGTTTGTCCTGTCCCTTCTCCCTGTCAGCGGAGCGGGGCATGGGCACCCCCACACCCACAGAGAGAGGCGAGGGGGGCCCTGCCCAGGAGGGCTGTGGTGGGGTGGAGACCCCCACCCTGGGCTGGGCCTGAGGGTCACAGAGAAAGGGCAACCTGACCCATCGAGATGCCTGACCCTTCCCACCAGCTGCTAAACCAGAGAGGAATTAATTCCGGTGCCTGATTCCTCTGAAAAGCGTCAAAACATGTAAATATCAAGCTCTTTTCCTTCAGCCACTAAAACAAATGGAAAAAAACATTTATTAGCATAGAGATTAGTTTAATCAAATCAGCCAGAGAACAAATTAGCCACAGGAAACGTAATGAACTGGGAATTAATTAGCAGCATAATGATGACAACGCTGCCTGCTGATCACCTCACGGCCACAGGCACTTCCCCAGCCCCACGAGGCTCCTGGCAGCTGATCTCGTCCTTTGCAAGAGGCTCCAAGCAGGGACCACCAGACAGTCCCTCAGCCCCCCAGGAGGCAGAAAGAGAGGCTATGCTGTGTGAGCGCCTGGGGTGGGGGTGAGGGTGGGGGCAGGGGCAGGCCTACAAGGTCTGGTGGGTGGGGCCCACTCTCCCCCGCTGCTCAGGGAAGCCCTGGGGGTCCAGGGAAGGGGCCAGAGAGCCTCGGACAGCAGTGACAGGGATGCTCAAGAAGGGCCCCTCAGGGCTAGCTCCAAGACAGCCCTCCTAGAGTATACTGGAAAGGTCTGGCCCTGGAGGGACCCCAGTGGAGAGGCCCTGACAGCTCCGAGTCCCCGCTATGTGTGGACTTGGTGGTATGCAGCCCCCACCTGAACTGCTCCCCGCTGCATCCCATTGCCTCGAAATTCCAAGAGATCGTGGACAGTGAAAACCCTGCCTGGGATGCACGGTCCAGCTGGAACCAGATTGGTTTGTCAGAGATGACCCCCACCTTCTACTGTCCAATTTCTTATGAAAATCTACTCAGATCAGCTTGAAGCTGTTCTCCCTTCTCTTTGCAAAAGCACACATGATGAACCCCTTTCATCCAGTCAGGGCTGGGGCACCTCTTCCATTCCTGCCACTCCCACTCCCCAGGCACCTTCCTGGGGGCCCCTGAGCTTCCTGGTCTCGGGAGCAGCACAAGAAGGGGGCCCCGAGGTGGCTGCTGGAGGGGCCAGCCAGTTGGGGGTGGGAGGTCAGACTGGCTGTCTTGTTGGTAAGTCCAAGGCCTCTGTGGACACAAAGGACCTGCGGTCTGTGGTCAGGCCACCCAGGTCTCCTCCCCCCTCCCTCTACCCCCAGGCAGAACATCCCCTGCTCCCCCTGTTCTCAGCTGGCAAAGACCCTCCAGCCGGTCAGCAAAGGGAGACAGGCTGGTGCCCAGGTTTCCGCAGATCCCTGCCCGAGAGAGAGGAGAAGCGCCCACCCCGCTCCTGCCAGGGCTCTGCAGGCCCCCGGGGCTTCACTTCCGCATTGCGACAGAGTGGAGCTGGCGGATCCACCAGCGAGAGACGCCCATTTCTCCCGAGCCAGGAATTTTATACTCGGAGGATGAGAAGCTCTCTCCCAGCCTAGCCTGCAACGCTCTCTTCTGATTTTATGTGAGCTTATCTAATAAACCATTTAAAACATACACTATTTGTGTTTATTGTATTCTTTTGTTATCACGTGTGTCGTTATGGGCATGGCTTTCCCTGGGGTCTCAGGGCCTTTCCCAGCCTCACGCTGTGTTCTGTGTGTCACTGTGTGTGTCTGTGTGTCCCTATGGGTGTATGTGTCTGTATGTCCTTGTGGCTATGTGTGCCTGTGTGTCCCTGTGTGTGTGTCTGTGTGTTCCTGTGTCTGTGTGTCCCTATGGCTATGCGTGTCTGTATGTCCTTGTGGCTATGTGTGTCTGTGTGTCCTTGTGGCTATGTGTGTCTGTGTGTCCCTGTGGATGTGTGTCTGTCTGTGCATGTGTGTGTGTGTATCTGCATGTACCCAGTTTTGTGTCTGCATGTGTTTGTATATTTGCTCCAATTGCACAGAGCAGCACCTGCCTTTTCACAATAAGAAGAGATACCGCAGCAGCCTATGTCCACTCAGGCACTCATGGGGACAGACAACCGTGGTCACTGAGCTTGGTCCCCCTGGAAACAAAGCAGGGTGACCCAGCGATGGTTCAGCCTGCGGTTTATCTTGAGTCGGCTGTACAAAGGTCGGTGCTTCTCCTGCTGGGTTTCGGACCTTTCGGAGCCCAGTCTGCTCAGCTGGGGGGTCTCTGAGGGAACAAACATCCATCACCGCCTTTTTCTTGAAAGGAGTGAGGGTGGGGGCGTGTTGAGCAGAGACCAGACCTCCAGGTGAGCCTAGGGGGAGGACCCTGAAAGCTGCCTGACCCTCCAGGATGCTGCTGGTGGGAGCCGCCAGGCCTTGTGTTCCCTCCCTTGCAGGGCACAGGCCACCTCTGCTCACAACTGTGGACTCCTTGCGAGGATTTTATTCCAGCCCTTCTTGTTTAGACCAGACCTGGGCTGCTGCATCCACCTCACGGGAGGAGCCTTGGGGGGGCAGGCCGCCCCTCTGAGACAGGGAGACGGGCAGTCACAGCCCCGGATCTTGGGTCATGTTCCCCAGCTTAGAGCAGCTCCCCCAGAGCACTGTTTGTTTTCATTTATGGGTGAGGGGTCCAGTGGACGGAGGCAGGCGGAGGCAACGCAGACAGCGGGAAAGAGTCGAAGCTTGTGGATTTCAGTGACAAGCGGGAGAACTGTGGGTGGAGGGGTATCCAAGGCAGCTACACCCCCACAGTCCTCACCAGAGAGTGGCTACACTGGCCTTCCAGTCGACTCAAACCGGGGCCAGGGCCCGGGCGTGTTGGGGTGGGTGGCCGTCCTCTCATTATCAAGGCTGCGTCCACAGGAGACGTGGGGGGTGTACGCAGGTGTAAGCATCTCACAGAACCTGTCCTAAGGCTCACACACAGCGGGGAGCAGGCACTTTCTAGCGAGACCCTGTGGGAAAGGGCTGCCTTCAATCACGCCTTCTCTTCCTTGGGTTGGGGCGGGTAGTGGCCCCTTCTCCCTGTTCGCACTGGTTGCTTATGGAGAATGGGACCCGAGACTGGGGAGGCATTTATTTCCAGGGCTGTATCATCACCCAGGTGAGCTGTGCTCCCCACACCCCAGGTGGACAGGCCTGTCTGGTGCATCCACACCTGCCCAGGGCTGGACATGAGGCATTGATTCTTAAGGGAGGAATACGCCACAAGTTGCAAAGTCTGAGCATTTGGGGCCTCAACTCTGGAGTCAGATACACTTTGCAAAGAAGCATTGGTGGGTCAGTGGTTGAGAATCCACCTGCCAATGCCGGGGACATGGGTTTTATCCCTGATTTGGGACGATCCCACGTGCCTTGGGGCAACTAAGCCCATGTGCCACAACTACTGAGCCCAAGACCTGCAACTACTGAAGCCCATGTATGTGGAGCTGGTGTTCTGCAACAAGAGGAGCCACTGCAATAAGCCAGCCCACTGCAACTAGAGAGTAGCCCCCGCTCACTGCACCTGGAGAAAGCCTGTGCAAAGCAACGAAGACCCAGCACAGCCAAAATAAGTTAAAAAATAAAAAAAGATGCACCTGGGCCCTCCAGGGTGGACCCTCCTGGAGCCTCCTGTCCTGGGGATCAGCAGCTTTGGCACGACCTTGGCAGTTGGGTCAGCTTTCAGCTGAGCACACCTGCAGCCCCAACACAGGTGGGGAGCACTCACTCCTCCCAGGCAGGGCTGACACAGTGAAGCTCAGGACCCCCAGGGCATGCCCCGTTTGGGTCTCAGGTTCCTCACCTCACGACGGGGTGGTCCCAGCCCCTCACTCACAGCTGGAGAAGCTCCAAGCAGTGTAATGTGGTCCCCATTCCTGCAGTGAAGTGCATTTCCTGGGTCCTGGGCTCCAGATGTGAGTCTAACAGGTAGGGAGACAGGAGGCTGGTGCCTGGAGAGGCCAGGGGTGGTTGCCAGTCGGGCATCCCAAGAACAGTCCTTGAGGATGGGCCACGGGCCTCAGCCGGTCTGTAAACAGCAGCAAATTCCATACAAGTCATTGATTAGCGAGTATCGTATAATTGCAGGGTAATCACATGGTTATTTTCGCTTTGCAAATTAAAGTGTTACTATGAGATGGGACAATTACGCAGGGTAATTATACACCGATTCACACGCTAATGAGGGGAACAATGATCAGGTAATCCATAGGCTGCATGGCTACTGTACACACGAGGAGTCGTTGTCACCATGTAATTGTGAGCTGACCAGAGGAGCAGCCGAGCACACAGGTGTCCTCATGTCACGCCTGGTCCCTGCCTCCCTGCACACAGCTGACCCCACAAGTGACACCGGTGACCCGGGGAGGTGCTCCAGACATCTCCACTGTGGACTTGGCTGGGCGGGGCCAGATTTGCAGGAAAATCGTTCTCTCCTGAACCCCCTGGGGCTGCAGCACTGGCTGCCCTCCGGAGGAGACAGGCAGGACCTGGGCCAGAAGCCACACCCCCGACTCACTTGGTGCACTCCAGGCTGCCCCTCTCCCGGTGGTCACCTAGTGGTGACCAGCAGGCGACCTGTCTGGGTGCGGTTCGCCCCATCCTGGAGAGGTGGGGGCCCCCAGCAGGCCGGGGTTCCCTGTCCACTCAGTGTCGGTCCTCCTGCCCTGACGCCCCCTCCCCCATGTGCAGTGGTCAGATGGAGGCTGCTGCCCCTGAGAGGGAACACCCCGAGTTCCCATGTTGAAGCCCTAAGGTGATGTGTAGGGAGGGGCCTTTGGGAGGCCATGAGGTTCTGAGGGTGCAGCCCCCATGAAGGGATTAATGCCCCCATAGGAAGAGGCTCAGGGCCCCAATCTTTCTCTGCTTGGTGAGGGCCCAGCGAGATCTGCCATCATGAACCTGAATTCAGCTATGCTGGCATCCTGACCTCTGACCTCCGGCCCCCCAAAGCGGGAAGACCCCTCTACCCTCCTCTGCTGCATTTTTGTTACTGCAGGCTGAGCTGGCTGAGACAGACTTGAGGAGCTGAGCCCAGGGGTCCCAGGGCCGTGTTCTGCTTGGGAGGGGAGCTGGGGTCTCCCAGACAAATGTGTGGCCCTCTTTGGTCTCTCTGGTCTGACAACCCCACACAGTAGGTGCTCCGTGGGGCCTATTATTGACCGACAGCCCCGAAGCAGCTGAGAGCGTTCTTACCTGAGGGCCCGGGTTCATAAGGCCTGTTTCGGTCCCCAGCACCCAGCGCCCAGCCCCTTGGCGGAATCCTCTCCCTGCGGCCCCTCTGCCCTGATGGTCCTCCCAGGGCCCGGCACCACTGGGGAAACCTTCCATCATTCCCAGGTAGGTCCAGGCCGGCCCAGGGACCTCCCCTCCCTCAGCATCCGGTGTTTTTGTCCCTGTGCTGCTTGCGGCCTGTTCTCACCCCTCCCCACTGACCTGGGATCCGAAGACCATCTGGCTGGGCTCACATGACCCCTCAGGGGGCCCTTGGTTCTGCCCCTGAAACCTGGGGCTGCTCATGACTTTGATGCAAGGACACCAAAGCTGTGGCCGTGGAGTCAGGTGGGGGAGTGGTTCCTTGTGAGTCCTTGCGGGAGGGCTCAGCGGCCCCTCTTCCCCCATACTCCCATGGGGAGCCCAGTGCAGGGCACCCCCTCAGCTGCCCCGCAGGCCCTGCCTCCCCCTGCAGCCACCTCACCTGTGGGCCTGTCTCCCTCTGCACCTCAGCCCCACCTGGAGAGCCAGGCAGGTGCAGAGATGACCCCGACTCCACCTGCATCACCCTCCCTCCTGGGCCATCAGCAAGGAGACCATTGGTTGATTAAACTCCGAGCAGGGAGGGGGGCCGACCCAGGTCACTTGGCGCCGCAGCCACTCAAAGCCCCAAGGTGGAGCTGCACCCGGTAATTTAGTCACAGTTAAAAGGGCAAGAAGAAAAGGTCAATATTGTTCTAAATTAGACCAACCTCTTCCTTTCTGTCGGGGACACTGGCTAGCGGCAATTTAGCAGCGAGAAGAAAAGGTTAGGTGTGGGGGCCCCGTGGTGACAGGGGCAGGTGACGGAGCGGGAGGGTCTGGGGACACATGCATGCAGGCTGTCCACTGTGGCCTCTGGTAGAGGCTGGCCCACTGGAGGTGTTGCAAACCTCACACTAGCGGGGGGGGGGGGGGGGGCTGGGGCGCATCTCCAGGGCTGGTGCTGGGCTGGGAGGACTGGGGGCCAGGTGGTGGTTGGGTTCTGGGGTCACAAGGCCACTGGTCCTGGTTCCCAGTACCACAGGCTGCCCCTCTCTGTCTTCGCATCCTCCCCTCCAGCTGCTCCTCACTCTGTACCTTCTTTATTCCTCAGTTTTCCCCTCTTCTCTGTCTCTTCATTTTATGTTGAAATGCCCACCCTGAGAACAGGTTTCTTCCAGGGAGGGGAACCTGGCAGTCCCCAAGTGGGGTGAGTCCTAGAGGGGAAGGCGGCTTCCTTGGGCCCCAGGGATGCTTGCCCTCCTGCCAAGGGGGGTCAACGGGGGTCAGGGTCTCCTTGGAGGAACAGGCGGCTCCCGTGCACCGGCTGTGTCCTTTCCAGGGGAATCGTGTCTGGTGCTTCCTCTTCACGGCTCCAGAGCTCTTGCACTGTTTGTTTAGCGTGAATTCTGCGTCATTGTGGTGTGTGTCAAAATCCCCTAAGTCATTCCTAGAGTGAGAACATAGCCCCCCAGAAGTAAGTCCACCTGGAAATGGCGAGAGGGACGCTGTTTGGTAAAAAGGGTCTTGAGATGAGATCACCCTGCATGAACCCAAGGACAGTGTCCTGAATAGAAATGGGCAGAGGGACGGTCAAGTGAAGAAGGGGACAGAGAGAGAGGCAGAGAGAGAGAGAGAGACAAAGAGAAGGAGAGAGGGAGAGACAGACAGAGACAGACAAGCAGAGAGACTCCGGACTGATCAGCCCGGAGGGTGTCCTCGCAGTCGTATCCTCGCAGGCTCCCTCCCTGGACCCGGCTGGCACAGCTTCAACTGTGATCAGAGGACGAGACCTCTGGTCAACATGCAGAGATGGTTTCCAGAACATTGGAGACCAACCTGGCTCCTGGGCTCCTGGGCTCCTTTGGACACCACGGTCCAAAGGTCCTGGTTCTTGCCTTTCTGACCCACAGACGGAGCCAGCACCGAGGTACCCTCATCTCCACCCTCCATCCCAGAGGAGCCACGGGCTCCTCTGCAGAGATGGGTAGGGGTGGTAATAAATGGAGGAAGCAAACTAGATTCTCCCTTAGATCTGCTGACAGGCCAGGGAGTGAGCAGAGCTGGGGACAGGAGGGTGACCCCACCTTGGCAATCATTCAACCCAATGGCCTCAACCTCATCGCAGACCCCACCTTCTCCCTAACAACAGGGACACTTCAAAAGATGAAAAAACAAAAAGGAAACTCAACATGAATTTTAAAGAACATGAAAAAACAAAACAGGGCCCTCTCATTGTCCATCACATTGTTATTCAATCGGACATGCAGTTTAAAAATAGCTTTGTCTTTTACGGAAAAAGAATTAAAGGTAATTTAAACCTGGCACAGGAGAGAGAATTTAGGAGGACACAGTTCCTAAGAAAGGCTCCTGACATGTTACACTCTGGAGCCACGCGGCCAAGCGGGTTCTCAGGACCATTTGTGAACAGAGGTGCTGGATGCAATAGCGGGAATGGGTTCTTCCTTGGAAAACCTGTGGGAAAGTGGGTGGCAATCCCAATAGTCCTCTCGAGGTTATCAGGATGTCCTTCTGGTGTGGACACGCAAAGCTCTGCAGGCAGTCTGTGTGGGATATTCCAGAGCACCCATGTCCTCAACTGCCAGGCCCAGTGGTTCTCTGTCATCTGATGCTTCTCCGTCCTCTGATGGTTCTGGGTCCCATAGGAGCCCTGGGAATGGAGGCACCTGATGACTGCCTTCTCCTCACAGTCGCACTGAGGTTTCTTTCCAGAAACAAATCCTTGCTCAGTGCAGTAACAGCAGATTGTGTCCTCGGTTTTCTACTCTACTCTGAAGTGAGCAGGTCGTTATCTGATCGTCTGGTTTCAAACAAGTAGAAACGGGGTGGGAGGCCACGGGGAGCTCACAGGGGTGACAAAGACACCCTTGTAAGTCAAGCCCAGGGTCCAGGGTGAGCTGAGGGGCCCAGTGACCACAGGCTGCAGGTGGGATGCAGAAACCACCCCCGTGGTACAGGGCACCATCTGGGGTCCAGCCTTGGAGGCGTTAAATCAATGCAGATGCTGGAGGCAGCAACCCGCCAGGAAGGATGAGTGGGGGCCTGGATTGCCCAGCAATCATGCTTCAAAGCTCATCCCTGCCCCCTCCCCCCAGTGCTGACTTTCCTGGGGGCCCCCCTTTACCACTTCCGTGTCAGGGGCAAAGCAGATTCAGAGCCAGGTGTCTGGGGGAACGATTCCTGCATCATACATGTATCTGAGCAGATGGATGGCAGGACCTGGTGCACCTGCTTTTCAGAACCCAGGCTGTCATTACGCTTCACAGGGACTGTCCACACCACGCTGGCCCCGAGGGAGGGTGGAGGGTTACATCACGTCCCCCTTCTTCAGCAGGAGCTCCCCAGGAGAAGCAACAACATGTCCACAGAGAAACTGGTACGTGCGTATTCATAGCAGCCTTACTCACCAAAACGGAGACGGACACAACACATCCAGTGGATGAAAGATAAGCAAAATGTGGTCCTTCTGAGAAGTGGAACACGATTCAAACTGTGAAAAGAAGCATCTCTCACATAGCTTTCCAAACCCAAGGCTGATTTAAGGAAGCTAGATGCACATGTAGGACCTCATTGATGGGAAACATCCAGGTCTGAGAGAGACAGAGCAGGGTGGAGGCATCCTGGGTGGACAAGGACCTTGGGACTGGATCCTGAGAGCATTTGAGATGAATGGGTGAGGCCTGGACCAGCCTGGGCCAGCTCCTTATTCTCTCAAAAATTCAGGGAAGAGTGTACAGCCCAGGAGTGCCAGTAACACATCAGCCTCCCCGGTGGGCGTGTGTTTATTCCTCTCCACACCCCCATGCACGTTTCCCTACTGCTTTTCTTCCTCCTTGGCAAACATCAGGAATTTTTTGAGTCACCAAAGATCTGGAGAAATTGTTTAACTGAGTGCAGGGGGCTAACTAAAGAGGGGACATCTCTCTGGGTCCCTTCAGGCCAGGCCCAAGGGTATCCTCAGTCCTCTCTGTTCAGACACCTAAGGTCAGACCCCTGCCTCACCAGGCTGTGGTGGAAACAGTCCACAGGAACCCAATGGTAGGTTATAACACAAGTGGGCGGGGTCCTGTGGTTGGAGCCAGATCTTAGGATAGAGACCCTCTCTGGCTCAGCTTGGGTGAGATGTCTCTTCCTGGCCATTCACGGCCATAGCAGATGTGGCCATGGGGTTGACCTTGAAGGTGGAGATGGAATGCAGTGTTGACCTTGAAGGCAGAGGTACCACCTGCACATGGAGCATCCAGACAGATTCTCGTCTGCCTCTCAGCTGGATGTGAGTGTGAGTGAGGCCTGGGGACACTGGGGAAGGCTTCGTGGATGGTGCCTTATCAAGGGCTTGCTGGAAGACTGGCCTGAGGACAGGACCACGGGCCCTACCCTGAGACCAGGTTGAGATTCTCAGGGAGAGTTCAGGGCTGTGGGTCTGAGAGATGGAGTAGACAATTTCCCTCACACAGTCACAGCGACACATGCCCCAGTGTGTGTGTGTGTGTGTGTGTGTGTGTGTGTGTGTGAGTGTGCATGTGTGTCAGAGTCTGCACGTGTCAGTGTTATGTGTGCACACACACATGTTGTGGTGACAAGTGGCCGACATCCTCTCGGTTTGGGGCTGCAGGCTGGGGGAGGGGCTCTGACAACGCATCTTTGTGGGAGCCCAGCTCACACTCAACCGCCCTCTAGACGCGCCTGCGCCAGCCGGGCTCTGTCCCGCCCTCTCTCTTCTGGAGTGTCTCCCCTGCAACCGACAATTAATGTTCCAAAGAACACGAAATGGAGGAGAAATTACAGCAATTCATCAGCTGAAATTATAGGTGTAGACACATGTCAGCAGTGGAAACCATTTCTATCAAAATTAAAGTATTTAGAGATTTTCCTTAAATTTCAAATTATGCAAATCTCGTTTCCCGTGCCGCTGCTGGATCACCCAGAAGTGCCACACATTCAGTTGTGACTGCGGTCTCTTCCACCCTGTGGCGGCTCCCCGGCTGCCCAGCTCACAACGGGCCCAGAGACCAGGCCGGGGAACCAGGCGGGGCCATCCATGAGGAGGACCCTGGGGGCTCAGAGGCCATCAGAGCTGCACAAACAGGCCAGGCAGACACAGGCATTCACTTTAGCTGCCATCTCTGCTATATGCTTATCAACCACGCAGTGGCCATCGGCTGGGGAGATGGTCACTGGGGCACGCAGCTAGCCACCTCCCTGCACTGTGGCTGGGTCAGGCCCAGGGCAGCTATAAACAGAACCTAGATGGGCCCAGGTTCTTGCTAAGAGCCAGGGACTCCTGGAGCTGGGCTGCTCCAACCCAATGCACCTGGACCCCATGTTAGGGTGCAGATTCTGACCCTCAAGGTCCAATTCCACATCTCTAAGCAGCGCCCAGCTGATGTGGCAGGAGCTCCAAGGAGTGGCCATGCCTGGGGGCCCTGGGGCTGGATTAGCCCTGGAGACCATAGGAACCAGGCCCCACTGCTGCCTGGGACCTCAGCTGGCTGCCCCCTTGGAGAGGGAGGCCAGGAGACCTCAGGTCTAAGTCCTGTGGTCAGGTCTAGCCTGACTGGGAGCCAGGCTGTGTGGCTGACTGCTGGCCATTAGCTCTGGGATGTGCACGTGGTTCCAGAGTTGTGTCCCCACTGTCACTTAATTTCAATGTAATTGATGTTGCATTGGGTCCCCAGGTCCCCTGTGAAATGCCTAATGAATTCACAGTGATTAATGGTATTCCAACCTCAGGACGGTGGCCAATCAGAGCGGCCGCTCCTGACAAGGTTAAGCGGGCCAGGGACACCGTAGACCCAGATGGGGGCGGGGGCCTCTCTGCACCCTCTACCCACAGACCATGTAATTAAACTGCTCTGCAGGGTAGGGAGTAGGGGAGTGGGCTTCTAATAAGTCGAGTTAGTGGGAGGAGGGGAGGAGGATGAGGGTGTCTGCAGTCCGGGGGTTTTGTGGGCAGGGCTGGGGGTCTGGAAGGGAGGAGGGGAGAGCTGCCTGCCCCCTCCTGCTCCTGAGTCAGGGCTCTGAGCACCTTGCTGCAATTGATGCCCCAAATCCCCTAAAGGAGAGGCTCCCGGTTCTGGGGCCAAGGGCAGTGGCCTTTGATTTATGATTTCAAATACCACCCCCAGGGGTCAGACACCAGTGTGGCCACTGAACCCCTGTTCAATGCACTCTGCTGAGGCAGTGGGAGACGCCTCTTGGGGTCCCATCCTCCTCTTTGTTAGACTTTACCTCTCTGTGGAGGGGCAGAGTGGGCAGAGGATCAGCAGTCACAGTCTGATGCCTGATGGAAACTTCTCCCTCCGGGGGGTGGCAGAGAAGGGAGGGGACCAAGGGGGCCTCCAGCAAAACCGTTTCCCAAAAGACCGTCCCCCATGGGGACGTGAAAACCTAGCCACTCTGCCAGGTGACCCAGCACTGCCCACGCTTCTCTGAGTAGCTGGGGAGGCTCCCCCTGGAACCTGCGGATGTCCTGCTCAGATGGAGCTCAAACTCCTGCACCGTGGGGACTGAAGGGCCCAGGGCCATGGCCAGGTCTGCTGCCCAGAGTCACCTCCACCCACTGCGGGACCAAAACTCCGGAGATGGATGGCGTCCACCCCGTGCTTAACCCTGGATGGTGGGGCTTCTGGCCCAGGTCTGTGTAACTCATGGTTCAATATCATGATGTTTCTCTCCTATTTTTAGCATCTCTCTCCCACTCCCTTTTTTCCTATCTGATAAGTTTTGGAGGAACCAGTTCTGGGATGGACTGGTGTCTGCTGCTTCTTTGCTCAATTCTGTCCTTATTCCCCTCCTTCTTCTTCTGTAGATGTGCTCTCTTGTTCTCCTCTGGCTTCTTGAGTTGAACACAACTCATTTGCATACAGTTCTTTATGTCTTCTCATAAATGAACTTAGGTCTCAAAATTTACCTGATCAATGGCCAATTTGGCTGCACCCACACGACTGACATGACTTAGCAGCAGCAGCAGCATGAACAAAGTCATAGGAACTTTATGGTTTTAATGTTCTAATTTTCCTGTAGGATTTCCTCCTAAACACAGGTGATTCAGAACACCCAACACGAAGATTTAGATTTTAGAACAATGCTTGCTGGTTCCAATTCTATATAATACACAGAATCAGGCTAACGAAACCCTAGCACAGTGGATTAGGCTGTGGGCACGTAAAAGGAGCTTCTCAGGTGCCTGGAAGCAGGTTCTCTCAGTGGTTTCCAGGAACCTTTCTTGTTTGGTTTGCCTCTGAGAGAGGTCATATGGGCTACCTTCCCTCTGTGGCCACCAAGTCACCACAAACTTGGTGGGAGCTAGGTTAATAAAATTTCACAACAAACAGATGACCTCAGGGACCCAAGGAGCTGGTGTGAGTTCTGTAAATATGTCTCCATGGAACGTTGCACCCACCCATCTCCCAGAGATGCACTCAACTAAGAAGCAACCATGCAACCAGCATTTTTGAAGGCTTGGGACCTTCCTGCAGGCACCAGGGTGGGTGGGGGGAGGGAAGACTTTTGCATTCCAGAGGCTATAGGCATGTGGGCCATCACTGACTAAAGTCCTCCAAAGGTGTCCCTGCAGCCTCAGGCCCAGAGTCGGGGAGTTCATGCCACCTCCAGCTGGTGCCTCCTGGACTCCAGTCTTTGCCACAACCTGTGGCCTGATCGGGAGCCTCCCTTGGGCAGTAATTGTCCACTTTGGTGGGTCATGGTCTCAGGCCACAGACCCTCCCCAGGACAGGTCTTTGGGGACCCTCCCAGCCCTTGCCACATATAACATGAGACTCATAATTCTACCCCTAGGCCTAGGGCTGAAGAAAGACCCACAGAAGCCGCGGATATAAATGTGTTTTATAAACTTCAGAACAATGATCTCAGAAGGGATATCATGGCCCAATTTTCAATCCCACAGAGCCCGAGATTCTAGAAAGAATTGCTTTGGCCTCAGACACACCTGCGGAGCCAGGTGGATATCAGTATTCCTGAGGTCTATTCCATCTCTGACCTCAAGTTTTGCTCCTGGGCCTCTGTCGTCACGCCCTGGAGCCCAGCCCCACTCACTAGAGCTGGGCCTGCACGTGGCAATGGTCAAGGAGGTGCCTGGGTGCTTGGCCTGCCCTGCAGTGGCTTCTCTCCCGGGCCCTCAGGGTGCAGGCAGTCCCTCCTCTCCCTGGAGACTGGTCCTGCCCTGGTGCCCCGGCAGCAACAGCCGAGCCGGTCCAGGCCAGTTGGGGGTGGGGGTGGCACAAGGGCTGTGGGGACAGCAGGCTGGACCCAGGTCAGCCCAAGGCCATGGGGAGCTCTGCGGAGGGTGAGGACTGGCCGGTTGGGGGGGTTTCCAGGACAATGAAGATACAGAGCTGGAGGCAGAGGGGAGAAGCCAGAGGGCGGGGCTGTGGGCTTCTGTGGCACAAGTAACAATTGTTCAGCCCCTAGAGTTTCCTAGCACCCCAGGCACTAACACCACGCACTCGTCCTCAGCCCCCTGGCGGTGGCCGGGTGTCCCATTCCCCAGACAGGGGACTGAGGCTGGAGGTTGGGTGAGGCATCCAGTGCCAGCCTGCTGCAACCCTGGTTCCCACTCCAGCTCCTGTCCGGCTCTGCCCTTCCCTTGGGGTCTTGCTGGTGAGAAGGAGACCTAGCCTCTCTGAAGTGGCCCTTCCCAATGAGCCAGGCTCAAAATGGGGCTGAGAGTCCCCAGGCCAGGTGCCCTCCGAGTCCAGGTGAGCCCAGCAAGGCCAGAATCAGTCAGAGCATCAGGGACCTGAGACACCCCTGCCTACATCACCCTGAGCAGATCCAACTGGCCAGGAATTTACAAGTTTCCATCATATGGGGGCGGGGTGGTGGTGCTGGGGGTGTAACAGACTGTCAGAATAACTGTCCCAGGTCTCTGGCCCCCTCTGCACACAAACAGGCTGTACTACTCTTTGTATTGTTTGACCGAAGATATCCTTGACCTCAGCAAGCCTATCACCCATCTATCAAAAATCCTTTAAAAAAGTAATTAGCTGTGACCCTTTTGTTGTTCAGTTGCTCAGTCGTGTCTGACTCTTTTGTGACCCCACGGACTGCAGCACACCAGGCTTTCCTGTCCTTCACCATCTCCCGGAGCTTGCTCAAACTCATGTCCATTGAGTCAGTGATGCCATTCAACCATATCATCCTCTGTTGTCCCCGTCTCCTCCTGCCTTCAATCTTTCCCAGCATCAGGATCTTTTCTAATGAGTCACATCAGGTGGTCAAAGGACTGGAGCTTCAGCTTCAGCATCAGTCCTTCCAATGAATATTCAGGGTTGATTTCTTTTAGGATTGACTGGATTGATCTCTTTACTGTCCAAGGGACTCTCAAGAGTCTTCTCCAGCACCACAGTTCCAAAGCATCAGTTCTTTGGCTCAGCCTTCTTTATGGTCTAGCTCTCACATTTGTACATGACTACTGGAAAAACAATAGCTTCGACTAGTCAGACCTTGGTTGACAAAGTAATGTCTCTGCTTTTTAATATACTGTCTAGGTTTGTCATAGCTTTCCTTCAGAGGAGCAAGTATCTTTTAATTTCATGGCTGCAGTCACCATCTGCAGTGATTTTGGAGCCCAAGAAAATAAAGTCTCTCACTTTCCATTGTTTCTCCATCTATTTGCCATGAAATGATGGCACCAGTAACCCTAAAACTGCTCTGAAAAATAGCCTTTAAAATAAGTGATGGAGAGAGATATAGATTTAAGAATTTTCAGGTAGTGAACCAGCAATTTCTAGGTGAATTTCCACACCTCTTTCCAATGGAATTTTTTTTTTCTCTTCCTCTCTTTTTAGCAGTTAAAGCAAGATGTCATGATCACCCTTGAGATATTTTTGTTTAGGGTGGCCAGGACTCTCACGCTGGAGAAATGAGACTTTGGAACACAAAATTGCTTCTGAACAAAAGTCAAACAAATAAGGCATTAGCACTCAGGAGGCATCAAGTATGTCTTTATGAAGCAGAATGGGAAGAAAATTCAGCAGGTAGCACTAAGCCCAGAAGTCCATTTGCTGCCAGAAACTCTGTCATCACAAGAGCATCAGTGGGGGTTTAAACAGAGCTGGGGTCTCAGGTCCTTGTATCCTGCTCCTGGCAGAAAGCCAGGCATGTCACCACCCAGAACTGATGCCTGGGACCTGCCTCTCTGTTTGGGGCCCCCAGAGACAGATGTACACACACAAGTGCACAGACATGTGCACACACACAAGGGAGGGTGCTCTTAGGGAATCTGGTTGGGGTAGGGCAGTGGGGAGGGGTGCAGTGGCATTCTGGATGCCAGCGTACCCAGAGGTGGGTGTACCTGAGGGTGGAGGCCCCAGCGTGCACACTCTGACTCCCCCTGTCATTGCGGGGAGGCTGCTCCCTGCCTCCTCACTTCCCCGGTGGCTCAGGAGAAAAGCCGGGGTAGAGAGAAAGAGAGAAGGCAGGTGGGAATAAACTGGAGCTTGTGAGGGGATGGCCCAGGAGAGGGGCAGAGCTGACTGAATCTGCTCCACTGAGATTCAAACCAGCTGTGACATTTCCCTGTATTTGCAGTTTGGGGAGCATGCTTATGTATACTGAAGTAGACACTAAGAGAATGAATGGGACCTGCTTTTTCTTCAGTAAGTGTGAGCCGAGCTCCAGAGGGCATTAACTCAGTGGCCAGAGGCAGACCCAGGTTCCTGCCTGTGGGGCACACCGGTGTGTGACCTTTATCCTATCACATCGGGGTGCCATCAAGGGGGCCTGAGGCGCTGGCTCTGACTGTCCCCCAGGGGCAGTGCTGACAGCCTGGGTGAGAAGCAAACCACCACAGATTGTCCAAGCAAGACTCTCCAGCAGAGTTAAGGGTTAAGAGTCTAAGAGTTAAGGGTGAAGCTTTCAGCCACAACACAGGTAGGAGGTCTCACTCAGCATCTTGGCAGAGCGAGGTGGACAGAGCCCCTCCCCTCACATGCATGCACAGTCATGTGTGCTCACACGGAAGACACACACCACATGCCCATGTGCCTGCACACATACAGGCACATGTACATAGGCACTCCAGAGACAAACAGGAAACTGGTCTGGTCCCAACTCTGTTCAAAGGCACTGGGCCCTCCCAGGACTCAGCTTCCTCATCTGTGAAATGGGGGTGATGGTTCCCACCCAGCTGCATCTGCAAATGCAGAGAAAATTGAAGGAGATGACAGACAGGAAGATTGGTTTGAGGGCGAGAGCTCTTTCTGGGTAGAAGGACATGTCACCAGGAGGAGGTTGCTAATATTGTCCCCGGGCCTGTGAGCTGAGGACAGCTGAGTGTGACTCAGACCTTGACAGACTCTAGGCAGGTGCGGGAAGGGGTGGGCAGGAGTGAACTGACCCCTGGTTTGGGAACACAGGAGCAGAAGGCAGGCACCTGAAGCGCCCTCCTCAGGACAAGGTAAGACTTGGTGGTTGAGGAGGCACCAGAGGTGATGGCTTAGATGCAGAGCTCTCAGGAGGCTACCCAGTGACTGGCCATGCTGAAAATTACAGAAGGGTGGGAGGACACGGGATACCCTTCGCCCTACTCTTTCTCTCCCTAATGTCTCTAATCAGTACCTGAAGAGGTAGCTCACTGAAGCTGTGGGCCCTCTCCCAGGGAGGTCTCCTCTGCCATCACCTGTGCATGGGAGCCTTCCAGTTTGCATTCTAGGCCGGGCACCCCATCCCACTAGGCTGTGGGCTCCATGAGCATGAGCCTGAATTTCTTCTCACCTGAACCCTCATGTGGCCCAGAGCCAGGAACAGAGTACAACAGCACCTGACCTTTGGCCTTGTAGCCACTCACCTCTTGTTTCATTAAATGCAGTGAAATACCAGTGCATACATATTCCAGTCGTGCTCACACTCAGTCACTCAGTCATGTCCAGCTCTCTTCGACTCCATGGACTGCAGCCCTCCAGGCTCCTCTATCAGATTATCCAGGCAAGAATACTGGAGTGGGTTACCATTTCCTCCACCAGGGTATCTCCCCGACCCAGGGATCAAACCTGCGAATCCTGCATCGCCTGCTTTGGCAGGTGGATTCTTTACCACTATGCCACCTGGGAAGCCCCATATATTGCAATGGGAAACAGTAATTCACAAATTCCTTGGGGTTCTTTGCAATTAAATCTGCCCTCCAGGTGAATACACCTGTGAGGAGCCACATGTCTGTGCAGGTAGCAGCCACAGAGCTGAGTACTTGCAGGGTTCCATCCTGGAGATACCATGCTCGGGGACAGACAGACAGCCAAGGGTCTGGAGGGTGGAGGGCTGGGTCAAGAGGCACCATCCAGAACCTTGGACAGAGCCTGCCTCTCAGCCCCCACACCGGTTTGCTGTTGCCCTGGGACCCCAGGATCACAAGGGCTGATGCACAAAGCCATGCTGGATGAAGCTTCTCCAGGACAAGAGGGCCCACGTTACCTCTCTCAGCATCCCTGACTCAGAACAGGAGGCCGGTCCCAGTTTGCTCACCCCCAGCTCCCTAGTTGTGTGATTTGGGGGGCTGGGGGGTGGACCTCACAACACCTTGGGGCCTCCGCCCCACCAGCAGGATGAGGTTTCCTCTTCCTGGAAGGGGGCATTAGTCCAAACTGAAGTCTCATTGAGGGACTTTGGGTGTCACCTGCTCTGGGTTACTGGTTCACCTTCCAGCATCTTCTCTACTCCTGCTCTCCCTCTGTCTTGAGTCCACCCTTCTGTCTCTCTAAAAACACTGTCAGTGAACCAAGACCCCACATAGGCCTGCAAAGCCGCTCCACGATGGAGTCTGTAATTGCTGAGAATTAATTTGCTAATTGCCACAAACCTGCATCCCTTTTGTTTCATGTCAATTAGCAGAGTAATTTAAAAAGCAGGCCCCTCGGTGTTCCTCCCTACAGACTCTGTTGTGGAACTGACGAGGTGAGGCCACCATCCCGGCCCCTTCATGGCCCTGCCTTCAGGGTGCCTTCTGCAAATCATGTCCTCCAGCAGGAGGCCCCTGAGGTCAGGAGGCTCTGAGGGCAGGGCCAGCCCTGGGGGGTCCCCTCAGAGCCTTGGCAGGCATGCCCCCCACCAGCTCCTGGACTTTGGTGGGTTGGCCAGCCTGGCTGAGTGGCCACTCAAGGGCCCTTGGGGGCTCTCCTCTGCCCACCCCACCATTTTCTTCCACTAGATGGGCAGCTTTGTGTGTCTTTCAGAAGCTTCAATAGCGAAAACTGTGCACATACATGTTCACATGCATGCACACATGCTCTTTCCAGGCATTCCACATACTTGCCCACAGGTGGAGGCCCACGCACATGCAAGCACTTGCCTGTGTGCACACAAAGCCCCAGAGAGGCTGCTGAGCTGGGGGACGGGGTGGTGGTGGGGGTGGCTATTGTTTGGGATGAGGTGGCTGAGACATGTCTGCTTTTCTGAAACATGTTTGAGGCGGGTGACCCTGAAGCGGTGACAGTGCTAGGGGTCTTCTGCAGGAAAGGATGCAGGTGATCAGTGTGTGTTTGTTATGTGAGGCGGGACTTGGGGGCAGCTGGGACGGGATGTTTTGGCTTCTCTGTTCGGCACTCATGGGAACTGCACTCATCAAACCCTGCATGGAGGGGGAGCCCCCTGTGGGTGCCTGCCATGCTGGCGGTCAACGATCTGCGGCCTGAACAGCGCCCCCCACCCAGACCCCAGGGCAGAACCAAATCCTTCAGCTTGTGTTCAGTGAAGACACCGCCTCAGCCATCACAACAGATGCCTTCCACCCACATCTTCTGTGGAGTATCAGGCATGTGGCGATGTCACCCAGAGTTGGGTGTTCCCATCGTGATGTTTGTTAGAGTTTACCTGGACCACAACCCTCGAGCCGACACTAGTTATGGGGCTGCTCCATGCACCTCTGAAAGCCAGGAGGGGCATTTACACAGGGCATGGGGTGTGCATACCTGTGTGTAACTGGAGGCATGTGCATCTGTGCTCACAGGCATGTACACACAGGAGCATGTGTGTATCTGTGCTCACAGGTGTGTACACACAGGCACATGTGTGTGTATCCGTGCTCATGTGTATATCTGTGCTCATAGGCATGAACACACAGGCACACGTGTGTGTATCTGTGCTCATGGGTGTGTGTATCTGTGCTCACAGGCATGTACACACAGGTGCTCATGTGTGTGCATTGTAGACATGTTTGAAGGCTTTGGGACAGGGAGACCTTGCTCCATCCAGGCCCAGATCTATAGTCCAGACGTTTCTGTTCCTAATCGGCTCACTTACTGTCGCAACTCTAAAGAAACACCACCCCAGGTGATGCACTCACAGATCTGGAGGCCAGAATCCAAAATCAGGATGTGGCAGGGCCATGCTCCCTCTGGGTGCTCCAGTAGAAGGTCCCTCCTGCCTCTCCAAGACCCCAGGGGCTCCAGGCATCCGAGCTTGTGGCTGCCTCCCTCCCAACTCTGACTATCCTCACATGGACTTTCTTCTGTGGTTCCCTCTGCCCTTCTCTCCTTATGACAGGTGGATTTATGACCCAGCCCAATGCAGGATAGTCTCATCTCAAAATCCTGAACTAATTACTTATGCAAACACCTTGTCTCCCAACAAGGTCACTGTCTGAGGTTCTGGATGGATGTGAACTTGTGGGAACACTTATCACTGGATGCTGAGGTCCTTGGCTAGCTTCACCCCCAGGCTGAGAGGAGACCCCACCTCCAACCGGGGGTCTCCTCCCTTCCAGACAGGCTGCCCTGTCCTAGTTCAACTGAAATTTTAGAAAAACAAGAGATACCTCTAAGCGGAACTTACCCCAATACTGCAGGGACGTCCTCACACCCCCATCCTGCTGTTTCTCTGAAATTCCCATCTGACCAGAGGCTCTAGACTCAGCTGCAACTTCATTCACAGCAGACACGGCATCTTCACCCAGAAACATGAGATGAAATCAGCTCTCTGTTCTGGCAGCTCCTGCTCCCTGTCTCCTCCACCCCTGTTGCCCCAACCCCCGGGCATTTTTGGGCCCCTAATTCCACATTTATTGTCACAGCACGAACACTGGGATTCGGGCACACAGAGCTCGGCTGTGAGCTCTGTGTGGGATGAATCACAGTCCCCTGGTGGCAAATCGGGCAGGAGACCAACCTCTCCCTGGGGACCTACATCCCTCTCGGCTTTAAGGGAGGTAGAGCCTCACAGGCTCAGCAATGACTGCTGGAACCCAGAAGTCTGGCACAAGATCGGGATGAGATGCATTGGATGGACACAGCCAGGACATTCCATGTGTGGACAGACAGCTGGACAGAACTCAGACACTCCTTGAGGCCCCCCCAACCATATGCCTCCTGCCTGGGTGGGTCGGGGATTCTGTCTGCAGCCCTAGCCATCCACTCCTGGCTGCTGGGCCTCACCTTCAGGGATAGGAAGGACAGGAACTCAGCTGCAGGCGGGCCCACCCCAGCACAGGGGTCCTCTCCAGCACCCCTCTGTCCCCGTCCTACAGTTCTGTTCTTGCCCACTGTGTCTCCTGTGTTTAGGGTGCTCCCAGCAGTCTGGGGGTGTGCTTATTATCCCCTCCTGACATGTGGCAGGAGCCCCCAAGGACCAGGTGGCCCAGATCGGAAGCTCCATGTGCCCAGCTCCCGGCCCCCACATCTACGTGGCCATTTACCTAAGTAAAGAAGCATGCCTGCTCTGGGTGTGCCAACCTCCTCTCCCCAGCTCAGGACTCTGCCCAGCAATGCCCACTGCTGGCCGCATGCTCCAGCACCATCCACTCTCAGTGGCACCGTCGGTCCCCTCGCAGGCCTTGAGGACAGGACAGTCCCGGGAGGAAGGATGGCCATCAGGGCCCTGGCCCCACACCACACCGTCCTTTTGCCAGACATACAGGGCAGAATCTCCAGTTCCCCCACTCCTGCAGTGAGGCCAGGAGCCCCAGAAGGAAGAACCTCGAGGGAAGGGCATCTTGCTCTTGGGGTTCAGTGTGTGCCAACTGCTAAGAGGGGGATGTGGGGGTCATTTCCTGGAAGGACTGTGGCCAGCAGGTGGTACTGCCCCCTACTTCCACCACCCCCCACGCCAAGCAGGGCCAGCCTCATTCCCAAGAGGTGAAAAATGGCATTTCTTCCCCCAGAGTGGGGCCTGGGTGGATGACCCCATGCACCAGTGACCTGGGGTGGTGGGTGCTGACACACAGGCCTCATCTCCATAGTATTCACAAGTCCTCAAGTCCATATTACCATAGCATCACCTGCATATTCATGTGTCCTCATCTCCAAATTTATAAGCCCTCTTCTCCGTGGTCATGTGTCCTCATCTCCGTATTCACGATCTCATCTCCATACTCACAAGCCCTCATCTCTATACTCATGTCTCACCTCCATAATCATATATAATTACCATATTCATTACCAAATTTCCATTTTCGAGTCTCATTTCCATATTCACGACCCTATTTCCGTGTCCACGGATGCCCATCTGCAGATTCACAAGTCCTCAGCTCCATACTTGTGAATCCCCATTTTTTCACAACACTCATCTCCATATTCTCATGTCCTCATCTCTCAGCTCAGAGCCAGACCAGCCCCATCCCTGCCTGCAGAGTTGCGTGGGTTCCAGGCTGCTCGCTAGGAGTCTGGGTCACACAACCAAAGGCAGAGACTGGGCTGGGGTGGGGAGGGGAGGCAAGACCCTGCTTGGGTCTGGGTTAGGAGATCCAGGAGGCCCTCCTGGAAGGGGAGGCCCACACAGAACCGAGGGGTGGGGCTGGGGTGGGTGCTCAGACAGTCCGGAGATGCCTGACTGCATCCGTTTCATTGCTGCTGAAATTACACAACACAAACCGAGAGAAAAGAGAGCTGCTGGCTGGAGGCTGAGGGGCCTCGGCAGAGCTGCAGGGGCCTCACAGGGAGGCAACTCGGGGCGAGCCCCTGGACCACTAGGCTTAGGTGACGGAGGACAGGGCACCTCTGAGCTGCGCTTTACAAAGGGCCCCAAGACCTGGACGGCAGCAGCCGGGTGGTTCCTGCAGGAAGAGCAGGCGAGCTGAGCCCCACGTGGGGGGGGTGGGGGGCGTCCTTCCTGGGTGGAGCCTGGACTTTTTGTTCAAAAGCTGAGCTGGGGGAGGGTAGGGGGCTGCCCGAGGCCATGGGGTTAACAGGTCACTGGTTCCCTCAAGCCTCCACGTCCACAGACAGGATGCCAGACCCCAGGAGGCAGCTCCGTCACTCCACAAAGTCACGGAAACGGAGTCTCTTTCAGTACTCTGTCTGCATTTACAGACATCGCCCCAGGATAAGAGATGCAATTCTCTGAAATGAAGAAATTCAATCATTACCCTCTTCACCCAGGCCTCTCTGTGGTGGAAAGTTAGTTTTGTCTTTAATGAAGACAAGCTCGCCTCTCTAATGAGAATGCTGTGAGGGTGTAATTGAAAACGTAACAGAGGAAGAAAGAGCCCGTCGTGGGAGTCTGGGGGAGGAGTTGATGTTTGCCTTTTAAATGTGCATAAAAAAGAGGGGGGGCACCAACACTACTGGGACAGGACTGACTTCCCAGGGCCCCAGGAGCCCGAATTCCCACTCCCGCCAGTCTCACCCCGGAGGGACGGGTCTCTGGGCCTGTGATCAACTCTTGGGTGGGATTAGATGACCATTCTGGAAAGAAGATACTTTGTGGATCCTTGGTGCCACCCCAGGTGGCAGCATCAGCAGACACTTCTCCCTAATCCCGGACAGGTGAGGTAGACTCTTCACCTACCCAGGGACCCTCAGTCAGTGGCCATGGGGCCGGAGGACCTCAGAGAGCAAAGAGAAAAAGGCAAAAAGTTTCTGCCTAAACAGGCAAACAAAACAGGGTGGGGTGGGGGAGGCCACCAAGAGGGAACTTGCCCTCCGGCTTCCATCCCAGGGCCTGTGGTCCTCAGGGGAATGAGCAGACCTTCGGTGTAGCTGGCCAGATTCATGCTGACCTACTGGTCACCCAGCCTCATTTTACTGGCAATAAAGGGCATAGGAACAAAGGAGTATTATGCAGCTCTGAGAAGAAATGAACTATCGAGCCAAGAAAAGACATGGAGGAAATGGCATGCATATTACTAGTGAAAGATACTAACCTAAGAAGGCTATAGACTGTGATTCCAACCACATGGCTTCCTGTAAGACAGAAAACTATGGCCGAAGGCGCCTGCCTCGACCCCACACCGCCTGGCTCCTGATGGCTCCGCGAAGTGTGCAGGGTGTCTGCTGTCCTTGGTCAGGTGGAGAAGCTTCCTTTCTCTTTCAGGTTTCCTGCAAGGCTTTTTAAATATCATAAGAGCACGTTTTATTTCATCAAATCTCTCTGGCATCTGTGGAAGGAAGGAGACACCCCCGACGCTGTGCTGTGAAGAGTCTCTAGGACAGGTTTCATTCAAAGTCTTCACCAATGACCTGCTATCCCGACTGCACCTCAGGCCCCAGGAGGTGGACGCCAAGCCTAGGGAACTGGCCTGGTCTGTCGGGGCTTCCACACTGAGGCCTGACGCTATGTCCCGAATCCCAGGAGGTGGGTGGACAGAGGAGATTATACTCTTAAACCAGAGCCGAGGTTAAGCCCAGACACCGTCACGGCCACTCAAGGCCATTTCCCTTCCCAAGTGACCATGTGGTCAGCAGGGCAGGGCCCACGGAGGAGGGAGGCCCCAGCCTGGTACCCAGTCTGGGTGAGATGCCCTCTCCTCCATCCCTGGGTTCCCCTCCTACGCCAGGCCCACCGCAGCCTCTTTCATTGTCTGCATTAGACTCTCGGGTGTGGGTGGTGATTACTGTCCCACCCGTGACATCATAATAGGCTGCTGTCCTTGGAAACAAAGGCTTTCGAGCTGGCGGGAGACACGTCGTATTTATGTCGTCATAGCGAGACAGCCGTAGAGGGGGGAGGGGAATGAACATCTGTACATTGGGGAACAATAGAGGCCCCGAGACTGTGCAAGGCTGAAATTACCCCCCTCTTGCACAGAAGGGGTTTTTTTTGTGTGCACGCAGGTGGGTTCATAAAAACCCATTGAAATGCAAAGCAAAGACCCCCTCCCACCCCTGCCCGGAGAGGGGGGCTCCTCTTCAGGACTTGGAGGAGGCTGCGTTTCCCTTGATGCTCTCGGATAAGACAGGGTGGGTGTCAACCCCCAGAGACAGGGCTATCCACGTCACAAAAACGCCAGGTGTGCCGGAACCACAGTCTGCCCAGAGGCTCAGGGTCACGTCCATCTGGTCCAGAGCTGAGTGGGACAGCAGCGTTGCAGTCCGATCGGCCCCCAGTCCCTGGTCCCTGAGATGAGGGGACTCTGGGGATGTGTTTTTCAGGGGCTGCAGCATCATAGCTGACCCCAGGCTCATTAGCCCCCTCCTGTCACCCTGGAGGTCATGCCTCAGACACCGGACAGCACAGAGGCTGGAGCTGAAGCTTTGAAGTCAGAGGAACCTAGTCAGGATCCTGGTGATCTGGCCAGCCAGGCACCTGGACACCTGTAATCCTCTCTGAGCCAGTCCTCTTCCTCCGTGGAGGGGGCAGGACACCCATGAGCTCCTCTGAGCCGGGCCCTCTACTCCATGGAGGGGGGCAGCAACCCTGGTTGGCCAAGGGGCATTAAGGTGATGTCAGGAAAGCTCACAGTCCTGAGAAAGGGCAGACGTGCGCTCACCAGACTCTGACCCTGAAGCTCATGGGACCAGCGCCCGGCAAGGCTGTAGCTCGACTGCCTCTCACAGTGGCCGACAGGGGAGGCAGCTTGGATCTGGAGCCCAATTGAGCCCTCCCAGCTTGTGACCCCACCATGAAAAAGTCCCTGGGGCTCCCCATGGTGCCAGTCTCTCCATGGTCCAGCGAGGCTGGGTCGGTGGCACTATCTCCATCCTGAATATGAGGATGCTGGACTGACCTTGGGAGTCTGAAAACTCACTGAAAGGACACGCTTCCTCCCAGGAAGGGCAGCCACGATTCAGTCTTTTGATCTGAGGATTCATGGACCCTGGGGGGTGACCCAGGACTCTGTGTGTGCATTCGACACCAGGCTAAGTCTGGGGTGGGGGGAGATGAGGTTCGGAGGAATTTCCAGGGGTCCCCATGAGACTCCCCAGACGGAAGCCTCGTCGGGCCCTGGACTCACAGAGGACTTGGCCCTGCCAGCCACATGCTCCCTCTGCTGGGCCAGTGAGAGGGTGAGGACTGGACAGGGGCTTTGGGGTAAGAAACCCCTGAAAATGCAGCCCTCAGCTCACACCAGGGTCCTGGGAAGCAACCCCCGGCCTACAGGCAGGAGGGGCCTCAGGGAGAAGCCGGAGGGTCCCCCCACTTCCTCCCCCAGGCCTGAGGTCATCACCACCTCAAGCTGGAGGCCAAGGACCCACTAGGCTAATGGAAAACCTAACCAGGACTTCAAAACATGAATCCAAGAGGCACAACTCAATCAAGTTAATAGACAGTGAATTAAAATGCCGCTGAATAGATCTCTCAGAAAAATCATTTTCTGAGTTCAAGATCGGCGGCTCTGAACCAGCCTGACTGATCTGGAACTTGCTGATTTGGGATTTGAGGGGAAGTTTAGTTCCTTCCTGACTGCCTGTGTCATGTCCAGAGCAACTTCCCCGAGGTGGGAGGCCTGGAGTCCTGAGGTCCTTCCTAAGTCCTGGTGGTCTGCCCCACCCAGACTAGAACACGAGCTGAAGGTGAAGGGGGGCCCTGTGGGCTGGGCTGGGGAGGAGCAGGGAGGCATCAAAGGCACCCACCAGCAGGACTACACTGGGAAAAGCAACACCAAGCGCTGTGAGGATGTGGAGAGGCTGGGACCCTGGCCCACTGCCGAGGTGGGAGGGAACCTCGCGGCCATCTTACTCCTAGAGCCCAACCATCGGTCTCCTGAGCTTATCCCAGAGGGATGGAGACCTGTCCACACGTACTTGTACACACACCTTGATCCCAACAGCCAAACCAAGAAAAACCAAAATCTCCCGCAACAGGTGAAAGGCTAAACAGACGTACAAACCACACACAGCCAGATCAGGACTAGGCTCGGGCGCAGAAAGGACCACCAACGAGGCAGTGCATGTGTGGTCACCCAGCCCACCTCGAGGAAGGAAGCAGGGCCCAGGTCACACACAATATATTTCTGTTTGTTGGACATTCTTGAAACGAGAAACTACAGAGAACAGACTCTCAGCTGCAGGGTGAGCGATGCCGAGGGCGGCTGACAGTGAAGGACCACGGGAGGGAGACATGATGGCACAGACTTACGCCTGGGTGTCCTGGGATCCACACGCATGCTGGACCAGGGACTGGTCACATGCTTTGGGAGACCCGGTGCCAGCTGTGATGTCAAACTGTATTATGTGACGTGTGCATGTTACCAATGAGGATTCTCAAGGAAGGACACCTCTGCACCATCTGTGCAACTTCCTGTGAATCTATAATTATTTCAAAATACAAAGTGCTTGTTTAATGACCGCAGGCATTGCTTTCTTCCGGGCAAGCTGGATCCCGGGCCTGTTCCAGTGTTGTGAAAGGCACGTGCTGCCAGTCACCAGGGCTCGCAGTGGTCTGGCAGCGGCTAGTCCATGACCTTTGCATCTCACAAAAGGCCTGATTGTTGTAACAGCGATTTTTAAATGTTTGCCCAGCAGGACAGCAACCAACTGCAATAGTCTTGGGGAGACAGGCAGGTGGGGAGATGACGTGGTGCCGGCAGCTGGGGTTTCTATGTGTCCTCTTCACAAAACCACACAACTGAACCCAAATATACTAACATGGGCGGGCGCTTGGTGGGCGAAGCTGGGATCTCATGCACAAAGCTGCATTCCCATCGGAAGATGAGCTGGTGACTGCTGGCAGAGATGTAGCTCAACTGTTGAGTTAACTCATGGCCACGCCAGAGCCTTTATCTCTGCTGCCAGAGTGCCTCTGTGTGCAAGGACACAAGTCCTGGGAACTGTCAATAGCGACCTGTAAAATTTCTGTGTTCAGCCCCTTGGCTTACAGCATCACCATCTTGCCAGAGTGGCTGCTGGGACACTGACAAGCCGCCATGCTGACACGTGGATGGAAGTAGGTCCCATGTTCCTGCAGACTCACAGGTTTCACTGGAAAGCCTCCTTGGTGTGTCTCCATGAGGCTGTAGTTCATTTACCTGGTGCATGCACAGCACAGGGCCATCCAGGACCACGGCTTTGGCCATGGGCTGGAAGCAGGGTCCCTCCAAGGCCCCTCAGGTGTGCATCTGTCCGGGTGCCCCACCCTCAGCTATGCAGCCCCCTCTGGAAAAAATTCCCCATCACTGGTCCCCATCACTCGGATCCCCCAGCAGCTCCTTCCCTCAATAGCTCACTTTAGTACTTTCATGGCACCCGCCATGCACCTGGCAAGTCCCCCCTGCTGCCCCCACTGAGCCCTGGTGTCCCTCAACCCTGCACCAGGAGGCCTGAGCCTGGCAAAGCAGCGAGACCCAGCCAGGCTCACCTGGAAAAGTCACCTGAGCTGGGGCAGGTGAGGCCAGAGTCTGATACACAAGCAGGTTCTATCGTCTGTCTTCTGTTTCACTTATTTCTATTCTATTATTTTCTTCCTTCTACTTTTCAACCTGAAATTAAATTCAGGTTCAATTTGTGATTTTCCTCTACTTTTAGTTGAAAACTTAAAAATCACTAATTTCAGACCTTTAGACCTTTCTGCTTTTCTCCTAGAGCCCACAAGTCCTGAAAGCAGCATTATTAATTCATTTCACTATAGGTGTGTCCTGGTTTCTCTTATGATTTCTCCCTGTCCCCATGGGAGATCGAGAAATTTAGTGCTTAGTTTCCAAATGTTGAAGGTTTTTCTGAATATCATATGAAGTGAAAGTCACTCAGTTGTGTCTGACTCTGCGATCCCATGGACTATACAATCCATGGAATTCTCCAGGCCAGAATACTGGAGTGGGTAGCCTATCCCTTCTCCAGGGGATCTTCCCGACCCAGGGATTGAACCTGTGTCTCCTGTATCTGTTACATTGCAGGCAGATTCCTTACCACTGAGCCACTGAGGAAGTCCTGAATATCATGTAGATCTCTAATTTAATCCTACTGTTATAATAGATAAACTCTTCAAGATTTCGATCCTTTAAAATGTAGTGGGAATGACTTGAAGGTCCAGAGGAGGGTCTGTCCAGGTGAATGCTCCAAGTACTTGAAAAACATGTGAATCCTGGGGCAGTTTGGCATTGCGTCCTAGTCCTGCCAACTAGGGCAGGTGGGCCGGTAGTATTGTTCAAATCTTACCCACCATTACCAGCTTTTTGTCTAGTTGTCCTAAGACTCAGAGAAGGGTATTAAAATCTCCAGCAATGACCGTGGGTTTGTCTATTTCTCCCGTCAGTTACACTGACTTTGCGTCACGTATTTGCAGTTGTTGTCGGGTCCCACGCGTGTGTGATTTGTGTCTTCCTGGTAGAAGCAGTGTCCTAAGAGCACTATGAGAATCCAGGGACCCATTAAGAAGGTCAAAGAGATGCTACACCTGCACAGCCTCATCCAAGCCTCAGAGGAGGCCGCGCCGTAGCTGTTGGACGAGGAGAGCAGGGTGGCAGGTCGGGTCATGGCTTCAGGGTCACACGGCTGGTGAGGTGTGAAAGGCAAGGTGCCTCTGGAGCCTACCTCAGAGACCATCCTCCTGAGCCACCGTGGGAGCGGCCAGCCCCTCCTGCCTCCCTTCAGCTGCTGCTTCAGTTTCAGGTTCCAACCTGCAGCCCCATCTCAGGGCATTTCCAGAACCCGCAGCCCAGCACCAAGGCCTCAGCATCAGCCTCACCTTCCCTGGCCTCCGTGCGCAAGGATTTGCTGTAATCGCACAAATATTCTGTTCGGCAGAAAGCAGGTCTGCACGATCCCCAGCAGCTGATGAGAATATTGAATTCGTGTGTGTTCCTGGGAGCTCTCCAGGGACTTGCGAATTGCTGGGAATGACTCACTTTCTATCTCAGTCCCTCGACGTCGTGTGAAGCCAGCAAGGACGAAGGGGAGATAGCATCACGGATCCAACCACAGAGTTTTGGTTCCGGGCAGACTCTCAGTCAGGTCCCGGCCAGGCTCAGGCGCTGTGGTCAGCGCTGTGTGGTCAGCTCAGATGTGTCCATCCAGGTGGTCTGGCGTCCACCAGGAAGCCTCGAGACCCCCCTCAGCCAGAACATCCTTCGAGACAGGTGTGAAACAAATAAGCTGAAGTGGAAACGTGGACCCAGAGAACCCGCTATTTTAGAGCCAGGTGTTTCTGTAACAAGAAGATGAACTGTGAGAGGCTCCCCAAGGTGGGTGGGGGGCACGAGTGGGTGCAGATGCCTGGGTGGGGAGGCAGGGCTCCCCTTGTCATGGGCTGAATCACATCCCCGTAGGTTCTGCTCATGTCCTGAGAGTGCCTGAGAGAGAGATCTTGTGTGGAACTAGGGACTTCGGAGGTGTAAAAAGATGAGGCCACAGTGGAGGCAGTGTCCCTAAATCCAGTGACTACTGTTCTCATGGGGAGGTGGCTTCAGAGACACACAAACAGGGAAACTCCACAGAGGCAGAGATGGGAGGGAGGCGGCCTCAAGCCCAGCGACATCTGGGCCCCGGAAGCTGGAAGAGGCAAGAAGGACCCTCTCCCGGAGCCTCCGGGGGAGCCTGGCTGCGCGGGGCCAGTGTGGCCAGCGGGGCCTGGCCTTGGCTTACAGGGGCCTGGGGACTTTCAGAGTCTTTCCCGCTGGTTGGGGTCTGTCTCTGTCGTGAGCACTGCAAGACCCGCCCCCCTCCCTGTGGGCCTGGTCACAGACCAGCAGCTCTGGGGCCCCCTCCACCCCGGGAAGGGTGTTGACACCTTGAGGCCAGAACAGGCTGGGGCGCAGAGGGAAGGGGTCACAAATGGGCATCCCGCAGAGCATGTGCTATGACTGTAGGGTGGGTGGGACCCAAGGGGCAGGTGTAAGCAGGTTTGGGGCGCCCTGCCCCCCAGCTGGGCTGGGACACACCTGTGGTCTGGATCAGGGAGCAGCCATCGCTGGGGTCCCCGCAAAGACTGTGCCCTGACTCTGCCCTGCAGGACCGAGAGGAAACAAGGCCACACAGACAGGTAGCTCGGGGCACTGCTGCCTGGAGAAGGCCCCCGCGCTCCCAGCAGGAGGAACACACAGAAGCCCAGTAGCTGGGCCTCCAGGCCCGGAGAACGCGGCTCCTTGGAGAGTCTTGGGCGAGTCCAGTTTCCACCCACGTGGGGGAGGCATGCTGGCACCTTGAACACACTCCACACTCACCTGCAGTCGGGACACACAGTGCATCAGCCCGGGCAGCTCAACCTGAGGACGCTTTAAGAGGAGCATTTATTTTTAGAGTGTGCTTTTAACTTGATCACAGCAATGCACGTAAATTGCAATAAAAACAGTGCAATCCCAACAGCAAAGAGCCACTCGGGGAAGCATTCTTTTGTTTAAAATAAAGTGCAAAATGATTTTTGCAATAATGCTAGCTTCAAAGGTCAGTGAGCCCAGCCGCGGGGCACCCCCAGTGCGAGATGATGACGCCAACCCCAGTTCCTTGGCCCATGAGCTGCCAGGGCTTTGCCTTGGGGCCCCCTGTCTAGGCAGGTGCCCAGGGCGGAGGCCAGGGCTCTCCAGGCCTCCTCCCAAGAGATCCAGATGGTGCCCATCCAGAGCCTCCCCCAGTCCCTCTGGTCCACGCTGGGACAGTCGGTGTCGTCACAGTTAATAGGGATTAACAAGCAAGGCTGTCCGTGTGACCTGGATGTGCTTGGGCATTGGCCTGCAGCCAGACCACAGCGTGCCGCACAGGGGGGACAAAGGCACAGAGAGGCTGAGGAACTTGCCTGTGGTCACACAGCAAGCATGTGAGGAGAGGCCCTGGCTCCAGGGTGCGTGGCTGCCCCTTCACTGTCAACACGAGGGAACGCACAAGGGTCCTCTCTGTGGGGTCTGAGCCACCTGAAGCTCAGGCCCTGGGGCAGCTTGCCTGGGTCGCCCTTTGTGGGGCTGAAGGGAGCAGACCCCACGGCATGGGGCTGCTCTGTGCCCATGTCTCCTCCATCACCTGGCAGAAGATGGGCTGTGGGTGGGGCTGGCACACAGCCAGGCCAGTGAAGCTACCCCCACCCCCCACCAAGGGTTACGTCACCCAAACCTGGGGCCTCATCCCACTCCCAAACCCTCCTCTGGTGTGGCCCCCTAAGCTGCCAGCCCCCAGGACACAGCCCCTCCTTGGGAAGCCTTTGTTTTACCATCACATCCAGGGCTTCTCTGGGAGGCCCTGACCCATGCAAGTGGGGTTTGGAGCATCTTTTTTCTCCTCGGGGCAGAGGAGGGGGCTAAGGTGGACCCCAGTTCCCTGAGCTGCCCTATCTGGGAGCTGACCAAGGCCTGTCTTTGGGGAGGAGACTCCTGTTTTCTAGTGGACGAGAGTGAGGGGCAGGCATACTGGCTGTGTGACCATGGGCAAGCTCCTCAGCCTCTCTGTGCCTTGGTCTCCTCCTGGAACTTGCAGACGAGCATGTGTGGCTTCAAGAACAAGATCATGGGTGCTGCTGGCCTGGCTGAAGTCAGGTCTGCCCCACAGACGCCCAGCCTATCAAGGCCTTGCTGAGCTGGAGCTCCCTGCAGGCGCTGCTTCCCAGACTGAATGCAGTCGAGACAGTGATCCCATTTTGCTAGTGGACAGAACTCTGTCTCATTTTTATTAACAAAGGGCAGCAGTGTGTTTATTCTCCATCTGTCCTCTGTCCTGCTGGGACATGGATCACAAACTGACTATGGCAAACCATGAGCCAAGACGCCTCGCGTGCTGGGGTCTCAGAGCCGCCTTGACGCCCCCGACAGAGGTGAGGCCACTGTGAGGTGGAGAGCCAGTGACGACTAAACTCCGAACACTTTGCCTTTAATTACAGTAAACTAACAAAGATCCCTGAGATGTTCTCATTTTAATAGAATGCAGTGTTATAATTGGTGTCCTACTTTAAGCAATGTAATTTCCCATGACCTGTTTTCCAAATTAACAGAGTAATAAAGGTGTTCGCTGTGGGGGTGGGGGTGGCGTGTGGACCCTGCAAAGGTGCTGGGCCTGAGGCCCCATTTAAAGGGGTGTCTCCTCTTCATGTGTTTGCACACAGAGGTGATGAATTAGGTAAATTTCTCTCCTGTCCCTTCCAAGGAGCCTTGGATTTTAAATCGAAGTCTAATCAATGAAAATTAACAAGGAATCATGAAGCTCCATAAAATTACCACCAAAAGCCACAACTCTGGACAAAGCTGTCTGAAACCCTTCTCCTGGCTGGATGGTGCGGCCAGCCACAGGCCAGGACCTGGCCACCCTCCTAGGACTCTCTGGTACCTGAGGAGGTTGCTGCTCTTTCAGGGAGACCCTCACACAATGGGTCACATCCCCTTGTTGCTCTGGACCACTAAGGATGGGGGAAGGAAGGCAGGGGAGGACAAGGAGAGCAGGAGGAAGCAAGAGGGGTGGGGGGTGGGTGGTGGGCAGTGGGGGGCAGAGGGGGACAGCTAGAGCACCGCTTGCCCTCCTGTCTGCCCCTTGGTTGGCCTGAACCTGTCTGTGCTGTGGGCAGCCCACGAGGGAACAACCTGGCTGGATAGGAGTCTTTGGGGTGCTGGTGGGGGCAGGAAGCATCAGGACTCAATTTCCCCACCTATAAAATGAAGGGTTGGGGGTGGGCAGGACCACTGCCTGGAAGGCTGCAGGGAGCATCAAGGGAAACACCAAAAAAGTGCCCCTTCTCCCCCTCCCTCTGCTCCCCCTCCCCCATCTCTCTCCCTCTATTTTCTGGAGACCACCATCCCTAAGCCTCTACCACTCCCCCCAGAACTTCTGGGCCAAACCCTGCCCCCTCATCAATACCTCCCTTCCCACCCCGAGCTCTCAGCCCCTGCCCGATTCCCCGTGGTGACCAGCAGCTCTACTTAGAGGAAAATCAGGGCTCAGCAGCTCCCAGCTGGCAGCTCCCAGCCCCCGTCTCCCCGACCTTGGGTTCCACTATCTAAAGGGATGTCCTAGTTAATCCCACCCTGAGCTGGATTAATTTCCAAAGATAAGCCTCAGATTCAGTTCTCTCACAGCACTACTGGCAGTGGCAGTCAGGCTGGTGCAGCCCCGGGGGAGCGGGAGGTATTAAGTGAAGACCAGCTCCCCAGGGACAGCCAGGGCTGCTGGCCATCCACTCCCCTCATCTGCTGGCTGCCAGCTGCTGGCAGGACCGTCCCGGCACCAGACTGCTCACGGCGGGTGGCATGGGCCCCCTTGGAGCCCAGAGCGATGAGCTCCGGCTTCCGGGCCGCTCTTTCCTGGTCCTCCTTGGGGCATTTGGAGCTTCTGGCCCCTTGGGGGCTCTGGAAGGACTCTTGACCACTCTCAGTATGAGAGTCACTCGTGGTACTGCTCAGGGGGGTCTGGGCTCTGACCGCTGGTTAGAAACTAGACAGCCGAGGCCACTTGCTGGCCGCTGGACAACTTTCCTCCAGGCTGAGCACAGGCCTGGAGACACCCTGGCTATGGTCCTTGTTGTACAAGGGCTGGGGTGAGCAGACATCCACCCTACCTTGCTGACTTCTGTCCTCACCAGTGACATTCCAGGTGGGAGGGGGCAGCTTACCAAGACATTAATCTCTGCAGGGATACTGCTCCCTCAAATGGGCAAGAGCATTGCTGGGTGAAGGAGCTGCTAGACTCATCCCTAGGGCTGGTGGGCAGACCCTGGGCCCCCGCCAAAGGGCCAGATGCCAGAGGGTGCAGGGCGTGGCTACGGGAGGCCACCCCCTCCCAGAGCCATGAGGAGATACTCTCCTGGCAGAGCTTTGGCTACAGGTGTGGAACCACCTCCTCTCTGCATGGGACGGGGCAGGGCGACTGGAAGAGGAGATGCCTCTCCCTGGAAAAGCAGAAGGAAGGAAGAGGCCCGTGTCCTGGTGTCCTGCGTCCCTCCCAGGGGCACGTGGGACCACTGCCCCCAAAGAGGGTGCCTCTCAGCCTGCACACAGACCCACCCGTACCTGCCAGGGGACAACACAGCGGCAGCTACGGAAGAGCCAGCTATGGGGCCACTGGCAGCTCTGGCTCCCCTAGCCCAGTATGCCCCCATTCCCACACTTGAGGGAGGACAGACCTGTCACTGACCAGTGCCCACCATCAGGGCATCCTGCCCACAAGCTCCTCTGCAGTGTAGTGTCCCAACACACCTTATTTCCATGGTGACACTCCTCGGTCTGTGCGGCCTCTCTCCCTCAGTGTTCGTGCATCCCAGGGTGCAGCCTGGCGGCCCGGCAGGAAGAGCGTGTGAAGTGACCGCCAGCCGCACCCTGAACACACCAGCCGCGCGGGGACACCTGATTACCAGGCAGGGGTTCTCCCTCCCCAGGCACCACAAGCCACGTGGTCCCGGGGTCCCCGCTTCCTCCTTTGGAGAACCAGACAGGCCAGTGCCACAGCTGGCGCTCTGAAGCCTGTCTGATCCCACTGAGAGGCGACCAGCCACTGGCCACCCTCTGCACTCCTGAGAGGCCCTGCAGCTATGGAGTGGGGAAGGTGTGTCAGACCCTCTCACGCCCCTCACTCTCTCCTTAACCTCCAAACACCACAGAGGGTCTCCCCTGTGGGGCACACAATTCTCTATACACCGCTTCTGGGGCAAGGAGTCCTCGTGCAGACTCCAGTCATCCCAGGCTCTTCCTCCCTGCCTTTCTCACACTCCCTCTCCAGGATGCTCTGCTCCCTGCCTCTCCAAGTCTCCTGGACTGTCCAGGACACCCACCCATCCTCACACTCAGGTGCACCCAGGACCATGGGCCCCTGCGCTGCTCCCACTGCCCACTCAGGCCCTCCCAGGGACCCAACCCCAAGCCCTGGAGAAGGTCCTGAGGGCTGCCTTTCAAGGGCTTTTCAGCAGAGCCCACCTCCTTCTCTCCAGCCCTCCTTACTCCTTGGGACAAGTCCCTCCCTCAACACCAGGAACCTGGGCTGACTGTGCCCCAGCTGATGGAAAACCATGCACCCTGCTCCTTCCAGGACCCACTGAAATACCCTCACCTGTCACCACCCAGATGGGAGCACAGCCCCTGCCAGCAGGATGGGGTTCTCAGGAGAGCCAGAGAGAAGCGAAGGGAGGGTTCCCAGGGTCCAGGCACCCAGCAAGAACTGACCTGGGGCTTCTCCACGGCGATCACACCGCCACCTGGTTCTCAGTCGGCAGTGCAAATGAGTCTGCCTCGTGGCTCACAAAGTGTGTCTGTATTAGCTGGGACCATGACCTCTGGGTGCACCTCACTCGTACACACGAGCATGCACACTCACACACACACACTGTTCAGAGGAGGTGGGGTGTCAGAAATGTCCACCCTGTGCCCATGCAGGAAGTTTGCCACTTGGTGATGCTGAGTAGATGTCAGTGGTTGACTCTGACTCCAAAGCCTCTGGTTTCTTGATCCTGATGAGCCGCTGACATCAAAGAATTAAGTTTTCTGATGTCCCCAAATAAAGGAAACTTAACAAATCTCCAGAATGTTGGTTGCAATTTCTCACCCACCTCCTCCCACGAGGAAAATGGTGGCCTTGCCCCAAGTCTTTTTGGAAATTAGAACCAGACTCCCACCCACACCCTCTGTGGCCAGTGGGCCCCTCGAGTTCCCGTGGGCTGCCTGCTCTGGGGGGTGATGACAGCTGCTTCCACTCCCTGCTTCTTGCACACTCGCTCACAGATACTTGCACACCTGTGCGCGCACACCCAGCACAGACATTCGCACCATCGGCCTAGGGTTTATCGGCAGGGGCTTGACGGGAAAAGGGAAGGGGAGACCCGCCAGAAAACCAGCCAGGGGTTGCCATGGCATCTCCTAGACCGCCGCCAGGCCAATCGGGGCCAAGCGCGGGCTGGCGTCCGGCAGGCAGCGGAAGAGGCGTGTGTGACCTGCACCGCACACACGCACTCACGCACGCGCACACGCAGGCGCACAGGCTGAACGCAGAGCTCCAGCTCACGGAGAGAGCGGCACCTCATGAATATTCATCAGGCTGATGGAGGCAAAGCCAATCAACCACTTGGCAGCTCGATTTTTCCTGGACCCACTCTTCTCTTTGATCGCTGGACATCTGGGGTCAGGCTCCGAGGCTCTCCACCCAGCCTGGGGGCGGGGGTCCACAGGGTTAGACCCCTTTGCGCTTGCCAGACCTAGCCCTGGCAGAGGGCGTCCCCGCGGTCCTTCAGTCGGCCATCTGGTCCCCTCTCAGGATTCCAGTTTCCACCCAGGGCCCAAGCACAGTGCAGTGGACTTTTTGAAGGAGGCGTCCAACTGTCCACTCCCTCTCTCACTCCACAATTCCTGATTGGGGCAGAGACACAGCAGTGACTCCAGCCTTGCCTGGCCTCTCCAGTGTCACCCCAGCCACTTCCCAGAGCCCTGGCTTCTGTCTCAGCCAAGGTGCCCGCAAAGCAGAGCCTGAGGCAAGGGTTATATACCCCAAGGGCAAGGACCACAAGGGCTACAAAGGTTCTCTGTGGGGTGGGGCCTGGGGGTGGGGGGTGACTGCAGACCATCGCCTCTGGGTGTGGGGCCAGGCGGGACTCCTCTGGAAAGTCTTGAGCAGCCCTCAGATGAGGGTGGGTTGTGTGCTTGCTTCCCTCCCACCCCCCCCCCTGTGGTCCAGGTCCACCCCTCAAGAGCCCACCCTCTGCCTTCAGGCATGCTCTTTGGGGCCACTGGGGAAGTCAGGGCACTCCCACCCTGAGTCTGGGCAAGCTGTCTCTTGAGCTCATCAAGCACATGGTGCTCTGAGTCCTGCCCACTGCCCCGTGGGCTCTGAGCACTGGGTTGACCCACCACCAGCCTGCACACTCTGCCTCTCCCCATCCTGACCAACCCCCCACCCCAGGCCAGGGTGGAGGTGGGTGCCTGGCATGGAGGTGGGCAGGAACCCACCCACACTGGCTAGAGGGCAGCTCAAGGATACAGGTGGCATCCAGAGGAGCCAGGTAGAGGGGAGGCCACATCCCAGCCTTCCTGCCACTGAGATGGAGGAAAAGGTCTCTGGGCACTCAGGACCGACCACACCTGGGAGAGGATGCCTGGGCATATGGGCCTGTGTGCTGACCTCCCTGACCAGCCACAGGCCCCGGGGGTCACTGCAGAATCTGAGCTTCAGTTCTCTCAGCAAGAGAAACACACAGACCTTGCCAGTGTGGTCAGATGAGCCTTCCTGTGCCCGGTTCAGAGAAGAGAAAACAGGCATGGCCTCCATTTGCTGTCCTGCTGCAGCCAGGAGGCTGACCACTCTTCTGCTCCTTGGCCATCGGGCTTCCAGCTGGATCCAGGTAGGAAGATAGGCAGGAGCTGTGATGGCCCCAGCCCCTCCTTGCCTGTTTCCTCCAACTCAGCCCCTCCCCGGGCAGCTGCCCACTCCCTGCCCTCCCCTGACCCTCAGGCCAGGGTCGGTTGCAGCCTATGCATCTCTGAGTCCCCCGGAGATCGACCCCTTGCATCTGGTGCCATAGCCCAATGCCAGCCTCCGAGTGAGGAGGTTCACATGGTCCATCTTCAAGGAGCATACTGAGGGGACAAGGAAGGTGCTGGCAGATAAACACAACACATCCCTACATTTGGGATCAAGGGGGCTACTCAGAGTGGGCACCAGTCCTGCAGTTCGGGGGGGAAGCTGGGTACTTGGGTCTCACCCTGGAGGGGAGCACTGGATGCAAACTGCTAAGCTGGTGAGAGCTGAGAGGATAGGGTCCTAATAGAGGGTGGCAGGGGCTGGGGGATTACACTACAGAGGAGAGTGGACAGGCTTGGTGACAGACTAGTGCAGGGGGAGAGGGCTGGGGGTGTGGAGACCTGTCCCGGCCAGCACTGTGGGGCAGATGCCCCAGGCTGGTGGGGGTTGGGGGGTGGTGCGGTGACAGGAGTCCTGAGGCCCAGTCGCGCTGTGGGGTGGGGGTGCCAGACAGCCATGAAGAGAGTCCTGGAGGGCCCCTTATCCCCCTCCTCGTCTTGTAGATGGGTCCAGCAGGGACTTCCCCAAGGCCCAGGGCAAGTTAGCAGCCCAGAACTCTCCTGAAGCCTGCAGGTGCAGTCACTGTTGGACTGAGGTGGTGCACAGGTTACAGTCCAGGGGGTTTTCCAGGGGTTTGGAAAGCTGCCCTCCACCAACCATCCCCTGAATTCCTGCCACCCAGAGTATGAGGGGTGATGCCAGAGATTTAGATGAGCCAGAAAGGTGTCTCTCAAAAGCCCAGGGCAGGATCTGGAGATCCCCACACTTCGTGGTTGGCTGTGAGTATGCTTCTGCCCCTCTCAAACAAAGGGTGGACCGATGACCAGAGGGTCATTTCAAAAGAGACTGGACACCGTCCATGGGTAAAGACACCCTGGCTGTCTGGGCAGCACCCTGGACAGCTCCCTGCCCACTGCCCAGCCACAGGCACTTCCTGGGGGTCCTGTCCCCTCCTGCCCTGGGGTCCATCAGGATCTCCATGGCAGAGTCAGGTCAAGCTGGCATCCTTGGAGAGGGCTTGACAAGGAGAGAAAGCCACCACCCCCTTCACCCCTGAGGCCATGCATGGGGGTGCAGAAGGTGGCAAATCCCTTACCCCCAGAGGCTCCTGTCCTGAGGCTGCCAGACCTCTGATGGGTCACATTCTGGAACTCCCTGTAGGCCCAGTTTTGGTCACCTGCTTTCTCCTTGCTCCTCACCCAATCCTGGTGGAAATTAGGTGCCCTTCGAACACCTGGGGCCTTCCAAACGGGAGGAAAGAAGGTTCTGGACAAGCTCCCAGGACCGTCTTACTTCAGACATGTGCGCTGTCATTAACACGTTATTCTTACACAAATAAAATGGCTGCCCTGTCCTTGTCCTCCAGTTTAGAACTCCACCATTCGTGGGAAACCACTACCCCTTGTCTCAAATAAACATTCACCCTGAAATGCACAGAGACAGACCCCTGGGCTCCACACCAGCCATGGGTGGCTGAAGGCTCTGAGTAACATGATGGCTGATGACCAGCTTCCTCTCCCCCATCTGCACCCCAGGATACTCCTACCAAGTCAAGTCAAGGCCCCTAGTGTAGTCCCCCAGCCCCCAAGTCTGAGCAGCCCTTGCCCACCCGGCCCTGCATTCCCACCAGCATGCTCCTGCCCCTCTCCCGGGGCACACAGCATTGGCCCAGCATCTGTCCCCTACTGCTGGCCACTGCAGCACACCCACCTACATCCCCTGGGCTCTTGTATCCTCCCCCCCAACCCTGGGGGTAAACACTGGCTGGACAGGGAGGTCTTTTTTCCTGGGGACCATAACTTGTCCTCTCCTCCCCTTCATCCCTCTGCGACCCTCTCACTTCCCAGGCCTGGTGGAAAGTTCCACCTGTTTCCCCCAGCAGGGGACACTCCCTGTGACACATCCTGGAGGGTTGAGGGCAGACCTGAAGAGGGCAGCAGCAAAGTGCTCCTGTCGCTGAGAGGAGGCAAGTCTGAGAGGCTGGAGAGAGGTGTGGGTCATGGAGGAAAAGGAGCCAGATGCTCAGAGGTGGAGGGAGGTGGGGGAACAGAAGCAGGGGCAGGGGGCAGGACAGAGGAAGCAGAGAAGAAGGGAGAAATAGTGTGGTGGGGGGGAGGGAGCGGTGCAGAGAGAGATGGAGACACACAGATCTGAGAGACCCAGAGACCAAAGGGAAAGAGTTTGCCTGGAGGCAGAAGAACTGGGACTACAGACACAGCAGAGGGGGTGGAGGAGGCAGAGACCTGGGCCTGAGGAAGGAGTGCACAGTAGGAGGCCACTCTGGTCTCCCCTCTCCCCCTGCTGTGTCCAAGGCTGCCAGAGGCCCAGATCTGAGCCAAGCCATCGCAGTCTTTCAGGATCTAGGCCTGGGCTGGCCCCGGCTGGGATGCTCCTGGGGTGGACTCCTTGCTGGGGCCTCTGGGAGCTGAGGGAGGAGGGGGCACACTGGGGGGCCCTGGGGCAGAACTGCCTCCTCACCTCTGAGACAGGGAGGGGACCTTGGTGGGGGCAGGCCCACCCCTCTCCCTGGTTGTGGATGGAGGCGGTGGGGACAGTCAGAGCCCCCACCAGTGTAGACTTAAGACAACCTGGGCCCAGGGCTGGGCTGGGCTCATCCCACCATCACCCTGCCTGGCTGAGGAGACAAGCAGCCAAGTGGGACAGGGGTCTGATGGAGGGAGACCTCAGGGCCAAGGAAATCAGTCCCTGCTCCCAGCTCTCCAAGGAGGCTCAGGTTCTAAGTGGGCATCCTAGTCCAGAGGATCCTGCATGCCCCAGTGGGCTGGGCCCCTGCAGCCGGGCAGAAGAGTCTCAGGGCTGGTGAGGGGGCTCTGCAGGCCCTGGAGGAACCCTAGGGAGACTAGCCCCCAGGCTGCTCCTGCCCCAACTTCGTCTGTGCTTTCCTGAGGGCAGCAGAGGCAGCAAGCCCTCACCCTCACCTTCCCAGAGGCATTTTGCTGACACTAGACCCCTAGGTGGGGTGAGTGGGGGACAGCCTGGGACCCCTCCCCACAACACGCCTTCTGGGACCTGGGCTGGGCCTGGGGACAACAGTGGCTGCTTCACTGCCAGGACGCAGCTGGCTGGAGGGAGGCGGCCAACCCAGGGCAGGGGAGGGTGGCTGGGTGACCAAGGAGGCAACTACAACCCCAGGGAGGTTGGGCAGGGGCGCTAGGGGAACAAAAGGCCCCTTCCTCCTACTGGCCAGGCTTCAGCCAGCACCCCTCACACCACGCCCTGCCTGGGACTCTGCACTGGCCTCCACTGTGCCTGACTGTCCAGGTGCACCACTCACCTGGCTTCCTGACCACCACCCTCGGTGTGCACAGCCCGATGACCCAGCAGGAGAGGTGCACCTCTGTGCCTGCTGGGTGCACCTCCACCAGTCCCTCCTTGCGGAGCTGGACCAGCTGGAGCCGAGGAGGAGGGAGAAGGGGCAGGAGCCCGGGAGAGGGGCTGCAGCCTCATTTCCATGCTGGCCCCCGAGCCCCGCCCACTGTGCGCCCGCCGGCTAACAATCGCAGCCTTTGTGGTGGCCTTGCTCCCGCCCTCGCCCTCCGCACTCAGGCGTGGCGGGCGTCCGGCCCCCCACCCACTTCAAAGGGCGAAGGGAGGAACCCCTCCCATCGGGCCCCATCCAGACCTAAGCACAGGGACGGGAACAGAGACCTAGTCTCTACACGGTGGGGGGCTGGCGCTGCACCTGCTCTCGGCACACCCCGCAGTCATACAGGGAGAAGCCACTGGTCGGTACCCTGGGAGCATGTAGGGGGCGGAAGAGGCCCCAGAAGTGTCCCAATTCCTGGGGGGTCCCTCCGGGGGGGGGTGGAACCCCTCCACCCACGGCATCAGGCACCTGCTCCATGTGGAGGGAAGGGGGGAATGAGCGGGAGCCAGGCGCTTCCCTGGGGGTGTTGGGGGAACCGGGGCCTCGCTGCAGGGGTAGGTCTGTATGGGAGCCTCTGAGGTCCCTGGACCACCCAAGCCGGAGCTTGGAAGCAGTGGATCACGTCCAAGACATGGTTCAGAGCAGGGCTGGACCATGAGCAGGGCTTAGCCTTGGCCCCCTGGAGTCCTGTGCCTGCAGACTGTCCCCCTCCTTCGGGCTGAGGCTCTCAGCCTCCCCGTCCCAGGCTACATCTGCCCTGAAGGGCCCTGCCGCTGGCCTCCAGCCTCTCCCCACTCCTTTCAGGTCTCCAGGCCCCCTTCCCCTTCCTCTCCCACCTTGGAGCGAGGGCAGGGTCAAGGGTCGAGGGGCCATTAGCCAGCGGTTCCCAGCGGTGCCGCGGCCCCTCCCCTTTCTAGAGGAATGACAGGCACCCAGGAGGGGCGGGCGGTGTGACGAGGAAGCCGGAGCAGAAAGGGCGGGGGTTCCTCCCTGGTTTCTGTGGATTTGTTTAATCCCACGTTATTCGCAGCCTTTCACGGTGGCGGAGGGGAGGGGAGGGGAGGAGGAAGGGGGTCTCGGCTGCATCCCTCCCTCCCTCCTCCCTGCCCCCGCCCCGTGAAGGCACCTGACCCACCTCCAAGTTGCCGGCCCAGGCTCTCAGGGCCTTTGTGCGCATGGAGGCAGTAGCACGGAATACGGAGCACTGAGCAATCGGCCACGCATCTCCTCGCGCCCTCCGCTGGGAGCCAGGAGCCCCTGCCCCGATCCGTGGAGCTGGCAAATAAACGAATCCACAAACACAAATTCTCGGTGTGCTGGGCGGAAGCGGCGGCGTGGGCAGCGGCGCAGAGACGGTTCGGGTATGGCTGGGCTGGGGTGCGGTGAGGCCGGGCTGGCACCTGAGGAGCCGAAAGGAGCACATACCCCAGCAGGGGTCTAGCAGCCGTGAGTTGACTTCTACAGAACCTTCAGAGGCGTCAGGGCCACCAAGAAGGTCCCCCCAGGCTGGCGCAGGAGGAGGGGCAGGGCAGGAAATCTTTTCTCATCCAGCACCTACCCCGTGCCCAAGGCAACCCTTCCTCCTGTGGGCCAGGGTTGGGGCCACGGGTCCCTGGGAATGGAAGAAGGGGTGAGCCTCAGGCTCCGTGGGTGGGTGCTCAGGATCCCAAGAGCAAATGCTGTAGGCTGTTTTGGGGTTGCACAGAAAGCTTGTCTGATCCAAAGCATGGGGCACACACCCCCACCTTACCTGCCTGGGGAGAGATGTGAGGGTAGTCAGAATGGGGGGGGGGGGCTCAGCCAGAGAAGAAAGCAGGCCCGAGAGGGCTGGTGATCCTCCCCTGGCTCTAGGTGGAGCCAGTCTGGTACAAAGGGGGATCTGAAGGAAGATTTGGGATCCGTAAACCTGAGGCTCCCTCCCCCATAGAATGCAGACAAGCTGCAGGGAGCTGGAAGCCAGGACCGACCAGGACCCATCCAGGAAGTCAAAGGATGAGGGCAGGAGCATGCCCCAACCCTTCTAGGGAGAAGATGGGAGTGGGGTGAAAAAAGTCCGGAGGCGAGGCCAGGCAAGATGAGACTGGGGTTCGGGGTTCTGTTTCAACACCATGGACAGCGGCCCCCGCTGCCTGTGGGGACCCGCCTCAGTCGCATTAGAGGCTGCAGTCGATGCAGTCTCTGCCGGCTGTCCTGCATCCCCCGCCCTCCACCCCTGCCAGCAAGCATCAGGCCTGGCCTGGCTGTGTCTGGAAACCCGGCAGGCTTGGGATTTTGCTGGATGTCGGGCTGAAGGAGGCAGTTTGCACCCCATGCAAGGGAGAAGGGCCACTTCCAACTCCAGCAAAGGGCGAGGAACTGCAGCTGGGAAGGGCCCTAGGGGAGAGCCATCCTGGTGGATTGAGGACCCGCGTGTGGGGGTGGCGCGCACAGCCACCCTGAGTGCCGGCCCCAGTTGCTTTTGCTGCCCTGGGGCTCCTGCAGTGCTGGAGAGGGCCAGCAGGGAGGGCCAGGACCTCATGTCCAAGGTGTGAGGGTCAGCAGGCTCTGCTCTGAGGCAGATGGCACAGGGGTTGTGTGGGCCTGAAGGGAAAGAGAGGGGACAGAGGCCTGCTGGCCAGGCCAGGGCCTGAGGCTCCCTCACTGTCTGCATTGGAACAAAGGCCGGTGGGGAGGCCTGAGGAGGTCTGGCTTCGGGGAGCCACTGGTCCTTGTCCTGAGAGGTTCGAATGAGGCTCAGCCCTCAGGACTTCAAGGACAATGTGAGTGAGGCCTTGGGGTGTCACCTGTGAATCCACAGCCAGTGGGCCCAGGACGAGAACACCCCACCCCAGTCAGGTCGCAGCGAGGAGAGTGGTCTTTGATGGGGTGTCTATCTCCCTCCTCCAGATAACTACCCAGTGGGCCGCTCCGAGCTCTGGGCTCCTGAGCCTTCCCTTCCTGTGGGGGCTGCAGGCGCTGCGGGTAGTGACGATGCGAGCAGGACGGTGTGCGCCTTATGGGGGGAAACGAAGCGCGAACCTGCGGCGCAGGCCGTGGGGAGGTGCGTCTGCGTGTGAGACCAAGCTGTGTGCAGCCGAGGCGTGGTTGGTGGGTGTCAACGTGCACTCAGGGGGGCTGCGGCCGCGGGGCTGCAGGAGGAGCGTTCGCGTGGGTGCGGGAGGGGCGCGGGAGGGTCCGGGTGTGTGTGTGGATGAGAGAGACGCGTTCCCGTGGGCAGACGTGCGGCCGCGGGGCGCCGGGGACGGTCGAGGGCGCTCGAGGGCGGCGTCCGTGTGAACGGAAGAGAGCGCGGAGAGCGACGCGGCGAGTGTGCGCGGGAGGTACCGGGCGCGCAGTGCGTGTATGCGCGTGTGCGCGGCGCGCGTGCCCCGCAGTTCTCAAGGACACCTCGGGGAGGCGGCGACGGAGCCGGTGTCCGGGTGACGTCACCGCGCGCCCCAGTGATAATCGCCCGGTGCCCGAGCCGAGCGCGGATACGCGCGGGGGCAGCTGCGGCGGCGGCGGCGGGCGGGGGACAGTCGCTCCTGGGCCGGCCCGGGTGAGCAGGAGCTGGGCGCCCGCCGCGCTGAGCCCGTTGACGGTCGGCTCCCAGCCGGCCCGCGGAGCTCGGGGACTTCCTCGGCTCCTTCGGCGGCGTCCCGGCGCTCTCCGCCCCGGGCAGCGGCGTCCGGGCCCCGCGAGGCGCGCGGGGCCCGAGGAGGAGGCGGAGGCGGCGGCGGCCGAGGAGCGACAGGAGGCGGCTGCAGCTCCCGCCTCGGACGGGTAACTGCGCTCGGGGCCGGGCCGGGACAAGTCCCGCGAGCGGCTTCTCCATGTCTTCCCGGCTTTCTCTCCACCAACGGCTCGAGCGTCTCGCGGGTACCGACGCGTGGGGAGGGTGAGCTCGCTGGGCTGTAAAAAGAGACTGGCTTTCCTTTCTGAGCGTCGAGATTCTTTCTTTTAGCCGCTTTCGTAGCGCGCTCGCTGGTCGTGCCGGGGAGGAGGCTCTGCGGGGGAGGTCGCTGCGGAGAAGCTCGCGCCGCTTTGCCGGAGCGGGCACCGCACCCCTCGGCGGCCCGCGCCAGGCGGCCGGGCGCGCACTCGCTCGCTCACCCCGTCTCCTCCAGCGCCTCCTTGCCGCGATTCCGCGGGGTGCCAGGTTCCGGGGACGCCCGAAGGGCTTGCTTGGGCCCCTCCTTGCTGCGGAAGGGGAAGAAGAGTGGGCTCTTCGGAGTTGGGGGCGGATCCAGGCTGGAGTCCGAGGAGGCACTGTCGGCGTAGCGCAGCGCCCCCGCCCCGCGCGCCCCGCCGCGAAGACACCGGAGCGTTCGCGCCCTTCGGGCGAGGACCCATCGCGAACCGGAGCCGCTGCTCCGACCCGGGCCGGGCCGTTCGCCGCCCGCTGCAGCCCAGAGGGCCCCTCTGCGTGTTCACAGCGGACCTTGATTTAATGTCTATACAATTAAGGCACGCGGTGAATGCCAAGAGAGGCGCCTCCGCCGCTCCTTTCTCATGGAAATGGCCCGCGAGCCGGGCCGGCGCGGTGCCCCTCCCGCGGGAGGAAGGCGAGCCCGGCCCCCGGCGGCCCCTCGCGCCGCGGACAAATCCGGCGAACAATGCGCCCTCCCAGAGGGCGGCCCAGCTGCCGGGCCAGGGACCTGGCCGCGGGACACAAAGGGACCCGCACGCCGCGGGCGTTGCGGGGCGGGTGGGGGCGGCCGAGGGGGGAAGCCTGCGGCCCAGACGAGGCTGCGGCCACGTGTACCCGCAGAACAGAGCGTCCAGAGGGCAGCGAGAACCGGGAAACAAAGGGAGGGTCCGCGGGGGTCGGCAGAGTGGGGGGTGGGCGCTGGCGGCGGCGGCGGTGGGGTACTGAGGGCGGTGGGGAGTCGGCGGCCGCGCGGGCTGGGTTTGGGGAGGTCAGGGCCACCCCGCGGGCAGGTCGGAGCGCTGTCCGCGGTGCTGGCGGCGGGTGGCCCCGCGGGACAGGAGGGCCACGGGCGCGGGGCCAACAGTGTCCCGAGGGCCACTCGCCACAACCGCGGCGCGCTGGGCAGTTGCCATGACTACGACGGAAGGGGTAGGATAGGGCCTGAGGTCACTGCAAAGTCTGTCCTTCCTCAGTCCACTGGGCCACGGGGTGGGGGTGGCCCTCTCTGAGCTCCTGGAACGGCTTTCCGCACCTCAAGGACATGGGTCAAAATGATGAGGGAGGGTGGTTTACACCCAGGGCCAGTCAGGGTCGAAAGAAGGGAGGTGGATGTGCCTGACCGCATGGCGCCCCAAACCTCTGGACTGTGCGGGACTGAGGCACGTGAGGCTCCGCAGCCCCGGGGAGAAGCAGACCCCTCCCCCACCATCTGCAGCCGCAGTGACACCCACTCAGGTTTGCTGCAGGCATTTTTTTTCCGTCTTCGGAGCCAGCGCCACCTGCTGGCACCCTGGCCTGCGCGCGCCTGGGCTCTTGTGCCCCTCTCAACGCCAGGTGCCCCAATCCTGACAGCATCTTGGGTTACCCCTGGGGCAGATAATCCCCTTCGGCCAGGCCGGTGTGCCCCGTTTCCCCTCCGGCAAGCCCCCAGGCCTGGCTCTGCGGCTGCATTCCTTCCTGTTAACCGGGTAAGGATGCACCCCTCCAGCCAGGCTCCAAGCCTGGTCAGGAGCCCTGGTCTCCCTTATTTCTCCCAGCCCACAGACCCCAGTCCAGGAGCAGAAAATCAGCACACAAGGAACAACTTGGGTTTCCAGCTGTGGGCCCTCCATGCCAACCACCCCCCCCACCCCGCCCCCTGCAGCTGCAGGACAACGGTACACACCTCCCCTCCCCTGCAGCTCAGCCCTCCAGCCCAGCCCTGAGACTTGGGAGCAGGAGCCAGGGGCCTCCGTCTGCCCCACAGCACCACATCAGGGTCGCTACAGAGCCCTAGGACAGGGTCCTCTGATCTCCTGCCCCCTGGAGGACAGGAAAGGCTAAGAGAGCCGCAGGCCGACAGTGGCGCAGCACTGCTGGTCCCTTCTTCCTTCCTCTGTGAGGGGTGCAGACAGCACCCCCAAGGGCACCTCTGGTCGAGGGGGAAGGAGGAGCCCAGCAGGGGCCTCAGGGTCACTCTGGGCAGCCCTAGGTCTGGGTGTCCCTGCTAGGTGTGGAAGGAAGCGGGGGCCTTGTCCTGTCTGAGCTTTCTCTTGTGGCTGTATCAGGGGACAGCTTGCACCTTCTTCCTGAGGGAGTGGCCCTGCGTCCCTAGCTGTCTGGAGCGGGAATCGGCTAGGCTCTGTGCTTGTTTATCTCCCTTCCTGGGGCCATGGCTCCTGACCAGAATGGACCTTCCAAGTGGTTCATCAGGTGTGGGGGACACCTCAGCATATTCCCCAGGCTGGCCAGGATCCAGTGGGAGGCCTCAGGAAGAAGCTTGGGGCTCTGCCCCCCAGAACCCTCCCCTAAAGGAGGTCTGAGGTCACAGTCCGCCTAAGCTCCAGTCCCACCCAACAGGTCCGTGGTGCTAGGGGTTTTCAGGACCTCTGCCAGGCTGGCGGTGCCGGGCTGGGATACCGCTGCGTGACAGCCGCAGTGCGGGGAGGGCCACGTGCTGCAGGACAGAGCCAGGCCTGCGCGCTGCACCCCACAGAGCCCTGCGGGTCCATGTTCAGCCTCCCTGCTCACACACCCGCACACGGACCCCTGACCCCACTCTCGGGGAAGAACTGGGCCCCCGAACTCCTGGCCAGTGCCTGGCCCACGGGACACTCCCTGTGGAGATCCAAGGAGTCACCCTGGGGACCACAAGCTTGTGTGAGTGCTCAAAACACCCCTGCACTGGGGCTGGTACCAGCCTGGGTCCAGGCCAGGACACTCCAGCAGATGACCAGGGACCCACCTGCCCCATGATGGGCCTGCCCAAGGGTCCAGCCCTGTGGAAAGGACTTTTCTGCTTTGAATGAAACCTAATAAACACCAAGGCTGATGCCGCCTGCCCACAGCAGCCTCCAGAAACCCCTGGAGCACGCCCCCCCCCACCCCCTAGGCACTCCAGCATAGCCCACTCCGATGCGAGGCCAAGCAGCAGTCAGCCCAGGCCTGACAGTCACCTCCTACATGCTCCCATTCTCTCTGCCCTATTCTGACCCTGCCTCCAGGGTAGGGTGCCTTCAGGTCCAGGTACCCAGCAATCCTCTGGCTGGGGCAGAGATCCGGAACCCAGCTCTCTGACCCATCTACCTGGTCACCTCCTGGCCTGGCAGGGACCCTGAGAGCACAGTTCACCGGCACAGCCTTCACCCCTGGGCTTCCAGCAGCCGAGTGGGATGCAGAGCAATGAGTGACCATCGAGAAGCAGGAGTGTTGCAGGGCTGTTCCCCAGGCTTCCCAGCAGGGAGAGGGGAGGGGGCAGGGTCTGCCGCTGTGTGGGGTCCCCATTCCAGAGGGACTGAGAGGTGGTGGGGTCTTCTAATACACACACACACACACCTCCACCGCATCCCCTCCACATGTCCACGGGGCTGCAAACCAGAGATCACAGAATCGGGGCCCCCACACTCAAGCAGGCCCTGCACTCGGCACATCCCTCCTCAGTGTCACATCCCTGTTCTCCCTGGCACAAAGAGAACAAGACCAGTGCATCCCCTAGGGTGGATGAGAGAGGGGGCCCTGGGGAAACCAAGGCTTGGCGGACCCCTTGGCTGAGCTGGGGGCATGTTATTTTGGGGGGGCATGGCCATACACCCCCTGTCCCACCGACATTCCTGCAGCTGTCCCCACCTCCACATAGGGACTTGCCTGGCTCCCTGGTGGACATCAGCAGCCTAGACAAGAATGGACACAGAGACAGGCACAAATCTGCCCTCCCCAGGTCCACTGCCCGCCCCAGCTGGTGGGCTGGCGCCTCAACATTCACCACCAGGGAGCTTGAGCTGGAAGTGACCAGGGCGAGGCCCACTGTGCTGGAAGGTGGGGGCCAGAAGTGACTGGGGCAAGGCCCCCCGAGAAGCCACTCTGAAGACACTCTGGTGGGGGTGACGACAGCTGAGCCCCAGGGCCAGGGGGAGATGAAAACACACAGCCTCCCCAAAAGATAACAGGGTTCCAGGCCCCACCTCGGGTCCTCAGCCTTGTTCAGCAGGTCCTTTCAAGCTGCCCCCAATTGCCCGTGGGCTGCCTGACTCCCCACCCCAGGGTCACCGCCCGGTGTGGGACACCACTCTGGCCTTGGAGCCCAGCCTCGCCAGGAGCCCCAGGTACTCGAGGAGGGCACTTGGGCTGTCCTGGGGTTGGACCACCTGTACCCTCCTGCTGAGCGTCACAAGCTGGGACCAAGACCTGTGACCTGCCCCAGGGAAGATCAGCTCTGTGAGCAGTGTGCACCCCACAGGAATGATGACCAACAAGACCAGGCTTGGGACACTCCCAGCTCCAGGCTGTGCCCTGTCACAGCTCAGAAGGCACAGAGGGCCAGCTGTCCTCAGTGAGTATTGTCTCTGCAGGTCAGGACAGGCCGCTTCGCAAAACACACGCACCGGGTCTGCGCCCAGCCCCTTGCAGATGCTGGGACTTACCACATGAGGGCGCCTCTGGGACGCTGCGGGATTCTGCTGCAGCGTGTGAGAGCGGAGGGGCACACCTAGATGCTTTCCTTTCTTCATTCAACAAACATTTCCGAGTCCGTTGTGGGGGACCAGGCCACAAGTGCCGCCAAGGTCTGGGATGGGACCCTGATGGGTAGAGAGAGGTCTGGGATGGGACCCTGATGGGTGGAGAGGGAACCTGACAGGAGCTGAGTCTGGAACAGACACAACAGGAGCCTCTTGATAACAGCAGGCAGGAAGTCAGCCCCTTAGTCATCGGCCACGACCAGTCTCAGGCCTCACCAAATTCTTTCACCTCTCTGCGCCTTATTTCCTCATCTGTGGCTGGAGGGTGAGCTCAGACACGTTCACTCAGTAAATCATCACCATCACCATAATGATCACCACCACCATCATCTCCACCATCATCACCATCTATATCAGCAATGGCATACCATCATCACCATCAGGGCCCTCACAGGATGAGGTCGTTCAAACACCCTCTGGCTTGTCCTGTTTTCCATCCTTTGAAGCAGCAGGGGTGGATGAGTGGACTGAAGATGCAGACCCATAGGAACTGTAGCCACCCAGAGGTCACCCATGGCCACTCATAGCACTTGAAAGACCCACGTGCTCCTAGGAGAGTGGCCACATGCTGAGGACACAGGAGAGGCGGTGACAGGGCGAGGCGAAGAGCTGAGAGTTGAGTGATGCTGTGTGGGATTCTCAGAGACAGGTTGCTGGGTGTGACGCTCGGGTCCCTGACCCCACACAGGACAGCTCTCACCAGTCCATGGAGGCTGCCACCTTCACTACCCAGGCAGCCCCAGGCTCAGCTGACCCTTGGACAGTCTCCAATATCCTTTCCCCACCATCCTTCAAAATGTCAGGAAAGACCCCTGTCCTGGCACCCAGATCGCATCTTTCCAACCACGTCACACTCGGAGAAGTACAGACCCCACTGCAGGCACACGGCCTGCCTCCTGGTTTAGAATACACAGGGGCTATCCCTCTCAGAGCTTGCCTGTCCAAAGGTCACAGATGATGTCCCAGAGCCCATGGAAGGCCCATTCCCAGGGACGATGTCCCAGAGCCCACGGAAGGCCCATTCCCAGGTAAGCCCCACTTCCCTCACGCAGACCACCTGCCCAGATGGAAGGTCAGGCAGGATTCCTGACAAGCCACACTTGCCCATCTTAAACCACTGTCACCTTCACAACTAGCCATCGGTGTGGCCAGGGCCCATGTGCTTGTGCAGGGGTGTGGATTTGTATATGTTCACGTCTGTGTGTGTGTGTTTGTAATGGGTTACATGTGTGCCCACAGTCGGGCGCATGTGCTTGCTCATGCACATAGCCATGTCTGTATGTCTGGTGTGCACATGTGTGCACGCAGCTGTGTGTGTGTACAGAGCACAGAAGGCCGCTTGAGGGTCGGAAAGAAGCAGGGCCCTGTGCACTCCCAGGTGCTCTAAATGGAAAGCGCTTCCGCCCTCCCCACTGGCTAGATGGCCCTCAGGTCTCAGCTCTGTCCCAGCCGCCCCAGGGGCAAGTGTCCCAGGGCACCCGTACTGTTCGCAGTCATTTCCTCACTCCCTCCAGCTCCTGAAGCTAAGTTGGCCAACCCTAGAGCCCCTCACTGGCAGCCAGAGAGGCCAGATCAGGACCTGTCCAGGGCTGCCGGGGTCTGTCTACCTTCCTCTCCAGCCAGCCTCTGCCCTCCAGGCCTGGCAGGGCCTCCCCACAGCCCCATCTCCACCCCATCCTAGTGCCACCAGGCCGCCCCCTTTCACAGTCTGTGGCAGAAAAGCTGTGGCTGGAGGTGAAAGTGAAGCCAGCTCTCGGCCATCCCCTCCTGGGACCCCCAGCCTTGGGCAGGGGGAGGGGGTTGGATGGGCCCAGCCCTGAGCTTTGCTGCCCTCAACTGCCCAGGAGTAAGGCACTGGTGGGGACTGTCCCAGGAAGGCCAGACGGAGCCGTGTGTTTTCTGGCAGCACCTGCATTTACACCCCACCCCCCACCACCAGTGCCCCCAACTCCACCACCAGCGCCCCCACCTCCCATGCAGCTGGGACCTGGAGCACTAGGAAGTCCCCCTGTGGCTGGGCCTCACCCCTGGCTCTCCCTGTCCACCCCACCAGCATTCCGCCATCTGCTCACCATCCAGATATGCTCTGTGACCCTTGGGGCCCACAGGGGTAGGCACTGTGTCAACAAGCTTTGAAGAAGGCCAGTGACCAGAGCTCCAGAGGCTGGCTGAATTCCAGGTTTCAGTGACTGCAGGGCTTGGGGACAGTAGGAGGCCCTGGGGACCTGCATGAATGTACATGTCCACTCCACAGGGTGACACCTTTCAGGTGTCTGCACCAGGCATGCACTTGGGCAGGAAGGAGCCCGGACGTCACTGGGGGAGGTGACCAGGGCAAAGGGTGCCGTTTAGCAAAAACAGGTGAGCCACAGGCCCTGGCCCCTCCCTGGAAACTGTACTTCTGGTGGAACTGACCCAGGGCTCAGGCATGAAGCACGGGGCCTCATCTACCAGGGCCACGTCGGAACCTTCGTTGCAGCTGTCTTCACAGTGGGTGCAGGCAGGGAGAGGCTGCCCAGCCTGCTACCATGGTGGGGCACTGAGGGCAGTCATCACTCAGGACCCCTTGGATGATGGGCCTCCCACAGAGCTGGTGGCCAGTCTCACATGAGCAAGGGGACACCGCAGTTCATCCTCCAGTGGGGTGGGTCCTGCTGAGCACCTGCTGGCCCACCCTGGACCCTTGTCCCTCACTCTGCCAGTGGAGGGCCCTCCCTCCGCACGGCCCTGGGACAGCAATTGCCAGAGGAGGCCACTGTGGGGCCGGCCACCCAGGGAAGCCTGTAAGATGAGCTGGAGGGGTAGGAGTGGGGTAGAGTGGGAGGTCCTCATCCATGGCAATGGCGGGGGAGGGGAGGCCCTGCCAGGAAGCACCCCCTCCTCCCCCAAGATGCTGCCAAGGACACTGTTGTATTGACAACCAAACTGGGCCCAGCTGTATCCACTCACTGACGCCTAATGTGCTGCAGCCCAACACACAAGGGCATCCGCTGAAAGCTCCACACAGACGTCCCACGGGGCGAGAACATACACGCAACCTGTGCATACATGCAACACACATATACAGCAATAGCTACCTGTACATATACATGCATGTGTCTACTGCACACATCTACACACAGATACATGCATCACACACCTACACACATATACAACAGTCTACCTGTACACACAGCCCACACATACAACACATACCTACAAACACACATATACATCATAAACACACACGCAACCCTACATGTGCATGTATATGTGCTGAGTCGCTTCAGTCATGTCTAACTCTTTGCAACCCCATGGACTGTAGCCCTCCTGGCTCCTCTGTCCATGTGGATTCTCCAGGCAAGAATACTGGAATGGGTTGCCATGCCCTCCTTCAGGGGATCTTTCCCAATCCAGGGATCGATCCCCCATCTCTCATTGCAGGTAAGTTCTTTACACCTGAGCCACCAGGCAAGCCCAATGCTACATGTACATATGACACATACACACAACACATACCCACACACACATATACAATACATATCTAGGTACATACACACAACCTTCCACACACATATACATGCACACACATAACACACACAAGACAGGCACACCTGTCTACAACACACATGTGTATGACACATCCATGCAAACGCAGCAAGCAAATGACCAAGGAAGTGGGGCCAAACACTACCGACAAGCAAATCTGGGTAAAAGTTGTCCTCTGTTCTCTTCTCACAGATTCTCTGTAAACTTGACATTATTTCCAAATTAAAAGTTTGAGAGCCAAGAATGTGGCTTCCTCGCCAGCCCCACACTGGTCCCCGCCCCCAGGAATGTGCCTTTCTGAGCAGCCATCTCAACCGGAAACCAGGGCTCCTCTCACAGCACCTGGTACCTCCCCATCTCCAGGTGCCTAAGCCCTGTCCCGAGGGCTGGCAGGTCCCCCAAAATAGCGAAGGGGAGTAAGGCCCTCCTCTGCCCCATGCAGCAGCTCTACCAAGGGACCCAGATGTCTGGGGGCTCATCAAGCCCACACTCCTGACTGCTCTACCTAGACTGAGAAATAGTACTTGCTCCCCCTCCGTCTCTCCCACCAAGTCAGCGGTGGGGCTGGCCACATCTGCCCTGGCAATGGCCAAGGCCACCACTAACCCAACCCAGGCAAACCATCCAAAGACAGAGGGATGGCCGAGGGTGTCCTCCTCACTGGTGGAGGTGGCAGCAGAACTGACACGTGGTGGGGAGGGGCACTGCCTGGGCTGGACACCGCCTCTGGCAACTTGCCCACAGCACTGTACCTTGGGTCCCCAGCCTGGCAGACCCCTGCCAGGGAGGGTTCCCCTTCTCCCCTCCACCTACAGAAGTCCCTAATTTCCGAGCCAGTTACACAGGGCTGAGGTGATATGGCCCTGTGCTCGCAGCAGGGGCCACACACCAGCCCCTCATCTCCCTTCCCCTCCCAGGCCCCCAAGGGCATGCAGCCTGGTCACATGAGAAACCATCACCCAGACTGCCAGGCTGCAAGAGCCCAGAGTGGTCTACGCTGGAGGTCCAGCCATCCTGCTCCTGCACCCTCCCAGCTCCACACCTGCCAGGACCCTCACCCCATGTCACCACAGGGGCAGCTGGTTGGGCACCTGTTTGCTCCCAGAGTTGCCCTCAGGAAGACCCCCACCAGAGGTGGGTCTGAGGCTGACATTGCGTCCAGGTAGCACTAACCTTGCACCTGCTGCCCGGCGAAGAGGGATCCTCTCCACCTTCCCCACACCCTCCTCTAGGGGCCTTTCCAGAAATAAGAACACTGTCCACCAGTGATGGCTCAGCTGGAAAACGTTCCCCACGGGACCCATCCAGTCGCTGGAGTGAAGATGGGTGGGACCGCTGCTCCAATTCCTTTACAACATGCTGGTTTTGGGAAAGTTGATTGTGCAAATCTCAAGTGACTTCAGGATACAGGAGGAACCAGCATAGATGTATGTGTGTGTGTGTGTGTGTGTGTAGGGGGAGGAACCAGTGCGTGTGTGTGCGCGCGCATGTGTGTAGGGGGAGGAACCAACATGTGTGTGTGTAGGGGGAGGAACCAGCATATGTGTGTAGAGGGAGGAACCAGCATGTGTGTGTAGGGGGGAGGAACCAGCATGTGTGTGTGTGTGTGTGTGTGTGTGTGTAGGGGGGAGGAACCAGCGTGTGTGTGTGTGTATGTGTGTGTGTGTGTAGGGGGAGGAACCAGCACGTGTGTGTGTGTGTAGGGGGAGGAACCAGCATGTGTGTGTAGAGGGAGGAACCAGCATGTATGTGTGTGTGTAGGGGGGAGGAACCAGCGTGTGTGTGTGTGTGTGTATGTGTGTGTGTGTGTAGGGGGAGGAACCAGCACGTGTGTGTGTGTAGGGGGAGGAACTAGCATGTGTGTGTGTGTGTGTGTGTAGGGGGAGGAAGCAGCGTGTCTATGTGTGGGAGAGCAATTTGCACACAGGGCCCAGGAGCCCAAGGGGCTCTGCTGGCTGCTGACGTGACATGAGAACCCAAGCATGTGCCTCGGCTCCGAATCTCATCTCAGTTGAGCTCTTACTTCAGCTCAGCTCTTGCCTCCCCATCCTAGAGATCTTGGATGGCAAGGGGCCAGAGGGGCAGGACGCCACCAAGGGAGAAGCCACCGGCAGGCTGAGCTCTCTGCGGACCAGCCCGTGAGGATGGGGTCTGCAGTCAGACCCTCCAAGGAAACCTCTGGAGCTGGAGGGACTGCGTGGAGCACACCAGGCAGATGAAACCCATCATGGAACTCCCGCATGGCAGGCTTCTGGGTGGACAGAGGGAGGACAAGGCGGGTTGACGAGCTGGGTGTGAGGGGACAGCTGACAAACAGCGAACCCTTTGAAAGCAGGATGGGACATGGCGATCATGCGCATCCCTGCAACCCCTCGCACACCTGCATGTGTTGCCCTCCTCGGCACGTTCAGTCCCAAGTGTCCGCAAAACCAGCAGGGTGTGGGGCGGGGGGGGGACACTCTCAGGACAAGTCAGCAGCCGATCCTGCCCTGGCCTCTGCCACTGACTGGCAGGAGCAGGTGGATGCCCTGGCACAGTGTGGCCGTCGACACATCGCTCACCGACCATGTGCTGAGCCAGGAACCACATGCTCTCTGAGGCTGCCCGAGGACCAAGCACACATGAGAAATGGAAGCAGACGTGGGGGACACACAGGCCTCTGGAAAGCTGAGTGAACCGGCTCTGCAGTTAAAACGTTAATTGGTAGAGGAGGGGTGAAGAATGAAGTGACAGAAGACTTGCTAAACAGGTATTGTTTATTAAGGCTTGTATTCTTCTAGAGAAAGTTATCCGTTATCTGATGTCGTCCGAGACTCCGCACAGGCGGTAACGGTTCAAAGAAAGTGACACGTTCTAAATACAAGTCTAAATAAAACTGCACTGTGACTCGGAGGGCCTGCCGAGCAGTTTTCAGAAGCACCTGCACTCTGCATGGGAGGCCCTCTGCTCGAACCGTGTGCGGTGAGCGTGAGGCAGGCACGCACACCACGTTCATGCTCTAACTCCCATGGTGAGTTCTTCAGTGGCCCCTCACTCCACAAAACATGACAGCAAATTAAGTTTCTAAAAGTTTTTTTTTGTTTTACCCATTCAACAGGATAAAAGAAACTATAGACCCCACACACTGAACTTTACAACTGGCAGCATCATCCATCACACCCCTCTGGACTACCAGATCTCACGTTTAAAGCTCAGTATTATTGATATGAAAACGTGAAACAGCTCGAGGACTCTCCAGTGAAGAAAAGGGGGAAGTAAAATGGTCTGCACACAGAAGGAACCCCTCCGCACCTGGCCTGTGGTAACCTCCGACCAGGAACGCAGCAGACCCCAGGTGCACACGGAGGGAGGAGGCAGGTGCCAAGGAGAGAGCAGGTTCACCAAACTTTTCGAAAAACTGAAATTTATCCTCTGCCTAGTAGATATCAAGTGGGCAAATGAGCATCTCAGACACATAACAGAAGAAATGGCAAAGCAGCCGAACAAGTCGGTCATCAGCCTGGGGACTTCAGCATCCTGAAGGGAAGCAAAATTAAAACACAACACGCAAAACAGCAGACAACTCATGGTGTCTTATGTTCAGTATTAAAGCAAAAGGGGTGAGAGACAAAAGGTCTCACATGAAAATGTTAAATGACTGTGAATATAAGAATAGGAACATAACGTTCCCCCCAAATAATAAATCTTTGGGATGAATTAGGTTTTTGTTTTTAAGGATACTTACATTTTGTGTTAGGTCAGTGTGATTGATAAGCTGACAAAAACACAGTCCTTTATTAGTGAGTTCTACAATACTATATGATACATAGAAAAAATACAAATGAATGCAGATTCATCTGGGCGAAAATAAACTACCAAGGACATAAAGATGTGAGCAGGCGAGCACTGCACGAGGCCAGCAGAGCCGCCGCCAGGAGACAGCACCAGGCACACGCCCTCAGCCGCGCAGCCCCACGTCAGGGGCACGAGCCTGCTGCACCCTCACTGCTTGCTTCGACTCTGCCGTTCCTGCAAGGAAAGGAGAGAGTGTAACACACGGGCCACCGCGCACACAGACAACCTGCCTCCCAGTCCAGCTGCTGTGGCCAGATCTGGACCCTGCTCCCCGCTTGGCCACCACCCACGGCAGCTCCAAGCTACAGGGTCCTGGCCACGTGGGCCGGGCACCTCATAACCGCCGACATGTGGTGACACCTGGGCAGGGAAGGCTCCTCTGGCGAGTTTGCTTCCTACTGCCCACGGGACCACCTTTCCCAGGGCGGGTGTGTGAGCAGCCTGTGAGCACAGTTCCAGCCCTTCACGTCCCCACATCTGCCCGCCTGCTGAAAGCCATCTCAGCCTCTCCTTACGATATGCCACTTGACTCGACTGCAAATGCACCAACGTTCCCCGCCCGCGCCACCCCCACTGCCCCTCTCGATAGGATGAAGCTGGGAAGGACCCTGCTGGGCAGAGGCTGGTCAATGACACGACACCCAAACAATCAAGAGTCACTACACATGTATAGTATAATGCAGTAAAAACGCTCTCTTTTGCTAAAACTGACCTCAGGTACCTTCAGGTTAACAAGACCCCAATTCCCTGGTCCTCCATGTCATCACCCAGGGCTGGTCAACCTCAGGAGCACCTGCTGTACTTTTCTTACTATCCTCTTGTCCCGAAAAAGCCCCAAAATATGTGGGTGAGCAGGCAGGCTGTTGGACAGCTACGACTCCAGGAATTAACTGTGCCTCCCGACCCTGAACTCTGACTGGGAAACGCTAGGCGTTGTGTGTCCTGCATCCTCCTAGAAAGAACCCAGCTCCTGCCCCTCCTGGACAGCAAGGCCGGACTCTCTTCTGAGTTCAAAGTGGCTGCGGCTGAAGTGATGCTGACAAGGGCAGGCTTCTCCCACAGCCCCGACTCCCTCTAACCATGACAACGACCACCACCTTGAGATTGGAATAGCCCCTTCTCAGACCAAGCCCAACAGAGGCCGACTGTCTGCCTCCTCAGCAGAGGCTCAATCCTGACCCTCCATCTCTGCCGTTTTCCATGCAGTCGCTATGTCTGCAGAGCTGACTGCAGGCCGCGGCCAGTCTGGTCCTATGAGGAACTCTCCAGCTTGATTCTGTCACTTAAAACCTGCACTATTTTAAGCGTCCTAGGGAATGGCCATCTCTAGATTTAAAGCCCAGAGGCTTGCAGGCCTGGGTCTGACCCAGCTGCCACAAGACCAGGTGCTTCCCAACAGAGCCAGCCCGCTTTCAGATGGACAGCTGAGGTGCAGGACAGTGGCACACCTGCAAAACAGCAAGCGCATCTTACCTTTCAATGCAACACGTCACTAAGTGTCACAATCATGTCAAACACCAGCTGATAAACAAAAAGACTACCTGAGAATCTCCAAGGTGGGCTTCCTGGTGATGGTGGCCCCACCAGCAAGCTCAGAGGTTACAAGGGAGCTGCTTCAACCCTCATCTCCGTCACGTCTTTTTTAAGGACACACCCAATTCTTGCCAGGAAATCAGCACCAGTTGCCAACTCCAGAAGAAACCACAGGGACAAGTGTCCTGGTAGACGTTTGTGGGGCCAAAACAAGACCCACCCACGTTCTTCCACAGTCCACAGAGCCCGAGAGAGACCTGAGATCTCTCCAGGACAGCAACAGGTTGGAGTTCCAAGACGTGAATTAACCTAGCACTGACCCTGTGGACAAACGCAGCTGGCTCATGGTGTCTGCTTCTGCAGTACCCCTGCCCCAGGGGGAGGGACAGCCCAGGGAAGCCTCCCAGCAAAGCCAGAGGACAGCCCTGCTAAGGAGACTCCCAGAGGAACAGCTGGAAGCCATGGGCCCCGAGGGTCTGGGCTTGGGTGGCTCCTCCGTCTAATACCTGTTCCCGACATGCAAGCGCATCACCACAAGGCAAATTCCAGGACAGGGGTACCTCACACACTCACCAGGGCAGGGCAGAAGTCTACCCCTCAGCTCATTACAACCATCAGAACCAAGGGCCACAGTGCATGAGACACACATGTAGAGCCAGCATCTGGTCACCAGGGGCCTCAAGTCTCGTGAGGAAGACCTACATCCTATCCAGGCAAATTCAGCATCTCTGCGTTTCATTTCATCCCCATTTCACACTAACTGAAAATATAACAAGACATCTCTTTTCTGCCCCAAAGAGACAGTGGGACCAACCTGTTTCCAAAGCTTTGTGTGTGGTCAGTCTGTGTAACTTGCCAACTGCTACCAGCACTGTGCTCTATGTCCCATTTACAAGCCTTTCTGTCAAAAAACACTCAGGACACTGAATTCCCAATGGGCAAAGCTTTTTTTTTTTTTTTGGGAAAAAAACAAGGAAGACTATAAAGGGTTGAAAATCCACCTATTATCAACTGACATTTCATGAAAGAAAAGACAAAAAAAAACCCAAAAAAATTAGAAAAAAAAAAAAAAAAACCAAAGCAGCAGGAAGAATCTCAGGCTCAACTCTTAACAAAATGGCTCTACCAAGTGCGTCATAGTGTCCCTTTCCTCCCCGTTTCTGGGCCAGTCTCCTACCAAGCAGACACCCCGTGCACTGTCACAGGAGATGGGGACCCGCTCAGAGACCAGTTCAAGGGTCTTTTGTTGTGCTTCCAGACACACACACTCCAGTTATGAACTGTCTGCATCCCAATCTCCCCTGCCCGCTGCTTACTAGATGGAGCAGATTGAAGTTTCCAGAAACTGCAGCATACTGGGTTTTTAAGACAAAATAAATAAGCAGCCACTTCTAGACTGGAGTGTCCCCACTGCTGAGGGCCACACCCAGGTGGGCCTTAGTGGGGGCATCTGGCCCAGCAGCCTCGCCCATCCACCCTGGGGCCACAGAACTCTACTTCTAAGTGTTCCGGGCTGGACAGAGACTGGGAAGCCCTGTTCTAACGAGTCACCCAAGTCCTCTACAACAGTCTGCGACCCAGTGTTTCTGAACAACTGGCAAGGACCCAGGTGCTGTGGCGACAGCTGCTCAACATCCGTGTTGGGCCAGGGACCCCGCCCGGCCAGGCTCACCTTGCGCACCACCTCCTCCTCCTCCTGGCGCCTCTCATAGTGGGAGAAGTCGTCGAAGATGGAGGTGCTGTGCCTGTAGGAGGCGATGATCCGCAGCACCTGCCGTGCCTTCTCCAGGGGTACCTCTTGGGTGTCACGTGAGTTGGTGACCGGCTTGTTGTCATTGTTTTCCAGTCGGATGTGCCGCAGCTGGCTGTTGGGCACGTCCTTCACGAAGATCCACTTCACGTCGAACTTGCCCTTCCACTTGTCCTGGGACCAGACCCCAGCGCTGGTGCCGTAGTCCACAGGCGACTTCATCTCGGCCACCCCGCAGAAATGGCCACTGCCATTGACGCTGAAGAGCAGGTAGACGGGCCCCTTGCTGCCCAGGGCACGGAAGGCACTGTCCAGGCGCCGGTTGCCATGCTCTGTGCTACACCAGAGCGAATACTTGATAGAGCGGTGCACGTCATCCTCCGAGTAACTCTTGATGATGAACACGCGCCCGCTCTTCAGGTTCCAGTCAAACTCCTTGGGGTTGTAGCTGTGGGCGGCTTTCAGTTTTTCTAAGACGGGGTGGGACTCTGCGCTCGGGGTCGTGCTGGGCTGGGCGCTCCCAGGGGAGTTACTGTCACTGCCAGGGCCCCCGGTCTGCCCAAACGCCGCATTTCTGCTGCGAGGGGCAACCCAGCGGGTCTGGGGCAGCTGCTGGGGGGCTGTGTGCTGTGGTGGGGCCGGAAGGGGAGGTTGGGCGGGAAGAGGTTGCATGGCCGGCTGGGGCTGGGGGGCCGCCGAGGAGGCTGGCACCTGCTGGGGGGCCGGGGCTTTGGGCACAGACCCCTTGTTGTCCCAAGTACCAATGTCCATATTATGTTTAATAGGTGGCGGGGGCAGCGCCCCCCCGATGGCAGGCCCACTCTTGGCCTTCATTTTCGGTTGTGGTTTGGCAGGTTTGCTGGCAATGGCAGCCCATGAGGTCGGCTTCGATACCGGCAGGGGCACATTGGTCCCGCCATTGCCGGAAAGGATGCCCGTCATGGCCACACTGCTGACTACTGACCCTACCGTCTTGACCCCAGAGGTGGTGACGTCCCCAATCTTCAGGCCCACCATGCCCTGCTCCAGGCTGTTCATTCCTGGTGCCTTGTTGAGAGTATCACCGTGAAAGCCTGTCTGTCCGTCCACAATTGTGCCACCCAAGGAGCTCGGCGGGTAGGTGTAGCTGTTTCCATACGCTGAACTCTGAGCCTGTTGACCCTGAGACCCACTTGTCCCCCAGGCTGAAAAGGCAGGATTTTCAGGGAAAAAATTGAACCTGTGCTGGTAGATGTTGCTCCCCAGTCCCCCAGGCTGCCCGAAAACGGCATCGTGCACGAAGTGGTGGTCTCCGTTACTGAGCTGTCCGTAGGTGGTGAGGTAGGGGATTGGAGGGTCCCCTCCTGTAGACCATGGTGCCTCGTTGAGGGAATAGGGGAATCCGATGGATGGTGGGTAATAGCTGGACAGGTAGGGGTCGGCCATGGAGGGGTAACTGTTACTCTGCGGAAATAAGCACGGGAAAAGTTAGGCCGTGACATGGCAGAGACGCTACTGCGCCAAGCACATCCACTTCAGCACAGGCGTGAGCAGCACTGACTCTGCACAATGGGAGCCCAGGCAGGACACAGAAGGTAAACATTCAGACGACCCACATGGCCTCCCAAATGCTCAGTACCACTTGTCGTGATCGTGACTCAAGTCAGGAAACGCCCCCCGACCCGCCACTCTAAGAGTGACCGCTCACAGGAAGCAGCCTGAGGGCAGGTCTCTGTCCTACAGCAGTAACGCTCGAGAGGGACACGGGCGGCACAGGCACAGAGTGACAAAGTGCTCGAGAGGCAGGAGGCACGTCTAACAGCAGCCCAGGATGCTCGCTAATGACTCACCTGATGGATACCTTTCCCTCTCTAAACCCTCAGGACTCCTGCCCCTGTCAAGGGCCGCCCCAGAGACCCCTCCACAGGCTTTTCTTGACATCTGCCTGGACCCCCAACCCTGAGCCCAAAGAGGTCTGGCCCCGTTTGCTGGGCAGGCTCTCAGAGGGGACCCAGCTGTGGGGGATGGGCAAGTCTCCATAGCGTCTCCACATGCCAGGGCCCCCCTACTGGGAGAGCTGGGTGCCGAACCAGCCCTGCCCGACCCCTCCTGACACTGTCTGTCCCTACAGGACCACGGGGCACAAGCAGGCTGTGTGCAGTGACCTCCGGCACTGGGAACCGCATCCATTTTCATTCCCATCTCACTGGCAGCCCAGTCCCACATCAGCCAGATCTCCCTTCAAACTCTGAGAGCGAAGCAGCAGAGTAACAGGTGAAGCTGCAGGGATCAGCAGTCTGCATCCCCTCCCCACAAAGATGGGGCTCGAGGCCTTCCATATATGGTGCTTAGGCCGACTGTCCAGGCTCCAGGTCACAGGGCAACTGAGCTGCACTCACTCTGTGAGCTGGGCTGCGGGGCTGCCCACAGTTCAGGCTGCTTGTGATCACCCCAGCTCCTCGGAAACCCGCCTGACCGCGCCCTCGGGCTCTACAGACACGCTCCCCAGCTGGGCTCCTGAGACAGCAAACACGCTGTCTGCTTAAGTCAGCCATGCAACTGAGGTCAGGAGGCTCAAGCTTACCCGCCAGGGACATGGGTGCAGAGACCAAAGGGATAAAACAAACTGCCCACTTCCTCTGAGCACACTAATACCTCTGTACAGCTATATCACGGGTCTAGTCAAAGGAGCAGTCCAGAGCAAACTCAATCTTAAGGAGGACTCAGGTAAAACCACCCTGATGACTGCTTTCACACAGGAGACGTCTAATTATAGCCTCTGTATAATTTAGGGCCTCAAAAAAGGAAGGCTGACAGGTCTTCAAGGCAGAATTAGTCCAGTGATGGTAGAAAAAACATCCCCATGTGTTGGACTCTTGGGGCACCTCCTTGTGACCAATCAGTCACAGTGATAAACAAAATGGACACTCCAAACAGTATAAACTCAGACTTGTTGACAGTCAGCCCCAGGCGACCTTTTTCCAAAACCCAAACAGTAAAACACAATAAACCCATAAATTAATTCTACAATTAAAGAGTTATTTTATCTTAAAACTAACTTAACCACGTTAGGAAAAAGAGTCTCTCATTCTCAATGACCAGAATCACCTTTTTAAAAGTTGAAATGTTTGATCCCTATATCCATTTGGCTGAGAAGAAAGAAATTCTGAAATTACTCAAATGCTTTAAGTTTCACAAACAATACAGTGACTCAACCATTACAACGACCAAAAGAAGGGACTGGAGGGGAAACAGAAAGGAGCCTCCAGAAGCCCAAGACACACACAACACCTGCGGAGCATGCTGAGGAGCATTCACACGGGGACAAACCAGCTCGACCTCGCAGGATGGCCTGTGAGAGACGGTGGACATGAGGTCTTGAGATGATGCCATGCTAATCCCACAGGTGGAGGAACACCCCCCAGCACTTGAGGGGCTCTGCCCACATCTCATCAGAGGACACAACCAACGGCAAAGCTTTCGAAAAGGCTCCCAAACGGGTTTAAACTGACTACCAGTGAATCAGCACTAGAACTTGAAACAAGCAAATTTACACAACATTCTTTTCTTAGGAGGTGAACGTTTCTCATTACACCCAGAACAACTGAATTATTCAAGAGGAAAAGCAAAAGAAGTGACTTCCCCCCTTTCCATCAGCATCAGACACTGCTGAGTCTGCCAACAACCAGATGCTCGAGTGAAGACGCTGAGCCCCGGGGCCCCCTCCGTTCACACACTCGGCCCTCAGTCAGCCTGTAGCACTCTCACCAAACTCAGAGGCACTGTCTCCAAAACTCTGAGCAGGAATTTTCTGGGTCCTTTCAGTCTTTCCTTACCTTTCAGAGGTAGAAACAGAGAACCGGAAAGCAGGAAGGCCCTGAAGAGGGCAAAGTCAGGACAACCTGGTAGCCCCAGAAAATGAAAGTGAAAGTCGCTCAGTCGTGTCTGACTCTTTGTGACCCCATGGACTATACAGTCCATGGCATTCTCCAGGACAGAATACTGGAGTGGGTAGCTGTTCCCTTCTCCAGGGATCTGCCTATCCCAGGGATTGAACCCAGGTGTCCCGCATTGCAGGCAGATTCTTTACCAGCTTAGCCACGAGGGAAGCCCAAGTATACTGGAGCGGATAGCCTATCCCTTCTCCAGCGAATCTTCCTGACCCAGGAACTGAACCGGGGTCTCCTGCATTACAGGCAGACTCTACCAGTTGAGCTACCAGGGAATCCCCAGGGCCCCACCCAAAGCCTCTCACCCTCACCCCTGGGTCCCCTACCCCAGCCCCACTGTCCTCCCCTGTGCTTTCTCTACTCTCATCATTTCCAAAATATTGACTGACGAGTATTTGAAGTCACAAAAGAAGATCCAGAGCTGCTACATAAGGACGCTCCTTGAGGCCACTAGGAAGAAAAACACACCAGAAGCAGGGACCCAGGGCCTATCCGAAGAAGGCAGACCTACCAGAGCACAGTACCAGTCACCTAACTTAACTGACAGGTGTGCTTTTAAATGTTTTCCAAATCATTTGAAGCCTTAAGGCTTCACAAACCAGAAAACCAGTGTCTCCAACTGGCTACTGCACACCATGTCTGGGTTAAAAAAAGATAGGTAAGCACCACAAGGCTGAAAGATATGCCCACAACCTCCACCTTAGCAACAGCTCCACAGGTGCACATGCATACCAGGGAAAGGTCACATAGAAAACTGCCTTTTTTAAACACATACTGCTCATCTCACGTCAACAACACCTCAGTAAAGGCTGAGTGCACAGACGGGAAGTGGGCACTCACTTCCCGGCCACACCAATCACCACGCAGGCCTCCTCACTAGCAGCCTGGAGGGATAGAGCAGTAGAGCCCACATCTAGAGGAGGGACTCTTGATGACATCACAGGCCTGGTGAAGACAGGAGTGGCACACACAGGACCCATGGACCCTGCTGCACACTTGAAGAGAAGCTCCGCCCCTCAGTCCACAGCCTGGCTCTGCCACTGGGCATAGCAGAGCCTCTCTGGCCCTCACGGTCTGTGTCCCTAATATGAAAAGGCCAGGAAAACCAGGAAAACTCAAGCCCTCCTGAGTGGCAGGTTTCATACACAATTGGGCATTTCTGGACAGTCTACTTTCAGTCAAGAGTTTTCTCAACAGAGTCCCTCTTAAGTGATGTGCTGTCTAGTCATCTTGCTGAGAACTGCACATCTTAACACGCAGAATGAAGGGGCTATTTTTTAAGTGTCCACTGACAGCACCAACCTACCCCAGTCTTTCCAAATGGCCTCCCCAGAGTAAGGCAGCCGGAGTACTCCAGTGACATCAGAAAGTCACCTACTCAAAGATCCCTGGTGGTCCAGTGATTAAGGATCCGCCTGCCAATGCAGGGAACACAGGTTCAATCCCTGCTCTGGGAAGATCCCACATGCCACAGAGCAAGGAAGTCCGTGCACCACAACTATTGAGCCGGTGCTCTAGAGCCCGTGAGCCACAACTACTCACCCCATGTGCAACTACTGAAGTCCACAGGCCCTAGAGCCCGTGCTCCATAATAAGAGAAACCACCACAATGAGAAGCCCACACACTGCAACAGAGAGTAGCCCCTGCTCACTGCAACTAGAGAAAAGCCCACATGCAGCAATGAAGACGACCCAGAGCAGTCAAAAATAAACTTTAAAAGAAAAGAAAGTCATCTACTCTTTTTTAAAACATCCTACCTTATGAAAATTTGTTTTAAGTGAAGCAACCTCCTCTCCCGATATTTTTGGTTAAACTTCTAGAAATTGCTTTTACTTTAAAAATGGACACAGACGTTCAGAATTGATACACAGCTAATTAATCCATAACACTGCTGGAGCAAATCATGCAAGAGAAATAAATTTAAGTCTGCTCAACTTTCTGCCACACCTCAGGGTGAAAGGCCATCACCGAGCAGTCCCTTGTCCTGCCCAGAGGAGAGGTGGGTTCTTGGGGATGGGGTGGGGTGGGACGGGGTGTGTGTGGCCCTCAGCCTCTGTCCTGCCAAGTGGAGCAGGAAAGAGGAGAATGGAGAAAAGTCCTAAGACACTCCAGAGAAGAGCAGACAAGCAAGGAAACAGGCAGCCCAGCTTCATTCCACAGGAAAGAGGCAGAGCCTCATTTTATTCTAAAGCAAACATACACCATGCACTTTAGAAGTGGCAGATGTTTTGTTTAAACTTGAATTCAAACTGACCTAGTGGTTTTAGACAGGACAACGCAGCCCCCCAGAAGACACCTGTGACATCTCTGGTTGTCACACGGGATGGCATGCAGATACTAATAACATTTCATGGATGCAGGCCCAGGAAGCTCCTAAACATCCTACAATGTGCAAGACGCCCTCCCCCAAACAAAGAGCACTTCAATCCACAATGCCCTTACTGCCAAGGCTAAGAAAATCTGCAACACCTAAGAGAACGGGTGGCTACAACCCATTAGGTACTGCCTTGAGCTCTAAGGGCACCCTGTCATCTCACCCTGCCCACAATGCTGTCAGGAGTCACCTCTTCAACCATCTAGAGAAAAGTAAGCGAGCACAGAGCGGGCAAGCCATCAAGAAAGCGTCACAGTCAGCAGCGGCGTGAAGAACCCAAAGATGGAGCCTCACTCCAGAGTCCTGCTCTAGCTGCTCCTAGACCAAAATTCCAATCGCTCAGAGCTAAGAAAAAAAAAAGTCACCAGAAAGCTTCAGAGAACTAAGTGCTGCTCCACTTTGTAAAACGCAATGCCATCGTTGACCCAGCAATACTGAGACCAACCAACTAGAATGCTGCATGCCTGCCAGCCCTGATGGGATGTCATCTCCTCCAGAGAGAAGACCAGCTTCACTGCACTCATGCCCCACCTTCGATGTGACGCTGCTCTTCAAAACAAGCCTTTGTCAGCTTCTTACTTTACCTCTAGTACTTTATGGTCTGCATCTCTGTTGTTCAGGATGATAAAGTTAGAAATACAGTAGTAAATGTGTATTTACTTTTTAAAGCTCAGTTGAACTAAATGCAAACATGTTATAAAAACATAAACTCACCTGGTTTGACTGTCCGGAAAGGTAGGGCTCAAAGTCATTGTCGTGAACGGTATCCTTCTGATGCAAAGAACCATTTTGTACTGCAAGAGAATTTGCAACATATTACCTTTGAATTCTTAAAACACTGCTTTTAATCATGGAAATTGGAAAAAGTCAAGTTTATGTCCATCAACTTCTAGAAATTGCTTTTACTTTAAAAATGGACACAGACGTTCAGAATTGATACACAGCTAATTAGAAAAATGATAACAAAACTTTCAGTAACTTAGGTTATGATTTTTATGAAAATTAACTGGAATTTGGTAGACACTAACAAAACAGATGGACAGGGAGGCCTGGCGTGCTGTGATTCATGGGGTCGCAAAGAGTCGGACACCACTGAGCAACTGAACAAAACAAAGGTGCAGATGAGACAATGCCAGGAACTCATAATCCGGATTTGGTAAAGGTGATGCCTTCAAAGGTCTTATTGGATGCCCAGCAAGGAGTGGGGAGTGAGGCCGGGAAGCTGTAACTGGATGTCTCTGAACTATTATCTGGCTGCACTCTTACTTTCCACTGTCACCACACTCAGCCAGGAAAGGAGGGGAAGGTAAAGAAGTGCTGGGCCTTCTCCAATCTCCAAACGTGATAACCCTATTTGGTTACACCCGAGGCACACACACCCTGGTTCAAAATAGTCTATGGAGTAAACATGAAGCGTCACCAGTTTTCCCAGGAGTGAGTTCTGGGGGTGGACCCCAAGCCAGACTATCCCAAGAGATTACAAGACACTCAAAAGACAGAGGCTTTAACTACTGGGGTAAGGCGCCAGAGTTACAGGGCCAAAGGCCAGCCCCACGCCTGGGGTCACGGACAGGAGGGTCGCTCGGCCCCTGGGCTCCTTCCCTCCCCGCCCCCCAACCCCCGACCCTGCGGAAAGAGGGAACGACGGAATTACTCTCCCCGTCGATTTACTTACTTCTTGAAAAGTCCCTGTTTTCGACCTGTTTCGTCTCCCCCAGTATCAAATTCCGAAGTTTTCTCTCCCTGAAGCTGAGAGAGGAAAACTCCGCCGTCCTGGCCGCCGCTTCGGAGACCTCTCTCCCCCCAATACACGTGCACCGGGTCTCGGCGAGCGCCGCCCCCTCCGCTCCCGGGCCCCTCCAACCCGGTCCCCGGCTGCCATACCGACTTCGCTCACCTTTATTATCTTGTCCTTTTGTTCTCTGATTCGCCGCAGGCCGGACATGCGAACGGACAGCACCCGGGAAGAAGAAACACAACTTATCCACCAGAACCCCTCCCGGCGAGCGGCGCGCTCCGGCCCGAACCTGTCCGTGGCCCCAGACGACGGCGCTCCGGCCCCGTGACCCCAGCCCGACCCCGACTCCGGCCCCGCGAGCGGCCCCCGCGACCCCGCCGCCCGGCCCCGCGACCTCGGTCCCGCCGCTACCTGGGGGTCCACGCTGGTGGCCGACATGCTTCATGAACAGCCGGCGCGGCGCGGGGCCAGGGCGCCCGCCGGCTCGGGCCTCCCCGCGAGGCCGGGCCTGTCACCCGAGCTCTCGCGGCCCCGGGCCCGCCGCCTCCTCCCCAGGCGCCGGCCGGCCGGGCGGGGCGGCGGCGGCGGCTGCCGGGCGCGCGGGCCGCTCGTGGGCGGGCGCGAGGCGGCTAGCGGGACGGAACGCACTGACTAGGCGCCGACTCCAATGGCGGCAGCGGCGGCGGCGGCAGCGGCAGCGGCAGCGGCGGGGACCAGGCGGCACGACGTCACTAGCGCGGGGCAGGCCGGGAGGTCGACGGGCAGCCAGGCGCCGCGCCTGCGCGCTGCCCCCCGGCGGGACGGATCTCGCGCCCTGGTCCCAGTCTTGCGCGGCGGGATGGGGAGAGCCCAGGCAGTCACGTGGGCATGTCCTGGAGCGCCGCGGGCCCCGCCCCGCAGGTGTGCACCTGTCTGGCTTCGCTCCCGCAGCCACAAAGGTGGCAATGATGCTGCGGCTGCACGGCGCGTGCCGGCACAGGTTGGCGCAGACTGTGAGCCCGGGGGCAACCCCCGCGCTTGTCCCTCAGGTGTGAAGAAGAGCAACCCGCGAGTGCGAGCATCCACCGAAAGCCACTTTCAGCGGGCTGCAGTCCGCTCTACCCCACACAGCTCGCCCCAAACGCCCCGCCAACAACCCTCGGAGGGGAGCCCAGGCTCTGAGGCTAGCGGTCCTCCGGTGGCTGCTCCTGGACTTCTGCAGGCTCTGTCCCCATGGCGCCCTGGGCTCGGGCCTCCTGAGATTGCCACCTGGCGAGCGCTCTCTTGGGTCTCCTTGGGCTCTCCAGCTTATAACCGTTTTGCATTTAGATTCTTGACCTCGAATTTCACCCCAGGGAGGAAAACAGTTCAGCGCTGCACTTTGCCCTAGTCCAGGACCTGCTCAGGGCATTAGAGTCTTTATTCGGGGAATGGAGAGACCCTTCCTGCCCTCCTTCCTGAAGGGACATCACTTCCCACTCATCACTCACTCCCACCATATCCCACACCAGGCCCCCATCCTGGACGCCTAGCCGGCCTCCCAACCCTTGTGGCCCTGCTCCAACATGGCTTCCAAGTGGGTCTCTTCTTTTCCAGCTCTGGCATTTGTAACATCTTTCCAAGGCCGAGATCTGCTGAAGGTGAAAGGCCTGGAATGCTGGCTCTCCCACCTTCTGGTGGCCCCAAGTGTCCCTGGCTCTCTGCCTGTGTCTCACACGAGCTTCTCCCTGTGTTGTGTCTCTGAAACTTCCTCTTCTTATGAGGACACTGTCATTGGATTTAGGGCCACCCTAATCCATGTGACCTCGTCTTAGCTTCGTTGTATTTGCACAGACCCTATTTTCAAATAGGGCCATACTCACAGGTACCCAATGGACAGGAGTCTGGGAGTTCACTGTTCAGCCAAGACAGGGATCACAAATGATGTCAACTGAAACATTTGAGGTGCTCAACAGGGGCTGAGCCATGGAAGGACTGACCCCTGAAACTACAGGCCTCAGGTGGCGCAGCCACACCAGCCTGCTGGCCAGGGAAGAGGCAGGCAGGATCTGAAAGCCACCACTGGACCTACCCCAGACTGCCACCCAGCCAACTGGGAAATCCGGCAGTGGTCCTCACTGATATTGTGGGGTGGGGTAGCGTGAGGATCACCCAGAGCAGGGAGCAGAGGGTCCTCGGAGGCCCAATGTAGAGATTTTGTGGGCCCAGCATAGGGGCTGAGGCCCCCTAGACCAGCCCCGAGGGGAAGCTTTTCTTCTGGCAAACCAGCGGACATAGGAAGGATGGAGTCACGGAGTCTGGAGTTGGGCTTCCTGTTCCTGGTCAGGCTGTGAATGGAGTGGAAGAAACTGTCCCAGCTCCTGGCACAGGGAGGGGATGTGGGGACCTCAAGTGGTGGTGACCAGCTCAGGCTTTTGAGCAGACCGGGACCTCTGGGGAGAGGGTGGCCTGAGCCCAGGATCTGTGCTGCGACCAGCCAGCTCTCCCCACTGCCCAGAACACTCTGCTCCTACCCTCCCCCACCTGACCCCTGGTCACCCTTCAGCTTCGGGGAGGAGCCACATCCATGCAGGCACATGACTCAGGGGTTTCCTGCCAGGAGGTCCATCAGAGAGAGCCCACTGTATACTGGGCCCCCCCAGGCCTCTACTCCCCTGCCATACCCAACTGGGATGGGATTGTCTAAATGTTTCTACAAATGATTTTAAAAGGTTTGATTTTCTATTTATTTCAAAGGCACATAAGTCCATGGTTAAAAACCTCACCTAGAACTTCCTCAGCAGTCCAGTGGTTAGGATTCAGTTCTTTCACTGCTGTAGCCCTGGGTTTTGATCCCTGATGGCGGGGAACTAAGATCCCCCAAGACACATGACACTGCCAAAAACAAACACACCTATCTGTGTACTCAAAGGAACAAGGTGGGAGGCAGGCCTTTCTAGCCTCGCTGACCCCGATGCACATGCACACCTGTGCAGGGACACCAAGAAGGAGGTGCCTGCAGGCAGGATCACCGGGTCAAAGGGCATGCATATTGGCCGCCTGCAAGGTGTTAGAACTGGCAGGTCACCCCCAGAAGAGGCCTGTGGATTCACCGGCAGGTAGACCTTCCCCCAGTTGGGAGTGGGGCCTTAAGGGTATAGGCCCTGAATTCAGGTGATCCCCCAGGCTGCAGCAAACAGCCCCACTGGGGTTGGACAGAACTCACCCAACAGCTGGCCTCCTGGGGCCTGCAAACAAAGACACCTGTTCACCCGAGGGGTGATGGAGGTGCCTGTGCTGGCATCGGCCACTCCCTGGTCCCCTTCTCACCTCAACTTGGGGCTCATGGCCTCCTTCCAGAAACCTCCTCCTCTGTACTTTCTCTGGGGCTGCTGCATACCTCATAAACCTGCTCTTTCTGCTCCTGGCTCCAGAGGAAACTTGACAGGCTTCCTGTGATTTACAGAACATCTTTGAAACCGCCTCTCTTCAAATGTCTCGTTGGGTCACTAATTCCCTAAGTGTTAACTGAGCACGACTACATGCCCTACATATATGGGGCTCTGGGGATAGAAGCAGTCCTTCCTCCTTGCCACCCCACCCCCTCGTGGGGGATACCTCACAGCCTGCAAAGTGCTGATTGGTTGATTATTCATTGAGGGGAAGGCTCAAGAGCAGAGATGCTGCCCCATGACCCAGAGGAGAGAGAGGTGAAGGTGAACAGAGCACCTTGGACCAGAGCTGAGATGGAGCCAGGAGGGGTGACTGCCTGGGGTCTGTCCCTGAATGGACTCAGGACAGGCAGACATTCACCAGCCAGGACTGGGAGCCAGGGCACAGAACTGGCTGCCCACCCACTGGAAGAGGAGCTCCCACAGTCTGGGTCATGCCCCTGTCCACTGCTGAGTGCTGGGAAGACAGCTCGGCGTAGAAGAGATGCACAATCTAACAGGTAGAGAGCAAATGAGTGAGATATAAGTGGTCTGGCTTCGTGGAGCCGCTAAGCCTCCCAGAAGCTAAAGCTTGCCCAGGCCATGCAGCTAATCCGTGGCCAGCTGGAGGCAACGCTGGGCTCTTCCCTTGGGTGGTGTTTGAGCTCCACGTGGTCAAGGGCCTCAGCAGCAAACCATCGTCTGTCCCCAGAGACAGTACCAGGTGGTGTGGGGCTCGGCTGTTTCTCAGGTATGATAGCAGGACTCACCCTATGCAGTGGTTGATATAATAGCAGGGAATATGTTGCTCTGCAGCATCCTCCCAACTCAGGACGCATCAACCTGGGCAGTGAGGTGATGCAGGCAAGCTCCCAGTCCTCTGGGGCTGCCATAGTGCTGGGCGAAACCTGGGCCCTTGTTTCAAAAGCCAGAAGAGCCTTCCCTTCCCTCTGCCATCTCTCTGTGACCCACAGTTTATTATTTATTATCTGCTGTTTAATGTTGAGGGGGGCTCACAGAGGGGACACAGACCCTGGTAGATACCTGGGGCCCATCCCTATTAATCAGTGTCCCCCTGTGTTCACCCCATCAGACCCCTCCTGAAGCAAGGAAGTGATGGTCACTGGTGGGGGGACAGGGGAGTGGGCAGCCAAGAATTGGTCCTAGAGGAAGGGCTGTTGGGAGACCCCAAGTCCCTGCCATGTGCCCCTGTGTCCCAGTGGATGGCACTTTGTTGTTGTTTAGTCGCTAAGTTGTGTCTGACTCTTCAGGACCCTATGGACTGCAGCACTCCAGGCTTCCCCATCCTTCACCATCTTCTAGAGTTTGCCCAAGTTGATGTCCACTGAATCGGTGATGTCATCCAACCATCTCATCCTCTGTTGCCCTCTTCTCTTTATGCCTTTTATCCTTCCCAGCATTAGGGTTTCTCCAATGAACCAGCTCTTCGCATCAGGTGTCCAAAGGATTGGAGCTTCAGCATCAGTCCTTCCAAAGAGTATTCAGGGTTGATTTCATTTGACTAGTTTGATTTCCTTGCCTTCTACAGGACTCTCAAGAGTTTTCTCCAGCACCACAGCTCGAAAGCATCAATCAGATGGCACTTTACAAAGCATACATTCAAAGACAGAAGTATTAAGACTGTCAAGATGGTGACCACAGAGCTTTAACCCCCAAGCGCCAGCTCATCTCAGTGTGGGTCAAATGCCTGAGGCCCCAGGACACCACAAGGACTCTCTACTAGAGGTCCACGGAGATCAGGGACCATGGGAGTAGTGTGGCCACAAAACGAGGGAAGGGGCAGCACCAGGAGAAGAAGCCAAGGGTCAGTGTGACAAGACCTAGCAAGACACATCAAGGGCTGCGGGTGGGCTGGGCGCCGAGGGAGGGCAGACAGCTGGGGCAGGAATGAGGGGCCAGCCTGGGGGAAGGGACTGGCACCAGGAGAGGTCCTAGGGGCAGGGGAGGAGAATCGCGCTGGACAGACAGCCCTCCTGTGTGAGAAAGGACACCCACAGCCTGCAGCAATTGTCCTGGGGCAGAGAAGGCCCTCTGCACAGCTCTCCAGACGTCTCATCACCCCCTTCTGTCTAGCGGCACATCCTGCTAAAATTCTGGGGAGTCCCTCCCCGCCCTCCCTGTGTTTGAGGGTGGGCACCTCACCTGGTCCCATCGACAGCCCAGTATAGTGGCTGGGCCCCCTGACGTGAGATGCTTCTCTGGCGGCTGAGCTGTGAGTGCAGGAGCTGTTGGTGGTCACTCACTGGATGTTCCGGACTCCGTGTTCCCGCCTTTCCCTCCCCTGGGGGGTGCCGCAGTCCACGCCCTCCCCGCCCCTACCCCGCGCCGGGCCTCCCAGCTCAGGTTCAGGGGCACCCGGGCTTGGGGAAGGGGCAGGAACGAGTCAGGCTAAGCTGTGCTGGGTCCTCTTCAGAGACAAGCTGGCCTCACACGCCCAGGAAACCGTCTGATTCCACAAGCCCAGGCGATGGGGACTGGGGCGCCTAGGCAGCCTGGAAGCTGTGGTCCAGACAGCCGCTCGCGGGCGGGGCCCACCTCAGCCAGCGGGGAGGTGCGCGGGTTTAGGCTGGCGGCCCTGGCGCTCACTTTCCCCCAGCGCCCCCTGCTGGTGACTTGCGGCTCTGCCTGCGACTCTCGCCGCAGGCCTGGAGTCACCGAGCCTGGCCCGGCGGCGGCTGCTGCGGTTGCACCAGCCCCAAGGCCCCGGAGCAGGGGTGCCTGGGCCAGAATCGTGCAGAAGCACACCCAACATCTGCGCCTTGCCCACCCCCTCTGGCTGCTTTCTGCATTGACCCCCAAATATAGCTCTTTCCCCCCAGTCTTGGTTCGGGGTCTGCTCTGGGGGGCTCCACCCCAGCCTCAGGTGTTAGGTGGGTTAGTGCACAGCACACTTTCCTAAAGGCGAGTTTAAAAAGCCATCCTCCACCCTCTCCCTCCCCCTCCTTCCATCCTCCCCTTTCCCCCAACCCTGTCCTCCACAAGGAGTCGGGTCCAGGTGGGGCATGCCCCGCCATGTGGGGTCTGTCTACAGAGGCTCTGAGACTGAGTGTAGGTGGGGAAGGTAGGGGCCCCTGCCCAGGTTTCCAGCCCACACCTGCTCTGCCGTACTTGCCTGGTACCCTGTGGTGACCTGGAGTTCTGGCTCTGTGGCCACAGGTCAGGTGGTGCCTGGGACAGCCAGGTTCCCAGACCCTCGAGTCAGGAACTCATGCAGCTCTTTTCTCAGCCAGGAGAGAGGTGGGGTTGGGGTGCAGAGATGGGCCCCCACTCCCCTTTCCCAGAGGAGTCTGTGGTGCCCCTAGCCAGGTCAGCAGGCCCAGCATCCCAGCACTGTCTCCTGGAAACTGAGGAGCCTGGAGGGAGGCCCAAGGCCTGGACCTGACCGAGCTTGACAAGCACCCTCCCCTGCTTGGTGCTGACTCAGGTCTGGGCCTCGGAAGCCTCATTCCAGGGGAATAAGTCCAGTAGGCCTACCCACCACCCACATGGCCCTGGCCCCCGCCGTCCTGAAGGAAAGCCAGAGCACGTTCAAATAGCTGCATGGACTTTTTCCGTGTAAGTTTTCTCAGGTGGGCATGTGGCTCTCGGGGAGACAGGTGCTGTGATGATGCTGGTCTGGTTGCCACCATTCTTGCCTGGCCTTCCCAAGCCAGGCCCCATCAAGATGGGGGGACCCCTAAGCTGGGGATATTCCTCTTCAACCCCAGCTGGTTCTGAATCTTTTTTTGGTTTTTTTTGGTTCTGAATCTTTTGAGGAGAGTAGGGGTGTGGTCTGACTCCAGGAGCAAATTGTATGGGGTCTTGGATCATCTCTGGGCTTCTGTCTCTAAACAGGTTGGGGTGACCTACCCACCTTCTCCCTTCTGGCATCATCCTGCTTGGGGAGATTTCATTGTAAAGAAGTGAAATGCACCCCTCTCCCCCGCAAGACTGTCGGGGGAGCCATCCGAGGCATTGGCCAATACTCATTCATGTTTAAAAACTGACATACAAAAAGAAAAAAAGAAGCCAAAATCAAAACCACCCCATTGAAAGTGTTAGTTGCTCAGTCATGTCCAACTCTTTGTGACCCCATGGACTGTAGTCTACCAGGCTCCTCTGTCCATGGGATTCTCCAGGCAAGAATACTAGAGTAGGTAGCCATTCACTTCTCCAGGGATTTTTCCCAACTCAGGGATCGAACCTGGGTCTTCTGCATTGCAGGCAGATTCTTTACCACCTGATCCACCCATCAAAAACAAAAACAAAAAAAACTCAGTATGTGCCCATTAAAAAAAAAAAGCTGGCATACAGCATTAAGTGAGGAAAAGGGGCAAACACACAAGAGCATGTCTGAAAGAAAACAGCAAAACAGTAACAGCAGAATCCTCGCAGTGGAGGGGAGGCTGACAGCTTTTTTCTATTGCTTCTTTTGAAATAATTGTAAATTCCCAGAGAGTTGCAAAGAAACATGCAGGGCTGCAGGGAACTCCGGCCCAAGCAGCTGTCAGACAAGGTCCATTCTGGAAACCAGCCGTGGTGGTGCCAGAGCTGGTTCAGATGATGACTTCTATTTTCTTCATGCTTTCAGTATTTTCGAAATTTCTGGAACAAGGGTATGATTGTTATTTTTAGCTCCTGATTTCTTTCTATTTAATTGAATAAATAAGACTTGAATAACTCCTTGTATTGAGAATTTCAACCATGGATGCAAACAAGCGAAGAGACCAAGGCTGGTCCTCCTCTGAGATGCCCACGGCTCTGCTTGTGACCCTCTCAGCCCCTCGTCTGTGTAGCCCCACACTTGGATGTACTTGCAGAAATACTTGCTTCCTGGTGTGTGTACAGTATTGGGGGGGGTTCCCTCAGCTCAGGTACTGCGGCCCCCCCTTCCTGGGGAGAGCCCACCATGGGGTGGGTGGCGCCTGGAGAATGCTTGTTTGGAATTTTCAGAAGTATGGGAGCTTGTTTCTCCTCTCCCAGCCCCCAAACTTCAGGATCCGAGGGAACAGACTGTAGACATGCCTCTGGGGGGTCGCTGCCCTTGCTGGCAGTCCATCTCAGAGGGTTCTCAGACTGGCCAGTCCCCACCTCCAGAGGGTTCAGAGCAAACCTGGGGAGTGTGATATCCCTGCTGAGATAGGAGTGGTTGGAGAGCCAGCACCTGGGAACCCTGGTCCTCCTCCCCATTCACCGAAGGGTGGGAGTGGGCAGGGCAGAGGGCTGTCCCAACGTGGGCACTCACTCCTGAGTTTTGCTGGAGTGACTAGACGTAGTGATGTTTCCACACAGGCTGGGGAGCTGGAGTAGAGAGGGCGAGGACCAGGATCCTGAGGCATCTCGCTGGGAGGTCCCAGTTGGGGCCCATGTGTCCTGGGAGACTCAGCCCACCTTTTCCAGTTGCCCGCTCACCCCTCATCCCATGGTCCACCAACCAGGATGGGCAGCCCAGGCCCAGGAGCCCGTGAGGGGTACAGGTGCCCGGCCACATGCTTCACTAGGGTTTCCTGCAGGTAAACCCGGAGCCCAGAGCCAAGCCGCTGGGCAGCTGCAGGGAACCAGGTGGCTCAGGCTGGGGAGAGGATTCCTAGGACTCCATGGGACCCTGGCCACATGGGGCTGAGCGGCTGGTGCAGCCAGGATGCCTATGGGGTCCCCTTGAGGGTGAGACTGCAGCCCCCCTCCCAGGAATAGGATGCAGGCCCGGGCTCTGGGCTCCTTGGTCTGTGTTGGGTTCATGCAGCTCCATGCCCAGTGTGGTGGTGGTGGTTTGAGGGTCGCTCGGGGACATGGTAGGGCTGCAGGCCTGGGTGAGAACACCCCTCCATCCACCCTCTTTGTGACCCTCACTGTGCCTGGCCCACCCTGCCAGTCCAGCACTGGGGCCGGTGATCCCCTCCTCCCCCACCCTTATCAGGGTCCCACAGAGCCTGTTCCCCTTTGCCCTGCTCTAGGGAGCAGGGAGGAGGTTTGTGCTCTGGGGAGGGGGCTGTGGGGGGCAGGGCCCACACCCTATCTGGTCTTCCTCTTTGTTCCTTCCACCCTGGAGCCTTCCTGTCCTTGGGACCCTGCTCTGCCCACCGGGGTTACAGTCCTTCTCATCTTCCCTCACTGGTGGGTTTGGGTACACTGGGGCCCTTGAACCTGGGCTCTGACCAGGACTGAGGGCAGCCCACCCAGAGAAGGGGGACCCCCATGTGGCCAATGGCTTTTACTTGAGCCTGGAGCCACCCGGGGGCCCCCAGACCAGAAGCTGGGGCTCCCTGGGCTAGCTGGGCACACACCTAGCAGGGAGGAGGCAGGCAGGGGGGCCAGGCTCAGAGAGGGGTGGTTTGGTCACCCCTGATGACTGGAGGTACAGGGACCTGGACTTGTGGCCCCTGGTGGCTGGGCCACAGTGCCTCAGGGATGCAGTTCAAATGGGAAGACTGACCTTACTGTGTGTGGCTCCCTCTCTGGATCCCTCGGCGGCTAAGGCTGAGGGAGGAGACAGAACCTTCAAGACCCAAGGGCAGGAGCCGCTGCATGGCCTGCTGAGGGTCTCCTGCCCAGCTGGACCAGGCACAGGGATGGCTTGGGCCCCTTTGGGCTCCAGGGTTCTGAGAACATCCAGGCAATCCACTCCAGAACCCAGGCCTAGCCCTTCACTAGGCGCCCCTGGGTCCGTGGCTGCCCCACGTCCATGTAGTGGGCGCTGCCCTCCCCTCCCCAGGCAGCACGGACTGTCACCTGGAACCTTCTGCTTTCAGAGGCCCCCTGGCTCCCAGCCCAGAAACCAGGAGCGTAACCCGAGCATAACAGGGAGCATGAGCCACCCCTGCCCCTCCCCCACTAAGGTCCCAGAGCCAGTGCCAGCCCTCTGCCACCTTGGAAGGGGTCTCTGTGCTCTAGTCCCTCCCCTTGTGCCAAGAGACCCTCCCCTGCCCTGCAGAGCAGAGTGAGAACCACCGCCCCCACCGTGGGGGCTTTGTTGCTGAGGTCCCCGCCAGGGGCCCCGTGACACAGTCCCGCTGCAACAAGCATGTGACACAGGCTGCCACGCTGGTCCCTTCCAGAAAGTGGCGGGCCCCAAAGGCCGCTGGTTGCTCCCCCACCCAGGGCATCTGGGGGGCAGGACTGTAGCTGCCCTACTGTTGGGAGTAAAGGCCACTGCTGTCCCCCAGCAAGACACAGGGGTCAGGAAGCTGGGGCGAGCTGGCTGGGCAGATTCCAGAACTGACCGCCCAGGGCCGTCACTCGTTGGAACTCGTCGGAGCTGCTATCTTCGCTATGGGGCCTGAGGACAGGACCAAGTGCTGGTGCTATGGCCCAGAGCCAAGCCACTGGGCAGCTGGTGGCCACCCCACTCGGGGGCAACATGGACCCCACTCTCTGTGCAACCCCCCCCGGGGCCAGGGCACTGACAGTGCCCTGTCCTGGGGAGGCCGGGACCACACGGATGGGCAGATCCTGGGCCAGCTGCGCCCCCTGGCAGAGGAGGAGGAGGAAGATGGCGCTGCCCTGGCCCCGAGGCCTGCCTTCCCCGGGATGGGCTCAGAGGAGCTGCGGCTGGCCTCCTTCTACGACTGGCCGCTGAACGCCGTGGTGCCGCCAGAGCTGCTGGCCGCTGCTGGCTTCTTCCATACCGGTGAGTCCCGGGGGTCCCCACGGCCCTTCTATGCCTGCTCCCTGCCCTGCAGTCTCTCTTGTGCTTCAGACCTGGGGAGATGCCAGAATAGCACAGAGCAGTTAGACCTGTGCTGGGGAGGACAGTGTTGGTGTCAGAGGTGCCAGGAGGAGGAACGGGAGGTGTGGGGATATCCACCAGCCCTGAGGTCCAGGGAGAGCTCTCAGAGGGCTGGTGGTGTGGGTTACCTGTAGCAGCCCCCAATCTGTGGTCTCTGCTCCAAATTTGCTGATTGTAGGGGGTGAGGCAGGGGTGACGGCCACGGGGGTAGAGAGATGAGGTCCCTGTTCCCACTTAGGGAGTTTTGAGCCCTTAAAACTAAGCCTGGACGCACACAATCCCTCTTCTTTACATCACTGGGAATCCATCCTAAGAGGGGGCATCCTAAGGTGGGGCAGAGGTGCAGGGTGGGGGGCACCAGGGCTCCCCACACCTTCCCCCCCATCCCCTTCCCCAACACGCACCTGGATCCTGGCAAGTGCCCCAAGCATGGTACCCCCCCCATCCCACCTTTGAGAAACGGGGTGCATGTGAATTCCAAGGAGAATGCCAGGCAAAGTGATGGCCAAGGCCAGTGGGAGCCCCCAAGGCTCACAAATAACCCCAGAGAGCCCTGCCCTAGAAGGAAGGGCCACCTGGGAGCCCTGACCCCAGCCCCGGGGGGAAGAAACCCCTGGCCATACAAGGGACCTAGTGTGGTCAAGACCAGTGTCTCTGCCCCACCTCAGGCCAGCAGGACAAGGTGAGGTGCTTCTTCTGCTACGGGGGTCTGCAGAGCTGGGAGCGAGGCGACGACCCCTGGACAGAGCACGCCAGATGGTTCCCCAGGTACCACCTCCCCTCCCCAGTCCCAGGGTGTCTCGGGGACTGAGGTGGGGGTACTATCCGGGGACAGCACTTCTATTTCTCCCTTGATGTTCAAGACTGTCTTCAAAACAGCTTCCCAGCAAGTCCACCACCGGGACTGGGGTGGGGGAAGCAGGGGTCCCTGGGCTCGACCTGGACAGTGCAGGGTCCTCGGACAGCCCAAGCCTACTGCCCATAGGGCCTCTGAACCCGCTTTCCTCAGGTGTGAATTCCTGCTCCGGACAAAAGGAAGAGACTTTGTCTGCAGGGTCCAGGAGTCCTGTTGCTGCTCACCGGGCTCCTGGGTGAGTCCTTCCTGCCCTTAGGGCTTCGGGGGGTGGTGGTGAGGGGCCTGCCCGACCCCTGCTCCTCCTCCTGCTCAGGGCACATGGGTTCTCTGACTCCTTCCAGGACCGGTCGGAGGAACCAGAAGATGCGGGTCCTGCCACTCCCTCAGGTGAGCCGGGATGCGCAGCCTGTGCTAGCTCCCTTGGGCATCTCTGGCCCACACCATGGCCGGCTCACTGGGTGTACCCCCTGCAGGACAGCAGGGCAAGTGAAGGCCGCTTGGCCGGACCTGAGGGTGTGCTGCTTGGGCTTGCTTCACCAGGGGCTTCACACAGGCACTGCGTGTGTGTCCAGGGCTCCAGGGAGACCAAAACTGTCCCCTGCTACCCCTGAACTGGCTGCCATGGGCATGGCCAGTCCTGAGATTGGCAGAGGGGCATAGCGGGAAAGGCTGCCATCAGCGAACTGTGCCTGAGAGCTGACCGGTCGCTGCCTCCATCACACGGAGAGGCCGGCCCTCTGCCCTCTGTCGGTGCCCAGGGTCTGAGGGGCTCCAGGCTTGGGTCCGAACTGTGCTACCTGAGCCTCAGTGCCCTGAGCCATGAAGTGGGCCTGGTGCCAACCTCACTTGGGATCAAACAAGAGTCTGTGTGCCACCCTGGGAGCAGTACCCGGCTCTTAGTCAGCTTTGGTGATCAGGTTTACATCTTCCCTGTAACGTGGCACCTCTGACAAAGGCCCTGGGAACACAGCTCTGGACGCAGAGGCAGCGGCCGTGATGGCGCCAGGGCTCCTTGTAATGACGACGTGGCCCTGGTGACAGGCCACAGTGGCCGCTGCTGCCTCTGCTGGGACCCTGAGGCCATAGCCCCTGCCTGCGCTTGGCCCAGCACCCCTCGTTCTGCCTTGCAGATGTGGGGGGTGGCCAGGAGTGGCCGGCGTGGAGCCAGTGCCCAGCAGTACAGGCCGTGCTTCGCATGGGCTTCAGGCCAGGCCAAGTGCAAGGGCTGCTGCAGCGCAAGTACCACCGGGTGATGCCTACCGGCATGTCCACGTCGCAGCTGGTAGCCGACCTGCTCCAGGAAGAGGATGGGGGCCGGGTGGTGGGGGCCAGAGGTATGTTCCTGTCTCTGGGCCCACCTCTCCTTCCTTATTCCCTCTGGGCACAGATGCCCCTGCTGCCCCCGGGTGCCGGGCACACAGCGTCCATCACCACTGAACAAGGGGCTGGATGGGCAGAGTCCTGGTGGAAAGTGAACTCTAGGACACTGGTGCGCTGCGGGCGGGGGAGCTGGGGCTAGACCCTGCCTGTGGCTTGTTGGCTGGGGGCCAGGCCTCAGGTCCCCTGGGAACCTCACGTCTGTTCTAACTGCCCACAGCTCCTGTCCCCCCAGGGCCTGAGCTGCTCACACCCAGAATAGAGGCTCAGGTGGAGAGTGCCCTGGAGTCAGGTGAGGGTGAGAGCCATCTGGGGTCGGGTGGGGCTAGCCCTCCTGCATTCCACGGTGGGGGTGGGCACTCCCTGTTTGGCCTGCCTTGCCCCTCAGCCAGTACAGAGGGCAGAGGTCAAGGTGTGGGCACGGTATCACAGGTCCCCCCGGGGGAGAACCAGGAGGAGCGCAGGATGCAGAGGAGCAGCTGCGGCGCCTTCGGGAGGAGCGGACATGCAGGGTGTGCCTGGACCACACCGTGGGCGTCGTCTTCGTGCCCTGCGGTCACCTGGCCTGTGCTGAGTGCGCACCCAGCCTGCAGCAGTGCCCCATCTGCAGGGCCCCCATCCGCAGCTGCGTGCGCACCTTCCTGTCCTAGGCCAGGTGAGCGTGCAGCTCCTGTGGTCCTGACTTGGGGTCGCCTGTGGGGATGGGGGTGGCAGGAGGCAGCACCTCCATCCCCACTCCCTGGCCCCGGCAGACAATGCAGGTCAACCCCATGCCTTCCCCTGATGCTCAGAGACTTGCTCTCAGTCTGACACACCACCCCAGGGCGCCATGACCACTCTGCTTGGGCACCTGTCTGCCTTGGTTTTCCTAGTGGTTGAGGGGATAAAGCCTCTTGTCCAGCTGGGCATACAGGGTGGCAGCCAGGCCAAGGGGAGGACCGTCTTGGAGGCACGTGGAGAAAAGCAGGATGCCCTTGTCAGGAGGAAGGGCAGGGGTCTTCCTGAGCACAAGACCCTGACGGGGATCTCAAGCTGGGAGCCGAGGCCTGATGGAAATGCACAGTGGGTGGGGGAGGGGTCCATGTTCATGGGGGGCAGGAGCCATGACCCTCCAGGGTTCCCAAAGGCCACTGAGCCCCAAGATCTCTCCAAGAATCTTCCGGTGGGGGAGAAGCGGCAGGGAAGGGAACTCCCTGGGGGCTGAGAGACCCCAGCTGCATGGAGAAGCATGTGGAGCTGTGGACTCAGCCCTTCTCCCTTCCAGGAGCTGTGAGCTGAGGCGCCCTGAACTGGCATCCACCACTGACCAGTCCTGTGTGGAAGATGCAGCTGCGGGCGGCTTGGCGTGGGGAGGTGGGGGCTGCTTTACCTAAGCATGGATGCTTCAGAAGAGTCAAAATAAAGCATGGGTTTTCCCTGGACAGTGCCCAGCAGCCTCTGTTCCAGAACCGCCAGTGCCCTCCCCTCCACCCAGCCTCCTCCCCTCCACCCTGTCCCCTCCCCTCTTGCCTCGCCTCACCAGCAGGGCAGCACAACCGGTCAGGTCCATTCCAGGCCATTCCCGCCTCTCCTTACCCTCCCCATTTCTTGTGCTATCTTTTCAATGTTTTAAGACTTTTAGAATGGACTGGCCTGGGCTGCTTCTGAAACTGAAATTGCAATTGTCCACCAAGTCTGGCAGGGCCGGTGATCTGGAGGCAGGTTCCTCTCTCCTCCACTGGTGGGCACCTTGGGATGCGCTAGGACGGTTGCACCTTGGGTGCTTGGACAGTGTCCTCCACTTGTCACCAGGCAGCCCCTGCCCTGTAGGCTCCTGGGCAAGCCCAGCCCCCACTCTGGGGGTCCCACCAGCCGCAGCACCTGTGGCCCTAACCCTAACTCCCACAGGGCTTGGTGGGGTCACCGTGTGCTCACACTGACCCTTGTGCTGGGGTCACACTCGCCCCATCTTGCAGTCCCCTTGGCCAGCCCCTCCCCCTAGCATGGGTGTGTGCAGCCTTTGGGGGTCTGGCTGCCCTGGGGAAGGCACCTGAGGGAGGGGGCTCCTTGAACAGCCACCCCAGGTATGCCGTGGATGAAGTGCGACTCAGTACTACCGAGGCCAGCAATGAGGTTTTCTCTCGTGTCTTTTTTTTTTTCTCTTTAGAAAAAGGGAGCAACAAATTCCTCAGAGGTTGCAGCCATCCCCAGCCTGGCACTGGCCTTGCCACCCTGGTTCACATACAGTTACTAGACCCTGCGGCACCTGCAGGGCCATGGGGGTGGGAGGGTCCGCTGCCGGGAGTCTCCTGTCATCCACGATGGGTCACAGGCTGGAGGTCACAGGGGCGGGATGGCTGCTCTTCACTTAGGCGGGCCTGTGGAAGTGAGGTGAGGCGTGGGCAAGGTCAGAGATGAGGAAGAAAGGTGCTGCCATGTGGACAAAACCCAAGAAGGGGAGTGTGTCCTGGCCTTGAGTGGGGTGGGGGAGGGGCTGGACTTCAGCCAGGCCCGCCCTGGACTGGATGGGGCTCCCCATGCAGGCAGCTGGGGGCCTTGTCCCTGCAGAGCTGACTTTGGCTGCAGACACCTCATTCAGGTTTGAGCCAGGGGGCTGGGAGTGAGGTGAGAGGCTCACCCTGGGTTCTCCTGGCCACCCCAGCTCCACGGCTGGAGGGAAAACCCAAAAGCCTGTCCAGGCTGGCCAGCTCTCCCAGCCTGTGTGCCCTGGGTCATCGACTCCCACATATGCTGCCCTGGCCCAGAGGCCTGAGCTGGGTCTCTGCCCCATCATGGGACCTGAACACCTGCTGCCTCTGATGGCCCTTGGCTGACATGGGGCCTCACTTACAGGGTAGAAGGGCTGGGGGCTGCCAAGAGGGCCAAGGTGCCCAGGGGATGGTTGCACGCGTGGTCCTGAAGGGGAAGCTTGTCTCCATGGGCCTGGGGAGGACAGAGGAGGCACAGCTTTAGCAGTGGGGCTATCAGCCGCCTCTTCTGACTCCACTTTGAGGATTCCATGTGGGACAGGGCCCATGGCAAAGGCCATTTCAGCGGAGGAAGGTCAACAGTGCAGGCACCCCCACTAGAGCGCTGGGGGCTGCAGGGCTGTGCACATTGCGTTACAAGAGGGAAGAAGTCTGATCCTCCGAAAAGAGAAAACACTACATATTTCCTGCCACAGGAGACTTCCCCAGTGGTCCAGTGGTTAAGAATCCACCCTGCAACACAGGGGACGCGGGTTCAATCCCTGGTGGGAGAGCTAAGATCCCACATGCCCTGGAGCAATTAAACTGTGCACCACAATTGCTGAGCCCGCGCACAGAAGATCCTGCATGAGGACACGAAGACCCCTCTGCCGCAGCTCAGACCCGACGCAGCCAAATACATAAATTTCCTGCCACAGGGAGACCCAGGGAAATCAGCAGGACATTCTCCTCGGTGGGGGCCTCTCAGTGTCCCCTCAGCCTCTGTACCCCACACTCAGCCCAGAGTCAGCCCGGAGCAGATCTCAGGAAAGTGGGGGATGGACAAACAGATGGATGATGGATGGACAGACAGACAGATGGCTGGTGAGGTCTCCCCCAGGAGAGGAGCCTGGCGGCTGTGCACTCTGGGGTGGCCAGGCCAGTGGGCAGGCTCTGCAGCCGTACTTAAAGGATGCCTGCTCGCACTAGAGGTTGGAAGGCTTTTCATTGACGTGGTAGAGAGGAAATGGGTCAAATCCACTAATGAAATCAACTGAAACAAACCAAGACCCAAATAAAACAACCCAAATGATGGACAAGATGGCACAGCAGAGAAGTTCCCTAGTGCAAACACTCAGGTGATGACACAGCAGCAGGAGTGGCCCAGACTGGAGGGTAGGGGGCGGGTTTCCCACTAGGTGAAGGGTTTCACAGGACACTGGCCTCTCAGGAGGGGGCTGCCCCTTGCCCTGCTGGGCTCCCCCAGTCCTGGTGCCTCAAAGCTGTGACTGCACTGTGCGTGGGCGACCAGGGCCCGCTGGGCAAAGCTGAACCCCAGGGCTGGCTCCCGACCTAAAACATTTTAATGTAACCAATACAGGAAGCCCCTTCTGCTTCCTCCCAGTTGACTGTGGGGTGAGCGATGGTTTGGGGCCACCGGACACCAGGGGGCAGGATAACTGGAGGCCCGTCCCTGAGCAAATCTGGTTTCAGAGGACACTCTGCCCACCCACTCTATGGCCACCTGACCTCTAGGGACAGAGGCTCTGAATTGTGCTTCAGATCTAGAGAAGTTTCTGCCCACAGGAGCCCTGGGCCCCCTGGGTGCACCCAGCTCCTCTCATCCTGGCGAGACCCCATCAGAGCCTGCGGTGGTCAGGTCAGCAAGAACACCTGAGTGTTCATGCTGCAAATCAGAGGAAAGTTGAGAGCATTCTCAGATGGGGGATGTGCCTGCACTTCTCAAATTTGTCCCCCCAGCACTGGGGCCTGAAATGGGGCCAGCTGCCCACTGCAAGGGGGAGCGAGAGGGTTTTTCCTCTGCCAGTCAGAGCTCAGCCTTCTGCGTGCAACAGCTGTAGGGACTGCGGGGCCAGCCCTGCAGTACAGGAACCCTCAGACCATGGGAGCTTGGGGTGTGCTGACCCCTGGTGCCTACAGCCCAGGACCTCCCCATCTCTGTGTAAGCCAGCCAGGACTTGGGGACCCATTTAAGAGGCCAGCTCTCAGGCCTCTGTGGCCAGCCTGCAGCTTCTCTTCTCCTCCCCCTGGCGGGGCTGGCAGATTGGTATTGGGATTCTGCAGGAGGCTGGTGGTCACACACTTGCAGCTGTCCTCCTCCTTGGTGGTCACACTGACCACGTGGCAGGCACAGATGAAGCCCACAGGCTGAAAGACATGGGGAGGTCCCTCAGACTGAAGCCCTGGGAGATGCATTCACATCTTCATGGGACATGGACCTCAGTGCGTCCTAACCATGTGGCCACCGCCTGCTGGCCTCCTCATCTGTAACTCCGAACAAGCAGGGTGATCTGCCAGCCTCCTCAGCTATGGAGTTCCAGACGGTGTCCACTCCCCAGTGGAGCTTGCACATGCATCCCTGTGGGCAAGGGCTGAGAGGGGCGAGGGCAGTCAGTGGACGAGTGAGTCAGGAAGGTGATCAAGCCTCTGCTTGAACGAGGGGTAAGATGCAGAGAGATGCTCTGGGAGGCACATGGCCACAGCCAGGATGTCCCCTGAGCTGACACCCCATTACAGCCAGGCCATCCTCCCTGGGGCCTCTCACTGTAAACAATGACTGGATTTCTTCCCCTGGGAGCCACAGTAGAGAAGCTTCAAGTCAGCCAAGTTCACAGTCTGCACAACAGCACAGGGGAGACAGACTGAGGACTTGGTGCAACAGGCAATTCTGCGCAGAGTGGGTTGGGCAGGCTGCTGCCCTGCAGGTGGTGAGGGCTTGGCGGGATACAAGTTCATCAGCTGGGCTCCTCAAAGGATGCTCAGACTTCAGGGCAAAGAGGGCAGACCTGTGTTCAATCCCCACACACCCCCGGGCACCAGGGCCACTGCAGGAGACAGGGCTCCAGCTAAGATGGGACAAGGCCAGCACCACCCAAGCCTGGGCAATGGTAAGCATGGGATGGAGAGGGGAGGAGTTCCCCCACGCTTGGTGTATATCTGTCTTGCTGGGACCTTGACTGATCAGCGGAACAAGCAGAAAGGAGGTTTCAGAGAGGGTGGTGGGGTCTGTCTATGGGACAATCACAGCGGGGGGTGGGGGGAGGGACATGAAGGCGGCCAGCAGTACAGCTTTAGGAGCAAGGGCCACAGGAAGGAGAGGCTGCCTTCTGTCATCAGTGGTGAGACCTCAGGGGGTAGCTTAACCTTTGTGTCTTATCTCTTCATGCAATACAGCCCAACAGCTTCCCTCGATGCCCCCATGTGCCTCGAAGGAGGAGCTGGAGCTCGAAGGGCTCAGAAGCGCATCCTCCCAGACGGCAGGCCAGGGGTGTCTGCTGTCTATCTGCTTGCCATCGAAAGGCAAACCTAGCTGCCATTCCCAACAGCCTCGCCTGAGAGCTGGCCAAGGTGCTGAAAACCTCGTCACTGCAGCCCTGCTCCTCCTCGGCGGGCAGGCGGGGCGCTGGGGGAGGCCACCCCGTCTTCCACATGTCTGCCCTCCCAATGGCCCTCCTGTCCCACCTCGGGATCCTGCCCAGCTCCTCCATGGGGCTCTTGGACCTGCCATCCTCGCCCCCCAGCACCGGCCGACAGTGCAGTCAAGGATCTGTGTCTCCTGGATCCTCAAGAGCAAACAGCAGAGCACTGACTGGTATTTAGAGACTGGCATTTCACTGAAGACCTTCTGTATAGCACAGGGAACTCTACTCAACATTGTGTAATGACATACTCAGGAAAAGAATCTGAAAAAGAAAAGACATACCTATGTGTATAACTGAACCATCTTGCTCTACACCATAAACCAATGCAACATTGTACATCAACTATGTGTATGCGTGCTAACTCACTTCAGCCATGTCTGACCCTTTGTGACACTATGGACTGTAACTCACCAGCCTCCTCTGTCCATGGGATTCTCCAGGCTATACATCAACAAAAAACTAAATTTTAAAAAGGAGGCTTCCCTGGTGACTCAGTGGTAAAGAATTCACCTGCCAATGCAGGAGACATGAGCTTGACCCCTGGTCTGGGAAGATTCCCCCTGAGGGAGGGGCAGCTCCGTGTCCTTGGGGCAGCATCCAGGTGTCCCAAAGGTTGATTCCCTGCAGGTCCTGGGAGAGCAACAGGAGAGGGAGCCCTGGATGCTCACGAGGCACCCAAACTGTCCTGTTTTCTCTGCCAGGGAAGGCCCTAGACTTGGAATTCAGTTTCCAATGTCAGCTGCTGGTGCAGAGCATCCATGTTGTAAACCCAACATCCACCCAGACACTCTGCTCTTGACCCACTATGTGAACCAGGGAGTCAGGAGCCTCCAAGTCTGACCAGCGACCTCTGATGGCCACATCTGTCCTGCCTCAAGCCCTGGAGTCAGCCCAGGTTGCCTGGCACTGGCTCAGCCTGCTCCCGGCCCTTCCCATCAAATCACTTCCCTGGGGCTGCGGACAAAATACTCCATACTCAATTACCTTTGATTTTCAGATACACAGTAAAACTGTTTTTATTATAAGTATGCCCCAAACATAACATGGAACACGCTTACACTAAAACTTGCTGTTTATCTGAAATTCAACTTTAACTGGGCATTATGTATTTTTATTTGGAGAATCCACACTACTACTCTCAACACTGCAGGAGGAGAAAGCAGCCAGTGTTCAGGCCAGGTTGGGGTTCCCCTGCTACCCCTGGCTCCAGGACCCACCGTCGGGCATGGAAACAGAGTCTCTGACTTGGAGGAGCCCATTGGGAAGCTCTCAGGGCTCCTCACCTGTCATGCTGCCTATGGGGTAGGGTGAGGGCTGCAGAAGCCTTCATCTCAATGCCCCTCGTGGAGGGTTCCATACGTCTGCCTGGCCCCACAGCATCCTCAGAAGCTTCAGGTTCTGTCTCCTCGGCTCATCCTCATGCCAACCCTGGGGTCAGAGTTGGTCCTGAGCCCACTTCACAGAGCAGGTGGCCCAGGCCACAGAGGAGGGGGTGGTGGTGTGGTTCCTTAACCTCTCAGCAGGGATGGGGTGAGGAGGGGCTTCCTGCCTTGGCAGAGGCCATGGTGCACCCCCCCCCACCTTCCCTCCCCCATGCTCACTGCCAGCAGGGTCTGCAGGGCGCTGTGCAGGGCCTCTGTGTGGCATGCTCCAGGATGGCTGTCTGTCCAGAGGACCCAGGCCAGCCGCTGTTTCCTTGTGCGTACAGCGCAGGCCATGCTCACACCACCAGGACCGCTGCCAGGAGAGGTTGAGGTCAGGAGGTCACTGGCCTCCTGAGGAGAGGAGGTGGGACCGACCGGGTGAGTGCCAGGGACACTACCAGCCTGCCCCTCCACAGCAGTGCAGATGGGCTCCCTGAGCAGGGCAAGGGGTTTGCTGTTGGGGACAGGGGCACCAAGGCCCTCCCAGCCTTTCCCTGCAGGGAAGGCCTTACTGTGCTTGCCATGGACCCCAGCTCACATCCTCTCCTGCAGGAAGACCTCGCTGCCCAGGACACACTCTTGCTGTGCCCTGGGCCCCTCCTTCGCATCTCTGGCCAATGCTGCCATTTCAGGTATGTTGGAACTAACATCTGTCCCCCCACTGCTGTCCAGGTGTGGTCCCACGAAGCAGGGGCCCTCTGCCCCACTGCCTACCATGCTGCCCACCCCATTCCTGGCTCTTAAGACTCCCCTCTGAGCTTTGGGCAAGGATGAAACACAGCACTTCATGTGACATGCTCCAATGAGCTGCATAGGCAGGATTCGCTCACATGGATACTCCCAGCAGAACACAGCCTAGATGAGTTGTCCCCCAGCCCATAGACGGATCAGGGGCTTTATCAGTACTTGAAGGAGCAGTTGAGAGGGTGGGCAGGAGGACGGCATCCTGTCTGTCTGACCACCCGGGTGGTGTTCCCACCTGCATCCCTCTGCAAAGGCTAGTCTCTCTGCTCCTGCTCCCCAGCCTTGACTCTCCTTCCAGGTGCTGCCCAGGCTCCCAGGCCCCCTCCTCCAGAAAGCCTTCCCTGGTGCACCTCCTCCCAGCTGGAGACCACCTGCCCACCAATACCCACAACCCCTCATCCATCCATCAGATCACTGGTCTTTCTCCAAACCTTTACTGAGTCGCTGCTGTGGGCCAGGACTGCTCAGGGTGCAGGGGACACAACCATAAACAGACCTAGCTGCTGCCTCCATGAGGGAAACGGGCAATAAACAAGCAAACATGCCCAGTGCCCCTGGGACAGGCCAAGACCCCTCCATTTGCACGAGTTTCCTACAACTTCACTCACCTTTGAGAGGGCCCCACGTCCAAGTAGATGCAGATAATCAAGATATTCCAGGCCATCCAGGTGGCTGCCCACACTGCCTACTACTGAGACAGGGGAGGACAGGTGTGGGGTGAGCCCAGCTCTTGGGGCGGGAGCTTGATTTTGCACCATGCCCTTGGAGAACAAAGCCTCTGCAGGGTGGGGGGCTCTGCTTCCCGAGTCTGAAGACCAGGATGCTCCATTTGGAGGAGGGCCTCCTCCGGCCCGCCAGGGACAGGTCCCACACTGTGCTGATGGGGTGACAGGGCTCCTGCTCCCCTGGGGGTAGGGGGTGCACCCAGGAGATGGGAATAGCTGGTTGGGGGAGCCAGCATGGAGCACAGTTTCTGAGCTCAGTGTCCTGGCCCAGGGGTGCCTGTGGCCCATCCACATAGACCAATAATCAGCGAGAGCATGTGTGGCCTGAACTCCAGAGCACCCCCAAAATCCACCCCAAAGATCACCACCTAGAGCTGCCTGCAGGGGGAAGGCTGCCCGTTGGCACCCAGTTTTACTGAGACCCAGCCCTGGCCCGCTGTGCCATACTGCTCAGCCTGGTCTCTGCTGCGGCGCTGAGCTGAGTACCTGCCACAAGGACTGTGGTCATGAAGCCTGGGAGCCCGCACCTGGGCCTTCACAGCAGTGTTTGCTGCACATCCTGGCCCATACCAACAATTCTGATCTACACTGAAGGAAAATGCTGCTCTGCTTGCAGCAAAATCTCCTGCACATCCTTTGAGCTTCTTCTGCAACAGGGAGGTGGGGGGAGGTGGGTACGGGAAGGTGGCAGGGCAGGGAAAGCGGTGCTGGAAGAGTCTGGGTTTCAATCCTGCCCTGGTGCCCTGCAGCTCAGTTTCCCAGAAGCTTTCCTGAAGCCACAATTTCCATGTCAGAACTCAGAAGTTCAAGCTTCTGGCAGGTTTGTGCCTGTGGGTCTGTGTGGCTGAAATCCTGGCCTTTCCAGGTTTTCTAGTGGCTTCTAGGACAATATTGTCACTGAAGTCCCCCATGCTGGTCATCCCAGCCCACCTGCCTGCAGAAGGGCTGGAGCAGAGCCAACTCACCACCACAATGTAGCAAGGCCGGCACTGGATGGTGCCGAAGAGCCCCAGGATAACCACGATGATGTGGGCGAAGGTGGCCAAGATGGGTGCCCACTGGTAGCCCAGGAAGTCAAACACCTGCAGCTCCAGGGCAGTAACCTAGGAGCAGGGCGGGTGCATGAGGGGCAGTAAACCCCTGGGGGCCCTGGACCCCCCTCCTGCCTGATCACCACTATCCAGCGCCCACTGTGGTCTCAGCTCTTCAACAAAAATCTCCTGATGAGTCAAATGCACCCACAAGCATCACCACTGGGGTGTTTCTCTTGAGTAAGTCCCCAGACTCAGTTTCCTTACCTGTATAATGAGAACACAGGGGCTGCTCTAAGTCAGGAGGCTGTCAGGCCAAACAGTGAACACGGGGCAGAAAGGTCAAGTTCAAGTGGGACATTGTGCTTCTTGGGCCCCCAGATCAGCACCCTCTCTGTTTGCAGGGTTCTCTCACAGCTTGGGGGTGCTCTCCCCTTCCAGGGTGCTCCCACACCCCAGCACTGTGGGCACCAGCTTTGCAGGCTTGGCCAATGGAGGACCAACACTAAGGAATCAGAGGCTCCTAAGAAACCTGCCCTTTTATATACAGGGTAGATGGACCAGCTCCAAGCCTGGTCATGACTTCAGAAAGCATTCCCTCATTCATTCATCCATTCATTCACTCATCTTGTCTGTAGGCAGAGTTCATCGCCAGGAGAAAGTACGACTGAATCCACTGTACCCCGCAATTTCCCCACATGCCCACTGTGAACCCAGCACTCACTGCCAACAGGAGGGCTACAGAGGCAAGTGCACCATCCCCACCCAGAGCAAGTGGGGCAGGGGCTGCCGGCTGGAGCCCTGGCATGGGGTGGACTCTGAAGGGTGGAGGAGAGAGGGGAGCCCTTCCCAGCAGGCAGCCTCGGGTGTTAGAGGGAGAAACCAGTCCTCTCACAGCCGGGATGGACTGGACCTGGACGGGTTGAGGCAAGAGCAGCAGAGCTGGGACAGAGGCGAGTGAGGAGGACAGGGTGGCGAGGGGCGATCTCCCTCACACATGGCCCCAACACTAATGGATGGAGCCCAGCCAGGTAGGCCTGTGTGGATTGGCTCTGTGGTCACCAGGCCTGCTGGCCACAGAAGCCCCTACTGCAGCCAGGATGCTCGGCCCTCCCCCAACACTCCCACTACTCTTCACTGCTCTCAGCCTGTGTCCTGGAGCCCTCATGGAACCCCAGCCAGCCCCCAGGACACAGCTGCTATGGGTGCATCCTGGGCACTGGCCAGAGTAGTGACAGCTATTTCCAAGGGGTCTCAGAGAGGGGCATTCCAAGTGTGTCCTGCGGGAGGCTGGGTTCTGCCCTAGGAGACAGGTGGAGTGGGGAGCAGGGAGGTGGGAACAGGCCACAAGCAGGGGATGACAACAGGCAGTTTCCAGGGGGAAGGCGTCTCTCAGCAGAGTGGCCGGGCAGAACCCCCATGGATAGGCTCCAGAATGTTCTTCCCCTGCAGGAGGAAGCAGGCAGTAGGGCACAAAGTGGAGAACTTGTCAGCGAACTGGGCCACTTTCAGGGTACATTTCAGGGTCTGATTGAGCAGATGTTAAGCCTTCTCCTCAGTCTGCTGGGTGCTGTCCAGGGAAGCCTGTTCCCTGCAGGGTGGGCACAGCAGCCCCCAGGCCTTTGGGGCACCCAGCTGCAAGAACACCCATGCCCTTAAGACAAAGTCTGAGCCCCTCATATAGGTGGGGCAGCCTGGCCCTGCCATCCAGCCCCACCCTCACTTCATTGCTGCGTCCTGAGTCCCTGCACCTCTCAACTCCTAGAGCCATGGTCCTGTCTCACCGCCCCGTTCTCCCAGCATGTGCACCAGGCTGACCTGGGCAGCAAGAGGGTCTGTCTGTCCATCTGTCTGCAGATACTGCCTGGAGCTAGGCCACCGCTGGGCCCTGAATGAGCCTCATTGGCGCCATTAGGGCTCAGCTGACCCTGGTATGGACCCCAGTACCCAGAGGAGCCCCGCACATAGAAGCTCCTCAGTTACACAGATTAGGGGAAAAGAGAGATGAGTGTCTAAGGGCAGAGGTCCTGCCTCCCTGACCCAGCCTGACTGGGCAGCTGTGGGCGGGTGGACTTGAACCCCAAGCTGACAGCCTCCAAGGAGGATGGCCACATAGACTCTCTGCCACAGATGAGGGCAGGGAGGGGTGGGTGGAAGGACTGCCATGAGGAGGCAAATATCAGAGGTGGTGAAAAAGGAGCAGGGAGATGGGGGGGTGGAAGCAAGAACACCCTACACTGGTGGGAAGCTCCTTGGGGCAGGAAAAAGAAACACTCACCCACATGCACACAAGAGCACACACAAGCACACATATGCACACATGAGCACACATGTGTGTGCACGAGCACGTATGTGCATGCACAAACACACACAAGCACACCTGAGCACACACAAGCATGCACACAGCCCTCAGGGCAGAGCTGGCCAACAGCACCCGTTCCAGACACAGAATGAGCCCCAGTCTGAGCACAGGCCTCCCCTTGGTGTCCAGAAGCCCTGACCAATGGGCAGAACACCTGCCCTGCCTGAGCTCCTCCAGGTACCATGCACGGAGCGGGGAGGCGAAGTGAGGATGCCCCAAATGCCCTCTCCATCCCGCCCCCAACCTAGCCAGCTGTGCAGCCCTGCTGAGGGCTCTCTAAGTCTGAGGGGTGGTCCCCAGGGTCTGCTCACCAAAGAGAGACCCCACAGCTGGCAGGGTGGCCAGCACAGGTGGAGCTGGTGGGGCTGTCATTTTGTTTCCATGCCAAGGTACTGGAAGGCTCTGCATTCCGCAGTGCCCCAGCAGCCCGCTCGCCTGTCCCAAACCCCTCCCTGGGCCTTGGCTCCTACAAAGCCTGGGGCACAGCCTGGGAAAAGGCTCCGGGGTGTTCCTCAGGCTCAGAGCCCACAAAGGTCACGCTATTCTCCAGGGAGAAGGTTCTGAAATGCTCAGGCCTTTGTCCTGAAGTTGGGTAACAAGAAAACTCTCACGCTTGTCAGAAAGAGAAAAGAAAGCCAAGGACTCAGTCCACGGTTTCCCCCTCTGCTCCCCCTTCTGACACACACAGTGACCCGAGCGGTGGACCATGTCAAACCTCTTCCTACTCCGCTGCCCCCTCCACCCAGCAGAGCAGGGACAGAGGCATGGCTGGGACAAAAGGCCTTCTGCAGCTGTCTACTGCTCCTAGCTGTGGCCACTGGCCAAGTGGGGAGGCAGCTCTGTCCTGGCACTAGGACTTGCCTGGCTGAGACTAAAGAGTCTGCAAGAAGCCCCATCCAGGGAAACCCTGTTTCCCTCAAGCCTAGACAGCCTTCCCCCACTTCCCACCCAGCTGCAGCCACATCTCCAGACGCCTGTGGGGTGCCCATCTGTGCACCATCCACCGAAAGATAATGAGTGCCGTGGTTGTTCTAAGGCCTGAGGTGGCTCCCTGCTGCTGGCGGAACAGTCCCTGGGCCTCACACCTTCTGTAGGCCTGAGCTCTCACCTGGCCTTACGTGTCCAGAAAAATCTCTGCAGATGGCCCACCTACTTCCTCGATACCAATAGCCCCAGCCCCGCGATTCCACAGCACTAAGCCTGCCCCAGAGGAAGCTCCAGGAATCCCTTCCTGCCCCCAGGCGGACCTGTGTATCTCAGCCTCCTGCCAGCCCTGCCCTCAGGCAAAGGACCAGACCCCCCATCTCTGCACTGTGATGGGTCTTCCCATCTCTGCACAGTGGGGAGGACTTCCTACTCACAGCCTGTTTGAAGCAAGCCCCTTCTTCCTCCACAGCCCTCCAGCTCCAGAGAAAGCACCCCGCAAGCTGAGCTAGGAGTGCACCCAGAGACCTCGACAAAGCAGCATTTCCCTTTTAAGACCAGAGACCCGGAGGCCCACCTTTATCTCCTCCCCAGCCCAGTGGCCTCCACCTTCCTTTAGGCCCTTCTTCCTGGGCAGCAGGAGCTCTTGGAAGCTCCAAGGACAGAACTAAAGGAGGAGAAACTTGGAAAGAGGACTGCCCAAGTCCTCTGACAAAGCTTGGAATTCAAAGAGCTCGGCTAATCCCAGACACAAAAGACACGGAAGTGCAGGCCTGCAAGGGAGCTCCAACCCTCTTCTCCACTCCCCGAATCTTCAGGTCAGGACAAAGGGCAGGGGCGCCCTCCTCCAGCTTGGGAGTGCCAAGGGCAGGCAGAGCGGGGCTCAAACACCCCCTCCACAGACAGGCCAACATACTGATAGATACTCCCAAACTCACCTGAACCCTGGCCCCCAGGGGCTGTCAGATCTCAGAAGAGGAACTCGGCATCTCACTCATTGCCTAGTGTTGGCTTCACACACACACACACACACACACCCTTGCATATGCTCCTTGTGCGCACACTCGGGGCCACACACATCTTTGGACACCCGTGGACACCGCGCGCAGCGGTGCCCCTTCCCAGCTCAGGACTCGGAGATCTCGGGCTGGGCGCTCCGGCCTGGAGGCTTTTGTTCCGCTCCAGCCACTTTCAACAGCTCCCCAGCACCTGTGCGGCCGCTGAGGACCCCTCTCCGCACCTCGCGGCCGCCCCGCACCGCGCCCCTAGCCCGGCCCCGGAGCGCACACACGGCGCGCCGGGTCGCACGGAGGGGCCTTCGGGGTAGCGCATTGGGCGCTGGCTTCCCACTCCCCGCCCTCGGGCGGCGGGGAACTGAGGCAACAGAAGCGCGTGGGCCCTGCCCAGTCGGGAGCCCGCAGAGAGACTGCTGCGGACCCAGTGGGCAGGGCTGAGAGCCGGGGGCGGCGTCCGGATCCCCTGTGCGCCGGGATTGCCGGGCCCGAGGACCGGTCGCCACTCACTACCTGGAAAGTACAGAGGAAGATGAGAGCGCAGCGGCCAGAGCAGCGGCCCACGATACCGGCCCTAAACCGGTGCACCAGGGACCCCCGGCGCGCCGGACTCCCGACCCTCTGTCCGCCGCCCCCGCCCTGCAGCTCCTCACATTCCCACCTCAGCTCCGCCCACGGGCCCTCCCCCGGCCCCTCCCTCCAATCCCCGACCCCTCCCCGCACTCGTGACCTCCGCAGGCCAGGTCCTACCCCGAAGCCCCCACCTGCTCTCTGTTCAGCTCCGCCGGGCAGCCAGGGTCCCCCAGCCCAGCCGCGTCTCTCCGAATAACAGCTGTGCCAAGTCTCTCTCCCTAACTCGGACTCTGGGGGTTTCTCGCCAGCTAGGGACGGGGCGTGGGATCCCCTTCTTAAAGGGCGATGGCGCGGCTTCTCAGGCGGCCTGGAGTTGGAGGAGCCCTGCGGTGGCTCCAGGACAGACCTGGCACTGCTGCCAACCCACCCCACAGTGTCCAGGATATCCCGCCCCCACCACCCCACACCTCCTGAGCTTGCCCCCAGGCCCTCACGGGACCCAACCAACCAGCCTCCTTCCTAATGGGGCCCCAGGCACACTCAATCGCTGAGGCTTCCTGGACCAGGTCAAGTGCTCAGAAGTCCCCCTCCTGGGGGTGAGGGCCTAGGAGGAAGAGGAGGGGGTGGCCAGCCTATTGGAGTTCACCTTCCCAGGCACCGTGGGGAGCCTGCAGGCCAGGCCAGGATCAGGCTGGAGGGGGAGGGAGACCCTGGGTTGCAGGCAGGTTCCTGTGCTAACTGGAGGGAGGACTAGAGGAGGACCCCCAGGTCACAGGTGTGGAGGTGGGACTGAGCAAGGGGGAAGGCAGATGGTGGGAGGGAGGCAGTTAAGGTGGGGGCCAGAGGTGTGGGCACAGCTGGGTTGGGACTTCTCCCTGGTCATAGGGAGCCTCTGGGTTCTCTATCAGTGTGAGCCATGGTCAAGTGTGCCTCGTGCTGGGAGGGGGCATGAGGCCCTGGTTAGACCCCAGGGAGGAGCAGGACCCAAACAGAGTGGCCGTATGGGTGGGAGAGGGAAGGGCCACACTATGTGAGGGGCAGCTCAGCACGTGGCACTTCAGTCCACCTGCAACCCTTCTTCCCTCCCGCCTTCAGGCTGAGTCCCTGCCTCCCTGGACAGACAAGTTGCCCTTCAGCCTACACTGGTTTCCTCCTTCCTTCCAGCAGCAGTTCCCCGCCCCATCCCTCTTACCCCGCCCCAAGGAGAAGAGGAGACAGACAGAGCCCCACCCAGGCATCCCCAGTGGACAGAGCCCCACCCAGGCATCTCCAGGGTTGTGCCAAGCTGGCTGGGCTCAGGCTGAGCCCCGGGGACACAGAACGGAGCCACGAAATCCCCACCTCAACTTTGGCCACAGGGGGAGCTCACCTGACCCCCAGGGAACATGGTGGGCTGTAAAGCAGGTGTAGACTGCTTGCTCCCCACCCCTCAGACTTCTGTTGAGCCCTTGCAGTCCTGGGAACTGCCTCCCTCTGGGGCTCCAGGGCTGAAGCTTGGGTCTTAGATGCCGCAGGTCAGCACATTCCATCCCTTTGGTCTGTTGTTGGTTCAGAAGTGGACATGTGACCCAAGCGACTGAATCTTGGGCTTTTGACTGGGATGTGAACCATAAAGCTTACAGCATTAGAAGCTGCATATTGGGGGCCTTCAGATGAAAATGGAACAGCAGAGCAAACACACAGAGAGAAACCTGGTTCTTAGTGATGCCGTTGAGCTGCTGGATCAAACTTTATCCAAAAGCCAGATTACCACTGGGCTTTTCACCACATGAGCCAATAGCATCCTTTTGTTGTTTAAGTCATGTGGGGTTGGGTTTTCTGTATCTAACTAGAATTTGGACAGATTCTTGAGTAAGATGGGCATGGGAGGGGCTAAGGCAGGGGGTAGGTGGGTCTTCCTGTCATAGCCCTGGGATCTGAGCCCTCAGGTCTGCAATCTGAGAAGCTGGCCCTGTCTCAACACATTCTTGGCTATGACTCCGTAGCCTGAGTAACCAAGTGTCCTCTGGCACAACTGCAAATTCCTGGGTGTTTTAGGATGAAGACAACTCAGGTTCAGAAGCAGCTGTCCTCTGCAGTGATGCATGGTCTCGAGAATCAGCAGGGCCACATTCCGACTTCCTTCCACCTCCTTTATCCCAGGGCACAGTTCCTCCCTGTGCATCTTTCAGAGCCAGTGGCAGGGGTCAGATAGGCCAGGTCGACCAGACCTTTCTTCACGTGGGGCCAAGTCCATCCATGCAGCAGGCCAGAGGCCAGGAGTGTGACAGCCCCAGTCTGAGCCAGCCCCATGCCTGTCTCTCAGATGAAGGAGGGAGCCACTTCAGGGAGGCACTGGCTGTGAAAAGTGGTCAATGGAGGATAGAAACAGGCAGAGCACAGAAACCAGGCTGGTGTCCACTGCCCAGTGAGCATGCGCCCAGCTCCACCACCATTATGAAAATGGAAATCAAAGCAGCAGTGCCAACACGTATGTTCACAGTGTGGCAAAGATGAGCTGCCGATGACACTCAGCCAGGAGGTGTCGTACTTAAGAAACGGGTGCACCGGCATCAGGGTATTTGGTACAATGGCTCTGTGAACAACCTGGTCGAATCCACCAGAGCTGACCCAGCACTCACACAGTAAGAGTCGACACCACGTGGGCATTGCACGGGCCCATACCCGAGGGGGCCTGTGGTGACTTTGTAGGTGGACTGTGAGCTTGGGCTGGCCCTTGCCTCGCGGAGCCATTTACTCTGAGGTTTTCATTTTGCTGCTCTTGTATTCCCTTCAATTTATTCACATCGAGAACTTCAGGAGCCCTGGGGAGGAAACCACTAAGATGATCATGTTATTCTGACTGGAAGTGGTTCTGAAAGAAAAACAAATTACCTACGTGTTTTAGATGGGGCAGTAAAACACCTTCAGTTTGCAGTTCCATGTTCTGCACCATTCACCAAGTCATACCTAGATTTATCCTCTGTCACTTGGTCATTGTGCCAGCCTTGAGATGGCAGAGAGAGAGGCAGGGGTGCCACAGCTGCTGCAATGTGGCAGGCTTCCCTGTCCTCGGAGGGCCCTCCCTCTGCTCTTGGCTCTGGGGAAGACCGCGGCCCCAGGCTCCCCAGTGGTGGAGTGGGGATTGACTTTTAGCTTTGTGGTTGGAAAACTGAACATCTAGCCTCTGCCTGGTGTTTACTCTTTGTTGTTGTTGTTGCTCAGTTGTGTCCGACTGAGTAGTGTCGTTGTTGCGACCCCATGGACTGCGGCATGCCAGGCTTCCCTGTCCTTCACTATCTCTTAGAGTTTGCTCAAACTCATGTCCATTGAGTCAGTGATGCCATCCAACCATCTCATCCTCTGTTGCCCGCTTCTCCTCCTGCCCTCAATCTTTCCCAGCATCAGGATCTTTTACACTCAGTCGGGTCTTCAAGTCAGGTGGCCAAAGGATTGGAGCTTCAGCATCAGTCCAATGAATATTCAGGGCTGATTCCCTTAGAGTTGACTGGTTTGATCTCCTGGCTGCCCAAGGGACTCTCCAACACCCAATCCGAAAGTATCAATTCTTCTGCTGTGCCTTTTCCAGGACCACTTTCCCTTTTCCTCTCCTACTTTACAACATCCTTCATACCTCCCCCTCCAGAAAGCTCATGTAAGGAATCCAGCACAGGGCTCTTGCTCTCTGAAGCCTGGGGTCTTGTGCTGAAATCTACACTGCCTCACATTGCCCCTGTGTAGACTCTGTGGGTGCCCTGTCCATGTCACCTCAGCCCTCTTGTTTCTCCGCATGCCAGCAGTTTCTCCCTGTGAGACCTGCTGGCTCCATCCTGAGGGCTTCCCCTGCCTGCAGGACATGCTTATGCTAAGCTGGGCACAGGGTGGGCTGGACTGGCCAGGAAGCCAAGGTAAACCTCCAGGGCAACTTTCAACCAGCAGTGGAGGGAATTACAAATGAGATATAATTCAGAGTACCTGCAGACGCTGGAGCCCTCACACTGCTGCTGGGTCATGACATGGTGCCCCCATTTTGGAAGACTGATTCACAATTTCTTATGAAATTCAATACACACCTCCCCCATCACCCAACAACTTTCAGTTCAGTTCAGTGCAGTCACTCAGTCATGTCCGACTCTTTGCGACCCCATGAATTGCAGCACGCCAGGCCTCCCTGTCCATCACAAACTCCCGGAGTCTACTCAAACTCATGCCCATCGAGTCAGTGATGCCATCCAGCCATCTCATCCTCTGTCGTCCCCTTCTCCTCCTGCCCCCAATCCCTCCCAGCATCAGGGTCTTTTCCAATGAGTCAACTCTTCGCATGAGGTGGCCAACAACTTTACGTCTAGGTAATTGTGCAAACGAAATGTTAAGATACATCCACCAAAAGGCTTGTGTGTGAATTTCGGGGCAGCTTTATCCACAATAGTCAAAACGCAGAAATGACTCCATTGTCCAATATGTGATTGGATAAATGAGATATGTTCATTGAATGGAATAGTATTCAGCAATAAAAGGAATGAAGAGCTGAAATATTAAGTGAAAGAAACCATTTAAAAGAGTACTTATTGAATGATTCTGCTTATGTAAAGTTCTAGGACAGGCAAACTAAGAAACAGGGATAAAAATAAGAACAGTAGTTGCCTGTAAAGGAAATGTTCTATGGTGGAGGTTACACTGGGGTGTGCATTTCTCAAAACCTATTGAGTGTAAATCACTGAACGTAAATTTTACCTCAGTAAAAATGTTCATACTGTGCTTAGTCACTCGGTCTTATCAGACTCTGTGAGTCTGTAGCCTGGCAGGCTCCTCTGTCTATTGGGATTCTCCAGGCAAGAATACTGGAGTGGGTTGCCATGCCCTATTCCAGGGGATCTTCCCAACCCAGGGATGGAACCCAGGTCTCTTGCATTGCAGGCAGATTCTTTACCATCTGAGCCACCAGGGAAGCTGAAGAATACTGGAGTGGGTAGCCTGTCCCTTCTCCAGGGGATCTTCCTGACCCAGGTATTGAAACGGGGTCTCCTGCATTGCAGGCAGATTGTTTACCAGCTGAGTTACCAGGCAACTGGTTCGCTCCAAAAGTTACACAGATCAATGGAGTGTGTGGATACACAGAAAAGCACAAAGCAAAAACAAAACCAAACATCACTTGCAGTTACACTCCCCAGAGAGAGATCACCAGTCTGGACAGTTCTCTTCCTACAGTCATAGTTCCCATACTTGGGACCCTACTATTCACACTGCTTTGCAGCCTGCTAGCAACATCTCCAGCTGCTCTCCACATCCACCCCCACCCTTCTCTACCTCAGATTACACCTGTGGGCTTGGCCAGTGGGAGGCAAAATCGGGAGACCAGAGGGCAAGAGACCAGAGAAGCCGATATTCACTTCTGTATCTTTTCCTTGGGCTGGCCATGCCCACAACCAGAGATGACAGCGCCTCTGGGGCCGCGGCGTCGAGGACAACACTGTCCTTCCAGAGTCGGAACCTCTCCCATCCCCTTGGAGCCTGTTGACGTCACAGCTCTTCTGCTCCAGCACTGGGTTCCCGCAGAATTCCTGCGTTGCCCTAAACCTGCTCACATCCTCCTAATCAGCCCCCTTGTTAAGTAAACGCCCATGAATCATCCTAATTTGAGCAGGCCATCTTTATCCCCTCCGAATCCTGACGGGGCAGCGCCGGTGAGCGTGACTGTCGGTCCCCAGGACACCGCGATCCCCGCCCGAGTAACAGCTCTGGCACAGCAGCCCGGAGGAGGACGCGTCCCTATAGCGACGGAGGAGGGTCGCGCTTCCGGCCCAGCTGGCAGGGCGGAAGTCCCGCCCCCGCCGGCCCGCCCCCGGCTTCCCGTGAGACCCTGCGAAGCGCTACGTAGCCGGAAGCGGGTGGCGACTGGGTGGGCGGCTGGCGCGCGTCCTCTGTGCTTTTCGCGGCGCGGCAGACCCTGGCCCGACCCCCGCCGGGACCCCCGCCCTGACCCCAGCCCGACCTGGCGCAAAGGATCTAGCGCCCTGCCCGGTAAGCGCACGACCGAGACCTAGATGTCCTGGTTCCCCCTAGGGCTGGTCCACAGCCCCTCCCGGCGGCCGCCCCCGCCAGACCCCCACCCGCCTTGAGGCAGCCATCCACAGGATTTGGAAGCGCCCACCTCGCCCTCCACCAGTCCTTCCGGGGCTGGTCCACGGCCCCCCTTCACGCCCCCCCCCCCCACGCAGCACCCCTCCTCCGGCCGTCCCCGCCCAGACCCCCACGCACCCTGCAGGGCTCCCCAGATCCCCAACCTTCTTTCCTCTGAGACTGTCACGGGCCCTTGTTCATCTGCACCCCTTCCGTAGGGCGAGCCGGCCCTGCCCGGTCCCCTCCTTCGGACCCAAGACCTGGTCCGGACTCAGGGTCCCGTCAGGCCTCTTTCTGAGTTCTGAAGGGTCTTCCACTCCTCAGAGGGAAGGATCCTCGTCTCGGTGTTGAAGAGGCCGGTCTCATCGGGAGCGGCAGCCACCCCTTGGCGGTGGGTGACCGTGTTGTGGGAGGGAGAGGAAACCGAGAGAGGACTTTGGAATCCTCCCTCAGTTTATGTACGTCTAGTAGAAGAACTGTGTTTCTCATCTGCCCTGTTAAACAGCTTCTTGCCTGCCACCGATGTGAGAGCTAACTGTGCTCATTTGGCGCAGGCTTAAGGGTCCAGCCACCATGGGTTTCTTTGCCAAATGGGGCTGTCATAATGGTCCAGGGGATAACTAGTGTTGAAGTTGGCCTTGGCATCCCTTCCCCACCCAGGAGAAGTGCACAAGTAACAGTGCTTTAGGGTGAGAAACGGTTGTCCTTCCGTGTAGGTGCTTTGAGTGCTTAGGTGGTTTCAGAGAAAGATGAGCATGATTTGTCCCTGTCGCTGGTGACAGCCCCAAGTGGTCTGCTTAAGTCATCCCTTTTAATCTCAAGTGTTGAAGAAGTTCCCACTCGGGGAACTGTGTTCTAGGGTCTGACAAGTGGCTTCTCTCATGAGCTGAGAAAGTGTCTTGGTTTACCGTTTACTGAAACCACGTCCTCTTGCAGAGAGCTGTGTGTTACCATCTTGATTTCAAGTATTAAAGCAGGAGTTCTTGGATTCTTTTTCAAGATAAACTATGGTTTTGACAGAAGGTATTTGTTTCTCATGTATAAAAGTTAGTATTTCACAGAATTAAAGGGTCTTCACATGCAAAAAAGTTGCTCTTAAGTCCATTACACGTCATTCACTTTCCTGTGAATTCACTTCTCACATCATTTACTTTCTTGTCATTCACTTTCATGTGAATTCACTTCTCACATCATTCACTTTCATGTGAGTTCACTTTTACGTGTTTCTCCCCACTGTCATTCTGCCAGTCCTCACTCTGCCTTCTTTTACACAATTACAAATTCAGGGCAGCCTCACCCTAGTTCTGACTTCTGTTTGCTTGTGTCCTATTGGCCAGAGCAGGGGCCCTGGGCAGGCACAGTTCTATGGAAAAAGCTCCCAGGGGCCACCCATTTCTGCCTTCCTGCTGTGGGTACAGCATGAGGACTGGGTCCCCCCTCAATGGGTCCGGCCAGGTGCCAGGGGCCTGGGAAGTTTGTGGGTTCAGGTGTCTGCCTTCGATACCTTCAGGAGCAGCACAGAGACATACAGAGCAGAAAGGTCTCTTGGGCAAACCCTTAGTTTGTTTCCCTGGATTGCAGAAAGCAGATATTTATTTCCTAACTTCACCTAGGTTAAAAGTGGGCCTGTGAGTGTTTGGCATTCTAGATTCAGGAAGCGTGGTTATGGGAACAAGCCGGCTCCCCTTGAGAAGTAACTGAAGGTAACAGGCAGATGCGGACCAAGATACTCCTGGGTTTTCATGCTGTTGCATTGGCAGGGACGCTGGTGGGAACAGGCCCCTCTCAGACAGTGGACGCAGGGTTGGAGGTTGGAAACACCGCTAGCAACCCAGGCATGTGGCTCTGTCTCTGACAGTGGCCTGTGTGTCCTCGACGGGACATGTCCTGCCAGGGAAGCTGGAGGGACAGTGGGCACACTCTGGTCCCAGGACCCCAGCCAGGTTAGGGTTAGTTTACATCCAGCACCATGCTGGGCACCCTTTCCCTCCCTGGCTTGATTCTTACTGTATCAGCTTTCCTAGTCATGAATTAAACAGTCCACCATTGAACTTGAACTTGGCCGAAGCTAGGAGATCTATGAAGAAATGAATGGCTTTTCTCTTCAGCCCAGGCTGTGTGGCTGCTGTTTCCCACAGCGTCTCCATGAGGCATTGTGGCAGATCTGCAGGTCCATAGGCCCCTGCCCATGACCTGCTGTGGCCATGCTCTCTGTCACCTCCGTCCTTCAGGTGGCCCCTGGGAGGCCAGCCTTGTCCCATGTCAGTCAGGACCACCGCTTCTGCCCCAGGCCTGGAGCCTCCCTGCGCTGGCTTGAGGGGAGTGGGGCGTTGCCGGAACTGAAAATGTGGGGCTCCCTGACTTCAGGTGCCATCAGCCTGTGTCCAGTATATTGCCCTGAAGGCAAGAAAAGAGATTTAGCAGCCATTTCTGAGCACATTTTATAAAGCCCAGCCCTTTGCTAGGAGCTTCACTGGTAACTGACGTTCCATAAATTACACAGTCTTGATGCAACATGGTAAGCGGCCTCTAGTAACTGCACGTTGCTCCTCATGATCACTTTATTGGCCTGGCAGCATCCACACTGCTTTGGGCTTTTCCTTTCACTTGGAGAGCAGGTTCCCGCAGTGAGGGGCCCCTGCACTGCCTGCAGTGAGTTGTCCTGTTCCCTAACAGCTTCCGAGCAGCTTCTTGGGGTTCCTTGAGGTTATATCTTGTAGTCTGTTTGCACTGGTGGTTGATTTTCTTGTGAAAATCTTGTTTTTCTCAGCACCATGGCCAGCCCAAGAACCAGGAAAGTTCTTAAGGAAGTTCGGGCGCAAGATGAAAACAATGTAAGCATCTGCGTTTCCTCGACACCCAGCTCAGGTTTCAGGAACCTCTCTGGGTGGTGTGTGGTCTCAGAGTCCTCTCTCCCTGTCACCATTCGCCTCATAACCAGCCTCCCTGTTCTTGCTCTTGGGGCCACCACTGGGTCTTGGGGGTCCCTGGGTCCTGCCTCAGCCCTGGACAAGCCCCTGGACACCCTTCGCAGGTGTGTTTCGAGTGCGGCGCCTTCAACCCACAGTGGGTGAGCGTGACCTATGGCATCTGGATCTGCCTGGAGTGCTCGGGGAAGCACCGTGGGCTTGGGGTTCACCTCAGGTCAGTGCGCGGGGGTGGGGAGGAGCGGGCCCCCATTTAGGTTGGCCCCTTTCACCCCCGGGCTCTGAATCGGGGGGCGGCATCAGTGACCAGGCCAGCCCTCTGCTGTGCAGCTTCGTCCGCTCCGTCACGATGGACAAGTGGAAGGACGTGGAGCTGGAGAAGATGAAGGCGGGCGGGAACGCTCGGTTCAGGGAGTTTCTGGAGTCTCAAGAGGACTATGACCCCTGCTGGTCACTGCAGGAGAAGTACAACAGCAGGGCTGCTGCCCTCTTCAGGGACCGGGTGAGGCAGGCCACCCGCCATGTGGAGGCTGCTCCGGCCGCGGGCACGGAGATCCTCTGTGGTTCTGACCATGGGGGCCACGTGCCATCCACAAGGAGGCAGCATGCATGGCCTTGGCTCTTCCCACCTGGGGGACTTGGGGGGCCTGTGGTTTACTGGGCTGAGGATGGGCTTTCCTCCCAGCCTCCAGGAAAGCGCTGTGTCCAGACACCTCTGTGCGTGTGGCTAAAACTCTCCTGAGAACTGCAGTGCCTGCCGGGGGAGGCCCATCATTTGGGGTGTAAAAAGGGGACCTCAGAGACCAAGAGCTTACCCGTTTGGCATCCACACCCGGCAGAGCCCCCAGCCCGTGGCGTTAAGCTGGAGGGGCTGTGTGGGGGGCAGGGAGTGCACTGCGGTCAGGAGCATTCAGGCCACCTTGATGGGCCCCTGCTCTCTGACCCAGGTTCCCTTGGCAGGTGGCCGCTCTGGCCGAAGGCAAAGAATGGTCTCTGGAGTCATCGCCCGCCCAGAGCTGGACTCCACCTCAGCCCAGGACGCTGCTGTCCTCTGCCCACCGGTAGCTACTTGTCCAGCCTTCTGGCCAGCTCCGTGCTAGGTTCAGCCCAGCCCCTTCCTCTTCCCCCTTCAGTAGTGAGATTCTGGTCAGAAGGGCTCCAGACCGCGGCCCAGTGCTTGCTGTGGCCTTGATCCCCCTGGTTTTCCTGCAGCCCCCCTGAAGGCTCAGGCCAGCATGGATCCACTGTGGCCCCCGTCCCCCCAGAGCAGCACCTCCTCTGCTTCTCATGAGCTTCAGCCGCTGAACCTAAGCTTGAGCTGCCTTCTGCTCAGCTTAGTTTTCAGAGAAGCCAGGTGTGAGCAAGTGGGCGTGACTGCACCTCCCAGAGACTCCTGCGGGCATGTACCCACTCTCTGTTGGCCTGTTACTTTTGACCCACCATTGCAGAGCCTCTGGCCAGCTGCAGAACTCCACTGCCTCTGGGGACAAGGCTTTCGAGGACTGGCTGAATGATGACCTTGGCTCCTATCAAGGGTAGGGTTTCAGGCGGGCTCAGGGAAGGCTGGGGGCAGGGGCCACTGTGAGAGTGGCTGAGGCTGCTACCCATGTGTGCGGTGGGTGCAGGATTAGCAGGCCCTGTGGGGTCTAGCAGCTTCAGGAGGGTGCTTGAGTGAGAGAAAACCAGTGAGAGAAAGGCCGTGATTCTTTCCTGGAACCTGCCTGACCTGTGGACGAGCGTGTCCCCTTCTGGCAGTGACCCGGTATCTGGGTCTGGGTGCCTCTGCACCCTGTGGCTGTCAGGAGCAGGAGGCCTGTTGCCTGTGTCCCCCAGGGCCCAGGAGAACCGTTATGTGGGGTTTGGGAACACGGTGCCACCTCCAAAGAGGGAAGATGACTTCCTCAACAGCGCCATGTCGTCCCTCTATTCGGTGAGGATGCCATCCTAGCCCCCCGGCCCCGATGCCCCAGGGCCTCCTGGAGGCCAGCCATCCTAGAATTGCACTGGCCCCATTCCCCTTTCCTACACTGACTTTGCACCTTAAAGCTGGGCTTACAGGGTTTAATCCCACTTGTGTTTTGTCTTTCATTTGGCTACAACATATAATACACATGCCCCAGGTTTAGCAAGGCATGTTTTCCCCGGAGACCTCGGGCTCTGAGTGGAGCCTGCCTGGCTGCCCCTCCTGGCAGGGCCGCCCTATTGCATGGGTTCTGAGCTGAGTCTGCTCCAGGGGAGAAGGGGCCATCAGCCTGGCCTATTTTTCAGAGGCGCTTCCCAGGGTGTGAAGTTCGTGTCCTTGTGTCCCTTCCATCCTACCCCCAGAAGCTGAGCGTCTTTGTCAGGTCCTTGTGAGGGTGCCTCCACATCTCTCCGGGAAGCACAGACCCAGTGGGGATTTAATCCAATGACTGGCTTCTCTTACGGAGGCTCAGGGGAAATGACCTCGGACTCAGAAAGGAGAACTGGTTTCATGACCCCTGCGGCATGGTGGGAAGGCCTGTCTCCAGGGAGTGGACCTGGGCTGCTTCTGGGGTCCCTGGCTGTGTCTTTCCCACGGAGCATGGGTGCGAAGAATGCCCTCCTCTGTCTGCGTGTGGAGCTGCCACATGGCTTGTGTGTGGCTTCCTTGCAGGGCTGGAGCAGCTTTGCTACCGGAGCCAGCAGGTTCGCTTCAGCGGCCAAGGAGGGCGTAAGTACCCATCCTGCGACACCACAGGCCGGGCAGCCAGGGGTCCTGACTGGGCTCCAGCCACAAGTTCATCTGCCCCACGGGGGTTTCTGTGAGTGGCTCCTCTGCCAGGGACCCTGAGAGCACCCAGGGTGCTGGGGAGAGGAGAGAAGTATGACCAGCTGTGCTCAAGCGAATAGCAGAGCCCGCTGGACGCGGCCCCACCCTGCCCGGGGGCCCGTGTCCAGAGCGCAAAAGTCGGCATCGGGCCTGCTCCCTTGCCCTGGGTGCCCCTACCCTACCCTGATGGTCTAGCTCCTCGGGGAGCAGGTGTGGAGGGCAGCCTTGCGGGGCCTGAGAGCCACTGTGGGGTGAGTGCCAGTCCTCGTGGCTGTCAGGAAACGGGCCTGGGCATCCAGGCCCTGCAGATGCGCAGCTCCGGCACCCAGTGTCAGGCGGCTGACCAGAAGACCCTCTTTGTGCTTCCTTTCAGGCGACAAAGTTCGGGTCCCAAGCAAGTCAGAAGGTACTGGAGGAAGTCTTTGCGTTGGCACTGTGGGGGTCTCTAGGCTGGGTGGCCTCCGCGTGCCCTGTGTCAGGGGAGGAGTGTGTTACACCAGCAGTCAGACGCACACAAGCCTGCACGGAATTGTCTCTCAGGCTCCCACATCTCCGTGTCACTTCAGGCACCTGTGGGTTTGGGATGTGGAGGCCACTGTGCCTTTGGCCTTGTGGGGAAGGAGGCCATGTGCCAGGTCTGGGCAGCCACGGGCGGGAGACCCAGCACTCCCTGGGGATGGGGGTTTTAGCCCAAGGATACAGCATCCCTTGTCTCTGTTAGTGCCCTCCCTTCTCTGGCCATGTTGGGGCCCAGTGTTTGTCTTGTTTTCAAACCTTGGCTCGCAGTCCTGGCGATCCCCCGTGTGGTGTCCGGCCCTGGGCTTGTTTCAGGACTTGGGGTAATGGCTTTGGGGGTCGGCAGAGGAGCCTCTGAACCATGCGGGCCCTTCCCACCCTGAAGCTGAGCTTCCCCAGCCCCACTCAGGGACGTCTCTAAGCCCTCCTTTCACTTGACTTCCACCCCGCCTGCTCGTGTCATCCTGGGAGGGTCAGGTGGGAGGAGCTGGGTCTAGAGAGGGTGCAGTGCCCGTGGGACCCTGTCCTGGTTGTCGCGACCATGGCGCCTACCGCCTTGCTCTCTCTCTTCCCCCACCCCTGTCTCCCCACGCTGTCTGGGTAAAGTTCTGGGGTTCCAAGCAGCAGCCAGAGCTGGTAAGGCCCCGTTTGTGCTCGTGCATGCCCCCCAGCCCCACCCCCCAACATGTATCCGGCACGTGCGTGCACTGCAGCCAGCATGTTGGGGCTTCCATTTGCTCACACTCAGAGCTGCTCCCCAACTCAATGGGCTCCCGTTTGAGCATCTGTGTCACAGGCAGGAGGCATGGGATCCAGAGCTCAGGGCTGCCGTAGGGACACCAATGGGCCGGGGTACCCTGAGGTCTACAGGGAAATTTTCATGATGTGATTTAATTATTTTCAGCTGAATAATCTGAAAGAGTCTGGTCCTAGTGATGAGGGCCCTGCACTGTGGTCGTCTCCCCATTGTCCTGTCTGCCCCCGACCTGAGCCACTGGCCTGGCCTGGCCTCCCCCCACCCCCAGCTCCATCCCTTCTGTCTGAACTCCCTTTGGGGTCCCTGGAGGGCAGATGGGACTGGGGGTACACCTGTCTGTATGAGGGACGACGGGGGCTCTTCAGGAGCCCATAGGCCAGGGACAGCAGTGCCCCGCCTCCATGACAGCCAGGAGCAGCGTGTGCTAGTGGCTAGGCGTTGTCAGCCACCTTCCCTCCACGGGCAGTTTGCCATCCTGAAGTGAACATGCCACCACACACACATGACTTTTCTTCATCGTGTCCTTCTAACAGGCGTCGGAGTTGGGCCACAGTCTGAATGAGAGCGTCCTCAAACCTGCCCAGGAGAAGGTAGCATGGGGAGAGCTCCTGGTGTTCAGCCGTGTTCAGTTCCCAGGGCCCTCATTCGAGGGGCAGTTGCTCCTGGGGGCTCTGTTTGGGTCCTTAGACTCCCTGGTGTCCCTCGTGCCTGTGGGCCCTCATCCTGGGCTCAGCGAGGCCTGGCCCTGCACCCTGCTCCTGTGTGGCTGGGCATGCGTCCTGCTACTTGTGCCCTGGAGGCCCAGACAGGCAAGGGAACATGGGGTGGCCAGGGCAGGACAGTGCCAGCCTGTGTGGGAGGTAGGGGGCGATGCAGAGAACACCAGGGGTGGGGGTCCAGTGAGACTGGCCTGGGCTGCAGGGTGGTCGGCCGGCCCTCCCTTTTGCTTCTGGGGAGGGGACAGCGCAAAGACAAAGTCCCTGGAGCCGGTGCTGGTGGGTGGCAGCCTTCATCAGTGCAGGCAGTGGGCGTCTGCTGGGCTGTGACGATGCTGTTCCCATCTGCCAGGTGAAGGAGGGGAAGATTTTTGATGATGTATCCAGTGGGTTCTCTGAGTTGGCGTCCAAGGTAGGGCAGCCCCGCCTGACATGCGGGCTCGGCTGGAAGCGTCTCCATGTTCCAAGGCACCCAGAACCGCGAGCAGGGAGGGCCAGCGCTTCATGCGCATCTCTTCTTGGTCCAAAGGGCCTGTAGGACCAAGGAGGGTCAGGCAGACGCTCCGGTGCCAACAGCCTGAGGAACATGGAAACCCCTGGACGAGCGCCGGTCCCAGCCACTAACCTGTTGCTATTTTCTTTCATTCTTTTCTTGCTGCGGCCAACCTTCCTGGTGAGTGTGCTGTGGGTGGCCTGCCTCTCCGCCTAGCGCTATGGGTGGGGGTGCATTCGTCCTGCTTCCCAGCACAGAGCCTCTCCGCAGGCTCTCCTGGCCGTGGCCTCTTAGGCCCACACGGCAGGCATCCCGCTGTCCCCGTTCGATCCTGTCCAGTAAACTGGCCTGAGTTTGGCGGTGTCACTGCATTTCTAATCTTCACCCTGGTCTCTGGACACTGCATACTCCCAGCAGAGCCTGGGTGAACTGCCTTCCGCTCTCTTCCAGGTCCAGGGAGTTGGCAGCCGGGGCTGGCGGGACGTCACTACGTTTTTTTCTGGGAGAGCAGAGGATTCATCAGACAGGTATGCTGTGTCCATTCCTGAAGTGGGCTTCCTTCTGAGATCTCCCCCAGATCTCAGAGGCTGGGCGTCTCCCTCAGGGCCTTGGGTGATAGTCAGAAGCCCCTGGAGCCCTGGAGGTGCAGAGAGGCATGTTGGTGCCTCAACCTCTTGCTCTGAAGCCCTGCCTGTACCTCGGAAGCTACTGCTGCCCATGTGGTGGGGGTGGTCTCAGCCTTGCCCTTGTGGGACAGGCTGAGGGAGAGGAAGGGCTGCTGGGCTTTGACCCACCTCCTCAAGGTCTCCAGCACTCAGGGCTCTGCCCAGGCCTTCCTGCTGGGAGCCAGGTGGGCCAGCTTTCTCCTCCTCTGACTCGGATGGGACCCTGGGGCTCTGATGGACGAGCTTATGACCGACCCAGAGCGGCAGCCGCTCTGCCAAGGCAGGTGCTGTCAGTCTGCCTGCTCGTGGACCAGCCGCTTCCTCCCGGCACTGTTGGGCGTGTTCAGTGGTGAGGTTGCGGTTGGGCAGGGAATTCTCATCCTGAGCTGGTTCCACGGTGCAAAGAAGCGTCAAGTCTCTGGGTTTTCTTCCCCTTATTTGTTGCAGGAAAGTAGTATTTTACATTTTCCTCTGAAACATCCTCCACGTGGGTGGGACTGATGGAGGGTGGGCTCTGGTGGCAAGCGGCCTGAGTCCTTCCAGCAGGTTCCACGGCCTCAACTCCGTGGTGGAGCCACCCCGAGGCTGGGCGTCCTCTGCCCTCGAGGAGGGCAGAGGCTCCAGGACCCTGAGGGGCGTGGACCGGGACTCTAGGTTGAAGCTCTGACTTAGCTAGGGAGAGGCTGAGGGGAGGCCAGGTGGCTTGGGGCCCCCATGGTGACCTTCTGGTTCTGGGAGCTCAGAGAGCCCTGTCTGTCCCAGACCCCCGGAGGGCCCGAGCTACCAGAACAGCGGTGGAGACAACTCGCAGAACACCCTCGACCAGAGCTTCTGGGAGTCCTTCGGGAGCACTGACCCTGCCAGGGCCCACCGGTCCCCAAGCAGCGACAGCTGGACATGCGCGGATGCCTCAGCCGACAAGAGGAGCTCGGACAGCTGGGATGTTTGGGGCTCGGGCTCTGCGTCTGCGTCCAACAATAGGATCAGCGACAACAGCGATGGTGGGGAGGCCTGGGGGGGTGGTGGGGAGGGCCGGGCCAAGGTCGCCAAGAAGGCCACGCCGCCACCTGCGGTGGACGATGGCTGGGACAACCAGGACTGGTAGGGCCCTGAGGCCAGGTGCAGCGGCTGCTCCGCCTCCTCCCTCTTTCCATTCCACCCAAGATATGCCGGTCGTGCAAGAAGACAGCCTCAGCCGAGACCCGAGAGCCACGTGCTTGTGGGGGTGGGGGCACGTCTGCGTCCCTGTGCTCGCTTTCCAGGGGACCCGAGCCGGGTGCTGTCGCAGGCAGGGCTCCCTGCTGCTGTGGGGCCAGCACACCCAGCCCCTCCCCAGTGAGCTCGGTAATAAATACTCTCCCAGTGTTGCACGCGGCCACACGTGCTCGAGGCCTGATTCTCCTTGAAGGGACTTTAACTTTCTGTTTGCTCTCTTTTTTCTTTGCAAGAAATTGCCTGAGGCTTGAGCGCTGCCTCCACCTCCCCTTCCCAGTCCTGTCTGCACTAATGCTGACCTGTGGCAGCCCTGCCAGAGCGGCAGCTCTCCCGGCCTCAGTCCAAACCACTGGGCTCCCCTGGGAGCGCTGGGCCCAGGTGGTTGTCAGCCCCGTGCTCCTGGCTGGCTTGGCGGCAAGGGCCTGAGCATCCAGCTCCCCTGTCCCCGCGGGGCTTTGCTGTCACAACAAAGCACCTGGAGACACAGGGTGGTCTGGGCATCGCCCTCAACAGCGAAGGGGAGAAAGGTCCCCAGTGGGTGTCTGCCTGGGAGAGCAGCTTTCTAAGGACAGACTGGCACTGCCCCCTCCTGCCCTGGTTAGACATGGGGCAGCCAGCAGGTGGCCAGATGGGCCTTCGTTTTCCTGAAACCTCCTGACCCTGGGCACCTGGGGCCACTGGAGGTTCTGGACCAGAGCTGTGCCTTCTGGGTGGTTCTGTGTCCTCCTGTCCTGGGGCAGCACTTTGGGGCAGGTGTGGTCCCTGGTGGGATGGTCTTAGAGCCTGTTCTCAGCTGAGTCCCAGTTGTGATGACCAGGTGGGCCTCTGCCTCTCTGGACAGCACACCTGTCAGCCGTGCAGCCACCTGCGGCCCCTGGCTGCTGTGTGCTGTCCCACCCAGGCTCTGGCTCCAGGAGGCCAGGCCAACCACCAGCTGAAGCCTGGCTAGCCCTGCCACCTGTCTGCCCCAGGCTTCCTTGCCAAGGCTCCAGGGTTGACTAGGAGACACCTCAAGGCCAGTCTTTGCCCAGCTTAGCTTCCTTTTTGGGACCTTTCCCCAATGACCTGTTCATCTTCTGGGCCTCTGCTTTATACACGAACCACTCTGCTGCCACCATGTCCAGTCATCACTCCCAGATGATGGCCCTGCCCCGCAGGCCCAGGCCTGCAAGCCAGATGATGGTGGCTCTCCTGGGTCCCCATGCCCTGAGCCGGGCTTGACAGGAAAACAGAGCAGGGCTTCCTGGTGACTGTCTGGGCGTGGAGGCCCTGCCCCCCTGCACCTCCTCCGCAAGGGGCTGGGGAAGCTCTGCTCAGCCCTGAAGGCCCCTTCCTGAACATCAGGACTGGAGTTCTTGGGGCCACCTCCCCGGAGTGAGGGCCACAACGGCTCTGCAGCTTCCGGAATGTTGACAGGACTCACCCATCAGGGGCCAGCCTGGCCCCATCCTTCCCTTTCTGCTGCTGCTGCTGCTAAGTTACTTCGTTTGTGTCCGACTCTGTGTGACCCCATAGATGGCAGCCCACCAGGCTCCGCCGCCCCTGAGGTTCTACAGGCAATAACACTGGAGTGGGTTGCCATTTCCTTCTTCAATCTTCCCTTTCTGAGGGTGACTCAAACCCTGGCTGAGCTTTGACCCCGCCAGGTGGGCTGTGAGGCTCGGGTGCATGGAGCACCTGCTGGATGCAGGGACTCCTGGGTGTATGAACAGGTCGGGGGCTGGATGGGGTCCGGCCGGGAGTGCTGAGGACCCGACTGGCTCTAGAGCACCTTGGTGTGCTGTGTGGTCGTGTACACACGTGTCCCGAGCATCTGTGAGCCATGGATGTGCAAGGTCATGTGTGTCAGTGCTATCTGAGGCCGCTGGGCCAGGCGCCCTCTGCTGGCCTCCACTTGGGTCTGCAGGGCCCACCTGCACCCCCAGTGCCCAGTGCAGGGCATCCACCAGCTCTGCAGTGGTGGCTGTCCTGCCACCCCATCCAGCCACTCTGCAGTCGTGGCTGTCCATGGTGGTGTCCAGCCATGAGTCCGAAGCCATAGGTGGCTCTCAGGCCACAGCAGGTCTCAGGACTGCCTTCGCCTCAGGTCCTCAGACCCCTCCTTGGCTGCAGGAGCACCAACCACGGGGCAGGGCGGAGGCCAGAGGGGTCTCAAGCTACCTGGAGCAAGACTGGAGCGCTGGCTAGACCTAGCAGCACCTTCCCTGTGGCTGTGGGTCCAGGGAGGAGGACAGGAGCCTCCACAGGAGTTGGAAGGGCCTCACTCTCCAGCAGCATCCAGCCCCCGATATTTGCCCACCAGCCCCTCCCAGTCTCCAGTGAGTATCACAGCCCTGACTCTGGATGGTGGCCTCTGCCGGCCAGCAGCCCGAGGGCCCTGTGTTGTGCCTGCCTCCCCCAGAGCACCTCTGCCTCCAGAAGCTGAACCCAGAGGGGCCCTGGCAGCCTCGGAGCACTTGGGAGAGGGAGCTGGTCCAGACTGGAGTCGGGCGGTTCTGGGGGGTGTGTCCTGGGGTCCAGCAGGGGAGTGCTTGGGGCCTAGACTGGGTGCCTTTCCCCGCCCCCACCACAAGCCTTGGTTGGGTCAGGCCCTGAGGCTGTTGGGTGGGCTGAGAGGTCTTGGGAGGGTCTGTGCTTGGCTGGCCCTCACAGACTGGGGAGGGTTGTGGAGAAGGGGCAGGTGCCGAGGAGGCTGGGCAGGGCAGAGTGGGGGTGGCCTGGGCACTGGAGAGTCCCACAAGTGGCTCGGGTTTGGGGTCACAAGTCCTGGGAGGCGATGCTGGATGAGAGAGGAGGCTGTGGCTGCTGGTGTGACCCTGGGGTCAAGTTGCTCCAGGCTGCTACTCACCCAGGCCGCCAGAAACCCCCTGCCCATTACTCATAGCTTGGCCCCCCAGGGCCACATGTGATCTTGGTCCCTGAGGGGCCTCCCCTGTGGGCTTCTCTGGGACAGACCCTGTGAAGCAAAGGGTACAGGTGTTTGTCCCTTGGTGCTTTCGGCCCCACCCTGCAGGGCGATGGGTCCTTCATGCTGCGGCCTGTGTCCCCCGGCTCTTAGAGAGATGTTCTGGGCAGCAGATGGAAGAGCTGGTTGGGGGGTGGGGAAGGGGCGGAGGCTCCGGGTGGGTGGGGATAGGCCAGAGCAGTGACGTCGAAGAAAGGGGCCTCATAAGTCACAGCCTTCCTGTGACTGCAGTGGGACGGGAGCACACAGGACCAGGGGATGCTGCCTGGGGACAGAAGCAGGTTGGTGACTCGCCTGGAGGCTGGGTGGGCAGGGGCTGCTCCCATTAGGGGCTGCTCCAGTTGTGTGATTTGAAAATGAGCTTGACCTTCTAGAGAGGTTTCAGGGTGGGGGGAGCTGAGTTCCTGGGGGGGCAGCAGGACTGGATGCATGGGGTTGGGTGGGTGTGGGGCCTGGCCCCCTAGGGTCACAGGTGGAGGAGGGCAGACACCATCGAGGGATGCTCATCACAGCCTTGACCTCTCTGCCCCTGGAAGGGTCCCACGGGAGTTCTGGGGCGGGGAGCCTGGTTTCAGAGTGTGGAGGAGGGTCCAGAAAGGTCACCAGGTAAACTGTGGCTTGTGCTCTAGCCCCTCCACAGCCCAAGGACACTGTGAACCCCACCGCCAGGGGTGTGGCTGGGCTGGGGGTCCCAGGAGCCTGAGATCCTGCCCTGCGTCCACCTCTTTTCTGTCAGTGGAGGCCTGGAGGGAGCCCCCCAGTACCCAATCCCCCTTCAGGGCTTCCCCCTGCCTCACTGAGAGGCCGGCTCTGGGGTCGAGAGGCTGGTGTCCTGGGGGGCAGGTTCTCGGCCAGGGCACCTCCTCCTCAACTGGCAAGCAGGCAGTACAGCTACGGTCCTGCTCCAACTGCGGTCTCAGCCTGACGCTGCTCAGGGCGGCAGGCAGGACCGCCTACCTGCCCCCACTTCCTCCCCAGACCTCTCGGCCCTGATGCTGGCCACCCCACACTGGTCTAATGACAAGTAAGTGGGCAGAGCAGAAACCAGGCCCCATGTGGGGCTGTCGAGAACATCACAAGGATGGGATGCAGAAGCTGATGGTGGGCAGGTGAAGGGCAGCTGACCTGTGGACCCAGGAAGCCCCCCAGGCCTGTTGGACCCTGGCCCCTGTAGACAGAAGGGCGGGTGTCCGGAGGTGTCTGGGTGGGGCTCAGCCCCTGGCCCACAAGGGCAAAGATGAACAAACTCTGGCTTAGAGATCAGGAAGGGATGGATGGATGAACGGACGGTCAGACAGGTGGCTAAGTGGCCTCTTCTCCTCCCGCAGGCTGCGCACCATGAGCGTCCATGTACGTCCTCACCTTGGAGTCGGCATCTGTCTGTATCTGAGTGTCACCCTGGGGCTCAGCCAGGGACAAGGTGAGGACACGGGTGAGGGTTCCTGGGACTGTGGCTCCCACCTGACCCCCCCAGGCCATACCTGCTCAGGGTACAGGCCCCCCTGCGGGACCAGTCTCCCTCTGGCCCTGAGCAGCTGCTGCTCCCAGGGGCCCAGGTGCTCAGGGGACAGAGACAGGAAGATGGGACAACTCTGCCCCCAGCATCACCCTCAGCTGTGGCTTGACCTTTGGCATTGCGGTTTTTCCTTTTAGTTGGGCTTTTTTTGGTATTATCCATTTGTTTTTTCAACAGTTATTAACACACTGCGCATTTGATTCACTCTTGCATTGGTGATTTTTTTTTTTTCCATCATTCTCTGGACATGTTTTTCATTGTGAAATTTTCAAATAACAGAATCTAGGGTGAAAAGTGATATTCCCCCCCACCCCCAAGGAGAACCCAAGATGCTGCCTCCAGTAGGTCCCTGGTCCTTTCAGCTCATTTATGGCCACGGGCAGCACCTTGGTCGGCTGTCCCCCATCCAGCGAGGGGATGCTCAGCTCCCTATGGGGCGTGTCCCTTTCAGGGTGATGCTCAAACCTGTCGGGGAAGGCTGCGGAGACCAACCCTGGGAGGTGGTGTCTGAGTCATGCAGCGAGCCTCCTCCACATGCCCGCAGCCACATCCCTTGCATGTGTCCAGCTCCCCAGGGTGCCGAGAGGGTAGGAGACCGCTGAGCTACTCCTCACAGGGGCACAGCAGGAGCCTGTCACACAGCCACCCAGCCTGGAGTCCTGGCTTCTCTAACCACCTTCTTACCAGCGGCACATCCTCCTGGCTATGATTCTGCTCACAGATGGTTGGGCCCTCCATCCCTGGGGCTCTGACAAGATCTCCCTAAGGGGACCAAGTCAGTAAGGAACCCCAGACACTCATACGCAGACAGCAGGGGCCTCGTGCAGTCCACCCCTGCAGGCTCTGGGTGGACTGCGGCGAGGCGGGGGTGGCTGGAAGATGGGGGTGGGACCCATACATCCAGGCTGCCCTTCTCCGAGAATGGCCCTGTGGGGGCTGCCCCTGGCTGGGTACTGTCTCCCCAGCGTCTGCCAAGGCCCCGACCTACACACCCAGAAGGCAGCTCGGGATGCCCCCCCTACAACACGTCAGGGGTGCAGGGAGACAGAGGCTCTTCATGAGCCGGGCCCCCCACTCACAAGCGTCTTTTCAAGGCCCTCACTGCTGAGACATTCCTGCCTTTCAGCTCATGCTCCAGGGAGCAGGGGGCCCATCCGGAGGCCCGGCTCAGCTGCTCCCCGCTCTGAAGCGGCCATTGTGTCTGCCACGGGCTCCCCCTAGCCCTGCCCTTCCCCTATGCCCCCGCTGTGAGGGGGGCAGCCAGAAGAAGCCCATCTCTGTCCCCACTTTCCAAAAATAGTCACCCACACCAAGGAGCTGCCGGAAGCTTGGAAGTCAGGCTATGCCGGAGGGCTCAGGCCTCCATGGCCCCTTCCTCCTCCCAGGACGGCCAGGGCACCCGCCCCAGGGAGCGCCCGCCCCAGGGAGCCCCCGCCCCCAGGCACCCCCACCTCCTGGGCTGTGCGACCGTGGCAGCAGGGGGTCTGCAGCTATGTCTCCACTGCACTTCGAGGACTCAGGCGGGGAATCGGGAGGGGTGGCCGCTGCTGGCTCAGAGCCTGTGTCTCCACTGGGTGGGTGGGCAGTTAGGGCCACTCTGGGATGCTGTCTTGAGCCTAAATCCACGGTGTGAGGCACCCCTAATAGAGCCAGGGGAGCCTCTCTGGACAGAAGTCTCCCCCACCCAGATCTGCCTGGCAGCCTTGGACTGCAAGGGGGACCAGTCCTCCTCCAGCTCTGGCGGGAGGGAGGTGGGCTCCTCTTCTCAAAGATCCCCGAAGTGGAACTGGAGTCCCCTCTGAGCCCTGGTGGGGCCACAGCCTCCTCAGAACCTCAGGATGGGGCCCCACAGCTGGTTGGGGAGGTCACCGAGGAGGATCAGTCCTGACCACCTGTCCTGCTTCCCCAGCGAGTGGCCGCCTGAGGCTGGCGGTGCTGCCTGAGGACCGGCTGCAGATGAAGTGGAGAGAGTCAGAGGGGAGCAGCCTCGGCTACCTGGTGCAGGTGAAGCCCAGGGCAGGTAGGGGCCCGCCCTCGCCTCTGTGCGGACCGACGGCGAACACAGCACGGCGGTCACTGTGCTGGCTCCCCTCGGCTCTGCCCTCCCTCCTCGCTGTCTCCCCGCTAGCACAGGGAGGTTGTGGTGGGAGAACAGGGCCCTTAATGTCCACTGCGTGTCCCCACACCTGGCACGTGCAGAAGGCGGTCAATGACTTTGCAGAAACAAGGACCCTCCCCCAGCTTAGAGCTCTCAGGACCCTGACAGTACCGAGCCCGAGTGGCAGACTCGCTCCATTTTAAGAGTTGAGATTGTTTGATGTTGGGCTTCAGCTGTTTCAAGAGCTGACCTGTCCTCAGAAACCCTTGCTCCTGGGTAGAGCTTTTCAGGATCTCAACCCCAAAGAATAAGCGGGGATGTACCAAGGATGCACTCCTCAGAGGGCCTGCCTGTCCATCCCTCCCTGGCAGGCAGCAGGAACCCAACAGACCTGGGCTTAAATCCTGATTCCAAGCAACTGCGTGACTCAATTTCCCATCTACAAAATGGGTGGAGGCTTGTGAAAATTATTCAGCTTGAGTCACGTGAAGCACCTGGGCCCTCACCCTCCTGGCCTGTCCCACCTCCCCATGCAGGGCTGGGCCCAGGCTGGGGGCTGTCCACCTTGCAGGATGTTGGACAATGGGCAGGCTTGTGGGTCCTTCCTCTCTTAGTCCCCTTTCTAGCACCTAAGGTCCAAGAATTGCCAGGTGCTTCCTGACCTCTGATCAGTCGCTCCTATTGCCTCCACGGCCGCCTCCCCTGAGAGCACGGCAGCATACCCTTGGAATTGTTTCTTTGTTTTTAGCATAGACTCACAGTTACACTGGGACGTGCTTACAGGCTCATTGCCATGTGCTGTCCAGCCCCTGTGCACAGGCGGCAGGCCCCTCCCCACGTGCAGCCCTGTCTACACAGACACCTCCATGGTGTCCCCAGCACTGCTCTGATGGCACCTGGAGAACTTATGGATCCTCCGGTGGACCCTGAGATGAGTCCCTCTGGGGAGGAGCACAGGCCACTCCCATCAGGTCCTAGAGAGAGACACACAGACCTCTCCCCCTACTCCCTTCCCTGGCCCAAAGGGAGGAACTAGGGGAGGGGAAGAGGGGGTGCCAGGTGGATTTCACCACTCCCAACACACATGCACACACATGCACACCTGCTGGCATAAGTGCACACACTCATGCAGACACCACCCACCTCGGCCGCCTTGCTCCTTCTCCCCACCCCTGCCCCAGGGGACCCAGAGCAGGAGGTGATGCTGACCACCAAGACCCCCAAGGCCACTGTGGGGGGCCTGAGCCCCTCCAAGGGGTACACCTTGCAGATCTTCGAGCTCACTGGCTCAGGGAACGTCCTGCTGGCTCGCAGGGAGTTTGTGAGTAAGTGCCCTGGGGGTGCATGTGTGCAGAAGAGGCTGGGAGCCCGTGGAGTCTGGATGGGCCTTTGTGGGAAGGGTTGTGTGGGCAGCCCTCAGGCCTCTATCCCCCCGCCGGGCGGTGGAGTCCTGATATCCCGTCGCATCTCTCTGTAGTCGAGGATCTGAAGAGTAACTCCGTGAGCAGGAGTGGCCAGAGGCCACTGGGGGCAACCCTGGAGCCCACCCCCTCCCATGTGGGGAGCCCAGACCTTGAGCCCCCAAGGGTCCTGGCCCCAAGTCAAGACCCGCCCACACTTGGTGGGTCCAAGTCGGGTGACGGTAAGTGCCTGGGAACAGGGGGCAGTCTTCAGTGCCTCACAGTTTCCACATGGCCAGGAGGTCCTCCCTCTGTCTGCCCTCACACTCCTGTACTTAAGCTTGGCTGCCCACTCCTGACTTCACTAACTGACTGGGGCAGGTCATCTGCTGGGAATGTCCTTGGGCCCCAGTGCCTGGTCCCACTACCTTGACCTTCCTCAGGTGCCCCCCAACCTGAATATGGCTGGTGAGGGGTAACACAGCTGTGACCCCCCCCCCCAGGAGTACCTGGCGAGGAGCAGCACCCACCCAGGGGCCCCACAGGGGAGGGCCCTGCTCAGCCCACTCCAGATCTGGAGGGGCAGAACCACGCCAGGACCTCGGCTGGAGGGAGAGGGGAGCCAGGTGAGATGGCTGGGGTGCCAGCATCTGCGGGCTTGAGGGCAGGACCACAGCACAGCGTTTCCCATGAGGCCCTGCAGGCAGAGATGTGCCTCCCCCACCAGACCTGGGATGTTTCTGATTTTGTCTCCCGCATCAGACTTGGAGTTGAAGAAGACACCTCCTTCCTTAGACTTCATGTGGGGTCCTGGGGTCCAGGCCTCCCACTGTCTCCCAGTGGACTTGGGGTCTTACAGGGTGATCTGCCCCACAGTGCAGGGCCTTGAGGCCAGAGGGTGCCTCCCGCATTCGGTGAGGTTCTCACCACACCAACCCCACCAGGAGCCTCCAAGAAGGGGTCTGGCCCTGACTCTGGGTCTTGGCCTGGGGACACAGTGCACAGCTCTGGGAGCCCCAGGTCAAGGGGCGTGGCTTTGTCTCTAAAGAGCTCCTGGTCCTTAGGACAACCCTCACACACAACCCTCACACACACCGTGAGGCCTCAGCCTAGAGCTGGCAGAATGGATGGCTACCTGGCGCTGTCCATGGTGCTGACTCACCCCAGTCGACTCCCCTTTGGACAGCCTCTGCCAGCTGATCCTGGGAGCTGGTGGGCAAGGAAGGTGCAACCCCTCCTTGGAAGATCACACAGTGACCAGCACTGGGCAGGTCAATAGAGGGTGGAGGTTCCAGAGCAACTAGATGTCCTATGAACCCCCTTTGGGGGCACTCAGAGAGGCTGGGACAGTGGGCTGAGCTTCACGTGCGGTTTTCTAAGTCTGGTGAGACCCTGGTACTTGTCCCCCAACACTTTGCTGCCCACCTCATTTGAAGTCAGAGCCCTGCAGCTCCTCCCCCTCTACCAACCCCAGGGAAGGAGATCCTGGGCACTGGAGCCCAGCCACAGGCAGTTCAGGGTCCTGTAGCAGTGATGACCTTGCCCAACACCCCACCTCCCTCCCCTCCCACCGCAGGCAGACCCCAGTTCCGCTGCACTCCCCCCACACCTGCAGACATGATCTTCCTGGTGGATGGGTCCTGGAGTATAGGCCACAGTCACTTCCAGCAGGTCAAAGACTTCCTGGCCAGCGTCATCGAGCCCTTTGAAATCGGGCCAGGCAAAGTCCAAGTAGGTGGGTCCCAGCCCTGCCCTGTGCCCCGCTGGGGTGGTTCTCACAATTCTACTCCTTACCCCCAGTTTGGAGAAGGAAGTGCGAAGTGAGGGAGGAATCAAGGCTAAGTTCTCACCCAACCAGGCAAAACTGAGGTCCCCACCTGCACTGGGAAGACAGCTAGCTCCCAGGGGGAACTTGTGTGGAAAGTGGGGCTTTGCAAACATGCCTTCCTGGTGACCCTGGCAAGGCTGTGTGTGTCCTGCCCACCTGCTGTGTGCCCAGCCCCCCCAACTCCCAGCCTGATTCAGTATAGTGGAGACCCCTCCCCTCCCAGTATAACTCAGTAGAGTGGGAACCCTCCCCTTCCAGGCCTGACTCAGTACAGTGGAGCTCCCCAGACCGAGTGGGACCTGAATGCCTTTAGCACCAAGGAGGAGGTGTTGAGTGCTGTGCACAACCTCCGCTACAGAGGAGGAAACACGTTCACAGGTCTGCCCGGCCCCAGTCCCAGCCTCAGCCCCACCCTCAAGGTCCATTTAGGTCTTGTCCCATGGTCAGTCTCCCTTGAACCCTCAGATAAGGAGAGGCGTGCATGAACCACGCCCGAGTCCTGTGTATTCATGCCTCTGCAGAGGGCCAGTCTGCCTCGTTCATCCATGGTGAACATGGCAAGTCAGGCAGTCCTGCTGAAACCACATGGCTCCTCTGGTCAGTAGAGGCTCCTGGGAGGGACCACCAATGGCTCAGGAGAGCCCTCCTGTCAGCAGTCCTCCTCAGGGGGTCTCCCCCAGGCAGACCATGCCCCCGTAGCACAATTCCCTCCCTGATCCCCATTCACCCTGTGCATCCTGCAGCAGCAGGGTGTGGGGTGCTGGCCCCTGGGTCTCAGGTGCCTGTGAGGGAAGGAGGGGGGCGTCCCTGCCCTCTGGGCACCCACAGCTTGAAGGGGCCAGGACTGCCCTGGCGGGCAGAGCCGGTGGCCAGTGGCTGGTGCAGCCATCGCGGGTGGGCAGGGAGAGTGCATGGGGGCACCAGCACTCTGCGCTCACTGTGCCCAAGGCCTGGCCCTGACCCACGTGCTGGAGCAGAACCTGAAGCCCAGAGCAGGTCTCCGTCCAGAGGCAGCCAAGCTGGTGATTCTGGTGACGGACGGCAAGTCCCAGGACGATGCCCACGCTGCTGGCCATGTGCTCAAGGGTCTGGGTGTTGACATCTTTGCTGTGGGTGAGCAGCTCCTCCCCCCAAGGCTCTCGATGGGCATTCTCACAGCACGCATAAGGGTGGCTCCCGGCTCCCCAGGCTGCAGGTCTTGTGGCCTCTGAGCCTCAGCCCCTCTCCCGCCCCCCGCCCCATCTGTGAATGGGAGGAAGAGTCCCTGCTCTGAAGACCTGAGTCCCACCCGGACAATCGGAGGTGGCCACACGAGTTGGCGTGGGCAGCCTGGCCACTCCCTGGTGAAGTGGTCAGTTGGCAGTGTCACCTATGGACGTGTCTGTGGCCCCTCCCTGCTCCCCACATCATATGTCCTGGGGACCTCGCTCTGCTCCCATAGCCAGCCAGTCATTAACTCCATCCCTTGGAAGAGACCTCCAGACCTGGGGGCAGGGTTCCTGGAAGCAGAGACCCTGCTCTGTGCCTGACCCCAGCCCCTGGGTGAGCAGGACCCCGAGGAAAGCACACTGACCTCTGTCCTGGCTGCAAGCTCCACAGAGACCTGGGAAGGCATGCCACAGGCACCTTCACACCAACCCATCTCTCATGGGCACCTGGCCAGGTGACCCTGTTCTGGGGTCTATGGGGTCTGGGGTCCTTGGGAAGGGCCCTCTGCCCACTGGGTGACCAGCAGGGGCCCAGTGGTCCTGACTATACAACAAACAAGGGTGCTAGGTGAGCCAACCCTTTCCCCCGGCAGGCGTGAAGAATGCCGATGAAACCGAGCTGAGGCTCCTGGCCTCCCAGCCGCTGGACATCACTGTCCACAACGTGCAGGACTTCCCCCAGCTCAGCACGCTCTCCGGCCTGCTCAGCCGGCTCATCTGCCAGAAGGTCCAGGGCAGGAGCCCGCGTGGGGGCCCAGGTGAGCGAAGGGGCTGGCACAGGGGCAGGGTCGCCACACCAGGTGCAGCCCCACCAGGTCCCCTCCCACCGGGCTCTCAGAGCTCCCAGGACAACTGGGGAGCCCCTGTCCTTCCTGGAAGTGGCCGCCAGGGGGCGCAGGCAGAGCCACTGACACCAGCCGCCCCCTGGGCCTGGACTCCTCTTCCTCCCACAGCTACACCGTCCCTGGACCCCCCTCCCGCTCCCACCAGGCTGGTCCTGACCCAGGTGACCTCCTCCAGCGTCCTCTTGTCCTGGAGCCCAGCCCCACAGCCGCCCCTCAAGTACCTGATTGTGTGGAGGCCTTCCAAGGGCGGCACCCCCAGGGAGGTGAGCACCGCCCTCTCCCCTGCCGCCCCCACCACAGGCAGGGCTGGAGTAACACCCATGGGTGACAAAATCAAGGTGAAGGAGGAGCAGGTGCAGGGGGTTTATGGGACCATGGCCCCATGCGCCTGTGGATGGCAGGGTTGTGCTCACGCCTGTGTGACGGGCTGATGGCCCAGACCTGCCCTGGGGACACAGCTGTGCCGGCAGTGAAGGCTGACCCAGCACCCCTGCCTGCTCCCCTGCACCCCACCGACCTGCTCCTCGCGGCTCCTATTCCAGGTGGTGGTGGAAGGGCGCACCTCGTCAGCACAGCTGCACAACCTGACCTCCAGCACTGAGTACCTGGTCTCTGTGTTCCCCATCTACAAGGCTGGCGTCGGCGAGGGCCTGCAGGGCCTGGCGACCACAGGTGTGTGTGTGGACTCAGGGTTGTAGGGGCTTCCCCCACCTGCACCCTCAAGGGTGGTCTGAACCCAGGCAGGGTACCACACCCAACAAAGGCCGAGTCCTTGGGCCGCTGTGACCCTAGTGTCCTCTTCTGAGCACAAGTGACATCATTTGTATCATGACCCTAACACAGCAGGGACCCATTACTGTTGCTGCCACACTGTGGAGCTCCCACCCTGCCCGGCCTGTGGTTCCTCCAGGACTGTGTGAGACCATCCCCCCCCCGCCACCTGCAGCTTTATTGAGATACACCCACAGTCACCTGTTCTGGTTTTCCATATAGTCCCAGCATTGTGCACCCGTCACCCTGAAGGGAACCCCACATCTTAGTGGTCACCCCAATCCTCCCCTCCCCAACAGTCCCCACCAACCCCTGATCTGCTCTCTGTCTCTGGAGTTTGTGGATCCTGGACCCTCCATCTAAATGGGACCACACAGGCTGTGGCCTCTTAACCCCAGGTCACGGCCCTCCCACCCTCAGGGCAGGTGGCCTTAACAGAAACGTGCGGGGTGGTCCAGGGTGAAATCAATTCCGGGACTTACAGTCAGTCCTCCCCCACCCCTGCTGGTCTTCCCGTCTCTGGTCTCTGTGTCTCCATCAGGACACACCTAGCCCGTGCCTACCAAGTGACTGACAGCTGTCTGTCCTCCCCCGACTCCCGCTGGTTTATGGGTCTGATTTCTGCCTGCTGCCGCATTTTTAAACTTTCTGCCCCCGTCTCCCCCAGCACCCCTGCCCCCACCCCAGGCGCTGATCCTGGCTGCAGTGACACCCAAAACTGTCCGCCTCACTTGGCAGCCCTCAGCAGAGGCCACCCAGTACCTGGTGCGGTGGTCACCTGCCTCCCCCAAGGGCGAGGAGGAGAGGAGAGAGGTGCGGGGGCACGGGCTGGAGGGGGAGGGGGCGGGCACGGGGGGAGGGGTATGGGGGGGGAGGGGGCAGGCAGGGTGCGGGGAGCACAGGTGGGCCAGCGTGTGTGCCCCTGCAGGTGCGGGTGGGGTGGCCAGAGGTGCTGCTGGATGGCCTGGCCCCAGGCAGGGACTATGAGGTGTGGGTGCAGAGCCTTCGAGGGGCAGAGACCAGCGAGGCCCAGGGCATCCGTGCCAGGACCCGTGAGTGCATCCTGCAGGTTGCTGCCTACTCTGGTTTCCCCCAACTTTCCATGGGTGGGGGATCCCAACCCTATCCAGTGGTCCCCCAACCCCGGCTGTCGCCTGCCCTTCCCTGGTACCCATGGGGCAGTCCTAAGGCCTTGGTGTGCCCTGCAGCTGCCCTGGCCACCCCCAGACACCTGAGCTTCTCAGACGTGAGCCATGATTCAGCCCGCGTGTCCTGGGAGGGCACCGCAAGACCTGTGCGCCTGTTCAGGGTCAGCTACATCTCCAGCAAGGGAGGCCACTCGGGACAGGTGAGGGCAGGCCTGCACGTCCAGGGGGGTGATTTGTTCACGAGGACCAGCACCCTCAGCCTCCCCGACTGGGCCCCCTGAATTCAGGGTCAGTGGGTGTGGCCGCATTCCCCCAGGCTCAGCCTCAGCAATGTAGGGGGAGTGGAAGGCAGCTGACCCCACCCCAACCCTTGTGGGCCCCAGTACAAGTCAGGGGGGATGAGGCAGAAGTGAAGCAAAGAATTGTAAGAATCCTCACACGTGACAGGCCAGACGGGACGTGCTGGAGGAGCAGGCCCTGAGAGGCAAAAACACCGGCGTGTTGGGGGAGTGGGCAAGACCCCACCCAGGGCCACGGGTTCCGCTCCCGGTGCCCTCTCTCCAGTCTGGGAGTGGTCGTGGGGCAGGCCTGGGTCTCCTTCTGGCAGGAGCTGCCCCCCTCTAGTTGCCTGTGTCCCCCCCCACCACAGACGGAGGTTCCTGGGAACGCCACCTCGGCCACCCTGGGCCCCCTCTCCTCCTCCACCACATACACGGTCCGCGTCACCTGCCTCTACCCTGGGGGCAGCTCCTCCACCCTGACCGGCCGCCTGACCACACGTGAGTGGCAGTGGGGGTGGGGTCCCCAGACCACCTCCCTCTGCTCCCCTGGGTGATTCAGACCAACACGAGTCAGGTGAGGACGGGTACCTAGACGGGTGTGATGGTGGAGCCCGGGACCAGTGCCCAGCCTGCAGCCCGCTCTGGGAAAGGGGACTGCAGGCACAGTGAGTGGGGACTGGGGGCCCCTGCCACCCCAGCCTCGGTCTCCCTCTTCCAGGGAAAGTCCCCAGCCCGAGCCAGCTGTCGGTGACAGAACTGCCTGGGGACGAAGTCCGGCTCCAGTGGGCAGCCGCGGCGGTGTCCGGCGTGCTCGTCTACCAGATCACGTGGACGCCCCTGGGAGAGGGGAAGGCCCGTGAGGTGTGGGGGCAGCGGACCCTCCCCGCCCCAGGTTCTCCCATGAACCCGGCCCCCAGGGAAGGACACCTCCCCCCGGTGGACACCAGTCCCTCTTCTCCATAGATTTCTGTCCCGGGGAACCTGGGCACGGCCATCCTGCCTGGCCTGGGGAGGCACTCAGAGTATGAGATCACCATCCTGGCCTACTACCGGGACGGGGCCCGCAGCGACCCTGTGTCCCTCCGTTATACCCCTGGTAGGTGACCCTGCTCTGCCCCAGAACCCCCCAGTCCATGGGCCTGACAGGCAGCCCCTCCAGTCCTGACCCTGCGAGTGGGCCACTGGGTCCACAGGGCCTCCCTGAGCATCCCTGGGGTGGCCAAGGGTCCAGGTCACGTGGTGTGACACCACACCCAAGGTGGTCCCACAGCTGGCCTGGTGGCCCTGTCTGGGCCAGGGCCACTGGGCAGCATGGTGGGCATGGTGGGGCCGTGGAGTGGGAGGGTGGTGGGCATGGTGCAGAGTGGAGGGGGTGTTGCCACCTGCCATGCCCCACGCCCCTTGCTCCTCCGCAGTCAGCCGGAGCCCACCCTCCAACCTGGCCTTGGCCTCAGAGTCGCCTGACAGCCTGCGGGTCAGCTGGACGCCCCCGAGCGGCCACGTGCTCCACTACCGGCTCTCCTATGCGCTGGCCTCAGGCTCCGGACCTGAGAAGTGGGTGGGTCTCCCTGCAGCCAGGGACGCCATCGCCCCTCATGGGCCACCAGATCCTGGGCTTGGGGAGCCACGTCCCATCCTGCCTGTCTAGGGGGCCACTCTTCCACTGCAGGACCCACAGATAGGGGACCAAGATGCCCACACTAGCAGAGATGCTCATGTGACCACCTTCACCCCGCCCCCACCCAGATCTCCGTTCCAGGACCTGGGAGCCACGTGACGATCCCTGACCTGCTGGCGGCTACCAAGTACCGGGTCCTGGTCTCAGCCGTCTATGGAGCAGGGGAGAGCATGGCGGTGTCTGCCACTGGCCGAACGGGTGAATGGGCACCAAGATCCCAGATCCCAGCAGATCCCTGCCGGGCCCAGGACCCTGGCAGCCAGGACGTGCGGGCCCTGTGACTCCCAGATGTACCCCGCATTGCAGAGCTTAGTGAGAGACCCTCTGGTACAGGATTAAGGCCACTTAAGTCCAGCTGAGCACATGCAGGCTGGCATGGAGGGCACTGTGGCTGTGGCCAGCCTGCAGAGGCCCAGAGCTGGGGGATGGGCGGTGTTCTTCTGGGTCTGTGTCCAGGAGGTGCAGGGCAGATGTGCAGCTTGTAGGAGTGGGAAGCCGGACACATGCCATAGACGGGGTGGCTGCAGCATAGCCCAGGGCCCACTCTGGGTTGGCCCTGCCCTTGGGGTATCAGTGGTCCCTGAGGTCCCACCACCCCCAGACCAGGACCCAGCTGGGAGGAGCCTCAGTTTCTGTTTGCTGTTCCTGCTGCTTCTCTCGACAATCAGGCTCTCAGAGCAGAAGGCCCTCAGCCAACCACCCCAGCTTCCCTATGTGTCCCCTCCATGGTGTTGCCCAGTTTTGACTTGAATACCTCTGGGGACAGAGGCCTCACTACCCAAGGCTCAGCACCTTTCCTCTTCTGGGTGGCAGGGAGCCACTTCCTTCCCCGAGAGTCTCAGTTCCTGCCCACACTCATACGTGAACACTCAGAGTGTCCACACAGTGCTTGGAAGTGGAGCAGGCTGGCTCAGCCCGGCCCCAGGATGGTGTGGACCTGGGCATGTCCACACACCCAGATTTCTCCTGGCCTGCACCTAGGGCATCTCACCTCTCAACGCAGACCCTGTGGGAGCACCCGGCCGGGTGCTGTCTTCCTGGGGGTTGGACACTGTCCCTGTCCTATCCCTGAAGTGTGGGAACCACAGGGCAGGACATCCGGCCACAAGGGGCCCCTCCCCGCTGACCCTTGCCCCTATCCCCTCTCAGCAGCCTGCCCGGCCCTCCACCTGGACAGCTCCCTCCCAGGTAGGTCCCACCCTGTTGTGGCAGCTGCTCCCCGCCAGCCCCCACCCACACTTCCTCCTCTGGGTCCTTGTTGGGGGAGGGTGGCCTGGGTTTGGGGTCAGGCAGTGCTGGGGGCCATGGGTCCTGCGTGGCCTTTGTGAACCTGTGCTGACCAGGAGGTGGGCGGGCAAGGGGCTGAGCCTGAGTCCACAGCATCACATCTTTACTGCTGTGGGTCTGAGACCCTTCCCAGAGAGAAGGCTGACACGTGGGCCCCACCTGGTCAGGGAGATCTGCCAGCTGGGGGCAGCGGGAGTAGTGAGGGCGGGGGACATATCTTGGTAGCTGGGTCTCCTGAAGGATGTCCATAGCTGCTCAGACCCAGCTGCAGGGCCGGCTGAGTTGGGGTGGGAGTGGGAATGGGACAGGCGAGGGTCTGGGCACTAAGACTCGTGGGGAGGTGACGGCTGTGGGCATGGAAGGGCCAGGTTGGTGCTCCCTGCATGTCCTTGAGTCCAGGATAGAGGGAAGGGGGGACCAGACCCCTGAGGGCCGACATCCCTGCACTGTCTCTGTGGCTCCCACACTCTCCTCTCACCAGACACGTGGTTTTCTACTCTGCCTCCTACTCACCCCCACCTTCCCTCCTGTCTAATGGCGCCCCCCTCCCAAGGCTTTGACCTGATGGTGGCCTTCGGGCTGGTGGAGAAGGAATACGCCTCCATCCGTGGTGTGGCTATGGAGCCCTCAGCCTTTGGCCCCACCAGGACCTTCACGCTCTTCAAGGACTCTCAGCTGACCCGTCGGGCCAGGTGGGAGCTGGGGTGGGCCGGAGAGCAGGGCACCCTGGGGGCGTCAATAGGGCAGACTCCTGGGGGCACGTGGACCCGGGGAATCCGAGTTCCACAAATTAATAACTCTCCTGTGGGTGGAATGAGGCCCCTGGAGGTGGGATGGGAGGGCTTTTGCCCAGGTGGCACTTCTAGGCAGGGGCCACCACCTTTGTCTCCCTGAGAACTCCAGCTTCCTGTGTGCTTTAATTTGATCCTGCAAATCTGCACATATCTGGGGTTTGTGAGAAGCCACTGCTTTGTGACTCACCATGACCATGGCTTGTATGGCCCCCCATGTCTAATAATCACCCCACTTCATATACAGAGATGTCTTTAACACACGTTGGAACTTCCACACGCATAGCATAATTTTTCTTAAGTTAAAGTGTTTTAAATTGCAAAGGTAAATCACGTGTTTTATAATATTGATAGGAACTTGAAAAATACAAAATGCAACTCTGGGGTTGCAAAGAGTGGAGGGCTCCCAGGAGGTGGCAGACAGTAGGAGCTATGAGGAGAGAATGTGGGGGAAGGGCACGGGAAAAGAAGCAACACATGCCAAGGGATGGCCTCCTGTCCCCGTGGGGCCATCGCAGGGGTCTCAGAGCTGCTCCCCTTGAGACCCGACAGGTCAGGAGGAGAGGGGAGTTCTACTGCTGACACTCCCCAGCCCGGCCCCGAGGACCCTGCTCTCGGTCCCCAGGGTCCGACCTCCTCTCGGGCCTGCGGTGCCCCTCCTGTTCCCTACAGTGACATCCACCTGGCCACCCTGCCCCCAGAGCACACGGTCGTCTTCCTCTTGCGCCTGCTCCCTGAGACGCCCCGAGAGGCCTTTGCACTGTGGCAGGTGGCGAGCGAGGACTTCCAGCCCATCCTCGGGGTTCTGCTGGATGGTCAGTTGGAGGGGCAGCAGTAGGCCAGGTGATGCTCTGGGGGGTCCCCTCCTGCCTTCCACGTAGGGGTCTCATGTGATCCTTGCCCTGTCCCCCAGCTGGCAGGAAGTCGCTGACCTACTTCAACCGTGACCCCAGGGCCACCTTGCAGGAGGTCACCTTTGACCTGCCCGAAGTGAGGAGGATATTCTTTGGGAGTTTCCACAAGGTACTGGAAAGTCCTGAAAGGACTACAGCTCATGCCTCCCTGCCTGAGACCCTCTATGCTCCCAGGTTCTGGGACAGAGCCCCATTGGGCTCTGCAGGACATAGGCTGCCCTGTCACCATGGCATCCCCCAGAACGCAGGAACTTTCCTCTGCCCTGGATGCCCCCACCTTAATCTGGGTCAGAGAGCATCCAGCCCTTGATCCTGGTCCCACAGTCCCTGGAAGGGGCCATGGGGGTGTCATTGTACAGAAAGAAACTGAGGCCCTGTGAGGGGTTTCAGGAGATGTGGGGTGGTCAGGATCCAGACGCCAGCCCCAGGAATGGTCCCTGCCCCTCCTTGCTCTGGCCCTGGCCCGTGGGCATGGAGGGAGCGCATCCTGGCTGGGGCCCCAGGGAACCTCCCGCTGTCTCCCAGGTGCACGTGGCCGTGGGCCGCTCCAAGGTCAGACTCTACGTGGACTGCCGGAAGGTGGCTGAGAGGCCCATTGGGGAGGCCGGCAGCCTGCCCGCTGCTGGCTTCGTCATGCTGGGGAGGTTGGCCAAAGCCCGGGGCCCCCGGAGCAGTTCAGCCTCGGTGAGCCAGACCAGCTGGGGCTGGTGGGCCCCTCCCACCCCCGTGCCAGCCACACCTGACCAACCCCACCCCTCTCTCTTCCTCTCTGAAGTTCCAGCTCCAGGTGCTACAGATTGTGTGCAATGACTCCTGGGCAGAGGAGGACAGGTGCTGCGAGCTCCCAGCATCGGTAGGTGGCCAAGTGCCCACTGAGGGCAGGAGTCTGGGGGTAGACAAGCCATCTAGGTCATTGCCACTCTGGAAGAAATCCAGGCAGGCTTCCTGGAGGAGGTGAGACCCACAGGGCCAGAGCTGGAGCTCAGGGCCGCTGGATGGGTGTCCTGGAAGCCCTGGGGCAAGGAGAGCTAGAGCAGGCCAGGCAGCCCCCAGCTCCGGGGTGGCTGCTGCCATGAACTCAGGGCCACTGCCCTTTTCTGTGGGCTCAGGTGCAGGTAGGGGTCCTCACTGACTCCCCTGTGTGCCCACACTGGGCTTGGCCCTGCCGGGGGCTTGCATGGGAGCGAGGGACGGCATCCTGTCAGCAGGCTTGTACCAGGCAGCCAGGAAGGTGGCAGCCAGGACCAGGTCTCCACCCTTTACCCCTCACCTCCCTGGACCCTGGTGTCAGTGCAGATGCTGAGCTCTGGGGTCAAACAAGAGCCAAGGAGGGGGTGCATTTAATGGCGGGGGTCTCCTTTCTCCCAGAAGGAGCGAGAGTCCTGCCCTGCCTTCCCATCTGCCTGTGCATGTTCCTTGAAGACCCCTGGGCCCCCGGGCCCCCAAGGACCTCCGGTGAGTCCAGCAGTTCCTTCCTGGGGTAACCAGGGACTCCAGCAACATTTTGCTGCCAGTGGTGATGGATATGGCCCCCTCCCCAAGCCCCGAAGATGTCCCTGGGCCTGCTTCACTGATGGCCAGAGTTCATGAGTGTCCAGGCTGCCTCATCCACCCCTGGCCCTTGAGTTCCCTCCTGGAAGCCCCTTACTTCCCACTGCAGCCTTCTCCTGAGCCAGCTCCTCTCTGGTGTTGGAGCCCACATGTTCCCCCCGGGGATGGGAGCCCAGCCCATCAGGCTGCAGCATGGTGCTGGTCATGGCCTGGCCATGAGTCACAGCTCCAGGCCTGGGCCCCATTGTGGGGCAGGTCCAGACCCTCTGGCCGCCTGGAGGGTGCACGACCCATTTCAGCTGGTGGTCCACAAACCTCTCCAGGGAGGGGCCAGGGCTGGAAGCCATGAGCCCATGTGTGTGGTGACCAGTGACTGTGGGGGAGGCGGGCCAGGAGGCACTGGCCCCCGGAGTCCCTCCCTCTTCTACCATGAAGGTGGGGACTGGAGTCCAGGGCACTGCCAGGGGGGCCAATGTGCAGCCCGGCCTTAGCCTTGCTTGTGCCTCTGCAGGGCCTCCCCGGGAGGAACGGAGCCCCAGGAGAGCAAGGCTTCCCAGGGCCCAGGGTGAGTCATGGTACATCCTGGGGGTGGGTGCAGGAGTGAGCCCCCCACAGTCCAATCCTAGGCAGGAGGGGGACCCAGTCTGGGCACCATGTGACGGGCAGTCTTGGGCGCCTGGCAGGGCCGCGTGTGCTCTGCCCTCCCCTGTGTTTCTACCATTAGCAGCTCCACCCCCTTGGAAGTTGCTAGCATATTGTTGTTGGATGCATGTCTTGCGGCCCCGTTCGACTGGCTTATCTTTTCTCCTTCATTCAAGGGGCTCTATGTTTTATGGGAACCCTGTGCCCTGAGCTGTGAGGAGTGTACTGAGTCGTGGTCTCCTGACCTGGCTTATGATATGTGTGGCAGGCAGATTTAGGATCCCCTCTGTCTGGTCGGCTGTGTGGGTCTGTCTCCACGGCTCCTGACTCGCTTTGTATCTAAAAGCCTTCGTTAGCCTTCGAGGACCACCTCCTCACGGGCCTCAAAGTGCTTCTAAAACCTTCCAGCCCAGAACTGTGGTTCCTCCTTCCTCCCCAGACCACCGCCCCTCGTTCCTCTATTTACTGAATATCCAGTCCCCCACCCCGCCACTTCAAATGCGGTCTAATCACATCACCAGCTTTGCACGGAGTCCAGAGTCCAAATGGCTCTTCAGACCCAGGAACAGCCGCTGTCTAGGTGGGGATGGGTCCCGGTGTCCAGCTCCACATCCTCTCCCCTAACCCCCCTGTCCTCTCTGTGTATTGTTTTTGGGCCCCATTTCGTACTCAATTATCTTATTTGCAATTGTTTTTTAGTTTCATATGGTTTCCTTTCACTTTCCTGGTTTTTATTTACAGCACCTGTGAAAAATCATATTGCTGTCTCCTTTTCAATTTTCTCTTTGAAAAAAATTTTTCTTGCTTATTTCTCTGGTGTGATACTCTAGAGTTTGTTAAGGAACCTCGGTGATAGCAGACATGTCCATGTTGGCCTCACAGAAATGCTTCTGGGGTTTGCCCGTTGAGTGTGGGGCCGGCCTGGGAGCTGAGACAGATGGATTTTGTCATGTGATAGTCAAATCCTAACCTTATTTTATTAGGAGACTTTAAAAATCAAGAATGGGTGTTAAATAAGATTTAGTGCCTCATCAACTGCTCTGAACACAAGCAAATCGTTTTCCTTCTTGGAGCTATTAGTTTGGTGAATGATTTAATTTCTCTCGAATGCTGAACTCTTCCTGCTCCTGCTAGAAGCCAGCATGGTCACTGAGCCCTCACCACTCATTTAACAGGCTACAGGCTTCTGTGTGCTCATGTTTTATTTAGGATTTTCACATTGATATTCACAAATGGGAATATCTGTGGTTTTCTTTATAGAATTTGGTGCATTGATATGCTTTAACTCACAATTATTTGAAAGCATTCTTTAAAAAAAAAACAACTGCAAATCAAGCCATTTAAATGGTACTGGTGTCCTCTGTCCCTTAGAGGTTTGGTAGGATGTTCCGGTGTCTGGGGTTCAGAGCTCTGACTGGACTGTCAGAGCTGGCCCAGCTCCTATCTTTAGGGCATGGTTGCAGCAGGACCCTCTCAGGGTGGGCTGTGAGGGTGAAGATGCCTGTGTGCAGGCAGGTCTGCACCCCCAACCCAGGGCAGGATCAAAGGAGGGGCTGCAGGAGGAGCCACGTGCCTCCTCAGCCCCCCACCCCTGTGTCTCCAGGGAGAGCCTGGGCCACCTGGACAGATGGGACCCGAGGGCCCTGGGGGTCAGCAGGGGTCACCGGGCACCCAGGGCCGCACCATCCAGGGACCTGTGGTAGGTGCTGCCTCCCCCCGCCCTGTCCCCCCACTCCCTCCCCTCGCCTTCCCGCCCAGTCCATCTTCCCCCTCCAGGGTCCGCCAGGGGTCAAAGGAGAGAAGGGGGACCATGGACACCCCGGCTTGCAGGTCAGACTACACTGGGGACGCAAGAGCCGTGTGCTCGGGACAGAGCCTCCTCCTCTGGGTTGGACCTCAGCCCCAGCCTGGCCGATCACCTCTGTTCTATTTCAGGGCCACCCCGGCCTCCAGGGCACCCCCGGGAAGGTTGGCGTCCAGGGACCGAAGGTGGGAGAGAAGCCTGGCTGGAGGGTCTTGAGATGGAGGCAGCGGGGGCTTCCTTCTCTGCCCCACCCAGGCCCTCACAGGCCTGCCTTCTGCATGGCCTGGCCAGTGGGGAGGGGAGTGTCAGTCCATACTGACTGGGGACAGGTGCGGTCACTGCCCAGGGCGGGGCCAGGCCCTGAGATGGGCCAGCTTCAGCCAGGCACAGGCATGTATCCCCCACAGCTGTGGGTCTTGGGGGTCATCATGGGAGGGGCTGGCAGGAGTCCCTGTTCCGCCCCCACCCACCCTTCCTTTGCCCTCAGGGAATGAGAGGCCTGGAGGGGACTGCTGGACTGCCTGGCCCCCCAGGCCCTAGGGTAAGCACCACCTCCTCTGTGAGCCCCCCAGCCCTGCCCACCCCACTGGCATCCCTCAAGTTTCCTTGAGGCTGAGCTGAACATGGTGACCCAAGGAGGCCTCTCTCTCCTGGGCTGGGCCAGAGACTTAGTCTGCGGTGGAGTGTAAATGTCCTGTGCCCAGGAGCCCAGAGGTAGCCCCTCCCAATCCTGCCCCACCAGGGAGGCTGGTAGGAAATGCTGCATTTGTGCAGCCCCCAGCCTCGCCTGCACCCTGGCTGCACATAGCAGGAAGGTTCCTGAGCCCCTGGTTGGGCCTGGGCAGGGCAAACGGGTGGGTCTGGCTCCTTTCCCACCAGAGGGAGAGGGCATCCCCCTCACTTGGAAGTAGCTTCCTCCCAGCCCAGTGTTCCCAGAGGTCCTAGCTGAACTCAGAGCCGGGGAGCTGCTCTGGGTTGGAGGCTGGGGCCAGCAGCCTAGACCCGGCCAGGGTCTCCTGGGTTCAGCCTCACTGGATGCCGGGGAGGCCAAGCTGCCCCTCCTGCAAGAGGCCACCCCTGGGAGGCCCGGCCTGCAGTCACACCTGGACAACTGGGATGTATTCCTATAGAACCAGTGCCAGTGGTCAGGGTGGGCCAGGGCCGCCCTGGGTGGGTGAGGAAAGCAGGGCCTGCTGGGTGGGTGTGGGGCTCAGCTGGTGCGAGGCTGGGGACAAGCTGAGGAGTCTGATCTTGGTCCAGGGTGGGGGCACTCGGAGGGAGAGGCCAGCCCTGGGGGGCAGCCACCAAACACAACCTCCCACCTGCGTAGGGCTTCCAAGGTACTGCGGGGGCCAGGGGCAGCCACGGCGAGCGAGGACCCCCAGGGGCCGTGGGGCCCACAGTAAGTCTCCTCCCCACCCATCCCGATGGCCAGGGGGGCCAGTTGTGTGCGCTGATGCCCAGGGGCGCCCGGCAGCTGGCACATTTGTAAAGGAAGGCTGACAAAGAGGGAGCCCTGGACTGCCCCCTTGCCAAGCCCGAGACAGAGGTGGGGGACAGGCGGGGTTGGGGCTTCCCCGCTTGGGCTCCAGGGGTCAGGGTGGCAGCAGACCTGAGCCTGAAGGCTGGATGGGACCTGGGGACAGGGAAGCCTGAGTCGGCCGGCTGTCTCCGTCTTGCAGCAGCAGAGGTGGGTCCTCTGCTCTCTGGGGACTCCTGGGTCTCTGGGCAGCTGTGGGGTCCAGGCACTTCTCCTTTTCCTCCCACTCAGGGGCTGCCGGGGCCCAAGGGGGAGCGAGGAGAGAAGGTGAGTGTGCAGAGTCTGGAGTCCGGGCCGACCCTGGGGGAACACAGGGAGGCACTGACCCCCACGCTGCCTGAGCCGTCAGCCACGTGGCCTGTCCTCCCTTGCAGGGAGAGCCACAGTCCCTGGCCACCATCTACCAGCTTGTGGGCCAGGCCTGCGAGTCCGCCATCCAGGGTGAGTGGCCCCGCCTCCTATGGTGCCCAGTGCCCCTGTCTTCACACTGGAGGGAAGGGAGCCCGATGCCGGGTCATTGGCGCCCCAGCCTCGAGCAGTTCTCCTGGGCTGCTGCCTCCAGGCAAGGCAGGGAACAAGGGAGGGTCTCCCCACCCCCACTGACATCTCCCCCCCAACCCCAGCACACGTGCTGAAGCTCCATGCCTGTACCCACGAGAGCACCCGGCCCCCCATGCCCATCTTGGAGGCCCCCAGGGCCCTTGGCACGAGCAGCAAGGCCCGGCTCCCCGGAGAAGTGGGGCATGGTGGCCCCCGCCCTGGGGACAGAGGTACTGGCCCCTGAGGGAGGGGTCTTCCCCAATCCTGGGGCTACATGCTCTGAGTGGACTGGCCACAGGTTGGGGGACAGGCCCTCTCAGCCCACACAGACCTGGGGCTGCCTGGATGCTTAGGGTCTCCCAAATTTCCTTTCCCCAACCTCCCAGGAACCCTGAGCTTAGAGTCCCCTTTCCCCTCCCCCCTCCCCTCCCCCACCTCTTCCCCGCCCCTCCCCCTCCTCCACCCCTCCCCCCTCCCCTCACTCCTTCCCTCTCTCCTTGCTGGGACACAGTGGGAGGCTTGGTCCAGTGACCTTGTCAAGATCGTCCGTGTGACAAGGCTGCGGCTGCTCACGGCTCAGATGCTGAGATGGATGGACGGGCTGATGAGGGGAGATGAGCTCAGAGTCTTGATGGGGAAGAAGGAGATGGGTGGGGGTGGGGCTGAGGCTGGCTGGGGGACAGTTCTGCACCTAAGTGGGTGAGGGAGGACAGGGGAGGGGGAAGGGACCCACCCACAGCACCTTGCCCAGGCCCACGCATTTGTGGAAAGAGAGGGGTCCCTGCTCCCCAGCACCCACCACAGTCCCCCAGACACGGCCTTTGCCGTAAGCACCCCCCTAGTTTGTACCCGCTGTCCAGGCAAGGCTGGCAGGTGCTGTCATGACGCCCTCCCCAGCCCCCTCCCTTACCCCGCACTATGCTAAACCTCAGCCTTTGAGATGAAACAAGGATCAGTGCCTGTCTGAGGTCAGGGACCGCCAGCCCTAAACTTTCAGCCTCAACTTGAGGGCTTGACCTGATGCCCCCAGGCCCCAGGGGGTTCAGGACCCACCTTCCCCGGGTCAGAGCAGGGCCCCTGAGAAAGGAAGGCGGTGCCACCTGCTCCCCTCACTCAGGCACATCCTCCTACCCCTTGGCAGAGCCTGGAGCCCTCAATCAGACAGGGCGGGCAGAGGTGTGGGCAGCCCGGCCTGTGGGGGCCCATGGGCCCCGGGGGAGCCCAGCAGGTCTGCAGGTGGGTGCAGGAGACCAGGAGGTCCTCATGGGGCTCAGCACTCTGGGGACACCCAGCCAGGCTGGCAGATCAGGGCTGGGGGCCCAAGGGTCAGTGCCCGGAGGAGTAGGTTCAGATAGAGGGCTCACTGTCCCACAGGGACCCGGGGGCCTGGTGCACGTAGCATCATGTCCTGATGGTGTCAGGTATCCACCAGACCCGTCCAGCCTCTGCTTCTGCAGGACGGTCCCCCTGCTGCCTCGAGTGAGCCCGCATGTGCCCCTGGATCCTGGACACCCGACATCTGACCCCCGGAGCAGCTGGAGAAGAGGGTCCGGAGGTGCAGGGAGAAGCGGCAGAGACCGGGCCTAGAAACCTTCCCTCTGTGCGTCTCCTGTTCAGATAAACATGCCTGCTTGTTAAGGGAGGTGGCTGCTCATTGCCAGGGACCCCCCCATCCACCCCTTCCCCCACGGAGTGGAGTCCCAGATTCCCTCCCCCACACGCCTCTCAGAGAGAGGCCGCCTTTTGTCCTTGGCCGTGAGGATCCCCCCACCATGGTCTCCCTCACCAGTTTCTTCCTGTGAGGCCACTGAAGCCTCCAGGCCCTGGTACCCACAGTCCCACCCCTCTAGGGATCAGGCCCCGCTCAGAGCTCTCAGCCTGGGCCCAGCCAGGGGCTCCCTACCTCCCTCGTAGTGGCCTCTCTAGTAACATCTGACTCACCCCCAAGTGCTCAGTCCTCATGGAACCCCGATCTGCTGGCCCCTTACCTTGCCACTGCCCAGTGCCTCTTGCCTCGACCAACCTGGGCACCACAGCCTGTGCAGTGACCACATCCCTCGGCTCCCCCTCCACCAGGGAAGCCCGCCAGCCATGGGCCCTGGGGCGGCACCTGCTGTGGCCCAATCAGTAGCTCTCTGAACACTAGGAAGAGTTTGGGGGGCCGCTGGTGAAGGCTCCAAGGTGACATGGGGGCAGAAGCAGGACAGGCTGGGAGGGGGAGACTGTGGAACGTTCTGGGCAGGGGTGCCCACCTGAACAGGCTGGGTCTGTGCCTGGCCGGGGCCAACCCAGAAATGGCAGGAGGATACAGCAAACAGGACAGGCTGGGCCAAGGGTCAACCCACTGACTGTAGTGGGGGTGCTGCAGGGAGGGGTCTGAGTCTTGTCCTCAGAGTGTCTGGAAGCCCCCGGGGTTCAAGCATGGGCTGCCGTGACCTGATGACTATGTGAACGGCCTGTAGATGAGAGCGCAGGTGGCCACCAGCATCACCTCTGGCTGGGTTCAGGGGCTGGAGAGAGACAAGCTGGGCCCTGGCCCTTCACAGTTTGACCTGACCAAGGGCTGACATGAAGCCTCACAGGACAGTGAAAGTCCCTCCCAAATCTCCCCTCTGCACACATACTCTTGCACCTCCCTGTGTGTGCATACACTCACTCTCACACATCCACACTCACAGCACTATTTCCAGGTTTGGGAGCCAAGGTAACCCGGGGAAAAATGACATGTGAGCCGAGCAGGACTCGGGAGAAGAAGGGGAATGTGAGTCCCCGTTTAGTCCTTTAATTTAAAAATCACAGTATCTTCAAAGAGTTGGAAGGGTGGGTAGTAATAACACAGCCAAAATTAACAGGCTCAAGGAAATACAGCATGGAAACATAAAAGGAGAAATAAACTCAGTGAGGAAGGCTTGGTAATTACAGCCTGACCACAGAGAGGCTGAGAGATCACTAGAGAGGCTACCCAGGAGGCTCGGGAAAGGATAAAATAGCAAAAGCAAGCGTTGCCTCCACACGAGGGGCTCCCAGAGGAAGCAGTGAGTCTATGAGGGGGTCGGCATGTTGAAATAGGTGCTTTTTAAAGATTTGAGAATTAGAGAAAGACTTAAAATCCCAGACTGAAGGGTTCAAAGGGCCAAATGGGACCAGGTTTTAAAACATGCCTTTAGATTCACTGATGCAAAAACAGAGATGGTGGGGAAAGTCTTTAAACCCTTTTCTACAAGAGGACAAGAGCCGCTCGACATCAGAACATGGGAGAAAATGACCTCAGAGTGTTGAAGGGAAAGGCTTGAATCTTAAACCTGGCAGAACTATTACTGAAACGAATAGGATGAAAATATATCCTGAGACCCAAGCCTAAGAAGGCAGGTCACACATCACACAGGACCCCTTTGAACCCGGCTGGGGGCATTTTCAGCAGAAAGGGAAAATCATCAGCACTAGACTCACTACAGTAGAAATCCCTGGTGAGTGGGCTTCCCAGGTGGTGTTAGTGGTAAAGAGCCTGCATACCAACGCAGGAGATGTCAGAGACGCGGGTTCAATTCCTAGGTCGGGAAGATTCCCCATGGAGGAGGGCACGGCAACCCACTCCAGTATTCTAACCTGGAGAATCCCATGGACAGAGGAGCCTGGCGGGCTACAGTCCATAGGGTTGCAAAGAGTCAACATGACTGAAGCAACTTAGCATGCATGTGACTTAACATGCACGCACACCTGGGTGAGTAAAAACCCTAGTGATGTTTGCCGTTCATGGAACCATCAAGCCCTCCCCAGACCCTCATGTCCATAGTGACCTAGAACTAGATTCCAGGTTGCTCCAGAATCCCCGAGGGGCAGCGAGGTGCTTGCTTTGTCTGGAGGTGGGAGGCCTGATGGAGACAGTTTCCATACCATCTTATCAAGCTCTTAAAGAATATATACATGTGTGCATCCGTGCTAAGTCGCTTCAGTCATGTCCAACTCTTTGTGGTCTTATGGACTGTAACCCACCAGTCTCCTCTGTCCACGGAATTCTCCAGGCAAGAATACTGGAGTAGGTTGCTGTGCCCTCCTCCAAGGGATCTTCCCAACCCAGGGATCAAATCCACTTTTCTTACATAGCATTGGTAGGTGGGTTCTTTACCACTAGCACTACCTGGGAAGAACTCAAAGACTACAGACACTATTATATTAGGGGCAGCCACCAGGAGGGAAAAGACTGAATGTATGACCTGCAAGATTAGCCAACGAGATCAAGTTTTCTTCTGTGGGAGGGGACAGAACACATGAAAATAAGGGAGAGGCCTAACCAGATATAGGTGGAGCAGAAATTACAATAAGTGGTGGGGAGGGTTACCTTTTCAAAAGATTGCATTAAAAGGCAAGATACAGCTTCCTGCTTCTAGCCCTGATGGAGTAGCTCACCCCAGACCAAAACCCATTAAAGAGCAGGGAAAATATACAAGGAAACTTTTTAGGCATTTTACTGTGGAATGGTCAGTGTTTCAACAAACAGTGCTGAAACAACCCTCCCAGGCGGGTCTGGGAGACACCCAGGTGTCAAGTTATCACAAGCCGCAGAAAATGAGACACAGTCAACACTAACAGAGGAAACGGACGCCCAGAGAGACCTGCCCGCGGGCCGGTGGAGGCGACGGAGACACAGACACGTTTTAGTTTATTGGGACAGAACGTGACTCAGCACAACAAACTGCTTACGGATGGAGACACGGTCATGGTGGGTGCTGACTGCACCACATCCAGTGGAAGAACAGGACAGAAAGGTTGTGAACCAGGGGCTCCACTCAGACCAAGGTCAGGGTGGGGGAAGCCCCTCTCCGGGGGAGGAAACCAGGCACAGGCTGGAGGGGCTGGAGGGGTCTGGGGTCGAATCTAGTTAAAACTCACTGACCTGAGGGCTTAAGACCAGGCATTTTGTCGTAGGTAAATTTTATGTCAATCAAAAAAAAAAAAACCTTGGAGGCAAGTAGCCCAAAATAGTGGTCATGGTTAATTTGGTGGGAATGTGGGTGATCTATTCTGCACGTGGATTTTCTGACTTGTTTTTGAGTCTCAAAAAAAGGAAAACACAGAAACCAGGAAGTGGGGGCTGTCCTCCTCCCTGGGGCTCCTGGTCTCTCCCAACCCAGGAAAGAGCATCTGCACGCGGGCCCCAGGGCCCCCACTGCTGCCCCACATCTGGCGCTGGATCCGCTTACGTAAGGAGGATTGGGGTGATGACGTCTGAAATCTGCGTCCGGGCTGCGACCTTGGGGCCCGTCCTGTGTCCTGGTGAGCTGCCAGTCTGGGCTATCCCCTAGCATCCCAAGATGATTGGTGCCCCAGTAGCCCCCAGGGGGGCAGGTGCCAGTCAGATGGGGTCCTGAATGTCCAGGGGGTTGGTCTGCGGTTCACCGGCGGCCAGGTGGAGGCTGTGAACTCCACTCTCCTCCGCCCGGGCAGTGCCCTCCAGCGGGACCTCTGCAGAAATGTCTTTGAACTTCACTAAATTATTCATTCAATTCTCCCAAGTTCCTCGTGACCCAGGCACAGCCTGGGGGAGACCCAGGGCTCCAACCTGCCAGCTACACCCCTGACACACAGGTTCTGGAGAGGCATAGCTTGACCGTCAGTGGAGAAGGGATTCCTTGGGCCTGGGGAGGCTCCTTCCACCCAGATGTGGCTCCTGGGGGAGGGGCCACATTGTTCAGGCCCCACCTGGCATCTGGAGCCTAAGGGCTTGCAAGAATCCAGAGAGCAGAGGCAGCCCACCCCCGCATTACCACAGGGCCAGTGTTTCCCCGGGGTCTCAGGGGACACTGTGGTGGTCTCTGGTGCTCAGCCTTCAAGAGGAGGGGACACTAGGCCCCTTCGTCCATTGCCCTCCAACCTCCCCATGGTGTGAGGCAGAGGCTTTTGGGCTGTGGAGGGTCCCCTCCACCCCCGTTTCTCAGCCCCTCTCCTGCAAGGCACCACACTCCAGAGAGCCCCAGAGCTAGCCAGACAAGCGGTCCTCAGGGCCTCCAGAATCACCACGGCTGCCATGTCAGGGAGGTCCTACCTGTTACCATGCCCCAGAAGGATCCCCTGACTGTGAGCAGAGGGGAAATCAAGGGAGGTGTTGGGTAGGGAGCCCAGATCTGGGTCCCTCACAAAGTCTCAAGTCCACGGGAAACCTGGGGGCATCACCAGGCCAGCAAAGTGTCTGCCCAAGACCCAAGCACCCCTGCCAGGGAGACATCTGGGCTGCCTGGGGCCAAGGGTCCCTCACCCGAGGGGGACCTGCACCTGATTCTCCTCCACGGGGACCATGTCTAACCACTCCAACCCCAAGGCTCCTCGGGTGCATAATCTGGGCTTTGCCTAATGTGCCCAGAAGAGACCAAACCCAGCCCCTGCTCAGAACCCCCCCACTCCCCAGCTTGGGACCCCACCCCAAGCCACTCAGACACCCTCTGCTTGAACCCTGCCCCCGGCAGGTGAGGGTCACATGTTTGCTGACTCACCTCTGGGGTCAGAGAGAGCAAGCCTGTGGACCCAGGGGTGCCCCAGGCCAGGATCTGTGCCTGGGTCTCGGGGATCCCACAGGGATCAAGGGCTTTGGGAGCTAAGAGGGGCTGAGGGTGGCTGAGTGGCATGGTCTGGGGATAGTCAGGGTTGTTGGGACATTTGCTGAGAGCCATCAGCCGCACGTCCTTGTGGGAGGCCATCGTATCGCCATGCTCCGGTTAAACTTTAATAAGACAGGCAGTGACACCGCCCTGCAGACAGACAGGCATTCACCAGTCCCCCGGGCAGGTCCCCAGGGGTCAGCAGCTCCTTCCAGGGCCATCTCATAGCAGACAGAGGATGGGGGGCAATCTGGTAAGTGGCATGACCCCATCGAGTTCAGGGAGTCCCAAGTCTGGGCCCCTAGATCATGCCGGCCAGCCAGGGTGGCAGGAAGAGGCCAGCAGTCCCAAGCAGGCAGACGATGATGAACACCCAGAGAAAGATGCGGTCGATGACCATGGCCACATACTTCCAGTCCTCTTTCACCTGCAGACAGACACACACGGTCACTTCCAGCTGCCTCCCTCAGGCCTCGCCACAGTAAGCAACTTCTAGAAGCTCTGTTCCTATTCTTGCCACCAGGGTCACCAAGGTTGCAGGCATACCTGTACTGAGGTAAGGGGTGCAGAGGGGATGCAGCGAAAACGGCTTTGTCTGAAGTCTGGGCTCAGAAACCCTGGGCTGCAGGTGTTAACGCTGTCTATGGGGGATGGCAGCAAAGTCACCGCGGGAAATGGGGTCCAGCATGGTGGCCTTACCAACTCCACCAGCCTGGCAGGTGCCTGAGCTCCCAGGAGGTAGCGATGGGACGCCTCTGAAGGAAGGCTAGGGTCCAGGCTGTGACACGGTGAAGTGTGCTCTGGGTTTTTGATAGTTGGTGGCACCATGGGAACCACCCGGCCCCCGCATTTACAGATGGAGCCAGTGAGGCTGGAGTCGGCGGGTACCCACAGCCCCTTGCAGTGCAAGTCAGGGGCCAGAGCATCCTGGACAGTGGTGGTGGGGGGTAGTTGACCTCCAGCAAGAAGCCCAGGGCAGTGCTCACAGCTGGCTGCCCTTCGCTCCTGCCTCCGCCCAGGGCGGGGCTCATGGCTGGCTGCCCAGGTGGCCTGAGCCCCTCATGGTCAATGGGTCGCTCAGGTCTGTCCCCAAAGCCCCTGAGGGTGAGGGTCACACATAATGCAGGCACAGCCCTGTGCTGTGAGCAGGCTCTGAGTCTGCAGCTGCTGGGTGGAGGGCTCCCCGGGGACAAGGGAGGGGACCCTGGGCTCGAGGTGGGGAACATGCTGAGCCCACCACCTGCAGCCACTCCCTGGACCCGACGAGGAAGGTGGCTGAACCGTCTGGGCTGTAGAGGGGACACAGAGGCCCAGAGGCAGGACAGGTCACATTACATGCCCACGCTGGGGGAGTGGGTCCCGACCCCACCTGGGGTGCCCCCAAGCAAAGCCTCAGGGAGGCCACAGGCGGGTCCTGGGTGGGCAGTTGTCGGCACTTGAGTGACAAGGAAGGAGGGGCACCTGGGCTCGGGCCAGCTGGACCCTAGCAGGTCCCATAGGCCTGGCCAAGGGCAGGCTCAGCCTCCTGTTTTGGGGGCCTTGAGAGAAAGAAAACTTTTCACTGCCGTTTTCTGCTCTGATGTTTAAAGTAATCGGCGGTATCGTGATGGTTTTAAGCCAAAGCTGAAAGGGCCGAGTTTATTCTCAGGTAACCAGAGCAAATGGGGTCACTTGTAAGTGAGGGAGCGACAGGACCCTCTGTTCCAGGAAGCAGCTGGTGGTGCTGCTGCATCCGAGCAGGAGCAGTCTTTCCAGCCACCCCCTCAGAGGTTGAAACCCTGCTCACAAAGCCGAACAGCCCCCATCCCAGGTTGGTTCCTCTGAAGTCGCTTTGCTTCCCAGAACCTGGGCACAATGCCAGAACCAGAACCAGGTCATGACAGCCGGGCCTGCGATGCGGATGGAGGGGTCTGGGGACAAGGGGCTGGTCCTGCACTAAAAACCGCTGGGTGCCTCTGAGACCCTTCAAAGGCATCGATCTCTTAGCAGCCCCTCAGACCCGCATGTCAGAGCTCCTCAAGAACTGGGGAACACGACGGGCCCAGAGCCAGTGTCTCCTGGGTGGAACCTTCCAGAAACCCTCGGATGACTTCACAGCCCCTTGGGATTCAGGGGGCAGCTAGGAGGCTGGCTCGCTGTTGGGTGGGGTGGCCCAGCCACAAGACAGACAGTCCCCAAGGATCATGTGTGTCTGGGAAACATTCACGGGCTGTTCTCGAGGAGGCAGAGGAGGCAGAGGGGCAAGGAGGTAGGGGAGGGAACCGCAGTGTCTCGCCTGCCCACGGGCCTGCATTCCTGCAGGAGGAAGCTGATGTGGGGCAAGGTCACAGCCCAGGTTGAGCAGCCAGTACTGGCCAAGGAGACTGGGCAGTGCCCTCCCCCGCCCGCCTATGTGCTCCCCTGCTCCACCCCACCCAGGATCTGAACTGGGGCTTGGCCCTCAGCCTGGACCCACCCTTCCAGTCCCCGACTCCACAGGGCCCTGAATGTGACCCGTGTCTGAGCACCTGCCCTGCCCGCCCAGACCCCAGGCACCCTCTCTCTGGCCGGGCATGAGGGTGCTGGCCAGAGGGTCCTGTGTCCCAGGCCTGATTTCTCCTCTCCCTGTGCTAGGCCACAGAGGCCACTCAATCTCATCCCATCTCCTCTGAGCACCTCTCACCGCAGACCCTCCCTGGGGAGCCCACAGCAGAGTGGTGGGCACTTGAGGTCGAGGGAGGCGGTCACCAGGTGCGGATGGTGCTGGGGGCTGCCTAACACCCCACCTGCAGGCTCCTTGTGCCCTGAAGCCCAAAGGAGATGCCAGAGGTCCACTCTGCCACTGGGCCATCACGGGGGTACCTCCTGCCCCCAAGCTGATGGAGGCTCGGGGCACAGGAAACAGCAGGTTGGAGTCCTGGTTTCTATGGCTTTCACCAGTCACCTCCTCCCTCAAAGTGGATGGGGTGGTGGGGCCCCACGACATGGACAGGACAGCGGGTCCCCCCCAGGTGGCCGTGGTGCGAACTTACCGAGAAGTCTGTGTCTTCCGCCTTCAGGTGGTCTGCGATGTACTGGACGCCCTCCACTGCCCGTGCCAGGGCCGGTGACAGAGGCAGAGGTGGCGCTCTGGTGCTGGGGGTCTTGAGCGTGGCATTTGGAGCCCCCGGCTCCTTCCTGCACTGGCATTTGCAGGGGGAGGCCTGGTCTGGGGGCGGGAGCTCGGCTGAGGGGGCCTTGGTCGGAGAGGAGGGGGAGCTATCTGCCAGGTGGGCGGCTGGTGAGGCAGCCTCCTCTCGCGGCCCGCAGTACTGGATGCTCCGGGACCGGCACCGCACGCCATCCTCCACTGCTTTGCTGGGGCTGGACACGTGCTGGACACTTAGGGACCGGGTCTTGGTGAGTCCCGGGGCCCGGGTGCTGGTGGGGGGACGGCAGGGCACAGGAGATGGGCAGGGGCTGGCCTTCTTGGCCTCTGAAGGCTGCAGAGTCGGCACCTGGTCCGAGGGCGTTGTGTGGGCTGGCGGGGGCTTGCTGGACTGGTCCACCCCACAGGTCAGGGATGGAGACCAGGCGGGCTCCCCCTGGGGCTCCGGCCAGAAGTGCGGAGCGCTGGCCGCCTTGTGCATGGACTCGATGAGCCGCCGGCAGTGGTCCTTGACCACGGATGGCCGCTTCATGAAGAGCAGGCGTGGCACGATGTCCAGGAAGACGCGGCGGACCCAGGCGGGCATGGTGTGTGTGCGCGGGGAGCGGTGATGCACGTTGAGCACGAAGACGGTGATGATGATGGAGAGCGTGACGAAGATCATGGTGAAGAGCAGGTACTCGCCGATGAGTGGGATGACCAGCGAGGTGGATGGGATGATCTCGGTGATGAGCAGCAGGAAGACGGTGAGCGACAGCAGCACGGAGATGCAGAGGGTGATCTTCTCGCCGCACTCAGAGGGCAGGTAGAAGACGAGCACCGTGAGGCAGGAGATGAGTAGGCAGGGGATGATGAGGTTGATGGTGTAGAAGAGCGGCAGGCGCCGGATGATGAAGGCGTAGGTGATGTCCGAGTAGACCTCCGCGCAGCACTCATACTTGCGTGTGTTGTAGGTGCCCACGGCGTCCACAATGACCCACTCGCCGCTGTCCCAGAAGTCCAGCTGGTCCACGCGGCTGTGCATGCTCACCAGGTCGATCTTGGCCTTGTCGTAGGTCCAGGACCCGAACTTCATGGTGCAGTTCTGCTGGTCGAAGGGGAAGAAGGTGACGTCGATGCTGCAGGAGCTCTTGTAGATGGCTGGGGGTGTCCACTGCACCCGGCCGTCGTGGAAGAGGTGGGCCTTGGTCAGGTGGGTGACGGCAAAGTCCCCGTCCGCACTGGGCGGGAGAGAGAGGTGGTGGGTGAGGCACCTGACACCCGAGGTCCAGAGCTCTCATGCCTCTGCCCACTACACACACCCTCACTTCACAGTGAAGCCTCACCCGGGACCAGACAGCTCTGGGCTCATTGCTCATGGTGCCCATGTCCAGCTCATTGCTCACCTGCCCACCTTGCTGTTTCCCCTACCCTTGGGGGTGACACACCATGGAGACTGTCTCAGCAGCCCACACCACGCTTGACATCCAAGCTTGACCATGGTGATGACCACGATTATTTGGGGGCTAGAAGGGCCATCTATGCCACACTGGGGGCTCCAGATGCACTAGTGGCCCCAGGGCAGCACACAGAGTGCCTCGTTCCCTGCAGTCACCCTGGAGCTGGGTGGAAGTCTGACCTGTCTCACCACCTTCTCCTGCTCTAGGCTGGCATTTTCTCCCCCACAGATCCCTCCAAACTTAGAGGCAAGACCCCTCCCCTTCTTGCATAGGTGAAGACTCCGGGGCCCAACGAGGCAAAGACCAGGCCCCCCAGAGGGGGACATGGACTCCAGCCATCACATCCCAGGCCCTCGGCCCTCCTGCCTGTTCCTTGGCCTCGGGGCACCCTGTCCACAGACCTGGCAGGCAACAGAGCTAGAGGCTGCTGCCCTGGCCCAGGCCTGGGTCTCCCAGGGACAGCCACTGAAGATGCCCATGGTGAGGAGAGGGGCATGTTGATGCCATGGGGGACCTGGGGACACCTGCCCGCAGTCCACTGAGAACACTGCCTGCCCCCAGAGTCAGCCAGTCTCTCCTCTGCTGCTGGAAGTGCCCAGTCCCCAGTCCGGGTCCCAAGCTCTTATTGCCTGAGTCAGGAGGGCCCTCTCTCAGCCTGTTTCCCCGCAAGGCCTGAGCTGCCCACACTGACCACGTGGGGCACCCACAGGCAAGTGAGGGAGCAGCTGTCCCGGGCTTCAGCTCTGAAATGCTGACAGGAGACCTCCTCTCCTCCCACCGTAGACAGCTCCACAGACACTAGTCTCCGAGCCCGTGTCTTCACGCTCCTGTGCTAAGGGCACTTCTACCCCAGGCAAGCCCCTCACTTTGCATGTGGGACTCTGGGACCCAGCCGCCCAGGGCAACCCCAGGAAAAAGAAGCTTTCCCAAGGGAAGCTGTCACCACCCCCACCTCCCTACCACCCCCACCCCGCCCCCATCACTGCTCTAGGAAGTCCCACTCCTCCCCCACAGTGGGCTTCCCATGCCAGGGGACAAAGCAGCCCCCAGAAGCTGGGCCAGCAAGCCCAGGGGGAGTGCTCATTGGGACAGCTTGTGGGGAAGAGGGGTCACCCCGGCCAGTCAGATTCCTGCTCTAGGCCAAAGATGCCGTCCACGTGAGCCCCTCTGCCTGACAGGCCAGTGGAGGGAAGCCCCCGTGGACAACATGGCCTCACATGCACTCCCCCCAGCGTTGAAGGGGTACCCCAAAGCTCTCAGAAAAGCCACCCTCAACCCTTCCCCTTGCCCAGCAGCCTGCGCTGACCACTGGGCCACACGCAAGTGCACATGGGCCTGATCCCTGGAAACAGGCCTCCCCAGTGGCCAACATCACCACCAGCCCTGGGGTCCATCCTTGCCCACACCCAACCGCCTCCAAAGAGGGCCTTGGTGCCAGCCTCCATCCCCAAGGGAAGCTAGGGGTCCAACCCGCTACCTCTGGGTCTCGGTAGGGAGTCTAGAGAGGGAAGGGGCTGGGCTGCCATCCTGGGGGCTGTATGCCTCCCAGACCCGCTTATTGGGCTCAGTTGAGCAGTCGCAGAGCACGATGCTCCCCTGGGTCCCAGGGTCCTGACCATGGTCCCTGTGTTTTGGGTCAGAGAGGTTCAGGCAGATTCAGTGCTGGGTCCCCTGGGGCAGGGGGCTGAGGGAGCTGAGTGGGGACCCCGGGGGGCCTTAGGGGGCCTGGAGGACTCCAGGGCTCAGGGTCTGACTGGGCAGCTTGCAGAGGGAAAACAGAGAGCCTGCCCCACCTCCCACTCTCCAAGCTGCCCCCCTTAATGCATCCCTAAAACCCTCTCCTCCATGTGCGGCTGCTCTCCCCGCTGCCATTACTGGAATCAATTAAGCTGCAAGTGGAGCCCAGTCTTTCTTAATCAAATAGCATTTGTAGGTCAGGCCCGACCCCGGGGCCCAGGAGGGCTTTTGTGCAGAAGCACCAGGGTCTGGGTGGGAGGGCAGGGGGCTGTGGGCAGGGGGACCAAGTGCTGCCATTGGCTGTGTTCGTCAGTGTTGTGGGGCCACGCCGCCCAGAGCCTGGGTCTTCCAGCATGGATTCAGCTCTGGGTGAGCTGGCCTGGCAATGACACAGCAGACAAGGGACATGAGAGGCTGTCAGGCTGCCCCGAGGTCAAGGACCCAGCCAAGGTCCCGGGAAAGGACAAGTTCAAGGAGGCCAGCCCTCTGGAGCCCACGTCTCACAGCAGTGCTCATAGCCCCCTGGCCCCCCAGCACAGAAACACCCTCCAGAGATGAGATTTCAGCTCAGCTTCCGCAGCCGGGACACACAGCCCTGACAGAGGCTTTGTTTGCGGAGTGTGATGAGCTGGGGTTTGGGGACTTTCGGTGATGTCTGTGCAGGGAGCTGTGAGCACAGATGGAGGGGCAGGGGAGGGCAGGGACAGGCAGGCTGTTCTGAGGCTCCCTCTCCACGCCCCGTACCCCGCTTTCTGCTCCAGGACTGGGTGACTAATGTGCAGGGGCCCAACCTCCCCAGACAGGGACTGATTCTGGAACTGACTCCAGACCAAGGGGGAACAACTGAAGGGCCTGTAGTCATCCTGGGAGGGGCTCTGACCCCTTCCTTGCCCCCCAAGAGACTGAAGCCCCAGGGCTGGCACGGGCAGGGAAGGAGCCCTCAGGCTCCTGCAGGCCCCCAGAGCCCCCATCTTGCCGCTTTGCCTGTCAATGGGCCTCAGAACCCTCTTTATCTCCGCCTCAGCCCTGGTTCAAGGGCTGAGCTGTCTGCCTCTTGCTAGCGCTGGCTTTGGCAGAGATTCCTGGCAGAGGCATGGCTGGGTGTGGCCCCACCCACTAAGGCCCCAGCTCACTTGTTGTACAGGACAATGTCTGGCCGCCAGATGAGCTCGGAGGGGATTCGGATGGAAGTCACGTTCTCATAGTCGGCGGGGTCCCAGTGCAGCTTATAGTCATGCCACTCCTGCGGGAGGAAAGGAAAGAGGGGGGTCAGAAGAGAGGGGTAGGGAGAGGGTGGGGAGGGGGCAGCGAGGGCTCTCTCCCACTCACCTGCTTCACCCACACATTCGTCGTCATCATCTGGTTCTTCTCGTCCTAGGGCATAAATGAGAAGGCAGGTTGTGATCCCCTCTGGTTCAGGATACATCTATCTGGCCAAGCTTCCTTACCCACAAGGACGGGCCAGGGCCAAACATGGGGACTAGGTGACCTCAGGAAGGAGGGAGTGTCTCGCCCCTGGAGGCAAGCCCAGGATGGCAGGCCCAGAGGAGACTGAGGGCCACAGGGTAAGTCCCTGTGACCCTTCCAAGAAGGAAAGTGAGAACAGTGTCCAGATGACTTTATAGGTGGCCAGGCCTGGCCCCCTCCAGCTATGTAAGTGACGGTGTATGCGGCGCCCAGGGCTCCTGGATGCTGGAGGAGCTGCCCCCTTCCCAGCAGCCCATGCTGGTCCTGCCCACCTGCATCCCTCCCTCCCAGCTAGCCAGCCTGCCCCCTCTGTTACCCCTGAGCCACCCACTCACTAACCAAACTGCCCCTCCAGGCCTGGAGCCTCAGGACCTAGAGGTAGACAGGTGAGGGGCAAGAACAGGTGAGGTGGGAGCAGGACACCCGGCAGGCTCTTCCCCAGGCCACTGAGCAGCCACCTGCCAGGTGAGAAGGGCTGGGACACACACACCACTCACACACAACACACACACACACACTCACATGCACGCATACACACTGACACACACTCTCACACAATACACACTCACACACATACTTACACACACACTCACATACACACACACGCTCACATACAACACTCACATACATGCATACACACTGACACAAACATACACACTGACACACACTCTCACACAATACACACTCACATACATACTTACACACACACACACTCACTCACAACACTCACATGCATGCATACACACTGACACACACATACACACTGACACACTCACACAATACACACTCACACACATACACACACACACAACACTCACATGCACGCATACACACTGACACACACACTCACACAATACACACACACGTACTTACACACACACACTCACATACAACACTCACATGCACGCATACACACTGACACACACACTCTCACACAATACACACTCACACACATACACACACACTCACATACAACACTCACATGCATGCATACACACTGACACACACATACACACTGACACACTCACACAATACACACACACATACTTACACACTCACATACAACACTCACATGCACGCATACACACTGACACACACACTCTCACACAATACACACTCACACACATACACACACACTCACATACAACACTCACATGCATGCATACACACTGACACACACATACACACTGACACACTCACACAATACACACACATACTTACACACTCACATACAACACTCACATGCACGCATACACACTGACACACACACTCTCACACAATACACACTCACACACATACACACACACTCACATACAACACTCACATGCATGCATACACACTGACACACACATACACACTGACACACTCACACAATACACACACACATACTTACACACTCACATACAACACTCACATGCACGCATACACACTGACACACACATACACACTGACACACACTCTCACATACACACACAATACACACACACTTACACACACTCACACACATACTTACACATACTCACACACACACACTCCCTGCTCCCTCCACCCCTCTTCCCAGCCCTCCTTGTTCACTGGACACAGGCAGTCAGGCCCCAGCACAGGCTGGAGAAGAACACCAGGTTCTGTGCATGGACGTAGGGGTCCTCTTACCCCACCCTGAACCTCCAGGGACCATGCCATACCCAGCCCAGGCAGAGGGCAGCTGGGTTGGGGCTGGAGGGGGCTGGCTCCTTGCAAAAGGTTTGGGGTGGGACACTTGCTGCTGATGGAGGGTACTTCTCAGAGAGCAGGGTGCCCACAGGGCCTGAGGGGCAGGGGCTGTTCCTCTGGGGAGGGTAGCCTGGACACAGGCTCTGGGGGGTTAGTACTTGAACCAGCCTCTCCACACTTTCTGATGGCCCAACTTTTTCCCTTGTCGGCTCTAGACCAGGGACACGCAGGTCGTCAGGACGACTGCTTAGGCCAAAGAAACCCGAGGATGGTCAAGAAGTGAAGCACCCAGTGCCCAGACCAGGGCCAGGGGCAGATGGTTATTCAAAGGCAAGGCCCGGGAGCCTCCCCTCCTGCCCCCCCAGGGGACAAGCCCTGGGTCGGCTGAGTCACGGGAGGGGACCACATCTCCTGCCACCCCAGGCTCTGCCCTTGGTCCTGATCTCCCTTGGGGCCACCCAGGACAGGCCGCCAGAGGACACTGAGGATAAGTGTGACCTGAGCGGGGCCCAGACACCACTCCAATGACCTCGACCTTGGCAATGCAGTCCTGCAGTGGTGCTGCCCCCGCCACACATCCCTGCATTCCCCCGGAGGCAGCTGGCGTAGCTCTGCCCCATTCCCTGCCCCCAAATCAAGCTTCCAGGTGCCAGGTCTGGCCTCCTTCCCATTGTGCCCACCCCTCACACACCCCCCTTGCAGCTGTCCACCCACACACCCCACCCGTATAAAGTGCCCTTCATACATTCGGGCACCTGAAACGTCAGCCCAGGGCCCAGAGGCACCCAGGGATTCCTAGCCTCCTCTGCAGGCGTGAACACACACACACACACACACACACTGGGGCACAAACCTGCAGCAAACACTACAGCCCTTCAAAGAGTGGGCAGGGAGGCAGCCCCTTCTACCAAAGGCCAGCACCCAGGACGGGCAAGGACGTATCATCAGCACACGTGTGTGCAGGAGTCCTTGGCCGACTCGGCTGCAGACAGCAGGCCTGGGAGCAGCTCCTGGCCAGCCCAGTGTTGCCATGGGGCCTCCGGCGGGTCCCTCACCAGGGTCTCGGGACTGGTGTGCTCCGGCTGTCTCTCCTGGGAAAAGTAGGGAGATGGAGGGGAGGAGGATGCTGTGATGTGGGAGTGGGGGAGATGCTGCAACATGGTGGCCAGGGGACAAGAAAATCCCAGGAGCTCAGGTAGGAGGCTGGGCCACAGTGCAGCTGACTCGGAACATGAAGCCACAGCCATCCTGGGAACAGTGTTTGCAAACGCAGTGGGTCGGAACCCCCGTCATCCTGAACTGCCTTCTGGCTGCACCCCAGCCAGGAGTACTTTACAGGAAGCATTTGAGGCTTGGTTCCAGGAGGCCTGAGAGCACAGGCCAGGATGGGGGACTGACCGGGTCTCTCTGCTAATGGGGCGCAAGCATGGCTCTTTCTGTCAGTGTGAACGTAGCCACAGCCCTCACCCCCCACCTCCCAAAGCCCTTCGGATGTGGCCGGCTCACTCATCCCATTCCACAAGTGAGAATACCGGGGCCCCAGGGGCCACTCAACACATCTGGCACAAGCCAGAAATGAGGGCCTCCAGGCTCCGAAGCTGGTGGCTGCCCCCTCACAGAGCTCGCTTGGGGTTGGGGTCCTGGTAGGGGCGTAGGGTGGGCATTTGGAGAGATCTACAGCCCCTAGCAGCTCCTCTTGGAACCCGAGCTGACTAGAAACCCCAGTCCAAACCCAGTCAGCGTCAGACCCCCTTGCAGCCAACAAACCAGCTCCTGGAGGACTCCAGGCCAGGCCGGAGCCCACACTCCAAGGCCCTTTGGCTGCTGCCCCAGGATGTGCAGCCAACACGCAGTTAAACCTATAGGACGGGCCCCCACCCTGAATGGTCACTCCCGCCCCTCCAGAGCTGCAGCCACTCGGAGGCTGGACCTCGGCCTCCTCCCAATAGCCTCCTCGGTCCCCATCCAGGAAAGTAAACACACCTGACAAACAGCCTGTCTGACTCGCCAGGTTGCCCATTCCAGACAGGTTGGGGGGGCCTCCTGAGCAAGGTGAAGGTCAAGAGGTGCTGCCAGGGCACCATACGGCCCCACCCTGACCCACTCAGTACCAGGATTTACCCTAGACCCTGCACTGGCCCCACAGACAAGTTTTCTGCTCTCTGTCTCTGGCTGTCATAGCCCTGATCCCCTGCTGCAAATCTGGCCCTTTGAGCTTTTCTACGTGGAGAGGGAAGAATGGGCGGGGCCTGGGGGGGCATCGTATGGAACAGTCCTTGCCCCCCGAGTTGCTTAGGTGTATGTGCAGGACTCAAGCAGGGCTGGGACTCAAATGCAGCCCTCCCAGCTCATTCAGCCCCCTGCCCCCAGCCCCGGGGCCATCTCCAAGCCTGTCCCTCCCTGACACAGGTTGGCCCTGAGTTGCCGACCCCCATCCCATCCCCAGCACCTACCACGTCAATGAGCTGCGCGATGGACAGGCCGAAGTGGACAAGAACCACATCCGAGATGTTGGCCACGGGCCGGGACCACTTATTATAGCCAGAGAAGAGCTTCTTCAGCAGCCGCTCCTCTGCATGAGCCCGGGTCTCTGCGTGGCTGCTCACTGGGGGGACACGCGGGTGCGTGGCTCAGAGGCGGGGACGGTGGCCATCCAGGTTGTGCCCTTGGGCCTCCTGCCAGGCCACACTCAGCACCTGGGCTCCCTTCCAGCCCCTCAAAGCACATTCCTCCCTCCTACCTCAGGACCTTTGCACCTGTTGCCCTGCTTCCATGCACAGTTTCTCCTCTACCCCAGGGAAGGGAAGCCTTCTGAGTACCAGGTCCATCATCGTGGGAGGGTATCACTGATGTGATGAGTGCTGACTGGACGGCTCCCCATCAGACCGTGACTACAGGAGAGAGGGGCTCTATCTTGAGCTACTAGCACAGTCCTGAGCACTTTGTCTCAAAGCACAAAGTGGGGGTAACCTCAGGACAAGAGGGGGCAGGCCCAGGCAGGGAGAGAAGGACGGAGAGTGAGGGTTCGACCCCTGAGGGTTTCCTGTGGCTGCAGCAACTGCGAGCGATCATCCTGGAAGATCATCCTGGATGCATGAGTGACCTGGCACCCCGTGACTCTGGCACGCTGCATTCCTGGATGGTCTCTCCTCAATGACCAGGTCTGGAGGGAACCTGGGGAGGGGCTTCCTCATTCAGCCCAGCCCAGTGGCCAATCTGTGGTCTGACGGCTTCCCTGCCACTCTTGGGCACCTGTGCTGCGACCACTGCATCGTGGAGGGCATCTGAGGGCAGATGCAGGAGACCCTTGCAAGGACAGGAGACCCTTGCTTACCTGCTCCTCTCAACTCAGTCCTGCTCACCTGGGAGTTACAGCTGGACCCATGAGGGCATTCACAAATACGCCTGGGGTCAGTCCTAGACCCCCAGGACCTTCACTCCCAGCCCAGAGCCCCAGCCTGGTCCCTCAGACAGTACAGTGTCACTCCTTCCTCACTGGGGAGGCCAGAGGATTAAATTCCCTCCATGCACCCCTGAAATAGCAAGGTGGCTCCCCAGGGAATGGGGAGGAGCCGGGGTCTGGAACCTCGACAGTCCTAGTGAGCCTGGGGGAGCAGAAGTGGTTTGGGTGGGGCCCTACCAAGGGCAGAGACCAGCCCTCTGATTCCTTAGCCCCCAGGGGTGGAGGGTGGGCAGGCATGGTGCAGCCTGCAAGGAAACTGGGCAGAATGGATAAACGGGGGTGGGCCGCACCTCTCTCCATTCAAGTTGGAGCTTCTGGGTCCAGCTCTTGAAACAGCATCTCCCCCACACCCACCCCAATCCTTTTCTTCGAATTGCCGAACAGGTTAACTCTTTCTTCGCCTGGCTCCACCCGCGCCCGCAGGACAGTCTTTTGCGTCTGGGGGACGCGGGGGGGGCGGGGGGAGGGGGAACCTCCGCGGCTGCCCCGTTGCGCGCACCCGCGGCTTGGGACCGCAGCCAGGAGCCTCCCTTCCTCTGGCTCCGGAGGTCCGAGGCCGCCCTGAACCGGGCGAAAGGGGGTCCTTCCAGCGCCCCGAAACTTACCAGGCAGGAGGCCGGCCCCCAGCAGCAGCAGCAGCAGCGGCGACAGCGGCGACGTCCCCGGCGCCCCGAGCTCCATGGCGCACAGAGCCGGCTCTAGATGCGGGCGGCTCCCGGCTCCGCCGCGCCCCTGCTCTGAGCTCCGCGCGCACCCAACTTCATGCCCCCCGCGCCGCGCGGGCCGCTCCGTCCTCAAAGCCTCGCTCGGTAGCTCCTCCCGGAGGGCGCGGCGGCAGCTACCGGGCCGGGATCACGGGCTGTGGGCTCAGCGGCGCGGCCCCGCCCGGACCTGCCCGCCTCCAGCCGGCGAGGAGGAGGGGGAGGAGGGAACAGGAGGAGGGAGCAGGAGGGAGGGCGAGGACCGGGAGGAGAGGGGGAGGGGGATGCACCGCGAATCGAGACGGGGCGCGGGGGCTGAGGTCGGCCAGCGCCGGGGCAAAGTTTCCTTAGACCTCCCAGGGCCGGGCACGTGCCCGAGCCACGAGTGGGGGCCAGGCAATCGCTGCGTGCGTCTCAGGGATCCCGGCGCGGGCTGGTTTGCGGACCGCGAGACATCAACCCTCGCCCGGTCCCCAGCCCCGCGCCTCCACCGCCTGCCTGGAGGGAGGACGCGCCCCAGGTTCTCGGGCGCCAGGAGCGGCGCCCGGGCGGATGTGGTTAACTTCACCACCCCTGCTCCGCTGTGCAGTTTGGAAATCACAGGTCCCTAGTCGTCTTCCCCAACCAGGCGCTCCGGACAGAATCGCCCCCATCGGCCTGTCCCCCGCGGACCGGGAAGCGTTCCGAAGAGCTTCGACCCGGCAGCCGGCCTTTCTGGGGCGAGGAAAACCCTAACGTCCCCTCCCCAGACGAAGCCGCTTCTTGCCGCCTCCAGGTCGGGCCCGGGCCGGGGTCTGCTGCCCCCGCCTCTGAACGGCCTACGGCCGGGTGGACTGCGCCGGCGAGAGGGCAGACCCCATCCCATGCGCCGTGGGCAGCGGCTGAGGGGCGGCTGTGGAGGGTCTCGGTTGAGACCCCAGCAGAGCAGTCCGCGGCGCCCCTGGACTGGTCTTGAACTACATCGGCCGCAACCGAGATGACCGGGTGTCACGCTCGATGACCTCGCAGGGGCTCCGCTCTTAGGTGGGTCGACGGGGCCGCCGGCCGAGCAGCAGGGTCTCAAAGGAGGGCCGGGAGGGGCCGCTTTGTGCGGCGGCGGAGCCACAGTCTGCGGCGCGCACACCGCGCTGCTCGGCAGAAATGCGAACCCCGCAGCCATCCGTGCGCAGCTCCTGGGGATCTGCGGCCGGCGCGGGCTGGGGGGAATCCAGCTCCCAAACCGAGACTTCGGTTCCGGTCGAGGATGAGGGCAGAGAAGGAGGGGCTGGAGCTGCCCCCGCGCTTCTCCCGCTTTGGCGCCCGGCCCTTGGGAGGACTGAATGATGGTCCCTGAGGCCCCTGGTCCCCGCCCCTCACAGACGATGCTCTGCAAGTAACAGGCTTGGTCCCAAGGTAGAGGCTTCAATCAGGGGAGGCCCCTGCCCCTCCGCATCCCCCAACTCCTGCCCCCTTCTAGCTGGTTTCCCTGTATTCCCTCTTCTCCTTCCTCCTTATCTCCCCTCCCCCATCTCCCCTCCCTTCCCCCATCTTCCCTCTCTCTCCTCCATCTCTCCTCCCCCTCCCCATTTCCCTCTCCCACTTTCCCTGCCCCTCCCCAAGCCCCCTTCCCCCTACTCTGGCCAAATGCTCTGAGGCCTCCAAGGTTCCCCACCCTGAGCGGTCTGTCCACTCTGGCTGGTGCCTACAGAGCTTTTGAAATGCCTGGTCCTGGGCAACGGCCAACCTCAACAGCGACGGTTGCTCCCTTACCCTGTCCACGGGCTCACTAGATGCTGGCCCAAGCCACTGAGACAGGTGGACGTGGCTCCCAGAGCATCCCTATGAGGTGGGTTCTTTTGTTATCTCTGTATCCCAGTGAGGAAATGAATGGACAGAGGGGTTGTGCCACACACCAAGGTGATGCAGTCAGCACCAGGGTTCCTACTGGGAGGTCTGGGTCTGCACCCTGGTCTCCCCCGGCCTCAGGCATAGTGTGTCCCAAAGCTGGCCTGTGCTCCTGCAAATTGGAGCTCCCCACAGTCTGCCCTTCAAGGGGCCTGCCCTCTGGGAGTCCTCCTGGACCGTGACTCCCCAGTGCATGGCCTTCCCTTGGATTCCCCGCAGACTCAGAGCCTGCTCCAGTTTGTGGCCTCTTTCCCTTTCCCCAGCCAGCTCTGTGCCAGGATCCAGAAAGTTCTCTAAGGTGAAGATCTGCCCTGAACTAGGAGCTGGGGAGCAGGCCCTGGAATGACTCTGGATATAGGGGCGGGGAGGGCAAACCTCCCCTTCACCTCTCCTGGACCTCTCTCCCCACTCACAGTAAACACTTGATCACATGAGGTTCAGAGCCTGGGAACCCCCTCACAGGGAGGGGACGAGCCCTGGTGTCTTCCTGGCGGCTCTCTGTCCATCCCTGCTGGCCGCTGTCTCAGGGCAGAAGTTTTCTGCTCCATGACCTTTTCTTGGTGGCAGAGGCCAACTGTGCTCCAGGTCCCTCCAAAGTCTCCTCCAACCACCTCAGCATCCCTGGGAAGCGGAGGTCAGCCTTCCCTCACCTGGCAACCTAGAAAGGTGAGGTAGGGATGGGATTTGCCTGTCTGATGAGATCCGGGTGCTCCTGGGAATGTTGGGTTGGAGTCAGGAGAGAGGGTGAACTGGGCCAATCTGTGAAGGCTTCCTGGAGGAAGGGGCACCCAGGAATGCAGCCCCTGGGACCGGGTATGTCCACTCATAGCTGGGAATCGCCTGGGGAGTTGGCTTAAGTTTCCAACCCTGGCACCCCACCCTCAGAGAGGACTCATCCTCGGCCAAGGCCCCACTCTCCATCTGTTGACAACCGTCTCCAGGCCACCCTGATACAGGAAGCCTGGGAATCAGAGATGACTGGGCCCAAGGACCAGGCAGAGGGTCAGGCCAGGCCCCCATGCAGCCTGGCATCCTGACCTGGTCCAGGTGCTACCCTTGCTGGGGGTGGGGCATGTCTGAGTAGGGAGCTAGGCCTGGGCCCTCTCAGGAGCCTACAGCCTCTCTCAGCCTGGTCAGCTCCGCGTCTTTTCCCTGCACCTTGGCCAGCTCACACAGTGCACAAAGAGGCTCTCTATGGCCATTCCCATGGGTGAGCACAGCCAGGGAACTCAGCTGAGGCCAGCAGGCCCATCCCTGCCCGTGCTGGAGGCCAGGGTGAGGTGCTGCCCATTGTCGGGGCCCTGGCAGGCCCAGTGGAGCGCCCACTGTGTGCCCACGCTCACACACATCTGTCCAACCTTGTTAGGCTTTCCCCATGGATTTGCTAATGCAGAGAGATTAATCGGGCCTAACTCATTAATTTGCAGGGCCCTCCCTCCCCACCTGCGCCCAGCTGGAAAGCACTTATTGCAGGAACCTAGTCATCATCCTATCGCTGAACTAGACTCTTACTCCAGGCCTCTAGCCCCTCCCTCCTGCTGCTCCTGAAAGTGCTGTTTCAAGGGAAAGGAAAACCCCCATTCACAAGCGGTAAGACCAGCTTTGGGGAACCGCCCGAGTCCTGCAGCAGGAATGGTGTTCTCTGAGGTGATCTCGGGCAGGGCCTGAGGGCAGGAACAATGCAGAACAGCCACCCCGAAGACTCCTCCCCACATGCTCCCCCAGCCAGTGCCAGGCCGCTGGATACAGTCTCCCTCTCTCCCTCCATTGCCCTCTCTGCCCTCCAACCTGTCCCAAGGACATTGCCATGGTAACCAGTTGTTGACATAAACAGAGGTTGGAATTAAAGGTGGGGTCTTAGGCTGGGTCGAGGGCTGAGAGAGATAGCAGGGAGGACCTGGGAGTGGACCAGAGGGGGTCCATCAGCCCCAGGCCCCATATGAGCCCAAGGGCAGTGCTGGGAGCCCAGCAGACCAGGAGGAGGGGTCCTGCCTATACATCCCCCCACTGGGGGATTTCCTCTCCAGCCTTTCAGCCAGGCTCACCCATAGGGGAGGCGATGGTCCACCCTGACACCAACCCCATCCCCCTTCACCTCCCAGGCCCACCCTGCTCCCTCCCTCTCTCTGGCCTTCTTCTCTCAGCACCACCCCCACACATAACCCAGCCATGGAGGTCCTTTGAGACCCAAATACCCCTGAGAGGGGCCACTTGACAGCACAGAGCTCCCCTTGGATGGATTTCTCACCCCACCTCCACTCTGCTCCGTGACAGTGCTTCCCTCTCTTCTTAGAACCTTCATTCCCCCACATCACATCTATGGGCCCCTCCCTGCTCCCTGCTGACCCCCCCACCAATAATGGAGGCTCTAGGCTTTGCACACACACACACACACACCTGGCACTTAGCAGGGCTGGTAAATGTGTTGAATGCATGGATGGATGGATGAGTGGGGAGTGGGTGTCTGGCAAGAGGGCGTGAGGGAGGCTGGGTCCACAGGGAGCCCCTGTGTGTCACTTGTCAACCCCACCCTGGCTGAACCCCACATATTCAGGCTGAGAGGATCCAGGTGTTCAGGGTTGGTCCTGGCATCCAAGAAGGTGCTGCCGGGAGGGAGGGATGGTAACCATGTTGGCTGAGGCAAAAGGAAGGATGCTGGGAGTTGGAGAGGGTTCAGAGACCTCCTGTCTCCTCATCCTTTCCCCATCTTTCATCAGAAATGAATCCGGAGTGAGACTAGTGGCCTTGCCTCCCTGGTCCTGGCAAGCCACCCTGCCCTCCCTCAGGTCAGAGGTCATGCCCACTCCTCACAGCCAGTCCTGAAGTGGGACCTCCCCCTGCCCCCACGCACAGGGAACCCTGCCCCAGGCTGGCCCTTGCACCATCTCTCTGGGCCTGTGAGGAAGATCCTGGCCTGGCCTGGGGATCGAATCCCCCAGCAGGAGCCCTGGTCCAGCACACATGAGAGTGAGTCCCTGAAGGAGGGGTGCAGTGTCCAGCCCACAGGTCACTCTAACTGCCACAGGGAAACGCGCAGCCTCCTGGCCTTGGTGGCATCCCTGTTGTCAGCACCACGGAGAGCTCCACTCCTGCTCCAGCCTTCCATGTGCCTGCTCCGTCCTGTCAGACTCTCTGTGACCCCATGAACTATGGTCCACCAGGCTCCTCTGTCTATGAGATGTTTCCAGGGAAGAATACTTGAGTAGGTATTCATTTCCTTCTCCAAGGGATCTTCCCAACCCAGGGATCGAACCTGTGTCTCCTGTTTTGGCAGGCAGATTCTTTACCACTGAACCACCTGGGAAGCCCCGCCTCAGTGGAGACCAAATGCCTCCCCTGAGTCTCTTGGGAGATAGCCTATCTCTGAGTCTCTGTCTTTGCCCATTTCTTTCAAAAACATTTGGAAAACCATCAAATGCAGGAGGAATGTGACAGAATCGGGGCCATTTCTCCAAAGGGGACACGCCCTCGTCTCTCCCCACCTGAACATGCTTCTGATCTCATGGGGGCCTTGGTCTGCAGTGGCTTGAAGCAGGGTTTCAGTTCCTGGCCAGAGACTGAAGTCAGGCTGCAGAAGAGAGAGCACTGAATCCTGGCCACTAGACCACCAGGGGCAGTGGCTAGGGACAAGGCCCTGGCCTGTCATCTGTATAGAAATGAATTCCCACAGAGAGAGGGAAAGTAGGTAAAAAATAAAGTGTTTATTAGGAGGAAAAAGAGTATGTGTGGATAGACATGTGGGTGGACTCAGAAAGAGTCATGCCCTCAGGGTGGTTTGAATCACTTTTGTGGAGCACATCTTTTGGGTTTTCTCTGGCCAATCATCTTGCTGTTTCTGAGTCTGTATAGACCTCTGTTCAATTCTTGAGTTGGGAAGATCTTCTGGAGAAGAGATAGGCTACCTACACCAGTATTCTTGGGCTTTCCTGGTGGCTCAGTTGGTAAAGAATTCTCCTGCAATGTGGGAGACCTGGGCTCAATCCCGGGTTGGGAAGATCCCCTGGAGAAGGGAACGGCTACCCACTCCAGTATTCTGGCCTGGAGAATACAGTCCATGGGGTCGCAAAAAGTCAGACACGTCTGAATGACTTCCACTTCACTTTCAGTCTTAGGGTCCTCCCACATGTGCATGCATCTCTCAACCAAGATGGATTCTGGCGCAGAGGCCTATGGGTGGATTGACATCACTGACTATGGAGTGGCATTCCTCTCTTTTTGATCTCTGAGGAGCCTTTATTCTCATATGTATTTGGGAGGGTCTCCTTGAATTCAAGGAGTATGGGGGCTTTTATCTCTGATCTGGGCAGGGTTCAGCTCTCCTCGCTCCTGGTATTTTGGAGTGTCTGCCCACAGGGGATGAACTCCAGCTGTTCAGTCTGAGGCCTGTCTAGTTCCTGCCTCACTTCCAACCAGGCCCCTTAGAGAGACACCCCTAATGACCAGCCAGAGGCCACAGGGATCTTGGGAAGAGGGGTGGGAGAGAGGGCAGAAGGAGGCTGAAAGTCCTTGAAATCTAAGAAACATGGAATGTTTCCTGTCGGGGGAGGGATAGATGGTAGCACAGAGGAAGCAAAGACTGGCCCTCCTGAGACACTGGCAAGTCCTCCTCTGAGCTCCGGATTTAAGCCGGAACCTGCGGTGTGCAGCCAGGGCCAGTCATGCCAACAGGTGTCCTCCCTTCCAGTGCTCTGCAGGGCCCCCTTCTCCCTGAACCAACCTGGTAGGGGCTCAGCCCCGCTGCCCCACTCTCAGGAATCCCCCTGCCCCTCCCCCTGCCCCCACCATAACCAGGGTCCCCATGAGCTGGACTTCGCCCTCCAAAACCTTGAAGCATCTTTTCAGACCATATCGATCTTCTGCCTTTAGCTAGCCTCCAGTTTCACAGTTCCACGCCTGCCTGCCTCTCCACTAAGTAGTTAATTATCTACAAACATACTCCAGAGGAGGGTGGAGCACTCTGCAGGGTGAGGAAGCGGCTGGGAAGAAATGAGATTCCTGGGCCTGCATCTGCTCCCAAGTCTTCTGTTGGCCCAATAAGCATGACGGGCAGTTCAACTTCCCCTTCCCTCCACACCCCACAGCTGGCACCTCTCTGAGTCTCCATTTCCCCAGCTGTTAGGTGGGCGTGCTAACCGTCCCCACCCATGAGGCCATTGTAAAGATGAAGGGGGCAGGCCAGCTAGGCACTTGGTACCTGGCCCAGTGTCTGGCAAGCACTGAATTGCTACTGCTGAAAATGACCATTAAACAGGAATCGCCCTGTAGTCACCCTTCTCCAGGGAAGGCCCTTGTATTGACAACTAAGAGCTGGAAGCTGGGTGCAACTCAAGTACCTTCAGAGGCCAGGCAGGGGCCCATGGGCCAGGCCAGGTGTGGCAGACACCTGTGGGCCATGCCACCTGCCTGGGGGCTGCAGAGCATCCCAGGGACACCATGCCTGAGGACCTCTCCCCAGGTTCTGTTCCCTGCAGCCTGACCCATCCCAGGAACAGCAGGTGTTGGGACACACACTGGCCCTGAGCCAGTGGACACAGCAGACGTTAGGAGAGGCAGTGAGTTTGGCTCTTTATGAAGAATTACATCCTGACAGGCTGCAGGCACAGAAAAGCCCTTTGTCCTGGCCAGCTGGACACCTGCTAATGGGTCTCAGCCTGAAGGATGGATGCGGCTTCTGCCTGGGGGCAGAGGGTCATAGACTCCCTGGGAGGAGAGGGCAGGGGAGGCCAGAGGGTCATAGCCCCCTTGGGAGGAGGGGACAGGGTGAGTGTGGGGGAGGGCCACCCTGAGTCACTCTGGCAAGGACAGAGGGCAGGTCCAACAGGGACTTTGGGACTCTCCAAGGGGACCCTGGGTCCTCCTGGAAAGTTCTCCTCTTTCTCCTTGACTCCCAGGTCACCTTGCTCTCTCAGGCCCCAAACCTGGCCCTGCAGTTCCAGACAGAGCTTGGCCTGGGGTATAAGACCCCCTGGGGGTATAAGGCTCCACTGGGGTCTCCTCCAACACATGAGGCCTGGACCCCAAACTGCTGCTCCTCTTTGAGTTCCCACAGGCTGAGTGCAGCCCAACATGCGTGTCCCCGGGCCCCCTCAGGACCTCCCCTCTGTGAGGGTGCGTGCTCTGAGCCCAGCCCCGACTAGAAGGGGTCCTCCCCATCCAGATCTGAACCCCCTGATGTAGATGGCTGCCAGCATGTCCCAGGGGAGGCCCTGGGCAGGACATGGGTGAGCCCTGTCCAAGCCAGACTTGGCTGTGGCCCAGGGACCTCCAGGGTGTGGAGGAACCCTCCTGGGGGTGGAACTCAGGACTGGATTCTCAGAAACTGGCCCCACAGCCCCAAGGGAGGGGAGAGCAGCTAAGTTCCTGCCTCCTGCTGACTACCAGGCTTGACCAGCCAGACCAGGCAAGGGGAGCTGTTCCCTGTGGACTTGGGACAGAGCAAAGGCTCCTTCCCCTATTTGCACCTCCACCCCCAGGCATGTGCCCTGGGGCTCCCATGTTCCAGGAGGCACATGTGAGCAGGGTCCAGACCCAGGCCTGCCCTGACCACGGGCCTTGGGCCGGCCCTCTGCCTCCCCACTTGAAAAGCAGGGTGCTGCCCCTCACCTCCCAGGCTGTCCTAACCAAGGGAAGCTCTTTGTTATGGTGAATGCCTGATTGGAGTGTCAGCCTGTCTGCCCAGGGTGTTCACCCTGACTGAGGCGGCCCCCTGCCCCCCAACTGAGACTACCTGCCCATTATTACCATCCTGGGCTCCTTGGAGCCCTTTGGGCTGGGCTGGACCCTCCCTGCTAGGCCCTCTGGACCAGCTTCCTGGGGGCCTGAGTTCCCACGAACACAGGCTGGCGAAGGCAGTGTGGGTTCCTCCCCCTGGCCTCCCCCACCTGCAGTGAAAACAGAACCAGCAGCAGAGATGGGCGGAGGGTCCCGGGAAGTCTGCACAGCTCCTGTGGGGCAGGGCCTCTCTGGGGCCCAAGAAGCTGGAGAGGAAGCCCGTGCATCTCCACCCAAGGCTGAGGGGCAGCCGCACATCCAGAGGCCGATCACCCCGGAGGCTGCCCGCTGCTTCCCAACAAGTTTCCACAGGGAGCCTGTGTGAGGGCCACCTGCCACCTTCCCAGACACCCTTCGATGGCCCTGGGCCTGGCCTGTTCTGCCCACTTCCTCCCCCATCTCTGTGCCCAGTTGGCCTGCCCAGGAGGGGACTCTGAGGGAAAGGAAGATCCCCAAGATGCACAGCCTGCCCGAATCTGGGGACGCCTGTGGTGGGAACTCAAGTCCCAGGCCCAGCAGCTGATTGCAGAGTGTGGAGGCTCCCTTGGCCAGTGACTGGATTTTCAAATCAGCACATTCCCGGGAAGCGGGTGGCTGGCAGGGGGGCCTCGTCCTCAGACGTCCTCTGCATCCTCCAACCAGCTCGGGCCCCTGAGATTCTGAGGCTGCTCACGTGCCACAGCCCACAGCCAGGAACTGTCAGCAAGCCAGGGGTGGGGGGGTGGTGCTGCTCCCCAGCCCCACCATGAGGTTGCTGACCCTACCCTCAATGGGACTCCAAACCAGGTCCTGGGGGACCCACTGGACCCCAGGCCATGGTCCACCCCACAGAGCCCAGCTCCGCAGCTCTGTCCAGGTTCATGATGGGGTGGGCGGTAGTTCCAGCTGGACCCTCAGGCTCTCAACTTCAATCCTGTCCTGGAAGGGGCCACTGAACTGTCAGCCTCAGGGAGCCCTTGTAGATGCCGTGTTGGTAGCTGTCCTTGGTCCTGAAGCAGGGAGGCGGTGCGCTCAAACTCCTTTGTGTTTCTCAGCCCATCATTTTAGGGAGGGGGATGGGGAGACTCATTTGCAGGGTGGGGTGCTTTTCTATTTCTGGTGTGTTCCATCGTTTGTCACACCAGATGGATGGACACCGCATCTGGGATGGCATTATTATTCCGTCACTCACATGATGTCAAAGCTGAGGTCGTCTGGCCAAGGAGAGGACCCAACCAGGGGACCCCAGCATCCATGTCCCTGTTTTCCAGGCCCAGTGGACATCCAGTAGGCCAAGCCTCATGTTACCCACACCTGCCATCGTCCGCAGCTTCACACAGAGCTGTAAGCCCAAGAGGGCCCCATAAACCCAGTTCTGCTTCCTGTTGACAAAGACCCATCTGCAAATAGCTCCTCAAGGCTCCCAAACGAGCTGCAGGAGCTGGCACAGCTATGCCAGCAGGGCGCCGGCTACCTGGACAAGGCTGTGGGCTAATGAATATTCACAGCAGCTTCCCATTTATGGAAAATTAAGCCAACCAAGCTTCCCTTGCAGGCTCCAATCTCCCCAACTTCCTGCTCCCCCTCTCCAGGCTTTTATCTCTTCCTTCCAGCTCAGCAGGACAGGGCAGGCAGGTGGGGGCTGCCTTGAACCCCCTCCCAAAGTCCTGGCTGGGCCAGTGTCTGTGCGGGCTGTCACGGTGCCAGCACCCACCCCATTCCAGCTCACTTTCTCTGAAGCGCTTAACACGTCCCTGGCCTGTTCTCAGGAAGGCCCTGGACCTTGTCCCAGTCCCGGGTGGAGATAATTACCCTGACGTCCATTTGCAGAGTTTAAATACATCCTCTTGGCGCTGGAAGCACAGATTTGGTTGTGGTGAATTGGGGGTGGAGGCATTGTCCCTTCGTGGGCTCAGTCTCTCTGGAAGGGCCGTTTCCTCCAATGACGGGCTGGGGTGTCCTCACCAAGCATGCTTGGGACCTTGTTCTCTGGACCTACTGTTGGGGGGGTCCCACCACTGTCCCACTACCCCTCCCTGCTGCCAGGCCCACAGGCTCCCTGAGAGTCAGGGAGCTGGACACAGTGGGGGACAGGACGGAAGGGTGGGGGGCTGGAGAACCTGGCCCCGGTGCCCCAACTTTGTGGAGGAGCTGCAGAGCATTTGCAGGTATCAGAAGCAACAGCTCCCATCTCTGTAAAAACAGTGTCATGGGCCCCTCAGACCCGGCCACTCAGCTTGGGAACAGAACCCTCCAAACAGGCTGCCGATGGACACCAGGAACCGAGGTGGAGTTCGAATGGGATTCACACTGCCCTCCAAATCCCATTCAAGCCAGCAAATACCTCCCAGAAACTGGGCAGCCCCACAGGAAACCGGGACCGGCAGGGCCATCACTCCTGCCTTTGGATAGAGCTTAAATCCAGGAGGGTCTCCGGGACAGAGGACGGGGTGCCTGGGACAGCACTGTCCTCCCTCGTGGGCACATGGGGACCCCAGGGGTCTGCCAGGGTCCTCTCTGGCTGCCATGTGTATAGTACTAGAGATTTGATCTGGGCCCCACCCTGCTCACCCTGCCCCCACACCACCTGTCTCCCTCTATTCGAGTCCTTCTCAGAAGATGGGGTCCTGTGGTTCTGCCTCGGTCCCTGCCAACCCTCCCCCAGGACAGGGCCTGGCACATGGTTGGGAGAGGGCTGTGGAGCGAGGGGCCGGTTGTAGTAGGACCCCAGTGTGGCTGCCATGGCTCAGGCCAGGTCGGGGTGGCCTGTGCTGCCCAGTCATGGAGTCCCACCTCTGCACAGGCTCTACAGCCCAGGAGGTCAGAGAGCAATTGTCCAACAAGAATCGGGTCTGCCTCCACCTCCTCTGGACCCACCCAGCAGCCCCCACTTCCTCGATGGTCACCTTCATGAAGTGGTCCAGTGGGTCAGGACTCAGGATGAGGGGAACCCGGGAGCTTTGACCCCACCAGCCAGGCGGCCTCTCCTCCAGCCACCCCAACAGCTCTCAGTTCCTCCCCCTGCTGCCTCACCACCTTCTGTTCCCATCTCTGCACAACCTGCTTGGCCTGAGTGGATGCGTCTGCCTGGAGGCCACAGTGATCACGGCCCTTGTCCCATATCCCAAGAGCTCTGCCTCCCCAGACACAGCTCCACGTTCCCAGACCTCCGGGAACAGCTCCCCCTGTCGCCTGCAGCCTCCTCTGCAACAGACATGTCTCAACTGCTCCCCTGTGGCAAGCTCTCTGTCACCCGAGTCCCACCACCATCCCCTGAGCCTGCCCTCCAAGTCCCACCACTGTCCCCCATGTCCCATCTGTTCCCCGAGTGCTACCACTGTCCCCCATGTCTTGTCTGCCCCCAGAGTCCCACCACCATCCCCTGAGTCTGACACCTGAGTTCCGCTACCATCCCCCGAGACCTGCTCTTCTGCTCTCCGCATTGACCTCCTCTGGCTTGCTGAAGCCACGCTGCTGACTGCAACTAGAAGGGCCTGTCCCTGCTCCTGCTGGCTCCTGCTCACTAAGATCCTCTGGCTGCTCCCCTCCTTGTGAGCCTGACCTGGCAGGTAGACAGTTGAAAAGAGCCCAACTTCAGAATCAGGCCTGAGAGCAAGCCAGGGCAACCAGAGACAGGCTGAGGCAGACGCCAGCTGAGGGTTGGATAGGCTGGGCAGAGCAGGGGACAGCGCAGGTGGCTCGGCCACAGAGGACCTGGGGTCTGAAGGCCAAGGTCATCCCTAGACCCTGGGCTCATGGAGAGCAAGGACCAGCCCACACTCCCCACCTTCAGGCCGATCCCATGAGCTTCCAGTGGAGGCATCACCGCAGGCACATAGCTGGCCATCAGAGGATGGCCCCGGCAGAGGAGAGGCTCTCGATGTTCTAGAAAAACTTGGAACCCCAAGTATTATGCAAATCCTGAGCCTCACTTGTTAAAGACTTTTGAAAATCTAGGTCCAGAGTGAGGGGTCCTTCAATTGTCCGTTTTCCTGTTCCCTGGAATGAGGGGTCTCCAAGGTCACAGGCTGCGCTCCTGAGGGGAGTGAAGAGCCCCAGAGCCCCTGGGAGGGGACGTTCAGGCTGGAGTGGGGTCTCTGAGCCAGGCTGCTCCCCTGTGGGCCGCCTCCATGCCCACAGGTCATACTTCCGCTTAAGGAAATGCCTTGGCAAACCGGGGTGGGCAAGGCGGGCGCGAGGGGATGCTGGTGATTAGGGCTCCACGTCTCACCTTCCTGGCTAATTAGCTGTGATGCCCCTCTGCCCGCAGCAGGCTCTTCCCTGTCTCCTGGGGAGATGCTGGAGACTGAGCGGCAATGAGTGTGTGTGCAGGTTCTTTATCTCCAGTTCCGGATTGCAGGTGCCCCTCGCCAGCAAGCCTGATGCCTGATGCTGGGATCCGTGGGAGACTGTTGACTCAGAGAGAAGAGATTCTAACAGAATTTCTCCTCTGGGTGGTGTGACTTCTTTAGAGGCAGGCGAGGCTGGGGGAGGACATGCCCCAGGACAGGCTCAGAGCCAGTGCCTGGCCTCTTATCAGAGCTGAATCCTCACCCACATGTGACAATGGCATAGAGTCACAGCAGTCCCTTCCCAAGCACACAGCCAGAGGCTGATCGGGGTGCACCCATCACCGGGCCCAGACACACCGGCATCTACTCCCGGCTGCCCACAGCCCAGCCTCGTCTGGCTTCGATTCTCCCCACCTCCACACAAGGGGTCTCCCTGTCCTGACTGCAGCCACAGCAGGATGCTGGACACTTTCCAGGGACCACACAGACCAGGACACTTTGGGACACATCCCGGAGCAGGACCCCTCCCCATTGATCATCCAAAATCTGGGACGAGCTGGTAGGGGCCTTGATGGGGGCAAATAAGCAACTTGAGGTGCTCCCAGTGGACCCTGGCTGTAACCTAGGCTGCACAGACCCTCCCCCTGTGGTGGTGGGTGAGGAGCTCAGCCCCTGGACAATCCAGTTCCTCTGTGCTTGCCTGGTTGGCCCCCAGGTGCCCACCCTCTGCAGCCCAGCTGTTTGTCTGGGATCCCACATGCATGGCCATGACTCTGTATGCCCAAATCAGGGAGAAGACAGAATGGCCTGAGCCCTATGATCAGCTTTGCTGAGAGATGTTCAAATAAGCAGGTTCCTGGAGCTAGGCATGGATCAGGATGAGTAATCCCACGTGTGGGGGTTTCTCCTTCATCTCAGAAGCTTCTCACTTGCCCAGAAGAACACGCTTCCCCTCCCACTTCCTCTGAGCCCTGCCGGGCTTGGAAGCTCATTCATCTTCCAACACCCAGACCCTCCAGGCCCATCCCCCAGCCCATAGCTCACAGTGTTTCCATAGCAACAGGCAGGTGCCTCCGTTGGTCACAGCTCATTGGACTGTGAGCTCTTTGAAGGTTGGGGACCCTGACCTGGCTTACAAGAGCAAGGAGTTGGGGGGGCACTGTGACCCTGAACCCCCTCCTATAGGGTCCAGCACTGCCTACTGGGAGCCTCCCGGCCTCTTCCATCCTGCTGGTGAACTTGGTCATTCCAGAGTGGTCTTGATGGGCAGCTGAGGCCCAGAGAGAGGGACCCTTCCCCTTCACTACAGTGGGGGGTGGCATGCTGACCAGTGACAACCACACTCTCTTCTAGGAAGCCCCACAGGAGACAGAGGTCACCGATGGGAAGGGTCCCACCTGGGCGCATCCCTGGAGGAGGAAGGCCAGGTGCTGGCCCTGTGCATGCAGTGCTGGGCGGGCCCTGGCCTCCTTGTCACCCGGAGCCCCCCTAGACTCAAGGATAGGACATGGCCCATTATCTGCTGCTTCAAGCCAGGGGAGGCTGAGAGTAAGAGGGGACTGGGGCTGGCCAGAAGAACTTCCAGAGCAGCTGGCTTTCCTCCTCTGATGGGTGTTCCCTGCAGAGCAAGATGCCTTTCTTCCCGCCCCACTCAGAAGATGCCCAGGGCCCAGCAGAGGGGCCCAGACGTGGGGAGGTGCACACCTCAGCAGGAGGCTGCCGGGTCCTGGGTGGGGCAGGCACAGCGGCAGTCCAGCTGTGGCCACCGTCCTGCTGAGCCGACCAACTTGGCAGCTGATAAAACTCTCGGGGGGCCTTTCCTCGGGCTATTTGAATAACGAGGATCATCAAGGATCGAGGATCATTTCAAACACACACAGGTGCTACATTTCAACTTTCCTTTCAACTCAGCGGGGCTGTTGGAAGGAAAGATGAATAAACCAGAGATTGGGCCCTCTTGGCCTTGTCAAGATGGGGAGGCCGAGGCAGGGGCTGCCCCCCGGGACTGGGGCTCCCACCTGGCTGGAGCTCAGGCCCTATTCACAGCGGGCGATAGACCTTGGTCCTGGATGACAGCCCTGGGTGACATAGGCAGTGGGCGCTGGGAAGGACCAGGAATCTCCCATCTGCCCCCAGTGAAGGCAACTCCCACTGTGGGGGGCTCCAGGACCCGAGAGACCCTGTATTCTGAGTCCTGGCTCCCAAATTATGCACAGGCAAGTGGGCCTGTGCTCCCTGCCCCATGTCACCACGGGCGCTGTCACCCGGGTAGCCCCTCCCACTGGGACAGGCAGTCTGCCCTTGTCCTGGCACCTGCCCTTCAAGTGAGGGTCTTGTGGCCCTGGATGCCACATGCCCTGCCTTGGCCCCTGGGAGCAGGTAGGTGAC